>NC_051328.1:30356209-31602042 GCF_015220235.1 Choloepus didactylus
TTGAAATCTCTCAGGCCACTGAAAGTTTATTTTGTTTCATTTCTCTTCCCCCATTTGGTCAAGAAGGCTTTCTCAGTCCCACAATGCAGAGTCCAGGCTTATCCCTGGGAGTCACGTCCCACGTTGCCAGGGAGATTTACACCTCTGGGAGCCATGTCCCACTGTAGCAGGGAGGACGTTGAGTTTACCTGCAGACTTGGCTTAGAGAGAGAGGCCACATCTGAACAACGAAAGTGGTTCTCTGGGGGGTGACTCTTAGACACAATTATAAGTAGGCTTAGCCTCTCCTTCGCAGTAACAAGCTTCATAAGGGCAAGCCCCAAGATTGAGGGCTTGGCCTTCTAAATTGGTAGTCCCCAATGCTTGTGAGAATTTCAGGAACTCCCCAGGTGGGGAAGTTTAATATTTCCACATTTTCCCCCAGTCCCTCAAGGTGGCTTTGGAAATACATTTTTATTCTCTGCCCAAATTAACCTTGGCTGTATTGGGGCTGCACACTAACCTGTACAAGCCAACATGATCTCACTCCCTATTCAAGTTTCCATGTAATTAGGGTGCTTGAATAAACTGACAAGGTAAATTATCTATTATGCTACAGAAAATATAGATTTTGCACCAAATAAACATCTCTTCCTTTGGTCTCACACAGAAGTTGAAGTTTTAAAACACCATCAATATTGTCTTTTACCCTTTAAAAGGTCTGGTTTTCCTTAGTCCTAACCAAGTCCATTTTGTCATATCTCTAATTGAAGTCTGTTCTTTTTTTCAGCTTATTTAACATATGCTATATGGAGTAACGCTGACATTCATAGCTGCTAAAAATCTGTCTCTGAGTCTCAGGTGTCACACAGATAACCAGAGTTCTAGGAACCGACCAGGTTATTCACAAAGAGGTCAGCATCTCACAATTTAGAAATAGCCATTACAACTCAGGAATAGATGTAGCTACTGTTAACAGCTTACAACTAGGAACCTTTACCATAAGCCTTCCCCTAGAACCTGTGCTCTCAGACTCAGTTCTCAGAGTTTGAACATAGTAGTTAGGCTGTATTAGGTGGAATAATCTTAGTCTTTTCATTTCTGGTTTATTTCACTCAAAATACTGTCCTCAAGGTCCATTCACCTAGTTGCATACCTCATAACTTTATTCTTTCTTGTAGCTGCTCAATATTCCATTGTATGTATACACCACAGTTCACCATTTAGTTCATCAGACAATGTACCTTTAGGCCACCTCCATCCATTGCGAATCGTGAATTAACACCAGTGTGCAAATGTACATTTGTGTCCCTGCTGTCAGTGTTTTTCATTTCAGTTACTACATTTTTTCAGTTCTAGAATTCTAGAGGAAGTTTATTCCTTTTTGTAGATTCCAGTCCTTTGTTGAAATACTCTCATAACATCCACATTATCCTTCCTTATGTTTTCTTTTACTTTACATATAACATGAAGTCTTTGCCTGCTAACGCTAATACATAAATACTCTATCTTTTTTGGGGGGGAGGGGTTAGTGCAATTTTATTGAAATATATTCACATACCATAGGACCTATCTGAAATATATAATCACTGGCTCACAATATCATCACATAGTTGTGCATACATCCCCATGTCTATATCTGCTGCTTCTGGCTCTCTCTTGATTATTCATCACTTCACCTGTTCTTGCTTTTTTTATGTGTCTGATAATTTTAGTTTGTGTGCTGGACATGTATGCTACATAGTTCTCTCTAAAGAATATTAAGTTTTGTTCTGTAAATTAAATTATTGGCAGATCAGTCTGATCCTGCTGAGGCTTGGTTTTAGAATTTTCTGGTGTGGGTCTTCTTCAGTTATGGCATAATCCTACTCACATGGTGTGCCCCAACTTCTAGGGCATGACTTTTCTGACACCTCAGCTATTCGCCAAAGTCTCTCAGATACAATTCTCTACCACTGTGCAACCTTTAAAATCTCTGCTTAACTCTCAATCTTCCAGTTGCTATCCTCTGCTAGTTCTCCTGGAGACATTCCTCTATTTGTACATACTAGTCCTTGGCCAAAGACTTGAGGTGTACTTTTACGCAGATTTTTAGGGCACCTTCCTCATGACTTCCTTATCTCCAATACCCTGCCCCCTAAATCTCAATTGCTTTGCAGCCCCAAATGCCAATAGCAACACTGTCACTTTCTGTTGGGCTCTATTCTCTGTGCCATGGTTTAGAAAATATTTTTATCCAAAATATTATGTCCAAAATATCCTACGGATATTTTGCTGGATATAAAATTCATGATTGGTAATTTTTCCTTCAACACTTTCAGCATCATTGTGTGTGTGAGGCTCCCCTTTCATACCTGTTTCTTTTGATGATTGTAGACCTGAGATGGTTGCTCTCCAATGCCTGCAAATGGTTGTTTTATTTTATCTGACTTTTATAGTTGTTTTCCTCTCTCAAAATCTTAAGTCATTCCTTTTTTTTTTTTAATCTTCATTTTATTGAGATATATTCATATACCACGCAGTCATACAAAACAAATCGTACTTTCAATTGTTCACAGTACCATTACATAGTTGTACATTCATCACCCAAATCAATCCCTGACACCTTCATTAGCACACACACAAGAATAACAAGAATAATAATTAGAGTGGAAAAGAGCAATTGAAGTAAAAAAGAACACTGGGTACCTTTGTCTGTTTGTTTCCTTCCCCTATTTTTCTACTCATCCATCCATAAACTAGACGAAGTGGAGTGTGGTCCTTATGGCTTTCCCAATCCCCTTGTCACCCCTCATAAGCTACATTTTTATACAACTGTCTTCGAGATTCATGGGTTCTGGGTTGTAGTTTGATAGTTTCAGGTATCCACCACCAGCTACCCCAATTCTTTAGAACCTAAAAAGGGTTGTCTAAAGTGTGCGTAAGAGTGCCCACCAGAGTGACCTCTCGGCTCCTTTTGGATTCTTTCTGCCACTGAAGCTTATTTCATTTCCTTTCACATCCCCCTTTTGGTCAAGAAGATGTTCTCCATCCCACGATGCCAGGTCTACATTCCTCCCCGGGAGTCATATTCCATGTTGCCAGGGAGATTCACTCCCCTGGGTGTCTGATCCCACGTAGCGGGGAGGGCAGTGATTTCACCTTTCAAGTTGGCTTAGCTAGAGAGACAGGGCCACATCTGAGCAACAAAGAGGCATTCGGGAGGAGGCTCTTAGGCACAACCATAAGGAGGCCTAGCCTCTCCTTTGCAGCAACCGTCTTCCCAAGGGTAAAACCTGTGGTAGAGGGCCCAACCCATCAAACCACCAGTCCCCTAAGATCATTACTTTTTAGTGTTGTAGTCAAGAAATCCAGAGCCCTTCTATTTTCTTATCAGAATGTGACCTGTTTTGTTCTTTTCTGAAACGCATATGCTTTTTTCTTTGTATCCAGTTTTATTAGTCTGTGATCTCCAGTGAAACAGAACTAACGAGATAACTATTGGTAAAGAGATTTATTATAAGGAATCGGCTCACATCACCATGGTGGCTGGCAAGTCTGAACTGAGTAGAGCAGGTTGTAAGCTGAAAACACCAATAAAGGTGATGTTGAAGTCATTAGTCCAAATTTCCCAGACAAAGTTGGCTGACTGGAGATTCTAGCAAGAGTCAATGTTGAATTTAATGCACAATTTTTCTGACCTCTGCAACCCTCAATTCTGGCTTTTAAGTCCTCCAACTGATTGAATGAGATTATCCGCATTGCTGAGGGCAATCTCTTTTGTTAATTATAGTTTCAGTTTACTGCTGGTAGATGCAATTTTTACCCATGAAATACCCTCATAAGTAATAGGCAGGCCAGTGCTTGACCAAACAGCGGCACACCCTAACCTAGCCAAGTTGACACATAAAATTAACCATCCACTGGTGTTTTATAATTCCCTGACGATTGGTTTTGTTTTGGTTTCTCCTGTCTTTTGGGCCAGTAGTTCATAAGATTTTTTTTCTTAGCTTTTTTGTTTCACTTGGAAAAGTGTGAAAAATGCACACAAAACAAATTAAATCATATCAGGTCAAACCATATGAAATTACCATTGTTGTAGGTAAAAACAATTGAGTGTCAGCAATTTCAGTACACACATACCTTGGAGATGTCGCGGGTTCAGTTGCTGACCATCGCAGTAAAGTGAATATTGCAATAATGTGAATCACATGAATTTTTGGTTTCCAAGTGCACGTAAGTTACGTTTACATTATATTGTGGTCATTTAAGTGTGTTATAGCATTATGTCTTAAAAAAAAAGCAATGTACATACCTTAATTTAGAAGCAACTTTATTGCTAAGAAATGCTAACCATCTTCTGAGCCTCTAGTGAGTAGTAATCTTTTTGCTGATGGAGGGATTTGCCCTGATGATGGCTGCTGAGTGGTCAGGGTGGTGGTTGCTGAAGGTTGGGGTGGCTGTGGCAATTTCTTAAAATAAAACAATGATGAAGTTTGTCGCATTGATTGACTCTTTTTCCTGAAGTACTTCTCTGTAGCATGTGATGCTGTTTGATAGCATTTTACTCACAGAACATCTTTCAGAATTGGAGCCAATTCTCTAACACCCTGCTGATGCTCTATCAACTATATTGATGCAACATTCTAAATCCTTTGTTGTCACCTCAGCAATGTTCATAACGTCTTCACCAGGAGTAGATCCCACTTCTAAAGACCACTTTCTTTGCTTATCCATAAGAAGCAACTCCTCATCTATTCAAGTTTTATCATGAAATTACAGCAGTTCACTTACATCTTCAGGCTCCATTTCTAATGCTAGTTCGCTTGCTATTTCCACCACATCTGCAGTTACTTCCTCCTCTGAAGTATTGAACCCCTCAAAGTCATCCACAAGGGTTGGAATCAACATCTTCCAAACTCCTGTTAATGTTGATATTTTGACCCCCCTCCCATGAATCAGGAATGTTCTTAATAGCATTTAGAATGGTGACTCCTTTCCAGAAGGTTTTCAATTTACTTTGCCCAGATCTGTGGTGGCTATAGCCCTAAGAAATGTGCTTCTTAAATAATAAACTTGAAAGTTGAAATGTCTCCTTGATCCATGGGCTGCAGAATGGATGTTGTGTTAGCAGACATGAAAACAACATTCATCTTATTGTACATCACCAGAGCTCTTAGGTGACCAGATGAATTGTAAATGAGCAGTAATATTTTGAAAGGAATCTTTTTTTCTGAGCAGTAGGTCTCAACAGTGAGCTTAAAATATTCAGTAAACTGTAATATAAACAGATGTGCTGTCCTCCTGGCTTTGTTTTTCCATTTCTACAGCACAGGCAGAGTAGATTTAGCCTAATTCTTAAGGGCCCTAGGATTTTCAGAATGATAAATGTACATTGGCTTCAACTTAAAGCCACCAGCAGAAGAGCCATCCTTTCCTTGAAGCTCTGAAGCCATGCATTGGCTTCTCCAGCTATGAAATTCCTCAACGGCATGTTCTTCCAGTACAAGGCATTGAAAATCTGTTGTTTGGTGTAGCTGCCTTCTTCAGTTATCTTACCTAGATCTTCTGGATAACTTGCTGCAGCTTCTACATCAGCACTTGCTGCTTCACCTTGCACTTTCATGTTATGGAGACAGCTTCTTCCTTAAACCTCGTAAGCCAAAATCTGCTAGCTTCAGACTTTCTTGTGCAGCTTCCTTACCTCCCTCAGTGTTCATAGAATTGAAGGGAGTTATGAACTTTCTCTGGATTAGGCTTTGGCTTTAGGGAATGTTGTGGCTGGTTTGATCTTCTGTCCAGACCACTAAAACTTTCTCCATGTCAGCAATATAGCTATTTCACTTTCTTATCATTCATATATTCACTGGCGTAGCACTTTTAATTTCCGTCAAGAAATTTTCCTTTGCATTCACATCTTTTAACTATGTGGCACAAGTGGCCTAGCTTTCAGCCTGTTGCAGCTTTTGTCATGCATTCCTCACTAAACGTAATCATTTCTAGCTGTTGATTTAAAGTGCAAAACATGCAACTTTTCCTTTCACTTGAACATTTAGAGGCCTAATTTCAATATTGGCATGTCCCAGGGAAGCTGGAGACCTGAGGAGATGGAGGAGATGGGGAAACAGCTGGTCAGTGGAGCAGTCAGAACATGGACATTTATCACTTACATTTGCTGTCTTGTATGGGCATGGTTTGTGGCACCCCAGAACAATTACAATAGTATCATCAGAGATGACTGATAAAAGGTCATCATAACAGACAATAATAATGAAAAAGTTTGAAATACTGCAAGAATTACCAAAATGTGATCCAGAGATATGAAGTGAGCACACGCTGTTGGAAAAATGGCACCCGTAGGTTTGCTTGACTCAGGGTTGCCACAAAACTTCTATTTGTAATGAACGCAATATCTATCGATTGAGCACAGTAAAGCAAAAGACAGTAAAATGAGTTATGCTTCTTTGGTTCAATCTAATAACTGCCATCTAAAATTACACCATCCAGGATTAAACAATTATTATTTTGGCATATTTGCTTCTTTAAATTATCTGTACTGAAGTTTCCTTTTTCCTTTTTATTATACAATTTATATATGAATTCTTTCTCTTACTCTATCACTTTAGCACAGATCTGCCCTCCCTACCATGTTATCTCTCTTTGCTCATTCAGTACTAATATTCTCTTGACCATTAAAGCCAGTTACCTCCCCTTAGTGATAATCACTTTTATGTTTTGTGTGGGTCTTTCCAATCCTTTTCCTTTTAATACAGTTCTATTGATATAATCATATGACATACAGTCATTCAAAGTGTACAATTAGTTGTTCACAGTATCACCATATAGTTGTGTTTTCATCACCAGAATCAAACTTGGAACATTTTCATTATTCCAAAAAATAAAATAAAAAATAAAATAAAAAAGAACATCTAAAACATTCCATTCCCCTCCTCCCCTCATTGTTCTATTCCTTTTCTTTAATACTTTAATTGAGATATATTCACACACCCTACAGTCATCCACAGGGTACTATCAGTTATTCATAGCACCATCATACAGTTGTGCGTTCATTACCAGAATCAATTTTTGAACCCTTTCCTTACTCCAAAATAAAAACAAAAGCAAAAAAGAACACCCAAAACTTTCCATCCCCTCCATCCCACCCAATTCTTCATCTAATTTTTGTCCCCATTTTTCCATCGTTTGTCCATACACTGGACAAAGGGAGTGTGAGCCACAAAGTTTTCACAGTCACACAGCCACACTATGCAATGTACATAGTTTTTTTTTTTTTTTTTTTAATCTTCATTTTATTGAGATATATTCACATACCACGCAGTCATACAAAACAAATCGTACTTTCGATTGTTTACAGTACCATTACATAGTTGTACATTCATCACCCAAATCAATCCCTGGCACCTTCATTAGCACACACACAAAAATAACAAGAATAATAATTAGAGTGAAAAAGAGCAATTGAAGTAAAAAAGAATACTGGGTACCTTTGTCTGTTTGTTTCCTTCCCCTATTTTTCTACTCATCCATCCATAAACTAGACAAAGTGGAGTGTGGTCCTTATGGCTTTCCCAATCCCATTGTCACCACTCATAAGCTACATTTTTATACAACTGTCTTCGAGATTCATGGGTTCTGGGTTGTAGTTTGATAGTTTCAGGTATCCACCACCAGCTACCCCAATTCTTTAGAACCTAAAAAGGGTTGTCTAAAGTGTGCATAAGAGTGCCCACCAGAGTGACCTCTTGGCTCCTTTTGGAATCTCTCTGCCACTGAAGCTTATTTCATTTCCTTTCACATCCCCCTTTTGGTCAAGAAGATGTTCTCCGTCCCACGATGCCAGGTCTACATTCCTCCCCGGGAGTCGTATTCCACGTTGCCAGGGAGATTCAGTCCCCTGGGTGTCTGATCCCATGTAGTGGGGAGGGCAGTGATTTCACCTTTCAAGTTGGCTTAGCTAGAGAGACAGGGCCACATCTGAGCAACAAAGAGGCATTCGGGAGGAGGCTCTTAGGCACAACCATAGGGAGGCCTAGCCTCTCCTTTGCAGCAACCGTCTTCCCAAGGGTAAAACCTGTGGTAGAGGGCTCAACCCATCAAACCACCAGTCCCCTATGTCTGTGGTCATGTTAGCAACCATGGAGGTGGGGTAGGCGAATATCCCTGCATTCTCCACAGGCTCCTCAAGGGGGCACTACCTCTTTTTTTTTTTCCTTGTTTTTCTTTTCTTTTTTTTTTTTTTTAACTTTCCCTTCTTTTTTAAATCAACTGTATGAAAAAAAGTTAAAAAGAAAACAAACATACAATAAAAGAACATTTCAAAGAGACTATAACAAGGGAGTAAGAAAAAGACAACTAACCTAAGATAACTGCTTAACTTCCAACATGTTCCTACTTTACCCCAAGAAAGTTACCTAATATAGCATCATTTCTGTGAACTTGCTCCTACTATATCCATCAGAAATTAACAGACCATAGTCATTCCTGGGCATCCCCAGAACGTTAAATAGCTTATCTGTTCTTCTTGGATTATTGTTCCCCCTTCCTTAATTGCTCTCTATTGCTAGTTCCCCTACATTCTACATTATAAACCATTTGTTTTAGCAATGTACATAGTTTTAAAATCATCTTCAAGAATCAAGGTCACTGGATTGCAATTTGACAGCTTCAGGTATTTCCCTTTAGCCATTCCAACACATGAACACATGAAACACTAAAAGGTGATATCTATATAGTGCCTAAGAGTACCCTCCAGAGTGACTTCTCTACTCCATTTGAAATCTCTCAGCCACTGGAACCTTATTTTGTTTCATCTCTCTTCCTCCTTTTGGTCAAGAAGATCATCTCAATCCCACAGCGCTGGGTCTACAGTCCTCTTTTTTTTATATATATACTTTCATACGTGTTCATATAATTAAATGGAATTTTGGGGTAATGGTATATGCACACTTTGGAATTCTGTTTTAACGAATTATTGATATTCCTAGTATCAGCTTTTCTGTGCTTTTTATTGTTAAGCATTGTATTTAATTTAACTCATGAAAATTTGTCACTATATGGAAAAAAAAACTTCTGAGAAACTCTGTCTTTAAACAAAGTATATCAGAATTTATATTTTCTTTAAAACTTGATACTTTCTCTCTACCACAACTCCCAAGTTGGTAACATCCAAAATTCAGTTTTAGCTTGTTATTTAAAATCTCCTTCCCTCATTCAATATTTTAAGTTCAAATTTCAGTGTCTGTAAGTTAAGTTTTATTGGAACACAGCCATGTTCATTTGCTGACACCTTATCTGTGGCTACTTCTGTGCTCCAATGGCAGAACTGAGCAGTGACAGAAGAGACCATATAGTCAGCAAAACCTAAAATATTTACTGCCTGGCCCTTTGTAGGAAAAGTTTGCTGACTCCTGTTGTAGATGTTTTCAGTACTTTGAACATTTTCCATCATTTCTTTTTTCTGGTTTCCATTGTTTCTCTTGAAAAGTCAGCTGTCAGTTTCATTGTTAAACCTTTGTAGGTTGCTCTTTTTCCGCTGGGGTTTTTAGCAGTTTTATTATGCTGTGCCTAAATGTGGTTTTCTTTGTATTTATTTGGCTTGGATTTAATGGTGTTTCTAATTCCCCCTGGTGTGAGCTGTTTTGGAAAATCCTCACCTGTCCTCTCTTCAAATATTGCCTCTGCTCAAAACTCTTGCCTCCCCTCCTGGGATTCCAGTTGCAATTATATTTGACCTTTTAGGCTTGTCTCATGCATGTGTCTCTTAGGCTTTTTGATGTATTTCCCAATCTTTGTTCTTTCTGTACTTCAATGTGGATTTTTTTTACTGCCCTATCTTCAGTTCACTAATCATCTCTTCATTTGTTTTATCTGCTGTTCAACCCATCTGTACATTTTAAAAATATATTGACTACTGTTTTTAGGGCTTGGATTTGGTGGAGAGATTTTTTTTTTTTTTACTTGTGCCCAAT
The DNA here is from genome assembly GCF_015220235.1 of Choloepus didactylus. Classification (NCBI taxonomy): domain Eukaryota; kingdom Metazoa; phylum Chordata; class Mammalia; order Pilosa; family Megalonychidae; genus Choloepus; species Choloepus didactylus. The sequence continues at coordinate 30,366,157 of NC_051328.1, forward strand.
ATTTTGTCTTTATTCAAAGTTTTCATTCACTTTTTAATATTGTCTAATTGATACCACAAAAGTAATGTGAACTTGAAAACATTCCTTTCTTTATGATTAGACTTTTAACCTCATATAGGCTTCATCACCACAGAGGTATCTTGTTTCATATTTATGTTGTTGTGCTTGTCTCTCTATACACATCTTGAGCAGAAAAAGAGTTTTATTACTCTTGGATACCCATCAAACATGATAGTGCAAAAGACATCGGGGAATCTGAGTAAATGTTTTAACTATTTCTAAAAACATAGTAACAAGACATACAATTAGTGTCTTAGGTAAATTTTCATAGTGACTGCCTCTTTTACAACAACACAGTAAAAACGTTTTCAGACATCCTTTCCGCATCACCCAGCACTGATCGCTTCGGAATGAACAGCAATGTGCCATTTCAGGGATCGGTGTCGTTCATGGACGTGACTGTGGACTTCACCCAGGAGGAATGGGAGCAGCTGGACCCCTCTCAGAGGATCCTGTACATGGATGTGATGCTGGAGAATTATAACAACTTACTTTCAGTGGGTAAGGAGAGCACTGAGGAGTAACTCACTGTTAGCCTGTTAGCACTCATGTCCTTTCTCAGTTACCAAAAGTTTATGGGCTTCTGAATTACTAAATGGATTTGGCCGTGAGCTTCAGGCGTTAAAGCTGAGAGAACGTCCGGCCCCTGAGGTTTTACCTTCTTTATTTTCAGGATCTCTGAAGTCCAAGCAGTTGGAGCTAAGTCCCTTTAGCAAGTTATCTGATATTATCAAACCAGATGTGATTTTCAAGTTGGAGCAGTGAGAAGAGCTGTGGAGAGCAGAAGTAGAATTGCCAATTCAGAGCTTTCCAAGAAAGAGATGGAGGGAGAGGAGAATCAGATAGACAGAAGCCAGTGGAAGTAATATTCCAGAGATTGCAAATGGGTTGGTACCTCTGAAATATTTTTCAGGAATCCATTTTTCAACTCCCTAAACTTTTAGAGATGGCTGAGGAGAGATGACCTGTACAGATCATCTCAGATCTCTGAATCACACCCCCAAATGGCACTCTATCACGCCATAATGTCTGTAGATATTTGCCTCTGACGTTTGAGGCCTGAATCTGACACTTGCCTAACACATCTTAAATCTTTGTGTTGTGATTACTTGCTCTTTCCCTAGTTTGTGTTTGCCAGAATGGTGACTGTTATATTTCAGCACATGGCAATTGGTTTGACAGCCTAAGGGAAGATACAGACTTTTCAGTACAAGAGTGACATTGTTGTCCTGGATACTGATGACAGCAGAATCACAGTCAGGAATAACACAGTAACACATAGGTGAAAATAAAGGCTATTAAAGGCCTTGTTCAATGCTGAATATTTTGATGTTTAAGATTTCTTCAGATAAAAGCAGGGTAAGGCTAGCCTGGAGAAGAGCTTAAAGATAAGAAAAGAAGAAAAGTAGGATGGGATGGTGAAAACATGTTCAGTATCCAATATCTTTATTAGAAAAAAAACCCAGCAGCAGTAGCCTCTGATTTTGTTTTAAGGATGGCTTCAAGATTTGGAGCTCTCCAAACCTGGGGGAAAAAATGCTGCCTTTAGGAAGTTATTTTGATACAGGTGAGCTGTGAGAATGAAGATGAAAGAGATGAGATGCATATAGACTAGTGCTGGTCCTGCCCCAGTAATTTCAAGTCAAGGTGTTGGTTGCTAAACTCAGATCTGCTTAGGTATTGTCCCATCACCATTTTACTCATTTTCTTGGAGTCTGTGCTGTCAGATGTCCTTGAAGACGCTGTAAATCTCCATCATTTGTGTCCTGTTTACTGCTCTTGGTTTTTCTTTCACTTTCTCTACCCATGTCCCAAAGTCATTTTAAATCTAATAATGCTACTTGTAGCCACTGTCAGTTTCCAGTTTTTTTTTTTTTCACAGCATTTTATATTTTTACCTTTTTCTTTCAAAATTTGAGATATAGGGAGAATTGCACTAGGGGTTTTTTAATACTGGGAGACTGGGTCCCAAACTAAAGAGTCAGTCCTGCAATAGAACATTTGTGATAACTTTCCCTTCTGTGACATTATAAGGGAAGGGACTGACAGTTTTTTTTTTTCCGTTGATCTTTCCTAGAAGTGTGGAAGGCTGATGACCAGATGGAGAAGGACCACGGAAACCCTGAGGAGCAGGCGAGGCATTTTATAATCCTCAAGAACCAAACCCCAATTGAAGAAAGAGGTAATCTCTTTGGAAAAACATTTAATCAGAGCACAGACTTGGTTTCTTTAAGACATGTACCCTATAGATATGATTTATGTGAAAAAACTTTGAAATATAATTCAGACTTACTTAATAGTAATAGCTATGCAAGAAAGAAAGCTGTTGAGTGTAATGGATTTGAAAAAGCACTCCTCTATTTGAAGCAAGAGAAAACCCATACTGGAGTGGAATACTCTGGATATAATAAAAATGGAGTATCCCTCAGCCATAAAGAAGCCATTTTTAAACATAAGAAAATTAGAAATTTGGTTCAACCTTTTATTTGTAATTACTGTGACAAGGCCTTCAGCTTTAAGTCACTCCTCATTAGCCATAAAAGAATACATACTGGAGAAAAACCCTATGAGTGTAACGTATGTAAGAAAACCTTCTCCCATAAGGCAAACCTCATTAAACATCAGAGAATTCATACTGGGGAAAAACCCTTTGAATGTCCTGAATGTGGAAAAGCTTTCACCCACCAGTCCAACCTCATTGTACACCAGAGGGCACACATGGAGAGAAAGCCCTATGAATGCAGTGAATGTGGCAAGACGTTTGCTCAGAAGTTTGAACTCACTACACATCAGAGAATTCATACAGGGGAGCGGCCCTATGAGTGTAATGAATGTGCAAAAACCTTCTTCAAGAAATCAAACCTCATTATACATCAGAAAATTCACACAGGGGAGAAACGCTACGAGTGCAGTGAATGTGGAAAATCCTTTATCCAGAACTCACAACTGATTATACATATGAGAACTCATACAGGAGAGAAACCCTATGAGTGTACTGAATGTGGCAAAACTTTCAGCCAGAGGTCAACCCTTAGATTACACTTGCGGATTCATACAGGAGAGAAACCATATGAGTGTACCGAATGTGGGAAGGCCTTCAGCAGGAAGTCCCGCCTCAGCGTCCATCAGAGAGTTCATTTAGGGGATAAACCCTGAGACTGCAACAGGGTGGCACTGTGGAAATCTCATCCACAAGAACCCTTCTCATGGGGAGAAACTCATGAAGGAACATAAAGAATGTGGGGATTCATAGTGAGATACAGTCTGTCAACTCAAAAATGTGTTAGAAATAGGATCCCATAAGAATAATATTATACTGGAAATTAGGTATGATACCCAGCTAATGAATACATATCAGAATTATATATATATTTACTTGTAAAAGACATGCTCAGCTAGCTATGTTACAGTAAGCTTTTTTAAAAGTTTGAATGAATTGAATATTCAGAGCAGCAGTATAAAGGATATACAAAGGGTACCAGATGTAGTGGTTATTTCTGAGATTTTGCCAAAAGAAACAAATCATGTTTTAGATCCACACATGTGAATTTAGCACAGTCACTGGGAGTCTGAAATTCTTGTCCTCTGTGATGATTAGGAGAAGATTTTTCTAAGCATCAAGTATTTTTACCTTTCCACCCAGTATGCATTCCAGATGAAATATGTTAACAGTTTTAATGTAGCACGAAGCATCTCTTTTCTGCTGCTGCTTGCTGGCGTACATAAATTGGCATGGCCATTTTTACTGAGCTGTCTCTTCAGTACACAGAAGACAATGTTGTTGAAGTTTTAACCTGCTTCTGGGTTTGCTGATGATTTTGTAGAGGCATTATTTACATAAATATGCAAGTCTGAGATAAGTAAGAGGAGATCTAGAGAGTGAATGGCAGATGTGGGCTGTGTTATGCAGTATGCACCACAGAATTTAAAAAGTGCTGTGTAAACAGAATATCCCCATCCATCATGCTCTTATTAATTTTCAGAGTGGTAAAATTTACATAAAATTGCATGTGAATTGCCAAAATATGTATAACCCAGAAACCACCTATATTTTATTTGTTTTGCCCTGTTTCTCTTAGGGATCGTCTTACAAAAACATGTTAGATGATTATGTAATTCACAACTGTTAGTTACGTTTCAGAGACTTTAGAGAAAAGTTAACTCTTGATAGTTTCTCAAAATTTTCTTTTTTTAAATTGCTTTTTCAAATTTCCATGTGCACAGTGTGCTTTAGAAATGAAGTTGTTTAAAGAGATATTTCTACTTCCTTGAGTTTCACTATCATCATCCTAAAACATTTCCTTTGTAACCTAATTTACTATAAGTTTTACCTTCCCTTTAAAAGTTTCCAAAGCAGATAACTTTGTAAGTTAGGTTTTTCAGTGGTCTCTCCATGTTGTTTGATGATTAACATAAAAACATTTCTTTTGCATAAGCAGATATACCATTTTAGGCTTGATTCCAGCTTTATAAGTTCATCTTTTCCCTATCATTCACAAATCATACAGAATTATAAATGGAAACCATAACTATCCTTTTTTTTATTAATTATTTTTCAAGATCACTGATGTGCTATGACTACATGACTGTGAATAACTTTCTGAAGAAATGTATCTGAATATCCATAGACCAATAAGTCTTTTGTCTGTCTCAGTTGTCATCTTCCCTACTAATGGTAAGGAAGCAGGGGTAATAGTTATGTCATAAACTGCTCTTGGAAATGTAAATTGTGACAGCTTCCTTGGAAAACATTGTGACTCTGTCTTTTAACATTAAGAATATACATCCTCTTCAGCCCAGGGGTCTTACCCTGGGACTCTATCCCTAAGAAATAAATAAAGTGCCAGTACCTAAGATTACATGTTCATCAGTGTATGGTTGTGTATTTTTTTGGTAAGGACCAAAAAAATGGAAACAAAGTGAATGACCCTCTGCAAAGCAATGGTTGAATAAATTGTGGTATTAAACCATTGCTGAATGGTATTCAATTTAATCCAATGGATTGCAATCACAGCCTCCTCCAGGTGAGTGAGGAAAGCAAGAAGAGAGAGTGAGTGTGTTTGTGTACTAATTTTTGTAAAACAAAGATCTAAAGCTCTTATGTATTTTTATATGATTTTATGGGCCTGGAGAATAGAATTCCTTCCATTGTAATCTCTGGAATTCCTCAACTGTATCAGTGAGTTTAAGCAAAAAACTGAATTAGCCCCATAATCTTTAGATTAAGGGACTAGAGGACTATAATTTAGAGAGTTGAGGAAAAGGTTAAGGGATCAAACAAGGGATGGTAAGGCATCCAGAGGTGGCAACAGCGAGAAGGTCTTGTCTCTTGTAGGGCTGAAGGGGCGGAGGGAAAAAACAGTGTTTCAGGAGCCCAACGAGAGCCAGACCTCGGAGGAGGGTCTTCTGAGTGGTCACTGAAGCTCAGGAGAGAAGCAACAGCTACAAGATTCATAGATCAAAAGCCAGGAGGGGAGAGGAGAAGGAAAGCCTCCACCTGTCTTTGTTTTCTCCATACTCCTGCATGTGCCTCTCTTTGACTGAACCCAACCACATTCCCAGGTGGTGCAGTTCTCCTGGGACTAAGCAGGGCAGAAAGGGTGGAGAATGGATCTGGAGGGCAAACAGAGCAATGAAAAGCACCTGTATTCTCACCTCTGAGCCTTGCTGTCCAACTGTAATGAGGCCTGCCCAGGAAGCCCCTGCTTCCCCTGTTCTCTTGTCATGTGGCCATGGTTTTCTCTCTCTTGTGCCTTACGTGTTTGGAGGTAGAATAGCTATGCAAAATTGAATTTCAGAGGAAATGTAAATTTGGCAGTCATTGGATGGTATTTTAAGCCATATACTAGATGAGATTACCTAGGGAAGGAATATAAAGAATTTCAAGGACTGAACCCTGAGGATTCACCCCAATGTTTAGAGGGAAAGGGCAGAAACAGCAAAAGGAACTGAGAGGGAGCAATTAGATGGTTGGAATGAAAGCCAAGAGAGGGTGGTGTCTTGAAAGCCAAGTGAAAATGGGTGTTTCCAGGCAGAGGAAGTTACAAGAGTATCAAATACTGTTAAATGTGGAGTTGGTTGTGTACTGAGAATTGTCCCTCAGCAGGGCACTTTTGATAAGAACAGTTTCAGTGGATTGGTCTGGGCAAAACTTAGAACGATTCAAGATAGAATTGGCAATAGTAAGTATGGAAAAGGTGCCAAGTGACCAGGACTGAATAGTCTAAGACTGTACTGTACTTGGAAGCTAACAAGTTAGTCTGCCACATTTTATGGATGCTGGCAGAAGGTACAAGAGAATGAATGATCAGGCTCATTGTATTGACCTGGAAAAATATCTGCAGTATATTATTACTTGTGGCAATAGCAGTACCCACAGTATCATCATTTTCTTGTACCAGCTCCCCAAGCCCCCATTCCCATGAGGAGGACCACATGATGCCTGCACACAACAGGTTGCATTATAGGAGAGGAACATTCAGTTTAGGGAAACTGAATGTTTTATAATGGGCTGCAAGCAAGACTACCTGATAATTGTCCCCAAGGGAGACAATGTCTTTATCATAAGGGACAGGAAATAAGCCTGCTGTCTGCTCTGGAGGGAGACACTGTATCTTCCAAGGCTGTTCACTAGTCAAACATCTTGAAAATATAGTCTGTAACAAAGGCTATCAGTTCCTCTGCTGGTAAGACATGAAAAATGCAAGAAACCCAAGGAGAATGTCTTCCAACACAGAGAACAGTAGTGATAGCTAAAGGGGGTTGTGGCCCAGGAGGTTTTGTTTTGTTTTGTTTTAAGATTAGAAATTCCTGGATATCATTGTAAGTTAACATGAATGCCCAGGAAAGAGAAAAACTGATGGGGAGGATGGACTAGAGCAAAGTCGGAGCCAGTGAGAGGAGATGGGATCTGGTGCACTAGTGAAAAGGTTTGTCTTTGGAGCACCAACCAGAGGATACTGGAGGCTATGGGGAGAGATGATGGGAGAGCTTGTGAAAGTTCTCTTCTCATTGCTTCTTATTTGTTCTTTTAGATAGGAAACAAGGTTATCTGCTGAGCATGAGGATGAGAGGTGGTGTGTGAGGTATGAGGAGTAGGCAAAGGTATACTTTCGTCTGGGAGGGTGAAAGAATTAATAAGGAAATGTAGCATGGATGCACTGAAGACCTACTTGACGTTAGTGGTCATGGGTTTAGCATAAGGCCAGTCATCAGCATTTTATGTTTTTTCTCCAGCCACATGAAGCAGAGTAGGCAGAGTTGGACTGGTTGGTGTGAAATGCATGAGAGTAATTAAAATGATGAAAAAAAGGATTTCAGCTGGCTAGGAGAGTAGTTAGTATATGAGGGGGAAGGGAATATGAAAGGTGGGAAAGTCAGGAGATTGTTTCTGTTGGGTAGGATGGTTAGGGTACTAGAGGGTGTGAACAGATGATAGGAGAACGTGGTTGTTTGTAGAATGCTAGAAACTGAGATTACAAACAGGTAGTTAGTTATTCCTAGTAAAGACAAGATTGGTGTGTCTATGAGGTTAAATGGCTGAAGGAGGGAGGTCATCATCATTGGAAAAGAGAAGATCCAGGAACTGAGAACCAAGTATTAAAAAAATTATCTACATGGATAGTAAAATTGCCAAAAATTTAGATAGTGGTGGTATTAGAGAATGAGTGGGAACTAAAATCTTCAAGGGATAATGAGCCAGGGATCAGAAGGTGACTGTATTGAGAGGGTGTGAGTGATATGACCTGTTGGCCTGAGCTTCAAAGCTGAAGGGTTTCAGAGAAGGTGAAAAGACAGTGTTCTGGAAGCAGTGAGGACACCTCCCCAGGCCCAGTAGGAAGGATGTGTGGGAGAGAAGACAGCCACATCTGGAGGGTTCGGGGTGACAGTCTTCAGGAGAGATCCAGCCTCCCACTTAGAGTAGAGGGAGTGTTGAGGTCATTGGGAATATTGGTGATAACTGATGGTGAGTCCCCGAGGGCACAGTTTTCACAAGTTCAGGGGGGAATAAGAGATGGAGCCAGATAGGAGATATGCAGAGCCAAGGTAAGTTTAAGTGGTCAGTGAGGGAGTGGCCTGGGGAGGCTGGGCTTCTTGTGGTGATTGAATAAAAGGGGATAAAGGTAGCAATGAGGTTAAGGTTGCCAGTGTCTGGGGTGGAAAGTGGAGGGGCTGGGAGCACTGGGAGGGAGGGAGAAGGGTCTTGCCAGGAGCACTCTACGTTTTTGGGCCCTCTCTTCTCTTGCTCTTGGAAGTGTGGAAGCTGAGGGGCGGGGCTTATTTCAGGCACATGGGGCGCCCTCTTGATCCTTGAAAGAGGTCATTAGAACAGTGTCTGAATACATTATGGTTCATCCCATGTGATGGAGTACCATAGAGCTTGACAAAGGGAAAGTGGTCGGACTATCTGTATTGACCTGGGAAAATCTCTGTGATACAAGTTTACCAGAGGTCCTACACTAATGCAAAATTTTAATAATAGGGAGAGAATTTATGGGAACTCTGTATTTTGTGCATGATTTTGTAACCCTACAACTTCACTAATTAGGAAAAAAAAGGAAATTGCAAAATGTGTGTCTGTGTAAGATAATGAGAATGTGGCAAAATGTTATCAATTGGTGAATCTAGGTGAGGGTTTCCCAGTGTTCATTATACACCTTCCACTTTTCTGTGTGCCTAAACTTTTTAAATAAGAAACTTGGCAGAGTAATATGTATAGCATGTTTCTCTTTCTGTAGAAGCAAATGTATGTTTATATGCGTAGATGTTGATATATCTGTAAACTTAGGCCAAAGCCAGTTAGAATCTGAACCAAGTCATAACAGTGGTTACCTCTGGAGCAGAGGACTTAATATCATTTGATATGATGTAATCATTTTTATGTGATAAAATTTTAAAGAGTAGTGGTATAATGTGACCTCTATATTTTTAAAGTATTCCAAGTATTTAAAAAAAAATTGAGTACAAAATGATGTACTCCATTTTTCCAGCCTCAAAATATCATCTGTATATATAGCATGATATATACACATCATGATATATATATGTAACCATGAACATGATATGTATATGTAATATATATAATCATGTTATTTCTAGATATATTTGGTATTAACCATGTTCAAAGAAAGATGGTGAACTATTTTGTGCCACGCTGTACTCTGGGTTTTTAATCTTCATCCTCTCACCTGCCTCACCAGGGTAATTTAAATCTGAAGAACCCCTCATAAGTCTAAAATATAATTACCATTAATTCCAAGGAGACATTTTTATGTATTCCTTTGTCCCTAGATTAACAGTCATTTATACTACAACCCCACCATCATTCATTAAAAAAGACACAGTTGAATAATTAACATTAGTTAACATTACAGGACATAATGCAGACCCTCTTAATTACTCTAGAAAGGGGCTGTCTGCTGTTTTCTGGGTCTTTCATAGCTGTCCTGTAGTGTATGATTTAGACTGTGCTCACAAAGAAAATCCAGAGGACCCACAGAAGGGAACTCAGGAATTTCAGTTTTGGAGAATAATGGGAGCACTTCCCATGAGGTCCTGATAGTGGTTTTTCTCCCTAATCATAGAAGTGGATGTGGGGACATTCGCTCACTCACTCTCATTTGTTCCAAAAAGACACATGCATAGAGCAGACATCATGGGCTGCCAGGGATATAGTGGTGAATAAGGCCTGGCACATGTGATAACACAGTCAACAATTAATGACAGAGTTTAATTTCAGACGAGATTCATGTTAACATTGAACACCGGCAGCCAAGAGGTACTGTTACAGGGCACTGTCCTGGGTGCTCATAATTGGCTTTCTGTCAACTCAGTGAGGAGGATGGGTGAGGGCACTGCCAGCAGAGGAAGCAGCTGGTGTGAAGGCTCACGAGTGAGAAGACCGCAGGATGGATGGGAAAAATATCTCTTGCCATCAGAAAATACAGGAAGCTTGGAGGGGCACTATTAATAATCAGATAAAGTAAACTTCAACATAAAGTATTACCAGTGATAAAGGGGAACAGTTCACAGTGATACAGAGATCAGTTCAGGAAGACATAGGCAAACAGTAAATGTGTAGGTGCCTAATCATAGAGCTTCAAACTGCACATTGTAGAAACTGACAGATTTAAAGAAGAAAAGACAAACCCACAATCATAGTTGAAGAGTTTGAAACTTCTCTGTTAGCAATTGATAGAACAATTAGAAAAAAAATTCAGTATATATACAGAAGATGTGAGCAACACTTAACCACATTGATCTAATTGACATTTATAGGACACTACAAAACAACTGCAGAATATGCATTCTTTTCAAGTTTGCATGGCACATTCACCAAAACAGGCTTTGCTGGGCCATAAAACAAGTCTTAATAAATTTAAAAGGATTGAAATCATGTGGTTAGGGTGTTCTCTAACCACAATGGAATTAACTTACACATTAACAAGATATATGTATATACGAACACCAAATATTCGCAGATAAAGAACACACTTCTAAATAACTATGGGCCAAAGAAGAAATCACAAGGGAAAATTTAAAATCCTTTAAAATGAATGATAATGAAAATTTTATGTAACAAAGTCTGTGGGATGCAGCTAAAACCCCTGAGGGGAAATTTATAACTGTAAATGCTTTTATAGAAAATGATAACAAATCAGTGACCTCAGGTTCTACTTTTAGCAGCTACAAGAAGGGGAAAGAAAGCCCAAAGTAAGTAGAAAGAACAAATAAAGCAGAAAGCAAAAGCAATTTGCTCAAGGTAAGGAAATTTCAGACTTTGTCTGGGATGGGGAAGAGGACAGGTGTAGGATTGGGAATAGTCAATGAGCAGGCAAGGTTGTGAACCCAGGTCTGCCTAACTGACACTGAAGTTCTGTAACAGATAACCGTCCTGTCTTCCAGTTTACTCCATTGTCTCTGATAGCAGCCACAAGATGTGACCCAGCTTCTTGGCTGGGCTGCCTTCCACCTACCGGTGAGTAGCTGTCTTGGGATAATAACGCCTCCTACAGACTAGAAATGAAATGACAGAATTCCCCTAACCTCTCCTACTTCCTTCTCTGACCTCTTCTCTCGTTTTTCCCTTCCTTCCCTCCACCAATGCTGTGCCTCATTCTTCCAGCATTTACTGAGTTCTCATTCTAGCTCACTGGTTCTGAAACTTGAGCACACCTCAGAAACATCTGGAAGGTTTGTTAAAACACAGATTGCCAGGGCCTTAGAATTTGCATTGCTAACAAGTCTCCAGGTGATGCTGACACTGCTGGTTTGGGGACCTCACTGTGAGAAGCACTGCTCGGGACCAACCTCTGCAAGGGATGCCAAGATAAACAGCTCTGCCCTCATCAAGTCCATGACCTACCTGGCTTGGAGATATGTAAGTAAACAAGCGAGTCCAAAGAACTGTAATCAGTTTCTGACAGGAACACTAGTGCCCTGTGGGAGCACCGAGGAGGTGCTCTGGGTGAGGCAAAGGAGGCCTGATGCAGACAAATGTGAAGTGCAGCAGAATGCCAGCAGGGGCTCCTGCGTGAGGGAGGAGTGGGGCCCTGGGCAGCTGAGGCCAGGACCGTAACTGTGTAGGAACGCCCATCAGAGGGCTCCGGTTTCTCCAGCTGCTCTGGGCAGCCTAGGAGCACGAACTGAGTAAAGATTGTCGGGTGGATCTGAAGTCAGGGATTGGGCTGAAGGGAAGAGGAGAAGGGGAGGAGGGTGCTGGTGGGAGTCAGAGTGACTGACCACAGGAGCATGGGCATTGGCAGGTGGTGGCCACTGGGGACACAGCACTGTAGAGAGGGTGCACCACAGCCTGGAGGATGCTGCCATCCTCCCAGTATATTGGCCTCCAAGCTGCTCTTCACAGGTGCTTCGTCAGGCCAGCCGCTTCTGAGCAGTGTGGTGTGAGAGGAGCAGTGGGGCCATGGCCATGTGCCCCCTCCAGCACCTCCTTTGTGCTCCAGTGGGTGACTGAGTCTAAGAAGATGCAATATGGGGGGTGAGGGTAATGGTAACATTCGGTATCTTGATTCCTGCAATGGTTATATACATTTCTCAAAACTTAACAGAACCATCCACTTCAACAAGTGCATTACATTGCACGTGGCTTATGGGATCCTTTGCTAATGGATCAAACCCTCTGTGATGCCTGTGATCCTGGTACTGGCTGAGGCTCTGCAGGCAGGACAGGCCAGGCCTGCAATACAGGTCTCTTCCTGTCAAAACAAATTGCTCCCCCTTCCTAGATCGAAGGGGTCAATGCTACCAAGTGGCTGGTTGGTTTTCTTGAAGAAAAGCACCACCTGGGGACGCAGCAGTGGTCATGGTTGACAGTTTGGACATTTGGCAGATTGAGTGAACCAGTGCGATATTCTGCTGGATGTCGAGGCCAGTCCAGGTCTCTTCAGACTATATATTGACAGAGGAGAGGAGAGGTAAACAAGCCCAAGGGTAAATTCTATCATTTTCCATTCCAAATGAATGTGAACTGTTCTCCATTTTTTTCTGGTATGGACAGACAGGGACCCAGTTGACAAATCCATGGTGCATATCACGTACTGGGGGTCAGTTAATCTGCTCCAGTAAAGCTTCCCCATCTGGCCCAGCAGCTGCCCACAAGGCTCCACCTTCATTGGGCTGAGGTAGTGCACTGTCATCCTCCAGCATCTGTGGTTCATCAGGGCCTGGAGTGGTGAAGGAAACCCTGACTATGAGGACCACTATCTTATCCTTCTGGTTTTTAAGGGTGGCATCTCCTATGGTCGCCTGGCCTCTAGAGGAGAGCCATCGCTGAAATCGGCCATGCTGGGGCCCCTCTCACCAGAACATTCCTTATGGCCTGGGAGATGCAAGGTTCTTCAGCCCCTCCTGTGGACACAGTCATCCACTGGGTGTTCTGCCTGACCCAGTACATCCATTCTAGCGTGCCCCCTTCTCTGAGCCTTTTAAATCCCCTCTTCTACCATCCACCAAGGAATGCTGGCATTTCAACATCAATATGGACCATTGCTTTTTTTCCCATGTTTCAGGAGCTATCCTGGCACGTTTGCTCAATTCCCTGGGGACCTGGCTAGGGTGTTAAATCTTGTATTCCGGGAGAGGGCTCCCAAATCAGTAAATGCTCCTTCATTCCAATTTAGGTTCTGCCCTCCCCAATCTGGCTCTGTCACATCCAGTCCCAATCCCACCCCCCAGCCCCTGCCAGCACGTAGCAGCTGGTCCTGCAGCTCCTTTAGATATGGAGCTCCTCACACCCTAGTGAGCCAGAGTGGAGGCGGGGACAGATCCTGGGGGTGCATGAGCAAGTGGGGAGTGCTGCCCTCAGTGGGGAACAGCAGACAACTTCTGTGCACTTAGAGGGTCACTGGACTCGAGGTTCGAGAGCTGGGGATGCACCAACCCAGACGTCCCCCTTCCGTGTGTCAGCGCCCCAGGTCTTTACTAACCAGGGCCCTGACCTGACCCCACAGCCCTGTCTAGGGGGCGTTTGGCCTCTTTGGTGCTTGGCTGCTCTGGTGACCGAGCCTTGTCCTGTGCCCAGCTTCCTCAGCCGTGTGACTGCCGGAGATTGGGCCTTTCATGTGGTACCAAGGAGGTGCTCTGGCTCTCACGTTGAGCTTTCATTTGCCTATAATCACTCTCACCTGTTGCTTCTCTTTTTCCAAAGCCGTAACTGCTCAGCAGCATCCACCAGTTTCACATTCCTTGTACTTACTGTGTCCTGATGGCATTGTGTGTTCTCTTCCACTGGAACACCCTCCCAGTTCATCAGTGGTGGAGGTTTGAATGATGTCACTGCTACCCTGTGCCAGGGGCTGTCTGTGCTCCCCCTACCAACAGTGATGGGATCCTTGTTGCCAGCCGGATAGACAGCAATATAAAGTCTCATCTTCGCATCTTAGGACCAACTGTCACAGCCTGACATCCCCAGGAAGCAGACTGAGATGCAGATGAGCAGGCAGGAGCCTTATGAGGGCATGCTCCTGGGACCAACGCTGGGGAAGGGAAGGAATGGAACAGGGTCAGGCAGAGGGAGCAGCTGGACTGGGATGCAGTCACAGCAGAAACCTCAGCCAAGCCTCAGGCAGTTCTGAAGCAGCACTGGGCCTTCGGCCTCGTCCCAAGTGTGGGTGAAGGGACTGGGCCTTAGACAACCCCACATGATGGGATGTGGGCTGCCCCAGGAGGGGGAATGACCTTGTCCAGATTGTTCTTCTCAGCTGAGGCTCTTCTCAGAGACCCGACAGCACTCCCAGCAGCTGAGGGCATGAGCTCAGGTCCTGGCGCAGATCTGGACAGCTCAGTCCAGTGTCACTGCAGCGTGGCTTAGGTGCTCGTGGGAGCCGCTGAACATTCCCTTCTCAGTGCTTCAAATGCCTCAGTTTAGCGGGAAGCCGTGTCATCCGCTGAGAGGGAAGGTGCGGAGGACGCACAGGGCCTAACGTGGTCTAACTCAGAACAAGAACAGGAGCGCCTCTCCAGGGAGATGCAAACTGAGTTAGAATCCTGATTAAACTAAGTTAGAATCCTGATTCCACTTGGAACTTCTTGTTTAACTGGCCTCTACAGTGTAACTCCTAATTGGAAAACTTTTAAACTTTTAAGTATATATGGACAACTTGGGTATGAAAAACCACCTTTTCAGCTATAAAGTCTATGCAATTTAAGAACAGAGGAAGTGCAGATATCTGTTCGTGTCGTGTTAGAATGGCTGCCATTAAACAAACAGGAAACTACAAATGCTGGAGGGGATGTGGAGAAATTGGAACTCTTATTCATTGTTGGTGGGACTGTATAATGGTTCAGCCACTCTGGAAGTCAGTCTGGCAGTTCCTTAGAAAACTAGATATAAAGTTACCATTCGATCCAGCGATTGCACTTCTCGGTATATACCCAGAAGATCGGAAAGCAGTGACACGAACAGATATCTGCACGCCAATGTTCATAGCAGCATTATTCACAATTGCCAAGAGATGGAAACAACCCAAATGTCCTTCAACAGATGAGTGGATAAATAAAATGTGGTATATACACACGATGGAATACTACGCGGCAGTAAGAAGGAACGATCTCGTGAAACATATGACAACGTGGATGAACCTTGAAGACATAATGCTGAGCGAAATAAGCCAGGCACAAAAAGAGAAATATTATATGCTACCACTAATGTGAACTTTGAAAAATGTAAAACAAATGGTTTATAATGTAGAATGTAGGGGAACTAGCAGTAGAGAGCAATTAAGGAAGGGGGAACAATAATCCAAGAAGAACAGATAAGCTATTTAACATTCTGGGGATGCCCAGGAATGACTATGGTCTGTTAATTTCTGATGGATATAGTAGGAGCAAGTTCACAGAAATGTTGCTATATTATGTAACTTTCTTGGGGTAAAGTAGGAACATGTTGGAAGTTAAGCAGTTATCTTAGGTTAGTTGTCTTTTTCTTACTCCCTTGTTATGGTCTCTTTGAAATGTTCTTTTATTGTATGTTTGTTTTCTTTTTAACTTTTTTTTCATACACTTGATTTAAAAAAGAAGGGAAAGTTAAAAAAAACAAAAAAAACAAGGAAAAAAAAGATGTAGTGCCCCCTTGAGGAGCCTGTGGAGAATGCAGGGGTATTGGCCTACCCCACCTCCATGGTTGCTAACATGACCACAGACATAGGGGACTGGTGGTTTGATGGGTTGAGCCCTCTACCATAGGTTTTACCCTTGGGAAGACGGTTGCTGCAAAGGAGAGGCTAGGCCTCCCTATGGTTGTGCCTAAGAGCCTCCTCCCGAATGCCTCTTTGTTGCTCAGATGTGGCCCTCTCTCTCTGGCTAAGCCAACTTGAAAGATGAAATCACTGCCCTCCCCGCTACGTGGGATCAGACACCCAGGGGAGTGAATCTCCCCGGCAACGTGGAATATGACTCCCGGGGAGGAATGTAGACCTGGCATCGTGGGACAGAGAACATCTTCTTGACCAAAAGGGGGATGTGAAAGGAAACGAAATAAGCTTCAGTAGCAGAGAGATTCCAAAAGGAGCCGAGAGGTCACTCTGGTGGGCACTCTTACGCACACTTTAGACAACCCTTTTTAGGTTCTAAAGAATTGGGGTAGCTGGTGGTGGATACCTGAAACTATCAAACTACAACCCAGAACCCATGAATCTCGAAGACAGTTGTATAAAAATGTAGCTTATGAGGGGTGACAATGGAATTGGGAAAGCCATAAGGACCACACTCCACTTTGTCTAGTTTATGGATGGATGAGTAGAAAAATAGGGGAAGGAAACAGACAAAGGTACCCAGTGTTCTTTTTTACTTCAATTGCTCTTTTTCACTCTAATTATTATTCTTGTTATTTTTGTGTGTGTGCTAATGAAGGTGTCAGGGATTGATTTAGGTGATGAATGTACCACTATGTAATGGTACTGTGAACAATCGAAAGTACGATTTGTTTTGTATGACTGCGTGGTATGTGAATATATCTCAATAAAGTGAAGATAAAAAAAAAAAAGAACAGATGAAGTATTTCTGATGAAAATTTAGCATCTGATTTGGGATATACTGAAAGGGTAAAATACATACTGACTTAGTATTAGGAAAAGAATGTAAAGTATATCCTAACTAAAATATTGATTACATGTTGAAATGGTAATAGTTTGTATATATTCGGTTAAGTAACATAATTAAAATTGATTTACCAGTTTATTTTTACATTTTTAATCAGGCTAGTATAGAATTTGAAATTACATTTTTGGCATACATCTTTTTGGACAGCACTGGGCTTCTTTCTAAGAAGGAAAGGGGGCAAGGCACAGCCATGCTGTTTTCATACTGGCACCAGGTGGCAACCTCACCTCACGAGGGCAGCACTCAGCCTCCCTGGAGGCCATTTGGTGCAGTGATTGGCAGAAGAGTAACTCAAGTGAAAAAGGAACTCAACTAGGCTTGTGCTTGCTATGCCTGTTCTACATTAGTCACACCTGACACTGATTTACATGTGAAGGGTTGTAGATGAAATCATAAAGTGTGTGGCCTTTGCTCTCTGCTTAACCACAGTTCTCCCCCACTGTGCTGGGAGTTTCCTGCTTTAATTCTTGTTATTTCTTTTCTTCTTCTTGGTTTAGGATTAGTTTGCTGTTCATTTTCTAGCTTCTTCAGTTGCTCCATTAGTTCTTTGATTTTAGCTACTTTTTCCTTTTCAATGTATACATTTAGAACTATAAATTTCCCCCTTAATACTGCCTTTGCTGCATCCCATAGGTTTTGATATGTTGTGTTCTCATTTTCATTTGTCTCTATGTATTTAGCAATTTCTCTTGCTATTTCTTCTTTAACCCACTGATTGTTTAGAAGTGTGTTGTTTAACCTCCAGATATTTGTGAATTTTCTAAGTCTCTGATGGTTTTTGACTTCTACTTGTATTCTATTGTGATCTGAGAATGTGCTTTGAATAATTTCAATCTTTTAAAATTTATTGAGGCTTGTTTTATGTCCCAGCAGATGATCTATTCTGGAGAAAATTCCATGAGCACTAGAGAAGAATGTATATCCTGGTGATTTGGGATGTAATGTTCTACATATGTCTGTTAATTCAAATTCATTTATCAGATTGTTTAGGTTAATTTCCTTATTGGTCTTCTGTCTGGTTGATCTACCTGTAGGAGAGAGTGATGTATTGAAGTTTCTCACAATTATTGTGGAAACATCTATTGCTTCCTTCAGTTTTGCCAATGTTTGTCTCATGTATTTTGGGGCACCTTGATTCGGTGCATAGACATTTATGATTGTTATTTCTTCCTGTTGAATTGTCCCTTTTATTAGCATATAGTGACCTTCCTTATCTCATAAAATCCTTGCATTTAAAGTCTGTTTTATCTGAGATTAATATTGCTACTCCTGCTTTCTTTTGGCTGTAGCTCGCATGGAATATTTTTTTCCATTCTTTCACTTTCAATTTCTTTGTGTCCCTGTGTCTAAGATGAGTCTCTTGTAAGCAATATATTGATGGTTCATATTTTTTAATCCATTCTGCCATCTGTATCTTTTAATTGGGGAGTTTAATCCATCAGCCATCCTGTTTGGTTTACGTTTGTCAGATATATTTTTTCCCGCTCTCACTTTATTTCCTTTAATGTACCCTCACTAAATCTCTTTACTTCTGAACGTTTCTCCATACCTCTCTCTCCTTTCTTTGTTTTTCTACTGGTAGGGCTCCATTTAGTATCTCAAATAAGGCAGGTCTCTTGTTAGTAAATTCTCTCAGTATTTGTTTGTTTACAAAGATTTTAAGCTCTCCCTCAAATTTGAAGGAGAGCTTTGCTGGATAAAGAATTCTTGGTTGGCAATTTTTCTCTTTCAGAATTTTTTTTTTTTTTTTTTTTTTTTTTTTTAAGTATACTGGCATATAGTTTAATGCAACCACCAGTCTTCACAAAATAATTTTAATACTTTGTGCCTGGGCTAGAAGCATTTTGCACTGTGACAATTACTATACACACATAAGCATTTTATCCAAGTACAAGTGTTTGTTAAAAGAGTAAATTAAGCAATTGCCTATAGAAAGGTAAAGAGACACTACACTGTAGGTTATTTTGCTTCTTGAATCATTTTTGCTGCATAGTAAGTTGCAATTACATGTCAGTATCATGTTACTGATCTACAGAAAACACTTTGAAATGTGAGGTATGACAACTCCCTTTGAGAGGAAGCTAATATGTAAACCTGAATATTTTAGAGTGATTTTTCCTTTCTTTTTCTCTCTTTAGCTGCCATGGATGGGTAAGACAAAAGAATCCAGCATTTGGAGACCCTAGAAACTTATTTTTTCTAATCAATAAAAAAAATAAAGTCTTATAGTAATTATCAGATATTTCCTATCATTTCCTAATCAGAGCACTGATGAATGCACAAATATAAAGTAAATATTGAAGTAAAGCTAAATTTGTTGTGGAATTATGGATTACACCAGTTATTAAAGAAAAAATCCCCAGGTAACTGCTCATTTATTTTACATCAAGTTTAAGTCCTGATATATATACATCCCAACTTTATAAGTCAAGACTGTAGTTAAATACTTCCAATTCACTTGAATTACGATGGTAATAAGACAATTAGAAACCTTGTATTTTCTTAAAAGGGACATGCTAAAACGTTTTTTTTTTTTTTGACATTACTTCTAAACTCAGATGAAGCAGAAACATCCCTCCCCTCTCCCTGCAACTAATATTTAGCTCAAAAAGTTAAGTAGTTGAGTTGGTATAGCAAAAGCGATCACTTTAACATTTCCACCAGAGTAGATACCAATGAACAAAGGCAACTGTTGTTTAAACATCTAATATATTAAAAACTAACGTGAACCAACTGACTGAGATTAAAAGGTACATGTGCTGCCATTCCAATTTGAATATTTTCAATAAATTATTTCCTACTTTCAAAAATAGTCATTAATAATGCAGTTTTCCTATGGTTTGACACAATTTCACTTTAAGTTCTGTGCCCAGATTACATATTTAACTGTAAGATTGGGTACTATGTTATACATATATTACTCAAATACTCTAGGAAATAAATCATGATTGGCTAAATTTATCTTAGTTAACTATCACAAAAAATCAGTGAAAATAAAGAAATCACAGAAATGGAACCAAGGGAAGTAAGGATAGGATGAGCTACCAGAAGAACTAGTTGGGGGAAGGTGGAACTAGTTAGGGGAAAGTGGATCCAAGAAAAAACAAACTTGCAATGTTCCTATGAAAGAAAGAAAAAATGCATGTTTTGTCCACATTAATATTGTACCAAAGATGATGGCAGTCCTTTTTCTAGTGTCTGTGAGAGACTGTCTTTCATATACAGTGCTGGGCAGGCACTTCAGTGACAACATAAAAATTACAGTGGTTAGAAAAAGTGGAAAATTACCAGTTATAAATTAATGTCAATAACCAAACCTGTATTTTTGGCCGGATTACTAGAGAGGATATGGATATTTAAGAAGCTAATAAAAAAACTCTTACTGCCTCATTTTTTTTTTTTTAATCATCATTTTATTGAGATATATTCACATACCACGCAGTCATACAAAACAAATTGTACTTTCGATTGTTTACAGTACCATTACATAGTTGTACATTCATCACCTAAATCAATCCCTGACACCTTCATTAGCACACACACAAAAATAACAAGAATAATAATTAGAGTGAAAAAGAGCAATTGAAGTAAAAAAGAACACTAGGTACCTTTGTCTGTTTGTTTGCTTCCCCTACTTTTCTACACATCCATCCATAAACTAGACAAAGTGGAGTTTGGTCCTTATGGCATTCCCAATCCCACTGTCACCCCTCATAAGCTACATTTTTATACAACTGTCTTTGAGATTCATGGGTTCTGGGTTGTAGTTTAATAGTTTCAGGTATCCACCACCAGCTACCCCAATTCTTTAGAACCTAAAAAGGGTTGTCTAAAGTGTGCGTAAGAGTGCCCACCAGAGTGATCTCTCGGCTCGTTTTGGAATCTCTCTGCCACTGAAGCTTATTTCATTTCCTTTCACATCCCCCTTTTGGTCAAGAAGATGTTCTCCATCCCACGATGCCGGGTCTACATTCCTCCCCGGGAGTCATATTCCCCGTTGCCAGGGAGATTCACTTCCCTGGGTGTCTGATCCCACGTAGGGGGGAGGGCAGTGATTTCACCTTTCAAGTTGGCTTAGCCAGAGAGAGAGGGCCACATCTGAGCAACAAAGAGGCATTCAGGAGGAGACTCTTAGGCACAAATACAGGGAGGCCTAGCCTCTCCTTTACTGCCTCATTTTTAAAACCTAAATTTACGATGAAGATTCTTTGCAGAATGAAGCATCAGAGATTATTAAATTGGAAGAGAGATCTTTGCTGACCTGTCCAATAAGTGATCTATATATCAGAAAGCATGTTATCTGGCACTTTGCTAACTGGAATTTCTGAACATCCAACGCAAATCTTGACTCCACTAGACCACCACACCAAATGACCTAATCACACAACAGAATACTTGACCCCAATGGGATTACTGCTGTGCTGTTTTCAGGATGGTAAAATGGGAGAAGGGAAAGGAAATCAGAAGACTATCACCGGGTCAACAGGAATTAACTCTTAATTTCTTAATTAACAAAGCATTTTAATCCATTTCCACTCCTCTGTGCTGGATAAAATAGCTTTTACTGTATTATCACATCATAGGAAAGCAAAGCAAGTAACTTGGTGTAGTAGGTTACCTTGCATAATACCTCTTGGTACCAAGGGAGTGTATAGAAATCATTCCCATCAGTAAAGCACCTCAAAGGAGGACTGAGAAAAGTGAAATACAAAGGAGTTTTGTTTGTGCTACCCTTCGGTCATCAACTATAAAAAGCGAAAAACACTCCTCTCCTCCCTCCGGTCACATACTTAAAATCATAAATGTTTTTCTTAAAACAATTTTTATACATATAAATAAAAACACAGAGAACCAAGGATTCATAAAGTGACTCTGCTAATGCAAATTATAGGGGAAATTTAGATTAACTCAATTTAAAGAACTTACTTAAAAGCTTATTTAAAACAATAAGTTCTCCCACAAATCACTTTCCCCAATAAATGCATTTTCAGAGAAAAGCTTCTATTAGTGCTGGAACGATCTCACAGAATCGTTAAGATAACATAAAATGAACATGTTCCATATAATTTACCAAGGTCTCTTCAAACCTTAATATTTTTTATTTAAACTAATTTATGGTTTAAAAAACAAAGAAATTACAGAAAACATTAATCTTACTTTTCATTGTTCTATATATTAATTTTAGAGGTCATGAGGATTTATCTTTTTATTTTTAAAATGATGCAAGGCACTTTTCTTTTTTTGGGTTTCACATAGGGGAAAAAAAACCAATAGTGCTACATTGGTTTATTCTATTTAGAACCATTTTGGAGAAAACAAAAAACAGGTTCTCGAAAGAACCCATAACTAATGCAAAAAAGGGAAGGCACGTGAAACTTCTTTAACACTATCCTTTTGGGGGGAGAATCTGATACTATAATGTAAAACATCTTTCGTTCATTAAACTTTTTTTAATGGAATAAACAAATTCGGAACATAACAGGAAAGGAAGCAATAACTGGATCACGTTAAAGTAAGGAAAACTGGCTAATGATATGATT
This sequence comes from Choloepus didactylus, assembly GCF_015220235.1. NCBI lineage: Eukaryota > Metazoa > Chordata > Mammalia > Pilosa > Megalonychidae > Choloepus > Choloepus didactylus. The sequence continues at coordinate 30,388,374 of NC_051328.1, forward strand.
TAAAGACTATTAATGAAGGACAAAGAAGAGCTTAGAAAAATAAAAGGACAATTAAAGTATTGGACTATACTAAAAAAGAGAAACATGGCATATTCCTGCACTTTGTTAATGTTTCTGTAAGAGGCTCCATCATAAAACTGAACTGTAAAATTATTTTTAAAATGTTTTATATATATATATATATATATATATATATATATATATATACATATATATAACACAAAATGAATTTTTAGCAAACTTAGGAAACTCTTTTGTTATAAATTACCCAAAATTTATAAACAAATCCCCCCTTACTTACATTTTGTTTAAAGTAATAACTTTCTATCATACAAATAAATTTCAAGTATGAAAAGTGCATTACTGCAATACCTCTTTGCAAGTCCAAAATTCCTGGTTTATAATAAAACTGTAAAGTGAAAAATTAAAAAAAAAAAACCAAAAAGGAGTAAAACCATTAGTGCCATCTATTGCAGAAGTCCAACATCTTAAAATGTTGCTCAACAAGTTTCAGAGAAACATTTAATAGAAAAGAAACTACTTTTTTAAAATACCATTTTACATTATTATTGTCTCTAGTATTTTCTCCTTCCCAAATAGAAATTCACATCTTCTATAATGCTGCTCTTGAGTCAGTGATGCTGAGCAGTCGCCACTTGCATGTTTCCAAAATCATCATCATCTTCATGTGTTCTTTTCAAACTGCCCATGTACCAGAGTGGACAGATAATGAACTTTCTATCTGTAGTGGTGACATCATCTGTATTGTTAATTTTGCTAGGTAGATGGCTTCATGTTCCTGAAGTTGATGGGCAAATCCCGCATTAGGATTAATACAAAATCTTCCTTGAACATAAGCAAATGCATCTTTGTACTTCGTTCCGAATGTTTCCATAATCTATGCGACAACAAAGGCAGCACTCCTAGAGATCCCTGCATTTCCATGGACAAGAACTTTTCCTCCAGTTTGTAAGCTCCCATCAATAAATTCTTTAGTCATGGGGAAAAAACGTATTACATTTTCAACTGGATTATCTGCAATATCCAAGACTAAATAACTAAATAACTGCTGAAAGTTTGGCTTAATAAAGTTTGCTTCAATATTTTGTCTTATGCATATTATATGGGTTATTCCATGTTTCTGTAGTATAGGTAGCTTGCTTTTCACAGCAGAAGAATATGGGCCTAAAAACAATCCAGGTAAAATTTCCTGCATGTCTCATCTCATAGGACAGGTCCATTCCTCAGCATCTTCTTAGCACTATGGGAGGGTGGGGAACTCCAGCTTCACATCCTCCATGGTCCTGGCCCATGGGCTTGTGGGTGGGGTGGGGGAGTGAGTTACCCGGCCGGCCAACCCTCAGAGCTGGCAGTGGCGGCACAAGGGAAAACCGGTGGACTGGAGGACTGGCGGGCGGGCAGCGGGCTTACAATGAACACATGCAATCTAAAGGATCCCAGTGGCAGTGACAGCAAGGAAGAGGAGGGTTGGATGGCTCATACCCAGCCGCCATGCTGCCACCATCTCCCTCCCCCAGTGCTTCTGCACCCTCAGCTTCAGAATTTCAAATATGTCATACCACTGCCTTCTCTCCTCCATGATAGCTGCTGAGTAGTCAGTGCTTAGTCTTATGTTTCCCTTGTATGTGGTGAATTGCTTCTCTCTTGCTGCTTTCAGAACTTGCTCCTTTTCTTCAGCATTTGACAATCTGATCAGAGTATGTCTCAGAGTGGGTTTATTTGGATTTATTCTGTTTGGAGTTCATTGGGCATCTATGATTTGTGTATTTATGTTGTTTAGAAGGGTTGGGAAGTTTTCTCCAACAATTTCTTTGAATACTCTTCCTAGACCTCTACCTTTCCTTCTCTTCCCCTTCTGGAACACCAATGATGCTTATATTTGTGCATTTATGTTGTCCATCATATCCCTGAGATCCATTTTGATTTTTCAATCTTTTCTCCATTCTTTCTTTTGTACTTTCACTTTCCATTCTGCACTCTTCCAGTTCACTTATTCTTTCCTCAGCTTCCTCTAATCTAGTACTGTGTGTATCCAGAATCTTTTGAATTTTATCACAGATTCTTTTATTTCCGTAAGATCATCTATTTTTTAATTTACTCGTGCAAATTCTTCTTTATGCTCTTCTGGGGACTTCTTCATGTTCTTTGTATCCTGTGCCATGATGTTTGTGATTACTTGTTTGATTAATTGCTCCAAGTACTGTGTCTCCTCTGATTTTTTGATTTGGATGTTTAGGTTTGGGTTATCCATGTCTTCTGCTTTCTTCATATGCTTTAAATTTTTCTGTTGTTTTTGGCCTCTTGGCATTTGCTTATCATGATAGGGTTCTTGTAGGATATGCAGACTTATTTGAACAATTGTCTATAATTTGTCAGAGCTACATCTTGGTGGGGTGCACTTTCTCTGACTTACCAGCAGATGGTGCACCCAAGCCACCTATTACCTTCAAGCCAGTTCTCCCCAACTTCATCTGTGTGGCGAGTGGGGATCCGAATCTTGTGGGGGTCTAATTAGTGCACCAAATTTCTGTGTGTAGTTGATACAGCCAGCCCTGAAGATGGGGGTGTGCCCTGTGCAGTTAGGGAGCGAAGGCAGCTTTAAGACTCAAATCTCCCAGCTGTTCCTGGAGACTTAAAGCTGTTGCACAAATCCAACCCTTCGGCTCAGACTCCCCACAGTCTCTCTCTGCTGTGGGCCCACAAGTCCCTGAGATTGGTGTAGGGCCCTTGGGACTTCTGAGCAGGACCTTGCCCCCAAGCCATGCCCTCCAAGGAGGGAAGACTGCACAAAATCACAGGCAAGTGAAATCCCCTAGGGAAGCTCTGGGCTGTGGTGCCATGTAGGGGCACTCCCAGCGCACTGAGAAGATGGCTGTACAGGGTATGGTAATTTCCCCCTTCTGCAGATGTCTGCCTTCCTAGCTCCGGGACAATTAGCTGCAGGTGTGTGAAAGGCTATCGTCCACACCAGCCGCTTTTGGGGTTTTTAAACTAATCTGTCTCCAAATACCAACCCCTGGTTTCTCCCGACCGTGGCATGGCTGCTGTTTCACCAGCAGCCTGACTTGTTTCAGAACACAGACTCTTGGTTTCACCAAGTGCACAGTTCCTGTGGATTTAGCAGACCTTGTCCAGCCAGTGCAGTGCTGAAACTGGTATTCTGCAGCACTTTCTGTCTTTTATCTAGTGTTTTTCATGAAGAAAAACACTAGATAAAAGATAACTTCATGAAGAAGTATTTTGTTTTGTCTCTCCTAATCCATCATCTTGGATGCTCGATTACTAACTCTTTATATTACTTTGTGGGCTGTTTGACAGCATTAATCAGTCAGCCACGGTAAAGAAAAGTACTTGCCACATCTTCACAGCCAACCAGCCCGAGTCCTCTTGGAGACATCCCACACACCCAGACAGCAGCTCCAGGAATACCAGCTCCAGGAACACCAGCCGTTGGGAGTTTCCTTAAGATTGGACTTTTAATAATATTTCTAATGGTTTACTCTATGTTCTACTCCTCTGCCCCAACCCTTTTCTTTCATTTTAATTTTCTTCCCTTGTTCATTCTTCACATCAAGTTCAGCTTTTTGGACTCTTTTCATGTCCTCAGAATTATGTATGCCCCTTAATTTCAACATATTATGACCCACCATCAGAAGAGCATTCTTTTCCAGGAGGCAAGAGAGATATGAGGAAAAACACTAAAAGAGAAATGCAGAAGGGAACCCAGTTCCATTCCTACCAGGATGCCAGGTTAGTATGGACTGCTGGTTGCCCCTCTAAGACCAGCCTTGGTGGAACTTTAGATGGAAGAATGGAGATGGGGAAAAAACAGAGAAAGCCCTGGGAGAGGAAGGGAGTGTATGGTTGTCACTAGAGCCAAGGGCAGGAGGCTGTTGGCCTGGCTATGGGAGGATGAAATGGGAGATGAACAGTGAGAATTCTGCTGATGCTTCCCCCACAACTCCATAGCTTTGGGGCAGTCAATGCCTATCCCAGGCCCTGTGGGCCAGTACAGGTGTCCTCAGGTAAAAATAGGAAGCTCAGAAGCTCTGAGTACAGGAGGACCCATGGAGACAGGAAGACCACCCTCACAGCCCCATCCCACCTTTCCTAAACTTCTACCCACCCCCCATCTGCTTCTCCCCAAGGAACGAACCTGAAACCCAAACCAGAGCAGTTTCTTGGTGGGATGAGGAGTGATCACCAGTGGTTTTCTGGGGCTTTCCAAATTTGGGCTCCTCCACCACTTCTGACTCTTTGAGCTCAAGGAACTGATACTCACTAGGAACTTCTGACCCCTCTCCATGCACACTGCAGGACACAGTACTCAATGCTGCAACAGGAGTGTGTCTCATTGGCCAAAATAACAGGTTATCTGAGGAGCTCAGCTACTTCAAAAGAAAACCCACAAACAGGGACTATAGATTCCACTGGAAATAGAAATACTGGGAAACAAATGGACCAAGAATTTAAAGTCTCCATAATAAACCATATTAAACCAAATAAGACATCAAAGAACAAGAAACCATAAAAAGAAGAATGAAGTGGAAATGATAGGCCTGACAAATATAGGGATGAAAGTCAAAAGCATTACAGGAGAGACAGAGTATAATTGATACAGTTGAAGACTGGAAGGTCAGATTCACCCAACTTCAGCAGGTGATGACATTGCTGATGGTGAGCAGGTTGAACTTGGGGTTCTTGAAAACCTGTGGGTGAGGGCCAGATGATGAGGTGAGGCTGGGGGATGGGCTGCAGATGTCAGAGAGACAACTCCTCCTGGAGGCCCATTAGGGGGAACAGACCCACAAGAAGCCAGAATGAAGATTCAGAGGCCGCTGCCCCTCACCCCACCCCCTTCCCCTCCCAGCACTTGTCCCTCAAGGGGCCAAGGGTTCTTGTCCTTCCAGCCCCCAGCCCCTTGGCTGAGTCCCCTCAATCAGTCCAGCAAGGCCTATGTGTACCTTTGCAATCTTCAGCACCTGGATGTCCTCGGCATCTGAGTCCTGGTCAAATGCACTGGCCACAACCACGTGGGAGGTTTTAGGGTTAGGAACATGCCCTCCTCCACCTTCCCCAATGGAGCTGGAAGCAGAAGCCCTGAGCCTGCCAGGGCCCTCACCTGACCCCACAATGGGCAGCAGTGACCATCCAGTCCTCGGTGATGAGGGAGCCCCTGTAGAAGTGGAAGCCGGTGCTGTCCTATGAGGGAGAAAGGGAGGCTCAGCACTCACTGGAGGATCAACAACACCAACCAGGGTAGCATCTGCCAGCCTGGCCAACGCCCCAGTATTCCCCATCCCCAAATATGCAGAGAGCTCCCTCACTTGCGAGGACACCTGTCAGGGCCAGGAGCCAGGGACAGTGTCCTCCCATTGATTGGGCTGGATGGGGGGGGGGACCCCGCAGACTGGGAGAAGGTGGAAGAGCAGAGCCAAAAGTTAACTGGGACTTCACTCGTCCACTTGCAAAACTCCTGGGCTCTGCCTCCAAAACCATTCAGGGGAGCCCAGGAACCCCTGCATCACTCCCACTTCCTCCAGCAACTTCCCCTGGATCCCGACATCCTGGCTTTTTGTATCACATGAATCATATGTTAACACCCACCAGAGAGCATCCACCATGGAAGACACGAAACAACCAAGTTGACACTGTGATTCAACCAGTTGTCACTGGCCAAGCTCTGTCAATGTCCAACCCAGTGCTGGCACAATGGTAGAAAGGATGGAGGCCAATAATGGGCCCACCAGCATGGGTGCTGGGGCTGATCAAGCTACTGCCACTGCTGAATTCCCAACCTGCTTCAGCTGGGCCCCCCATATGAGCTGAATAGTAAATTAGATTCCTTAAGGAGACCAATCAGCCACTTGGTGACAAGGTGATCACATTGGAACCAGTACATTCTAGAAAGGGAGCAATTTATCTTGATTGCAATCAACCCATATTATTGGTATGGGTTTGACTGTTCTGACTGCATGGCCTCAGACAGCACCACTTTCTGAGGTATCGTAGAGTGTTTGATACACCATGTCACATAACATCACCTTGGACTAAGGGGCCTACTTTTTAGCCCTAATCAACAGCAGTCCCGAACAAAATCCCAGCTGCCTTTTTTGAACAAATTGACAAGGTGATCCTAAAATTCATAGAAAAGTGCAAGGGCTCCAGAATAGTTAAATAATGTTGAAGAAAAAAAAAAAAAACTTGGAGGACTCACACTTTTCAATTTCAAAACTTACAACAAAACTACAGTAATCACAACGGTGTAGTAAAGGAATAAGGATGAACATATAGATCACTGGAATAGAATAGAGTCCAGAAAAAAACACATTCATGGTCAGTTGATTTTGCAACAACGAAGCCAAGACAAAATGGGAGAAAGCACAGTTTTTTCAACCAATAGTGCTGGGACAACTGGATGTCCACATGCAAAACAAGGAAGTTGGACCCCTACCTCACACCATATACAAAATTTACCTCGAAACAGATCAAAGACTTGAATGTAAGAACTAAAACTATAAAACTCTTAGAAGAAAACAGGCATAAATCTTAGACCTTGGATTTGGCAATGGCTTAGATATGACACTAAGGCACAGGCAACAACAATAATAACAAATAAAGTGGAGTTCATTAAAATTAAAACTTAAATGAAGTATTGATACCTGTTAAAAGAATGAACTTGAAAACATTACACTATGTGAAAGAAGCCAGATGCAAAAGATCACATATCGTATGATTCTGTTTACATGAAATGCACATAACAGACAAAATCATAAGAACAGAAAATACAGTAGTGGTTGTCAGGGTTGGGGGGAGGGGAAATGGGGAGAGACTGCTAATGAGTACAGGGTTTCTTTTCTGGATGATGAAAATGTTCTGGAATTAGGTTGATGGGAAATACTAAAACCCACTGAATTGCATACTTTAAAATGATGAATTTTAGGGAATTTTAATTATATCTCAATTTTTTTTTAAATTCAGTTTTATTGAAATATATTCACATACCATACAATTATCCATGGTATACAATCAACTGTTCACAGTATGATCATATAGTTTTGCATTCATCACCACAATCTATTTCTGAACATTTTTCTTACATCAGAAAGAATCAGAATAAGAATAAAAAATAGAAGTAAAAAAAGAACACCCAAACCATCCCCCATCCCACCTTATTTGTCATTTAGTTTTTGTCTCCATTTTTCTACTCATCCATCCATACACTAGATAAAAGGAGTGTGATCCACAAGCTTTTCACAATCACACTGTCACCCCTTGTAATCTACATTATTATACAGTCATCTTCAGGAGTCCAGACTACTGGGTTGGAGTTTGGTAGTTTCAGGTATTTACTTCTAGCTATTTCAATACATTAAAACCTAAGAGGCGTGTGCTGGTTTGAATGTATTGTGTCCCCCAAATGCCATTATCTTTGTGGTCTTGTGGGACAGACGTTTTGGTGCTGGTTAGATTTGTTTGGAATGTGCCCCACCCAGCTGTGGGTGGTGACTTTGATGGGATACTCCCATGGAGGTGTGATCCCACCCATTCAGGGTGGGCCTTGATCAGTGGCGCCATATAAAATATGCTGACTCAAGATACTGAACGGAGTACAGCTGTGAGTGACCTTTTGAAGAAGAGCAAGCTTGCTAGAGAGGAATGTCCTGGGAGAAAGCCATTTTGAAACCAGAACTTTGGAGCAGACGCCAGCCACATGCCTTCCCAGCTAACAGAGGTTTTCCAGATGCCATTTGCCATCCTCCAGTGAAGGTACCCGATTGCTGATGTGTTACCTTGGACATTTTGTGGCCTTAAGACTGTAACTGTGTAGTGAAATAAACCCCCGTTTTATAAAAGCCTATCCATCTCTGGTGTTTTGCATTCTGCAGCATTAGCAAACTAGAACAAGGCGTTATCTATATAGTGCATAAGAATGTCCAACAGAGTGACCTCTCGACTCCATTTCAAATCTCTCAGCCACTGAAACTATTTCGTCTCATTTTGCATCCCCCTTTTGGTCAAGAAGATATTCTCAATCCCACAATGCCGGGTCCAGATTCATCCCCGGGAGTCATATCCTGCGTTGCCAGGGAGATTTACATCCTTGGGAGTCGGGTCCCACGTAGGGGGGAGGGCAGTGAGTTCACCTGCTGAGGTGGCTCAGTTAGAGAGAGAGAGGGCCACATCTGAGCAACAAAGAGGTACTTGGGGGAGACTCTTAGGCACAATTATATGCAAGTTTAGCCTCTCCTTTGCAGTAACGAGCTTCATAAGGGCAAGTCCCATGATAAAGGGCTCAGCACATCAAACCGCCAGTCCCCATGTTTGTGACAACATCAACACCAGTCCAGGTGAGGAAGTCCAACTATTTCAGTGTTTTTTAAAAGTGTATAAAAGGGACCCTGACACATGCAAAAAATGTTTGAGAACCAGTGTTCTAGGTAAAACTTTTAAATTCCTATGCTTTTATATTGCCATCAACATAAGACTTGAGGTAAAATCACTGTAAGAGGTAGCCAGGAAGAATGCATGAAACATTTTGCGTGTTGTACACATACTAAATGAAAGTTCACACCATAGTTGATTAACAAAGATTGTAAGAAAAAGACAACATAATATATAAGAATAGCATATAAGCATGGAGACATATAAAAAGCAATATTTAATGAATATATTGCTGGAGAATTATTTTTCCTTAGACATTATTTAATCCTTTTAAATTTTATTATTTTCAAACTATTCCAGTATTTATCATTTTCTTTTCCTTTGTTTCTAAACAAACAATCAGGTATAAAAGGAATCAAAGCACCATGACAAAAACCATGAGAAACAATGATGGAAATACACATAACTGGCATCCAAATATCAGACAATGACTTTGAAATAACTATGATTAATATGCTCAAGTATTAAAATACAAGAAGGAGAACTGGAAAGTATAGGGAAAGGACAAAATGGGAATTCAAGAAATTACAAATATGACAGAAATTAAGTCAATGGATGTGTTGAATAGTAAATTAGATTTTGGTGAAGGGACAATCTGGAAAAGAAGTATAAAGAAAATATCTAAAATGAAGCATGAACAGACAAAAGGAAAGAAATAAAAAGAGAGAATAAGAAACATAGAATAGGTTAAAACAGGGACTAATATACATGTATTGGGATCCCAGACGGAGAGGACAGGAAGAGACAGAAATAATAACTGAAGAGAAAAGGGCTGGGAATTTTTCAAAACTCTTAAAAAACATCAAGCAATTCAGAATCCATCAAACACCCCAAGCGGGCCTGAAAAAAAATCCAAGTGGATACATGATAGTAAAGCTGTTTAACAGCAGAGACAAAGAGAACAGTTAAAAGTAGCCAGAGAAGAAGAGACTGATTACCTTCAAAAGCTAAGATGAGTTCTCAACAGAAATTATGGAACCAGAAGAAAACAAGAATATTTTCATAGTGCTACTAGAAAATAATGGCCAATTTAGGATTCTATACCAGTGACATTTAGTTCCCTTTATTCCTATAGGAAAAGTAATATAAAATAATGTGGTTTCAAATTTTGTGGGGTCTTCAGAAACTCAGTCCACACTAAGAACTCTGTTCCTATGCATGAGGACGTAGGGAATTTTTGTTGAGGCCTTCTTTCTTTATATTTTAGTGTAGTCTTCTGGAAATATGCATAATTTTTATGAAGATGGGATCACACCCTACATATTTTTATGTAATATGCATTTTCCCATTTCTCAAGGTATTGGACAGCTCTTCCTATGTAGTTACTATACAATTTCATTTTCAATACCTCCCCCAAATCAACCCAAATCATCATGCTTTATTTTACTTATATTTACTTACATTTTACTTATAGTTAGTGTAAGATTTTTAGGTTGCTTCCAAAGTTCTGCAAATATAAATTGCAATGTGAAGAACATCATGGTATATACATTTTTGCACAATACTAGAAGCTATGATAATTAAAAATTTTTAAATTTTGATATAGTTTTCTGAAAGATTTTATGTATTGCAGTCCCAGCCAGAATTGTATAAATAATATTTTCCCAAATCTATCCAACCCTGGATATTTTTATAATTTGAAATCTTGGCCAAATGTATAGTCCACGAATGATACTACTTGTTTTATAATATTGCTTTTCTTTCTAGTTAAAAATTCTTGAATAAATTTATTGTACTCTGTATTTCTTCTTTAATTGCCCATTCATTTCCTTAGGCTGTTTTTTGTGTTGAGGTGTTCATTTTAAAATCAACTTGTAAGAATAACTTATAAATTAAGACTATCCTTTGTCTTCCTTATATTTTCCCAGTTTACTTCCTTTTTACCTTTATTGTTATAGATTTTTTTTTATAAATGGAAGTTTTAATTTTCATATAATTGTATTTATCAATCATTTCCTTTATGATTTCTGCCTTTTGGTGTCCTAACTTCGCATCCAAAGATTATGAAAAACATGCACTTCTCATTTCTTTATATCTACTTAAATAGTTTTAAATTTTCAATATTGAATCAAGGTTATATTACGTTGTTCCAATGTGCAGTCTCAGGAACCTAACTCTTTTCCCTCCAGATTGTTAACAAGTTGCCCAACAGCAATCATGGAATACTCCAGACTTTCACCAGGGCTTTGAAATCAGAATCTAAATTAATAAATACATGAGTCTTTATTTGGTCTTTTCTAGAGCCAGTACCAAAAGTTTTAATTATTTTAGGTTTGTAATACATTTTTATAACTCATAGGTATTATTCTTTTTACAAAATGTCCTGGTTATTTAGTTTTACTTTCTGACAATCTATGAAATTACTTCATCAAAGAAAAAATAAAATAATCAGGGCAAACAATAAATAAAAATACTTTACCAAGATTTTGATTGGAATTGAATCAAACAATACTTAATTATCCCATTCGGGAAAGTGGGAATTTTTTGAAATGATGTTCAATATGTTGTATATCTTACTTCACATATTCCTGCATATTTCTTCCTTAGTTTATGCCCGGTTACTCATACTTTGTGTTATTCTTATAAATGGAAATTATTTTCTATGCTAATATTGTTAGCACACGGGACAAAAAAAAGTTTAAGAATAATACTTACTATATATTGCTTTAATTAAAAGCTAGTTACAAGATGGCGGCATAAAGAGGAGTGGAAGTTAGTTAGTCCCCCCAGAACAACTATTAAACAACCAGGAACAACTAGTAAATAATCTGCAAAAACTGTGGGGGGACAAACATGACCGTCCACTCGTCATACACCAACCTGAATTGGGAGGAATGCTCGAGATCACAGCATAAAATCTGTAAGTAAAAACTGTGGACCCGAGCCAGGAGACCCTCCTGCCACAGCCTGAACTGCAAAACCTTGCAGTGAATATACCTTAGCTGAGCGCCAACTGGGGTTTTAACTAACAAACATGGACTGCTCAATACAAGCTATGAATCCCCAACAAACAGACAGAGGCTTTTGGTGATGACTGACCTTGGAGAGCCAGAGGACCTCTCTGGGAACGAGGGGAAGCCCAGAGGACCCCGTGCTATCTCTGGCCAACAGGTGAAATGGGAGCCGCAGGCCAGCTCTGAAAGGGGGCTTTCTGTCCATTTCTCGGCTCAGTGGAGAAAGCCTCAGCCATTTTCAGTTCCCAGTGCTCTGACACAGACAAGGGTAGAGATAGCAGAGGCATAGAAAGTACTGAAATGCTAATGATCTCTCCCTACAGGGTGTATCTTCCCTAAGAGGAAGAAGGTGGGGCCAAGCTCTACTACTTGCCTTCCATTCAGAACCAGACCCCAGAACCTGGGGGAAAACAGCCATTGGCCACACCTCCTTACACGATTCTGGAGCTACAGGCTGATAGGCACCACCTGCTGGGCAGAAAAGCACAGTGACTTGAGGCCTCACAGGGTATATCAATATTCTAAGACTCACTCTCAGGGAGACATGATACTATTGCCTCTTTCTGAGACCTCAGCCCATTCTGATATGGGAAACCTGATTGGGATAACCAAGGAAACCAGGTGCCTAGACGGCAGAGAACTACAACCTACATTAAGAAAAATGAAGTTATGGCCCAGTCAAAGGAACAAACGTACACTTCAACTGAGATACAGGAACTTAAACAACTAATGCTAAATCAATTCAAAAAGTTTATGGAAGATACAGCAAAAGAGATGATGCTTATAATGCAAACACCGGGCATACATAAGGTAGAAATCGAAAGTTAAAAACAAACAAAAAATAACTGGCAGAATTTATGGAAATGAAAGGCACAACATAAGACATGAAAGACACAATGGAGACATACAACAGCAGATCTCAAGAGGCAGAAGAAAACACTCAGGAACTGGAGAACAAAACACCTGAAAGCCTACACACAAAAGAACAGATAGAGAAAAGAATGGAAAACTATGAGCAGCATCTCTAGGAACTGAATGACAAATGAAACGCAGGAATGTACATATCCTGGGTGTCCCAGAAGGAGAAGAGAAGGGAAAAGGGGCAGAAACAATAATAGAGGAAATAATGAAAATTTCCTATCTCTTATGAAAGACATAAAATTATGGATCCAAGAAGCACAGTGTAGCCCAAACAGAATAGATCTGAGTAGGCCTATGCCAAGACACTTAAAAGAAGCTTGATAAGACTGTGTGTGGATTTCTCAATAGAAACCATGGAGGCAAGAAGGAAGTGGGGTGATTATATTTAAGATACCGAAGGAGAAAAACCACCAACCTAGAATCCTGTATCTGACAAAAGTGTCCTTCAGATATGAGGGAGAGCTTAAAATATTCTCTGACAAACAGACAATGACAATTTGTGAACAAGATATCTGCTCTACAGGAAACACTAAAGGGAGCACTACAGACAGAAAGAAAAAGACAGGAGTGAGAGGTTTGGAACACAATTTTGGGAGATAGTAGCACAGCAATGTGGGTACACTGGACAAAGATGACTGTGAGCATGGTTGTTAAAGGAAGATTATGGCCATGTGGGACACCAGAAGGAAAGAGGAAAGATAAAGACTGGGACTGTATAACTCAATGAAATGTAGGGTGCTCCACGACTGTGATAAAAGGTACAAATGTTTTTACATGAGGTAGAACAAATGAATGTCAACATTGCAAAGTGTTAAAAATGGGGTGGGATTGGGGGGAAAATATAATCAATGCAAACTAGAGACTTATTTAAAAAAAAAAAAGCTACTTCCAACACCTGATACTCTTATGACCCAATTTTGCAAAAATATCAGAAAAGTGTGAATCTAATGTTACACGATTATCTACGGAAAAAGATTTACGAATGATAATTGCTGTCTTCTTTCTTTTTATACGTATTTTGAAAGGTAAATACAGTTTTCATGGATTATTTGCATAAACCTTACAAGTTAGGTTTTGGATTCAGAGGAGGCAGTAGAGGCTTGCAACTCATAACCTGATACGGAGGTTGGAGGGTGAGGGCGTCCTGTAAATGAAGGCGTAGACTTTCCGGTGAGTTCCTGAGGCACGGCCTCGGGGCCTTATGGGAAATGTAGTCCTTAAGTTCGACAACTCAGTCATCCCAGAACCCCGGGCAAGGCGCGAGACACCTGCGACTGCGCATGTGTAGCGCGGCAAGCGCCGTGACCAGGCCCGGAACTGAGCCGCGAGTAGAGGTGTGCTCCAGGTACTGGGGAGACTGCTAGGCGGCTCATAGGACTGGGGCCAAGGGGATGGGGACGGAGAAGTGGGATGGACTCGTGCCCTCGCGGGGTGGGAACCCAAAGTTCGGCGACTCGTAGGCAGCGGTGATCCTCGACGCGGCGTTGGGGGTCGCCGGGCGCTCTCTTCCGAGCGGGGAGGGCGGGGGTGGCCTGGCCGGACCTTCGGGGACTGGGACGGAGGCGGCGAAGGGAAGGTCTGTCGCTGGGACTTACCTTTCTTCGGTTGTCAGGAGCAGCGGCTCCAAGAGGCCGCGAGGGTCTGGGGCCGCGCGGGAGCGACTCCGGAAGCCCCTACGGGGCGCGCGTGACCGGGCCCGCCGGCGCGGGGCGGGCCCAGCGGGCGGCGGTGGGAGATTGACAGCCTCGCGCGTTCCCTGAGCGCGCTGTGTGCCCAGGGAATAAAAGCTGCGATCTCCCTGCAAAAGCGTTTTGACAGAGGTTTCGGCTACTCCAAATATTCCCTGTGAAATTTCTTATCATCTGCGTTTCAGAAAGGCGAAGGAGTTTATGCAAGATCACAGCCACCTGGCACTTTATGTTATGCGGGTGACAGATATTTTTCACTCATCTTTTGACTTTGCTCACTGGTAGTTTTTGCCATGCAGACGTTATTGCGCTGCCATAATGTTGTGTTAAATTAGGGGGAATGGATGCCCTTAAGATGTCTGCGCTTCCCACAGGCCTTCCCGTTTGCTCAAGTTTGTTCCTTGCCATCATTTTCTAAGTTTCTTCATAAAAGATTTTGCATTTTTAAGAACTTCTTCCTATCTAGTCTTTTGTTGCTGTCGGGGATAGAATGTTTTTTCCATTATTTTATTGGTTTACTCTTGTGTTTGTTGGTATTTCCCACTGTTCTTATTTTGTGTATTTGGTATTTCTCCCTTTGTTCCCTCTTGATTAGTTTTGCTGATGATTTTTCTATTTTTCTTTTCAAAGAAAACAATTTTAATGTCTGTAGGCTCTGTAGTGAGATCTCCTTTCATTCTTGATATTGCTCATATGTGTCTCTTCTCTCCTCTGCCCCCTTAGTCAGTCTGGCTGGAGGTTTATCATATTATTAATCTTTGCAAATAGCCATGTTTTCTTTCATAGTTATTTTTCTCTTGTTTTTCTGTTTTCAGTTTAATTGATTTCTGCTATTATTCTTATTTCCTTCCTTTTGCTCAGTTTTGGTTCAGTGGGATCCTTCTGGTTTTTTTTTTAATGCATTTTTTTATTGTGAACTTTAATATATATACATAACAGTGATAATTTTCAAAGTATGATTTATCAAGTAGATAAACAGCAAATTTCAGAGAACATTATGGGTTAAATTTCCAAATTTCAGTTATTTCCATTATTGTAAAATATAACATATATACAGAAAGGTGTTAACGTTTAATGTGAAGCTCAACAGGCATTTTTATAGGTTATTTTAAAAATTGTGGGTTACAGTTCCACAGTTTCAATTATTTCCTTATTGTGAAATATAGGGTATTTACAGAAAGAGGATTTATTTGTTGTAATTTTACAGTTCTAATACCAGTTCTAAGACCAAGGAGCTATCCAAATTAAGGCATCATGAGGTAGATACCTTCTCTGGAATGGCCAGTGGCATCCAGGGTTCCTCTATCACATGGGAAGGCACATGGCTGGCTCTGCTGAACCTTCTCTCCCAGGATTAGCCACTGGTTTCAGTGACTTTCTCCCAAACGCCTCTGGGCTTCTATCTCGGCTCCTGTGGGTCCTTGCTTTTTTCTCCTGGGGGCAAACTCTGGATTACTATCTTAGCTGGTCTCCAAAATGTCTCACTCAGCTTCTTTCGGATCTCTGCTTGTTTCTCCAGTGGTGTTTCTGTCTAAGCATCTCTTTTAGCTTCTCCAGGGCAAACTCTGGGCTTTCTCTCTTAGGATCCCTGAACATTTTTCTGTCTGCATCTCCAAGCATATGGCTCTGTGGCAGCTGTGAGCTCTGAGCTCTCTGTCTCTCCCTGAGCTCTTCTAAGGGCTCCAGTAAACTAATTAAGACACCCCCCCCCCATACCACCACCACCACCACCGAATGAGCAGGGTCACATGTCCATGGAAATAATCTAATAAAAAAGTACCAACCACAGTAGGTCTGTCCCCACGATTGAATGAAAAGAACATGGCCTTTTATGGGGTACATAATAGATTCAAACCAGCACAGTCCATCCTCTGGACCCCAAAAAGACATGTTCTTTCCATACGTAAAATACATTCATTCCATCACAATATCACAAAAGCCTGAAATCATTTCAGTACAAGATTAAATACATAGTCTTATCAAAATCAGTTACATGCATGGTTTGTCCTAAGGCAAATTCCCTTCTGGCTGTGAAACTTAGGGCAAGTTTTCTGCTTCCAGTATACAAAGGAGGGACAGTCATAGGATAAACATTCCCATTGCCATAGGGAGAAATTGAAAGGAAAACAGGGGTCATGGGACCCAAACAGTTCCTAAAGCCTGCAGGGCAAACTCCATTAGATTTCAAATTCTGACAGTCATTTATATAAAGCCGTTGTATTCTTGGGGCTGGAGAGAGTGGCAGTCCTACCCTTTCTGAAGGCTTGGGCAGTGGCCCTGTTTTTCCTGGCTGCTGGGTGATTGCTCCAACATAATCCAAGTACTGGGGAGACCACCTTATTCTTGGCTCTACCTTCCTCAAACATCTGGGTAGCACCTGGACTCTGCCATCTACACAGCACACAGTCAACTTCTTCAGAACAGCAGGATGGTAGCTAGGTGCTCCCCAATCTCAGGGAATGTGCTCCACCCTCTCTGAGGCCTGGGTCAACAGTATTCTTCATGAACATGAAGATGAAGGCCCGCCCTCTGCCTCTGGGGCAAACTCAGCCTTTCAGTATACATGGGTGAGTCTGCTCTCCTGTCCTGAGATTTCTTTGCTCCAGATATTGGCTTCCATGGTTCTGCCTTTGAAGTCATCTTTCCTTTAATTTGTCCCTTTTCTGTCCCTTTTAGTCCAGACTGGCAGTGGTTCTGTTCATACAGATCTTGCAAAAAAACTGGTTGGCTTAGCATGCAGCATACAGGGTTCAAAACCTTCAAATAATAGGTCTTTCCCCAAATCTTTGCTAGGTAACTCCATTTCCTATCCTGGTTTGTACTGAAATGGCTGTTGGATTCCAAGTTTGGTTAAATCCTATGTGAGGTACTAATCTTGGGGACCTCACTTTCTCAAAGCCCGGAATCTTCTAAACCATCATTTTCTGGTTTCTTTGTACCCAAGAGTTCAGTTCTCACCTTATCTCTTACCTCTTGTGTTTTTTTATAAGCTGCAAGGAGAAGCCAGGCTGCACTTTCCACATTTAATTTGGAAACCTCTTCAGCTAAGTATCACAGCTCATTGCTTTCAAATTCTGCCTTCCATCCCACAACAGGATTCAATTTTGCCAAATTATCTGCCACTTTAAAACAAGGATCACCTTCCTTCCAGTTTGCAATAACACATGTGTCATTTCTGTCTAAAGCCTAATCAGAAGTATCTTTAGAGTCTGTGTTTCTACCAATAGTTTCTTCAGAGGAATATAGGCCTTTCCCATCAAGCACCTCACAATTCTTCCAGCCTCTTCCCATTATCCATTTAAAAAGCCATTCCAACAGGTTTGGTATTTGCAAATTACGGCACCCCACTTCTCTGGTACAAATGTCTTTCCAGTTTGCCAAAGCTTCCGAATGCAATATACCAGCAATGGATTGGCTTTCTCAATGGGGATTCATTAGGTTGCAGATAGGTAGTCAGTTATTTTTTAGAGTGACTAAAAGTAAGAAAATATGTATTTTATATGTATCTTCATTTTAACCATTCCCAGAGATCTTCATTTCTCTATTAGGATACAGGTTTCTGTCTGGTATAATATTCTTTCTACCTGAAGGACTTATTTTGACATTTCCTGAAGTGCAGATCTACTGATGAGAAATTTTCTTTCTCTCAATTTTTGTATGTTTTTACTTCACTTTCTTTTTTTAAGTATATTTTTGCAGGGTATAGAATTCTGGGTGGATTATTTTTTCTTAAAGCACTTAAAAAGCTTATGCTACATGAATCTTGAAGACAATTGTATAAAAATGTGGCTTATAAGGGGGGACAGTGGGATTGGGGGGGCTATGGGGATCACACTCCCCTTTGTCTAGTTTGTGGATGGATGAGTGGAAAGGTGGGGGAAGGAAATAAACAAACAAACAGGCAAGGGCACCCAGTGTTCTTTTTTACTTTAGTTGCTCTTGTTCACTTTAATTATTATTCTGGTTATTTTTGTGTGTGTGGTAATGAGGGTGTTGGGGACTGATTTTGGTGATGAATGTACAACTATGTAATGGTACTGTAAACAATTGAATGTACTATTTGTTTTGTATGACTGCATGGTATGTGAATATATCTCAATAAAATGAATATAAAAAAAAGCTTATGCTACATTTTTTTCCTGGCTTTTATAATTTCTGATGAGAACTTGCCTATGTTTCTCTTTTTTGCTTTCTCTGTATGTATTGTGTCTTTTCTCTTTTTGCTTTCAAGAATTTCTCTCTACTTTGGTTTTCAGTGGTTGGCATATGATGCATCCAGGTATGTGGTTTTTTCAGTTTGTTTTTGTTTTTGGTATTTATCCTCTTTGGATAAATTCTCTTATCTTCTGGGATCTGTAGTTTGATATCACACATTACATTTGAAAAGTGCTCGGCCATTATCTCTTTAGGTATTTCTTCTGCCCCGTTCTCTCTCTCTTTTTGTTACATGTTTGCTAGACTATTTGATGTTATCCCATAACTCTTGGGTACTCTCTCTTTTCTTTTTCTTCTACTTTAATCCCCTTTGTGTTTCACTTTGGACAATTTATTTTGAAGTATCTTCAAGTTCACTGAAATTTTCTTTGGATCTGTTGAGATTATTGAGTCTGTTAAAGTTAACTTCTTCATTTCTGTTTCCATTTTTCTTTTTCTAGCATTTCGACTTAATATTTTCTTGGCGTTTCCATCTCTTTGCTGAAGTTTCCTATTTGTTCATGCATGTTGTCCACCTTTTCCATTAGCACTTTAAAACATGAATTTTGGTTTTATTAAATTCCCTTTCTGATGGTTTAACAGGTGAGTTGTCTCTGAGTTGCATTCTGTTGATTGCTTTGATTTTGACAGTGAGTCCTTTTAGTCTTGCTTTTTCAGTGTCTTGTGATGTTCAGTTGAATGCTTACCATCATGTGTAGAAAGTGGGTTTATTCAGATTTCTCTTCTTCTTTGTGAGTCTGTTGTGTTTCCTTAAAAATTTGTGGGGTTTTTTCTTGTTTATTTTAGGTCAGATTTCATATTTAGTGGTATAAAGTTTTCATTGTACTCTCTTAAGATATTATAAATTACTGATATATCTTATGTTTTATTATCTTTTTAAAATTCTTAATATGATTTATTTGCCTTTAATTTATTCTTAAAAACTTTTGACAGTTTTGTTTTATTAGTTTATTCAAAGAGCTATGTTTTTGTTTTTGTTTTTAAATTCAGTTTTATTGAGATACATTCACACAACATACAATCATCCATGGTGTACAATCAGCTGTCCACAGTATGATCACATAGTTATGCATTCATCACCACAATCTATCTCTGAACATTTTCCTTACATCAGAAAGAACCAGAACAAGAATAAAAAATAAAAGTGAAAAAAGAACACCCAAACCATCCCCCCATCCCACCCCATTTGTCCTTTATTTTTTATCCCCATTTTTCTACTCATCCATACACTAGATAAAGGGGGTGTGATCCACAAGGTCTTCACAATCACACTGTCATCCCTTGTAATCTACATTATTATATAATTGTCTTCAGGAGTCCAGACTGCTGGGTTGGAGTTTGGTAGTTTCAGGTATTTACTTCTAGCTATTCCAATACATTAAAACCTAAGAGGTGTTATCTATATAGTGCATAAGAATGTCCACCAGAGTGACCCTCGACTCCATTTGAAATCTCTCAGCCACTGAAACTATTTCATCTCATTTTGCATCCCCCTTTTGGTCAAGAAAATACTCTCAGTCCCACGATGCTGGGTCCAGATTCATCCCTGGGAGTCATATTCTGCATTGCCAGGGAGATTTACACCCCTAGGAGTTGGGTCCCACATAGGGGGGCAAAGAGCTATGTTTTTTGTTTTGTTTTGTTTTATTGATTTTTGGTATTTGTTATTCAATTTGAATAAGTTGTGCTTTATGGTATTTTCCTACTTCTTTGGGTTTATGCTGTTCATTTTGTTATTGTTGAATTGATTACTTAATTTTAGCCATTTGAAATATCTGTACAAGCAAGTAAGTCTCTATAACATTCCCTCACAATACCATCTTTACTGCATCCCACAACTTTTAAAACATTATTCTCATTATGAGTTCTAAACTTTTTCATTATGGATTCTTTTTTTTAGCCACGAGTTACTTGAGACTGTTTTTAACTTCCAAATATAAATGGTTGCCTGGATTATGTCATTATTTTTCTGCCATTTATTTCCAGCTTAACTTATTTGGGATAAAGTATTCTCTATCATACTGGTTCATTGATATTTGTTGATTCTTTCTTTATAACAATAGTTCCATTATTTTCATCAAAGATCCAGTGAGTATTAAAATTTCTCTGGTTATCTTACAATATGAGATAAAATTATCTCATGATTTTTTTTTTCATTTAGTTTGTTCAACTCAGGATCCAAATAAGTTTTGTTATTGTAATCAAATGATAAGTCAGGGTCTCTTTTAACATATAGGTTCTCCTCCATTTCTTTCTTTCTCTCTTTTTCTTACAGTCTATTTTAAAGTAACCTAGTCATTTATACTATATAGTTCCCCACAGTCTAGATTTTGCTGACTGCATTGCTTTGGTGTCATTTGACATGTTCATCAGTCCCCTGAATTTCCTGTAAATTTTAAGATTTGATCATTTTCAAGTCTGACTAGGAGAAACCAAAAACCTTCATAGGTACTGTTGTGTTCTTCCATCAGGAGTCTGCTTTGACTTTCTGTGATATTTCTGATGCCACTCTTGATAATTGCTTAAATCTGTTATTTAATTAGGGCTATAGAATGGTGATTTTCTAATTCTAGCATTTGTTTTTCTTCCCCTCTATGTTTACTTAGTTTGAGAAAGAATTTGCATAGGAAAAGTGTTTTTATCTTACATTGCGATGCTTTTTAAATACATTTCAAAGTTCTGTTAACGGGACTTTTCTTCCTGGAGTGGTTCTTTATTGTTATATATAGGGTAATTTCCTTGATTCTTACCAGTGTCCTCCAGTCTGAAAATCTGTATTCTATCTGGTTGGTTTAGACTACTTATAATTTTTTTTATGATTTCTGTTATTTGGATTCATTTCTACTACCTAATGCAGTGCTTAAGTATTTGCCTTGCTTTACTCCCTTGTTCTTTTCTCATTTTATGCTTTCTCTTGGCTTCATAGTTTTTCTTTCTCTCCCCTCTTTTTCCCCTTTGGGAAACATATCCTACTTTCATTCTCTTAATAGTTATTAATATGAACACAAGACTTAATATCTCAAATTCAAGGAATTTAAAATGCTTTAGTTGTGGTCTCCTCCCTCAAGTCTTATGTTTTGCTCTCCAGTTCTTTTAGTTCCACCCTATTTTTGTAACCCTCAACTTAATTTTTGTTATTATTTTTGTTTTGCTTTACCAGACTGTTTACTGCCTTCTTAGAAGGTCTCTTGTCAAGGTTCTCTGACCCTGTCTGAGTCTCAGGTCTCAGGCCTACAGGTGGGTGCCGCAACCATGTGGTCCTTTCGGCCTTTTCTGCAGAGGCGAAGAGACCATCCCACAAGGTGGTATTTTCCCAAGTGATGTGTAGGGATGTCAAAACAGGTAATTCTAGCAGTTGTAGGGCAGGTCAGATCTTTAATAACAGTGTCTTCCTTTATCTTCTATTCCAGTTCTGCCTTCATAGTTCTCCACCTTTACCAAAAAACTGCAGGAAATGAACAAATCCCAGGTGAGTTGTTGTTCATTCTTCATTCTTTTTCGGTGCATTTGAGGAATTTTTAAGAGTCTAGATAGTGAAATAGGAAAATATACATGAGTGAAACTAAAGGAAAACATAGGAATAACTGGTCAATACCAGTAGCATAAAGACAAACAGTTAATTATGTGACTTGCATCTGTTGTGAATGCCAAGTCTTTGGTTCTGTAACATTAGGTTTCAATAAATGGTACAGGCCTTTGTATAGACAACAACCCTAAAAACAACCCAGATTGAATGGGTTATCAGTTTGTCTGTGGCCATTTCATATAGCATTCTTCAGTGTATGTGCCAGGTATAATGGTGTTGTATATTATTTTTCCAATCAGATTATCATGATGCAAAAGAACTCAGTAAATGTATGGGTGGGTGTTTAAATTTCCCCCAAGCCCCCATAGGTAAGCATTGTCATTACTTTCTTGGGTAGCTTTCGAGAGTTTATTTATGCTTATGTACACAATTACAAATATAGTTTACTGTAAGATTGCATATTAACCACTCTGTTCTACGTGTATGTGTTTTTATCCTTCAGTAGTGTCATCAGAATCTTTCTCTGTCAGATCATAGAGCACTTCCTCATTCTTTTTGTTTCTAATTTTCGACTATTGTGTGTTATAACACCTCTACAGAAGAGTGCAATACCCTCATGTATAACAAATATGTATACATTAAAATAAATAATAAAACATGCAGCCATGTACCTACCCGACTAAGAAAATCAAGCACTACCTACACTTCATAACGCATTCTTTCCTTAATTCCTCCAAGTGGGTAGCCATTATCTCAACATATTTATTACTCATTGCCTTGGTTTCTTAATAGTTTTACTATTTATGTATGTATCGCTAAACAACTTTAAGTGTTTTTTAATGCAATTTTGATACATTCACAGACAATACAATCATCCAAAGTGTATAGTTGCTTACAGTATCATCACATAGTTGTGCATTCATCCCCACAATCAATTTTTTATCATTTTCATTACTCCAGAAAATAAGAATGAGAAAATAATAAAAGTAAAAAAGAACACCCAAAACATCTCATACTCATTTTCCCCTTATTATTCATTTACTTTTGGTCCCCCTTTATTCTACTCATTTGTCGATACACTGGATAAAGGGAGTGTGAGCCACAAGGTTTTCACAGTCGAGCTATATAGTTAT
This sequence comes from Choloepus didactylus, assembly GCF_015220235.1. Lineage (NCBI taxonomy): Eukaryota > Metazoa > Chordata > Mammalia > Pilosa > Megalonychidae > Choloepus > Choloepus didactylus. Next base: position 30,411,277 of record NC_051328.1, read on the forward strand.
ACGATCGTCTTCAAGAAATAGGCTATCAGGTTGCAGTTCAACAGTTTCAGGTATTTCTTTCTTGTTGTTCTACTACACTAAAAACTAAAATGGGATATCTATATAATGCATAAGAATAACCTCCAGAATGACCTATTGACTCCCTTTAAAATCTCTCAACCACTGAAACTTTATTTTGTTTAAGTTCTCTTCCCCTTTTTTGGTCAGGAAGGCTTTCTCAATCCTATGATGCTGGGTCCAGGCTCATCCCTGGAGTCATGTCCCATGATGCCAAGGAGATTTACACTCCTGCGAGTCATGTCCCACATAGGGAGGGAGGGCAGTGAGTTTACTTGCAGAGTAGGCTTAAAAAGAGATGGGCCACATCTAAGCAACAAGAGAGGTTCTCTGGGGGTGATTCTTAGGCACCATTATAAGTAGGCTTAGCTTCTCCTTTGCAGTAACAAGCTTCATAAGGGCAAGCTCCAAGATCAAGGACATGGCCTACTACAGTGGTAGTCCCCAATGCTTGCAAGAATATCAGGAATTCCCCAGGTGAGGGTGGTGGTTAATGTTTCCACATTTTTTCCCACATCCTCAAAGGGGCCCTACAAATACTCCTTATTCTCTGTCGAAATTACTGTGGGATATATTGGGGTTTCACACTAACCTGTACAAACCAACCAGCTCTTACCTCCTATTCAAGGTTCCATGTAATTGTGGTGTTTGAATAAACTAACCGTACAAATTAAATTATATAGCATGCTACACAAAGTATAGATTTTACAGAAAATAAACATCTCTTCCTTTGGTCTTCCACTGAAGTTGAGCTTTTAAAATAGTCAATATCATCCTTTACCCTTTAGCCTTGTTTGCCTTAGTTCTAATCAAGTCCATTTTGTTCATATCTCTAATAGCAGTCTGAACTCTTTTTCAGCTTTTTTAACATTTGCTGTATGGAGTAGTGCTGACATTCATAGCTGCTGAACTCTGGCTCTGAGTCTCAGATGTCACACAGATACCCGAAGTTACAGGGACTGACCAGGTTATACACAAACAGCTCAGCATCTCAAATTAGAGATACTCACTACAACTCATGAATAGATGTGAGTGTTGTAAGAGCTTACAATCTAGGAACCATTACCATAAGGCTTCCCCTGATAACCTGTGCTCTCAGATTCAGTTCTCAGAGTTTGCACATTATAGTTAGTCCATATTAGTGAGGTGTTATAATGTTTGTGTTTTTGATTCTGGCTTATTTTACTCAACATACTGTTCTCAAGGTCCATTCAGCTAGGTGTATACTTCACAACTTCAATTCTTGCTGCTGCTTGAAATTTCATTGTATGTATACACCATAGCTCACCATTCCATTTATAAGTCACTGTACCTTTAGACCACCTCCATCAATTGCAAATTATGAATGTAGCTGCCTTAAACACCAGTATACAGTGTCCACTCATGTCTCTGCTCTCAGTTCTTCCAAGTATATACCCAATAACAGGGTTATAGGACCATATGGCAATCCCATAGTTAGTTAGCTTCCTGTGGAACCACCACACTGTCCTCTAGCTGGGTGCACCATTCTACTTCCCTACCAACAGGGAATAGGTACATCCCTTTCTCCACATTTTCTCCAGCACTTTTATCCCTCTGTTTATTTTTTTGACAGTTTTATTCACACACCATACAATCCACCCTAAGTTAACAATCAGTGATTCCCAGTATAATCACATAATTATGCATTCACCACCACAATCTATATGAGGACATTTCCATCTCTTCCCAAAAGACAGATGAAAAGAAGACAAAAAAACTGAAGAGTAAAAATACAAAAGATAGAAGAAAAATAAAAATGAAATACAATAAAAAGGTTAGACAACATCACCACCACTGAGAATCACATGTCTCCTCCTTATATCCTCCTCTTGTAGACATTTAGCTTTGGTATGGAAACATACCAAATGTTACTGTTAACTATAGACTCTAGTTTGCATTTATTCTGTTTTTTCCTGTATACCATCCAATATTCAACACCTTGCAATGCTGACATTCATTTGTTCTTCCTCATCTAAAAACATTCTTATGTTTGTACATTTAATCACTACCATTGACTGCTCTAGGTTTCACTAATTTATATGCTCTGAGTCACTATCTTCTGTCTTTCCTTCTGGTGTCATACATGCCGTTAGCCTCCCTCTTTTTTTTTTTTTTTAATTGAATTTTATTGAGATTTTTTTCACACACCATACAATTATCCAAAGACCCAAAGTGCATAATCAGTTTCCCATGGTACAATCATACAGCCATGCATCCATCACTGCAATTAATTTTTTTCCAATTTTTAGAACATTTTCATTACTCCAGAAAAGAAATAAAGACAGAAAAAGAAAACTCAATTCCTCCCATACCCCTAAACATCCCCCCTCCGTTATTGGCTCATGGTATTGATACAGTACATTTATTACTGTTGTTGAAATAATGTTAAAATACTGTTAATTGTAGTACTAGTTTGCAGTTGGTATATTTTTCCCCTATATGTGCCTTTATTTTTTTATATACCCCTCTATTAACTTCTAGTTATACTGTCATACATTTGTTCTAGTTCATGAAAGAGATTTCTGATATTTGTACAGTTAATAACAGACATTGTCCACCACAAGATTCAGTGTTTTTTACATTCCCATCTTTTAACCTACAACTTTCCTTCTGGTGACATATGTGACTCTAAGCTTTCCCTTTCCACTGAATTCATAACATTCAGCGCTGTTAGTTATTCTCACAATAACGTGCTATCGTCATCTCTGTCCAATTCCAAACACTTAAGTTCAACCTAGTTGAACAATCTCATAACAAAAAGCTGCTCCCCATTCTTTAGCCTTGTTCTATATCCTGTTAACTTGTATTTCATCCTGTTAACTTGTATTTCATGTCTATATGTTTACATATTATAATTAGCTGATATCAGTGAGACCATGCAATATTTGTTCTTACGTGTCTGATTTATTTCACTCAATGTAGTTCCCTCAAGGTTTCTTCATCAACCTGTTTTCTTTTTTAAGATGGTTTGTTCACCCACCATACTCTCCATCCTAAGTAAACAATCAATGGTTCATATTTATGTATTCACCACCATCACCACTACCTCTATAAGGACATGTCCATGTCTTCCACAAAGAAGGGGGAAGAGTCACAGAAGATAGAGAGACAAAAGAAAAAGAAAGAAAGAAAAATAAAACACGACAGCTAAAAAGCAACGAAAGGAAATATAGAATTAAACTAAAGTAGAATGAAAGAGTCAGACAACATCACGAATGCCAAGAGTCCCATACCCTTCTCTTATGTCCCCCTGTTATAGGTATTTAGCTTTGGTATATTGCCTTTGTTACATTAAAGGAAGCATAATACAGTGTTTCTGTTAACTGTAGTCTCTATTTGGCATTGATTGTATTTTTTCCCAGTACCACCCTGTTTTTAATACCTTGCAAGGTTGAAATTCATTTGTTCTCCCTCGTGTAAAAACATATGTGGACATTTTATCACAGTTGTTGAGCACTCTAGGTTTCACTGGGTTTTACAGTTCCAGTCTTTATCTTTCCTCTCTCCTTCTGGTGTCCCATATGCTCCTAACCTTCTTCTTTCAACCATACTCACAGTGTCTTAGAAGACTGACATTCCCTCAGGGAAACCTGATACTGAATATTGCCACCTTCTGAGAGCTGAGCCTGTTCTGGTCTGGGAAAACCTGATTGGGGTAACCAAAGAAACCAGATATCTAGACAACAGAACAAACTTGCCCTTCAACTGAGATACGAGAATTGAAACAACTAATGCGAAGTCAATTCAACAAGTTTAGGAAAGATACGGCAAAAGAGATGCAGGGTATAATGAAAACACTAGGGGAACATAAGGTAGAAATCGAAAGTTTGTAAAAACAACTGGCAGAATCCATGGAAATGAAAGGCAGAACATAAGAGATGAAAGACACAGTGGAGACATACAACAGCGTATCTCAAGAGGCAGAAGAAAATACTCAGGAACTGGAGAACAAGACACCTGAAATTCTACACACAAAGGAACAGATAGGGAAAAGAATGGAAAAATATGAGCAACATCCTGAAATTGAATGACAACATGAAACACATGAATATATGTGTCATGGGTGTCCCAGAAGGAGAAGAGAACGGAAGAGGGGCAGAAGCAATAACAGAGGAAATAATCAATGAAAATTTCCCATCTTTTATGAAAGACATAAAATTACAGATCCAAGAAGCTCAGCGTGCCACAAATAGAATAGATCTGAATAGGCCTATGCCAGGATACTTAATAATCAGATTATCAAACATTGAAGACAGAATTCTGAAAGCAACAAGAGGAAAGCGATCCATCACATACCAAGGAAGCTTGTTAAGTCTATGTACAGATTTCTCGATAGAAACCATAGAGGCAAGAAGGAAGTAGTGTGATATATTTAAGATACTGAAAGCGAAAAACTACCAACGAAGAATCCTGTATCTGCCAAAACTGTCCTTCAAATATCAGGGAGACTTTAAAATATTCTCTGACAAACGGACAATGAGAAAGTTTGTGAACAAGATATCTGCACTTCAGGAAATATAAAAGGGAGCACTACAGACAGATAGACAGGAGTAAGAAGTTTCAAACACAGTTTTGGGTGATGGTAGCACAGCAATGTAAGTACACTGAACGAAGATGACTGTGAGCCTTCCTCTTTTAACTGTACTCACACTCTTTGCTCAGAGTACTTACAATATTGTGTTATCACACACTATTATGCTATCCATTCCATTTCTGGATCTATACAATCAATCTTGATGAACCTTCTGTACTCCTACAGCATCAAATGCCTGGTCTCTAACCTCTTTCTATATCTTGATAACCTGTGTTCTCAACTCTGAAGCTCATCAATCTTTGTCCTTATTAGTGAGACCATACAGTAACCATCCTTTTGTTTCTACCTAATTTCACTCAATGTAATTTCTGTTGTCTCCCATTTTGTCTTTTGGATTTTATGTCATATCTAATTTTATTTCTATTTTTTTCTCTCTCTCTCTCTTTTTACCCTTTTTGATAGTCTTCATTTCTATACTCTTCTTCCAATTCAGCCTGCTGTGCCAGTGTGGGAGAGGCACCAGCTCCGCAGTTTGAGGAGCTTTACTTACAGTTCTATGCTGCAATCTCAGCTGTTCCACCCATGGCAGACTGGTGTATGATGTGTGTCTGGTCCTGGATGGCCCCCAAACAGTTGTTCCAGACTATTTGCTAGTTGTTCCTGGCTATTTACTAGTTGCTCTAGGAACTAACTAAATTCCACACCTCTCTATTCTGCCATCTTGTCCTGCCTCCATCTATATATTTTCAAAATGTATTTTCTACCATTTTTATGGCTTGCATATGGTAGAGACATTTTAACTTGTGCCCAATATTTTGTCTTGAAATATTCAAAGTTTTCATTCACTCTTTACTATTGTCTAACTGATACCACAAAAATAATGCTAATTTGATGGCACTCCTTCTTTTGCAATTATACTTTTAACCTCATATGAGCTTCATCACCACAGTAACATCTTACTGCATACTTATGTTGATGTGCTTGTCTTCCTATACACATCTTGATAGTAGAAAAAGGGTTTTATTAATCTTGGATACTTATCAGACATGACAGTGCAAGCCATATGGGAATCTGAATAAATATTTTAAATGTTTCTAAAAATTAACAAAACTTAGTATACTGCTTTGGATGTATTATGTCACCCGAAATGCTGTCATCTTTGATGCAGTCTTGTGTGGGCAGGAAACATATTGGTGTTGATTGGGTTGGAGATTTTTGATTGGATGTTTCCTTGGAGATGTGATCACTCAATTGAGGGCAAGATCTTTCATTGGATAATTTCCATGGAGGTGTGGTCCCGCCCATCCAGCATGGGACTTGATTAGTTTACTGGAGCACTATATAAGATCAGACAGGAGCAAGCTTGCTACAGCCAAGAGGGACACTTTGAAGAACACACAGGAGCTGAGAGAGGATGTTCAGATGAGAGACAGTTTGAAGACAGCTGTTGAGAGCAGACTCTTGCTCCAGAGAAGCTAAGAGATGACAAACACTCCAAGAGCAACTGAGAGTGACATTCTGAAGAGGAGCTGCAGCCCAGAGAGGAAAGTCCTGGGAGAAAGCCATCTTGAAACCAGAACTTTGGAGCAGATGCCAGCCACGTGCTTTCCCAGCCATTGGCCATCCTCCAGTGAAGGTACCCAATTGTTGATGCCTTATCTTGGAGACTTTATGGCCTTAAGACTTTAACTGTGTAACCAAATAAACCCCCTTTATAAAAGCCAATCCATTTCTGGTGTTTTGCATCCCGGAAGCATTAGCAAACTGGAACATTTGGTAACACAATAATACAGTTAGTGTCTTATGTAAATTTTCATGGTGACTGCCTCTTTTACAATAACATGGTGAGAATAAGTTTTGAGACATCCGTTCTGCATCACCCAATGCTGATTGCTTTGGAATGAACAGCAATATGCTGTTTCAGGGATCGGTGTCGTACGTGGACGTGACTGTGAACTTCACCCAGGAGGAATGGGAGCAGCTGGACCCCTCTCAGAGGATCCTGTACATGGAGGTGATGCTGGAGAATTATAACAACTTACTTTCAGTGGGTAAGGAGAGCACTGAGGAGTAACTTACTGTTTGCCTGATAGCACTCATGTCCTTTCTCAGTTACCAAAAGTTTATGGGCTTCTGAGTTAGTGAATGGATTTGGCCTTGAGCTTCAGATGTTAAAGCTGAGAGATCATCTGGCCCCTGAAGTTCTACCTTCTTTATTTTCATGGCCTCTGAAGTCCAGGCAGTTAGAGCTAAGTCCCTTTAGTAAGTTCTCTGATATTATCAAACCAGATGTGATTTTCAAGTTGGAGCAATGAAAAGAGCTGTGGAGAGCAGAAGTAGAATTGCCAATTCAGAACTTCCTAGAAAAGAGATGGAGGGAGAGGAGAATCAGTTAGAAGCCAGTGGAAGTAAAATCCCAGAGATTGCAAATGGGTTGGTAACTTTGAAAATGTTATTCAGGAATCCATTTTTCAACTCCCTAAACCTTCAAAGATGGCTGAAATGAGAAGACCTGTGTATCTCAGATCTCTGAATCACACCCCCAAATGTCACTCTCTCACACCACAATGTCTGTAGATAATTGCCTCTCACATTTGAGGCCTGAATCTGCCAGTTGCCTCACACATCTTAAACCTTTGCATTGTGATTTATTGCTCTTTCTTTAGTATTCTTAGTTTGCCCGTATGGTGACTGTTATATTTCAACACTTGGTGTGACAGACTGAGGGAAGATACAGATTTTTCAGTACAAGGGTGACACTGTTGTCCTCGATACTGATGACGGCAGAATCACAGTCGGGAATAACCAGTAACATATATGTAAAAATAAAAGTTACTAAAAGGCCTTAGTTGAAGCTGTGTAATTTGAGTGTTAAGCGCTCTTGAAAAAAAAAACCACATGTAACAGCAGGGGCAAGACTAGTCTGCAGAAGAGGTTAAAAATAATAAAAGAAGAAAAATGGAATAGGATGGTGAAAACATATTCATTCTCCCACAATTTCAGTAGGAAAGAAGCAGAAAAACCAGCAGCAGCAGCAAGTGAGCTGTTGTAAAGATGACTTTTGCTTGGATTTATTTTGTATTTCCTACAGAGTTCATAAATTCCTAGCTCTCTCCACTCACTAGCAAAAGATCTTATTTTAAGGATTTGGAACTCTCCAGTGGATGCTCTCTGCAAACCTGTGGAAAATGCTGCTTTTAGATGTTATTTTGGTACAGAAGAGCTGTGGGGGAAAGAGAGAAAGAGCCAATAAGCATGGAGACCAGTCTTCATCCTGCCCCAATAATTTAGGCCCAAGGTGTTGGTTGCTAAACTGAGACCTCCATAGGTAGTTTCCCCTAGCCTTTTTCCTTATTTTCTTGGAGTCTATGCTAAATATTACGCATCCTTTAGGATGCTGTGAATCTCCTTGAATTGCCAGCCTTCCCACATCACTGGTGCCCCGTTTACTGCCCTTGGTCTTTATTTTACTTTCTCTACCCACTTTTCGAAGTCTTTTTTAATCTGATGATGCTACTTGTGTCCATTGTTGGTTTCCACCCTTTTTGTAACCACATTTTATATTTTTATCTTTTTCATTCAAAATTTGAGATATAGGGAAAATTCAGACAAGGGATTTTTCAGTACTGGGAGGCTAGGTCAAAAACTAAAGAGTCAGTCCCACAGTAGAACAATTGTGATGACTTTCCATTCCATAACATTATAGTGACAGGATTGGCAAGGTCTTTTTCTTTGTGGTCTTTCCTAGAAGTGTGGAAGGCTGATGTCCAGATAGAGAAGGTCCACAGAAACCCCGAGGAACAGGCGAGGCATTTTATAATCCTCAAGAACCAAACCCCAATTGAGGAAAGAGGTAATCTCTTTGGAAAAACATTTAATCAGAGCACAGACTTGGTTTCTTTAAGACACGTATCTTATAAATATGATGTTTGTGAAAAAACTTGGAAATATAATTCAGACTTATGTAATAGTAATTGCTATGCAAGAAAGAAAGCTGATGAATGTAATGGATTTGAGAAACCACTCCTCTATCTGAAACAAGAGAAAACCCATACTGGAGTGGAATACTCTGAAAATAATAAAAATGGAAAAGACTTCAGCCATAAGGAAGCCATACATAAACATCAGAAAAATAGAAATTTGGCTCAACCTTTAGTTTGTAATTACTGTGACAAGGTCTTCAGCTTTAAGTCACTTGTCATTTGTCATAAGAGAATACGTAGTGGAGAAAAACCCTATGAGTGTAATGTATGTAAGAGAACCTTCTCCCTTAGAGCAAACCTCACTAAACATGAGAGAATTCATACTGGGGAGAAACCCTTTAAATGTCCCGTATGTGGAAAAGCTTTCACCCACCAGTCAAGCCTCATTTTACATCAGAAGGCACATAAGGAGAAAAGGCCCTACGAATGCAGTGAATGTGGCAAGAGATTTCCTAACAAGCTTGAACTCGCTACACATCAGAGAGTTCATAGAGGGGAGCGGCCCTATGAGTGTAATGAATGTGCAAAAGCCTTCTTCAGGAAATCAGACCTCATGAAACATCAGAAAATTCACACGGGGGAGAAACGCTACAAGTGCAATGAATGCGGAAAATCCTTTCTCCGGAACGAACAACGCAAGGTACATATGAGAAGTCATACAGGAGAGAAACCCTATGAGTGTGCTGAATGTGGTAAAACTTTCACCCAGAAGGCAAGCCTTAAATTACACTTGCTGATTCATAGAGGAGAGCGACCATTTGAGTGTATTTTATGTGGCAAGGCCTTCTACAGGAGGTACCGCCTCCACGTCCATCAGAGAGTTCATTTAGGAGATAAACCCTGAGACTGCAACAGGGTGGAACTGTGGAAATCTCTTCCACAAGAACCCTTCCCGTGGGAGAGAAACTCGTGAAGGAATTTAAAGAATGTGGGGATTCATAGTGAGATACAGTCTGTCAACTCAAAAATGTGCTAGAAATAGGATCCTGTAAGAAAAATATTGTACTTGAAGTTAGATATGATGCCCAGCTAAGGAATACATATCAGAATGTATCTACTTGTGCATAGATATGCTCAGCTAGTTTTTTTAAAAGTTTGAATGAGTTGAATATTCCAGGCAGCAGTATAAAGGATATACAAGCAGTATCAGAAGTATGTATTGGTTATATCTGAGATTGTGCCACAAGAACAAATTGTATGTATTAGTTCTGTACGTGTGAAGTTAGCACAGTCACTGGGAGTTTGAAATTCTTGTCCTCTGTGATAGTTAGGAGACATTAAAGGAGACTTTCCGTGCTAAGCATCACTTGTGTTTATCAGTACCTTTCCACCCAGTGTGCATTCCAGTGAAATTTGTTAACAGTGTAAAGTAGCGGGTAGTGTATCTTCTTCCTGCTGCTTGCTGGCATACGTAAATTGCCATGGCCATTTTTACTGAGCTGCCTTTTCAGTAAACAGTAGACAATGTCGTTGAAGTTTTAACCTGCTTCTGGGTGTCCCAAAGATTGTGTAGAGGCATTATTTACATAAATATGCAAGTGTGAGATAATTAAGAGATCTAGAGAGTAGATGGAGGCAGATGGAGGCTGTGTTATGCAGTATGCACCACAGAATTTTTACAGTGCACTAAAAAGAGAATATCCTCATCCGTCATGCTCTAGGTAATTTTCAGAGGGATATTTACATAAAATTGCACTTGTACTGCCAAAATATGTATAACCCCCAAACCACCTGTATTTTTATTTGTTGCCTTGGTTCTCTTAATATTTTAGGCATAGTCTTGCAAAAAAAGTTAAAATGGTTAGGTAATTCACAGCTGTTTGTCACATTTCAGAGGTTTTAGAGGAAAATTATTTTATTTTGAGAAACTGTCAAGAGATGTCTGTTTTCTTTAAAATTACTTTTTAAAATTTCCATGTACACAGTCTGCTTTAGAAATGACGTTCTTTAAAGAGGTATTGCTACTTCTTTGAGTTTCACTATCATCAACCTAAAACATTTCCTTTGTAACCTAATTTACTGTAAGTTATACCTTTCCTTTAAAAGGTCACAAAGCAAATACCTCCTAAGTTAGATTTTCAGTGGTCTCACCATATATTGTTTGATGATTAATGTAAAAACATTTCTTCGTCGTCTTTTTTTTGCAAAAACAGATTTATCATTTTAGGCTTGATTCCAACTTCAAAGGTTCAGCCTTTCCCTGTCATTCACAAATCATGCCTTAGAATTGCAAATGGAAGCCATAACTGTCCTTTTTTCTTTTATTAGGTATTTTTAAAAATCATTGATGTGACTACTTTTGAGTGTGAACGACTTTCTGAACAAATTTATCAGAACATACATACTCCAATAAATCTTTGTCTGTCATATCGTCATCTTACTTACTAATGGCAGGGAAGTAGGTGTAAAAGTTAATTTCATACACTGTTCTTAGAAATGTAAATTGTGACAGCCTCCTTGGAAAACATTGTAAGTCTGACTTTTAGCACTAAGGTTATACACCCTGTGCTGGGTTTGGATGTATTATGTTCCTCAAAATGCCGTGTTCTTTGATACAGTCTTGTGTTGATTAGGTTGGAACCCTTGGATTAGGTTGTTTCCATGGAGATGTAACCCACCCAACTGTAGGTGATAACTCTGATTAGATAATTTCCGTGGAGGTTTGGCCCCACCCATTCAGCCTGAAACTTAATTAGTTTACTAGAGCCCTATATAAGAGCTCAGATAGAAGGAACTTGCTGCTGCAGCTGAGACAGACATTTTGAAGACAGCCATTGAAAGCTGACATTTTGGAGAATGTCGTTTTGAAACGCAACCTGGGAGCAAGCAGACGCCAGCCATGGGCCTTCCCAGCTAAGAGAGGTTTTCCAGACGCCATTGGCGATCCTCCAGTGAGGGTACCCTATTGTTGATGCCTTATCTTGGACACTTTATGGCCTTAATACTGTAACTGTGTAACCGAATAAACCCCCTTTATAAAAGCCAATCCATTTCTGGTATTTTGCATAGCAGCAGCATTAGCAAACCGGAACACTCCCTCTTCAACCCAGGGGTCTCACTTGTGGGAGTGTCTCCCTAAGAAAGAAATAAAGGGTCAGTACCTAAGATTACATGTTTATCAGTTTATGTTGTGTTTTTTTGGAAAGTACCAAAAGGATGGGAACAAAGTGATTGACCAATAGTAAGGGAATGCTTGAATAAATTGTGGTAAAAACAATCATGGATGGTATTCCATTGAAAAGAATGTGTTCACAGACTCCTCCAGGTGAGTGAGGGAAAGCAGGAGATGGGGGTGCTGCATGAAAGTACCAATCTTTGTAAAACAAAGTCTAAAAACCTTACGTGCATATTGCTGTATGATTTTATGGGGCTGGAGAATAGTATTCTTTCCACTGTAATCTCTGGGACTCCTCAGCTTTATCAGTGAGAGTTTGAGCAGGATATAGAATTAGCCCCATTTTCTTCATATAAGGGACTAGGGACCACTTAAAAAGGTGAGCAAAGGGTTAAGGGACCAAACAAGGGATGGGAAGCTCTTGTCTCTCCTAGGGCTGAAGGGGCAGAGGGAGGAAACTGTTTCAGGAGCCCAGTGAGAGCCAGACCTCAGAGGAGGGTCTTCTGAGTGATCACTGAAGCTCAGGAGAGATGCAACAGCGACAAGAAACACAGATCCAAAGCCAGGAGGGGAGAGGGGAAGGAAAGCCTCCACCTGTCTTTGTTTTCTCCATACTCCTGCATGTGCCTCCCTTTGACTGAACCCAACCACATTCCCAGGTGGTGCAGTTCTCCTGGGACTAAGCAGGGCAGAAAGGGTGGAGAATGGATCTGGAGGGCAAACAGCAATGAAAAGCGCCTGTATTCTCATTTCTCAGCCTTGCTGTCCAACTGTAATGAGGCCTGCCCGGGAAGCCCCTGCTTCCCCATCCTTGTCTCGAGTGGCAACAGTTTTCTCTTGTGTGCCTTATGTGTTTGGAGGTAGGATGGGCTTGCAAAATTGAATTTCAGAGGAAACAGAAATTTGACATTGTGTGGATGGTAGATGAGATTACCTAGGGAAGCAGTATAAAGAATTTCAAGGACTGAGCCCTGAGGACTCACCCCAATGTTTAGATGGAATGGGAAGAAACAGCAAAAGCAGCGAGGCCAGCAGGAGGGGTGTGTGGGAGAGAAGCCATACTCGGAGGGTTGGGGGTGACACAGTCTTCAGGAGGATCCAGCCTCCACTTAGAGTAGAGGGCATGTTGAGGTCATCGGGAATATTGCTGATAACTGATGGTGAGTCCCTGAGGGCACAGTTTTCACAAGTTGGGGAGGAATGAGAGATGGAGCCAGAAAGGGTGTATGCAGAGCCAAATTAAGTTTAGAGTGGTCAGTGAGGGAATGGCTTGGGGAGGCTGGGCTTTTGTGGTGATTGAATAAAAGCAGATAAAGGTAGCAATGAGATTAAGGCTGCCAGTGTCTGGGGTGGAAAGTGGAGGGGCTGGGAGCACTGGGATGGAGGGAGGGAGGGAGGGAAAGGGGTCTTGCCAGGAGCACCTCTTCGCATTTTTGGGCCCCCTCTTCTCCAGCTATTGGGAGTGTGGAAGCCAGAGTGGTGAGGCTTATTCCAAGCACTTAGGGCTCTCTCTTGATTTTTGACAGTTTGATGAAATTTTAAATACAGTAGTGGTATAATGTGACCTCTATATTTTTAAAGTATTCCAAAAATTTAAAAAAATAAATTCAGTACAAAATGATGTGCTCCATTATATAACATACATATACACATCATTTTATATATATATGTGTGTATATATATATAACCACACATGATATGTATATGTAATATATATAACATGATATATAAATCATAAATATAAATATACACATAGAAATATCATGTTACTTCTAGATATATCTGGTATTAAACATGTTTAAAGAAAGATAATGAACCACTTTTTGCCCTGCTGTGCAATGTGTGCTCTTCATCTTCATTCTCTCACCTGCCTCACCAGTGTAATTTGTACCTGGATGCTTGATGCTGACTGGGAGAATTTGGCTAGATGGGCCTGGAAGCAGAAACCCCCACTGATGTCTGAGGGATGAGTGCCTGCCAACTCACAGCACCTGTTTCGTTTGTGTTCAACAAACCAAGTAATTCCTTCTGTTACTCAGTGTTGGCAATTAGTAAGAAATCACATGCAAAGATCCAAATTCACTTAACATCCTTCTGCTTTCTGAGATCTCCTAGTATCTTTCAGTGTCTGTCCATGCCTCCTGCCTTCATGCCCAGCCAGACTCCTGAGAATTACCCATCCCCACCTCAAAACTCTGGAATTCCATTCCCCCAAAAAAGGTTTGGAGGAATTCTGCAGTTTGCCCGAGGGTAGGGCTGATATTGGCACTTTCCCTCAGTTCGGCTGATGCCAAATGTGAGAAGATGGAGTTATTGGAGGCCTGCGTCCCTGGGGGGTTGGTGAGGCCATTACTGAAAGTGAGAAAATGAGGGGCAGCAGGGTGGGGTCTGGACACGATCCGTCTCGAGGTCATGGAGGGTGGCTCAGAGAGAGGACAGGAATGGGGCACCGATCTGAGCAGAGGCTGCCCCCTTTGAATTGAGGAGGCACAGACTGAGATGTGGGGAATGCTGTCATGCCAGGAAGTATGCATTTTAAGGCAGCACGCCTGCAGGACTGTCGTCAGATTTCTTTTCTTTCAGGCCAGCTGACCCTGCAGTGATGAAAATAAAGCCAGGTTTTGTCTGTGATGAGCAGAGGACAGGGCTGGGGCCGGGACTGGGTGTGCTCAGCTCATGAAGCTGCACTGGGTCCAGGAACAATCTGAAGAGCACAGGACGGCCAGGCCTGGGCAAGGAGGGAGCAGCTGAGTTGTGCCCTGGTGACAGAAACTGTCATAGATCAGCAGACATTTAGAGGAATGGGTGCTCAGTAGCAGATGGACAAACATGACCTCAGGTGTCTCGGGCAGGTGAAGATGCTCGGAGATGGATCCCTGTGGCCTCAATAGGTCGGCCATGGGGCTGCCAAACACTACTACTGCTAGTAAGCATACCAGCAGGAGCTGCCACTGGACTCCTTCCTGCCACAAAAGGCAGGAAATAGGCATTACCTGCTGGACCTGATCCTGGAGTGCACCCTTTGCTTTATCTGCATTGCATTGAGTACTCAACCCAGGAGATAAGTTTGTCATCCTTGTTTTATAAATGAAATGGAGGCTTATTTGCTCAAGGCACATGAAATGGTGCAATATTTACTCTCAGAAGATCATGAAAAGTTAAATTTGTGTGTTGTACTCTAGAGCAGCTGATGAAAAAAATGATGGAAATAGATATACCCAATTAGCAGTCGATAAAATGGAACACTAAAGTATCCATTTAGTATCTTTAATCCAAAAACAAGAGAAAGGAGAAAGAGCAACAAAAAATATTGGGCGTGGGTTTGGGGAGAGGGTAGAGAACAGAAAATAAATAGTAAAATGGAAGACCTAAATTCAACTATATTAATAAACAAAAGGCAGGAATTGTAAAATGGATTTTAAAAAAAGAAGAGCCAATTAAATGCCCTTTACAAGTTGTACAAATATAAAGAACAGATATATGGAAAGTAAATGGATGGAACGAAGTATCTCTTACAATCAGTAATCATAGGAAGTAAACTTCAACATAAAGTATTACCACAGATAAAGGGCAACAGTTCCCAGTGATACAGAGGTCAATTCTGGAAGATATAGGCAGACAGTAAATGTGTATGTGCCTAATAATAGAGCTTCAAACTCCACAAAGTAGAAATTGACAGATTTAAACAAGACAAGACAAACCCACAGTCATAGTTGGAGAGTTAAAATCCCTCTCTTAGCAACTAATAGAACAATTGGAAAAAAAAATCAATAAAGATATAGATGTGATCAACACTTTACCAAACACCTGCAGAATAACATTCTTTTCAATTGTGCATGGCACATTCACCAAAACAGACCTATGCTGGGCCATGAGACAAGTCTTAATAGATTTAAAAGGATTGAAATTTTGTGGTTAGGGTGTTCTCTACCCACAATGAAATTACTTTAGACATCATGAACAAGATGTATAGAAAGACATCAAATATTTGTAAATAAAGAACACACTTCTAAGTAACTGTGGGCCTGTATAGTTACATCTTTTTCTCTCTCTATAAAACTATATATAACTATAGCTGTCTTGGGCTAATAATGCCTCCTACTGACCAGAAGTGAAATAACAGAAGTCCCCTAACCTCTCCTGCTTTCCCTCTCTGCTTCTCTCGTTTCTCCCATCTCTCCACCAATGCTGTGCCTCATTCTTCCAGCATTTCCTCAGTTCTCATTCTGTCTCACTGGTTCTGAAACTTGAGCAAGCATCAGAATCATCTGGAAGGTTTGTTAAAACACAGATTGCCAGGGCCCTAGAATTTGCATTGCTAACAAGTCTCCAGGTGATGCTGACACTGCTGGTGTGGGGACCTCACTGTGAGAAGCACTGCTCGGGACCAACCTCTGCAAGGGATGCCGAGATAAACAGCTCTGCCCTCATCAAGTCCATGACCTGGCTTGGAGATATGTAAGTAAACAAGCGAGTCCAAAGAACTGTAATCAGTTTCTGACAGGAACACTAGTGCCCTGTGGGAGCACCGAGGAGGTGCTCTGGGTGAGGCAAAGGAGGCCTGATGCAGACAAATGTGAGGTGCAGCAGAACGCCAGTGGGGGCTCCTCTGTGAGGGAAGAGTGGGGCCCTGGGCAGCTGAGGCCGGGACGCAACTGCGTAGGAACGCCCATCAGAGGGCTCCGGATACTCCAGCTGCTCTGGGAAGCCTAGGAGCACGAACTGAGTGAAGACTGTCGGGTAGATCTGAAGTCAGGGATTGGGCTGAAGGGAAGAGGAGAAGGGGAGGAGGGTGCTGGTGGGAGTCAGATTGACTGACCACAGGAGCATGGGCATTGGCAGGAGGTGGCCACTGGGGACACAGCACTGTAGAGAGGGTGCACCACAGCCTGGAGGATGCTGCCATCCTCCCAGTATATTGGCCTCCAAGCTGCTCTTCACAGGTGCTTCGTCAGGCAGCCGCTTCTGAGCAGTGTGGTGTGAGAGGAGCAGTGGGGCCATGGCCATGTGCCCCCTCCAGCACCTCCTTTGTGCTCCATTGGGTGCCTGAGTCTAAGAAGATGCAATATGGGGGGTGAGGGTAATGGTAACATTCGGTATCTTGATTCCTGCAATGGTTATATACATTTCTCAAAACTTAACAGAACCATCCACTTCAACAAGTGCATTACATTGCACGTGGCTTATGGGATCCTTTGCTAATGGATCAAACCCTCTGTGATGCCTGTGATCCTGGTGCTAGCTGAAGCTACGCAGGCAGGACAGGCCAGGCCTGCAATACAGGTCTCTTCCTGTCAAAACAAATTGCTCCCCCTTCCTAGATCGAAGGGGTCAATGCTACCAAGTGGCTGGTTGGTTTTCCTGAAGAAAAGCACCACCTGGGGACTCAGCAGTGGTCATGGTTGACAGTTTGGACATTTGGCAGATTGAGTGAACCAGTGCGATATTTTGCTGGATGTCAAGCCAGTCCAGGTCTCTTCAGACTATTTATGACAGAGGACAAAAGAGGTAAACAAGTCAAGGGTAAGTTCTATCGTTTTCCATTCTAAATGAATGTGAACTGTTCTCCCTTTTTTTCTGGTATGGACAGACAAGGACCCAGCTGATAGATCCATGGTGCATCTAATCTGCTCTAGCAAAGCTTCCCCATCTGGCCAAGGAGCTGCCCACAGGGCTCCACCTTCATTGGGCTGAGGTAGTCCACTGTCATTCTAGGGTCTGTGGTTCAGGCAGGGCCCAGACTGGTGAATGAAACCCTCAGATTATCGGGACCACTATATATCCTTCGGGTTTTTAAGGGTGGCACATATTTCAGCCATCTCCTCTCCGTACTGCAAGATAAAATATTTTTTCTTTACTCTTTTGGCTGGGGTGGAGGCAGTTTCAGAGACTGACCTTCCCCACTCAATAACTTGTCTCACCGCCCAGGGAACCAAGGTGGGTGTTATGCCATGTTCCCATAACGTCTTTTTAATTGCATGTCCAGGACTGGGAAGTGACCACAAGGTGAGTGAGACCTGGGCCAGACCTCCATTTTCAACCTTGCCTTGATGAACCCTGACTCTAATGGAGGCCATGCTGATTCTGTGTCAACTCTGCCCCTGGGTCCCACAGTCCTTGAAAGGTTTGGGTATTCCTCTAGCTCAGCATACTGATAACCCAGTCAAATGACTGCTGGGCCCTTTAGGTGAGGACTGAGGAAATAATTTGTGTTATACACCTCTCCTTTAGTTGGTGGGTTCAGGTCAAAACTTGGCTTAGATCTGGAAACTTGGCAAGGGTTCATGGTTTTTATTGGAACAGCTGCCCTTAGCCTGCCAATCATCCATCCTTGATTTCTTCTGATCAAGGGCCGTGTCCTTGGTAGTGTCTCTCTGCCCCAGCAATGCAGGTTCTATGAACCATCTCCAGAGCTCTGCACATGGGTCACTGACTGCCGCTCGGCCTTGCCACTCCTTTTGGAAACTCTATCCACCTGGCTTCTGAGGCTTACCCAGCTCCAGGCCGCTAGTGTGGGGCCGAACATCCTCACTGCCGTCAGTGGTTCTGATTCTGTGGCAGCATCTCCTGTGGTCGCCTGACCTCTAGAGGAGAGCCATCGCTGAAATCGGCCATGCTGGGGCCCCTCTCACCAGCACATGCCTTATGGCCTGGGAGATGTGTTTCTTCAGCCCCTCCTGTGGACACAGTCATCCACCAGGTGTTCTGCCTGACCCAGTACATCCATTCTAGCGTGCCCCCTTCTCTGAGCCTTTTAATTCCTTCTTCCATCATCCAAGGAATGCTGGCATTTCAACCTTAGTATAGACCGTTGCTTTTTTTCCCATGTTTCAGGAGCCATCCTGGCACATATTTGCTCTACTCCCTGGGGACCTGGCCAGCGTGTTAAATCCTGTATCCTGGGAGAGGGCTCCCAAATCAGTAAATGCTCCCTTATCCCAGTTTAGGTTCTGCCCTCCCCAATCTGCCTCTGTCACATCCAGTCCCAATCCTACCCCCCAGCCCCTGCCAGCACATAGCAGCTGGTCCTGCAGCTCCTTTGGATATGGGGCTCCTCACACGCTAGTGAGCCAGAGTGGAGGCAGGGACAGATCCTGGGGGTGCATGAGCAAGTGGGGAGTGCTGCCCTCAGTGGGGAACAGCAGACAACTTCTGTGCACTTAGAGGGTCAGTGGACTCGAGGTTCGAGAGCTGGGGATGCACCAACCCAGACGTCCCCCTTCCGTGTGTCAGCGCCCCAGGTCTTTACTAACCAGGGCCCTGACCTGACCCCACAGCCCTGTCTAGGGGGCGTTTGGCCTCTTTGGTGCTTGGCTGCTCTGGTGACCGAGCCTGGTCCTGTGCCCAGCTTCCTCAGCCGTGTGACTGCCGGAGATTGGGCCTTTCATGCGTTACCAAGGAGGTGCTCTGGCTCTCACGTTGAGCTTTCATTTGCCTATAATCACTCTCAGCTGTTGCTTCTCTTTTTCCAAAGCCATAACTGCTCAGCAGCAGCCAGCAGTTTCACACTCCTTGTATTTACTGTGTCCTGATGGCATTGTGTGTTCTCTTCCACTGGAACACCCTCCCAGTTCATCAGTGGTGGAGGTTTGAATGATGTCACTGCTACCTTGTGCCAGGGGCTGTCTGTGCTCCCCCTACCAACAGTGATGGGATACTTGTTGCCAGACAGACAGACAGTGATATAAAGTCTCATCTTGGCATCTTAGGACCAACTGTCACATCCTGATGTCCCCAGGAAGCAGACTGAGATGCAGATGAGCAGGCAGGAGCCTCATGAGGGCATGCTCCTGGGACCAACGCTGGGAAAGGGAAGGAATGGAACAGGGTCAGGCAGAGGGAGCAGCTGGGCTGGGATGCAGTCACAGCAGAAACCTCAGCTAAGCCTCAGGCAGGTCTGAAGCAGCACTGGGCCTTCAGCCTCATCCCAAGTGTGGGTGAAGGGACTGGGCCTTAGACAACCCCACATGATGGGATGTGGGCTGCCCCAGGAGGGGGAATGGCCTTGTCCAGATGGTTCTCCTCAGCTGAGGCTCTTCCCAGAGACCCGACAGCACTCCCAACAGCTGAGGGCATGAGCTCGGGTCCTGGCGCAGATCCAGACGGCTCAGCCCAGTGTCACTGCAACGTGGCTCAGGTGCTGGTGGGAGCCACTGAACATTCTCTTCTCATGCTTCAAATGCCTCAGTTCAGCGGGAAGCCATGTCACCCACTGAGAGGGAAGGTGCGGAGGACGCACGGGGCCTAATGTGGTCTAACTCAGAATAAGAACAGGAGCGCCTCTCCAGGGAGATGCAAACTGAGTTAGAATCCTGATTAAACTGAGTTAGAATCCTGATTCCACTTGGACCTCCTCATTTAAATGGCCTCTTCAGTGTAACTCCTAATTGGAAAACTTTTAAGTATGTTTGGAACAACTTGCATATGAAAACCAACTTTTTCAGCTGGAAAGTGAATGTGGTTTAAATACAGATCAAGTATGTCTGATTGAAATTTAGCATCCCAATTGGGATGTACCCTAAGTGTAAAATACACACTGATTTCAAAGACTAAGTATGAAAAAAAGAATGTAAAATATAACTTTAAAATATTGATTATGTGTTGAAATGGTGATATTTGGTATATATTTGGTTAAGTAACATTATTAAAATTGATTTACCAAGTTATTTTTACATTTTTAGTCAGGGTAGTATATAATTTGAAATTAAATTTTTGGCTCAAATATGTTTGGACAGCGCTGGGCTAGAAGGAACGAAAGGGGGAAAGGCACAGCCATGCTGTTTTCAAACTGGCCACCAGGTGGCAACCTCACCCCACGAGGGTGGTGCTCAGCCTCTCAGGAGGCCAGTTGGTACGGTGATTAGCAGAAGAGTAACTCAAGTGAAAAAGGAACTCAGCCAGGCTTATGCTTGCTAGGCCTGTTCTACATTAGTCACACCTGACACTGGTTTGCATGTTAAGGGTTGTTCATGTAATCATGAAGTATGTAGCCTTTGCTCTCTGCTTAACCACAGTTCTCCCCCACTGTGCTGGGAGTCTCCTTAAGATTGAGCTTTTAACAGTATTTCTTACAGTTTACTTTAAGTTCCACTCCTCTGCCCCCACCCTTCTCTCTCATTTTAATTTTCGCCCTTTCACTTGTTCCTTCTTCACATCAGGTTCAGCTTTTCGGACTTTTTTCATGTCCTTAGAATTACGTATGCCCCCTTAATTTCAACATATTATGACCCACCATCAGAAGAGCATTCTTTTCCAGGAGGCAAGAAAGATCTGAGGAAAAACACTAGAAGAGAAATGCAGAAGGGAATCCAGTTCAATTCCTACTAGGATGCCAGGTGAGTATGGACTGCTGGTTGCCCCTCTAAGACCAGCCTTGGTGGTACTTTAGACGGAAGAATGGAGATGTGGAAAAACCTGAGAGAAAGCCCTGGGAGAAAAAGAGAGTGTGTGGTTGTCACTATGGCCTACCAGAATTATGTAAAAAATATTTTCCCAAATCTGTCCAACCCTGGGTATTTTTATGATTTCAAATCTTGGCCAAATGTATAGTCCAAGAATGATATAACCTGTTTTATAATATTGCTTTTCTTTTTAGTAAAATTTTTTGGATAAATTTATTGTTCTTTGTATTTCTTCTTTAATTGCCTCTTCATTGCTTAAGGCTGTTTTTTGTATTGAGGTGTTCATTTTTAAATCAACTTGTAAGAATTTATAAATTAAGACTTTCCTTAGTCTTGCATTTATTTTCCCAGTTTATTTCCTTTTTAACTTTATTGTTTTGGGTAATTTTTTTTCAGAAATGGAAGTTTTAATTTTCATATAATTATATTTCTCAATCATTTCATTTTGATTGCTGCCTTTTGGTGTCCTAACTTCTCACCCAAAGATTATGAAAACATCCGCTTATCATTTCTTTATACCTACTTAAATATTGTTTTAAATTTTAAATATTGAATCAAGGTTATATTACATTGTTCCAATGTGCAGTTTCAGGTATCTCTTTTCCCTCCAGATTGTCAATAAGTTGCTCAAGAGAAATCATGGAATACTCCAGACCTCCACCAGTGCTTTGAAATTATAATCTAAATTAATAAATACACATGAGTCTTTATTTGGTCTTTTCTACAGCTAGTAGCAAAAGTTTTCATTTTTTTTAGGTTTGTAATACATTTTTATAACCCATAGGTATTATTCTCTTTTTACAAAATGTCCTGATTATTTAGTTTTACTTTCTGACAATCTATGAAATTACTTCATCAAAGAAAAAATAAAATAATCAGGGCAAACAATAAATAAAAATACTTTACCAAGATTTTGATTGGAATTGAATCAAACAATACTTAATTATCCCATTCGGGAAAGTGGGAATTCTTTTGAAATGACATTCACTACGTTTTATATCTTATATCACATAATCCTGCACATTTGTTGCTTAGTTTGTTATATTATCGTACTTTGTGTTATAAATGGAAATTATTGACTATAGTAATATTGTTAGCACATGAGATAAAAAAAGTTTAAGAAAAATACTGACTATATATTCCTTGAATTAAAAGCTAGTTGCAACACCCGATACCCTTATGACCCAATTTTGGAAAAATACCAGAAAGGTGTGAATTTAATGTTCGACAGTTATCTACGGAAAGTGAGATTATGGGTGATATTTGCTGTCTTCGTTCATTTTGTACGTATTTTGAAACGTAAATACAGCTTTCATCGATTATTTGTGTAAACCTTACAAGTAGGTTTTGGATTTGGGGGAGGTAGAAGACATTTGCAACTATTAACCTGATAGGCAGGTGTGGGGTGAAGGGATCCTCTAAATGAAGGCGTATACTTTCCTGAGCGTTCCTAAGGGCGCGGCCTCGGGGTCTTATGGGAAATGTAGTCCTGAACTTCGCAGGCTCCGTCATCGGAGGACACGGGTAGAGGCGAGACACCCCTGAGACTGCGCATGTGCAGCGTTACGAGCGCGCCGTGGGCCGCCTTTCGCCCACCTCAGCGGCGAGTGGGCTACAGGGCCCTCGTCTCCGCGCGTCTCCGCTGCGCCGCGCCGCGCCATGACCCGGCCCGGAACTGAGCCGCGAGTGGAGGGTGTGCCCCTCTAGGTACTAGGGAGACTGCTAGGCGGCTTCATAGGCTGGAGGCCAAGGGTCCGTGGATGTGGGATGGACTCATGCCCGCGCGGGGTGCGAGCCCAAACTCGGCGACTCGCAGGCAGCTGTGACCCTCGGGGTGGCGGGCGGGGGTGGCCTGGCCGGACCTGCGGGGAGGGCTGCCGCGAGGACTTGCCTTCCTTCCTTTGTCTGGAGCAGCGGCTCCGAGAGGCCGCGAGGGAGCGACTCCGGGAGCCCCTGCGGGCGTGTTCCTGTCCAGGCCCGTCCAGCCTGAAATAAGGCCGGGGACGAGGCGGGCCCGGCGGCAGTGCGGGGATTGACAGCCTCGCGGGTTTCCTGAGCGCGCTGTGCCCAGGAAATAAAAGCTGCAGTCTTCCTGCAAAAGTGTTTTCACAGAGGTTTCAGCTACTCCAAATCTTCCCTGTGAAAATCCTTATTATCTGCGTTTCAGAAAGGCGAAGCGATTTATCCAAGGTCATAACAGCCAGCTGGCATTTTACGTTACGCGGGTGACCGATATTTTTCACTCATCTTTTGACTTAGCTCAATGATAGTTTTTGCCATGCAGACGTTATTGCGCTGCCTTAATGTTGCGTTAAATTAGGAGGAATGGATGCCCTTAAGATGTCTGCCCTTCCCATAGGCCTTCCCGTTTGCTGAAGTCTGTTCCTTGGCATCATTTTCTAAATTTCTTCATAAAAGATTTTGCATTTTTAAGAACTCCTTACTAGCTACTCTTTTGTTGCTGTTGGGGATAGAATGTTTTTTCCATTATTTTGTCTGTTATCTCTTGTATTTGTTGGTATTTCCCACCGTTCTTATTTTGTGTATTTGATGTTTTTCCTTTTTTCCGCTCCTTGATTCATTTAGCTAATGATTTTCTATTTTTCTTTTCAAAGAAAACAATTTTAATGTTTGTAGGATCTGTAGTGATACCTTCTCTGTCATTCTTGATATCGGTAATTTTTGTCTGCTCTCTGCCGCCTTGGTCATTCTGGCTAGAGGTTTATCAGTATTATTTCTTTTCCCAAATAACCAGGTTTTCCTTCATAGTTATTTTTCTATTATTTTTCTGTTTTTGGTTTAATTGATTTCTGCTATTATCATTATTTCCTTCCTTGTGCTCACTTTTGGTTCAGTGGACTCTTTCTAGTATTTTTTAATGCATTTTTTTAATTGTGAACTTTAACATATATACATAACTGATAAATTTCAAAGAATGGTATGGGTTACGTTTCCACAATTTCAGTTATTTCTATTATTGTAAAATATATATATACAGAAACGTGTTAACTTTTGATGTACAACTCAACAGGCAGGCATATAGGCAATTTCAAAAATTGTTGTGGGTTACAGTTTCACAGTTTCAATTCTTTCCTTATTGTGAAATATAGGATATATACAGAAAGGTGAAAACTTTCAAAGCACAATTCAACAGAAAACTATAGAGCAGATTTCTACCATTTCAGTTATTTCCTGCTAGCTATTCTAAGACTCTAGCATCTAATATATATATACAGTTTCAGTATTCATAATCCTTTGTTAAATCCTATCTTCTCTGTTCCTTCCCCTTTCTCTCGTTTATTTTCTTTCTGGAATTTCAGGGGTATCTAGGCAATGACCACCTTAATTTGTTCATATTGAAAGGGGGTGTTGACAGTACGGGGATGGGGACTGTATTTGATTGTTGTTCTTAAAAAAAGGCTGTTGCCTCTGGGTTTTAGGACTTGTCTGGCATAGGAATATGCTGGTGGATTAAAATTTCTGAGAGATAAAATAGTGAGTGAATTTTTTATAGAATCTCAGATAGGTACCTAGGTATTTTGGGACTACTGTTGGTAAGGGCATGGCTTACTGTGGCCATTTGGGATATATAGCTGGATCTTGCATAAGAGAAACCTCCAGGGTAGACTCTCAACTCTATTTAAGATCTCTTAGCCACTGTAACCTTATTTTGTTACCTTTCTTTTTCCCCCTTTTGGTCAAGTAGGCATTTTGAATCCCTCACTGCCAGGGCCAGGCTCATTCCTGGGAGTTGTGTCCCACATCGCCAGAGAGATTCATTCCCTTGGAAGTCATGTCCCATGTTGGGGGAAAGTTAATGAATTTATTTGTCAAGTTGGGCTTAGAGAGAGAAAGGCCACATCTGAGCAACAAGAGTTTCTCTGGAGATGCCTCTTAGGCATAATTACAGGAAGGTTTAGCTTCCTGTTTATGGCCCTAAGTTTAACAAGAGCAAGCCTCAAGTCAAGGGCCTGATTTATTAAGTAGTGGGTTCCTAATTTCACTTAATATGTATTCTGTCTCAAACAGTCAGGAGGATGGAAGAAGATGGTGGCATAGAGAGGAGTGGAAGCTAGTTTGTTTCCCTGAAACAACTAATAAACAACCAGGAACAACTACTAAACAATCTGGAATAACTGCGGGGAGACAAATGTGACTGTCCACTTATACACAAACCTGAATTGGGAGGAATGCCCGAGATTGCAGCATAACATCTGTAAGTAAAACTGTGGAACCAAGCCGGGAGCCCCTCCCCCCATGGCCTGAACTGCAAAGCCTCACCGCTATAGAGAGCAGCACTCTCCCAGGAAATGAATATAGCTCAGCTGAGCTCCAACTGGGGTTTTAATTAACAAGCATGGACTGCTCCATACAAGCTACAAATCCCTAATAAACAGACAGAGGCTTTTGGTGACGACTGACCTTAGAGAGCTGGAGGGTGGCCACGGACTGGCCATGAAGGGGGCTTTCTGTCCCTTTTTCGGCTCAGTGGAGAAAGCCTCAGCCATTTTCAGTTCCCAGTGCTCTCACCCAGACAAAGGTGGAAATAGCACAGGCAGAGTCTATTCAAATGTTAATGACCTC
This sequence comes from Choloepus didactylus, assembly GCF_015220235.1. Lineage (NCBI taxonomy): Eukaryota > Metazoa > Chordata > Mammalia > Pilosa > Megalonychidae > Choloepus > Choloepus didactylus. The sequence goes on from NC_051328.1 coordinate 30,436,972, forward strand.
TCCCTGGGAGGGGTATCTTCCCTAAGAGGAAAAAGATGGGGCCCAGATCTACTACCTGCCCTCCATACAGAACTGGACCCCAGAGCCTGGAGGAAAACAGCCATGGGCCACACCTCCTTACACCATTGTGGAGCTACAGGCTGACAGGTGCCAACTGCTGGGCAGAAAAGCACGGTGACTTGAGGCCCCATGGGTTGCACCAATCTCTAAGACACACCCTCAGTGAGACATGATCTGTTGCCTTCCTCCAAGACCTGAGTCTTTTCTGGTCTGGAAAAACCTGATTGGGGTAACCAAGGAAACCAGATGTCTAGACAACAGAAAACTACAACCTACACTAAGAAAAATGAAGTTATGGCCCATCAAAGGAACAAACTTACACTTCAGCTGAGATGCAGGAATTGAAACAACTAATGCTAAATCAATTCAAAAAGTTTAGGGAAGATATGGCAAGAGATGAAGCATATAATGAAAACACTGAGCGTACATAAGGTAGAAGTCGAAAGTTTGAAAAAACAACTGGCAGAATCTATGGAAATGAAAGGCACAACAAGAGATGAAAGACACAACAGAAACATTCAACAGCAGATCTCAAGAGGCAGAAGAAAACGCTCAGGAACTGGAGAACAAGGCACCTGAAAGCCTACACACAAAAGAACAGATAGAGGAAAGAATAGAAAAATATGAGCAACATCTCTGGGAACTTAAGGACAAAACAAAATGCAGGAATGTACGTGTCATTGGTGTTCCAGAAGGAGAAGAGAAGGGAAAGGGGGCAGAAGCAATAATAGAGGAAATAATCAGTGAAAATTTCCCATCTCTTATGAAAGACATAAAATTACAGACCCAAGAAGCACAATGTACCCCAAACAGAATAGATCTGAATAGACCTATGCCAAGACACTTAATAATTAGATTATCAAACATCAAGGATAAAGACAGAATCCTGAAAGCAGCAAGAGAAAAACAATCCATCACATACAAAGGAAGCTTGATAAGACTATGTGCAGATTTCTCAATAGAAACCACAGAGGCAAGAAGAAAGTGGGGTAATATATTTAAGATACTGAAAGAGAAAACCCGCCTTCCAAAAATCCTGTATCTGGCAAAACTGTCCATCAAATATGAGGGATAGGTTTAAAATATTCTCTGACAAACAGACAATGGCAGAGTTTTTGAACAAGAAACCTGCTTTACAGGAAACACTAAAGGAAGCACTGCAGACAGAAAGGAAAAGACAGGAGTGAGACGTTTGGAAAACAATTTTGGGAGACAGTAGCACAACAAAGTAAGTACACTGAACAAAGATGACTGTGAGCATGATTGAAAGAGGAAGGTTAGACCATGTGGGACACCAGAACAAAAGAGGAAAGATAAAGACTTGGACTGTATAACTCCTTGAAACCTAGGGTGCTCAACGATTGTAATAAAAGGTAAAACATGTTTTTACATGAGGTAGAACAAATGAATGTCAACATTGCAAGGTGTTAAAAATAGAGTGGGATTGGGAGAAAAATACAATCAGTGCAAACTAGAGACTATAATTAACAGAAACATTGTATTATGCTTCCTTTAATATAAAAAAGGCAATATACCAAAGCTAAATGCATATGGGGGTGGGAGACATAGGGGAAGGGTATGAGACTCCTGGCATTGGTGATGTTATCTGACTCTTTTTTCTACTTTAGTTTAATGCTATCTTTCCTTTTGTTGCTTTATAGCTGTCATGTTTTTTTTTCCCTCTCTTGTTTTTCTTCTGTTTCTCTACCTTCTTTGACTCTTCCTCCTCCTTTGTGGAAGAAGTGAAGATGTCCTTATATAGATAGTGGTGATGGTGCTGAATACATAAATAAATGACTATACAGGGAACCAATGATTGTTTACTTAGGACGGAATGTATGGTGTGAACAAAACCATATTTTAAAAATGGGTTGATAAACTTTTAGGGCACTATATTGAGTGAAATAAGACAGACACATAAGGACAAATATTGCAGGGTCTCACTGATATGAACTAATTATAATATGGAAACTCATAGACATGAAATATAAGTTACCAGGATATAGAATGAGACTAAAGAATGGGGAGTGGTTGCTTATTATGAGCAAAATGTTCAACTAAGGTAAACTTAAGTGTTTGGAAATGGACAGAGGTGATGGTAGTATGTGAGAGTAACAGTGCTGAGTGGTGTGTGAAGGTGGTGGAAAGGGTAAGCTCAGAGTCACGCATGTCACCAGAAGGAAAGTTGGAGGTTAAAAGATGGGAAGGTGTAAAACAGTTAATCTTGTGGTGGACAGTGTCCGTGATTAACTGTACAAATATTAGAAATCTCTCTCATGAACTAGAACAAATGTATGACAGTATAACTAGAAGTTAATTATAGAGGGGCATATAGGAAAAAATATATATACCTATTGCAAACTATATATTACAATTAGCAGTATTTTAACATTCTTTCATCAACAGTAACAAATGTACTATACCAAACTATAAATCATTAATGGAGGGGGGGTGGTTAGGGGTATGGGAGGATTTGAGTTTCCCTTTTTTTTTTTTTTTTTTTTGTCTTTATTTATTTGCTGGAGTAATGAAAATGTTCTGAAAATTGAAAAAAAATTAATTGTGATGCATGCACAGCTGTATGATAGTGCCATGGGCAACTGATTGTACACTTTGGATCTTTGGATAATTATATGGTTTGTGAACAATCTCAATTTAAAAAAACTGAAAAAAAATTAAATGGTCAGTTTCTCATATTGTCTTCACTTATTTGTACAGTCATCATCACTCTCAGCTTTAAACAATTATAACATAAAACATCCCAGAGCTCTCATCAGCCACCAAGTATTCATCCCTAGTATTAGTATAGTGCTGGCAAGATATTCCTATTAAATATAATCTATAATATGTAATGTGTAGTTTTTCCATATGCCACTCTGTTGTTAACTCTTTGTATCAGTATCATAAGTGTAAGTATATCATGCTAACACTTACTTATGTTTGTGATGCTACTCTGTGGGTTATATGCCTTTAAACTACCATTTACAAACATGTTTGCCTTCATCATGTCACTGATACTTATAATCCCATTAATGAAACATAATCACACCTATCCATTCCCTTACTATTAAGTTCACCCTTATTATCATATCTGTACTTATTAGATTATCATTCCCCCTTCACTTGCTTATCTGTTTCTAGGTCCCCTATACTCTACATTGTAATACACTTATTTTGCATTTTTCATGGAGTTCATATTAGTGGTAACATACAATATCTCTCCTTTGTGTCTGGCTTGTTTCGCTCAGCATTATGTCTTCAAGGTTCATCCATGTTGTCATACATTTCAAGACCTCGTTCCTTCTTACTGCCTCATTGTATTCCATTGTTTGTATGTGTGTGTGTATACCACATTTGGTTTATCCCCTCATCTGTTGAAAGACCCTTGGATTGTTTCCATCTCTTGGCAATTGTGAACAGTGCCGCTGTGAACATCGGTATGCAAATGTCTGTTCGTGTCACTGCTTTCAGATCTTCTGGGTATATACCAAGAAGTGAAATTGCCAGATCTTGGGGTAACTTGATATCTAGTTTTCTAAGGAACTGCCAAACTGTCTTCCACAGTGGCTATACCATTATACAGTTCTACCAGCAATCAGTAAGAGTTCCAATTTCTCCATATCCTCTCCAGCATTTGTAGTTTCCTGCTTGTTTAATGGCAGCCATTCTTACTGGTGTGAGATGATATGTCATTGTGGTTCTTAATCTCCATTTCCCCGAAAGCTAGTGAATATGAACATTTTTTTTCATGTTTTTTAGCCATTTGTATTTCCTGTTGAGAAAAATACCTTTTCATATCTTTTGCCCATTTTATAAATTGGGCTATTTGTACTATTGTTGAGTTGTAGGATTTCCTTATATATGCAAGAAATCAGCCTCTTATCAGTTACATGGTTTCCAAATATTTTCTCCCATTGTGTTGGTTGCCTCTTCACCTTTTTAACAAATTCCTTTGAGGTACAGCAGCTTTTGATTTTGAGGAGTTCCCATTTATCTATTTTTTCTCTTGTTGTTTGTGCTTTGGTGCAAGGTTTAAGAAGTGACTTCCTAACTCGTGGTCTTGAAGGTGTATCCCTACATTGTTTTCTAAGAGTTTTATGGTACTGTCTCTTGTATTGAGGTCTTTCATCCACTGTGAGTTAATTTTTGTAAAGGATGTGAGGTAGGGGTCCTCTTTTATTCTTTGGATATGCCTATCCAGTTCTCCCAGCCCTATTTGTTGAAGAGATTCTTCTGTCCCAATTCACTGGATTTGGGGGCCTTATCAAAAATCAGTTGAGCATACATCTGGGGGTCTATTTCCAAATTCTCAATTCAATTCCATTGATCAATATGTTTATCTTTGTGCCAATACCATGCTGTTTGGACTACTGTGGCTTTATAGTAGGCTTCAAAGTAGGGACGTGTAAGTCCTCCTACTTTGTTTTTCTTTTTTAGAATGTTTTTAGCACTTTGAGGCCCTTTTTCCTTCCAAATAAATTTGTTAACTAGTTTTTCCAAGTGTGCAAAGTAGGTTGTTGGAATTTTGATTGGAATTGCATTGAATCTGTAGATCATTTTGGGTAAGATTGACATCTTAATGTCGTTTAGTCTTCCTATCCATGAACATGGAATATCTTTCCATCTGTTTAGGTCCCCTTCTATGTCTTTAGGTAAAGTTATGTAATTTTATGTGTAGAGGTCTTTTATATCCTTGGTTAAGTTTATTCTTAGGTACTTGATTTTTTTAGTTGGTATTGTGAATGGAATTTTTTTCTTGAGTGTTGCTACAGTTAGTTCATTTCTGGTGTATAGGAACATTACTGACTATTGTTTGTTACTCTTGTATCCTACCACTTTGCTGAATTTATTATCTCAAGTAGCTGTGTAGTCGATTTGTCAGGATTTTCCAAATATATGATCATGTCATCTGCAAATAATAACAGTTTTACTTCTTCCTTTCCAATTTGGATGCCTTTTATTTCTTTGTCTTGCCAGATTGCTCTGGCTAGAACTTCTAGCACAATGTTGAACAATAGTGGTGACAGTAGGCATCCTTGTCTCATTCCTGATCTTAGAGGGAAGGCTTTCAGTCTCTCACCGTTGAGTACTAAGCTAGCTGTAGGTTTTTCATATATGCCTTTTATATTGAGGAAATTTCCTTCAATTCTTACCTTTTTGAAGTGTTTTCATCAAAAAAGGATGCTGAATTTTGTCGAATGCTTTTTCAGCATCTATTGAGATGATCATTTGATTTTTCCCTTATGATTTGTTAATGTGTTGTATTACATTGATTGATTTTCTTATGTTGAACCACGCTTGCATACCTGGGATGAATCCCCCTTGATCGTGGTGCATGATTTTTTTACTGTATCTTTGGATTCAATCTGCAAGTATTTTGTTGAGAATTTTTGCATCTTATATACGTTAGGGAGATTGGCTTGTAGTTTTCCTTTTCTTGTAGTATCTTTATCTGGTTTTGGTCTTAGAGTGATGTTGGCTTCATAAAATGAATTAGGTAGTGTTCCATTTTCTTCAATTTTTTGAAAGAGTTTGAGCAGGCATGGTGTCAGCTCTTTTTGGAAAGATTGGTAAAATTCCCTTGTGAAACTATCTGGCCTGGGCTTTTATTTGTAGGAAGCTTTTTGATGACTGATTGGATCTCTTTACTTGTGATTGATTTGTTGAGGTCTTCTTTTTCTTCTCGGGCAAGTCTAGGTTCATGTGTTTCCAGGAAATTGTCCATTTTCTCAAAATTGTCTAGTGTGTTGGTATAGTTGTTCATAGTATCCTGTTTTAGTTGAAGTGTTTACTGTATAACAGATTTCAATTCTTTCAGATTTGTTCAGGTTTCTTTTATGTCTGAGATAGATCTATGTTGGTGAATTAATTATGTGTACTTGATTGTGTATCCTGATTTTGACAGTAGAGTTTTCTATCAACATTAAATGGCTTAGGTTGGTTGATAATATAACTGAGGTCTTCAGTACCCCTAGTGTTTCTGTATCTTGTTATTCTATTATCCATTACTGAGAGAAGAGCATTGAAGTCTCCAACAATGATTGTAGATATATCACTTTTAAAATTTTTACTTCTGTTGATTTTTGTTTCTTGTATTTTGAAGCTTTTTTTTTTATTAGAGGTATATGTGTTAGGATTATTATGTCTTCTTGGTGATTTAACACTTTTTTTTGTTTTGTAATGTCACTCTTTGTCCCAGGTAATTTGTCTTCTAAAATCTGTTTTGTCTGACATTAATAGAATTACTCCAGTTTTCTTTTGACTAGTGTTTGTGTGGTATGTCTTTTTCTGTCCTTTTACTTTTGATCTAGTATATTCTTATAATTAAAAGAAGCTGCCTATAGACAGCATACAGTTTAGTCTTTTTTATCCAGTTTCACAATTTCTGTCTTTTAATTGGTGTGTGTATATCAATTATTGATAAGGTTAGATTAAAATCTACTATCTTGCCATTTTTCCTATTCATTTGTCTGTTTCTGTTCCTTTCTTTTTCTGTCTACTTTTGGATTAACAAATTTTTTATGATTCTGTTTTATTTTCATTATTTGCTGATACTTTACTCCTCTTTAAAAAATTGTATATATGCAGTTGCCCTAGGGTTTACAATAAACACCTGGACTTAAATGATATTTTATTGCTTCATGTTTAGTATAAGATCATTGTAACAGTATACTCCCAAATCCATCCTCCCATCTTTTATGCTATTGTCATCATACATTTCAATTTTACATACCCTAAAACCCCACAAATTTCTTACTGTTTTCCTTTAGGTAATGTTCTGATTTGCCAAAGCTGCCAAAATGCCATATACCAGAAATGGATTGGCTTTTTCAATGGGGGTTTAGTAAGTTGCAATTTTACAGTTCTAAGACCATGGAAATACACAAATTAAGACATCAAAAGGTAGATATCATCTCTGAGCAAAGGCCAGTGGCATCTGGGGTTCCTGTGTCACATGGGAAGACACAATGGCTGGCTCTGCTGAACTTTCTCCCCCAGAATTAGCTCCTTGTTTCAGTGGCTCTCTCCAAAATGTCGCTGGGCTTCTGTCTCAGCTCCTGTGGGTCCTTGCTTGCTTCTCCTGGGGGCAAACTCTGGATTACGTATTTTAGCTTGTCTCCAAAATGTCTCTCTCAGCTTCTCTCGGCTCTCTGCTTGTATCCCCCATAGTGTTTCTGTCTAAGTGTCTCTTTTAGCTTCTCCAGGGCAAACTCTGAGTTTCATCTCTTAGCTTAGCATCATGAAACATCTTTCTATCTGTATTTCCAAGCATCTGGTTCTGTGTCATCTCTGAGTTCACTCTCTCTCCCTCTCCCTGAGGTCTTCTAAGGGCAACAGTAAACTAATTAAGAACCCACCACCACCACCACCAAATGGGCAGGGTCACATGTCCATGGAAATTACCTAATGTACCACCCACAATAGGTCTGTCCCCACAATTACATTAAAAGAACATGGCCTTTTATGGGGTACATAATAGATTCAAACCAGCATATTCCACCCTCTGGACCCCAAAAAGACATGTTCTTTCCATACACAAAATACATTCATTCCATCATGGTATCACAAAAGCCTTAAATCGTTTCAGTACAAGATTAAGTACACAGTCTTACCAAAATCAGTTACAGGCATGGTTTGTCCTAAGGCAAATTCCCTTCTGGCTGTGAAACTTAGGGCAAGTTTTCTGCTTCCAGTATACAAAGGAGGGACAGTCATAGGATAAACATTCCCATTGCCATAGGGAGAAATTGAAAGGAAAACAGGGGTCATGGGACCCAAACAGTTCCTAAAGCCTGCAGGGCAAACTCCATTAGATTTCAAATTCTGACAGTCATTTATACAAAGATGTTGTATCCTCGGCTTAAGAGAGCGGCAGTCCTACCCATTCTGAAGTCTTGGGCAGTGGCCCTGTTTTTCCTGGATGCTGGGTGATTGCTCCAACATATCCAAGTACTGGGGAGACCACCTTATTCTTGGCTCTACCTTCCTCAAACATCTGGGTAGCTCCTGGACTCTGCCGTCTCCACAGCACACAGTCAACTCCTTCAGAACAGCAGGATGGTAGCTAGGTGCTCCCCAATCTCAGGGAATGTGCTCCACCCTCTCTGAGGCCTGGGTCAGCAGTATTCTTCATGAACATGAAGATGAAGGCCCACCCTCTGCGTCTGGGGCAAACTTGGCCTTTCCATATACATGGTGTCTGCTCTCTTGTCCTGAGGTTTCTTTGCTCCAGACATTGGCTTCCATGGTTCTGCCTTTGAAGTCATCTTTCCTTCAATTTGTCCCTTTTCTGTCCCTTTTTAGTCCAGACTGTCTGTTCATATAGATCTCACAAAAAAATTGGTTGGCTTAGCATGCAGCATACAGGGTTTAAAACCATCAGATAATAGGACTTTCCCCAAATCCTTCTTGGTTAACTCCATTTCCAATCCTGGCTTGTACAGAAATGGCTGTCAGTTTCCATGTTTGGTTAAATCCTATATGGGGCAATATTCTTTGGGATCTTACTTTCTGGAAGCCCAGAATCTTCCAAACCATCATTTTCTGGTTTCTTTGTACCCAAGAGTTCGGTTCTCACCTTATCTCTTTCCTCTCACAGTTTTCTATAAGTTGCAAGGAGAAGCCAGGCTACACTTTCCACATTGAATTTCTTCAGCTAAGTATCCCAGCTCTTTATTTTCAAATTCTGCCTCCCATCCCACAACAGAACTCAGTTGTGCAAAATTATCTGCCACTTTAAAACAAGGATCACTTTCCTTCCATTTTGCAATAACACATGCATCATTTCTATCTAAAACCTCATCAGAAGTTATCTTTAGAGTCCATATTTCTACCAGTAGTTTCTTCAAAGCAGTGTAGGCCTTTCCCTTCAAGCTCCTCACAGTTTTTCCCGCATCTTCCCCTAATCCATTTAAGAAGCTGTTCCAACATATTTGGTACTTGCAAATTGCAGCACCCCACTTCTCTCGTACAAAAATCTTTCCAGTTCGCTAAAGTTGCCGAATGCAATATACCAGCAATGGATTGGCTTTCTTAGTGGGGATTCATTAGGTTGTAGACAGGTAGTCAGTTATTTTTTAGAGTGATTAAAAGTAAGGAAAAATGTATTTTATATTTATCTTCATTTTAACCATTCCCACAGATCTTCATTTCACTATTTAGATCCAGGTTTCTGTCTGGTATCATATTCCTTCTACCTGAAGGACTTATTTTAACATTTCCTGAAGTACAGATCTAGTGGTAAGAAATTCTCTCTTAGTTTTTATATGTTGTTACTTTACTTTCTTTTTTTAAGTATATTTTTGCTGGGTATAGAATTCTGGGTGGATTTTTTCTTAAAGCACTTAAAAAGCTTATGCTACTGTTTTTCAGGATTTTATAGTTTCTGATGAGAAGTTGGCTATGTTTCTCTTTTTTGCTTTCTCTGTATGTATTGTGTCTTCTCTTTTTGCTTTCAAGGATTTCTCTTTACTTTGGTTTTCAGTGGTTGGCATATGATGCATCCAGGTATGCAGTTTTTTCAGTTTGTTTTTGTTTTTTGGTATTTAGTCTCTAGATAAATTCTCAGACCTTCTGGAATCTGTAGTTTAATATCATACATTACTTTTGGAAAATGCTTGGCCATTATCTCTTCAAGTATTTCTTCTGCCCTGTTCTCTCTCTCTTTTCATTACATGTTTGTTAGACCATGGTGTATTGTCCCACAACCCTTGGGTGCTCTCTCTTTGTTTTTCTTCCACTTCAGTCCCCTTTGTGTTTCTGTTTGGGTAATTTCTTTTGAAGTATCTTGAAGTTCACTGAAAATTTCCTAGGATCTATTGAGATTACTGATTCTGTTAAAGGTAAACCTTCATTTCTGTTACTGTGTTTTCCTTTCTTAAGCATTTCTACTTAATATTTTCTTGCAGTTTCCATCTCTCTGATGAAGCTTCCTATTTGTTTATGCATGTTGTACACCTTTTCCATTAGCACCTTTACCACATGAATCATGGTTTCATTAAATTCCCTTTCTGGTAGTTCAACAGGTGAGTTATCTCTAGTTGCGTTCTGTTGATTGCTTTGATTTTTTTTTATTTAATTTTATGGAGATTGTTCACATACCATACAATTATCCAGAGATCCAACATGCACAATCAGTTGCCCATGGTACCATCATACATCTGTGTATCCACCACCACAATTAATTTTTTTCCAGTTTTTAGAACATTTTTATTACTTAAAAGAAATAAAGATAAAAAAGAAAACCCAATTCCTCACCTACCCCTAACCACTCCTCCTCCATTATTGACTCATAGTACTGGTATAATACATTTGTTACTGTTGATGAAAGAATGTTAAAATGCTGCTAACTATAGTACATAGTTTAAAATAGGTGTATTTTTTTCCCTATATACTCTATTATTAGCTTCTAGTTATAGTGTCATACATTTGTTCTAGTTCATGAAAGAGATTTCTAATATTCACACAGTTAATCATGGACATTGTCCACCACAAGATTCACTGTTTTATACCTTCCCATCTTTTAACCTCCAACTTTCCTTCTGGTGACATATGTGACTCTAATATTCCCCTTTCCACCACATTCACACACCATTCAGCACTGTTAGTTATCCTCACAATAACATGCTACTGTCAACTCTGTCCACTTCTAAACACTTAAGTTCAACCTAGTTGAACATTCTGCTCATAATAAGCTACCGCTCCCCATTCCTTAGCCTTGTTCTATATCCTGTTATATTTCATGTCTATGTGTTTACATATTATAGTTAGTTCATATCAGTGAGACCATGCAATATTTGTCCTTACGTGCCTGACTTATTTCACTCAGTGTAGTGCTCTCAAGGTTTCATCAACCCATTTTTTTAAGACAGTATTGTTCAGCCATTATACTTTCCATCCTAAGTAAACAATTGATGGTTCCCTGTATAGTCACATATTTATTATTCACCACCATTACCATTATCTATATAAGACATCTCCATTTCTTTCTCAAAAGAGGAAGAGTCAAAGAAGGTAGAGAGACAAAAGAAAAAAAATGAAAGAAAGGGAAAAAATGTGACAGCTAAAAAGCAACAAAAGAAAAGACAGAATTAAAGTAGAATAAAAGAGTATACAGCATCACCAGTGCCAAGAGTCCCATACCCCTTCCTTATGTCCCCCTGTTATAGGCATTTAGCTTTGGTATATTGCCTTTGTTATATTAAAGGAAGCATAATGCAATGTTTCTGTTAACTATAGTCTCTAGTTTGCATTGATTGTATTTTTTCCCCAATACCACCCTATTTTTAACACTTTGCAACACTGACATTCATTTGTTCTCCCTCATGTAAAAACATATTTGTACATTTTATCACAGTTGTTAAACACTCTAGGTTTCACTGAGTTTTACAGGCCCAGTCTTTATCTTTCCTCTTTCGTTCTGGTGTCCCACATGCTCCTAACCTCCCTCTTTCAACCATACTCACAGTCTTTTTTCAGTGTACTTACATGACCGTGCTACCATCACCCAAAATTGTGTTCCAGACATCTCATTCTTGTCTTTTCTTATCTGTCTGTAGTGCTCCCTTTAGTATTTCCTGTAGAGCAGGTATCTTGTTCACAAACTCTCTCATTGTCTGTTTGTCAGAGAATATTTTAAACTCTCCCTCATATTTGAAGGACAATTTTGCCGGATATAGGATTCTTGGTTGACGGTTTTTCAGTGTCTTAAATATATCACACCACTTCCTTCTTGCCTCCATGGTTTCTACTTAGAAATCCACATATAGTCTTATCAAGCTACCCTTGTATGTGATGGTTGCTTTTCTCTTGCTGCTTTCAGGTTCTCTCTTTATCTTTGATGTTTGATAATCTGATTATTAAGTGTCTTGGCATAGGTCTATTCAGATCTATTCTGTTTGGGGTATGCTGTACTTCTTGGATCTGTAATTTTATGTCTTTCAGAAGAGATGTCTTTCATTGATTATTTCCTCTATTGTTTCTGCCCCTTTTCCCTTCTCTTCTCCTTCTGGGACATCCATGACATGTACATCTGTGTGTTTCATGTTGTCATTCAATTCTGAGATGTTGCTCATATTTTTCCATTCTTTTCCCTATCTTTTTGTATGTAGACTTTCAGATGTCTTGTTCTCCAGTTCCTGAGTGTTTTCTTCTGCATCTTGAGATCTGCTGTTGCATTTCTCCACTGTGTTTTTCTCTCTTGTGTTGTGCCTTTCATTTCCATAGATTCTGCCAGTTGTTTTTTTGAACTGTTGATTTCTACCTTATGATTGCCCGGTGTTTTCTTCATATCCTCCATCTCTTTTGTTATATTTTCCCTGAACTTGTTGATTTGGTTTTTTATTTGATTTAGCATATTTCTTTGAAAATCTTTAATAGATTGTTTCATTAAAGTGAAACAATATCTCAACTGTATCTTGACTGAGGTGTAAGTTTGTTCATTTGACTGGGCCATATCTTCACTTTTCCTAGTATAGATTGTAGTTTTCTGTTGTCTAGGCTTCTGGCTTCCTTGGTTACCCCAGCCAGATTTTCCCAGACCAGAATGGTTTTAAGTCTCAGAATGGGTATCTTGGAGGAATGATAGACTTTCCTATGAGGTTTCCAGTTGCTGTGCTTTTCCTAACCTGCCCAGTAGGTGGTGCCTGTCAGCCTGTTGGCTCCTGACTGATATAAGGAGGTGTGGCCTCTTTAGTTTCTGTTTTGGCTGTTTTCCCCCAGGCCTTGAGGTCTGGATCTGAAGGGAAAGCTGGGTCCCACCTCCTTACTCTTAGGGAAGATCTACCCCCTAGGGAGTTATCATCTGCATTTTAATAGTCTCTCTGACTCTGTTATCTCCACCCCTGTCTGGGTCAGACCACTGCAAACTGAAAATGGCTACGGCTCTCTTCTCTGAACCCCTCAGGTTGAGAGAGAGAAAAAGGGACAGAAAGCCCCCTTTTGGAGCCAGCACACCGCCCCCAAGTCTCACTCATTGGCCAGAAATAACACCTGGTCTTCTGGGCTCCCACTCTCAGGACAGATGAGTCTTCTGGTTCTTTAAGGTCAATCATTACTAAAAGCCTCTGTCTGCTTGTTGGGGGTTTGTAGTTTGTATTCAGCAGTCCACAGTTGTTAATTAAAACCTCAGTTGGAGCTCAGCTGAGCTGTATTCCTTGCCTGGAGAATGCGGCTAGTTTCTACCACAGCAAGGTTTTGCAGCTCAGCCTGCCATGGGGGGAGGGTCTCTCATTGCATTTCTGCAGCTTTTACTTACATTCTGTGCTGCGATCTCAGGCATTTCTCCCAATCCAGTTTGGTGTATGATGTGTGGAGAGAACCAGTTGTCCCCCAGCAGTTGTCCAAATTATTTGTTAGTTGTTCCTTATTGTTTATTAGCTGTTCCAGGGGACTGAGTAAGTTCCACTTCTCTCTATGCCACCATCTTGCCCCTCCTCCAATAGCTTTGATTTTCACAGTAGGTTGTTTGAGTCTTTCTTTTTTCATTGTCTTGTGATGTTCAGTTGAATGCTTACCATCATGTGTAGAAAGCAGGTTTATTCAGATATCTCTTCTTTGTGAGTCATTCTTTTTTCTTAAAAAAAAAGTGTGGCATTTTTTTTCTTGTTCATTTTAGGTCAGATTTCATATTTACTGCTATAAAGTTTTCATTATACTGTCTTATGATATCATAAATTACTGATGTATCTTATATTTTGTTATTGTCTCTTTTTAAAATTCTTAATGATTTATTTGCCTTTAATTTATTCTTCAGAACTCTTGACATGTTTGTCTTGTTTTATTAGTGTACTCAACCATTTTTTAAAATTGATTTTCAATATTTGTTCAGTTTGAATAAGTTGTGCTTTATGGTATTTTCCTGCTTCTTTGGATTATGCTGTTCATTTTGTTATTGTTGAATTGATCACTTAATTTTAGCCATTTTTAATATCTGTACAAGCATTTAAGTCTCTATAACATTCCCTCACAATACCATATTTACTGCAATCCCACAACTTTTAAAATGTATTATTCTCATTATCAGTTCTTAATTTTTTCACTTTTCCATTATGCATTCTTTTTCTTACCCATGAGTTTCTTAAAACTATTTTTAACTTCCAAATATAAATGATTGCCTGGATTATGTCATTATTTTTCTGCCATTTATTTCCAGCTTAACTTTTTTTGGTTAAACTATTCTCTGTCATATTGATTCTTTGATATTTGTTGATTCTTTATTTATAACAATCATTCCTTTATTTTCATTAAAGGTCCAAGGGGTATTAAAATTTCTCTGGTTATCTTACAGTATAAGATAAGATTATCTTCTGATTTTTTTTTATTTAGTTTGTTCTACTCAGGATCCAAGTAAGTTTCATTATTGTAATTGGATATGTCAGTAAGTCTCTTTTAATGTATAATTTCTCCTCCATTTCTTTCTTTTTCTCTTTTTCTTACAGTTTATTTCTAAAGTAACCTAGTCATTTATCCTATATAGTTCCCCACAGATTTTGCTGACTGCGTTGCTTTGGTGCCATTTGACATGTTTATGAGTCCCCTGAATTTCCTATAAATTATATGATTTGATCACATTCGAGTCTGACTAGGAGAAACCAAAAACCTTCATGGATACTGTTGTGTTCTTCCATAAGGAGTCTGCTTTGACTTTCTGTGGTATTTCTGATGCCACTCTTGATAATTGCTTAAATCCATTATGTAATTAGGGCTGTAAAATGGTGATTTTCTAATTCTAGCATCTGTTTTTTCTTCCCCTCTGTATATGCTTAGTTTGAGAAAGAGTTTGTAAAAGAAAAGTATTTTTGTCTTATATTGCGATGCTTTTTAAATACATTTCAAAGTTCTGTTAAAGGGACTTTTCTTCCTGGATTGATTCTTTATTGTTATATATAAGGTAATTTAATTGATTCTTAACAATGTCCTCCAGTCTGAGAATCTGTATTCTATCTGGTTAGACTACTTATACTTTTTTATGATTTCTGATATTTGGATTCATTTCTACTATCTAATGCAGTGCTTAAATATTTGCCTTGCTTTATTCCCTTGTTCTTTTTTCATTTTCTGCTTTCCCTTGGCTTCCTAATTTTTCTTTCTCTCCTCTCTTTTTCCCCTTCTGGAAATGTATCTTACCTTCATTCTCCTAACAGTTATTAATATGCACACAAGACTTAATATCTCAAATTCAAGGAATTAAAAATGCTATAGTTGTATTCTCCTCCATCAAGTCTTATGTTTTGCTTTCCAGTTCTTTTAGTTCCACTGTTTTTATAACCCTCAACTTAATTGTTGTTGTTTTTGTTTTGTGTTTTTGTTTTGCTATGCCAACCTGTTTACTGCCTTCTTAGAAGGTCTCTTGTCAAGGTCCTCTGACCCTGAGTCTCAAGCCTACAGGTGGGTGCCGCCACCGCATGGTCCTTTTGGCCTTTTCTGCAGAGGCAAAGGGACCATCCCACAAGGTGGTATTTTCCCAAGTGATGTGTAGGGATGTCAAAACATTAATTCTAGTAGTTGTAGGGCAGGTCAGATCTTTAATAACAGTGTCTTTCTTTATCCTCTATTCCATTTCTGCCTTCATAGTTGTCCGCCTTTACCAAAAAGCTGCAGGAAATGAACAAATCCCAGGTGAGTTGTTTATTCTTCATTCTTTTTCAGTGCATTTAAAGAACTTTAGAGAGTCCAGATAGTGAAACAGGAAAATATGCATGAGTAAAACTAAAGGAAAACATAGGAATAACTGGTCAATACCAGTAGCGTAAAGACAAACAGTTAATTATGTGACTTGCATCTGTTATGAATGCCACGTCTTTGTTTCTGTAGCCTCAGGTTTGAATAAATTGTAGAGGACTTCGTGTAGACAGCATCCCTAAAAACAACCCAAATTGAATGGGTTATCAGTTTGTCTTTGGCCATTTCATATAGCATTTTCTAGTGTATGTGCCAGTTATATGGTGTTGTATATTATTTTTCCGTTCAGATTAGCATGATGCCAAAGAACTCAGTAAATGTTTGGGTGGGTGTTCAAATTTCCCCCAAGCCCCCACAGGTAAGCATTGTCATTACTTTCTTGGGTAGATTCCAAGAGTTTATTTATGCTTATGTACACAGTTACAAATATAGGTTACTATAAGATTGCATATTAACCACTCTGCTCTACGTGTGTGTGTTTTTATCCTTCAGTAGTGTCCTCAGAATCTTTCTCTATCAGATCATAGAGCACTTCCTCATTCTTTTTGTTCCTAATTTCTGATTATTGTGTACTATAACACCTATACAGAAGAGTGCAATACCAATATGTATAATAAATATGTGTACATTAAAAAGAAAATAATAAAATGTGCACCCATGTACCTACCCGGCTAAGAAAATCAAGCACTACCTACTCTTTATAACGCATTCTTTCCTTAATTCCTCCAAGTGGGTAGCCATTATGTCAACATTTTTTTACTCATTGCCTTGCTTTCTTAATGGTTTTACCACTTATGTATGGATCCCTAATCAATTATACAGTGTTTTTTAATGCAATTTTATTAAGTTATAGTCACATACCAGTTATCCAAAGTGTACAGTCATTTACAGTATCATCACATAGTTGTGCATTCATCCCCACAATCAATTTTTTGATCATTTTCATTACTCCAAAAAATAATGAGAATAAAAATAAAAATAAAAGTAAAAACAGAACACCTAAAACATCTCATACTCATTTTCCTCCCCTATTAATCATTTACTTTTGGTCCCCATTTTTTTCTACTCATTTGTTCATACACTGGATAAAGAAAGTGTGAGCCACAAGGTTTTCACAATTACACAGTCACACAGTATAAGCTATATAGTTATACAATCGTCTTCAAGAATCAAGGCTATTGGGTTGCAGTTCAACAGTTTTAGCTATTTCCTTTTAGTTATTCTAGTACACTAAAAACTAAAACGGGTATCTATATAATGCATAAGAATAACCTCTAGAATGACCTGTCAACTCCCTTTGAAATCTCTCAACCACTGAAACTTTATTTTGTTTAATTTCTCTTCCCCCTTTTTTGGTCAGGAAGGCTTTCTCAATCCTACGATGCCGGGTCCAGGCTCATCCCTGGTGTATATCCCATGTTGCCAGGGAGATTTACATCCGTGGGAGTCATGTCCCACATAGGGTGGGAGGGCAGTGAGTTTACCTGCAGAGTTGGCTTAGAGAGAGTGGCCACACCTGAACAAAAGATAGGTTCTCTGAGGGTGACTCTTAGGCACCATTATAAATAGGCTTAGCCTCTCCTTTGCAGTAACAAGCTTCATAAGGGCAAGCCCCAAGATCGAGGACATGGCCTACTACAATAGTAGTCCCCAATGCTTGCGAGAATATCAGGAATTCCCCAAGTGGGGTGGGAGCATTTGATGTTTCTACATTTTTCCCCAGGTCCTCAGTGGGGCCCTACAAATAATGTTCACTCTCTGCCCAAATTACTCTGGGATGTATTGGGGCTTCACACTAACATATAGAAACCAACCAGCTCTCATCCCCTATTCAAGGTTCGTGTAATTATGGTGTTTGAATAAAATAACCATGTAAGTTAAATTATACAGCGTGCTACAGAAAGTATAGATTTGGCACCAAATAAACATCGCTTCTTTTGGTATCACACAGAAGTTGAGCTTTTAAAACACAGTCAATATCATCCTTTACCCTTTAGCCTGGTTTACCTTAGTTCTAATCAAGTCCATTTTGTTCATATCTCTAATTGCATTCTGATCTTTTTTGGCTTTTTAACATTTGCTGTAGGGAGTAATGCTGATATTCATAGCTGCTGAACTCTGGCTCTGAGTCTCAGGTGTCACACACATACCCGAAGTTACAGGGACCGACCAGGTTATACACAAACAGCTCAGCATCTCAGAATTTAGAGATGTTCACTGCAACTCATGAATGATGTGAGTGTTGTAAGAGCTTTAGATCTAGGAACCTTTACAATAAGCCTTCCCCTGATAACCTGTGCTCTCAGATTTAATTCTCAGAGTTTGCACATTATAGTTAGTCCATATTAGTGAGGCATTATAATGTTTGTCTTTTTGATTCTGGCTTATTTTACTCAACATACTCTCCTCAAGGTCCATTCAGCTAGTTGTATACCTCACAACTTCATTTCTTCTTGCTGCTGCTCAGTATTCCACTGTATGTATACACCACAGTTCACCATTCTGTTTATAAATCGATGTACCCTTAGGCCACCTCCATCCATTGTGAATCATGAATATAGCTGCCGTAACTACCAGTATGTAATGTCCACTCATGTCTCTGCTCTCAGTTCTTCCATGTATATACCCAATAATGGGGTTGCAGGACCATATGGCAACCCCATAGTTAGCTTCCTGTGGAACCACCATACTGCCCTCCAGCTGGGCTGTGCCATTCTACTTCTTTACCAACAGGGAATAGGTACATCCCTCTTTCCACATTTTCTCCAGCACTTGTATCCCTCTGCTTATGTTTTTAACAGTTTTATTCATAAATCATACAATCCACCCTAAGTTAACAATCAGTGATTCCCAGTATAATCACATAATTATGCATTCACCATCACAGTCTATATGAGGACATTTCCAACTCTTCCCCAAAGAAAGAGGAAAAGAAAAAAAAAAGAGGAATAAAAATTAAAAAGATAGAAGAAAAATAAAAATAAAATACAATAAAAAGGTCAGAGAACATCACCACCACCGAGAATCACATATAACTTCCTTATATCCCCCTCTTATAGATATTTAGCTTTGATGTATTGCCTTTGTTACAGTTAATGGAAGCATCTTACAATTTTACTGTTAACTATAGACTCTAGTTTGCATTGATTGTATTTTTTCCCGTATACTATCCAATTTTCAACACCTTACACAATGTTGACATTCATTTGTTCTTCCTCATTTAAAAACACTCTTATATTTGTTCATTTAATCACCATCATTGACCACTCTAGGTTTCACTAAGTTATACAATCTGAGTCTTTATCTTCTGTCTTTCCTTCTGGTGTCATACATGCCCTCAGCCTTCCTCTTTCAACCATATTCACACTCATCTTTCCTCAGTGTACTTACAGTATTGTGTTACCAACACACAATTATGCTATCCATTCCATTTCTGGATCTATACAATCAATCTTGTTGAACTTTCTGTACTCCTTCAGAATCAAATACCCAATCCCTAACTTCTATCTCTTGATAACCTGTGTTCTCAACTCTGAATTTAGGCTCATCTTATTAACATCCCTCTTTCCACATTTTCTCCAGCACTGTGTGTCTTTTTGTCTGAAAATATATTAAATGCTCCCTCATTTTTGAAGGACACATTTGCCAGATATAGAATTTTTGGCTGGCAGTTTTTCTTTCAGTATCTTAAATATTTCATACCATTGCCTTCTCGCCTCCTGGGTTTCTACTGAGAAATCTGCATATAGTCTTATTGATCTTCCTTTTTATGTGATGGATCACTTTTCTCTTGCTGCTTTCAGAATTCTCTTTGTCTTTGACATTTAATAATCTGATTATTAAGTGTCTTGGAGTCAGTCTACTCAGATCTCTTCTGTTTGGGGTACTTTGTGCTTCTTGGATTTGTAATTTTATATTTTTCATAACAGATGGGAAATTTTCAGTGATTATTTCCTCCCTTAGTGTTTTTGCCCCCTTTCCCTTCTCTTCTCCTTCTAGGACACCCATGACACATATATTCATGCTCATGTTGTCATTCATTTCCCTGAGACTTGCTCATATTTTTCCATTCGTTTCCCAGTCTGTTCTTTATCCAAATTAGTGAGACCATACAGTATCTGTCCTTTTGTTTCTACCTAATTTCACTCAATGTAATGACTACTGCCATTTTGTCTTTTGGATTTTATGTCATATCTAGTTTTATTTTTATTTTTTCCTCTCTCTTTTACCCTTATTGATAGTCTTCATTTCTATACTCTTCTTCCAATTCAGCCTGCCGTGCCAGTGTGGGAGAGGCACCAGCTCCGCAGTTTGAGGAGCTTTACTTACAGTTCTATGCTGCAATCTCAGCTGTTCCACCCATGGCAGACTGGTGTATGATGTGTGGCCGTTCATGGATGGCCCCCAAACAGTTCTTCCAGACTATTAACTAGTTGTTCCTGGCTATTTACTAGTTGCCCTAGGGGACTAACTAAATTCCACACCTCCCTATTCTGCCATCTTGCCCTGCTTCCATCTATATATTTTTAAAATATATTTTCTACCATTTTTATGGCTTGCATATGGAAGAGAGATTTTAACTTGTGCCCAGTATTTTGCCTTGAAATATTCAAAGTTTTCATTTATTCTTTAATATTGTCTAATTGACACCACAAAATCATGCTAATTTGATGGCACTCCTTCTTTTACAATTATACTTTTAACCTCATATGAGCTTCATCACCACAGTAACATCTTACTGCATACTTATGTTGATGTGTTGTCTTCCTATACACATCTTGAGAACAGAAAAAGGGTTTTATTAATCTTGGATACCTATCAAACATGACAGTGCAAGCCATATGGGAATCTGAATAATGTTTTAACTGTTTCTAAAAATTAACAAAACTTAGTAACCAGATATACAGTTAGTGTCTTATGTAAATTTTCATGGTGACTGCCTCTTTTACAACAACATGGTGAGAATAAGTTTTCAGACATTCTTTCTGCATCACCCAACACTGATTTCTTCAGAATGAACAGCAATATGCCGTTTCAGGGATCCGTGTCATTCATGGACGTGACTGTGGACTTCACTCAGGAGGAATGGGAGCACCTGGACCCCTCTCAGAGGATCCTGTACATGGAGGTGATGCTGGAGAATTATAACAACTTACTTTCAGTGGGTAAGGAGAGCACTAAGGAGTAACTCACTGTTAGCCTGGTAGCACTCATGTCCTTTCTCAGTTACCAAAAGTTTATGGGCTTCTGAATTAGTGAATGGATTTGGCCTTGAGCTTCAGGTGTTAAAGCTGAGAGATCATCTGGCCCCTGAAGTTCCACCTTCTTTATTTTCAGGGTCTCTGAAGTCCAGGCAGTTGGAGCGATAGCGATGTCCCTTTAGCAAGTTATCTGATATTATCAAACCAGATGTGATTTTCAAGTTGGAGCAGTGAGAAGAGCTGTGGAGAGGAGAAGTAGAATTGTCAATTCAGAGCTTCCTAGAAAAGAGATGGAGGGAGAGGAGAATCAGTTAGAAGCCAGTGGAAGTAATATTCCAGAGATTGCAAATGAGTTGGTACCTTTGAAATATTGTTCAGGAATCCATTTTTCAACTCCCTAAACCTTCAGAGATGGCTGAAGCGAGATGACCAGTACATATCAGATCTCTGAATCACACCCCCACATGTCACTCTCTCACACCACAATGTTTGTAGATATTTGCCTCTCACGTTTGAGGCCTGAATTTGCCAGTTGCCTAACACATCTTAAATGTTTGTGTTCTGATTACTTGCTCTTTCTTTAGTATTCTTAGTTTGCCCATATGGTGACTGTTAGAATTCAACACATGGTAATTGGTGTGACAAGAGTGAGGGGAGAACCAGATCTTTCAGTACAAGAGTTACACTGTTGTCCTTGATACTGATGACAGCAGAATCACATAGTCAGGAATAACCAGTAACAGTAAGGTGAAAATAAAAGTTACTAAAAGGCCTTAGTCAAAGTTGTGTAATTTGAGTCTTAAGAGGTTTTCAAATAAAACCACATGTAACAGCAGGGGCAAGATTAGTCTGCAGAAGAGGTTAAAAATAATAAAAGAAGAAAAATGGGATAGAACGGTGAAAACAGATTCATTCTCCTATAATTTCAGTAGGAAAAAAGCAGAAAAACCAGCAGCAGTAGCAAGTGAGCTGTTGTAAAGATGACTTTCCCTTGGGTTTCTTTTGTATTTCCTACAGAATGCATAAGTTCCTGGATCTTTCCATTCACTAGCAAAAGCTCTTACTTTAAGGATTTGGAACTCTCCAGTGGATGCTCTCTGCAAACCTGTGGAAAATGCTGCTTTTAGATGTTACTTTGGTACAAAAGAGCTGTGGGGGAAAGAGAGAAAGAGCCAAGAAGCATGGAGACCAGTCCTCATCCTGCCCCAGTAATTTAGGCCCGAGGTGTTGGTTGCTGAACTCAGGCCTCCATAGGTAGTTTCCCTTAGCCTAGTTCCTTATTTTCTTGGAATCTATGCTAAATACTAGGTGTCCTTTAGGATGCTATGAATCTCCTGGAATTGCCAGCCTTCCCACATCATTTGTGCCCTGTTTACTGCCCTTGGTCTTTATTTTACTTTCTCTACCCACTTTTCAAAGTCAATTTTAATCTGATGATGCTCCTTGGGTCCATTGTTGGTTTCCACCCTTTTTTGTAACCACATCTTAAATTTTTATCTTTTTCACTCAAAATTTGAGATATAGGGAAAATTCAGACAAGGAATTTTTTAATACTGGGAGGCTGGGTCAAAAACTAAAGAGTTTGTGATGACTTTCCATTCTATAACATTATAGTGAAAGGATTGACAAGGTATTTTTCTTTGTGGTCTTTTCTAAAAGTGTGGAAGGCAGATGACCAGATGAAGAAGGTCCACAGAATCCCCGAGGAGCAGGCGAGACATTTTATAATCCTCAAGAACCAAACCCCAATTGAGGAAAGAGGTAATCTCTTTGGAAAAACATTTAATCAGAGCACAGACTTGGTTTCTTTAAGACACGAATCCTATAAATATGATTTATGTGAAAAAACTTTGAAATATAATTCAGACTTATATAATAGTAATTGCTATGCAAGAAAGAAGGCTGGTGAATGTAATGGATTTGAGAAACCACTCCTCTATCTGAAACACGAGAAAACCCATACTGGAGTGGAATACTCTGAAAATAATAAAAATGGAAAAGACTTCAGCCGTAAGGAAACCATATACAAACATCAGAAAAATAGAAATTTGGTTTCACCTTTAATTTGTAATTACTGTGACAAGGCCTTCAGCTTTAAATCACTCCTCATTTGTCATAAGAGAATACATACTGGAGAAAAACCCTATGAGTGTAATGTATGTAAGAAAACCTTCTCCCATAAAGCAAACCTCACTAAACATAAGAGAATTCATACTGGGGAGAAACCCTTTGAATGTCCTGAATGTGGAAAAGCTTTCACCCACCAGTCCAACCTCATTGTACACCAGAGGGCACACATGGAGAGAAAGCCCTATGAATGCAGTGAATGTGGCAAGACGTTTGCTCAGAAGTTTGAACTCACTACACATCAGAGAATTCATACAGGGGAGCGGCCCTATGAGTGTAATGAATGTGCAAAAACCTTCTTCAAGAAATCAAACCTCATTATACATCAGAAAATTCACACAGGGGAGAAACGCTATGAGTGCAGTGAATGTGGAAAATCCTTTCTCCGGAACTCACAACTGATTATACATATGAGAACTCATACAGGAGAGAAACCCTATGAGTGTGCTGAATGTGGCAAAACTTTCAGCCAGAGGTCAACCCTTAGATTACACTTGCGGATTCATACAGGAGAGAAACCATATGAGTGTACCGAATGTGGGAAGGCCTTCAGCAGGAAGTCCCGCCTCAGTGTCCATCAGAGAGTTCATTTGGGGGATATACCCTGAGACTGCAACAGGGTGGCACTGTGGAAATCTCATCCACAAGAACCCTTCCCATGGGGAGAAACTCATGAAGGAAGTTAAAGAATGTGGGGATTCATAGTGAGATACAGTCTGTCAACTCAAAAATGTGTTAGAAATAGGATCCCATAAGAACAATATTATACTGGAAATTAGGTATGATACCCAGCTAAGGAATACATATCAGAATATAGTCACTTATGCATAGATATGCTCAGCTAGCTATATTATAGTGAGCTTTTTTAAAAAGTTTGAATGAGTTGAATAGTCCAGGCAGCAGTATAAAGGATATACAAACAGTACCAGAAGTATGTAGTGGTTATATCTGAGATTGTGCCACAAGAAACAAATCGTATGTTTTAGATCTGAATATGTGAAGTTAGCACAGTCACAGGGAGTTTGAAATTCTTGTCCTCTGTGATAGTTAGGATACATCAAAGAAGACTTTCCGTGCTAAGCATCACTTGTGTTTATCAGTACCTTTCCACCCAGTGTGCATTCCAGTGAAATTTGTTAACAGTATAAAGTAGCAGGTAGTTTATCTTCTTCCTGCTGCTTGCTGGCATACGTAAATTGGCATGGCCATTTTTACTGAGCTACCTTTTCAGTAAACAGTAGACAATGTTGAAGTTTTAACCTGCTTCTGGGTTTCCCAAAGATTATGTAGAGGCATTATTTACATAAATATGCAAGTGTGAGATAATTAAGAGATCTAGAGAGTAGTTGGAGGCAGACGGAGGCTGTGTTATGCAGCATGCACCACAGAACTTTAAAAGTGCACTGGAAAGAGAATATCCCTATGCATCATGCTCTAGTTAATTTTCAGAGGGATATTTACATAAAATTGCACGTGCACTGCCACAATATGTACAACCCCGAAACCACTTGTATTTTTCTTTGTGTTGCTTTGGTTTTCTTAATATTTTAGGGATAGTCTTGCAAAAAAGGTTAAAATGATTAGGTAATTCACAGCTGTTAGTTACACTTCAGAGACTTTAGAAGAAAATTATTTTATTTTGAGAAACTGTCAAAAGATGTCTGTTTGCTTTAAGATTGCTTTTCAAAATTTTCATGTGCACAGTCTGCTTTAGAAATGAAGTTCTTGAAAGAGGTATTTCTACTTCTTTGAGTTTCACTATCATCAACCTAAAACATTTCCTTTGTAACCTAATTTACTATAACTTTCCTGTAAAAGTTCAAAGCATACCTCCTAAGTTAGATTTTCAGTGGTCTCACGATATATTGTTTGATGATTAATGTAAAAACATTTCTTTTATTGCATAAACAGATATACCATTTTAGGCTTGATTCCAGGTTCAAAAGTTCAGCCTTTCCCTGTCATTCACAAATCATGCATTAGAATTGTATATAGTAGACATAACTGTTCTTTTTTCTTTTATTAGGTATTTTTAAAGACCATTGATGTGATGTAACTACTTTTGAGTGTGAATGACCTTCTTTTTTTTTTTTTTTTTTTTTTTCTGCTTAGATGTCTCATACAGTTTCATTTTATTGACAAATATACTTTTATGTAGGTTTTCTCATGAGCTACAGTTAAAAATACAGAAAGATGGCAGAAATATTTCTTTGTCTAAAAAACCCCAAAACAGAAAGAAGGAAAAAGAAAAAGATGATTCCTTAGGTGAAGAAAGAAAAACACTTGTGGTGCAGGTAAATGTCCATATTTTAAATGTGTATTGTATCTTAAATTTAACATACCTGATTATCATTTAATATTTTGAGGAAAAAAGTAAAGATTAAAAAAAGTTTTCTGAGTGTCACCACTCAGCATGTCATTGACTTTTTTTTTTATCTTCATTTTATTGAGATATATTCACATACCATGCAGTCATACAAAACAAATCGTACTTTCGATTGTTTACAGTACCATTACATAGTTGTACATTCATCACCTAAATCAATCCCTGACACCTTCATTAGCACACACACAAAAATAACAAGAATAATAATTAGAGTGAAAAAGAGCAATTGAAGTAAAAAAGAACACTGGGTACCTTTGTCTGTTTGTTTCCTTCCCCTATTTTTCTGCTCATCCATCCATAAACTAGACAAAGTGGAGTGTGGTTCTTATGGCTTTCCCAATCCCATTGTCACCCCTCATAAGCTACATTTTTATACAACTGTCTTCGAGATTCATGGGTTCTGGGTTGTAGTTTGATAGTTTCAGGTATCCACCACCAGCTACCCCAATTCTTTAGAACCTAAAAAGGGTTGTCTAAAGTGTGCGTAAGAGTGCCCACCAGAGTGACCTCTCAGCTCCTTTTGGAATCTCTCTGCCACTGAAGCTTATTTCATTTCCTTTCACATCCCCCTTTTGGTCAAGAAGATGTTCTCCGTCCCACAATGCCAGGTCTACATTCCTCCCCGGGAGTCATATTCCACGTTGCCAGGGAGATTCAGTCCCCTGGGTGTCTGATCCCACGTAGAGGGGAGGGCAGTGATTTCACCTTTCAAGTTGGCTTAGCCAGAGAGAGAGGGCCACATCTGAGCAACAAAGAGGCATTCGGGAGGAGGCTCTTAGGCACAACCATAGGGAGGCCTAGCCTCTCCTTTGCAGCAACCATCTTCCCAAGGGTAAAACTTATGGTAGAGGGCTCAACCCATCCAATCACCAGTCCCCTATGTCTGTGGTCATGTTAGCAACCATCGAGGTGGGGTAGGCTAATACCCCTGCATTCTCCACAGGCTCCTCAAGGGGGCACTACATCTTTTTTTTCCTTGTTTTTCTTTTTTTTTTTTTTTAACTTTCCCTTCTTTTTTAAATCAAGTGTATGAAAAAAAAGTTAAAAAGAAAACAAACATACAATAAAAGAACATTTCAAAGAGACCATAACAAGGGAGTAAGAAAAAGACAACTAACCTAAGATAACTGCTTAATTTCCAACATGTTCCTACTTTACCCCAAGAAAGTTACATAATATAGCAACATTTCTGTGAGCTTGTTCCTACTATATCCATCAGAAATTAACATGAATGACCTTCTTAACAAATTTATCAGAACATACATACTCCAAAAAATTTTTGTCTCTCAAATTGCCATCATCCTTATTAATGGCAGGGAAGTAGATGTAAAAGTTAATTTCATACACTGCTCTTATAAATGTAAATTGTGACAGCCTCCTTGGAAAACATTGTAAGTCTGTCTTTTAACACTAAGGATATATACCCTCTTCAACCCAGGGGTCACATTTGTGGGACTATCTCCCTAAGAAAGAAATAAAGGGTCAGTACCTAAGATTACATGTTTATCAGTTTATGTTGTAGTGTTTTGTTTTTTTTTTTTTTGGAAAGTACCAAAAGGATGGAAACAAAGTGATTGATCAATAGCAAGGGAATGGTTGAATAAATTGTGGTAAAAACAATCATGGATAGTATTACATTGAAAAGAATGTGTTCACAGACTCCTCCAGGTGAGTGAGGGAAAGCAGGAGATGGGGGTGCTGCATGAAAGTACCAATCTTTGTAAAACAAAGTCTAAAAACCTTACGTGCATATTGCTGTATGATTTTATGGGGCTGGAGAATAGTATTCTTTCCACTGTAATCTCTGGGACTCCTCAGCTTTATCAGTGAGAGTTTGAGCAGGATATAGAATTAGCCCCATTTTCTTCATATAAGGGACTAGGGACCACTTAGAAAGGTGAGCAAAGGGTTAAGGGACCAAACAAGGGATGGGAAGCTCTTGTCTCTCCTAGGGCTGAAGGGGCAGAGGGAGGAAACTGTTTCAGGAGCCCAGTGAGAGCCAGACCTCAGAGGAGGGTCTTCTGAGTGGTCACTGAAGCTCAGGAGAGATGCAACAGCGACAAGAAACACAGATCCAAAGCCAGGAGGGGAGAGGGGAAGGAAAGCCTCCACCTGTCTTTGTTTTCTCCATACTCCTGCATGTGCCTCCCTTTGACTGAACCCAACCACATTCCCAGGTGGTGCAGTTCTCCTGGGACTAAGCAGGGCAGAAAGGGTGGAGAATGGATCTGGAGGGCAAACAGCAATGAAAAGCGCCTGTATTCTCACTTCTCAGCCTTGCTGTCCAACTGTAATGAGGCCTGCCCGGGAAGCCCCTGCTTCCCCATCCTTGTCTCTAGTGGCAACAGTTTTCTCTTGTGTGCCTTATGTGTTTGGAGGTAGGATGGGCTTGCAAAACTGAATTTCAGAGGAAACAGAAATTTGACATTGTGTGGATGGTAGATGAGATTACCTAGGGAAGCAGTATAAAGAATTTCAAGGACTGAGCCCTGAGGACTCACCCCAATGTTTAGAGGGAATGGGAAGAAACAGCAAAAGCAGCTAGGCCAGCAGGAGGGGTGTGTGGGAGAGAAGCCATACTCGGAGGGTTGGGGGTGACACAGTCTTCAGGAGGATCCAGCCTCCACTTAGAGTAGAGGGCATGTTGAGGTCATCGGGAATATTGCTGATAACTGATGGTGAGTCCCTGAGGGCACAGTTTTCACAAGTTGGGGAGGAATGAGAGATGGAGCCAGAAAGGGTGTATGCAGAGCCAAATTAAGTTTAGAGTGGTCAGTGAGGGAATGGCTTGGGGAGGCTGGGCCTTTGTGGTGATTGAATAAAAGCAGATAAAGGTAGCAATGGGATTAAGGCTGCCAGTGTCTGGGGTGGAAAGTGGAGGGGCTGGGAGCACTGGGATGGAGGGAGGGAGGGAGGGAAAGGGGTCTTGCCAGGAGTACTCGTTGAGTTCTGGAGCCCTCTCTTCTGCTATTGGAAGCGTGGAAGCTAGAGGGGTGGGGCTTCCTCCAAGCAGTTGGGGCTCCCTCTTGATCTTTGCCAAGAGGCCATTAGAATGATGTTTGAATACATTATGATTCATCCCATGTGATGGGAGTACCATAGAGCTTGACAAAGGGAAAGTGGTCAAACTAATTGTAATGGCCTGGGAAAATCCCTCTGATACAAGCTTACCAGAAGTCCTACACTAATGTAAAGTGTTAATAATTGGGAGACAGTTTATGGGAACTGTGTATTTTCTGCATGATTTTTCTGTAATACTACTACTTCACTAATTAGAAGGAAAAAAAAAGGAAATTGCAAAATATGTGTCTGTGTACCATGAGAATGTGGCTAAATATTATCAATTGGTGAATTTAGTATATGGGTATTCATTATACACTTTCCACTTTTCTGTGTGCCATAAATTTTTAAATAATACAAAAGAAACTGACAAGAGATTACGAATAGCATATTTCTATTTCTGTAGAGGCAGATGTGTGTTTATATGCATAGATGTAGATATATGTGTATACTTAGGCCAAAGCCAGGAAGCACCAAGCTCTGACAGTGCTTACCTCTGGAGTGGAGGACTTAATATCGTTTGAAATGGTGTAATTACTTCCAGTATGATGAAATTTTAAATACAGTAGTGGTATAATGTGACCTCTATATTTTTAAAGTGTTACAAGTATTTAAAAAAGAAATTCAGTACTAAATGAGGTACTCTGTTATATAACATGATACATATACACATCATGATATCTATATAACTAACCACATAACATGATATGTATATGTAATATATAACAATATATATAACCATATATGTAAATACATATATATAGAAATATCATGTTACTTCTAGATATATCTGATATTAAACATGTTTAAAGAAAGTTAATGAACCACTTTGTGCCCTGTTGTGCACTGTGTGCTCTTCACCTTCATTCTCTCACCTGCCTCACCAGTGTAATTTGTACCTGGATGCTTGATGCTGACTGGGAGAATTTGGCTAGGTGGGCCTGGAAGCAGAAACCCCCACTGATGTCTAAGGGAGGAGTGCCTGCCAACTCACAGCACCTGTTTCGTTTGTGTTCAACAAACCAAGTAATTCCTTCTGTTACTCAGTGTTGGCAATTAGTAAGAAATCACATGCAAGGATCCAAATTCACTTAAAATCCTTCTGTTTTCCTAGATCTGCTCCTAGTATCTTTCAGTGTCTGTCCATGCCTCCTGCCTTCATGCCCAGCCAGACTCCTGAGAATTACCCATCCCCACCTCAAAACTCTGGAATTCCATTCCCCCAAAAAAGGTTTAGAGGAATTCTGCAGTTTGCCCGAGGGTAGGGCTGATATTGGCACTTTCCCTCAGTTCGCCTGATGCCAAATGTGAGAAGATGGAGTTATTGGAGGCCTGTGTCCCTGGGGGGTTGGTGAGGCCATTACTGAAAGTGAGAAAAGGAGGGGCAGCAGGGTGGGGTCTGGACACGATGATCCATCTTGAGGTCATGGAGGGTGGCTCGGAGAGAGGACTGGAATGGGGCACCGATCTGAGCAGAGGCTGCCCCCTTTGAATTGAGGAGGCACAGACTGAGATGTGGGGAATGCTGTCATGCCAGGAAGTATGCATTTTAAGGCAGCACGCCTGCAGGACTGTCGTCAGATTTCTTTTCTTTCAGGCCAGCCGACCCTGCAGTGATGAAAATAAAGCCAGGTTTTGTCTGTGATGAGCAGAGGACAGGGCTGGGGCCGGGACTGGGTGTGCTCAGCTCATGAAGCTGCACTGGGTCCAGGAACAATCTGAAGAGCACAGGACGGCCAGGCCTGGGCAAGGAGGGAGCAGCTGAGTTGTGCCCTGGTGACAGAAACTGTCATAGATCAGCAGACATTTAGAGGAATGGGTGCTCAGTAGCAGATGGACAAACATGACCTCAAGTGTCTTGGGCAGGTGAAGATGCTCGGAGATGGATCCCTGTGGCCTCAATAGGTCGGCCATGGGGCTGCCAAACACTACTACTGCTAGTAAGCATAGCAGCAGGAGCTGCCACTGGACTCCTTCCTGCCACAAAAGGCAGGAAATAGGCATTGCCTGCTGGACCTGATCCCAGAGTGCACCCTTTGCTTTATCTGCATTCTTGCATTGAGTACTCAACCCAGGAGATAAGTTTGTCATCCTTGTTTTATAAATGAAATGGAGGCTTATTTGCTCAAGGCACATGAAATGGTGCAATATTTACTCTCAGAAGATCATGAAAAGTTAAGTTTGTGTGTTGTACTCTAGAGCAGCCGATGAAAAAAATGATGGAAATAGATATACCCAATTAGCAGTCGATAAAATGGAACACTAAAGTATCCATTTAGTATCTTTAATCCAAAAACAAGAGAAAGGAGAAAGAGCAACAAAAAATATTGGGCATGGGTTTGGGGAGAGGGTAGAGAACAGAAAATAAATAGTAAAATGGAAGACCTAAATTCAACTATATTAATAAACAAAAGGCATTTTTGTTTATTAATATAAACAAAAAATGTTTATTACATATTACATATCTCCAAGCCAGGTCGTGAACTTGATGAGGGCAGAGCTGTTTATCTCGGCATCCCTCGGGTTGGTCCCGAGCAGTGCTTCTCACAGTGAGGTCCCCACACCAGCAGTGTCAGCATCACCTGGAGACTTGTTAGCAATGCAAATTCTAGGGCCCTGGCAATCTGTGTTTTAACAAACCTTCCACATGTTTCTGATGCATGTTCAAGTTTCAGAACCAGTGAGATAGAATGAGAACTCAGGAAATGCTGGAAGAATGAGGCACAGCATTGGTGGAGGGATGGATTTTAAAAAAAGAAGAGCCAATTAAATGCCCTTTACAAGTTGTACAAATATAAAGAACAGATATATGGAAAGTAAATGGATGGAACGAAGTATCTCTTATAATCAGTAATCATAGGAAGTAAACTTCAACATAAAGTATTACCACAGATAAAGGGCAACAGTTCCCAGTGATACAGAGATCAATTCTGGAAGATATAGGCAGACAGTAAATGTGTATGTGCCTAATAATAGAGCTTCAAACTGCACAAAGTAGAAATTGACAGATTTAAACAAGACAAACCCACAGTCATAGTTGGAGAGTTAAAATCCCTCTCTTAGCAACTAACAGAACAATTGGAAAAAAAAAAATCAATAAAGATATAGATGTGAGCAACACTTTACCAAACAGCTGCAGAATAAACATTCTTTTCAAGTGTGCATCGCACATTCACCAAAACAGACCTATGCTGGGCCATGAGACAAGTCTTAATAGATTTAAAAGGATTGAAATTTTGTGGTTAGGGTGTTCTCTACCCACAATGAAATTACTTTAGACATCATGAACAAGATGTATAGAAAGACATCAAATATTTGTAAATAAAGAACACACTTCTAAGTAACTATGGGCCTATATAGTTACATCTTTTTCTCTATATATAAAACTATATATAACTATAGCTGTCTTGGGCTAATATTGCCTCCTACATACTAGAAATGAAATGACAGAATTCCCCTAACCTCTCCTACTTCCTTCTCTGCCCTCTTCTCTCATTTCTTCCTTCCATCCCTCCACCAATGCTGTGCCTCATTCTTCCAGCATTTCCTGAGTTCTCATTCTATCTCACTGGTTCTGAAACTTGAACATGCATCAGAATCATGTGGAAGGTTTGTTAAAACACAGATTGCCAGGGCCCTAGAATTTGCATTGCTAACAAGTCTCCAGGTGATGCTGACACTGCTGGTGTGGGGACCTCACTGTGAGAAGCACTGCTCGGGACCAACCCGAGGGATGCCGAGATAAACAGCTCTGCCCTCATCAAGTCCACGACCTGGCTTGGAGATATGTAAGTAAACAAGCGAGTCCAAAGAACTGTAATCAGTTTCTGACAGGAACACTAGTGCCCTGTGGGGGCACCGAGGAGGTGCTCTGGGTGAGGCAAAGGAGGCCTGATGCAGACAAATGTGAGGTGCAGCAGAACGCCAGTGGGGGCTCCTCTGTGAGGGAAGAGTGGGGCCCTGGGCAGCTGAGGCCGGGACGCAACTGCGTAGGAAGGCCCATCAGAGGGCTCCGGATTCTCCAGCTGCTCTGGGCAGCCTAGGAGCACGAACTGAGTGAAGACTGTCGGGTGGATCCAAAGTCAGGGATTGGGTGGGCCAGACTACCAAAGGGAAGAGGAGAAGGGGTGGAGGGTGCTGGTGGGAGTCAGTGACTGACCACGGGGGCATGGGCATTGGCAGGAGGTGGCCACTGGGGACACAGCACCGTGGAGAGGGTGCACCACAGCCTGGAGGATGCTGCCATCCTCCCAGTATATTGGCCTCCAAGCTGCTCTTCATGGGTGCTTCGTCAGGCCAGCCGCTTCTGAGCAGTGTGGTGTGAGAGGAGCAGTGGGGCCATGGCCATGTGCCCCCTCCAGCACCTCCTTTGTGCTCCAGTGGGTGCCTGAGTCTAAGAAGATGCAACATGGGGGGGTGAGGGTAATGGTAACATTTGGTATCTTGATTCCTGCAATGGTTATATACATTTCTCAAAACTTAACCATCCACTTCAACAAGTGCATTACATTGCATGTAGATTATGGGATCCTTTGCTAATGGATCAAACCTTCTGTGATGCCTGTGATCGTGGTGCTAGCTGAAGCTACGCAGGCAGGACAGGCCAGGCCTGCAATACAGGTCTCTTCCTGTCAAAACAAATTGCTCCCCCTTCCTAGATCGAAGGGGTCAATGCTACCAAGTGGCTGGTTGGTTTTCCTGAAGAAAAGCACCACCTGGGGACTCAGCAGTGGTCATGTTTGACAGTTTGGACATTTGGCAGATTGAGTGAACCAGTGCGATATTTTGCTGGATGTCAAGCCAGTCCAGGTCTCTTCAGACTATTTATGACAGAGGACAAAAGAGGTAAACAAGTCAAGGGTAAGTTCTATCGTTTTCCATTCTAAATGAATGTGAACTGTTCTTCTCCCTTTTTTTCTGGTATGGACAGACAAGGACCCAGCTGATAGATCCATGGTGCATCTAATCTGCTCTAGCAAAGCTTCCCCATCTGGCCAAGGAGCTGCCCACAGGGCTCCACCTTCATCGGGCTGAGGTAGTCCACTGTCATTCTAGGGTCTGTGGTTCAGGCAGGGCCCAGACTGGTGAATGAAACCCTCAGATTATCGGGACCACTATATATCCTTCGGGTTTTTAAGGGTGGCACATATTTCAGCCATCTCCTCTCCGTACTGCAAGATAAAATATTTTTTTCTTTACTCTTTTGGCTGGGGTGGAGGCAGTTTCAGAGACTGACCTTCCCCACTCAATAACTTGTCTCACCGCCCAGGGAACCAAGGTGGGTGTTATGCCATGTTCCCATAACGTCTTTTTAATTGCATGTCCAGGACTGGGAAGTGACCACCAGGTGAGTGAGACCTGGGCCAGACCTCCATTTTCAGCCTTGCCTTGATGAACCCTGACTCTAATGGAGGCCATGCTGATTCTGTGTCAACTCTGCCCCTGGGTCCCACAGTCCTTGAAAGGTTTGGGTATTCCTCTAGCTCAGCATACTGATACCAAGTCAAATGACTGCTGGGCCCTTTAGGTGAGGACGAGGAAATAATTTGTGTTATACACCTCTCCTTTAGTTGGTGGGTTCAGGTCAAAACTTGGCTTAGATCTGGAAACTTGGCAAGGGTTCATGGTTTTTATTGAACAACTGCCCTTAGCCTGCCGATCATCCATCCTTGATTTCTTCTGATCAAAGGCCGTGTCCTTGGTAGTGTCTCTCTGCCCCAGCAATGCAGGTTCTATGAACCATCTCCAGAGCTCTGCACATGGGTCACTGACTGCCGCTCGGCCTTGCCACTCCTTTTGGAAACTCTATCCACCTGGCTTCTGAGGCTTACCCAGCTCCAGGCCGCTAGTGTGGGGCCGAACATCCTCACTGCCGTCAGTGGTTCTGATTCTGTGGCAGCATCTCCTATGGTCGCCTGACCTCTAGAGGAGAGCCATCGCTGAAATCGGCCATGCTGGGGCCCCTCTCACCAGCACATGCCTTATGGCCTGGGAGATGTGTTTCTTCAGCCCCTCCTGTGGACACAGTCATCCACTGGGTGTTCTGCCTACACAGTACATCCATTCTAGCGTGCCCCCTTCTCCAAGCCTTTTAATCCCTTCTTCCACCATCACCAAGCAATGCTGGCATTTCAACCTTAGTGTGGACTGTGCCTTTTTTTTTCCATGTTTCAGGAGCCATCCTGGCACGTTTGCTCTACTCCCTGGGGACCTGGCAAGGGTGTTAAATCCTGTATCCTGGGAGAGGGCTCCCAAATCACTAAACGCTCCCTTATCCCAATTTAGGTTCTGCCCACCCCTATCCGGCTCTGTCACATCCAGTCCCAATCCCACCCTCCAGCCGCTGCCAGCACGTAGCAGCTGCTCCTGCAGCTCCTTTGGATGTGGGGATCCTTACACCCTAGTGAGCCAGAGTGGAGGTGGGGACAAATCCTGGGGGTGCATGAGCAAGTGAGGAGTGCTGCCCTCAGTGGGGAACAGCAGACAACTTCTGTGCACTTAGAGGGTCACTGGACTTGAGGTTCGAGAGCTGGGGATGCACCAACCCAGACGTCCGCCTTCCGTGTCAGCGCCCCAGGTCTTTACTAACCAGGGCCCTGACCTGACCCCGCAGCCCTGTCTAGGGGGCGTTTGGCCTCTTTGGTGCTTGGCTGCTCTAGTGACTGAGCCTGGTCCTGTGCCCAGCTTCCTCAGCCGTGTGACTGCCGGAGATTGGGCCTTTCATGAGTTACCAAGGAGGTGCTCTGGCTCTCACGCTGAGCTTTCATTTGCCTATAATCACTCTCAGCTGTTGCTTCTCTTTTTCCAAAGCCATAACTGCTCAGCAGCAGCCACCAGTTTCCCACTGCTTGTATTTACTGTGTCCTGATGGCATTGTGTGTTCTCTTCCACTGGAACACCCTCCCAGTTCATCAGTGGTGGAGGTTTGAATGACGTCACTGCTACCCTGTGCCAGGGGCTGTCTGTGCTCCTCCTACCAACAGTGATGGGATCCTTGTAGCCAGACAGCCAGACAGTGATATAGTCTCAGCATCTACTTTCTCAGGACCAACTGTCACAGCCTGACATCCCCAGGAAGCAGACTGAGATGCAGATGAGCAGGCAGGAGCCTCATGAGGGCATGCTCCTGGGACCAACGCTGGGAAAGGGAAGGAATGGAACAGGGTCAGGCAGAGGGAGCAGCTGGGCTGGGATGCAGTCACAGCAGAAACCTCAGCCAAGCCTCAGGCAGGTCTGAAGCAGCACTGGGCCTTCAGCCTCGTCCCAAGTGTGGGTGAAGGGACTGGGCCTTAGACAACCCCACATGATGGGATGTGGGCTGCCCCAGGAGGGGGAATGGCCTTGTCCAGATGGTTCTCCTCAGCTGAGGCTCTTCCCAGAGACCCGACAGCACTCCCAGCAGCTGAGGGCATAAGCTCAGGTCCTGGCGCAGATCCAGACGGCTCAGCCCAGTGTCACTGCAGCGTGGCTCAGGTGCTGGTGGGAGCCACTGAACATTCTCTTCTCATGCTTCAAATGCCTCAGTTCAGCGGGAAGCCATGTCACCCACTGAGAGGGAAGGTGCGGAGGACGCACGGGGCCTAATGTGGTCTAACTCAGAACAAGAACAGGAGCGCCTCTCCAGGGAGATGCAAACTGAGTTAGAATCCTGATTAAACTGAGTTAGAATCCTGATTCCACTTGGACCTCCTCATTTAAATGGCCTCTTCAGTGTAACTCCTAATTGGAAAACTTTTAAGTATGTTTGGAACAACTTGCATATGAAAACCAACTTTTTCAGCTGGAAAGTGAATGTGGTTTAAATACAGATCAAGTATGTCTGATTAAAATTTAGCATCCCAATTGGGATGTACCCTAAGTGTAAAATACACTGATTTCAAAGACTAAGTATGAAAAAAAGAATGTAAAATATAACTTTAAAATATTGATTATGTGTTGAAATGGTGATATTTGGTATATATTTGGTTAAGTAACATTACTAAAATTAATTTACCAATTGATTTTATCATTTTTAATTAGGCTAATATATAATTTAAACTTACATTTTTGGCTCACATTTTTTTGGA
The DNA here is from genome assembly GCF_015220235.1 of Choloepus didactylus. NCBI lineage: Eukaryota > Metazoa > Chordata > Mammalia > Pilosa > Megalonychidae > Choloepus > Choloepus didactylus. The sequence goes on from NC_051328.1 coordinate 30,473,553, forward strand.
CAGCGCTGAGCCAGAAGGAAGGAAAGGGGGAAAGGCACAGCCATGCTGTTTTCAAACTGGCCACCAGGTGGCAACCTCACCCCACGAGGGTGGTGCTCAGCCTCTCAGGAGGCCAGTTGGTATGGTGATTAGCAGAAGAGTAACTCAAGTGAAAAAGGAATTCAGCCAGGCTTGTGCTTGCTAGGCCTGTTCTACATTAGTCACACCTGACACTGGTTTGCATGTTAAGGGTTGTTCATGTAATCATAAAGTATGTAGCCTTTGCTCTCTGCTTAACCACAGTTCTCCCCCACTGTGCTGGGAGTTTCCTTAAGATTGAGCTTTTAACAGTATTTCTTACAGTTTACTTTAAGTTCCACTCCTCTGCCCCCACCCTTCTCTCCCTTTCACTTGTTCATTCTTCACATCAGGTTCAGCTTTTCAGACTCTTTTCCTGTCCTTAGAATTATGTATGCCCCCTTAATTTCAATGTATTATGATCCACCAACAGAAGAGCATTCTTTTCCAGGAAGCAAGAAAGATACAAGGAAAAACACTAAAAGAGAAATGCAGAAGGGAATCCAGTTCCATTCCTACCAGGATGCCAGGTGAGTATGGACTGCTGGTTGCCCCTCTAAGACCAGCCTTGATGGAACTTTTAGAGGGAAGAAGAGAGACGTGGAAAAAAAACAGAGAAAACCCTAGGAGAGGAAGGGATGGTTTGAACCCATGAGAGTGTGTGGTTGTCGCTATGGCCAAGGGCAGGAGGCTGTTGGCCTGGCTATGGGGGATAAAATGGGACATGAATTATGCTGATGCTTCTCCCACAGCTCCATGGCTTTGGGGCAATCAATGCCTGTCCCAGGTCCTGTGGACCAGTACAGCTGTCCTCAGGCTAAAACGGGGTGCTCAGAAGCTCTGGGTAGGAGAGGAGCCCTGGAGGGCAGGAAGACCACCCTCACGGCCCCATCCCACCTTTCCTAACCACCCCCATCTGCTTCTCCCCAAGAAATGAACCTGAAACCCAAACCAGAGCAGTTTCTTGGTGGGATGAGGAGTGATCACCAGTGGTTTTCTGGGGCTCTCCAAATTAGGGCTCCTGCACCACTTCCGACTCCTTGAGCTCAAGGAACTGATACCCACTTAGGAACTTCTGACCTCTTTCCATGGACACTGCAGGACTCATTACTCAATGCCTCCACAGGAGTATGTCTCATTAGCCAAAATAACAAGTTACCTGAGGAGCTCAGTTACTTCAAAGGAAAACCCACAAACAGGGACCACAGATTGCACTGGAAACAGAGATACTGGGAAACAAATGGACCAGGAATTTAAAGTCAGCATACAAACATATTAAACCAGATGATACATTAGCAGTGTCAAAGAACAAGAAACCATAAAAAGAAGAATGAAGTGGAAATGATAATCCTGACAACTATAGAGATTAAAGTCAAGAACATTACAGGAGAGACGGAGAGTAGAATTGATACAGTTGAAGATTGGAAGGTTAGATTCACCCAGCTTCAGCAGGTGATGACATTGCTGATGGTGAGCAGGATGAACTTGGGGTTCCTGAAAACCTGTGAGTGAGGGCAAGAGGGTGAGTGAATTTAAGGGGATGGGTTGCAGATGTCAAGAGAGACAGTTCCTCTCTTGGAGGCCCATTAGGGGAAACAGACCCACAGGAAGCCAGAATGAGGATTCAGAGGCCGCTGCCCCTCACCCCACCCCCTTTCCCTCCCAGCACTTGTCCCTCAAGGAGCTGAGGGTTCGTGTCCTTCCTGGCCCCAGCCCCTTGGCTGAATCCCCTCTATCGGTCCAGCAGGGCCTACGTGTACCTTTGCAATCTTCAGCACCTGGATGCCCTCAGCATCTGAGTCCTGGTCAAACTCACTGGCCACAACCACGTGGGAGGTTCTAGACAAAGCATGGGGGGTGTGAGGGCTAGAAGTACATCCTTCTCCCCCTTCCCCAATGGAGCTGTTAGCAGAAGCCCTGAGCCTGCCAGGGCCCTCACCTGACCCCACAGTGGGCAGCACTGACCACCCAGTCCTTGCTGATGAGGGAGCCCCTGTAGAAGTGGAAGCCGGTGCTGTCCTATGAGGAAGACACAGGATCAGCAACACCAGCAAGGGTAGCATCTGCCAGCCTGGCCAACACCCTACTAGCTCCCACATACACACCAAATATGCTGAGGGTAGCCTCACCTGCAAGGACATCTGTCTGGGCCAGGAGCCAGGGACAGCATCCTCCCATTGACAATCCTGGACAGGCCATTCAGCACAGGCTGGATGGTGGGGACCTTGCAGCCTGGGAGAAGGTGGAAGAGCAGAGCTGGAAGCCAACTGGGATCTCACTCGTGCATGTTGCAAAACTCCCGGGTTCTGCTTCTGACCATCCAGGCCAGCCCAGGAACCCCTGCATTGCTCCCACCTCCTCCAGCAACTTCCCCTGGACCCCAATGTGCTGGCTCATTGTATCACATGAATCATGTTAACACCCACCATGGAAGACACTAAACAACCAAGTAGACAGCATGATTCAGCCAGCCATCACTGGCCAACCTCTGTCAATATCCAACCCAGTGCTGGCACAATGGTAGCAGGAACAGAGGCCAATAATGGGCCCACCAGCATGGGTGCCATGGCTGATCAAGCTACTGCCACTGCTTCAGCTGGGCCCCCCATATGGGTCATTCCTCAAGGAGAGACCAATCAGTCACTTGGTGACAAGTTGATCACATTGGAACCAGTCCATTCTAGAGAGGGAGCAATTTATCTTGATTGCAATCAACCCATATTATTGGTATTGGTTTGCCTGTTCTGACTGCATGGCCTCAGCCAGCGCTACTTTCTGAAGGCTTGTAGAGTGTTTTATACACCGTGTCACATAATGTCACCTCAGACCAAGGGACCTGCTTTTTAGCAAAGGAAATGAAGTTGTGGACACATGACCATGATATCTATTAGTCCTGCTGCACACTGCACCATCCAGAGGCTGCTACCTGACAGCAATAGCATGAATGGCCTTTGGAAGCTCCAGCTGAGGCACCAGCTTGGAGATGCAGCTGGTCAACCAGTGCCAGAAGTGGAGGATATTTTTATATGAGTAACAGATAAATGGTGAGTATCCAGATTATTTTCAACATTTTATTTTGAAATAATTTTAGATTTACAGAAAAACTGTAATAGTAGTAGAGAGTTCCTATATACACTTCCCTTAGCTTTCATCAATGTTTACAGCATCCATAACCATATCACAATTATCAAAACTAAAATATTAACATTGGTGCAATGAACCCATGGGTACAAAATTGGGAACTTACTCAAATTTCACTAATGTTTCCACTAATGTCTTTTTTCTCTTTTTTTTTTTTTTTTTTTTTTGTTTCCAGGATCTGATCTGTCATTCTACACTGCATTTGGTTATCTTGTCACCTAGTCCATGACAGCTCTTCAGTCTTTCCTTATCTTTCATGACCTTGACATTTTGAGAACTGCTGGTCAGTTGCTTTATGGAAGTTCTTCAATTTGGGTCATCTGATATTTTCTCATGAGATTGAGGTTGTGCATTTTTGGTAAGAACCCCACAGAAGTGATGTGCCCTTCTCAGTTATCATCAGGGGAAACACCATGTCAATATACCTTATTACCGGTGATGTTAATTTTGGTTACTTAGTTTAAGTGGTGTCTGTGGGGTTTCTCCACTGTGAAGTTCCTATTTTTATTTTTGTATTTAGTAAATATATTGGGGGAGATACTTTAAGACTGTGAAAATATCCTGTTTCTCCTCAAACTTTGATCTATTTTTAGCATCAGTGGCTCTGCTTGCAGTAGTTATTATTGTGATGTTCCAATGGTGATTCTCTATTTCCCTTATTTATTCCATATGACTTAAGAAGAATTCTTCTCTAAAGTAGAATTCTCCCTCATTTATTTTTTCAATTATTAATATTAGTGTGGGTTTATGGCTATTTATTTCACTGTAAAAATGATAATCCAGTACTATCATTACTTTGTTCCTCAAACTGCTCCAATTTTGGCCAATGAAGGCCTCTTTCATATACGACCCTCTGCCCCTTCAAATGGCCCCTCACCTTTTCTTGAGCACTTCCTTACTTTCTGACACTCAAGATGTTCCTCGCTCATCTTGTACCTTCTGTGCCCCAGCCCTGAAATCAACCACTTTCCCAAGAAGCTCTGGTTCCTTTTAGTGGAGAATGGTATTTAGAAACCAACATCTGGACACAAGATGTGCTCATTGCTACTGGGGTGTCATTGCTTCTAGGCGCACTCAGTGGGAGTGCTAATGTTACCAAGCAATGGCTCGCTGCCCCCCACACACAAAATTCAATGTCGTGACCCTGGAATTTTGAGAAAAGAGTTTTATTGCAAGGTCGACCAGAAAGGAGACAGGAGGTAAACTCAAATCTATCTCCCTGATGTGGGGGTTAGGTAGACTTTTCATGTGGTTTGGATGGGTGAGGAAAAGGCACAGGTGTGATGGCAGGGAGCACGCACAGATGTTTTACACGCTAGATCTAATGCCACACGTTAATACAATGGCATCTTAGGCATGCTCGGTGTGTGGGAGTGGGGAGTGTTTCTTGAAGAAAGGTTAGTTAAGGTTATAATTGGCAGTAAGTGTGCATGCTCCTGGCTGGAGAGGTTTTCAGGCCGGTCTAAGCTGGTTCTTGGCCGTTTCAGGCAGTTTGTGGTAAGGGAGAGAAAACAGAAGTTTTGATAATGGCCCCTCCTTGAATTTTTTGAACATTCCTCAATCTTGAGGGAATCATGACAGTGACCACTCTGGCTGCTTCAAGCTGATTAAGGTTGTTGATCAGGGAGTGAGGAATGCAGCTGCTCTGCCTGTAGTGGAATGTACTCCCGCATTTCTGGTTGTTGCTCCCGGAGGGGCTGGTATCCTTGAGTCCTGGGACTCAGTTTGCACAGAAATAGACAGGAGGCTTTGAGTCTCTGAGAAATAAACCTAAAAAACAAGTTGAGAAATATGCCTCCCCTCCCCCCAAAAAAAAAAACTTAAAATAAAACAAAGAAAAAAAGAAATACAGGCCCAAGTAAGAGAAGGATGATGATGATGATTAGAGGGCTGATTAGTGACTACAGCCATGTTATATTAGCGAGATGAGTTTTTATGAACTTCTAGATAGTATCTGCAGAAGGGCTGTTAATCCCATGTAGCCACAAGGCTTGCTTGTATTACATTTTTTGCACATTTTGTTCTATTTGACCTGAGGTATTAACCCATGTACAACAGGATGTATTGGCCACTACACAAATTCCTCCTTGTTCAGCTAAACGGTAATCCAAGGCTAAGCGATTGCCCATGACTACATTTGCTTGCATGTTTACGGATATCTGGGTGGCTTTTAAGGCTGCTGTGGTAGCATCTGCCAGTGCCTCCACTGTAGCTGTGAGGTTTTTTAAGACAGTTCCATGATAGGTGATGCCTCCCCAAGGAGCTAAGAGCCCAAAGGTGAGCCCGATACCTGCTCCTATCATTCCCAGGGCACTTTTTTCTCTAGTGTGGTTCATGGGCTTGTAAATAGATATGTCAGGTTTTAAATAACCTTAAGTACATTGGCCTCCCATCCATACATTATTTAAACAATTAAACATTTTTACTTGGGTTATACAATTATTTTCACATTTGTAATAGGGCACTTGACTTTTGGGATTTCCACAGATGAACACGTAGCCTTTGGGGGCACATAAGCTTTCCCAATGAGAGGAATTTTTTAATTTCATAATTTGTTGAGATATTTCTGGGCCATCTAGGGTTGTGTTGGGATCACGACAGTGGGTTGACAGAGGACCAACCTGGTAAGGGTGAGGCCACCCGCAGAACCTGTAAAATTCCCCATTTTTTTGAGCGGAATAATTTTTACAAAATTGTTTCCATTCTGCCCACTTTACTTTGGGTTGGTATGTTATGGCCCATACCTGTTTTCTCTCAGGGCTTAAAATATTATATGCAGTATACACAACACCATCCAATACTGTGGACTGGTTAGCATTGTTGTGCATGAAAAGACAGACTGCTGAATTATTTGGGCTTCTGTTGATGGTATGATTGCATGTTGTTTGATTATAGTTGTCTACTAAGACCCAGGCTGTATGTGGATTTTTTTTTCTGATTTGGCAGACTCTGAAGGGAGGAGTTTAGAAAGAGGATTTCATGCATTGGTTCAATAAAGGAAGATGCTTGTGGGTGAGGTTAAAGCAGGGAGAGGAACTGCTCATAAACAGCTCTCCCTCTATGGGAAGCTCAAATTTTAGGTCTTGGAGACCTTTTTGAGGGACCAACTTGGGAACCTGAGAAACGTTACTTACTGGAAGGGCCAAAAACAAGCTGGGCTTGGTAGAAGGATTTGGATGACATACCCAGCAGTCCTGTAGGTATCCTCCAGTGGAAGCCATCTGGGATAACTTTACTAAAGAACTAGCTTCCCAATTCCCCACTGAACCAAAGGTGGAAACAGGAATGAACATAAACACAGAAATTATAGAAAGAAGTGACATTTTCTGTCCTTACAGAGAAAACAGTTAAATCCATCCAGCAGACCACAAAGGAACAGTGATGGATTTCACAGTCCTTTGCAGAAGAAATGGTTGAGGCTTTCCCTTAGTAAGCAAAGGGTCATTAGTAGATAAAATACTAGGAGGAGGCAGGCACAGAAGAGGTAAAGTGCAACAGGGGCCAGGAATCAGGCATTACTTATCTTAGGGCTTCCTTCTCTTAAAGAGTAATTTGAGATCAGTTATAGGTTCACAAGAGTATTCTGGAGATGAGAAGTTTTCAGTGGTTTTCCAGGCCCATGTGGTGTTTGGCTGTCTTGGGCCTGCTGACCGTTTTTGTCCATGAAGACTGCTGATTCTGGTAGGCCAGCCAGCTGATAGGTATACTAGTTTCTCTCTGGAATGATGAATCCACAGTTTTACACCCTGCAACTTAACAGAAGAGTAAGTGACAAGCAAAACCTCATAAAGCCCATTCCACTTGGGGTATAATTGGCTTCCTGGGTGTTGGTTTTTCCATGTCTTAAGGCTAAATTATTTCCTTTTGCTATCAGGCTATCACTCTTCTGATGCCCCAGACAGTCGACAATTGCTACTTCTTATAGTAACATAATGGCCTCTAACAGGGCTAAGGAATTCCTCATATTTATATAACTTCCTTCTTCCCTGAGGTTAATATCCCTCTCTCTCTTTCCAAATGGCTCCATGCACATGAACAACTGTAAAGGTGTATTTTGAGTCAGTGTAAGTGGTGATTCTTTCTTTTTCCCAGATGTAAGGCTCTGGTGAGGGCTATAAGTTCTGTTCTCTGAGTGGACATACCTGGAGGAAGTGTATTTGCCCCCTAGAACTTCCTGGAGAGTTTCTATAGTATACCTAGCTCTTTGGAGTCCTTGGTCCATGAAGCTGCTTCCATTGGTGAACACTCCAGGTTTGGATCCTTAGGGGTTGGTCCGTAAGGTCCAGTCAGCTGGAATAAATTTCTTCCACTATCTGTAAACAGTCATGGACATGTTCTCCCTGTGTACTGGCAAGTAGGGTTGCTGGGTTAGGGGAAGAGATTGCCTTTACTTTTACATTAGGAGTATCCAGCCATATTGCCTGGGACTTGCCTAGCCTCTCGGAGGTGAGCCTTTCTGTTCCAGGAGGGATATCACACAGTGGGGAGTATGCACTGTAGTAGGTGGTCCTAGAGTAAAATTTTTTGGCTTCCTGCAGCAGGTTGCTACTGCCCGGAGGCATACTGGTCATCCTTGGGTTACTATATCTAACTGTTTAGAAAAGTAAGTAACAAGCCTTCATATATTGCCTAAATTTTGTGTCAATACCCCAAAGCTTATCCCTTGCTACTCATGCACAAATAGATCAAAGGGCTTCCTAATGTCTCAGTGGCTAAGCGCCAGTGCCATCAGAAGTTTCTCTTTTATAGTATGAAATGCTTGATGGCATTCTGCGGTAGAATTTAAAGGCTCACTGACTTTTCCTTTAAGAGCCTCATATAAGGGTTCAGCTATAAGTCCAAAACTTGGGATCCAAATGCAGCAGAACCCGACCATTCCCAGGAACCCTCGACCTGTCTCCTGGTAGTTGGTGCAGCATTCCTGCTAAAGCTTCTCTTCTGTCTGATAACAAGTTCCTTTGTCTCTTTGATAGTTCAAATGCCAAATATTTTCAGAAGATCCTGAAATTCGGGTTTTCTTTTTGGAAACTACTTCCTCAAATGCCCGGAAATTCAGAGCTAGGATAGTGTTTTGATCTGAATCTTCCTTGGAGGTGCTAGCGATCAGAATATCATCTTCGTATTGTAGTAAAACTGCTTCCTGAAGTTGAAGCTCTTTTAGATCTCTCACTAACGTTTTCTCCAAATAAAGTGGGGGCATTCTTAAACCCCTGTGGGAACACAGTCCAGCAACACTGTTGCTTTATGTTAGTCTTGGGATCCTCCCATTCAAAGGCAAATAATTCTTGGGATTCTGGGCTTGGAGGTACACAGTAGAAGGCATCTTTTAAGTCCAACACAGTAAACCAACAGAAACTCCCAGAGAGAGTGGTGTGTAATGGGTAAGGGTTTGGCACTACTGGATGGATGTTTTCTGCTATTTGCTTAATAGCCCTCAAGTCCTGCACGAATCAATGCTCGTTGGTACCGGCTTCTGAACAGGCAGGATGGGAGTGTTTTACGGAGATCAGCAAGGTCGAATTAATTGTTACTAGAGAAATGCATCTATTAATGGTTCTCTGCCTTCCCTCGCCTCCCTCTTCAGAGGACAGTTTCAAATGAGGGGTTTTTCATCGGGGCAAGTCTTTACCTGGATCGGTTCAGCAGTTCTCTGGCATCCTATCAGCCTGCACCTTTGGTCTCTCCTTCAGGAGAATATCCTCTGGGATCTCAAGTTGGGTCTCTCCATCTAAGAGTAATAGGGCAGCCTGAAGAGTGCATGCTTGATTGGGAGGAACTTAAATGTTTACTTTTTCTGAAGAGAAAGTCACCTGACCATTTAGTTTGGTTAGCAGATCCCATGCTAGCAGTGGCAGAGGACACTGTGTGTTGGGATATAAAGGAAGCTGTGCTTTAAACTGGTGTCCCCTAGTTGACATTCTAGGGGTTGTAGCAAGGGTTTATGGGCCATAGCACCAACAATTCTGATAATAGCCACAGTCTTTGGAGAGAGAGAGCCTTGTTTTTCATTTAAAACAGAGTAAGTAGCTGAAGTATCTACTAGCAAGTCAGTAAGTTTCTTTCCCACCATCACAGTTACCCGGGGCTCCTTGTGGGAAATGATGCGAGTGGTCATGTTGAAAGGTGCCCACGGGCCCCATCAGTACTGGCTGCGCCCACTCTCAGTGAGCTGGGGCACTTGTTGGCTGACCTGTGGGCAATTCTTGGTTTCTCTCCCTTTGGGCGGTTCAGATGCTCCCACTTCCGGTGTCCCTCCTCCTTGCAACAGGCACACAGCTGTGGCCCTAAAGGGTGGTGGCCTTCTTGGTTAGCGGGGGAAAGGGCCCAGGGCTCTTGCCCAGGGTCATCCATCCTCACTTGTTGAGGTCCTTTGCAGTCCCAGCAGGTTGTGACTTATGGCTGCATCTAGCAGCACGGTTGGCGCCTCAGTTGCTTTTCCTGGACCTGGTCTTGGTTTTTGAAGACCTTGAAATCAACCTCAACCAACTGGGATGAGACATAAGTATTCCTAACCTCCCTTCCAGTTTTTGTAGTTTTTTCCTCATGTCCGGAGCACTTTGTCTGATGGAGTTTACATTAACCAGTCTCATATTATCCGGGTGTTCTGGGTCCAGGTCAGTGGATTGCCTGTATGCCTCAAACCCTCTTTCGAGAAAGGTGGATGGGTTTTCTTCTGGCCCTTGCTGTTCCTCCTCTATTTTCTAAACACTTTTTGGCCTTGGGACTCCCTTCTGCATCCCTACTATGATGCATCCTTTACAATGGTCTAATTTGGCTCAGTCCCCGAGTTCATTTGAGTCCCATCCCAGCTCCGCCCCTGGGATGGCTAATGCTGCTGATGTATGAATCGGATTACTAGGTTGCAATTCATGTGGTCTCTCAGTCTCCTGGTGGACTTTTTTTTTTTTTTTTTATTAAATTCAGTTTTATTGAAATACATTCACACACCATACAATCACCCATGGTATACAATCCACTGTCCACAATATGATAACATAGTTATGCGTTCATCACCACAATCTATCTCTGAACATTTTCCTTACATCAGAAAGAACCAGAACAAGAATGAAAAATAAAAGTGAAAAAAGAACACCCAAATCATCCCCCCATCCCACACCATTTGTCCTTTAGTTTTTATCCCCATTTTTCTACTCATCCATACACTAGATAAAGGGGGTGTGATCCACAAGGTCTTCACAATCACACTGTCACCCCTTGTAATCTACATTATTATATAATTGTCTTCAGGAGTCCAGACTGCTGGGTTGGAGTTTGGTAGTTTCAGGTATTTGCTTCTAGCTATTCCAATACATTAAAACCTAAGAGGTGTTATCTATATAGTGCATAAGAATGTCCACCAGAGTGACCTCTCGACTCCATTTGAAATCTCTCAGCCACTGAAACTATTTCGTCTCATTTTGCATCCCCCTTTTGGTCAAGAAGATACTCTCAGTCCCACAATGCCGGGTCCACATTCATCCCCGGGAGTCATATTCTGCATTGCCAGGGAGATTTACACCCCTGGGAGTCGGGTCCCACGTAGAGGGGAGGGCAGCGAGTTCACCTGTCAAGATGGCTCAGTTAGAGAGAGAGAGGGCCACATCTGAGCAACAAAGAGGTACTCAGGGAAAGACTCTTAGGCACAATTATATGCAAGTTTAGACTCTCCTTTGTGGTAATGAGCTTCATAAGGGCAAGTCCCATGCTCGAGGGCTCAGCACATCAAACCGCCAGTCCCAATGTTTGTGACAACATCAACACCAGTCCAGGTGAGGATGTCCAACACATCCGCACCTTCCCCCAGATCCTCGGGGCTGGGGAGGGGGAAGCTGTAAATATATTTTTTATTATCTGCCCAAATTACTCTGGGATGTGTCACTATTTCACTCCAGCCTATACTAACCTACCGTATCTCACTTCCTATTCAAAGTTCCATGCAATTGTGGTGTTTGAACAAATCGACTGTAGAGTTGTACCATTTAGAAAATTTAGATCCTGTGCCAAATAGGTATCTATTCCCTTGGTCTCATATGGAAGTTGAAGTTTTAAAACACAAACAGTTTCAACCTTTATCCTGGTGGACTTTTTCAAAAACCATCCTGCATTCGTTGGGGGGGGAGGAGGGTGTTCAGGAAGGCCTGAATCTCTGCCCAGGTGGGGTTATGAGTAGCAAAAATGGAAGTAAAGAGATTCTCCATCTTTTTAAGGTCATCTCAATAGGAAACTGTATTATTTTTCCAATTATATAGACCAGAAATGGGAAGGGAGAATGTACATATATGAACCCTCTAGGGCTTTGTCATCCAGCCCAGCAGGGACCTGTCTGAGTGGAAATTGCCTTGCCTGGGATTGAGCATTCCCCAGGCCTAACTGAGTACCATCAGGTATGTAATGGGGACACCGTTCCTTCTCAACTAGCAGGCAATGAGGGGTGTAAGGCTGAATTAGTGACCTCTGGGTAATTGGTGAGTTCCTCTATATGTCTTATTTCAGCTTCCCTAGCATGTGGTGGGGGTGCTGAAGGAGGTATCAGGTGCAGTAGGAGCAGATCATCACCTGGTTTGGAATCTGGCAACACAGGCTTAACTGATGATTTAGTGGAGCCCAGTGACTCAGGGTTAGCCTGCTCTGCCTGAGTGAGTCCCTTTCCTCTGAACCTTAATTTTACATTTCCTTTATAGGTTCTTATTTTGATGTAAGGTCATAAAGGCTTCAACATACAGGATCTCGTTCCATTTTCCCCCTCTTTTACAGTACAAATCTAATTGGAATACAGTACTATAGTTAAGGGATCCATTTTCCAGCTACTGCTCCCCTGATTCTAATCTGTACTGGGGCCAGGCTGTGTTACAAAAGATCATTTTCTTCCTCTTCATCAGTTCATAACTGAACATAGACCAATTATCTAATATACATTTCAGAGGACTGCAGTTAGGGTACTATTACCATTCCCGTGGTCACAGGGACTCGGTTCCTTAAGATGCTTTAATTCAGACACCTTGTAAGCTTGAGCAGAAAAATATTTGTACCTCCACAGCTAAATTCTCATAAGTCTTGGGGCGTGGACCCAGTAACAGATCCTTCCTGCTCCTAAAACAGGGACTCAAACCCCAAAGGGCAGGCCTTACTCTGTAGGGTGAGACTGTGGCCCACAACCCTACCAGACAAGTGTCTGACAAGAGAATAGGTGCTCAGATGAGGTTACTCACCCACAAGACTTCTGCTCCTGGAACCGTTTTTTCCCTCCAAATAGCAGGAAGCACCAAAGGGTTTGAAGCACCGGTCTGTAGCTGTGAGGACCCCGATTGGCGAGTCTCCAGAAACTGGTCCAGGTGGCCCCACTGAGGGTCACCAAGGCCACAGAACCTCGGGCAGGCAGCCTTCAGATGGTCCTGCCTGGGATGCCAAATTGTTACCAAGCAGTGGGTTTGCTGCCCGATGCACACAGAATTCAATGCCGTGACACTGGAATTCTGAGAAAAGAAAGAGTTTTACTGCAAGGTCAGCCGGCAAGGAGACAGGAGTAAACCCAAATCTGTCACCCCAATGTGGGGGTTAGGCAGGCTGTTACGTGGTTTGGATGGGTGAGGAAAGATACACAGTGAAGGCGCCATGGCAGGAGCACACGCAGAAGTTTTACTTGCCAGATCATACGCTGCATATTATCTTGGGCATGCCCCACAAGGGGTCGGGGGTGGGGAACAAGGTTCTTTGAGGACAGGTTACTTGAGGTTATAACTGGCAGCAGGCATCTGGCTGGGGAGTTTTTCAGGCCAGTCTAAACTGTTTCTTGCCCATTTCAGGCAGCTTGTGGTAAAGGTGGAGAAAGGGGAAGTTATGATAACAGGCCCATGGTTTCACTAAGAAGTATACATTTATATGTATAGTAAGCCACATATACAAACACATCTTTATTTTTTATGTGTCTATGCATCTGTATAGATATTAAAAAGCCATGAGTACATACTGGATATGTAGATTACTTAAGTAATTCATATAACTCAATAGGAAAAAGAAATATTCCTAATTTGAAATGGACAAAAAAATATTAGCAGGCATTTCAAAGAAGGTGAAACATGTATGACTGATAAAAATATGAAAAGAGATTCAACATCAGTTAAAAGATATTGTATAGGTTGTAAAATGCAACACAAACATACTATTTTTAAAAATTCTTTTAATTCATTTTTATTGAGATATATTCACATACCATGCAGTCATACAAAGCGTATTCATTTGTTCACAGTACCATTATATACTTGTGTGTTCATCACCAAAATTAATTTTTGAACATTTTCATTACCACACACACACAAATAAGAATAAAATTAAAGTGAAAAAAGAACAATTAAAGTAAAAAAAGAACATTGGGTGCCTTTTTTTTTGCCCCCATTTTTCCACTCATCCATCCATACACTGGACAAAGGGGAGTGTGGTCCATATGGCTTTCTCAATCACATTATTGCGGGTGACTGAGCTTGTACCTCGACTTACCAGGCCTGGGCCAGGGGACCTGATATCACCCCCTGGGGAGGGTAGTAGGTACGGGCGTGAGTGCCCTCTGCAGCCCCCCCGAGCCTGGGGAGCGAGGTCAAGGCAGCTCCCTTTTCCTCACCCAAAATGCCACTGGCAGGGGAGGCTTGCCGGAGGAAACCGCCTTTCTCCCAACTGCCCTTTCCCCACTTCCTTATCTTACCCACTCACTCCCTGGTGCCAAGGCCACTCCTGCCACCGCCAGCGCGCATGCCCGTGGCCAGAACAACCCCCGCCCCGCTGCAACGGTTCCGGCGTTCTCTCAGAACCAATCCTAGCCCCTATCCCTTCAGTATTGCCATTTAAGGCTACTTCACCTCCTTTCCAGCCCTGCCCTTCTTACCAGCCTATATAACCTGTAATCACCCCTGAATAAATCTCTTTGGCGCATACTCCTACTGGATGAAGAGTGTCTTGTCCTTATCGCCGCCCTCCACACCTTGCACGCCTCTCGCCGAGGACCCGGCCACGTCCTCCGCCTCGCCCTCGCCTCCGGGAAAGAGCCCCCGCCGCCGGTACCCTTTAAGCAGCCCCGAGAGCTGAGGGCTCAGCTACCGGCCGCCCCTCCCCCTAGAAGCAGTAACCGCGACCGCACATTATGACCCCTCATAAGCTAAATTTTTATACAATCATCTTCAAGATTCTTGGGTTCTGGGTTGTAGACAGACATACTATTTTTATTAATCACTTGCCTAACACACATCTATAAAACTTTTTCACCAAATTTTTGGTGCACATTTTTTGAATGCCTCTTCATAGATTCATTTTGTAATATTTTCCATAGTAAGACTAGAAAGATGATTCATTCTCCTTTCTAGCATTACCAATCAATTTTTTTAAAGTTTCTTTTTGTTCTACAACTTGTTATTGGTAATGTCACAACATCTGGTGATCTGGCATAGTTGAGGATAAGAATGTTCCTGGATGCCATTCCTTCACCAGGATACCTAGCAATTACTTAACCACACACAGCAGTGAGAACCACGCAGTGAACTAGTTAAATATATCCCGTTAAACCCAAATTAATCAAATCTCAACTCAATTTCCTCTTAGCTAGATCTCAGCGAATTATAGCCAGAAGTTTAAAAAGCATTTGTGCTGTTGGGTTGCCCTCTTGCTCTTTTGCCGCTGCCATGAGAAAACAGTGGCCTCCAGCACCACTGGTCAGAGGAGGATGACAAGCCTGCTGTGTGGAGTCACTGCAGCTGCCCTGTCCCGAATGGACTGAGCCATCTGTTAGAGCAGATCACCTGCAGCCAACTCGCAGACCTGTGACCTAAAACAGCTTATTCTTGCATGCCTGTGAGCGTTTGTGGTTGTTTATTATGTAACATTATTATATCAATAACTAACCAACACAGGTGTGAACAGTTTGTGAAAATTCACAGAGCTGTGCATTTATGATATATGCACATTCCTGTACATATAATAGTTTTTTTAAAGCTACTTTTAGACAGAAGAGAAGCAAAAGAACTCACCACCAAGAGGCATGCATTAAAGTCTGTGTATGTCCTAACCCCATATGCTGATTATTTCACAAAGAAAACAAGTATCATATAACCTCAGATTTTTGCCTCGACTATATTCTAAGGTGTAGATTGCAAATGTTGCTTACCTTGGTGAGACAGAGTTTTACAAGCTAATTTTTTCTTTCCAACCATAGTGGAAAGACTACACACTTTGTATATCAGTTTTACTTAAGCAAATAAATAAGCATATTGCAAGATAAGTTTCCTTGCCAACAAAATTCCAAGAAGTAAACATTCCTACCCGGGAAGTAAAGTGATAACTATGGGTCTACAACTCTTTCCCTCCCTCCCCTGGACACCTAAGTTAGAATCGACCCTAAAGAGACCACCTTGCAAACAGGCCAATGATATTTACTAGCAGGAAGATAACAAGAACAGTTCTAATCCAATAATGTTTTAGCGGGATTTATCTGGCTTCCCTAGATCACTTATTGTACACAAACCTGAAATTTAGGGATTTATGAGTTGCAGCTGTTTCAGAGTGGATGTACACTCTCCAATCTGCATGACTAATAGAGTACAAAATGTGAGAAGCCCATATTTGGAAACCACATATCTGATAAGGGTTTAATATCCAAAATATATAAAGAAATCCTATAATTCAACAAGAAAAAGACAAACAAACCAATTAAAAAATAGGCAAAAGACATAAATAGACATTTTTCCGAAGAGGAAATACAAATGGATAAAAAGCACATGAAGGAGAGACACTAAGATGGCAGCTAGGTGAGACAGGGCAGGGAAACACCTCCATGAAAAATGCTAGATAAAAGCCAGAAAGTGACCCAGAATACCAGTTTCAGCGATGCACCAGCTGGACAAGGTCTGCTGAAGCCACAGGGGCCGTGCACTTGGTGAAGCCGGGAGTCTGCATTCTGAAATGAGTTAGTAAGCCGGCTGAAATTCCCACGGCCGCGCTGTGGTGTGGGGAAACCAGGGGTTGGTGTTTGGAGGTGGACTAGTTCTTTTGGGGAAAAAAAAAAGGGAAACCCAGGAGCGGCTGCAGTTGCGATGGTGAGAACCATGCAGTGAAGCATGGCAGGAATGGGCTGTGCCAATCTCTCAATGTCTGGCATGGAGGATAGACCGCTGCTGATTCCCTCAGGCTTGGGGGCCAAAGGAGAGAGCCAAAAGGAGAGAGAAACCACACTGCTTGCAGCCGACTCCCTGGCGGGCTGGAGACACTCCTGCCCTGGGGCTGTGCCCACAGCTCAGAGCCATGCCAGGAAACCCAGTGTGATGGGGAGCGTATCCCATGGCACTGCACACACACCACAATATCAGCCGTGGACAGTGGCCTTGGGTGCATACACAGCTGGTTGTCTCAGAGCTGGGAAGGCAGAGCTGTGTGAAAAGGGGGGGTGGTGGAGACGCCCCATTCAGCCATCTTTACATCAGGCTGCGAGCGTCCCTGCACAGCCCGGCAGCCCAGGGCTTCCCTTGAGGAACGGTGCGTACTTGTGACATAACACAGCCTCCCCGCAGCAGAGGTCCTGGAAGATCACAGCTATCAAGCAAAGCAAATGCCAAGAGGCCAAAAACAACAGAAAATCTTAAAGCATTTGATAAAACCAGACGATATGCAGAACCCAATCCCAAACACCCAAATCAAAATATCAGAAGAGACACAGTACTTGGCGCAATTAATCAAAGGACTACAATCAAAGAATGAGAGCATGGCACAGGATATAAAGGACATGAAGAAGAACATGGCACAGGATATAAAGGACATAAAGAAAACCCTAGAAGAGCATAAAGAAGAAATTGCAAGAGTAAATAAAAAATAGAAGATCTTATGGAAATAAAAGAAACTGCTGGCCAAATTAAAAAGACTCTGGATATTCTTAATACAAGATTAGAGGAAGCTGAACAATGACTCAGCATCCTAGAAGTCCACAGAACAGAAAATGAAAGAACAAAAGAAAGAATGGAGAGAAAAACTGAAAAAATCGAAATGGATCTCAGGGATACGACAGATAAAACGTCCAAATTTAAGACTCATTGGTGTCCCAGAAGGGGAAGAGAATGGTAAAGGTCTAGAAAGAGTATTCAAAGAAATTGGTGGGGAAAACTTCCCACACCTTCTATACAATATAAATGCACAAAGCATAAATGCCCAGCGAACTCCAAATAGAATAAATCCAAATAAACCCACTCTGAGACATATTCTGATCAGACTGTCATATACTGAAGAAAAGGAGCAAGTTCTGAAAGCAGCAAGAGAAAAGCAATTCACCACATACAAAGGAAACAACATAAGACTAAGTAGTAACTACTCAGCGGCCACCATGGAGGCGAGAAGGCAGTGGCATGACATATTTAAAATTCTGAGAGAAAAATTTCCAACCAAGAATACTTTATCCAGCAAAACTCTCCTTCAAATTTGAGGGAGAGCTTAAATTTTTCACAGACAAACAAATGCTGAGAGATTTTGCCAATAAAAGCCCTGCCACTTCAGATACTAAAGGGAGCCCTACCGACAGAGAAACAAAGAAAGGAGAAAGAGATATAGAGAATTTTAACAGACATATATAGAACCTTACATCCCAGATAACCAAGACACACATTTTTCTCTAGTGATCATGGGTCTTTCTCCAGAATGGACCATATGCTGGGACATAAAACAAGTCTCAATAAATTAAAAAAAAAAAAATTGAATATATTCAAAGCACATTCTCTGACCACAATGGAATACAAATAGAAGTCAATAATTTTTGATTTGTAACTCCACTATTTACTTCCTACATGATATAAAATACACAAACTCTAATGACAAATCAGTGGTTTTGGACTCAATGTAAAATATGTAATTTTTGATAAGAACTATATAAAGGCGGGGGAATGGAGGAATATAGGAACATAGTTTACGTGTCCTATTGAAGTTAAGTTGGTATAAAAGAAAAACAAGATTGTTATGGATTTAAGAGGTTAATTTTAAGCCCCACAGTAAACACAAAGAAATTATCAGAGAATATGACCATAGAGATGAAAAGTAGAGTATGGGTTATGAGAAGTGGGGGAAGGGGCAATGGGGAGTTAAGAAATGAGTGTAGGGTTACTGTTTGAGGTGAAGGGAAATTTCTAGTAATGGATGGTGGGAAGGTGATAGCATTACAACATTCTAAATGTGATTAATCCCACTAATGGAGTGCTAGGGAGGGGGTGGAATGGGAAGATTTAGGCTGTATATATGTTTCCACAATTGAAAAAAAAAAAAGACAGTCTAAATAGATGACAATTGAATGCCAAGGATGATCCTGGATGGGATCTGAGGATGGAGGAAAGGAGGCTCAAAGGGACACAGTTGAGATATAAGGAAAAAAAAAAAAAAGGAAATATAGAATGTAAGCTTTGTATTAATGTTGAATTTCTTGAACTTCTTAGCTGCACTTAATGGGATTTCATAAAAGAATGTTCTTGTTCATGGGAAATGTATATGTGAATTACAGTGTTTGTTAAAGGATGTGTGCAGCTTGCTCTCATATGTTCGGAAGACAGAGCAATAGATGATGGATGATAGGGAGGGAGAGGTGGGGAGGGAAAGAGAAATGGTGGTGTAACAGCATGTTAAAGTTGGTGGATCGGGGTATCGGGGGACGGGGGTCAGGGTATGCTGGAGTTCTGTGTATGGGGTTTGTAATGTTTTTGCAACTATTCCTATAACTTTGAATTTATTTCAAAACAAAATTTAAAAAAAAAAGCACATGAAAGGATGTTTAACTTCATTTGCTATTAAGGAAATGCAAATCAAAATTACAATGAGACATGATTTCACACCTACTAGAAAAGCCACTATTGAAAAAACAGAAAACTACAAGTATTGGAGAGGATGTGGAGAAACAGGAACACTTATTCACTGCTGATGGGAATGTAAAATAGTGCAGCCACTGCGGAAGGCAGTTTGGCGATCCCTCAGGAAGCCAAGTATAGAGGTGCCATATGATCCAGCAATCCCGCTACTAGGTACATACCTAGAAGAACTGAAAGCAGGGATGCAAACAGACATTTGCACACCAATGTCCATAGAGGCATCATTCACAATTGCCAAAAGATGGAAGCAACCCATGTGTCCATCAACCGATGAATGGAGAAACAAAATATATATACACATGATGGAATATTATTCAGCTGTAAGAAGGAATAAAGTCTTGATGCATGTGACAACATGGATGAACTATGAGGACATTATGTTGAGTGAAACAAGGCAGACATAAAAGGACAAATATGGTATGATCTCAGCAATACGAACTAAATAAAATGAGCAAATTCATGGAATTAGTAACTAGAATATAAGTTACCAGAAGATAGAATGATAGAATGAGGATAGAGAATGGGGAACTGATGCTTAACTTGTGCAGTTTTAAATAATGTTAATTGTAAATGTTTGGAAATGGATAGAGGTGATGGTAGCACATTATTGCATGTGTAAGTAACAGCACTGAATTGTGTGCATGATGATGGTCGATAGGAGAAGTTGAGGGTCATGTATGTCACTAGAAGGAAAGGTAGAGGATGAAACATGGGGCTGTATAACAGTGAACCCTATTGTGAATGAAGAAAGTGGTTAATGGTATAAATAAAAGAATGTTCTTCCACAAATTAGAACAAACATGTCACAGCTACAAGTTGTTAAAAATAGGATGGAATATGGGGAAAATGCACCTAATGCAAACTATAGACTACAGTTAAAAATAATATCTTAATGCTCTTTCATCAGTTTTAACAAAGGTATCATACCAATACTAAGTGTCAATAATAGGGGGGTGTAAGGGCCATGGGGTTTTTCTTTTTGAAGCTATGTTTGTGGTGATGTAAGCACAGCTCTGTGATTATACTGAGAGTCACTGATTGTATACTTCGGAGGGATAGTGTGGTGTGTGAATAAAGTTGTGTTAAAAAAAATACAAACTACATTCATGTAGGCAATTTTGTTCTCCATTTAAACAATAATAAAAAAAAATTTAAAAAAGAAGCCCTCAGCCTAAATGCCTTCCTAAAACACGTACACAGTCTACAATTTAGTGTTTACCTGTTACTCCAAAACCAAAACTCATTCCAGCACAGGAAAAGGGACAATTGTACTGTGAAAGAAGATAACTTGTTTTCTAGTTACCCAGGTCCACAGACGAAGAAAAATTTTGTCAAAGAATGGATCATACCCAAATCTTCCCTATACCTGATTTACATGCAATAAACGATGAAATCTGACTTTTGAACTAATAACATTTAGATGAGATTTTGGATGTGGTGCTGTAATGGGTTGAGACTTTGTGGTATGTTGGATTGGGTAAATGTATTTAGTATGTGTGATGTACATGAATATTTAGGACCAGAGGATGGACTGTGGTAGCTGAATAATAATGTCCCAAATATGTCCACGTCCTAATCCCTGGAACCCATGTCTGTTAGCTTGTATTACAAAGCAGACTTTGCACATAGGATAAAGTTAAGGATCTTGACATGGGGAGACTATTCTGGATTATCTGGGTGGGCCCAATATAATCACAGTGGTCTTTATAGTAGGGACACAGGAGGAGTCAGTCAGAGAAGGTGACTGATGATGGAAGAGAAATTGGAGTGATGCACTTTAAAGATGGAGAATGGGGCCTGAAGGAAAAAACAGAGATGGCCACTAGAAGCTGAAAAAAGCAAGGAAATTGACTTCCCCCTAGAACCTCCAGAAGGAACCAGCCCTGCTGACACTTTGGACGTCAGCCCAGTGAACCTGATTTCAGACTTCTGCCTCCAAAAAAGGCAATAAATTTTTGTTGTTTTAAGCCACTACCTTTGCTGTAATTTACTACAGCAACAATAGGAATGTAATGTATGTATGAAACACTCCAATTAAAAGCAGAATGAATTTCTATAAAAAAGCATGATCAAACCATATGCTGTCTATAAGAGACATACTTTAGATTCAAATACACACACATAGGTTGAAAGTAAAAGGATGGAAAAAGATAAACCATGCAAATAATCAAAAAAGAGCTGGTGTGGTTATACTAATATAAGACAAAATAAACTTTCAGACAAAATTTATTACTAGAGACAAAGACTTTTCAGCAATAAGAGTCAATCCATCAAAAAGCAATAATAATTATAAACTTATATGCAGCTAACAACAAAGACCCAAAATATATGAAACAAAAACTGACATAACTGAAGAGAGAAATAGACAATTCAGCAATAATAGTTTGAAACTTCAATACCCCACTTTTGATAATGGATAGAGTAAGTAGGCAGTGGATCAACAAACAAATGGGAGACTTGAACAACACTGTAAACCAATTAGACCTAACACATTTATAGAACACTCCACCCAACAACAGCAAAATACATGCTTTTCTCAAGTACACATGACACTCTTGAGGACAGGCCATATATTAGGCAATAAAACAACTATCAATATAATTGTGCCTAAGAGTCTCCCCGAGTACCTCTTTGTTGCTCAGATGTGGCCCTCTCTCCCTAGCTAAGCCAAGCTGGAAGGTGAACTCACTGTCCTCCCCGCTACATGGGACCTGACTCCCAGGGGTATAAATCTCCCTTGCAATGCAGGATATAACTCTCAGGGATGAACCTGGACCTGGCATCATGGGATTGAGAACATCTTCTTAACCAAAAGAGGGATGCAAAATGAAATGAAATAAAGTTTCAGTGACTGAGAGATTTCAAAGGGAGTCGAGAGGTCACTCTGGTGGACATTCTTATGCACTATATAGATAACACTTTTTAGGTTTTAATGTATTGGAAGAGCTAGAAGTAAATACCTGAAACTACCAAACTCCAACCCAGTAGCCTTGACTCTTGAAGACGATTGTATTACAATGTCGTTTACAAGGAGTGACAGTGTGATTGTGAAAACCTTGTGGATCATGCTCCCTTTATCTAGTGTATGACTAGATGAGTAGAAAAACAGGGACAGAAACTAAATGAAAAATAGGGTGGAATGGGGGGGTGATTTGGGTGTTCTTTTATACTTTTATTTTTTATTCTTATTCTGATTCTTTCTGATGTAAGGAAAATGTTCAAAAATGAATTGGGGTGATGAATGCATAACTATATGATGGTACTGTGAACAGCTGATTGTACACCATGGATGATTATATGGTATGTGAATATATTTCAATAAAACTGAATTTAATTAAACAAAAACAACTATCAATAAATATAAAAGAATTGAAATCATACAAAGTATGTTCTCCAGCCAAAACAGAATGGAAATTAGAAATCTATAACAGAGGGAAATCTGAGATACACACATATATGTGGAAATTAACACACTCCTAAATAATCAATAGGCCAAAGAATAAACTTCAAGGGAAATGAGAAAGTACGCTGAAATGGATGAAAATGAAGACACAATACACCATGACTTCTAGGATGCAGCTGAAGAAATATAGAAGGAAACTTACAACTGTAAATGCCTACATAAAGAAAGAAAGTATCACAAATTAACAAACCAACTTTCTACCTTAGGAAACTAGAAAAAGAGCATTCTAAATACAAAGAAAGCAGAAGGAAGGAAAGAGTAAGAGTGGAAATAAATGAAATAGAGAATAGAAAAACAATAGAGGCCACAGCCAAGAGGGATACTTTGAAGATGCACAGAAGCTGAGAGAGGAGCTGCAGATGAGAGACAGTTTGAAGACAGCTGTTGAAAGCAGACTCTTGCTCCAGAGAAGCTAAGAGATGATGCCCCAAGAGCAACTAAGAGAGACATTTTTAACAGGAGCTGTGGCCTACAGAGGAATGTCCTGGGAGAAAGCCATTTTGAAACCAGAACTTGGGGCAGATGCCAGCCACGTGCCTTCCCAGCTAACAGAGGTTTTCCGGACACCATTAGCCATCCTCCAGTGAAGGTACCCGACTGTTGATGCGTTACCTTGGACACTTTATGATCTTAAGACAGTAACTGTGTAACGAAATAAACCCCCTTTATAAAAGCCAATCCATTTTGCATTCTGGCAGCATTAGCAAACTAGAACAGATTTTGGTACCAGAGAAGTGGAGGGCTGCTGTGTTTGCAAATGCCAAACATTTTGGAATGGCTTTTTAAATGGATAAGGGGAAGATTCTGGAAGAATTGTGAGGAGCTTGATAGAAAAGGCCTAAACTGCTTTGAAGAGACTTTTTGTGGAAATATGGACTCTAAAGATACTTCCCATGAGGCCTTGAGCAGACATGATGAATGTGTTGTTGCGAACTAGAAGGAGATCCTTGTTTTAAAGTGGCAGAGAATTTGGCAAAATTGAGTCCTGGTGTTGGATGGAAGGCAGAATTTGAAAGCAACGACCTGGAATATTTAGCTGATGAGATCTCCAAGCAAAATATAGAAGTAGTAGCTGGCTTTTACTTGCAGCTTATAGTAAAATGTGAGAGGACAGAGATAAGCTGAGAAATGAACTCGTGATTTCAAATAAACCAGAAACTGATGACCTGAAAAACTCTGGTCTTCCAAGGGGTGAAACCCTAGAAGTTACAGCCCAACGTGAGGATGTAACCAAACATGGAACCTAGCCGCCATTTCAGTACAAGCCAAGATTGGAGAAGGAGTTAAACAGAAAGGATTTGTGGAAAGTCCTATTGTCTGATGGCTTTGACCCCTGTGTGCTTCATGCGAAGCCAACAGAATTTTTGCAAGATCTTTATAGACGGAGCCACTGCTGGTCTGGACTGAAGAGGACAGACAAGGAACAAATTGAAGGAAAAATTTCTTCAAAGACAGAGCCATGGAGGTTGAGGTCAGTAGTCAAGAGGCCATGGGCTGGGAGAGTGGAGTGGCCCACATGCATGGAAAGGGTGAGTTTGCCCCGGAGGTCAAGGGTGGGCCTCCCACTTCAATGCACCAGAAGAGATTTGCCACCCCAGGCGACAAAGAGAGTGGAGCACATTCCCAGGGAATTGGGGAGAGACTGGCTGCCACCCCACTGTTCTGAAGGGGTTGAGTGTGTGCCCTGGAGATGGAAGGGAATCCAGGTGCTGCCCCAATGTTTGAGGAGGGTGGAGCCGAGAAGGTGGTCTCCCCAAGTGTGGATATGTTGGAGAACTCACCCCAGCGTTTGGAGAGGAAAAGCCTGCCACAAAGGCCCTTAGGAAGGGTTAGACTCCCGCTCTCTCAAGCCCCAAGGATGCAAGATCATTCTGTAAATGACTCTCAGACTTTGAAATCTAATGGAGTTTGTCCTGTTGCCTTTAGGAACTGTTTTGGTCCTGTTAACTCTGTTTTCCTTACTGTTTCTCCTTATGGCAATGGGAATGTTTATCCTATGAATGTCCCTCCTTTGTATATTGGAAGAACATAACTTGTTCTAAGTTCACAGATCCACAGCTAAAGGAGAATTATGACTTAGGACCAACCATGCCTATAATTGATTTTGATGGGATATTGTATTTAACTATTGTTACTGAAATGATTTAAGTTTCTGTGATATTGTTATGTATGAATGTATTTTGTATTTGGAAAGAATATGTTTTCCTGGGGTCCAGGGGGTGGAATGTGCTGGTTTGAATGTATTATGTCCCCCAGAAAATGCCATATTCTTTGATGTAATCTTGTGTGGGCAGACATATCAGTGTTGATTAGATTGTAATTTGAGTGTTCCATGGAGATGTGACCCATTGAAGTAGGTGATAACTCTGATGAGATCATTTCCATGGAGGCATGGCCCCACCCATTCAGTGTGGGTCTTGATTACTGGAGCACTATATAAGAGCTCAGACAGAAGGAGCAGTTTGCCACAGCCAAGAGGGACACTTTGAAGATGCAAAGAAGCTGAGAGAGGAGCTGTAGATGAGAGACAGTTTGAAGACAGCTGTTGAAAGCAGACTCTTGCTCCAGAGAAGCTAAGAGAGGATGCCCCAAGAGCAACCAAGAGTGACATTTTGAAGAGGAGCTGTGGCCTAGAGAGGAATGTCCAGGGAGAAAGCCATTTTGAAATAAGAACTTGGAACAGACGCCAGCCCCATGCCTTCCCAGCTCACAAGTTTTCCAGATGCCATTCGCCATCCTCCAGTGAAGGTACCCAATTATTAATGCATTACCTTGGACACTTTATGGCCTTAAGATGGTAACTGTGTAACGAAATAAACCCTCTTTATAACAGCAAGAAAGAAAGGAAAGAGAGGAAAGAGAGGAAGAAAAGGGAGGAAGGAAAGGGAGGAAAGAAAGAGAGGAAGGAAGGAAGAAAGGAAGGAAGGAAGGAGGAGAGGAAGGAGGGAAGGAAGGAGGGAAGGAAGGAGAGAAGGAGGGAAGGAAGGAAGGAAGGAAGGAAGGAAGGAAGAAGGAAGACAATAGAGATAATACCTGAAACTAAAATTGGTTCTTTGAAAAGACCAACAAAATTGGTCACCTTTAAGTTAGATTAACCAAGAAAAAAGAGAGAAAATTCAAATTAGTAAAATCAGGAATGAAAGGATATTACCACTGACCTTGCACAAAAAGGATCATAAAGGAATATTATGAACAAGTGTATGCCAACAAATAAGGTAACCTTGATGAAAGGGACAAATTCCTAGAAAGACGCAAACTATACTGATTCAAGAAAAACCAAATCTGAAGACCTATAACAAGTAAAGAGATTGAATTAGTAATCAAAAACTTCCCAGAAAGAAAAAGCCCAGGCCCAGGTGGCTACTCTGGTGAACTCTACCAAACATTTAAAGAAGAATTAACACCAGTTCTTCACTAATTTTTCCAAAATACAAGAAGATTATATTATTATTCATAAATGATATGATCTTGTATTTAGAAAATCCTCCACAAAAAACTATCATTGTTAATAAATGAATTCAGCAAGGCTGTGAGACATGATTATGCAAAAATTAATTTATTCCTAAACATTAGCAATAAACAATCCAAAAATAAGATTAAATAAAACAAAACCATTTTCAATGGCATTCCAAGAAGAAAATACTTGAAAATAAATTTTAGAAAGGATGTGTGTGCCAGTTTGTATATATTATGTCCCCCAGAAAATGCCATATTCTTTAATTCAGTTTTGT
This sequence comes from Choloepus didactylus, assembly GCF_015220235.1. NCBI lineage: Eukaryota > Metazoa > Chordata > Mammalia > Pilosa > Megalonychidae > Choloepus > Choloepus didactylus. The sequence goes on from NC_051328.1 coordinate 30,499,817, forward strand.
GGAGGCAGATTGATTAATCTTTTTGATTAGGGTATGACCTCTTGATTGAATATTTCCATGAAGATTTGACCACCCCCAATCATGGGAGGTCTTGATTAGTTTACTGGAGTTCTTTAAAGAGAGCTCTCAGACAGCAGAGAAAAAAAATGCCCTGGGATAGCTAAGCCAGGACACACAGAAATTAGATATTTTTATTTTTTCTTCTCTTTTTACCCTTACTGATAGTGTTCATTTCTACACCCTTGTCCAGACCCCTCTCTCCTGTCTTTTCCCATCTGTCTGTAGTGCTCCTTTTAGTATTTCTTGTAAAGCAGGTATCTTGTTCACAAACTCTCTCAGTATCTGTTACTCTAAAATGTTTTAAGCTCTTCCTAGTTTTTGAAGGACAGTTTTGCCAGATATAGAATTCTCGGTTGGCAGTTTTTCTCTTTCAGTATCTTAAATATATCATGCCATTGCCTTCTCACCTCCATGGTTTCTACTGAGAAATCCACATATAGTCTTATCAAGCTTCCTTTGTATGTGACGGATCACTTTTCATTTACTGCTTTCATAATTCTCTGTCTTTGACATCTGATAATCTGATTATTAAGTGTCTAGGAGTCAGTCTACTTGGATTTATTCTGTTTGGGATAAGCTGCACTTCTTGGATCTGTAATTTTATGTCTTTCATAGTAGATGGAAAACTTTCTGTGATTATTTTCTCCATTATTCTTCCTGCCCCTTTTCCCTTCTCTCCTTTTGGGACACCCATGGCACAAATATTCATGAGCTTCATGCTGTCATTCATCCTCGAGACCCTGCTCATATTTTTCCAATCTTTTTCCTTATTTCAGCTGTCCTGTCCTTCATTTCATGAATCCCTTCTTCTGCCTCTTCAAATCTCCTGTTGTGTGTCTCCATTGTGTTTTTCAACTCTTCTATTGTGCCTTTCATTCCTGTAAGTTCTGCCAATTGTTCTTTCAAACTTTCAAGTTCTTTGTATTTTTCCAATGTCTTCTTTATATCCTTCGTCTCTTTTGCCATATCTTCCCTTAATGCGTTGATTTGACTTTTGAATTGATTTAGGATATTTGTTTGATTAGTTGTTTCAATTCCTGTATCTCAGTTGAAGTGTAAGTTTGTTCCTTTGACTAGGCCATATCTTCATTTTTCCTACAGTGACACGTAATTTTTTTGTTGTCTAGGCATCTGGTTTTCTTGGTTACTCCAATCAGATTTTTCCAGACCAGACAGACCCAGGTCTCAGGAGGAGGTTGTATTCAGTATCAGGTTTCCCTGAGAGTGAGACCCAGAAGGTTGTCAGACTTTCCTTTGAGGCCTCTAGACTCTGTGCTTTTCCTATCCTTGTTAGCCCACAGCTCCCCACTGGTGTAAAGAGGTGTGGCCCCTGTCCTGGACAGAGGCCAAGTGTGTCAGAAGCCAAGCTTAAGTTGTTTCTGGTTTCTCCCCACCCCACCCATCCAAGCCCTGGGGTCTGAATTCTCTGAGGGAGGGCAGCCACTTGAGCTGGGCCCCACACCCATTTTTTTTTACGGAAGATACACCCTTTAGAGAGTTATCTTGTACAACTTTAATTCCTGCTTTGTCTCTTAACTACACCCCTGCCTGGGTCAACACTGACAACTGAAAATGCCTGAGGCTTTCACTAATGAGCTACTTGGAATTGGAGGAAAAAAAAAAAAAGGAAAAAGAGAAGGCCCCCTTTCCGAGCCAGTTCCCAACCCCCTGTAGACTGGTGTTGGTACCCGGTTTTCTATGCCCTTTTTCTTGGGACACAGCTGTTTTCCAGTATTCTGAGCTCAGCCATCTCCAAAAGCCTCTGTTTTTATTTTTATTTTTTTCTATCACTCCCATCTCCTCTCTGCTGGGATCAACCTGAGGGTTCCTTTCCCACTTGCTCCGGGTTTATCTGTGCTTGGCTTGTATTCAGTAGTCCAAATTTGTTAATTAAATCTGCAGATGGAGTTTGGTTAAGTTACTTTCCCTTGCTCCAGGTAGCCTGTTTCTTTTTCCCACAGTGAAGTTTTGTAACTCAGCCTGCCATGCCAGTGGCGGGGGGCGGGGGGGGGGGGGGCACCAGCTCTGCAATTTGGGGAACTTTACTTACAGTTCTATGCTGCAGTCTCAGCTGTTCCACCCACTCCAGGCTGGTGTAGGATGTGTGTACAGTCATGGATGTCCCCCAACAATTGTTCCAGACTATTTACTAGTTGTTCCTGGCTACTTACTAGTTGATCTAGAGGACTAACTAAATTCCACATCTCTCTATGCCACCATCTTTCCCTGCCCCCTAAGTGCTCATTTTTTTAAATTTAATTTTATTGAGATTGTTTTACATACCATAAAATTATCCAAAGATCCAAAGTGTACAATCAGTTGCCCACAGTACCATCATACAACTGTGCATCCATCACAATTAATTTTTTCAATTTTTAGAATATTTTCATCACTTCAGAAAAGAAATAAGAAAAAAAAAAGAAAACTCAATTCCTCCCATACCCCTAATCACCCCCCCTCCATTACTGACTCATAGTATTGATACAATTGCATTTTGTTACTGTTGATGAATTAATACTAAAATACTATTAACTGTAGTACATAGTTTGCCATAGGTATATTTTTCCCCATATACCCCTTGGGCTGGTTTGAATGTATTATGTCCCCCAAAATGTCATTATCTTTGATGAAATTTTGTGTGGGCTGGAAACATATTGGTGTTGACTGGGTTGCAGATTTTTGATTGGATATTTCCATGGAGATGTGATCACTCAACCGTGGGTGAGATCTTTCATTGGATAATTTCCATGGAGGCGTGGCCCTGCCCATTCAGCATGGGCCTTGATTAGTTTACTGGAGCACTATATAAGCTCAGACAGAAGGAGCCAGCTTTGCTACAGCCAAGAGGGAGACTTTGAAGACTGCACAGAAGCTGAGAGAGTAGCTGTAGATGAGAGACAGTTTGAAGATGGCCATTGAAAGCAGCTCTTGCTCCAGAGAAGCTAAGAGAGGACAAATGCCCCACAAGCAACTAAGAATGACATTTTTGAGGAACTGCAGCCTAGAGAAGAACATCCTGGGAGAAAGTCATTTTGAAATCAGAACTCTGGAGCAGATGCCAGCCACATGCCTTCCCAGCTAACAGAGGTTTTCCAGACACCATTGGCCATCCTCCAGTGAAGGTATCCAATTGTTGATGACTTACCTTGGACGCTTTATGGCCTTAAGACTGTAACTCTGTAACCAAATATACCCCCTTTATAAAAGCCAATCCATTTCTGGTGTTATACATTCTGGCAGCATTAGCAAACTAGAACACTCCTCTATTATTAACTTCTAGTTATAGTGTCATACATTTTTCTAGTTCATGAAAGAGATTTCTAATATTTGTACAGTTAATCACAGACATTGTCCACCACAAGATTCACTGTTCTATAATTCCCATCTTTTAACTCCGTCTTTCCTTCTGGTGACATATGTGACTCTAAGCTTCCCTTTTCCACCACATTCACACACCATTCAGCACTGTTAGTTATTCTCACAACGTGCTGCCATCACCTCTGTTCACTTCCAAACACTTCAGTTCAACCCAGTGGAGCATTCTGCTCATAATAAGCAACCGCTCCCCATTCTTTAGCCTCATTCTATATACTCTTAACTTATATTTCATGTCTATGTGTTTAAATATTATAATTAGTTCATATCAGTGAGACCATGCAATATTTGTCCTTATGTGTTTGACTTATTTCACTCAATGTAGTGCCCTCAAGGTTTCTTCATCAACCTGTTTTTTTCCTAAGACGGTTTTGTTCACCCACCATACCTTCCATCCTAAGTAAACAATCAATGGTCTGTATGGTCACATATTTATGTATTCACCATCACCACCACTACCTATATAAGGATATCTCTATTTCTTCCACAAAGAAGGAGGAAGAGTCAAAGAAGGTAGAGAGACAAAAGAATAAGAAAAAGAAAAAATGACAGCTAAAAACCAACAAAAGGAAACATAGAATTAAACTAAAGTAGAATAAAAGAGTCAGACAACATCACCAGTGCCACCAGTGCCATAACCCTCCCTTATGTTCCCCTCTTATAGGCATTTAGTTTTGGTATACTGCCTTTGCTACATTAAAGGAAGCATAATACAATGTTTTGTTAACTATAGTCTCCAGTTTGTATTGATCTCAGCTGGTGGTTTTTCAGTATCTTAAATATGTCACACCACTTCCTTCTTGACCCATGGTTTCTACTGAGAAATCTGCACATAGTCTTATCAAGCTTCCTTTGTATGTGATGGATCGCTTTTCTCTTGCTGCCTTCAGGATTCTCTCTTTGTCTTTGATGTTTGATAATCTGATTAGTGTCTTGCTGTAGGTCTATTCAGATCTATTCTGTTTGGGGTATGCTGTGCTTCTTGGATCTTTCATAAGAGACAGGAATTTTTCATTGACTATTTCCTCTATTATTGCTTCTGCCCCTTTTCCCCCTCTCCTCTCCTTCTGGGACATCCATCACACATACATTGGTGTGTTTCATGTTGTCATTTAATTCCCTTAGACGTTGCTCATATTTTTCCATTCTTTTCCCTATCTGTTCTTTTGTGTGTACTTTCAGGTTTCTTGTTCTCCAGTTCCTGAGTGTTTTCTTCTGCCTCTTGAGATCTGCTGTTGTATGTCTCCATTGTGTTTTTCTCTCTTGTGTTGTGCCTTTCATTTCCATAGATTCTGCCAGTTGTTTTCTCAAACTTTTGATTTCTACCTTATGTTCACCCAGTGTTTCCTTTATAGCCTTCGTTCTTGTTGTATCTTCCCTGAACTCATTGATTTGGTTTTTTATTTGATTTAGCATATTTCTTTGAAAATCTTTAATAGATTGTTTCCTTAAAGTGAAACAATATCTCAACTGTATCTTGGTTGATGGGTTTGTTCCTTTGAATGGGTCATGTCTTCATTTTTCATAGTGTAGATTGCAGTTTTCTGATGTCTAGGCATCTAGTTTCCTTGGCTACCCTAGCCAGATTTTCCCAGGCCAGAATGGGTTCAGGTCTCAGAATGTATCAGGGTGTATCCGAGAGGAAGGACAGACTCTCCTGTGAGGTCTCCAACTGCTGTACTTTTCCTAACCTGCCCAGCAGGTTGCGCCTGTCAGCCTGTCACTCCCGACTGGTTTAAGGAGGTGTGGCCCCTATAGTTTCTGTTTTCGCTGTTTTCCCCCAGGCTCTGGGGTCTAGTTCTGAAGGGAAAGCTGGGTCCCACCCTCTTACTCTTAGGGAAGATACACCCCCTAGGGAGTTATCATCTGCATTTGAATTGTTGTCTGATTCCGTTATCTCCATCCCTGTCTGGATCAGAGAACTGTGAACTGAAAATGGCTGATGCTCTCTCCACTGAGCCCCTCAGGTTGAGAGAGAAAAAGGGTCAGAAAGCCCCCTTTTAGAGCCAATACACAGCCCCTCAGTTTCACTCGTCGGCCAGAGGTAACACCCAGTCTTCTGGCCTCCCCCTCCCGGGACAGATGAGTCTTCTGGTCATCACTAAAAGCCTGTCTGCTTGTTGAGGGTTTGTAGCTTGTATTCAGCAGTCCACATTTGCTAATTAAAACCCCAGTTGGAGCTCAGCTGAGCTATATTCGCTTGCTCAGAGAGTGCAGCTTTCTACCACAACGAGGTTTTACAGCTCAGCCTGCAATGAGGGGAGGGTGCTCCCAGCATGGTTCTGCAGTTTTTACTTACAGATTTTATGCTGTCATCTCAGGCATTCCTCCCAATGCAGGTTGGTTTACGATGTGTGGACAGTCACGGCTGTCCCCCAGCAGTTGTTCCAAATTATTTGCTAGTTGTTCCTGGTTGTTTATTAGTTGTTCCAGGGGACTAACTAAATTCCACTCCTCTCTATGCTGCCATCTTGTCCCCTCCAGGTGTTCATTTTTAAATCAACTTCTAAGAGGAATCTATAATTTAAGATTATACTTTTTCTTCCATATATTTCCCAGTTTATTTCCTTTTTAACCTTGTTGTTTTTGTAATTTTTTTCAGAAATGGAAGTTTTAATCTTCCTATCATTAAATTTGTCAATCATTTCCTTTATGATTTCTGCTTTTTGGTGCCCTGCCTTCTTACCCAAAGAGTATGAAACTCTTTTCCCTCCAGACTGTTAATAAGTTGCCCAAAAGCAATCATGGAGTACTCCAGACTTTCACCAGTGCTTTGAAGTCAGAATCTAAATTAATAAATACACATGAGTCTTTACTTGGACTTTTCTGGAGCCAGTGCCAAAAGTTTTCATTATTTTAGCTTTGAATACATTTTTATAAATCATAGGTATTACTCTTTTTACAAAATGTCCTGATTATTTAGTTTTTCTTTCTGATGATTTATGATTATTTCCTCAAATAAAAAATAATCCAGGCAAACAATAAATAACAAAAATACTTTTATGATTCTGATTGGAATTATATCAAACAATACTAAATTATCCCATTTGGGGAAGTGGAAAGTCTTTTGAAGTGACATTCAGTAAGTTTTACATCTTACTTCAGATAATTCTGTACATTTCTTCCTTAGTTTATGCCCATATATTCATACTTTTTGTTAATATTATGAATGGAAATTATTTTCTATGTTAATATTGCTAGCAAATGAGACAAAAACGTTTAAGAAAAATTCTATATATTGCTTTAATTAAAAGCTAGTTGTAACATCTGATACCCTTATGGCCCAATTTTGGAAAAATGTCAGAAAGGTGTGTATTTAATGTTACAGTTATCTATGGGAAGTAAGATTATGGGTGTTATTTACTGTCTTCTTTCATTTTTTACGTATTTTGAAACAAAAATATGGCTTTCGTGGATTATTTGCATAAAGTTTACAAGTCAGGTTTTTGTATTTGGGAGAGGTAATAGAGGCTTGCAACGCATAACCCGCTGAGGAGATAAGGATGAAGGGATCCATAAACCAAGGCACAGACTTACCTGAGAGTTCGTCAGTCATCACAGAACCCGAGGAGCCGAGGAGGGGCGCGCAACCCCTGCGACTGCGCATGTGCAGCGTTGCGAGCGCGCCGGGGGGCAGCCCTTCCCACCTCGGCCGCGAGTGGGCGACAGGGACCCAGTCTCAGCGCGCCGCGAGAGGTACTAGGGAGACTGCCAGGCGGCTCGGCGGGGCGGGGGGCAAACGGACAGGGACGTGGGAGGGACTCGTGCCCTCGCGGGGTGGGAGCCCAAACTTCGGCGACTTGCAGGCAGCGGTGACCCTCGGTGCGGCGTCCGGGGCCGCCGGGAGCTCTCCTCCGAGCGGGGCCGGCGGGGGTGGCCTGGCCGGACCTGCGGGGACGCGGATGGCGGAGAGGAAAGGCGGTCGCAAGAACTTACCTTCCTTCCTTTACCAGCGTCAGCAGCTCCGAGAGTCGGCGAGGGTCAGCGGCCGCGCGGAAGCGACTCTGGAAGCTCCTGCGGCCGCGCGCGTGACCAGGCCCCGCCGGCGCCGGGGAGGCCGGGGGCGGGGCGGGCTTAGGGGCGGTGGTGGGAGATTGGATTGACAGCCTCGCGCATTTTTTGAGCGCGCTGGGTGCCTAGGGAATAAAAGCTGCAGTCTCCTTGCAAAAGTCTTTTCACAAAGGATTCAGCCACTATTAACATCTTCCCTGTGAGATTTCTTGTCATCTGCGGTTCATAAAGGCGAAGTGATTTATCCAAGGTCACACAGCCAGCTGGCACTTTATGTTACGCGGGTAACATATTTTTCACTCATCTTTTGACTTTGCTCATTGGTAGTTCTTGCCATGCAGACGTTATTTCGCTGTCGTAGTGGTTGCATTAAATTAGGGGGAATGGATGCCCGTATGATGTCTGCCCTTCCCGTAGGCCTTGCCGTTTGTTCGAGTCTTTGTTCTTGTTCCTCGGCATTATTTTGTCATTTTCTTTATAAAAAATTATGCATTTTTCTTTCATCGTTCTTATGTACTCTTTTGTTGTTATTGGAGGTAGAATCTTTTTTCCATTATTTTGTGTTTTCTTTTGTGTTTGTTAGTATTTCCCACTCTTCGTATTTTGTGTATTTGTGATTTCTCCTGTTTTCCCTTTTTGATTAGTTAGGTAATGATTTTCTATTTTTCTTTTCAAAGAAAACATTTTTAATATCTGTAGGATCTGTAGTAATGTCTTCTCTGTCATTCCTTATATTGCTAATTTGTGTTTGTTCTCTCCTCTGCCCACTTGGTCAGTTTGGCTACAGATTTATCAATATTAGTAATGTTTTCAAATAACCAGGTTTTCCTTTGTGGAATTTTTCTATTGTTTTTCCGTTTAACTGATTTCTGCTATTATCTTTCTTATTTCCTTCCTTTTGCTCACTTTTGGTTGAATTAGCTCTTTCTAGTTTTTTAAGATAGACGCTAAGATCATTGATTGAGACTTTTCTTGTTTCCTAACATAAACACTTTAGTGGTATAAATTGTCCCTCTGTTTATACTGCTTTAGCCTTATTTTGATGTGCTGTGTTTTCATTTCCATTCAATTCTAAATACTTTTAAGAGTCCTTGTGATTTAATTTCACCCACTGGGTATTTAAAATTGTAACTGTTTCATTTCCGAATGTTTGAGAACTTTCCGGATCTCTTTCTATTATTGCTATCTAGTTTAATTGTGTTTTGGTTGAAATATTTCCTGTTACAGATTTCAGTTCTTTCATATTTGTTGAGGTTTCTTTTATGTCTGAGATAGATCTATGTTGGTGAATGTTCTGTGTATACTTGATTGTGTATTCTGATTTTGGCAGTAGAGTTTTCCATAAACATTAAATGACTCAGGCTGCTTGATAATGTAGTTCAGGTCTTCAGTAGCTTTACTGATTCTGTATCTACTCGTTCTGTCAGTTACTGAGAGAAGAGTATTGACGTCTCCAATGATGATTGTAGTTTATCACTTTTTAAAACTTTAACTCTGTTGGTTTTTGCTTCTTGTATTTTGAAGCTTTTTTTGTTAGTGGTATAAATATTAGGATTGTTATGTCTTCTTGGTGATTTGACACTTTTATTGCTGTGTAATGTCACTCTATGTCCCCGGTAATTTGTCTTCTGAATTCTGTTTAGTCTGAAATTAATAGAATTACTCCAGCTTGCTTTTTTTTTTTATTTTATTTTGAAATAAATTCCGAGTTATAGGAACAGTTGCAAAAACAATACAAACCCCATACACAGAACTCCAGCATTCCCTGACCCCTCTCCCCTGATACTCTGATCCACTAACTTTAACATGTTGTCAGACCGCTATTTCTTTCCCTCCCTCCCTCCCTCCCTATCATCCATCATCTATTGCTCTGTCTTCTGAACATATGAGAGCTAGCTGCACGCATTCTTGAACAAACACTGTAATTCACATATTCAATTCCCATGAACAAGAACATTCTTTTATGCAGTCCCATTGAGCACAGCTAAGAAGTTCCAGAAATTGAACGTCGATACAAAACTTACATTCTATATTTCCTTTTTTTTTTCTTCTTATGTCTCAACAGTGTCCCTTTGAGCCTCCTGTCCTCCATCCTCAGATCCCATCCAGGATCATCCTTGGCATTCAATTATCATCTATTTAGACTTTTTTTTTTTCTCAATTGTGGAAACATATATATAGCCTTAATCTTCCCATTCCACCCCCTCCCTGGCATTCCAGTAGTGGGATTAATCACATTTAGAATGTTGTGATGCTATCACCTTCCCACCATCCATTACTAGAAATTTCCCTTCACCTCAAACAGCAACCCTACACTCATTTTTAACTCCCCATTGCCCTTTCCCCCATGTCTCTTAACCCATACTCTACTTTTCATCTTTATGGTCATATTCTCTGATAATTTCTTTGTGTTTAGTGTGTGGCTTAAAATTAACCTATTAAATCCGTAACAATCTTGTTTTTCTTTGATACCGACTTAATTTCAATAGGACACATAAACTATATACCTATACTCCTCCATTTCCCCACCTTTATATAGTTCTTGTCATCCAGCTTGCTTTTGATTAGTGTTTGCAGGATAGATCTTTTTCCATCCTTTTACGTTTAATCTTGTTATGTTCTTATAATTAAAATAGGCTGCTTATAGACAGGATATAATTTTAATCTTTTTTATCCAGTTTGACAATTTCTGTCTTTTAATTGGTATGTGTATACCAATTATTGATGGGGTTAGATTAAAATTTACTGTCTTGCTATTTTTCCTATTCATTTATCTGTTTTTGTTCCTTTCTTTTTCTGTCTACTTTTGGATTAATAATTTTTTATGCTTGTCTTATTTTCACTATTCACTTACAGTTTACCCCTCTTATAATATATAGGCTTGCCCTAGAGTTTACAATAAATGTCTGGTGGACCTCATCACAGTGAAACTAAATTCTATGTTACTGCTTCATGTTTAATATAAGATCCTTTTAAAAGTATACTACCAATTCCATCCTCCCATCTTTTATGCTATTATCATCATACATTTTAATTTTACATATGCTATAAACCCACAAATTTACAGTTTTCCTTTAGGTAGTGTTCCAGTTTGCTAAAGGTGCTGAAATGCCATATTCCAAAAATGGATTGGCTTCTTCAATGGCGATTTATTAGGTTGCAAATTTGCAGTTCTAAGGCCATGAAAATTTCCAAATTAAGGCATCAAGAAGTAGATACGTTCTCTGAGGAAAGGCCAATGGCATCCAGGGTTCCTCTGTCACATGAGAAGATACATGGCTGGCTCTGCTGAACCTTCTCTCCAGGGTTTAGCTTCTGGTTTCAGTGGTTTTCTTCAAAATGTTTCCGGACTTCTGTCTCCGCTCCTGTGGGTCCTTGTTTGCTTCTACCAAGGGCAAACTCTGGATTACATATCTTAGCTTCTCTCCAAACTGTCTCTCTCAGTTTCTCTTGGCTCTCTGTTTGTTTCTCCTGGGGTGTTTCTGTCTAAGCATTTCTCTTAACTTCTCTGGGGCAAACTTTTGGCTTCATCTCCTAGCATCTTCAAATGTCTTTCTGTCTGCATCTCCAAGCATCTGGGTCTGTGTCAGCTCTCAGCTCTCTATCCCTCTCTAAATTCTCTTAAGGGCTCCAGTAAGCTAATTAAGACCCACCTTGAATGGCAGGGCCACATCTCTATGGAAATAATCTAATCAGAAGGTACCACCCACAAATAGGTTTGCCCCACAAGATTAGATTAAAGGAACATGGCCTTTTATGGGGTACATAATAGATTCACCAGCACACTCCACCCTCTGGACCCCCAAAAGACATGATCTTTCTATATGCAGAATACATTCATTCCATCACAATATCACAAAAGCCTTAAATCATTTCAGTACAAGATGAAGAACAAAGTCTTGTCAAAATCAGTTACAGGCATGGTTTGTCTTAAGGCACAATTCCCTTCTGGCTGTGAAACTTTGAACAAGTTATCTGTTTCCAATATACAAAGAAAGGATAGTCATAGGAAAAACATTCTCATTGCCATAGGGAGAAATTGAAAGGAAAACAGGGGTCATGGGACCCAAACAGTTCCTAAAACCTGCAGGGCAAACTCCATGAGATTTCACAGTCTATAAGTCATTTATAGAAAGACATTCTATCCTTGGGGCATGAGAGAGGGCAGTCTTAACCTTCCAGTGGCTTACGCAGCAGCCCCGTTCTCTCCCAGCTCTGGGGTGATTGCTCCAGCATATCCAAGTATTGGGGATTCCACCTTGTTCTCAGCCCCACCCTCCTCAAACATCTAGGTAGCACCCAGGCTCTCTGCCATCTCTGCAGCACACAGTCAATTCCTTCAGAGCAGTGGGGTGGTGGCCAGGCTCTCAGCAATCCCCAGCAAATGTGTTCCACCCTCTCTGAGGCCTAGGGCAACAGCTTTCTTTCTGAACAGTAAGGCAGAAGGCCCACCCTCTCCCTCCAGGGCAAACTAACTCTTCCCATGTGCATGGGTGGGTTCACTTTCCTGGCCCAGTATTTCTTACCTCCAAACCTTAGCTTCCACGGTTCTGCCTCTGAAGTCATTTTTCCTTCAAGGTGTCTCTTTTCTGTCCCTTTTAGTCTACACTGGCAGTGGTTCTCTTCATACAGATCTTGCAAAAAACGTTGGAGTTCATATTTCTACCAATACTCTCTTCAAAGCAGTCTGGGCCTTTCCTATCAAACTCATCACAGCTTTTTCAGAATCTTCCCCTTATCCATTTAAAAAGCCATTCTTGCCCGCTATCTCCGCTGTTATTCAACATTGTGCTGGAAGTGCTAGCCAGGGCAATCCGGCAAGACAGAGAAATAAAAGGCATCCAAATTGGAAAGGAAGAAGTAAAACTGTCATTGTTTATGGATGATATGATTTTATATCTGGAAAACCCTGAGAAATTGACAATACAGCTACTAGAGCTAATAAACAAATTTAGCAAAGTAGCGGATACAAGATTAATGCACATAAGTCAGTAATGTTTCTATATGCTAGAAATGAACAAACTGAAGAGACACTCAAGAAAAAGATACCATTTTCAATAGCAACTAAAAAAATCAAGTACCTAGGAATCAACTTAACCAAAGATGTAAAAGACCTATACAAAGAAAACTACATAACTCTACTAAAAGAAATAGAAGGGGACCTTAAAAGATGGAAAAATATTCCATGTTCATGGATAGGAAGACTAAATGTCATTAAGATGTCAATTCTTCCCAAATTCATCTACAGATTCAATACAATCCCAATCAAAATTTCAACAACCTACTTTGCAGACTTGGAAAAGCTAGTAATCAAATTTATTTGGAAAGGGAAGATGCCTCGAATTGCTAAAAACACTAAAAAAGAAAAATGAAGTGGGAGGACTTATACTCCCTGACTTTGAAGCTTATTATAAAAAGCCATTCTAACATGTTTGTATTTGCAAATCACAGAAATGGATTGGCTTTTTCAATGAGGATTTATTAGGTTGCAGACATATAGTCAGTTATTTTTTAGAGTGATTAAAACAAAAAGAAAGTGTATTTTATATTTATCTTCATTTTAACCATTCCCAGGGATCTTCCTTTCTCTTTTGAGATCTGGTGCTCTCCGCCATCAAATTCCTTCTACCTGAAGAACTTATTTTAGCATTTCTTGAAGTGTAGATCTACTGCTAAGAAATTGTCTCGGTTTTTATATGTTTTTACTTCACTTTCTTTTTTTTTTTTTTTTTAATCATCATTTTATTGAGATATATTCACATACCAGGCAGTCATACAAAACAAATCGTACTTTCGATTGTTTACAGTACCATTACATAGTTGTACATTCATCACCTAAATCAATCCCTGAGACCTTCATTAGCACACACACAAAAATAACAAGAATAATAATTAGAGTGAAAAAGAGCAATTGAAGTAAAAAAGAACACTGGGTACCTTTGTCTGTTTGTTTCCTTCCCCTATTTTTCTACTCATCCATCCATAAACTAGACAAAGTGGAGTGTGGTCCTTATGGCTTTCCCAATCCCATTGTCACCCCTCATAAGCTACATTTTTTTTTTAATCTTCATTTTATTGAGATATATTCACATACCACGCAGTCATACAAAACAAATTGTACTTTTGATTGTTCACAGTACCATTACATAGTTGTACATTCATCACCCAAATCAATCCCTGACACCTTCATTAGCACACACACAAGAATAACAAGAATAATAATTAGAGTGAAAAAGAGCAATTGAAGTAAAAAAGAACACTGGGTACCTTTGTCTGTTTGTTTCCTTCCCCTGTTTTTCTACTCATCCACCCATAAACTAGACGAAGTGGAGTGTGGTCCTTATGGCTTTCCCACTCCCCTTGTCACCCCTCATAAGCTACATTTTTATACAACTGTCTTCGAGATTCATGGGTTCTGGGTTGTAGTTTGATAGTTTCAGGTATCCACCACCAGCTACCCCAATTCTTTAGAACCTAAAAAGGGTTGTCTAAAGTGTGCGTAAGAGTGCCCACCAGAGTGACCTCTCGGCTCCTTTTGGATTCTCTCTGCCACTGAAGCTTATTTCATTTCCTTTCACATCCCCCTTTTGGTCAAGAAGATGTTCTCCGTCCCACGATGCCAGATCTACATTCCTCCCCGGGAGTCATATTCCACGTTGCCAGGGAGATTCACTCCCCTGGGTGTCTGATCCCACGTAGGGGGGAGGGCAGTGATTTCACCTTTCAAGTTGGCTTAGCTAGAGAGACAGGGCCACATCTGAGCAACAAAGAGGCATTCGGGAGGAGGCTCTTAGGCACAACCATAGGGAGGCCTAGCCTCTCCTTTGCAGCAACCGTCTTCCCAAGGGTAAAACCTGTGGTAGAGGGCCCAACCCATCAAACCACCAGTCCCCTATGTCTGTGGTCATGTTAGCAACCATGGAGGTGGGGTAGGCGAATACCCCTGCATTCTCCACAGGCTCCTCAAGGGGGCACTACATCTTTTTCTTTTTCCTTGTTTTACTTTTCTTTTTTTTTTTAACTTTCCCTTCTTTTTTAAATCAACTGTATGAAAAAAAAGTTAAAAAGAAAACAAACATACAATAAAAGAACATTTCAAAGAGACCATAACAAGGGAGTAAGAAAAAGACAACTAACCTAAGATAACTGCTTAACTTCCAACATGTTCCTACTTTACCCCAAGAAAGTTACCTAATATAGCAACCTTTCTGTGAACTTGCTCCTACTATATCCATCAGAAATTAACAGACCATAGTCATTCCTGGGCATCCCCAGAACGTTAAATAGCTTATCTGTTCTTCTTGGATTATTGTTCCCCCTTCCTTAATTGCTCTCTATTGCTAGTTCCCCTACATTCTACATTATAAGCCATTTGTTTTACATTTTTCAAAGTTCACATTAGTGGTAGCATATAATATTTCTCTTTTTGTGCCTGGCTTATTTCGCTTAGCATTATGTCCTCAAGGTTCATCCATGTTGTCATATGTTTCACGAGATCGTTCCTTCTTACTGCCGCGTAGTATTCCATCGTGTGTATATACCACATTTTATTTATCCACTCATCTGTTGAAGGACATTTGGATTGTTTCCATCTCTTGGCAATTGTGAATAATGCTGCTATGAACATTGGCGTGCAGATATCTGTTCGTGTCACTGCTTTCCGATCTTCTGGGTATATACCGAGAAGTGCAATCGCTGGATCGAATGGTAACTCTATATCTAGTTTTCTAAGGAACTGCCAGACTGACTTCCAGAGTGGCTGAACCATTATACAGTCCCACCAACAGTGAATAAGAGTTCCAATTTCTCCACATCCCCTCCAGCATTTGTAGTTTCCTGTTTGTTTAATGGCAGCCATTCTAACCGGTGTTAGATGGTATCTCATTGTGGTCTTAATTTGCATCTCTCTAATAGCTAGTGAAGCTGAACATTTTTTCATGTGTTTCTTGGCCATTTGTATTTCCTCTTCAGAGAACTGTCTTTTCATATCTTTTGCCCATTTTATAATTGGGCCGACTGTACTATTGTCATTGAGTTGTAGGATTTCTTTATATATGCAAGATATCAGTCTTTTGTCAGATACATGGTTTCCAAAAATTTTTTCCCATTGAGTTGGCTGCCTCTTTACCTTTTTGAGAAATTCCTTTGAGGTGCAGAAACTTCTAAGCTTGAGGAGTTCCCATTTATCTATTTTCTCTTTTGTTGCTTGTGCTTTGGGTGTAAAGTCTAGGAAGTGGCCGCCTAATACAAGGTCTTGAAGATGTTTTCCTACATTATCTTCTAGGAGTTTTATGGTACTTTCTTTTATATTGAGATCTTTGGTCCATTTTGAGTTAATTTTTGTGTAGGGGGTGAGGTAGGGGTCCTCTTTCATTCTTTTGGATATGGATATCCAACTCTCCCAGCCCCATTTGTTGAAAAGATCATTATGACTCAGTTCAGTGACTTTGGGGGCCTTATCAAAGATCAGTCGGCCATAGATCTGAGGGTCTGTCTCCGAATTCTCAATTCGATTCCATTGATCTATATGTCTATCTTTGTGCCAGTACCATGCTGTTTTGGCAACTGTGGCTTTATAATAAGCTTCAAAGTCAGGGAGTGTAAGTCCTCCCACTTCGTTTTTCTTTTTTAGGGTGTCTTTAGCAATTCGAGGCATCTTCCCTTTCCAAATAAATTTGATAACTAGCTTTTCCAAGTCTGCAAAGTAGGTTGTTGGAATTTTGATTGGGATTGCATTGAATCTGTAGATGAGTTTGGGTAGAATTGACATCTTAATGACATTTAGCCTTCCTATCCATGAACATGGAATATTTTTCCATCTTTTAAGGTCCCCTTCTATTTCTTTTAGTAGAGTTATGTAGTTTTCTTTGTATAGGTCTTTTACATCTTTGGTTAAGTTGATTCCTAGGTACTTGATTTTTTTAGTTGCTATTGAAAATGGTATCTTTTTCTTGAGTGTCTCTTCAGTTTGTTCATTTCTAGCATATAGAAACATTACTGACTTATGTGCATTAACCTTGTATCCCGCTACTTTGCTAAATTTGTTTATTAGCTCTAGTAGCTGTATCGTCGATTTCTCAGGGTTTTCTAGATATAAGATCATATCATCTGCAAACAATGACAGTTTTACTTCTTCTTTTCCAATTTGGATGCCTTTTATTTCTTTGTCTTGCTGGATTGCCCTGGCTAGCACTTCCAGCACAATGTTGAATAACAGTGGTGATAGCGGGCATCCTTGTCTTGTTCCTGATCTTAGAGGGAAGGCTTTCAGTCTCTCACCATTGAGTACTATGCTGGCTGTGGGTTTTTCATATATGCTCTTTATCATGTTGAGGAAGTTTCCTTCAATTCCTACCTTTTGAAGTGTTTTTATCAAAAAGGGATGTTGGATTTTGTCAAATGCTTTTTCAGCATCTATTGAGATGATCAGTTGATTTTTCCCTTTTGCCTTGTTAATGTGTTGTAATACATTGATTGATTTTCTTATGTTGAACCATCCTTGCATGCCTGGAATAAACCCCACTTGGTCATAGTGTATGATTTTTTTAATGTGTCTTTGGATTCAATTTGCAAGTATTTTGTTGAGGATTTTTGCATCTATATTCATTAGGGAGATTGGCCGGTAGTTTTCCTTTTTTGTAACATCTTTGCCTGGTTTTGGTATTAGATTGATGTTAGCTTCATAAAATGAGTTAGGTAGTGTTCCATTTTCTTCAATGTTTTGAAAGAGTTTGAGTAAGATTGGTGTCAGTTCTTTCTGGAAAGTTTGGTAGAATTCCCCTGTGAAGCCATCTGGCCCTGGGCATTTATTTGTGGGAAGATTTTTTGATGACTGATTGGATCTCTTTGCTTGTGATGGGTTGGTTGAGGTCTTCTATTTCTTCTCTGGTCAGTCTAGGTTGTTCATATGTTTCCAGGAAATTGTCCATTTCCTCTACATTATCCAGTTTGTTGCCATACAGTTGTTCATAGTATCCTCTTACATTTTTTTTTTAATTTCTTCAGGATCTGCAGTTATGCCACCTTTTTCATTCATTATTTTGTTTATATGGGTCTTCTGTCTTTTTGATTTTGTCAGTCTAGCTAGGGGCTTGTCACTCTTGTTGATCTTCTCAAAGAACCAACTTTTGGTGATATTTATCCTCTCTATTGTTTTTTTGTTCTCTCTGTCATTTATTTCTGCTTTAATCCTTGTTATTTCTTTTCTTCTACTTGGTTTAGGATTTGTTTGCTGTTCATTTTCTAGCTTCTTCAGTTGATCCATTAGTTCTTTGATTTTGGCTCTTTCTTCCTTTTTAATATATGCGTTTAGTGCTATAAATTTCCCCCTTAGCACTGCTTTTGCTGCATCCCATAGGTTTTGGTATGTTGTGTTCTCATTTTCATTCGTCTCTATATATTTAGCAATTTCTCTTGCTATTTCTTCTTTAACCCACTGATTGTTTAGGAGTGTGTTGTTTAACCTCCAGGTATTTGTGAATTTTCTAAGTCTCTGATGGTTATTGACTTCTAATTGTATTCCATTGTGGTCAGAGAATGTGCTTTGAATAATTTCAATCTTTTTAAATTTATTGAGGCTTGTTTTATGTCCCAGCATATGATCTATTCTGGAGAAAGTTCCATGAGCACTAGAAAAGTATGTGTATCCTGGTGATTTGGGATGTAATGTCCTGTATATGTCTGTTAAATCTAATTCATTTATCAGATTGTTTAGGTTTTCAATTTCCTTATTGGTCTTCTGTCTGGTTGATCTATCTATAGGAGAGAGTGATGTGTTGAAGTCTCCCACAATTATTGTGGAAACATCAATTGCTTCCTTTAGTTTTGCCAGTGTTTCTCTCATGTATTTTGTGGCACCTTGGTTGGGTGCATAGACATTTACGATTGTTGTTTCTTCTTGCTGAATTGCCCCTTTTATTAGTACGTAGCGGCCTTCTTTGTCTCTCAAAACATCCCTGCATTTGAAGTCTATTTTATCTGAGATTAATATTGCTACACCTGCTTTCTTTTGGCTGTAGTTTGCATGAAATATTTTTTTCCATCCTTTCACTTTCAGTTTCTTTGTGTCCCTGTGTCTAAGATGAGTCTCTTGTATGCAACATATTGATGGTTCATTTTTTTTGATCCATTCTGCGAATCTATATCTTTTAATTGGGGAGTTTAATCCATTTACATTCAACGTTATAACCGTGAAGGCATTTCGTGAATCAGCCATCTTATCCTTTGGTTTATGTTTGCCATATTTTTCCCCTCTCTCTATTAATATCCTTTATTGTACCCATACCGAATCTCTTTAGTACTGAACCTTTCTCCAAGTCTCTCTGTCCTTTCTTTGTTTCTCTGTCTGTAGGGCTCCCTTGAGTATCTCCAGTAGGGCAGGTCTCTTGTTAGCAAATTCTCTCAGCATTTGTTTGTCTGTGAAAAATTTAAGCTCTCCCTCAAATTTGAAGGAGAGCTTTGCTGGATAAAATATTCTTGGCTGGAAAATTTTCTCACTCAGAATTTTAAATGTATCGTGCCACTGCCTTCTTGCCTCCATGGTGGCTGCTGAGTAGTCACTACTTAGTCTTATGCTGTTTCCTTTGTATGTGGTGAATTGCTTTTCTCTTGCTGCTTTCAGAACTTGCTCCTTCTCTTCTGTGTTTGACAGTGTGATCAGTATATGTCTCGGAGTGGGTTTATTTGGATTTATTCTATTTGGAGTTCGCTGAGCATTTATGATTTGTGTATTTATGTTGTTTAGAAGATTTGGGAAGTTTTCCCCAACAATTTCTTTGAATACTCTTCCTAGACCTTTACCCTTTTCTTCCCCTTCTGGGACACCAATGAGTCTTATATTTGGACGTTTCATATTATCTATCATATCCCTGAGGTCCATTTCGATTTTTTCAATTTTTTTCCCCATTCTTTCTTTTATGCTTTCATTTTCCATTCTGTCATCTTCCAGGTCACTGATTCGTTGTTCAACTTCCTCTAGTCTTTTACTATGAGTGTCCACAATCTTTTTAATTTGGTCAACAGTTTCTTTAATTTCCATAAGATCATCCATTTTTTTATTTAGTCTTGCAATGTCTTCTTTATGCTCTTCTAGGGTCTTCTTGATTTCCTTTATCTCCCGTACTATGGTCTCATTGTTCATCTTTAGTTATTTGAGTAGTTGCTCTAGGTGCTCTGTCTCTTCTGGTCTTTTGATTTGGGTGCTTGGGCTTGGGTTATCCATATCGTCTGGTTTTTTCATATGCTTTATAATTTTCTGTTGTTTTTCGCCTCGTGGCATTTGCTGAACTTGATAGGGTTCTTTTAGGATTTGTAGACCAATTGAAGTCCTTATCTCTAATTTATCAGATCTACAGCTTCGTGGAGTACACTTTCTCTAACTAACCAGCAGGTGGCGTCCACGAGCCACCTGTTCTCCACAAGCCAGTTCTCCTCTGCTTAGCCTTTTTGGTGAGTGGGGGAGTGAGTCTTGTGGGGTCCAATTGGTGTACCAAGCTTGCGTGTGTAGTTGGTGTTGCCTGCCCTGTATATGGGGCGTGTTTCTGGGCAGTCAGGGAGGGGGGGTGGCTCTAACAATCAAATCTCCCTGGTGATCCTAGAGTTTTAAAGCTGCTGCAATAGTCTAATCCTTCAGTTCAGTCCTGCCACAGTTTGTCTCTGCCACTGACCCACAAGTCCTTGGTATTGGCGTATGGCTCCTGAGACTTGCAAGTGGGCCCCTCTTCCAGGCCGTGCACCCTGGGTCCTCTGTTGAGGGATGACTGGGCTATGTCACAGGTGAGTGCCATCCCCCCAGGGCAGTTCTGGGCTGCTGGGCTGTGTAGGGAGGCTCCCAGTCTGCTGAAATGATGGCTGAATGGGGCTTTGTTAATTCACACTGCTCTACCTTCCCAACTCTGGGACAATCAGCTGAGGTTGCAGGGAAGGCTAATGTCCACGCCCAGTTTTGTGGTGTGTGCCTGTTATTTGAAGCACTTCCGTCACACTGGGTTGTCTGGGGCAGTTCTGGGCTATGGGGCTGGCGATGGGCAGGAGTGTTTCCTGTCCACCAGGATGATGGCTGTGAGCGGACACCCCCGTTTTCTTGGGAAGTTGTGGTGTTTAGTGAATTTTCTCAGCCACTGGATTATTGCGTTTTGTCTCAGAGCTCTCCTAGTTCTGCTCTTGACTTGACCTGCCCAAATAGCAAGTCTTTGAAGCTTTCTGTATTGGGCTTCTTAGAGTAATTGTTTTAGAAAAAGAAAAAAGGATTAAAACAAACAAACAAACAAACAAAAAAAACAGGCCCTCCTCAGAGATCTAATGGGTTATTGAAATGCTAAGAGACAAAGCAACCAGGGCGATTAAGGAAAGGTCCACAGGGCAGAGAGATCAGCTTTTCTTTGGGATTTGCATATGCGCCTCAGGGCCCTTCCCCTTTCTATGTTCACCAGAACTCCAAAAATCCTCCGCTTTTATTTTGGAGTTTTTCATGTTGTTTTTTTTTCTATGCCTGTCTCCTCTCTGCTGGGCTGGCTGCTCTCAGATTCTCTGGTGTCTGGTCTCAGTCTATCTATGGTTGGAGTTTGGATCAGTAGAATGAGTTTCCGATAAGGGCTGCCACTGCAATTCTCCCTTCTCCTTCCCGGAGCTGACAGCCCCTCCTCCCCCGGGACTGAGCCTGGCAGGGAGGGGCGCGGGTCCCCTGGCCGCAAAACTTACAGATTTCGCTGATCTCAGCAGTTCCACGTTTTCATGAGTGTTGTATGAAGTATGCCCAAAGTCAGATTGCTCTGTGGTGTCCAGTCCACGCAGTTCCTGGCTTTCTACCTACTTTCCTGGAGGAGTAACTAAAACATACAGCTCACCAGTCTGCCATCTTCCACTTTCTTTTTTGAAGTATATTTTTGCTGGGTATAGAATTCTGGGTTGATAATTTTTTCTTAAAGCACTTTTAAAAGATTTTGCTACATTTTTCCCAGCTTTTTTAGCTTCTGATGAGAAATTGCCTATGTTTATTTATTTTGCTTTCTCTGTATGAAATGTATGTGTTCTCTTTTTGCTTTCAATCACTTTGGTTTTCAGTGATTGGCATATGATGCATCCAGGAATGGGTTTTTATATATGTATATATATTTATCCTCTTTGGATAAATTCTCTAACTTTCTGGGATCTGTAGTTTGATATCATATATCACTTCTGGAAAATGATTGACCATTATGGCTTCAGGTGTTTCTTCTGCCCTGTTCTCTCTCTCTTTTCATTACATGTTTTTTAGACCATTTGATATTGTCCCACAACCCTTGGGTGTTGTCTCTTTTTTTTCTTCCACTTTAGTTCCTTTATGCTTCATTTTGGATAATTTCCTTTGACGTATCTTCAAGTTCACTGAAATTTTCCTTAGATCTGTTGAATTTACTGAGTTTGTTAGTTATTCCTTCATTTCTTTTACTGTGTTTTTCTTTTTTAGCATTTCTACTTAATATTTTCTTGGAGTTTCCATCTGTCTGCTGAAGGACCCTATTTGTTCTTGCATGTTGTCTTCCTTTTTCACTAGTGCCTTTAACAAATGAATCATGGTTACATTAAATTCCCTTTCTGATGGTTCAAAAGTTGAGTTATCTCTGAGTTGTGTTCTGTTGATTGCTTTGATTTTGACAGTGTGTTTTAGTCTTGCTTTTATCGTTGTCTCATGATGTTCACTTGAATGCTTACCATCATGTGTAGAAAGCAGGTTTATTCAGATTTCTCTTCTTCATAAGCATGTTCTATTTTCTCTAAAATATGTGGGTTTTTCTTTTCTTGTTCATTTTAGGTCAGATTTCATATTTACTGGTATAAAGTTTTCATTGTAATCTCATGATATCATAAATTACTAATGTAGCTTTTGTTGTTACCTTCTCTTTTTAAAATTCTTAATATGATTTATTTGCCTCTGCTTTATTCTTCAAAACTCTTCACTTATTTGATTTATTTTGTTACTCTTCTCAAAGAAACATTTTTTTGTTGTTGTTTATTGAGCTATGGTGATTTTTTCAGTTTGAATAATTTGTGCTTTATAGTATTTTCCTACTTTCTTTAGGTTTATCCTGTTCGTTTTATTATTTTTTTAGTGTTTTTATTTGATAAAGAAAGTAATTTTAAATCATTTTATTAATGAATTGGATGCTTACTTTTCACCATTTTAAATATCTGTAGAAGCATTTTAGTCTATAACGTTCCCTCACACTACCATCTTGACTGCATCCCACAACTTCTAAAATGTCTTATTCTCATTATCAGTTCTAAGTTTTTTCACATTTACATTATATGTTCTTTTTTTAACCCAAGAGTTATTTAAGACTATTTTTAATTTCCAAATATAAATGATTGCCCAGATTATGTCTTTATTTTTCTGCCATTTATTTCTAGCTTAACTTATTTTGGTTAAAATATTCTCTACCATATTGATTCTTTGATATTTCTTGATTCCTTTTTTTAAATACTTTTTTTATTGTGAAATTTAGCATACATACATAACAGTGATAACTTTCAAAGTACTGTTTAACAAGTAGTTAGCAAATTTCAAAGAATGTTTTTGCTTACAATTCCACAATTTCAGTTATTATCTCATTGTAAAATATATATGCAGAAAGGTGATAACTTTCGAAGAAAAATTTAACAAGTAGCTCTAGAGAAAATTTCAAAGAATGTTATGGGTTACAGTTCCACTTTTTCAGTTATTTCCTTCTAGCTATTCTTATACCCTAGCATCTAAAAAAATGCATATATATTTATATGAAGATTCAATATTTGTAATCCTTTGTTAAATCCAGCTTGTTTGTTGCTACCCCTTCCTCTTGTTTAATCACTTTCTTAATCTTCAGGAGTGTCTAGGCAAAGACCACCCTAACTTGTTCATAGTGAAAAGCGATGTTAATTTTCTTGTAGTATGGTAGGAACATGTTTGGAGCAATGTAGTTATTTTAAGTTATTTATTTTTGTTATTCCTTTGTTTTCTTTTGTTTGAAATGTTTGTTTTGTTTTGTTTTTTTGATAAATAAAGTTTAAAAAAAAAGAGATGTCAACATTATGAGGAAGGGAGCTGCATCTGATTGTTGTTCTTAAAGAGGCTGTTGCCTCTGGGTTTTAGGCCTTGTCTGGCATAGGAGCACTCTGGTGGATTTAACTTTCTGAGAAATAAACTCAGTGAGGGAAACTTTTATAGAATCTCAGGGTCTTGGGTATTTGAGAACAACTGTTGTTTAGGACATGGCATACTGTGTCCATTTGGGATATCCAGCTGGAGCTTGCATAAGAGGAACCTCCAGGATAGCCTCTCAACTCTATTTGAGATCTCTTAGCCTCTTTAACCTTATTTTGTTACCTTTCTTTTTCTCCTTTGGTCAAGAAGGTACTTTCAATCCCTTCTCCCATTCCTGGGAGTCGTGTCCCATATCGCCAGGAAGAGTCACTCCCCTGGGAGTCATGTCCCACATAGGGGAGAGGTTAATGAATTTATTTGCCAATTTGGGCTTAGAGGGAGAAAGGCCACATCTGAGCAGTAAAAGAGGTTCCATGGAGGTGCCTCTTAGGCATAATTATAGGAAGGCTTAGCCTCTCTTTTACGGCCATAAGTTTCACATGAGCAACCTTCAAGATTGAGGGTTTGACTTATTAAGTATGGGGTTCCTGTTCTAGTTTGCTAATGCTGCAGAATGCAAAACACCAGAGATGAATTGGCTTTTATAAAAAAGGGGGTTTATTTGGCTACACAGTTACAGTCTTAAGGCCATAAAATGCCCAAGGTAACACATCAGTAATCGGGTACCTTCACTGGAGGATGGCCAATGGCATCCGGAAAACTTCTGTTAGCTGGGAATGCACGTGGCTGGCGTCTGCTCCAAAGTTCTGGTTTCAAAATGGCTTTCTCCCAGGACGTTCCTCTCTAGCAAGCTTGCTCCTCTTCAAAACGTCACTCACAGCTGCACTGAGTTCCTTCTCTTTGAGTCAGCTCATTTATATGGCTCCACTGATCAAGGCCCACCGTGAATGGGTGGGGCCATGCCTCCATGGGAGTATCTCATCAGAGTCATCACCCACAGCTGGGTGGGGCACATTCCAAGCAAATCTAATCAGCACCAAAACATCTGCCCCACAAGACTGCATCAAAGATAATGGCGTTTGGGGGACACAATACATTCAAACTGGCACAGTTCCTAATTTCACATAGCATATATTCTGCTCAAGATAAACAATTAGTATCTCATATTATCTTCACTTAGCTGTGCAATCACCATTACTCTTAATTTTAAACAATTATCATAATACAAAAAAATCCCAGAGCTCTTATCAGTCACTAATTATTCATCCCTGGTATTAGTATAGTGCTGGTAAGATAGCCTATTTAATATAGTCTGTAATATGTAATGGGTAGTTTTTGCATATACCACTCTGTTGTTAACTCCTTGTACCAGTGTCAAACCTTAGAACTATATCATGCAAGCACTTATTTATATTTTAGTGCTACTCTGTGGCTTGCATGCATTTTAACTACCACTTTCAATCATGTTCACCTTAAATGCATCACTGATACTTAAAATCCCACTAACAAACCATAAACACCCCTGT
The DNA here is from genome assembly GCF_015220235.1 of Choloepus didactylus. Classification (NCBI taxonomy): domain Eukaryota; kingdom Metazoa; phylum Chordata; class Mammalia; order Pilosa; family Megalonychidae; genus Choloepus; species Choloepus didactylus. The sequence goes on from NC_051328.1 coordinate 30,524,849, forward strand.
CCACTCCCCTACCTTTAAATTCACCCTCATTATTATGTCTGTCCATATTAGGTTATGATTCCCCCTTCACTAGCTTCTGACTATCTCTAGGTCCCCTATATTCTATATTATAAGACACTGATTTTACATTATCCAAGGAGTTCATAGTAGTGGTAGCATATAATATCTCTCCTTTTGTGTCTGACTTATTTCAGTCAGCATTATATCTTCAAGGTTCATCCATGTTGCCATATGTTTCAGGACCTCATTCCTTCTTACTGATGCATAGTCTTCCTTCATATGTATATACCACATTTTGTTTATCCACTCTTCTTTTGAAGGACACTTGGATTGTTTCCATCTCTTGGCAATTGTGAACAATGCCGCTATGAACATTGGTGTACAAATGTCTGTTTGTGTCACTGCTTTCAGATCTTCTGCATGTATGCTGAGATGTGGAATTGCCAGATCATAGGATACCTCAACATCTGTTTTCTAAAGAACCACCAAACTGTCCTCCACAGTGGCTGTACCATTATTCGTTCCCACCAGCAATGAATAAGAGTTCCGTTTTCTCCACATTCTCTCCAGCATTTGTAGTTTCCTGTTTGTTTAATGGCAGCCATTTTTATTAGTGTGAGATAATATCTCACTGTGGTCTTGATTTCCATTTCCCTGATAGCTAGTGAATATGAACATTTTTATGTGTTTTTTAGACATTTGTATTTCCTCTTCAGAAAATTGTCTGTTCATACCTTTTGTCCATTTTATAATTGGGCTGTTAGTATTAATGTTGCTGAGTTGTAGGATTTCTTTATATATGCAGGATATCAGTCTCTTTTTGGGTATATGGTTTCCAAGTATTTTCTCCCATTGCTTTGGCTGCCTCTTCAGCTTTTTGACAAATTCCTGTGAGGTACATAAGTTTTTGATTTTAAGGAGTTACCAATTTATCTATTTTTTCTTTTATTGCTTGTGCTTTGGGTGTAAGGTCTAAGAAACTACCTCCTAATACTAGGTCTTAAAGATGTTTCCCTACATTATCTTCTAGGTGTTTTATGGTACTGTCTCTTATATTGAGGTCTTTGGTCCACTTTGAGTAAATTTTTGTATAGGGTGTGAGGTAGGAGTCCTCTTTCATTCTTTTGGATATGGATATCCTGGATATCCAGTTTCCTTAGCCTGGTTTCTGAAGAAAGGCTGCAGGTATCCAGGACACCTCTGTCACATGGGAAGGCACAAGGCTGGCATGTGCTAGTCCTTTGCTCCTGGGTTTCGATGCTTTCAGCTCTGGTTCCAATGGCTTCCTCTTTGTGCCTTCTGGGTCCTCTCTTAACTCCTGTAGGACTTTTCTCTTTCTGCTTCTCTGGGGACCTTTTTTTTTAAAAAAAAATCAATTTTATTGAGATATATTCACATACCTTACAGTCATCCAAAGTGTACAATCAGTGGTTCAGAGTACTATTATATATTTGTGAATTCATCACCACAGTCAAATTTTGAAATTTTTCATTACCAAAAACACACAAAAAAAACAATAATAAAAATAAGAGTAAAAATAATACCCAAAACATCCCATCCTCCCATCCCTCCCTATTATTGATTTACTTTTTGTCTCCATTTTTCTACTCATCTGTCCATACACTGGATAAAGGGAGTGAGAGCCACAAGGTTTTCACAATTACACAGTCACACAGTGTAAGCTATATAGTTATACAATCGTCTCTAAGAATCAAGACTACTGGGTTGCAGTTTAACAGTTTCAGGTATTTCCTTCTAGCTATTCTAATACACTAAAAATTAAAAATGGATATCTACATAACACGTGAGAATAACCTCCAGAATGTCCTCTCAACTCCATTTGAAATCTCTCAGCCACTGAAACTTTCTTTCATTTTTCTTCCCCCTTTTGGTCAAGAAGGCTTTCTCAATCCCTCAATGCTGGGTCCAGGTTCATTCCTGGGAGTCATGTCCAATGTTGCCAGGGAGGTTTATACCCCTGGGAGTCAGGTTCCACATTGGGCAGGGTACAGTGAGTTTACCTGCAGAGTGGGTTTAGAGAGAGAGGCCACATCTGACCAACAAAAGAGGTTCTCTGAGGTTGACTCTCAGGCACAATTATAAGTAGGTTTAGCCTCTCCTTTGCAGTAGCAACCTTCATAAGGGCAAGCCCCAAGAGCGAGGGCTCAGCCTTCTAAATTGGTAGTCCTCAGTGCTTGTGAGAATATCAGTAATTCCCCAGTTGAGGAAGTCTACTATTTCCATATTTTTCTCCCAATCTCTTAACGGGGCTTTGTGATTACATTTTTGTTCTCTGCCAAAATTACTGTTGGGTATTTTGGGGCTTCACACTAACCTGTACAAACTGACCAGATCTCACTCCCTATTCAAAGTTCCATGTAATTATGGTGTTGGAATAAACTGTGACCATACACAGTAAATTATCTATTATGCTATGGAAAATATAAGTTTTGCATCAAATAACCATTTCTTCCTTTGGTCTCACACAGAAGTTGAAGTTTTAAAACACCATCAGGGAGAAGGGGCAAGATGGTGGCATAGAGAGGAGTGGAAGCTAAGTAATCCCACTGGAACAACTTAAAAAACCAGAAACAACTAGTAAATAATCCAGAATAACTGTGGGGGGACAAACGAGACCACCCACTCATCATACACCAACCTGAATTGGGAGGAATGCCCAAGATCACAGCATAAAATCTGTAAGTAAAACCTGCAGATCCAAGTCACAAGACCCCCTCCCCCATAGCCTGAACTGCAAAGCCTCATGGTGCCAGAGAGAAGCTCCCTTCCAGCAAGCAAATATAGCTCAGCTGAGCTCCAACTGGGGTTTTAAGTAGCAAGTGTGAACTGCTCACTACAGATACGAATCCCCAAAAAACAGACAGAGGCTTTGGGTGACGACTGACCTTGGACAGCCGGAGGGTCGCCTTGGACTGGGTCTGAAGGGGACTATCTGTTTCTTTTTCGGCTCAGTGGAGAAAGCCCCAGTCATATTCAGTTTCCAGGGCTGTGACTCGGGGAAGGGTGGAGAGAACACAAGCAGAGAGAGAGAGACCATTGAAATGCTAATGACCTCCCCCTAGGGGGTCTATCTTCTCTAAGAGGAAAGGGGTGGGACCCTTTCCATTCAGAACCAGACCCCAGAGCCTGGGGGAACACAGCCATACCTCCTCACACCAGTCAAGAATTATAGGCTAACAGGCATCACCTGCTGGGCAGAAAAGCACAGTGACTTGAGGCATCACAGGGTGGAGCAGTTTTCTAAGACACACCCTCAGGGAAACCAGATACTGAATATTTCTTCCCTCTGGGACCTGAGCCTGTTCTGGTCTGGGAAACCCTGATTTGGATAACCAAGGAAACCATGCCTAGACAACAGAAAATTACAACCTACACTAAGAAAAACAAAGTTATGGCCCAGTCAAAGGAACAAATGTACACTTCAACTGAGATACAGGAATTTAAACAACTAATGCTAAATCAAGTCAAAAAGTTTAGAGAAGACATTGCAAAAGAGATAGAGGCTGTAAAGGAAACACTGGGCATATATACGGCAGAAATTGAAAGTTCAAAAAAACAACTAGTAGAATCTATGGAAATGAAAGGCACAATGCAAGAGATGAAAGACACAATGGAAACATACAACAGCAGATCTCAAGAGGCAGAAGAAAACACTCAGGAACTGGAGAACAAAACACCTGAAAGCCTACATGCAAAGGAGCAGATGGAGAAAAGAATGAAAAAATATGAGCAACGTCTCCGGGAACTTAAGGATGAAAAAAGTACAATAATGTACGTATCATTGGTGTCCCAGAAGGAGAAGAGAAGGGAAAAGGGACAGAAGCAATAACAGAGGAAATAATTAATGAAAATTTCCCATCCCTTATGAAAGACATAAAATTACAGATCCAAGAAGCGCAGCGTACTCCAAACAGAAGAGATCTGAATAGGCCTACGCCAAGACACTTAATAATCAGATTATCAAATGTCAAAGACAAAGAGAGAATCCTGAAAGCAGCAAGAGAAAAGCGATCCATTACATACAAAGGAAGCTTGATAAGACTATGTGCGGATCTTTCAGCAGAAACCATGGAGGCAAGAAGGAAGTGGTGTGATATATTTAAGATACTGAAAGAGAAAAACCGCCAACCAAGAATCCTGTATCCAGCAAAGCTGTCTTTCAAATATGAGGGAGAGCTCAAAATATTTTCTGACAAACAGACAATGAGAGACTTTGTGAACAAGACACCCGCCCTACAGGAAATACTAAAGGAAGCACTACAGAGTGATAGAAGACAGAAGTGTGTGGTTTGGAACACAATTTTGGGAGATGGTAGCACAACAATGTAAGTACACTGAACAAAGATAACTATGAATACGGTTGAGAGAGGAAGGTTGGGAGCATGTGAGACACCAGAAGAAAGGAGGAAAGATAAAGACTGGGACTGTGTAACTTGGTGAAATCTAGAGTGTTCAACAATTGTGATAAAATGTACAAATATGTTCTTTTACGAGGGAGAACAAGCAAATGTCAATCTTGCAAGATGTTAAAAATGGGGAGGCATTGGGGGAGGGATGCAATCAGCATAAACTAGAGACTGTAACTAATAGAATCATTGTATTATGCTTCCTTTAATGTAACAAAGGTGATATACCAAGGTGAATGCAGATAAGAGGGGGGGATAGGGGAGGCATGTTAGACACTTGACATTGGTGATATTGTCTGATTCTTTACTCTACTTTGATTTAAGGTTATTTTTCCTTTTGCTGCTTCCTAGCTGTCATTTTTTTTTTCCTCTTTCTTTTGCCTCTCTGCCTTCTTTGACTCTCCCTCCTGCCTTGTGGAAGAAATGTAGATACCCTTATATAGATAGTGGTGAAGATGGTGAACACATAAATATATGACCAAACAGAGAACCATCGATTATTTACTTAGGATGGAATGTATGCTGAGTGAACAAAACCATATAAAAAAAAAAAAAACGGGTTGGTGACAGAACCTCAAGGGCAATATACTGAGTGAAATAAGCCAGACACATAAGGACAATTATTGCTGGGTCTCACTGATAGGAACTAATTATAATATGTAAACTCATAGACATGAAATATAAGGTACCAAGATACAGGACAAGGCTTAAGAATGGGGAGCGGTTGCTTAGTATGAGCAGAATGTTCAACTAGGATGAACTTAAATGTTTGGAAATGAACAGACATGTCTGTAGCAAGATGTGAGAATAACTAACAGTGCCAAATGGTGTGTGAATTAGGTGGAAAGGGGAGGCTCAGAGTCATATATGTCACCAGAAGGAAAGTTGGAGGTCAAAAGATGGAAATGTATAAAACTGAATCCTATGGTGGGCAATGTCCATGATCAACTGTACAAATACTAGAAATCGCTTCCATGAACCAGAACAAATGTACGGCAATACAATTAGAAGTTAATAATAGAGGGGCATATAGGAAAAAATATATACCTATTGCAAACTATATACTACACTTAGTAGTATTTCAGCATTTTTTCATAGACAGTAACAAATGTACTATACCAACACTACAAGTCAATAATTGAGGGGGGTTGGTTAGGGATAGGGGAGGATTCGAGTTTCCTTTTCTTTTTTTCTTTTTTTCTTTTTTCATCTTTCACTTTTTTTCTTGTCTGGATTAATGAAAAGTTTCTGAAAATTGAACAAAAATTAAGTGTGGTGATGGATGCACAGCTGTATGGTGGTACCCAGGGGCAAGTGATTGTACACTTTTGATCTTTGGATAATTGTATGGTATCTGAACAATCCCAATAAAAATTAAAAAGGAAAAAAAATTAAAAATAAAAACAAAAACAAACAAAAAACACCATCAGTATCATCTTTTACCCTTTAGTCTGGTTTACCTTAGTCTTAACCAAGTCTGTTTTGTTTATATTTCTAATTGCAGTCTGATCTCTTTTTCAGCTTCTTTAACATTTGCTGTATGGGGTAATGCTGACATTTGTAGCTGCCGAATTCTGGCTCTTGTGTCTCAGGTGTCACACAGATAACCAGAGTTCTAGGAACCGGCCAGGTTATTCACAAAAAGGTCAGCATCTCACAGTTTAGAAATAGCCATTACAACTCAGGAATAGATGTAATTCCTGTAAGAGCTTACAACGAGGAACCTTTACCATAAGCCTTCCCTGAGAACCTATGCTCTCAGATTCAGTTCTCAGAGTTTGAACGTAATAGTTAGGCTGTATTAGGTGGAATAATCTTAGTCTTTTCATTTCTGGTTTATTTCACTCAAAATACTGTCCTCAGGGTCCGTTCACCTCGTTGCATACCTCATATCTTCATTCTTTCTTGTAGCAGCTCTATATTGAACAATATGAACAGTTCACCATTCTGTTCATTAGTCGACGTACCCTCAGGCCACCTCCATCCATTGCGAATCATGAATACTGTTGCCATAAACACCAGTGTGTAAATGTCCATTCATGTCCCTGCTGTCAATTTTTTTCATTTCAGTTACCACATTTTTCAGTTTTAGAATTCTAGAGGAAGTTTGTTCCTTTTTGTAGATTCCAGTCCTTTGTTGAAATATTCTCATAACATCCACATGATCTTTATGTTTTCTTTTACTTTACTTTATATTGGGTGCTACAGAAAACATAGATTTTGCACCAAATACACATCTCTTCCATTGGTCTCACACAGAATTTGAAGTTTTAAAACACCGTCTATATTGTCCTTTATTCTTTAATCTGATTTATCTTAGTCCTAACCATGTCCATTTCATTGATATCTCTAATTGAAGTCTGATGTCTTTTTCAACTTCTTTAACCCTTGCTGTATGAGGTAATGCTGGCATTCATAGCTGCCAAACTCTGGCTCTGAGACTCAGGTGTCATGTCACATGGATACCAGAAGTTCCAGGGACTGACCAGGTTTTACACAAAGAGCTCAGCATCTCAGAGTTTAGAAATAGCCATTACAACTCAGAAATAGATGTAACTGTTACAATCTAGGAACATTTACCATAATCGATCCCCTGATAACCTATGCTCTCAGATTCATTTCTCAGAGTTTGCGCATTAGAGTTATTCCATATTAGTGAGGCATTTTAATGTTTGTCTTTTTATTTCTGGTTTATTTCACTCAACATACTGTCCTCATGGTCCATTTACCTAGTTGCATACCTCACAACTTCATTCCTTCTTGTAGCCACTCAATATTCCATTGTATGTCATACCGGTTTGTATATAGTGTATATTCTGTCTCCCAGAAAAGGCCATGTTCTTTGATGCAAGCTTGTGTGGGCAGACATATGTATTAGTGTTGATTAGATTGTAATTCTTTGAGTGTTTCCATGGAGATGTGACCCACCCAACTGTAGGTGATAACTCTGATTAGATAGTTTTCATGGAGGTGTTGCCTGCCCATTCAGGGTGGGCCTTGATTAACTTACTAGAGCACTATACAAGCTCAGACAGAAGGAGCAGCTTGCTACAGCCAAGAGATTCAACTTTGAAGAATGCACAGGAGCTGAGAGAGGAGCATCAGCTTACAGAGACATTTTGGAGACAGCCTTTGAAAGCAGTCTTTTGCTCCTGAGAAGTTAAGAGAAGACAAACACCCCAAGAGCAACTAAGAGTGACATTGTTAAGGAACTTCAGCCTAGAGAGGAATGTCCTGGGAGAAAGCCACTTTGAAACCAGAACTTTGGAGCAGATGCCAGCCATATGCCTTCCCAGCTAACAGAGGTTTTCCAGACACCATTGGCCATCCTCCTGTGAAGGTACCCGATTGCTAATGTGTTACCTTGGACACTTTATGGCCTTAAGACTGTAACTGTGTAACCAAATAAACTGGAACAAGTTTACTGTAACTGTGTCAGCTTCTCAAGGCAAACTCTGGGCTAGTACCTCCAAAACATCAGCAAAACTCTCCTTTCAATGGCCATCTTCAAAATGTCTCTGTAAGTTGCATCTCCTCTCTCAGCTCCTGTGTGTTCTTCAAAGTGTCCCTCTTGGCTGTAGCAAGCTTGCTGGTTCTGTCTGAGCTTATATAGTTTTCTAGTAAACTAATCAAGGCCCATGCTGAATGGGTGGGGTCACATCTCCATGGAAATAATCAAAGAATTACAATCTAATCAACACTAATAAGTCTGCTCACATAAGATTGCATCAAAGATAATGGCATTTTGGGGGACATAATACCTCCAAACTGGCACAGCCCTTTATCATATTAAGGACGTTTCCTTCAATTCCTAACCTTTGGAGTGTTTTTATCATAAAAGGATGCTGGATTTTGTTGAATGCTTCTTCAGCATCTATTGAGATGATTGCTTGATTTTTCTCTTCTGATTTTTTAATGTGTTTTATTACATTAATTGATTTTCTTATGTCGAACCACCCTTGCATGCCTGGGATGAACTCCACTTGTTCAAGGTGGATAAGTTTTTTAATATGCCTTTGAATTCGATTTGCAAGCATTTTGTTTAAAATTTTTGCATCTCTATTCATTAGGGAAATCAGCCTGTAGTTTTCCTTTCTAGTAGCATCTTTATCTAGTTTTGGTATTAGAGTGGTGTTAGCTTCATAAAATGAGTTAGGTAGTGTTCCATTTTCTTCAGTTTTTTGAAAGAGGTTAAGTAGGAGTGGTGTCAGTTCTTTTTGGAAAGTTTGTAGAATTCCCCTGTGAATTTTATTTGTAGGAAGCTATTTGAAAACTGATTGGATCTCTTTACTTGTAATTGGTTTATTGAGTTCTTCTATTTCTTCTTTATTCAATCTAGGCTGTTTGTGTGTTTCCAGGAAATTATCCATTTCCTCTAAATCTAGTTTATTGGCATAGAGTTGTTCATAGTATCCTCTTATGATATTTTTTATTTCTTCAGGATCCATAGTAATTTCCCCCCTCTTGTTTATTATTTTGTTTATTTGGATCTTCTCTCTTTTTGACTTTGTCAGTCTAACTAAAGGTTTGTCAATCTTGTTGAGGTTCTCAAAGAACAAACTTTTGGTTTCATTTATTCTTTCTATTGTTTCTTTTCATTTTCCAAGTCATTTATTTCTGCCTTAATCCTTGCTATTTCTTTTCTTTTAGGATTAGTTTGCTGATCATTTTCTAGCTTCCTCAGTTGTTCCATTAGTTCTTTGATTTTAGCTCTTTCTTCCTTCTTAACATATGCATTTAGAACTATAAATTTCCCTCTCAATACCATCTTTAGTTCATCCCACAAAATTTGATATGTTGTGTTCTCATTTTCATTGATCTCTAGATATTTAGCAATTTCTCTTGCAATTTCTTCTTTGACCCACTGATTGTTTAGGAGTGTGTTGTTTAACCTGGAGATACTTGTGAGTGTTCTGGTTCTTTGACAGTTATTAACTCCTAGTTGTATTCCATCATGATGAGATTTTGTTTTAATATTTTAAAATTTATTGAGGCTTGTTTTATGCCCCAGTATATGATCTATCCTGGAGAAAGTTCCATGAGCACTAGAGAAGAATGTATATCTTGGTAATTTGGAATGTAATGTTCTATATGTATCTGTTAAGTCTAATTCATTTATCACATTGTTTAAATTCTCAGTTTCCTTACTGGTCTTCTGTCTAGCTGATGTATCTATAGGAGAGGGTGTCATATTGAAGTCTCCAACAATTACTGTGGAAACATCTATTGCTTCTATCAGTTTTGCCAATATTTGTCTCATATACTTTGGAGTGCCTTCATTGGGTGCGTAAATGTTTATGATTGTTATTTCTTCTTGGTAAATTGTTCCTGTTATTAGTATATAGTGTCCTTTGTCTCTTATAACATCCTTGGATTTAAAGTCAATATTATCTGAAAGTAGTATTGCTATCCCTGCTTTCTTTTGGCTGTAGCATGCATGGAATACTTTTTTCCATCCTTTAACTTTCAATTTCTTTGTGTCACTATGTCTAAGATGAGTCTCTTCTAAATAACATATTGATGTTTCTATTTTTTAATCCATTCTGCCAATCTATATCTTTTAATTGGGGAGTTCAACCCATTCACATTCAATGTTATTACTTTGAAGGTTGTTTTTGAATCAGCCATCTTGCCTTTGATTTTCATTTGCCAGATCTATTTTTACTTTATCTCTCTCTTTCCTTTAAGGTACCCTTACTAAGGCTCTTCAGTTCCGTGCCCTTCTCCAGATCTCTCTCTCCTTCCTTTTTTTCTCAGCCAGTAGAGCTCCCCTTGGTAGTTCTTGTAGGGCAGGTCTCTTGCTAACAAATTCTCTCAGCATTTATTTGTCTGTGAAAATTTTAAACTCTCCTTCAATTTTGAAGAAGAGCTTTGCTGGTTAGAGAATTCTTGGCTGGCAATTTTTCTCTTTCAGAATTTTAAATATATCATACCACTGCCTTCTCGCCTCCATGGTGCCCGCTGACTAGTCAGTCCTCAATTTTGTATTGTTTCCCTTATATGTGGTGAATTGCTTCTCTCTTGCTGCTTTCAGAAGTTTCTCCTCTTTGGCATTCGACAATCTGATCAGGATATATCTCAGAGTGGGTTTATTTGGATTTATTCTATTTGGAGTTCATCGGGCATCCTTGATTTGCATATTTATGTTGTTTAGAAGGGTTGGGAAATTTTCCCTGGCGGTATCTTTGAATACTTTTCCTAGCCCTTTTCTTTTTTCCCTTCTGCCTTCTGGGACACTGATAATTCTTATATTTGTGCGCTTCATATTGTCCATCATTTCCCTGAGATCCATTTCAAATTTTTCAAATTTTTTCACCATTCATTCTTTTGTGCTTTCACTTTCCATAATCCTATCTTCAACTTCACTAATTTGGTCCTCTGCCTCTTCAAATCAAGTGTTATGTGTCTCAAGAATATTTTTCATTTGATCAACAGTATGTTTTATTTCCATAATATGTGCTATTTTTTTTTTTTATTTACTCTTGCAAATTCTTGTTTATGCTCTTCTAGGACCTTCTTCATGTCCTTTATATCCTGAGCCATAATATTAATGTTTGTGACTACTTCTTTGATTAATTGCTCCAGGTTCTCTGTCTCTTCTGGGTTTTTCATTTACATGTTTAGGTTACCCATATCTTCTAGTTTCTTCATATGCTTTGTAATTTTCTGTTGTTTTTGGCCTCTTGACATTTGCTTATCTTCATAGGGCTCTTTTAGAGTATGCAGAATTATTTGAACATTTAGCTATAATTTGACATTCTAACTCTTAAGCTGCTTTTGCCTCCCTTGTTTGTGGAATACATCTTCTTAGAATATTTCTGGTTTTGTCTTTCATCAGTAATTTACTTCATCACTGATGCTCTGTTTCAACTCACAGTCTACATGGCCCAACATTTACTGTCCTTGTTTGTTCTCTTGGGAGTCTCTCGCTCACTAATCTCCAGGTTCCAGGAGCAATCCTAGTATAGCACGTGAACAGGTTTTCTTTACTTGAAACAGTCTTTGTGCTAGACTCTGTGGGTTTTTCATCTTCATTCTCTCACCTGCCTCACCAGTGTAATTTGTACCTGAAAAACCCCTCATAGGTCAAAAATATAATTACCATTAATTCCAAGGAGACATTTTTATACATTCCTCAGTCCCTAAATTAACAGTCATTTATACTAAAACAACACCATCATCTATTAAAAGGGACACAGTTGAATAATTAACATTAGTTAACATTACAGGACATAATGCAGACCCTCTTAATTACTCTAGAAAGGGGCTGTCTGCTGTTTTGTGGCTCTTTCATAACTGCCCTGTTGCGTATGATTTAGACTGTGCTGACAAAGAAAACCCAGAGAAGGGAACTCAGGAATTTCAGTTATTGGAGAATAATGGGAGCACTTCCCATGAGGTCCTGACAGTGGCTGTTCCCCCTAATCATAGAAGTGGATGTGGAGACATTGGCTCACTCACTTTTTCATTTGTTCCAAAAAGACACGTGCACAGAGCAGACATCGTGGGCTGCCAGGGATACAGTGGTGAATAAGGCCTGGCTCCTGCCCTCAGGGTTTACATCTTGGCACATGTGATAACACAGTCAACAATTAATGACAGAGTTTAATTTTCAGATGAGATACATGTTAAAATTGAACACTGGCAGCCAAGAGGTGCTGTTACAGGGCACTGTCCTGGGTGCTCCTAAAGGGCTTTCTGTCAACTCAGAGGAAGCAGCTGGTGTGAAGGCTCACGTGTGAGAAGATCGTGGGCATCCCAGCAGCAGACAAAGTCTGGGAAAAGGGCAGGGCCATGCGATGAAGCTGGAAAGATAGGTAAGGGCTGGGCCTATCCCTGTGAGAAAAATGTGGAACCGTGCTGGGGTTTAAGTAAGGAGGAGTCTCTTGGTTTGCCAGGCTGCTATGGCAGATACCACCTGGCTGGCTTAACCACAGGAATTTATCATCTTGTGGTTGCGGTGTCCACAGGCCCATGCTTTTCTCCGAAGTCCATAGCATTCTGCTGCTGGCTGGTGTCTCTGCCTGTCATCACCTGGCCACTTCTCAATCCTGTGTCTGCTCTTCTGGGTTTTCTGATTTGCAGCTTCTGACTCCTCTCTCCTCCTGGGACCCTCTCTTCATAAGGCTTGCACTAATATGGATTAAGACCCACCCTGATTCACTTGGCCACACCTGAATTAATGATAACATCTTCAAAAGGTCCTCATTACAAATGAATTCACACCCACAGGAACCTAGGTTAAGATTAGGAACCTGTCTTTTGTTGGCATATCTATTCAGTCTGTTATAAGTAGCATAATCTGATTTGCCTCTTAAAAAGTTGATGAGCTTGATGCTATCTGGGAAGAGAATTTAGGTAGATGGGCCTGGAAGCAGAAACCCCCACTGATGTCTAAGGGAGGAGTTTCTGCTAATTCATAGCACCTGTTTCATTTGCATTCAACAAACCAAGTAATTCCTCTGTCACTCAGTGTTGGCAATTAGTAAGAAATCATCATGTGCAAGGATCCAAACTCACTTAAATTCCTTCTTTCCTAGATCTGCTCCTAGCATCTTTCGGTGTCTGTCCATGCCTCCTGCCTCCATGCCCAGCCAGACTCCTGAGAATTACCCATCCCCACCTTAAAACCCTGGAATTCCATTCCCCCAAAAAAGATTTAGAGGAATTCTGCAGGTTGCCTTAGGGTAGGGCTGATATTGGCACTTACCCTCAGTTCGGCTGTTGCCAAATGTGAGAAGATGGAGTTACTGGAGGCCTGCGTCCCTAGGGTTTGGTGAGGCCATTACTGAAAGTGAGAAGAGGAGGGGCAGCAGGGTGGGGTCTGCACATGATGATCTGTCTCGGGACATGGAGGGGGGCACAGATCTGAGCAGAGCTCTTTGAACTGTGGAGGCAGAGACTGAGATGCATATTTGAAACACCATGGATATGTGACTCAGCTTCTTCAGCTGTGATAAATAAGCAGTATAAATAGAGATCAAGTATTTCTGATCAAAATGTGGCATTTGAGTTGGGATGTGCTGTAAGTGCAAAACAACTTAGTATGAGAAAAAGAATGTAAAATATATCATAAATTTTAAAATACTGATTACATGTGGAAATGGTAATATTTTGTTCATATTGGGATAAGATATGTTATTAAAATTAATATACTTATTTCTTTTTACATTTTTAGTAAGACTAGTATATAATTTAAAATTACATTTTTGGCTCATATTATTTTTTTTTTTGGACAGTGCTTGGTAGAAGTTAAAAGGGGTGAGGCCCAGCCATGCCTTTTGCATATTGGCCAGCAGGTGGCACCTGTAACCCAGGACTGGCACTCAGCCTCTCAGGAGGTCAGTTGGTGGGGTTTTCCAGGCAAAAACTACCAGCCTTTCAAAGAACAGATCATCTCAATGTTGTATGAAATCTTCCAGAGAATAGAAAAAGTACTGCTATCTAACTCATTCCTCTAAAGCCAGTATAACCCATACCAGAGCAGAAAAAGGACATTACAAAAAAGAAAATATATAGCCATTTCACTCAATTTCTTTAAAAAAAAAAACAGAAAATAGAATTTAACAGTGTATTAAAAAGTTCATCTCAACTGTGCAAGCATAGTTTAATAACAGGAAATCTGTATGTGTATTTTATCTCATTAACACAGGTGGACAAAGAATTTTAAAAATTCAATGTAAAACCATTATAAAAACTCTTATTAAGAATAGAAAAAGAACTTCCTTAACCTGGCAAGGAGTATCTATTTAAAACAAGAGAAGTATCTGCTACATACATCATTCTAAATGGGGAAACACTAGAGGCTTCTGAATATACCCTGAATTTCTTTTTTTTTTTTCCAACTAAAGCATTTATTGACTGCATACCCCAAGTAACAGTAGCATATAGTGTCTGACAATTTACAAAAGTATTTTCATATACATTGACTCAAGTCAAATTGCCCAAGTGGTTTACAAGCTCTTGGTGAGTGAGGAGTAAATAGTCAATGTATACATTGAATTTCAAGTATAAATGGCACAAACTGCTGTCAGCATGTCGGATCTCAGGGAATGTATTCTCATGAACCCTTCCTTAGAAACAGACCAGAGGGTGAGCTTCAGAAACCAAAATGACTGCAGAGACTTAGCGACAGGGGCGAGCCTCGGCCATGGCATCGCCTGTCGAATGAAGACTCAATTAGGACTAAAGAGGGAGCTTATGATGGCAGCTGGCTGTAAGCTCTGGCAGGGGAGCTATACAACAACGATTTTGAAATGGGGAGAGCACATGTAAAGAAAAAGTTTAACTGTTTTCAGTGATTATCTTAGTGATGATAGTCTTGTGATCCTGCACCTGTTGTGTGTGATGTGGGACAAAGCAAGCAGGTAACCACAGGATATTCTCATGTTCTCATTCCCTGTGCCCTTGGGGTTGAGGATTCTTGGCATACAAGAAAAAAGATAACAAATATACAACTATATTTGCAGTGAGTAAAAACCCTCTAGACCTGAATTTGAACTGCAAGTATCAATGTGAATTCATAATTCATAAATATTTCCTTGCTCCATCCACTGCAAAGGCTCAGAAACAGTGGCCAGTACAATAGCCATGAGCATCCCCAGCACCCAGATTGTGGTCTTGAAATACCTTTTCCAACTAAAAGAAGCCAGGGAATTTCACACGGTGGAACTGATTCCAAGCCTGGGCCAACTTGTCATGCCTGATAGCAAGGAAACTCTTAAAGCCAACTTGGGTCTTGTTAAAATGTCTCAGGAACCAACTCGATGAAGCCCCCACATGTCAAAGGCTGGACACATTGACCTTCAATAAGGATACTAATTACAATTAATTGAAATGCTCAAATATTTTTAAAACAAGGGGTTCCTGATGAGTCTAAAAAACAAAAATAATACTAATTGTGTCAACTTTGGAGGATGGCAGGGGAACAAATTCATGACCTTGAAAACCAGTAAAAGAAAAAGAAGCATTTATTTACCCTGCAAGTTCTATATGAACAGTATCACGGGTAATTGAATGATAGATGGAGAGAGGCATTTCTACAGAAGAACTCCAGGTAACAAATGAGAAAGAAATGTTAGACTTAAGATATCACAATTTTGCACCCCTTCCTCCAAAGAACTCCAAAGGTTGCTAACATCACACAGAGACGGCTGGGCCTGTGACCTCCTGACGAAAGGCCCCAGCTCCACCTTCAGCCTGGCCAAAGGGACCGAGCCGTAGTCTGAGCAAACCTCTCCATCTTGTGGCCAAGTCACAGGAAGTACCCAAGACAAGGAGGGGTCACAGGGTGGGAGATGAAAGCCTCCAGTGCTGGATTGACGATTTCCCGGGCTATGCAGGTTAGTTTCATTAGAAACTAAGGGTGTTGGGGCCTGAAGCAGGGAAAGGTGGGGACTCGACGCATGTGTGGGGCCCCAGGTTGAGGAGGGGCTGAGGGCAGAGAAAAGGGCCTGGAGCCTGTGGTGCAGGCAGAATTCCTGGGAGCAAGGACTGGCTGGTCACAACGCTGCCTCTTCAGGGCTATGGATTCCACAGCCTGGCAAAGAACTCCTTTCTTCCAGAGGTCCTTGGGTCAAGCTCCAAGGGTCAAGGTGGCTCCAGCAGGCAGAACCCGACTTCTGTCCCAGGGTGGAGTCCTGAGTGGGGAGGCTGAGATCCAAAGCCCTGGGCTGCCTGAGAAGGTGGCCTGGAAATGAGCAGTAACCCAGCCCCTTAGTGGGCGACAGAGACAGTTCCAGCCCTAAATCCCTTCTCCCATCCCCTGGGATGCAAAGGGAGACCGGTGCAGTCAGTGCTTCTGTACAGATGCTTTTATGGAGGACTGGGGTGAGGGGGTGGGGGGCGCAGGAGCCAGGGGCTCAATTGGCAGCCAGGATCTCGTACACCCAGGGTGGGAGCTCAGTGACGCAGGCGTACATGGCAGGCATGGAGGTGGAGCAGGTGCCACTGCCCCAGGACACGATGCCCACCAGGGTCCAAGCTCCGTCCTTCTGGCAGACCAGGAGCAGCTGTTGCCAGGCCCCAGTGTACGTGACCCGGTGGAGTCCAGGGAGGTTGGGGGTGCAGACAAATGACAAGAGTGGGCACAGAAGGGCCTCACTCTGTGTGGCTATGCCGGAGTCACTTAGACCTGGTATCAATCCCAGCTCTGCCATCCAAACCTGGAGGGCCCCGGAAAAGGTGACTTCACCTCTCTAAGCCTGGTTGTCATCTGTAAAATGGGCTGGAAACAAGCAGCTTGCAGCGCAGGTGTAAGGACCAAATGCCGGGGAAGCCCTGGCCCGGCGTCTGCCCAGAGCAAGCCCGCACAGTGGAAACCTGGTGTTACTGGTTCCGGCTTCTGCTGGGGCACCTGGCGAGGAGTGCACTTAACTAGATCGTGGCAGAAGGGAGCAGGGAGCCCAGGCCTCCAGGGAGGGGGCCCTGCAGCCCCCGCAGCCAGCCAGGAGCTGGGGGCACAGGTGGGAGGGGGGCAGGTGAGGCCAGTACCTTGCAGGAGGAGATGCCGCTAGCCCCGGTGCACACCATCGTGTCCGTGATCTCGCTGCCCCAGAAATTCTTGCAGTCGGCATTGGATAGGAGGGGCAAGGCCGCTTGCTGCGGGCGCACAGCACCCTAGGTTGCTGGAGGGTCAGAGGGGCAGGTGTCAGGAGTCCGCCTCAGGGGAAGGCAACACGGGGGCTGGACTCCAGAGCCCCAACCAGGGCTGGAAATTTGACTCCCAGCCAGGAATTCATGGCAGCCTTAAAACGCCCACGCTCCCCAAGTCTGGAGAGAAGTCCAGGCTAGAAATAGGATGCTGTCGAACTCATTGCAGGTTAGTCAGGGCGATGCTTGTGCTCGGGTGTTTCTTTCTTCAAAAACTTGCTGTTCAAGTGTATCATTTTTGAACCTTGTTTTTATTCATGTTAGATTTTTTATTCCGAGTATTTTATTTTTATTTTTTTTTATCTTCATTTTATTGAGATATATTCACATACCACGCAGTCATACAAAACAAATCGTACTTTCGATTGTTTACAGTACCATTACATAGTGGTACATTCATCACCCAAATCAATCCCTGACACCTTCATTAGCACACACACAAAAATAACAAGAATAATAATTAGAGTGAAAAAGAGCAATTGAAGTAAAAAAGAACACTGGGTACCTTTGTCTGTTTGTTTCCTTCCCCTATTTTTCTACTCATCCATCCATAAACTAGACAAAGTGGAGTGTGGTCCTTATGGCTTTCCCAATCCCATTGTCACCCCTCATAAGCTACATTTTTATACAACTGTCTTCGAGATTCATGGGTTCTGGGTTGTAGTTTGATAGTTTCAGGTATCCACCACCAGCTACCCCAATTCTTTAGAACCTAAAAAGGGTTGTCTAAAGTGTGCATAAGAGTGCCCACCAGAGTGACCTCTCGGCTCCTTTTGGAATCTCTCTGCCACTGAAGCTTATTTCATTTCCTTTCACATCCTCCTTTTGGTCAAGAAGATGTTCTCCGTCCCACGATGCCGGGTCTACATTCCTCCCCGGGAGTCATATTCCACGTTGCCAGGGAGATTCACTCACCTGGGTGTCTGATCCCACGTAGGGGGGAGGGCAGTGATTTCACCTTTCAAGTTGGCTTAGCTAGAGAGAGAGGGCCACATCTGAGCAACAAAGAGGCATTCGGGAGGAGGCTCTTAGGCACAACCATAGGGAGGCCTAGCCTCTCCTTTGCAGCAACCGTCCTCCCAAGGGTAAAACCTGTGGTAGAGGGCTCAACCCATCAAACCACCAGTCCCCCATGTCTGTGGTCATGTCAGCAACCATGGAGGTGGGGTAGGCGAACACCCCTGCATTCTCCACAGGCTCCTCAAGGGGGCACTACATCTTTTTCTTTTTCCTTGTTTTACTTTTCTTTTTTTTTTAACTTTCCCTTCTTTTTTAAATCAACTGTATGAAAAAAAAGTTAAAAAGAAAACAAACATACAATAAAAGAACATTTCAAAGAGACCATAACAAGGGAGTAAGAAAAAGACAACTAACCTAAGATAACTGCTTAACTTCCAACATGTTCCTACTTTACCCCAAGAAAGTTACCTAATATAGCAACATTTCTGTGAACTTGTTCCTACTATATCCATCAGAAATTAACAGACCATAGTCATTCCTGGGCATCCCCAGAACGTTAAATAGCTTATCTGTTCTTCTTGGATTATTGTTCCCCCTTCCTTAATTGCTCTCTATTGCTAGTTCCCCTACATTCTACATTATAAACCATTTGTTTACATTTTTCAAAGTTCACATTAGTGGTAGCATATAATATTTCTCTTTTTGTGCCTGGCTTATTTCGCTCAGCATTATGTCTTCAAGGTTCATCCATGTTGTCATATGTTTCACGAGATCGTTCCTTCTTACTGCCGCATAGTATTCCATCGTGTGTATATACCACATTTTATTTATCCACTCATCTGTTGAAGGACATTTGGGTTGTTTCCATCTCTTGGCAATTGTGAATAATGCTGCTATGAACATTGGCGTGCAGATATCTGTTCGTGTCACTGCTTTCCGATCTTCCGGGTATATACCGAGAAGTGCAATCGCTGGATCGAATGGTAACTCTATATCTAGTTTTCTAAGGAACTGCCAGACTGACTTCCAGAGTGGCTGAACCATTGTACAGTCCCACCAACAATGAATAAGAGTTCCAATTTCTCCACATCCCCTCCAGCATTTGTAGTTTCCTGTTTGTTTAATGGCAGCCATTCTAACCAGTGTTAGATGGTATCTCATTGTGGTCTTAATTTGCATCTCTCTAATAGCTAGTGAAGCTGAACATTTTTTCATGTGTTTCTTGGCCATTTGTATTTCCTCTTCAGAGAACTGTCTTTTCATATCTTTTGCCCATTTTATAATTGGGCCGACTGTACTATTGTCATTGAGTTGTAGGATTTCTTTATATATGCAAGATATCAGTCTTTTGTCAGATACATGGTTTCCAAAAATTTTTTCCCATTGAGTTGGCTGCCTCTTTACCTTTTTGAGAAATTCCTTTGAGGTGCAGAAACTTCTAAGCTTGAGGAGTTCCCATTTATCTATTTTCTCTTTTGTTGCTTGTGCTTTGGGTGTAAAGTCTAGGAAGTGACCGCCTAATACAAGTTCTTGAAGATGTTTTCCTACATTATCTTCTAGGAGTTTTATGGTACTTTCTTTTATATTGAGATCTTTGGTCCATTTTGAGTTAATTTTTGTGTAGGGGGTGAGGTAGGGGTCCTCTTTCATTCTTTTGGATATGGATATCCAACTCTCCCAGCCCCATTTGTTGAAAAGACCATTATGACTCAGTTCAGTGACTTTGGGGGCCTTATCAAAGATCAGTCGGCCATAGATCTGAGGGTCTATCTCTGAATTCTCAATTCGATTCCATTGATCTATATGTCTATCTTTGTGCCAGTACCATGCTGTTTTGGCAACTGTGGCTTTATAATAAGCTTCAAAGTCAGGGAGTGTAAGTCCTCCCACTTCGTTTTTCTTTTTTAGAGTGTCTTTAGCAATTCGAGGCATCTTCCCTTTCCAAATAAATTTGATAACTAGCTTTTCCAAGTCTGCAAAGTAGGTTGTTGGAATTTTGATTGGGATTGCATTGAATCTGTAGATGAGTTTGGGTAGAATTGACATCTTAATGACATTTAGTCTTCCTATCCATGAACATGGAATATTTTTCCATCTTTTAAGGTCCCTTTCTATTTCTTTTAGTAGAGTTATGTAGTTTTCTTTGTATATGTCTTTTACGTCTTTGGTTAAGTTTATTCCTAGGTACTTGATTTTTTTAGTTGCTATTGAAAATGGTATCTTTTTCTTGAGTGTCTCTTCAGTTTGTTCATTTCTAGCATATAGAAACATTATTGACTTATGTGCATTAACCTTGTATCCCGCTACTTTGCTAAATTTGTTTATTAGCTCTAGTAGCTGTATCGTCGATTTCTCAGGGTTTTCTAGATATAAGATCATATCATCTGCAAACAATGACAGTTTTACTTCTTCTTTTCCAGTTTGGATGCCTTTTATTTCTTTGTCTTGCCAGATTGCCCTGGCTAGCACTTCCAGCAGAATGTTGAATAACAGTGGTGACAGCGGGCATCCTTGTCTTGTTCCTGATCTTAGAGGGAAGGCTTTCAGTCTCTCACCATTGAGTACTATGCTGGCTGTGGGTTTTTCATATATGCTCTTTATCATGTTGAGGAAGTTTCCTTCAATTCCTACCTTTTGAAGTGTTTTTATCAAAAAGGGATGTTGGCCTTTTTAGGTTCTAAAGAATTGGGGTAGCTGGTGGTGGATACCTGAAACTATCAAACTACAACCCAGAACCCATGAATCTCGAAGACAGTTGTATAAAAATGTAGCTTAAGAGGGGTGACAATGGGATTGGGAAAGCCATAAGGACCAAACACCACTTTGTCTAGTTTATGGATGGATGTGTAGAAAAGTAGGGGAGGGAAACAGACAGACAAAGGTACCCAGTGTTCTTTTATACTTCAATTGCTCTTTTTCACTCTAATTATTATTCTTGTTATTTTTGTGTGTGTGCTAATGAAGGTGTCAGGGATTGATTTAGGTGATGAATGTACAACTATGTAATGGTACTGTAAACAATCGAAAGTACAATTTGTTTTGTATGACTGCGTGGTATGTGAATATATCTCAATAAAATGATGATTTAAAAAAAAAAAAAAAAAAAAAAAAAAGAAAAGTAGGGGAAGGAAACAAACAGACAAAGGTACCCAGTGTTCTTTTTTACTTCAATTGCTCTTTTTCACTCTAATTATTATTCTTGTTATTTTTGTGTGTGTGCTAATGAAGGTGTCAGGGATTGATTTAGGTGATGAATGTACAACTATGTAATGGTACTGTAAACAATCGAAAGTACAATTTGTTTTGTATGACTGCGTGGTATGTGAATATATCTCAATAAAATGATGATTAAAAAAAAAAAAAAAAAAAAAAAAAAGGGATGTTGGATTTTGTCAAATGCTTTTTCAGCATCTATTGAGATGATCAATTGATTTTTCCCTTTTGCCTTGTTAATGTGTTGTAATACATTGATTGATTTTCTTATGTTGAACCATCCTTGCATGCCTGGAATAAACCCCACTTGGTCATGGTGTATGATTTTTTTAATGTGTCTTTGGATTCAATTTGCAAGTATTTTGTTGAGGATTTTTGCATCTATATTCATTAGGGAGATTGGCCGGTAGTTTTCCTTTTTTGTAGCATCTTTGCCTGGTTTTGGTATTAGATTGATGTTAGCTTCATAAAATGAGTTAGGTAGTGTTCCATTTTCTTCAATGTTTTGAAAGAGTTTGGGTAAGATTGGTGTCAGTTCTTTCTGGAAAGTTTGGTAGAATTCCCCTGTGAAGCCATCTGGCCCTGGGCATTTATTTGTGGGAAGATTTTTGATGACTGATTGGATCTCTTTGCTTGTGATGGGTTGGTTGAGGTCTTCTATTTCTTCTCTGGTCAGTCTAGGTTGTTCATATGTTTCCAGGAAATTGTCCATTTCCTCTTCATTATCCACTTTGTTGCCATACAGTTGTTCATAGTATCCTCTTATAATTTTTTTAATTTCTTCAGGATCTGCAGTTATGTCACCTTTTTCATTCATTATTTTGTTTATATGGGTCTTCTCTCTTTTTGATTTTGTCAGTCTAGCTAGGGGCTTGTCAATCTTGTTGATCTTCTCAAAGAACCAACTTTTGGTGATATTTATCCTCTCTATTGTTTTTTTGTTCTCTCTGTCATTTATTTCTGCTTTAATCCTTGTTATTTCTTTTCTTGTACTTGGTTTGGGATTGGTTTGCTGTTCATTTTCTAGCTTCTTCAGTTGATCCATTAGTTCTTTGATTTTGGCTCTTTCTTCCTTTTTAATATATGCGTTTAGTGCTATAAATTTCCCCCTTAGCACTGCTTTTGCTGCATCCCATAGGTTTTGGTATGTTGTGTTCTCATTTTCATTCGTCTCTATATATTTAGCAATTTCTCTTGCTATTTCTTCTTAACCCACTGATTGTTTAGGAGTGTGTTGTTTAACCTCCAGGTATTTGTGAATTTTCTAAGTCTCTGATGGTTATTGACTTCTAATTGTATTCCATTGTGGTCAGAGAATGTGCTTTGAATAATTTCAATCTTTTTAAATTTATTGAGGCTTGTTTTATGTCCCAGCATATGATCTATTCTGGAGAAAGTTCCATGAGCACTAGAAAAGTATGTGTATCCTGGTGATTTGGGATGTAATGTCCTGTATATGTCTGTTATATCTAATTCATTTATCAGATTGTTTAGGTTTTCAATTTCCTTATTGGTCTTCTGTCTGGTTGATCTATCTATAGGAGAGAGTGATGTGTTGAAGTCTCCCACAATTATTGTGGAAACATCAATTGCTTCCTTTAGTTTTGCCAGTGTTTCTCTCATGTATTTTGTGGCACCTTGGTTGGGTGCATAGACATTTACGATTGTTATTTCTTCTTGCTGAATTGCCCCGTTTATTAGTATGTAGTGGCCTTCTTTGTCTCTTAAAACATCCCTGCATTTGAAGTCTATTTTATCTGAGATTAATATTGCTACACCTGCTTTCTTTTGGCTGTAGCTTGCATGAAATATTTTTTTCCATCCTTTCACTTTCAGTTTCTTTGTGTCCCTGTGTCTAAGATGAGTCTCTTGTATGCAACATATTGATGGTTCATTTTTTTTGATCCGTTCTGCGAATCTATATCTTTTAATTGGGGAGTTTAATCCATTTACATTCAACGTTATAACCGTGAAGGCATTTCTTGAATCAGCCATCTTATCCTTTGGTTTATGTTGTCATATTTTTCCCCTCTGTCTATTAATATCCTTTATTGTACTCATACCGAATCTCTTTAGTACTGAACCTTTCTCCAAGTCTCTCTGTCCTTTCTTTGTTTCTCTGTCTGTAGGGCTCCCTTGAGTATCTCCAGTAGGGCAGGTCTCTTGTTAGCAAATTCTCTCAGCATTTGTTTGTCTGTGAAAAATTTAAGCTCTCCCTCAAATTTGAAGGAGAGCTTTGCTGGATAAAGTATTCTTGGCTGGAAATTTTTCTCACTCAGAATTTTAAATATATTGTGCCACTGCCTTCTCACCTCCATGGTGGCTGCTGAGTAGTCACTACTTAGTCTTATGCTGTTTCCTTTGTATGTGGTGAATTGCTTTTCTCTTGCTGCTTTCAGAACTTGCTCCTTCTCTTCTGTGTTTGACAGTGTGATCAGTATATGTCTCGGAGTGGGTTTATTTGGATTTATTCTATTTGGGGTTCGCTGAGCATTTATGATTTGTGTATTTATGTTGTTTAGAAGATTTGGGAAGTTTTCCCCAACAATTTCTTTGAATACTCTTCCTAGACCTTTACCCTTTTCTTCCCCTTCTGGGACACCAATGAGTCTTATATTCGGACGTTTCATATTATCTATCATATCCCTGAGGTCCATTTCGATTTTTTCAATTTTTTTCCCCATTCTTTCTTTTATGCTTTCATTTCCATTCTGTCATCTTCGAGGTCACTGATTCGTTGTTCAACTTCCTCTAGTCTTGTACTATGAGTGTCCAGAATCTTTTTAATTTGGTCAACAGTTTCTTTAATTTCCATAATGTCATCCATTTTTTTATTTAGTCTTGCAATGTCTTCTTTATGCTCTTCTCGGGTCTTCTTGATTTCCTTTGTCTCCCGTTCTATGGTCTCATTGTTCATCTTTAGTTCTTTGAGTAGCTGCTCTAGGTGCTGTGTCTCTTCTGATCTTTTGATTTGGGTGCTTGGGCTTGGGTTATCCATATCGTCTGGTTTTTTCATATGCTTTATAATTTTCTGTTGTTTTTGGCCTCGTGGCATTTGCTGAACTTGATAGGGTTCTTTTAGGATTTGTAGACCAATTGAAGTCCTTATCTCTAATTTATCAGATCTACAGCTTCGTGGAGTACACTTTCTCTAACTAACCAGCAGGTGGCGTCCACGAGCCACCTGTTCTCCACAAGCCAGTTCTCCCCTGCTTAGCCTTTTTGGTGAGTGGGGGAGTGAGTCTTGTGGGGTCCAATTGGTGTACCAAGCTTGCGTGTGTAGTTGGTGTTGCCTGCCCTGTATATGGGGCGTGTTTCTGGGCAGTCAGGGAGGGGGGGTGGCTCTAACAATCAAATCTCCCTGGTGATCCTAGAGTTTTAAAGCTGCTGCAATAGTCTAATCCTTCAGTTCAGTCCTGCCACAGTTTGTCTCTGCCACTGACCCACAAGTCCTTGGTATTGGCATATGGCTCCTGAGACTTGCAAGTGGGCCCCTCTTCCAGGCCGTGCACCCCAGGTCCTCTGTTGAGGGATGACTGTGCTATGTCACAGGTGAGTGCTGTCCCCCCAGGGCAGTTCTGGGCTGCTGGGCTGTGTAGGGAGGCTCCCAGTCTGCTGAAATGATGGCTTAATGGGGCTTTGTTAATTCACACTGCTCTACCTTCCCAACTCTGGGACAATCAGCTGAGGTTGCAGGGAAGGCTAATGTCCACGCCCAGTTTTGTGGTGTGTGCCTGTTATTTGAGGCACTTCCGTCACACTGGGTTGTCCGGGGCAGTTCTGGGCTATGGGGCTGGCGATGGGCAGGAGTGTTTCCTGTCCACCAGGATGATGGCTGTGAGCGGACACCCCCCTTTTCTTGGGAAATTGTGGTGTTTAGTGAATTTTCTCAGCCACTGGATTATTCCGTTTTGTCTCAGAGCTCTCCTAGTTCTGCTCTTGACTTGACCTGCCCAAATAGCAAGTCTTTGAAGCTTTCTGTATTGGGCTTCTTAGAGTAATTGTTTTAGAAAAGGAAAAAAGGATTAAAAAAAAAAAAAAAAAAAAAAAAAAAAAGGGCCCTCCTCAGAGATCTAATGGGTTATTGAAATGCTAAGAGACAAAGCAACCAGGGCCATTAAGGAAAGGTCCACAGGGCAGACAGATCAGCTTTTCTTCGGGATTTGCATATGCGCCTCAGGGCCTGAGCTCAGGCCTAAGCTCTGCCCTTCCCCTTTCTATGTTCACCAGAACTCCAAAAATCCTCCGCTTTTATTTTGGAGTTTTTCGTGTTGTTTTTTTTTCTATGCCTGTCTCCTCTCTGCTGGGCTGGCTGCTCTCAGATTCTCTGGTGTCTGGTCTCAGTCTATCTATGGTTGGAGTTTGGATCAGTAGAATGAGTTTCCGATAAGGGCTGCCACTGCAGTTCTCCCTTCTCCTTCCCGGAGCTGACAGCCCCTCCTCCCACGGGACTGAGCCTGGCAGGGAGGGGTGCGGGTCCCCTGGCTGCAAAAACTTACAGATTTCGCTGATCTCAGCAGTTCCACGTTTTCATGAGTGTTGTATGAAGTATGCCCAAAGTCAGATTGCTCTGTGGTGTCCAGTCCACGCAGTTCCTGGCTTTCTACCTACTTTCCTGGAGGAGTAACTAAAACATACAGCTCACCAGTCCGCCATCTTGCCCCGCCTCAGGAATATGCTTCTTAAAAAAAGTGACAGAGCTTGGAAACCAAATGAAATCCGCCGCACAGCTCGAGCTCCGACTCCGGCCGCCGCCACCATCCACCTCGCAGAGGGATCCTGGGGGCGCTCGCCCAGAAGAGTGTCCGGGCCCCGGAGGCCGCCGAGGTCCTGAAGCCGCCCGCTACCCCGCCACCACCGCCGGAACAGCCGCTGAGCCGGGAGGACTGCTCCCGAGTATTTTAAATAAAGAATTTGAAGGCTTGTAAATGTGTGGGAAGTTAGACCCCCACCACAAATAAAAGAGGCACATGTATAGGTCACACCAGGAGACATGCCCTGCCAGCAGCCCTGGCTCCAGGACAGCTCCTGCAGGGGAAAGGCCCTGTCCTACTCACCAGTATACTTGGTCTTGCCCCAGCCTGTGGTGGCGCAGAGGGACCCTGAAGGGAAGTCGTCGTTCTCGCTGGGCAGGCACACGGCGGACACGGTCTGAGAGAAGCGGGCGGCCGTGGCCAGCTTCAGCAGGGTGATGTCATTGCTGATGGTGAAGCTGTTGAACTTGGGGTTCTTGGAAACCTGTGAGTGAGGGCCAGACGGTGAGGTGAGGTTCGGGAATGGGCTGCCAGTTTCAGGGAGATGAGCTCCTTTCCTGGAGGACCATTCGGGGGAAACAGACCCACAGGAGGCCGTCTCTCAAAGGGCCGAGGGTTCTTGTCCCTCCTGCCCCCAGCCCCTTGGCTGAGTCCCCTCAATCGGTCCAGCAGGGCCTACGTGTACCTTTGCAATCTTCAGCACCTAAATGTCCTCGGCATCTGAGTCCTGGTCAAACTCACCGGCCATGACCACATCGGAGGTACTAGACAAAGCATGGGGGGTGTGAGGGCTGGGAACACGCCCTCCCCCTCCTTCCCCAGTGGAGCTGGAAGTCCTGAGCCTGCCAGGGCCCTCACCTGACCCCGCAGTGGGCAGCAGTGACCACCCAGTGCTCGCTGATGAGGGAGCCCCCGCAGAAGTGGAAGCCGGTGCTGTCCTATGAGGGAGACACAGGATCAGCAACACCAGCAAGGGTAGCATCTGCCAGGCTGGCCAACACCCCAGTGTGACCCCCCGCCCCCCGCCCCATGGGCAGACAGCACACTCACCTGCAGGGACACCTGCCAAGGCCAGGAGCCAGGGACAGCATCCTCCCATTGACAATCCTGGACAGGCCATTCAGCACAGGCTGGATGGTGGGGACCCTGCAGCCTGGGAGAAGGTGGAAGAGCAGAGCCGGAAGCCAACTGGACCTCGCTCGTGCATGTTGCAAAACTCCCGGGTTCTGCTTCTGACCATCCAGGCCAGCCCAGGAAGGAACCCCTGCATTGCTCCCACCTCCTCCAGCAACTTCCCCTGGACCCCGACGTTCTGACTCAAGGATCCCCTGGCCACAGCCTGCTGACCCCCTCAGGCTTCCAGGGATGCAGAGGGACCAAGGCCGGCTCCCAACCTGCCTGCAGGAGCCAGAGACAGGAGGGGGAGTCGGACCCCCTGTCCCAATTCCTGTGCCAACCCTCCTTGCTGCGTGACCTTAGACCAGTGGCTGGATCCCTCCGATTCTGTTTCCTCAGCAGTAGAGTGGGGTGCAAAATGATGCTCACTCCAAAGGTCGAAGCTCATCCCCCAGATTGGTGGGGAAGGGGATGTGGAATTAAATTGTGATCCCAAATCCACAGGGAAGGAGAACTCTCACACTTTGCTGATGGGAGTGTAAAATGATCCCATTCTACACTGCTGTGCTCACATGGAATCCCCTTTTTCTGTGATTGTTCACAATTTAAGGAATGATTCATTGCATAAAGCTTGGTATCTTAATTATTTAATAAAATGGGACTTTGAACCCATACCATAAAAGGACACATTGAGGAAACTAATTGTCATAGAACAATGAGAAAAGAGAAGGTGTGCCTAAGATGCCTAAAATGTGATGTCCCAGCACTTGCTTCGCAGAGCCCCAATGCCAAGTACAGTGGAACAGGTACAGTCAGACGACCCCCACGGCACTGCTAAGGTCATCCAGGCCTTGCTCCAGGCCCAGCACCTCCTACTCCAGCCCACAGGGCCATAGGGACATGGACAAAGTCATTCGCTGAAGATTGTTATCACCCAAAAAGAGTAAGAATAGTCATCTATTTTTTGTAATGGTAAATAAATTAGAAATAAACTTGTGTATTCACCCAACAGAGCACTTTACAGTTAATCACTTTATAGTGATTAAAATGAATGAACTGGATCTACTTATCAACATGGATAAATCTAAAACATGTGAGTGGAAAAAAGTACATTGTAAACACATAGAATACAATGCCATTACATAAATTTTAAAATTAAAAAGTTGTGTACATTGTTTATGGAAATACAAATATGTAGTCAAGTCATAAAAATATAGAAATAATGCACAGCAAGTTCTGGATAGAATTTGCCTTCCAAGGAGGGAAAGAGGAGCAAAGAGAGCTTTGGCGCAACTTATTTTATTTAAAAAAAATAAATTTCCAAAGGAAATCCACAAAAAGTTAACAGACGTTAATTTCTAGTAGTGGTGATGTGGATGTCATATCATTTTCTGTATTTCTAACTGGTTCATGATTTTATAAAAGCAGAAGAAAATGCTTAGCCAATGCCCAGCATAATAAAGAAAAGCCGTGGCGGCCAACCCCTCCTCTGCCCACAGTGCCCCCCACCTGAGCCCCTTCTGGAGCCTCAGGCCATGGTGGGGCCTGGTCTTCTCTTCTCCCTGGCGCAGGGTGGGTGGCTCAGAAAGCTCTAGAAGGACCCCTCCTCTGCAGCCTCAGATCGTGTGCTGGGCTGAGGCCCGAGGGTGCACAGCGCAGGCCCTGATGGCCCTCACACCCTTCCGATGGGGCCTGGCTGCAGCCCAGGGGTGCCTGGGGCCTCCTTCCCAGCCTTCTGCCGGGCCTGGCCACCAGCGGCACTCACTGAAGGCGGCCCCCACAAGGGCAAAGCAGGACAGGAACCAAAGGAGGGCCATGGTGCCGCGGGCAGGGTGCAATAGGGTCTGCCTGCCCAGAGGTCCCTTTACATACCCCGGGACCCTCCAAGCCCTGCCCAGCCCCCCTGGCTTGGCCCACTCAGGAGGCCCAGGAGCCACCCTTACCCTTACCCAGGGACCTTGGGCGATAAGCGGGGACCAAATGTCCCTCACAGCCAGTGCTGGCTCCTAGCCTGGGACACCCCAGCTCCTGGGAAAAGGGCAGCTGCTTCGGCCCAACTTCACCCGTAAACCTTGGCAAAGCTGGGTGCCCCGAGAGCACCGCAGGCCGGGCCAGTGCCCCAGTGAGGATGTCTGGCTGTGCAGAGCCCATGTCTGTGCAGTCTCTGCCCAGGATGGGGACCAGGCCTCTCCTGGTTGCCAGGGTGGCAGGGAGGGTCTCTGAATCCCCCCAGCCCCGCTGGTCCTGGAGCATCCGTGCTCCTCCCTGGAGGGCCACAGCCCCTGCTCAGAGGCCTTCCCTGGGCATGTTTCCCTGCCTGGGTCTGGGTAGGTGTTCTTGCATTGTCAGCCCCAAAGCACATCCCTCACTGGCGTTAACCCCAAGCCCCTATATTATCCTCAGTTTCCCTAAATCCTGCCCACACCTTTGAGAATAGTCTCTTCATTAAACTCTTCATGTGTTTGAAGGTATCATTTGTTTCCTACTAATAAATTCATCCAAATATATTATCTATCATCAATTTCTTATTATTTTATATACCACTTAAAGGGGGAATGCTGCCAATTAAACTATGAAACAATGCTTTTTTATCACTTAGAATTTTTAGTTCAGATTTATTTTAAGACCTACATAATTTAGACATAGATTTTAAAAATCATGTATCACTCTTGTGTGTACAGAAAAATATGTAAGCAAACTAAATTAAGGCATTCTTAAATCAGTCACAATCACAATCTGCCTCCTCCACAGCCCTCTTCGTCTGTCGGTTGTCTGTGTTCATCTTTGCACACAGTAGCATCCTCCGTGCTAGCAGGGGTCTCGGTGATACAGTGTTTCCTCAAAGAGAGCTGTGCAGTGCTGTCTGGGATGTTCACCAATTTGCTGACTGGAGGAGCTCACAACCCAGGGACAGAAGCCGGTGGGGGTTCTAAGGGAAGTGCGATGGCGAAGTTCACGGCTCAACTTGGCTGGGTTATGGTGTCCAGTTGTTTGGTTAAGCCAGCTCTGGCCTGAACTGACACTGTGAGGGTGTTTCGTAGACGGATGTGCATGTAGAGGCCACAGCTGGTTGCCCTCAGCAGTGAAGGGTTCCTCATCCAAGCAGAGGTCTTAAAGCCAGGCTGAGGATTTGAGGGGTCAGAATTTCTTCTCTACTTCAGCCAGCCAGCTTCTCCTGAGGGATTCAGTGTACTTCATTGGAGTTGCCAACTTGCTGCCTGCCCTACAGAATTTGGACTTGCCCATCCCCACAGTCACATGAGCCAATCCCTATAATAAATCTGTTATTTACATGTGTGTGTGTGTCTCCTGTCGGTTCTGGTTCTCTGGAGAACCCTGACTAATACAGGAAGGAAACAGCAGGGGCAGAAGCACAGGGGCAGGAGGTTTGGGGCATGTGGATCTGGAGAGTGGTGATCGACTGAAGTTTTAAGTGCAAAGGGGACTGTGGAGTGAGACCATTTGAACCGTATCTGTAATGATTTCAATCTTTTTTTAAAGGTGCATTCAACCACTATTCTGCAGTTAAAATTGTTTAAGACAGATAATGAAGAGACTTTAAAAATGATCAATGGTATCTGTAGCTGATTTCAAATCGTTCAGCAAAAATATATATAAAATATATATAAATACATGTGTGTATGTGTGAGCACCTTGGGAGGAGCGGGTAGGAGGCTCAGCATGGGGCATGGGCTCAATTCCTTCTCTTTGGCTATTAAAGGAGAAAAACGGACAACCAGTGTGGAAACAGTTTCCAGAAAACATACACGTACCCCATGACTGAGCGTTCTACTCCTAGGTATTTATTTACCCAACACGGTTGAGAACATACGTTGCACAAAGACTTGCACATGATGTTCAGAGCAGCTTTATTCAAAACAGCCCCCAGCCAGAGAGTGATAGACAAATCGGGTGCATTCACACAGAATACTGCTCAGCAATGAAAACGAGCAGACTGCTGATGCACACAACACAAGTGAACCTCAAAAATTGGGTGCTGAGTGAAGAAGGCAGACCAAAAAGGTCGTCTCCGGCGTGATTCAGTTCCCGTGGAATTCCGGAACAGGCGAAACTAATCTCTGGGGAAAGAAATCAGAGCAGCAGTTGCTTCCGTAGAGAGAGGACTAAGTAGGAAGGGGGGGCAAGTGGGAATTTTCTAGGGTGAGGGAAATGTTCTCTGTGTATTTTGATGGGGTGGGGGTAACGTGGGTATATGCACTTGTCAAAACTCATCGACCTCCAGTGCACGAACGGGTGCATTTTACCGCAAGGAAAGTACACCTTCATTTTAAAAAACAAGGGAAAGGTGGCCCAGGAGGCTGGAATCCTTGGGGACCCCTGATGTGTGCCTCTGCGCGTCCTCTCCGTCCAGCAGCGCCCCCCGCCCCCGGCCTGGACGGGACGCAGATCCCCGCGCGGAGGCTGCCCGCGTCTGACACTCCGCGGTGGGGGCCCCGGCGCGCAGGTCGGGGTGCGGGGAGGGCACTGCCTCCGCGTGCGGTCGGCGGGGGCGGGCACGGCCAGGCCGGGTGGAGGGTCGCGGGGCGCCCCCCCCCGAGCTTCCGGCCCCTCCCCCAAGTAGGAGTCGGCTCCCACGGCCACGGCCGGCCCCCTCCCCTCTCCGCTTGCCCCCACGTCCCCCGACTCGCGCCCAGGCGGGACCCTCGGAGGTCCCGGCCGCCCCTCCCCAGGGCTCCTGCCCCCTCCACCCTCACTCCCCTGTGGACCCCCGGCCCGCGCTTGGCTCAGTCGCTTCTGTGCCTGGACCACGTCTCCTCCAGAGATCCGCGGGGCTCGCGCCCCAGACTCTTAGATTTTTAGTTCAAATGTCTCCTTCTGAGAGAGGCCCTCCCTGGCCACAGTATAGTTAAATAAATATTGCTAAAGGCAGGAATTCGTGTTTATTTGCTTGTGTTCTTCCCGAGGGCCTTGGAAGGAGCGCTGGGGGAGTGGATAAAGAGCTTGTGAGTACTGTGTGGCTTTACACAGATGGGGCCACCCTCCAGATTGTTTTGTGCCCTGCTTTTCTCACCTGCTTTTCTTATCCCTTGCATCATCAGACAAACTCTAGCATGAGCAGAGGGTAATAGACGATTCTAGAAAGAAAAACCAAGGGCCAACAAGCATGAATTGTGTGTTAGGTCTGGCCCTAGCACACCTACCTTCTTTCACCCTTACCTACGTGAGACCCATACTTTAATGACCCCATTTTACATGCATAGGATCAGAGAGGGTAATTAACTTGCCCAAGGCCCCACAGCTGCCTGCTGCCAAAAATTGTGCTGTGAACCAAACATCAAGGCAATGGAAATTAAACAGTCATGAGGGAGCAGGTTTGGGGGGCTCACCCTGGGCCTCCTCAGCTTCCCAATCACTGGGAAAGCACCCCACCACCCACCCCACTGCCCAAGCCTGAAACCAGGTCTCCTGGCTCCCACTATGTGCAGAGGTGACAGCAGGAGCCCGTGGCTGATCTCTAGACCCCAATTTGACCCCAGGCTGCTGCTTGCTCAACCCCTGGATCCACTTTCACTGGTGCCTCTGTTGCGTTTCTTGCTCATCCCCGTGAACCTCCTTTACTCAACCACCACCAACAGGGTCCTCCAGACCCCAAGAGACTAGGCTGGGGCTAGAACCAGAGGGGCCTCCCAGCCCAGGCCCAGCTACTGCCCGCAGGACCCCTCAAGAGGCAGGGTCTGGAGGGGGAAACCCAAGTGTTGCCGGCCTTTCCCCTTGGCTCTGGGACAAGGGCAACCTTGCCCAGCCTGTCCTTGCCCTCGGTCCTGGCACCACGCTCAGCCTGGTCACAGCTGCTGCCATCCCAGGCCCTGACGCCAGTGCGCTCTGGCACGCCCTGCCCTCGGGCACACTGGCAGGAAAGGGCTTATCGCCTCGGGGCCTCCCGATAACCTCCCAGGCACAGGGATATAAGGGGGGCTCAGGCAGGGGCGCTCATTTCCCTGACTGCAGCACCATGAGCGTCCTCTGGCTCCTTTCCTGCTGGGCCCTCCTGGGCTGCGCCTTTGGTGAGAGTGGGGCCCGGCAGAGGCCGGGGACTCCGAGTGACTCCCCTGCTGGGCCTCCCTGCTCCTCTCTACCACAGGGAGGGTGGGGGCATTGGCCCAGACCACCAGGAGGCGGCCCTGCGCCCTTCCCAGTGCCCAGGATGGCCCTGGGGCTGCCCTGAGGCCTTGCACCCGGGGCCGGGGACAGGGAAGATGAGCCTAGAGGAACAGAAATCCCTTCGTGCAGCCGGCGGTTCCTGTACAAGCTCGGATGGCGAGCACATGGGCCAAGATGTGGCTGGGCCCCCAACACCCCTTTTGGGCTCCTGATCCAGTCTTTTTGTTTTGGGACCTTGACCAGAGCCCTTTCAAACTCCTGACCACTGAGCACTTACCGTGCCCACTAAACCGCTTTGAGCCCTGTGAGGTTAGCAGCTTTATGGCCCCCATGTGGTGTTGGGGAAGCTGAGATCAGAGGGATTTAGCCTTTAGGGATGGTGCCGGGATTGACACCCGTGGGTTCCAAGGCCCAGCCCTGGTGATGGCCCTGCCGCTCGCCTCGCACTCCTGAGGCTGCCCCCAAAGCCCCGGGCTGAATGGGAGTCTGATTCCTCCGCATCCCAGTGCCCAGCACAGGCAGGCTGGGGGTGACGGGGGGATGCAGGAATCAGGGCCGGCTTCTAGGAGGAGGTGAGGCTGGGAGCGGGCTGAGGTGAGCGGAGTCTGGGGCATTGGGGCCATCAGGAGGCCTGGAGTTGACCCTGCCTCCGCCCCACCCCCAGGCTGTGGGGTCCCCGCCATCCACCCCGTTCTCAGCGGTCTCTCGCGAATTGTCAATGGGGAGGATGCTGTCCCTGGCTCCTGGCCTTGGCAGGTGTCCCTGCAGGTGAGTGTGCTGTCTGCCCATGGGGCGGGGGGCGGGGGGTCACACTGGGGTGTTGGCCAGCCTGGCAGATGCTACCCTTGCTGGTGTTGCTGATCCTGTGTCTCCCTCATAGGACAGCACCGGCTTCCACTTCTGCGGGGGCTCCCTCATCAGCGAGCACTGGGTGGTCACTGCTGCCCACTGTGGGGTCAGGTGAGGGCCCTGGCAGGCTCAGGACTTCCAGCTCCACTGGGGAAGGAGGGGGAGGGCGCGTTCCCAGCCCTCACACCCCTCATGCTTTGTCTAGTACCTCCGACGTGGTCGTGGCCGGTGAGTTTGACCAGGACTCAGACGCCGAGGACATTCAGGTGCTGAAGATTGCAAAGGTACACGTAGGCCCTGCTGGACCGATTGAGGGGACTCAGCCAAGGGGCTGGGGGCAGGAGGGACAAGAACCCTCGGCCCTTTGAGAGACGGCCTCCTGTGGGTCTGTTTCCCCCGAATGGTCCTCCAGGAAAGGAGCTCATCTCCCTGAAACTGGCAGCCCATTCCCGAACCTCACCTCACCGTCTGGCCCTCACTCACAGGTTTTCAAGAACCCCAAGTTCAACAGCTTCACCATCAGCAATGACATCACCCTGCTGAAGCTGGCCACGGCCGCCCGCTTCTCTCAGACCGTGTCCGCCGTGTGCCTGCCCAGCGAAAACGACGACTTCCCTTCAGGGTCCCTCTGTGCCACCACAGGCTGGGGCAAGACCAAGTACAACAGTGAGGGCCGGGCCACCGGAGTGGGTGGGAGGTGGGTGCCGCGGGCGGGGCTGTCAGCACTGACCCCTTACCCGCCTCTCCAGATGCCAACACCCCTGAGCGGCTGCAGCAGGCGGCCCTGCCCCTCCTGTCCAATGCCGAGTGCAAGAATTTCTGGGGCAGCAAGATCAAGGACACGATGGTGTGCGCCGGGGCCAGCGGCGTCTCCTCCTGCATGGTACCAGCCTCCAGGGCTTTCCCCAGCACCCCTTTCCCTCCCAGCCCTGGGTGGGCTCAGGCCAAAGGCCAGCCCAGGACTTTCCCCTTTCCCTGGGCATGCTAATGGACCTCAGAGGAAGGGTCTCTGGTTGCAAAACTCCATCAGTAGCATCTAAAATGAGTGGCATCTCTGGGATTGTTCAGTGCACAGCCTGGACAGGGGGACCTGGTGGCTTGGTCTTGTCTCTGGAAGGGCTAAGGCAGAGCCCGTGGCCAGCCTTGCCCAAGCTTGTATTGCGCCTCCACTATAGGACCCCACTGCCGGGGGTGGCCCGAACTCTAGAAGCAAGTCCTGAGTGGTTCCTGGGTGTCGGGCCCTGGATGAGGCTCGGGGAACAGCCTCCAGACCCAAGCCTGCTCCTGCCTCCCACAGGGCGACTCGGGCGGCCCCCTGGTCTGCCAGAAGGATGGAGCCTGGACCCTGGTGGGCATCGTGTCCTGGGGCAGCAGCACCTGCTCCACCTCCATGCCTGGCGTGTATGCCCGCGTCACTGAGCTCCTGCCCTGGGTGCAGGAGATCCTGGCTGCCAACTGAGCCCAGGGCCCACCCTGGCGTCCCTGCCAGTGCTGCTCTGCACGAAACCTCAATAAACCTCTTGGGAAAGCTGTTGGTGGTGTCTGTCTCCTACATCAAAGCCCCACAAGGGCCCCTCTGCTCCTGAGCTTGGGTGCGCCCCTGTGTTGGATGGGACAGGCCAGCCAGGCTGGGGGGCTCTGGGGGGTCCCTCCTGGGTCCCCTTCCCCAACTTGGGCTCCAGCTCCCCAGAATATCAAGAAGGCCACAGGCAGAGAAAATGGGGATGCCAAGAGGGACCTCTGCAGGGGCCCCGCCCCAGGGCTTTGTGGCCAAGGGACATGGGCCCACACCTGTGGCTCCAGGGACCCTTCCCAGGAGCCACCCTCGAAGTGCCACCTCCGTCCCAGGCCCCTGGAGGCCTTATCAGCCCAAGGACGCATGATAAAGGGG
Source organism: Choloepus didactylus (assembly GCF_015220235.1). NCBI lineage: Eukaryota > Metazoa > Chordata > Mammalia > Pilosa > Megalonychidae > Choloepus > Choloepus didactylus. The sequence continues at coordinate 30,560,833 of NC_051328.1, forward strand.
AGGGATGGCGAGGCGGGCTGTGATTGAGGGGCTGGGACTATAACGGGGTCCCTCAGGCAGGCCCGCACCCTGCCCAGCACGCACTGTGGCCTGTCTCTGGCTCATCCTCGCCTTCCCTCTCCTTGGCACCAGCTCTGGTAGGTGCGGGGCTCAGGCAGGGCCGGGACCCAGGCCTGGCAGCCCCAGGTCACCTTGCCCTTTCCTTGGCCCCAACGCCCAGGAGCAGGGAATGGGAGGGGCCAAGCCCCTGAACCCCCAAAACTGCCCTGGCCAGGGGAAGCAGGACTCCTCTTGGGGCCAGTTCCTCCATCCCCTCTTCTTCCGCACACCTGCCCCTGCCTCCCACTCTCGCTGGCTGCTCCTCGGGGGCCCCCGCCTGGCCTCATGGCATCTCAAACTCAACGGGACAAGTTCCAGCCCTCCCTGCCCACCCCACGCTGGAAGCCAGCGCCTGCTCCCCGAGATCCGCCCCCACGCCCCGTGGCTCCTGCCCCACCGATGTCTCCCCCCCAGCCATCCCCTTTGCCCAGCCCCTCCACCGGACCCCCAGCTCCCAGGTCTGGGCCCCTAGGCAGGCAACAGCTGCCCCAGTCGGCTCCTACCGAGACTCAAGAGGCCATGAGGCTCCCAGAGCAGGAGACCCCAGGCCCCCTGCCCCAGGAGGCCAGCTGCCCACCGGGGGTCCCTGGGCCAGGCCTCCCTGCTCTGTGCTCACAGACACCCTCGACCCCAGGCCCCTTCGCACAGGCACCTGAGGGCCCCGGGGAGGCCGGGGGTCCAGTGCCACAGAGGCCTGGAAGTACAGGGCTTTGGTCTGGCCCCCTTGGACACCACCGACCAACGAGCACCCCGTCCCTGCTGCCAGGCTGCGGGGACCCTGCCATCCAGCCCGAGCTGAGAGGCCTGTCCAGGATTGTCAATGGGGAGGGGGCTGTCCCTGGCTCCTGGCCCTGGCAGGTGTCCCTGCAGGTGAGGGGGGCTGGGCAGAGGGACACCAGCAGAGGAGGTGGGCCAGGAGAGGGCACAGGCCGTGGGGACCCCAGCCATGGGGACCCCAGCCTTGGGGGGCTGACTTGCCCATGCCTCTCTCCCGCAGACCAGCTCCGGCTTCCACTTCTGCAGGGGCTCCCTCATCAGCGAGGACTGGGTGGTCACGGCCGCCCACTGCGGGGTCAGGTGAGGGCCTGGGCGCGGGCTGTCGGGGATGACCCTCACCCCCCCTTCCCCAGGCAGGCGCTGTGACCCGTGGGAAAGGGTCTGCAGATCAGGCTGTTCCTCTCCCAGCCGCAGACCGAGCCTCACTCTGCAGGAGACACCTGCCCCGCCCCAGGGCCCCCCAAACCCTCTGACCCCACACCCTCCGGCTTGGGGGACCCTGGTCTATGCCCTCATGGTACAGCTGAGGAAACTGAGGCCTGGGCCTGGCAGGTGTCCCGCCAGGAAAGGGGAGGAAGGCATGGCCGGAATTGACCACTGAGCATTAAGCTGGGGCTCACCCCCAACCCTGAGTCCCCTCTGAGGGCCCGGACACCCCCTCCAGGAAGGACCACCGCGTCATGGCCGGCAAGTCGGACCGTGGCTCGTGGCTGTGCAGGTCCTGAGAATTGCTGAGGTACAGCCAGGCGGGCAGGGGACCCGGGGGGCTTGTGCGGCCATGACGGGCCACAGCTGGGCTCCCTGTGGGGAGGGGGGCGCGGCAGGCTGGGGTGGTGGGGGCAGAAGAGCCTCACGCCACCCCACACCCTGCACCTCTTGGCCCTCCGAGGCTCACCTGCGCCTCAACCCAAGGTTTCTTTCCTTCTCTTTTTCAAGCAATAAAGCTCCGTTTAAAACACTGAAGGCTGTTTCTGGTTATAAAATAATTTATGCTTATGGCAGAAGAATGTGAAAATACAAAAATTAAGGATCACCAACATGTCACATGCCATTTTCCCATCAGTCTTTGCCCCGGACCACCACAGACTCTGCTGTCCAGGGTTCCTTTCCGGCTCCAGACCCGGCTCCCCCCTTTCCCCCTTGTCCTCCCCACCTCAGCTCCCCACAGGTGTTTGAACAGCCGCGGTGGGACCCCCATGCCATACGGAACGACATCACCCTGCTGAAGTTGGCCATGCCTGCCCACCTCTCCTTGACCGTGTCGCCCATCTGCCTGCCCAGCACCGACGCCAACTTCCCTGCGGGCTCCCTCTGCACCACTGGGGCTGGGGCAAGACCATGTACAACGGTGAGTGTTCTCAACAGAGGCTTTTCAGGAGTATAAGACTCATTTTTTTTTTAAATCTAGATTCCACAATCATAAATTCTGACACACTTACAAAATTTTCAAATTCTTTATTTCAAATCCTCTTAATTAAAAACCCACCAAACATGATTAAAAACAAAGTTCAAAAATGACATACTCCAAGAGCAAATTTTTGAAGAAACACCCGAGCACAAGTATGGCCCTAACCTGCAATGAGTTCCACAGCGGCCTATTTCTAGCCTGGACTTCTCTCCAGACTTGGGGAGGGTGGGCGTGTCAAGGTCGCCATGAAGTCCGGGCTGGGAGTCAAATTTCCAGCCTTGGTCAGGGCTCTGGAGTCCCCGTCTCCTGCAGCAGCCTCCGCCTGCTTTTCTCCTCCCACATTCCAAGTCCTTCAGCCCTCGCCTCAGCTCACCCCCTGCGCCCCTCCCATGTCCCCAGAGGGAGGGAGAGGGATCCCACCCCCGTGGCTGGCAGCGGGGGGGCGGCGGGAGGAAGCCCAAGGGCAGGTGCGAGCGCCCATGGCGTTCCGGTCACGACGGTGAACCAGGGGAGCGCGCAGGGGAGGAGAGGCGCTTGGAGGGGGCCCTGGGCCTCTCCCGCCCAGGGGGGCCCTGATGCCCACCCCACTGACCCTCCAGCCAACAAAGGTGCTGAGCGGCTGCAGCAGGCGGCCCTGCCCCTCCTGTCCAACGCCGACTGCAAGAACTTCTGGGGCAGCGAGATCACGGACACGATGGTGTGCACCGCAGCCAGCGGCGTCTCCTCCTGCAAGGTGCTGGCCTCGCCTGCCCCCCTCCCGCCTGTACCCCAGCTCCTGGCCGGCCGCGGGGGCTGCAGGGCCCCTCCCCGGAGGCCCGGGCTCCCCGCTCCCCTCTGCCTTGATCTCCTGACGCGCACTCCTCGCCGGGCGCCCCAGCAGAAGCCGGGACCAGTAATACCAGGTTTCCATTGTGCGGGCTCGCTCTCCGCGCCGGCGCCAGGCCAGGGCGCCCCCACCCCACCCCCGCATTTGGTCCCCACACCCGCGCGGCGAGCTGCTGCTTTCCGGTCTCAGCACAGGCCCAAGGGCTGATGAGGCTGGTCCCGGGTCCCAAACTCTGAGGCTGCCTTGGGTGGACTTAGGCACACAGGTCTGGCTGGTCCCCTGTGCCTCCCTGGGTCAGCCGCCGCCTGAGGCTGCCCGTCCTGAACCCCTTTCCTCTCCCACAGGGCGACTCCAGAGGCCCCTTGGTCTGCCGGACAGAAGGGGCCTGGACCCTGGTGGGCATCGTGTCCCGGGGCAGCGGCCAGTGTCTCCCATCCTCACCAGGCGTGTACACCTGCGACACCAAGTTTATGCCCTGGGTGTGGGAGGTTCTGGAGGCCAACTGAGCCCAGCTGCCCCTCTCTCCACACCTGGGTGAAACCCAAATACACCCCCCCAGAGCAACTGCTTGGACCATCCCTTTTGCATCCTCGCCAGGGTGGGCAGGGGCTGGGCGTGATTTGGGAGCAGGTGGGTGGCTGCCTGCACTGGGGTCTTCTGACAGAGCTCTCAGCACAGTACCCTTCTTCATATGGCCAGGGAAACTGAGGCCCAAGGTCACACACAGGATGGTCAGAACTGAAGCAGCAGCTCAATTCCCAGGGCTCTCACCTCACCAGTGTGCCCAATACCCCCCAAGCCCCTCACTCTTGGCTCTCTGCCTGGCCTCTGGTCAGAATCCTGGGCCCAGACCCAGGAGGGCAGAGATCAGGCCAGTCTGGGGGGTTGCAGGGCCCCGCCGAAGCTGTGCACCCTGGGCCTGCTCCCTGCCCCAATTCCAGGCTGGCCTGCCCGGGCCACAGCTGCCTGAGATGCGCCACGAAGACACACACTGACCCAGACAAGGGCCCCTCAGGTAACCACTCTCCCAACTTACCGGCCAAGCCTGAGTGTAATTCAAAATAGAATACTTTAAAACTGCCGCAAGCTGAAATCATGAGCTTCTTCCTAAGGGAAAAATCCTGGATAAGGCCTGTGAAAGCAAGTTTCTTTGTACAATCGTGTGTTCCCAGCGGTGCTCTTGGCCCAGGCTTCCCTGCCCTGGGGCTTGTGGGGACCAGCAGGGCTTGGCATTTCCCATCTGCCCTCGCTCATCTCAACCCACAGGGGCTCTGCTTGCTGCCACGGCCTCTATAAGAGGCAATTCCGGTGGAGCCCACTGGTGTTGCATCGGCCCACACACCAGCGCCCTCAATTAGCTGCTCCTAGGCTGGGCCCTCCTGGCCTCAGAGCTGTGTCTTCACTGCCCTGGCACCTCACCATCGCAGGCCTTGTCCCCATCTTGCAGGAGACACCCAGCGTCACCCACTGGCACCCAGACGCTGCCCAAGAGCTCGGGCGCGGGCCTGTTTCCCAGGGCCCTGGGCCTCTCCTGAAGGGACCCGCTGTTCCTTCGCCACAGTGGCCTGTGGCTTCAGTGGGGCCGAGGACACGCCTTCCTCCCACCATGGGCCCTCATCTCTCACACCTCAGGCAGCTGCTTTTCATTTTTAAAATTTTATTTAAATGGGGACTATTAGTCGAATGATTGGAAAATCAATAATGAAAAATAGTTCTTTAGGGCTTTTTCCTGTGCAGAGAGGGAACTCGCCGCAGCTGCACTTCCCCAGTGAGGGGGAGAAGGCAGCCGTCCCAGGCCACCCAAGGCCCCCTGGGCTGAGGGGCCTGCTGCGGCCCCAGGGTACGGACCACCCGGCCCCGAGCACGGTCAGGGAAGGCCACCAGCCCTGCTCTGTGGCTCTGGCTCCTGGGACACCAGCCCTGCTTGGACCCGGGGGAGGCCCCGCCCCCCACCCTACCCCATCATAAATACGCACAGACCCCCGGGCAGCCTGGGCACCAGGCCTGGGTGGGGCTGGGCTTGCCTGTCCATGTGCCTGCAGCAGCCGACTCTCAGGACTGGCACCTGGGGTAGCTCAGCCCCTCGCCCTCTGCCCTCCGTCCCTTTGATCATCACACTCAGGCAGCTGCCAGCTGGCCCAGGACCCGGCGGAACTGCTGGGTGCTGTGGCCCAGCTCCTTGACCCTGTCTACCATGTCCCGGGCGGCAGCCGGAGATGGGTACTGCAGGGCGGCGGCCTTGGTGGTGGCCACGATGCTACGCAGGAGCTCACACAGCAGGTTGCTGTAGTGTGTCACCTGACTGCGCACGTCCGCCGCCTTGGCCTGCCGGGAGAGTGTGTCCCCGATGAACACCAGCTTGTGGGCGCTGAGGATGACGAACTTGCTGTGTGCCACAAAGATCTTGGGCGGCTGGTTGGTGGCCACAGCGGTGAAGAAGGCGTCCACGGCGTTGGTCAGCGTGGTCAGGTTGGCCTCGCACTGCTCCAGGTAGAAGAGCAGCAGCTGCCGGTCCGAGGGCCCGAGACTGCCTGTCCTGCCCGGCACCACGGGCTGGGCCGGCGTCCAGCCAGCCAGGTCGTGGTCGATGGGCCGCGACACCTCCTCCTCCAGGCGCTCGAACTGCTTCAGCTGGGACAGCCCGGGAGAGCGGGACTGAGTCAGGCTCTTGGAAAGCAGGATAAACACACACCCAGACGGGCTCTGCCACGGGCAAACTGGCAAGGGGCCGTCTATAAGGGGCCGGTACTCGGTGTGTGGGGCTGCGGGGAAGGAGGCTCTCTCCCAGCCTGGCCTCCTACTAGGGGGAATCAGGTACTAGCCTCCAGAAGTTCTTTTCTCTTTTTAATAAAAAGTATTTAATAATTTAATAATTAATTCATTAAATAATTTAATAAAAAGTTTAAAAAGGACTTAAAATAATAAAACAACCTTTGCACCAATCTGCAAAGGTCACAGACTGTATGGTTTCATCTCTGTAATATTCTTAGAGATAAAGGATGGATTAGTGGTGGCCCGGGGCCACTGGAGGGGGAGGACTGGGGGGACTGGGGAAAGGGCACATGGGACACCTCTCAGCTGTCTATGCAACTTCCTATGACTCTCTCCTGACCTTCAAAAGTAACTTCTAAAGTAATATATACATTGTGAAAGGATTCCAAACCTTACCCAGCAGAAAAATCACCTGCAACCCCGCACACCCAGAAGCCACCACTGCTAACCCTGTTGGAAGCTGTCTTTCAGAGTGTTTACAAATGCAGTGCCATCAGGTTTTAATTTGTTTCCAAATCAGTCAGTGGGGAAAGAGGGGATTAGAAGGGACAGCACTGACTGTTGAGCTGATAAATGGCTGAAGCTGCTAATAAAGGACCTGGGGGTTCATTTTACCATTTTCTCCAATTTTGTAAAAGTATGAAAATTTCCATAATAAAAATTTTATACAAAGGGAAAAAAAGCATATGGTGCTTGTAAAACACTCAGAAAGTGAAAATTCACGCACAAAAAATATTTTGGTAAATATTCTTCCTTTAAACATGAATACTCCCAAAGCCTTTTTAATTAGAAAAATGGACACTTAACACTATATTACACTTCGTAGTTTCCTTTTATCACCTAACAAAATGTCATTAATTTCTTTAATGTCAGTATATGTAAAAGCATTTGGTAAAAGAAAAAATTTCCCCTGACAGCGGCCCTTGCCTAGCAGACAGTGGAACGGACTGCCGTGTTGTGAGGGCTAGATCTCACAGGGGAGGGGACAGCTTCAGCGGCCGGGCCCAGACAGGGAGACGGACCCCCGTTCTGTCCTACCCAGGGTGCGAGGTTTCAGCCCTTAGCTAGCAAGGTGAACATGACACCACTCCTTCCCAACACTTAAAAACCTCCAACTTCTCCCCCATTCGACAGGTACTTGAAATTCTCCACTGACTAGTTCCCTTGTCTGGCAAGAAAATCAAGACAACAAATACACTTGGGGCTCTTTGTTTTAAATTCCGGTGGGTCTTTTTCATTTGTTGACAATTCTTTATAGCTACATAATATTCTACTGTGTGAATGTCCTTACTGTATTCAACCATAGACACATGTGGGGTTTTTCAGATTGTCACCAATATAAAAATGGAGCAATAAATGTCCCTATCGTGTCTGCATGTACTTATATTTTACTTGCACTTTATGTCCTTGGCCTAGGAATTCTGTCTTTAAAGAACTTCATACATAATTCTACTCTTCTAGTAATAAATGAAATGTCCCAATCAACAGGGGCCTGGTTTAACAATAAACACTGGAACAGCATAGGAGGAGCATGAAGTGCATGGCTATTTCTTAAACAATGGGGATTTTATATACTTTTATATACATGGTATGTATATATATATATATATATATACACACACACATATAAATTTAAAAATTACTAACATTTATTCCTTTACTGAGTGTTTTCCTTCTCCATGCCTGGGGGAACACAGGGTAGGGGAGACTTAAGCAGCAATTCTCATTTGTTATTTTCCATGCTAGTCTACATTCTATTTTTTTTTATTATCTCCATAATCAGAATAAAACTCCCTTACTACTTTTTTTCAATGCCCCTTTCCTACTTTCAGGCAATGATGTAAAATACACAAAAAATTTTATGCCTGCAGACTGGGTCACGGAACCAGCCTGGCCCACGGTGACACCTCTGGGTGGTCTCTTCATTTTTTTTTTTTTTTTTTTTTTTTAAACACTTCTCTGTACTCTCTAAATGTCTACAATGATGACTCTAATGAGTTTTGGAAGAAACCAGACAAAGCTAGGAGGCCCCCACAGTGGAGAAGCACCTGGCGAGGAGGGTGGCAGGCGGGGGCAGAGGGCTCACTGACGGGAGCAGACAGGCCGGGAGGAGCTGGTCGGCCCAAGGGTCCCACCCAGCTGGAAAAGAGCTGGGGTGAGAGCCAGGGCTGGGGTCTCGGCTTCACCGGGTGCGCTACATTAAACAGTGCATCCCAAGCATTCACGTCCACCCAGAACCTCAGAACACAACCTTGTTTGGAAATAGCTCACTGGTTTCCTTGTAAGAGGGAAATCCGGACACAGACAGAGGAAAGGGCCCCGTGAGGACAGAGGCGCAGAGGGGAGCAGTGCCGCCACAAGCCGAGGGGCGCCGGGGCCACAGGAGGCGCGAGAGGCAAGGAGGGGCTTACCCCCAAGACCCCTTGCCGACACCCTGATCTGACTTCTGGCAGAACAGGGAGGGAACAACTGTCTGCTGTTTTAGACTATCCAGTTTGTGGCCATTTGCTACGGCAGCCCTGGGAGAACAAGATGGGGGTGAGGCAGGGGATCTGGGGCTCACCTGCTGCAGCTCCAGCTGGCCCTTCCCCTGCCGCACGATGTTGCCCTTTTCCAGCAGCTCCTTCTGGGTCTTCTCAAACTCTTCCTTCCCCTGGACAGGAGAGAGAGGAGTGGGCTGGGGCCAGGCCCCAACCCCCAGAGCCTGGGAACAGGCCGGACGGTGGGGCGCGGGCGGCCACCAGGTGGCGCTGCTCGCCGCGCCCAGGCTTGTCCCTGCGCTTTCCCAGGGGAGCTGCCCCCCGCCCGCTGCCTCTGCTCCCGGCAGCCCCAGGGGCGCAGGACGGGGTATCCCCGTGGCCATGGCCAGTCCTCCCCTCCCCGGCACCTGCCTCACCTGACAGCCACACGACTGGCCGAGGGTCGCAGCTTCGGAAGCCCACCCTGCCTCCCACAACTCACTTTACTTCCCGAGCCTGAAACGGTCATGTTTATGTTTGCACTTCTTCAGAACCTGCCCCCAGACAGGATGGAGGCCCCCGCTCGGGCCACCGGGAGGCGCTCAGGAGGCATTCCCACCTGGCACGGGGTCCTGAGCGGCCGGACCCTGAGGACACAGCCAAGCTGCCCCAGAGGCCTGGAAGCTCCGAGTGGGGCAGGCCCAGGGACCCACCTAACACCAGCCCCCACCCTCAACAGGCCTGAGGGGTCGTGTGGAGGGGATCAGGGTCCCCACAATAGAGGAGACAAAGCCAGAGCCCAGGAAGGGGCAGGGGGCCTCCCAGGAGGCAGAGGGGGCCCGGGCAGGGCACACGCCCACCTGCAGGTGGACGTAGTCATAATCCTCCATCCAGCCCCCCTCGCTGTTCTCATACTGCCCGTCCGGCGAGTCCCGGGAGGTGAACTTGGGGGGTGAGGGCAGGGGCCGGGACTGGATGCTGCTGGCCTTGTCAGTGGGGTTGGGGTGCAGAGGGCCGCCCCCCTCAAGCCCCAGGGCAGGGGCCTTGGTCCGTCTGAAGAGCAGCGAGGCATTGCCGTGCAAGAAGGAGGCCAGCTGCTTGGCGTCCTCGGGCACAGCCCGCGAGCAGCCCACCAGGCGGTCCAGGTCCTCAGGAGAGGCCCCGGGGCCTCCCCGGCTGCCATCGAGAGCCTGGCCGTGCACCACCAGCGTCTGGTACACATCCTCCATCTTCTGCAGTTGCCGGCTAAGCTTGGCATGCAGGCTGCGGTCAGAAGTGTGGGCCGCGTTGCCCACAGCACTGCGGGCAAACTCCAGCAGCTCGTGGACAGCCCCCTGGACAGCGGCCACAGCGGCCCGCAGGTCCTGCCCCTGTGGCTCCTGAGGCTCAGGGGTGCCGCGCCAGCCCCCGCCACCACCAGCGCTGCCCACCAGGTCCAGGAGGTGGGCCACAGTGGCGCTCACACCCTGCTGCAGCCGGGCCAGAGCCTCCACAGCGACGTCAAGTTCCAGGGGCTCCCGGCCCGGCACTGCCGCCTCCAGGGAGGACGCCGACTGGCTGCTGCGCGTGCTGCCCGTGCTGGAGGCCGACAGGCGCTTGGCCTCGGCCAGCGCCTCCCGCTCGGCTGGTGGGGGCACCGCGTACACCCCATCGTCAACTCCGTTGCAGTTGGCCACCTCGGGCAGCAGCCCCCGCTCACGGGGCACGTCATACAGGGGGCCCAGGCCCGGCCGCCGCAAGCAGGGGGGCACGTCATAGAGGTCGGGAGCAGGGGGCGGGACGTCATACACATCCTCGGGCGGCGGAGAGTCTGGAGGGGGTGCAGCCAGGACCAGCGGGTGGCGGGCCGGGTCGAAGGGCTTGGCCTTGGCAAAGGCGGGGGGCACGTCGTACGTCTCCTCGCGCAGCAGTGGGCCATCAGGCACATCCTTGCCCACTGACGGAGGAACGTCGTACACCTGGAGGACCGAGTGGTGGTCAGAGCTGCCTGCCCATCCGCCAAGCTGCCCTCCCCAGCCCAGGGACATCCGTCATGGCTCATTCTCAGTGGTGAAGAGCCGGCTCTGGAGCCCAAAGACCTGGCTTCAAACCCTGACTCCACTGCTTTCTAGCCGTGTGATCCAAGGCAAGTGGCTTGCCCTCTGTGTGCCTGTTTACTTATCTGTAAGATGGGGGTAACTCCCTCCCAGGCTTGTTGGGAGAATTTAATGAGTTAATTCTTGCAACCACATAACGTAGGCACCCAGTGAGTTTAGCTGTCCCCTCCGCACCATCACCACCATCACCAGCACCATCGCTAGCAGAATTTCTACTCTGCTCACAGGTACATGGCTAGGCTACATGGTGTGTCAGATAGATCCAGGGTGACCATGACCTGATTTGTCCAGGACAATCCTGCTTGTGCCTATTATCCCCAGTTAATTATTAATCCTGCCCCCTTCCGCTCCTAGAAATGTCCTGGCTTAGATGATGAATCCCTGGTCACCTTCCTGACATCCCGGAACCCTCTCCTGCTGAAGACCCTGCCACAGTCTGTCTTACAGTTGAAGAAACTGGGGCTCCGAGTGAGCTCAGCCTCCATGTCTGTCAGCGCACGTAAGGGGCGGAGCGGGCTCTGCCTCCACGGCACCCCCTGGCCCTGCATGGGCGCCTGCTCACCGCGTGGTGGCTGGGCAACGGCAGGCCCTTCTCCACACTGGGGGGCACGTCGTACACATCCAGCGACGGGTCCCGGCCATTGGGGCCCTTGACGGCCATAGGGGGTGTGTCATACACCTGGAGGCAGAAGAGGGGCTGTGACACAGGTGCCAGGGCCACCTTGGTGGGCTGGGAAGAACAGAACACCCCCAGCAAGGGCTATGGAAGCCGGGCCTCCCACCCCTGGCTGGGGCCCAGCACCACCTACCTCCTGGCCACACTGGCTGGGCATCAGTCCCCGGACAGGGGGCACGTCGTAGATGTCCTGGGGTCCTGGGCCCAGCAGGTGTCGTGGGATGTCATACTCGTCCTGCTCTGGCTGAGAGGCCTCGTAGACATAGCCCTGCCCCAAGCGGGTGGGCACCACCACCTGAAGGCAGACAGACAACCGTCACCAAAGCCCTGGGAGCTGGCCTCCGGGATGCACCCACAGGTCCAGGACACCCCACTCATGGTGCCCCAAGGGTGGGCTCCGAGGCTCCGTTCTCATCCCACTCGTATCCTCTGATTTTCCTTTAATAAAAGCAGTGCTTGGGGGTCCTGAGGACCTAGGGTTTTGTTTAGAGCTGCTGGGCTCAGGGCCAGGAATCCAAAGGTCTCCGTAGTTGGGTAACCAGGATGGTTCCGGGGAGGGCGGGATGTGGGCCGACAGGGCAGAGGCCACCTTGAGCAGGGACAGGAGGCCACAGCTGAGGCCCCTGGGGCCCAGCAGGGAGTGGAGGCCTGGCCACAGCCCAGCGTGGGGCCCCCCTCCGCCCCAGAAGGTGGTAGAGATCCCCGACAGCCAGGGCTGTGAGGACCCCTAGCCCCATCCCCTCCCTGCTACAACAGCACACCCTGGGGAAGCTCCTGAGGACGGGCCTGCCGAGCTGGTGGGACCCGAGCCCAGGGGCTCCCAGATCTGGGGTCAGTTCTCAGACAGATGGAGACGAGGCTTGTTTGGAAAAGGGCGGGGAGGGTGGCCTCACCAGGACTAAGAGCCCCACTCAGAGCAGGCGAGACTCCCGACCACTGGAAAGGACAAGCCCTGGTGGTGGGAACCCAGGTCCAGAGAGGAGGTCAGCACCACTGCCGGGGGCCTGCCCTGGGTGCCCACAGCCCCGGGACCACGCTGCTCCCTCCCACCAGCAACCAGCTGAAGGGGCGGGAGTGCACAACAGCCTCCTCCTCATGGCACCCCTCCCTGTGGGGACAGGGAAGCCCAGAGGCTTCCCCAGCCGAGCTCCAGGCTGCCTCCCCTGTCCGCCTCCCCCATCAGCTCTGCTCTGAGAAGGGCCTTTTGTTCCCTGATCAAAAGGGACGAACAGGCAGTGCTGACTCGGGCCCTCCCGGCACAGCCCTGGGGGCAGCAGGGCCCATGGAGGCCCCTCCCGGGTCCCCTGCACTGAGGCCTGAGGGTACCTGAGGTGCCCATGCCAGGCACCCCGAGCAGCAGGGCCCCCCAGCAGCCCTGACCACACCCTGCCCCCCACTCTCCTGGGCAGCCAGGGCTGGGTGGAGCCGGCTGGGCCCTGGGCGGCCTCCAGCGGGAGAGTGGGGGGCCCTTCACTCCGGGGCGGCTGCCCTGCCTGGCGGTCTCTGCCTGCCCCGCCGGCATGTCTGGGAGTCTGGTCCACGGCCGCCCCAGACCCATCTCCCTCCTGGCGCCCCAGACTTGAGTTTCCTCCAGACCTATTTTTAGTCTCTGGAACCTGCCAACAGCAGGGCAGGGGGGCAGGTTGGAGGGGCCTGGAGGGGAGGCCCGGGGCTCCTCCATGCAGCCCGGCCTCCTGCAGGCAGGTGGGGCCGAGCCCCAGGGGTCAGGCCGGGCACTGAGGGGGCGTCCACCCTGCTAGCTGTGACCACCCCACCCAAAAGTGGAGGAGAGCAGGAGAGGGCATGGGGGCTGGACCCCAGACCCAGGCAAACAGCAAGCAGCTTGCTATCCCGCGCTGAGATGGGGGATAGAAAGCAGCCGGGCCGGCCAGTAAACGTTTTTCTGTTGGAAGAAATAGGCCAGCCACAAGCGGGGGGACAGCGCCACTCTCCAGAGAGCTGCCCCCTCACCCCCCGATCCCAGGCCTCCTGGCTGGCACCTCAGGCCCCGTGAGCAGGACGTGGGGGCCGCGGCAAGGGGGGGCACAGCCGGAGCCAGACCCACACAAGACCCACAGTCCCTCAGACACACCTTGCACAGGCATGGGACAACCTGACAGATGCACACGCTAACAGACACACAGACACAGAGGCCCCAGTCAGGCAGAGCCAGGGCTGCTGCTCCTTCCACCCCTGAGCACCCCCCACCCCAGGCCAGTCCTGGAGAGAGGGGAGAGCATGGAGGGAGAGTGGAGAAGAAGGGTCCCGAGACCCCTGGAGATGGGAGGGGCAGCCCTGGCACTCAGGGGGCAACGCGGGGCCCCCGGGGCCCTCCTGGCGCCTGTCCCTGGCTCCTGCCTCCTGCATTCTGTTCCAGGGGCCCAGGTGGACATCGCCCCCAGGGACCCAGCCCCACTCAGGACCCCTGGGGGTGGCCCCTGCTCTGGCATCCACCCCGATCTGGGAGCCTCCACTGCACAGCTGTGCTGTGGGTGTCAGGGGCTGGCCGTTTCCTCCCCTTCAGCCCAGGGTGCACCCGCGTGAGGGAGCTGCCTGAGCTGGGCGGTGCCCATGGGGCAACCCCGACTAGACAGGAGCCTGGGAGCAGCGGAGCTTCCCAGGGCACTCGGGGCGAAATCCAGCAGGAGTGGGGCCGCCCTCCACCCTCCACCCAGCATCAAGGCAGAGGGCCCCGACCCAGCAGCACTCCCAGGAGTGTCTCACACCAGGGGCTCCTCCCTCAGCCCCCCAAAACCCGGCCAGCCCAGCCTCAGAGCCCCCAGTGAGGCCCTGAGCCCTCATCCAGCCACATGTCTGGGAAAGAGGAGCAGGGGACATGCCAGACAAAAGACACCTACTCCCAGCGATCATTCTGACTGGGGAACTTCAACTCTGGGCTCTTTCTTGCCTTGCACACTTTCTGTGACAGATAAGCAAGGCTGTCATGATCACAAAATACAAGCAGACGTGACCACGACACCCCAGGCAGAGCGAGGAAGCCTCTTGGGGGAGGTCCTGGGCCCCAGGACACAGGGCTCTCCCTCCTGGACGCCAGCCAGGGCTCCGTGAGGGCCCGAGGCCTGTGGAGAAGGGGCAGGTGGGGGCCCAGCGTGGGCACCCCCTCAGCAGCCCAAGCCCTGAGGCCCAGCCTGTGGGTCCCCTGCTGCTCCCTGCCCGGCCCCTGGCCCAGGGACCCCACTGCCTGCCTGATCGGGAAGGGCCTTCTGTGACCCCCAAGTCCAGCAGATAGAACTGAAAAGAAAGCAAATGGTTCCAGGGATAGCCTCACAGCTGCACCAGGACAAGCTTTACTTCAAGAACACAAGGAAAGAAGAGGGAAGGGGAGAAGGGTGTGCCTCCCTGGGGCGCCTGCAGGTTGGACCGTGTGTGTGAGAGCACGTACGTGTGTGTGCAGGGGGACGGATGAAGGCTGCCCCGCGGCTCACTGGCCCTGCTCCCTGCCGCCCCCCTGCAGGACAGCTGCTCCTCTGAAAACAGCTGGGAGCAGCCCCCTGCAGGCCGTCCCTGGCTGGCTTGGGCACGCTCTGCCACCGCCCATCTCTGGCCAGGCGGCCGAGGAACAGGTGGGGCAGAAGTGGGAGCTGGTGTCCATGCAGCCTCGTCCCCAGCCTGCCACCGAGCACCATCGGCCAGGCCCCCGGGCCCCAGGCTCTGCCTGTGGGCAGAACAACCCTGATGGCCAATTCACTGCCCGGCTGGCACCAGTGAGGCTCCCACCGCAGCCCTGGGCTGGCTCGGTGCCGGGGGAGGCGCGTCCACTTGGCTGGTGTCTCCCAGACGAGGGTGGCCCCAACTGGATGGAGCGAAAACGCGAGACTTGGGCCTGGATCCCGGAAAGCAGATCCCAACCAAGCCCCGGGGCTTTTCCGCAGGGATGGCTGCTGCACCCACTTCCCGGCCGCCTCCCCCAGGGCGTCCACGGCACCCTGCCCTTCCTGCCCCCAGTTTCCCTCTGAGGAGTGGAGCGCGGGAAGCTGTGCTGGGCTGGCCGTCAAGCCTCCCAGGGTGACATGAGGTTTGGCCCCGAGAAACTACCCCTGGAAGAGAGTATCTCACCCTCCAAGTCATGGGACACCTAGTCTACTTCTGGGCCTCAGGGAATTCCACACCCCAACTCTCGAGGGGGTTCAAACATGGGGAGACAGAGGCCAAGGGTGAGAAAAAGTTGCCCCTGACCCAGCCCAGAGAGGCCAGCAGGGACAGGATGGGGGGCAGGCGATGGCCCAGGGGTGTAGCAGGCCCGGGTGCAGCCGAATGTGCCGGCCTCAGAGGCTGCAGGCCTGGGGATGCCCTGTCCCCAGGGGCAGCGTCCCGTCAGCCACAGCTCCCAAGGGGCTTGCACCACTCTCTCTTGGGGTGTCCCTGCTCTGGCAACTGCACAGGCAGTGTCCTCCCCGCAATCCAGGTGTCCCAAATGGGACACTCTGCAGGCACCCACTGTCCGCCACATGCCCCTGAAATGGAGAGGTGCAGGGGGCCTGTGGACGCTGGCACATAAACCCAGAGGACTTGTGGGCGCCCCTAGGCATGTGGGGTCCTTCACAGTGTCCACAGCAGGGAAGGCCAGCGGGACCAGTGACTGCTGAGGGTGCCCAGGAGCCACTTACTGTGAATTTAAGTTCCGCCCAACAGGACATCTGGAGCATCTAATGTAACTCCCAGGAGGCGTCCCTCAGGAGAGGGTGCATCCTCCTTGCCCTCTCTTTCCTTCCCTGCTGGCTGGAATGCAGCGCTTCTGGGATCTGAGGCCCAGGTTGGGGAAGGCAAACAAGACTGAGGAGCTGGGCTTCCTGGGAATGGTGGCAGCGCCCACCAGTCCTGGCCTGCTCACCTCCAAAGTGTGTTTATGTGAAAATGAAATAAACATCCATATTGTTTAGTCCACTATCCTGCTGGGTTTTCTGCCGCCCTGGCCTCCACACTGGATTCCCGTTTCAAATGCCCTCCCTTTCCTGGGCTCCCAGCCCCAGAGTTGGCCCCTGACGCCCGGCTGTCCGCGCCACTCTGTGGTCAGGATGATTCTACTAAGACTTGGCGTGCTGGCATCCCCCAGAAAAAGCCATTATCTTTGATGCAATCTTGTGGGGGCAGACATATTACTATTGATTAGGTTGGAATCCTTTGAGTGTTTCCACGGAGACATGCAATAACTGTGAGGGAAATGTCTGATTGGATAATTTCCAAGGAGGTGTTATCCCGCCCATTCAGGGTGGTGGGTCTGAATTAAATCATTGGAGCCACATAAAGAGTTCACAGACAGAAGGTGCTCCGAGCAGCTGTGAGTGACATTTTGGAGACCATTTTGAAGAGAATCTGCAGCTAAGAGAGGACAAAACACCCCAAGAGCAATATTTTGGAGAACGTCACTTTGAAACGCCACCTGGGAGCAAGCACACGCCGGCCACGTGCCTTCTGAGCTAACAGAGGTTTTCTGGATGCCATTGGCCATTCTTCTGTGAAGGCACCTGTGCCAGTCTGAATGTATTATGTCCCCCAAACGCCATTATCTTTGATGTAATCTTGTATGGGCAGAACTATCAGTGTTAATTAGATTGAAATTCTTTGAGTGTTTCCATGGAGGTGTGCCCCACCCAACTGTGGGTGATGACTCTGATTGAATAATTTCCATGGAGGTGTTGGCCTGCCCATTGGGTGGGTCTGAATTAAATCACTGGAGCACTATATAAGATCAGACAGAAGGAGTGAGCTTGCTACAGCCAAGAGGGACATTTTGAAGAAAGCACAGGAGCTGCAGATGAGAGAGTTTGAAAACAGCCGTTGAAAGCAAACTCTTGCTCCGGAGAAGCTGAGAGAGGACAAATATCCCAAGTGCAACTAAGAGTGACATTTTTGAGGAACTGCAGCCTAGAGAGGAACATCCTGGGAGAAAGCCATTTTGAAACCAGAACTCTGGAGCAGACGCCAGCCACGTGCCTTCCCAGCTAACAGAGGTTTTCCGGACACCACTGGCCATTCTACAGTGAAGGTACCTGATTGCCAATGGGTTACCTTGGACACTTTATGGCCTTAAGACTGTAACTTTGTAACCAAATAAACCCCCTTTATAAAAGCCAATCCATTTCTGATATTTTGCCTAACAGCAGCATTAGCAAACCAGAACAAGTGGATTTGGGCAGATCACTCCCATCAAAATCCTCCACCCTCCAGCGGCATCCGGCTCTTTGGTGGGTATCCAGGCCCCTCGGGATCTGCCTGTCGCCTGCCGCTCCAGCCAGGCCCGCCTGCCCAAGGGAAAGCACCACACTTTCCCATGCTTCCAGGCCCTCGACAGGCTGGTGCCTGCTGAAGGCCTCCTTGTTCTGCGGCTCCACGTCTCCCCTCTGGGCTGCCACAGCCACAGCCTGTCCACACCCATCTTTAACAGATGCCCAAGCCACACTCCCCAAACATTCACCACCCACCCTAACCCTGGACTGAATGTGCAGCTGTTCTGGAGCCCCCGAGAACCTGAGGGGCTGGCCCTGCTGTACTCAGAAACCAGGGCCTGGGCTAAACCTGGGGGCTGCCCAACCATGCTGGGGCTGCCTTACCTTCGCTGGTGGCTTCATCCCCTCCCAGCTGCGTGCGTCCATGGACGGGGGCACCTGGTAGATCTCATGCCCTATTCCGGCTGCGGGTGGCACCTGATAAACGTCCTGGGCAGGGCTGCCGGGCCCTGGGGGCACCTGGTAGAGGTCTGGGGCCGGGCTGGGAAACGCGTGATGGGGTGTCTGCTTTGAGAACGTGGACGTCTGCTTGGCTGGGGGCGACTGGAACTGTGGGCTGGGCCCAGGGGCTTGGTAAAGGCCATGCTGGGCCTTGCTAGGCGTGGGCACCAGGTAGACGCTGTCGGGCTGGGGCTGGTAAGTGGAGGGGAGCATGGGTGTGTACTGGGAGGCCGGGGGCCCCGTGGCGTGGAGGCCGGCCTGGGGCTGGGCCGTGGGGGCAGGCGGGCCAGGGCCAGGTCCTGCTGGCTTCTTGTCATACATGCCCACCAGGATTTTGAGGCGGTTCCCGGGCACAATTCCTTGGCGCCCATGCAGTGAGCAGAGCCACCAGCCGTCCAGGCCCTGTGTGTCCCGCTCCAGCACCGTCATGATGTCGCCTTTGCGGAAGGAGAGCTCATCCGGTGACTCGGCCACGTTGTCGTAGAGGGCTTTGGCCAGCACGTTCTGGGAGAGAGGACACAGGCAGGCGTGAGGGAGGATGGTGCTATGGGCCCAGCTCCCACCCACCCTGCGCCAGATGGGGCAGCCTTCTGTTTGGGCACCAGAAAGGAAAGAAACAGGGTCTGGTGAGATGATGGCCTCTCTGCCCGCACTGTCCCCTCCTGCAACTCGGCAGAGAGGCCCAACTGGTCATGGAGGGCCCCTGCAGATCGTTCAACCGCAGCCACCACCAGCACTCCAGGGACAGCAGTCCCAGCCCACGACAGCCTGCACCGGCCCCACGGGGAGTGAAGTAACAGCCGCCACTTTAAAGGAGAAAAGGCCAACGATTACCTAGAGAGGCAACAAAAGTATGACAAAAATCAACATCGCTGCAGGGTAAAAATATTGAAAGTAAAAACTGAAAAGAGTTCACACCCACTAGGATGGCTATTACCAAGAAGACAGAAAATAACAAGCGTTGGCAAGGATGTGGAGAAATTGGGACGCTTTTACATCGTCGGTGGGAATGTAAAGCGGCGCGGCCACTGGGGAAAGCAGTTTGGCAGGTCCTCAGAAGGTTGAAGGTAGAGTCACCACATGACCCAGCAACCCCACGTCTTGGTGTAAACCCAAAAGAACCGAAAGGAGGGGCTTGGACCGATGTCTGTACACCTGTGATGGCAGCACCACTCACAACAGTCAAAAGGAAGAAGCAGCCCAAGTGTCGGTCAACAGATGAATAAACATGCAGTATATCCATTTAGTGGGATAATATTCAGCCATAAAAAGGAATGAAGTGCCCATACATGTTACGACACCAATGAACCTTGAGGATGTCATGTTGAATGAAGTAAGTCAGACACAAAAAGGAAACATTGCAAAATCTTGCTTATATGCAGTATTTAGAAGCAGAAAATTTCACAGAGACAGAGAGCGAGCGGCTCATAGGTTCCCAGGGGCCGGGGTGGGGGACGGCGGTTACTGCTTGGTGGGTGCAGTGCTTCTACTTGAGGCGATGAAAGATCGAGTAATGGGTGGTGGCGACGGTGGCGCCATATTGTGAATGAGATTAACGCCACTGAATTGTCCATTTGAAAGTGGTTAAAATGGGAAATTCTGAATTATATAAATATGACTTAAGTAAAAAGGAAAAAAAATGATAACAAGGTGAGGGAACTTCCTTAACTTGATAAAGTCCAACTACCAAAAATGTACAAAAATGTCAACAGTTACTGGAGAAACTTCACGCTCCCTCTCTTTAAGGCTGGGAGGAAAACGGGGCGTGCACTCTCTCCGCTCCGCTCAACACCGGCTGCCCTGGCCAGGGCAATTCTCCAGGAGGGAAAAATGAGAGGGAGGGAGAGAGGGAAAGAAAGACACAGGCTCCAGGACAAAACTGTCATTATTTCAGACCATATGAGCTTTTACAAAGAAAAGCCAACGAACAGAGAATACCTGATGAGAAATGTCACAGGAAAGACGTCACACGATAGCAACAAAAGCTATAAGGCATCGAGGAACTGATCAAGAAAAGACTGTTTAAGACCTCAGAAGAGAAATGCTTTCAGTTTTATTAAAGGACCCAGGGGAAACTTGACAAATGGAAAAATATACCCTGTTCATACTGGGATGACAATGCTGTTAAAAAGTCAACTTGCCCTACCTAATTTTCTTAATAAAGTCAATACGATTACAATAAACAATACCAACAGGATTTTTTTTTTTTTTTTTTTAGAAATTTAACAACAACAACAAAAAAAGCTTCTAGAATTACATTGAGGAGCAGAGGTCTATAGGCTGGCAGGTCAATTCTGAAACTGAAGGCAATGCAGTCACTCCCAGCCATAAAAGCACAGGAGCGGGCGCTGTGGACTGGGGCTGGTGGCCCAGGGCAGAGCTCACAAAGGACTTCCTCTGCAAGGGGTCGGGTACCAGTGACACCCCAATCAATGGGGAAGCAGAAATGCCATTCTGTGGCCTGCTTCATGGATGCACTTGAGAAAACCCACTTACTGTTTGAAGGAAAGCAATTTGGATACTTATCTTACATTATAAATAAAGGGCAGTTAAAGACCCATTTGAGAAAAGTAAACTTTAGAGCTAATAAAATAAAAATTGTGGGAGAGTATCTCTGTGACTTTGCAGTTGGGAAAAATTATGAAACAAAACCCCTAAAGCAACAGACCCCAAAGGCAAAAGTGGTCAATTTCCATTAATGAGGGACAACAGCAAAGCGGACAGAAGGGTGGCAGGTCACAAAATGACAAGAGTGGTTAACCCGGAATCGAGGAGCTCCTACAAATCAGAAAGGAAAAGATGAAAACGCCAGCAGTAAGATGGAAGGGGAAAGCTGAGGGGGCACGGCCGCCCGAGGAGGGCTGGGTACCTGGAGCAACCGGGGCCTGCTCTGGGACCGCCAGGTGGGCAAGCGCAGGGGCCGGGTGGGCAGCTGGGAGGTGGCACTGCCCCCCAACGGGCGCTGCTGCCAGGAGCACCCACGGGCCGGGCCTCAATGGCCCCAGGAGACCCGGGTACCAGGAACCCTCGCGGGGCAGAGGTGGTTAAGGGTGAGGGCTGTCAGCCACGAGGGTGGGTCTTCGCCATGCCCTCCTGAGTTAAAGTCGGAAACGGGGGATCCCTCTATGCAAATGTTACAAACATCTACAAAACAATGATACCTATCCAAGGACAGTCTCCAGACACATTACACTTGTGCAGGTGCTTCAGGGACAGGGAAGGGGAATGAGACAGGATATAGGGGGGTAAGTGGGGAAAATAAAACAAGAGCAGAGTCTCACACAGTCTGAGGACAGCACAGGGGGTCAGGAGGGCTCAGCACCCTGCTCCCTCCACTCCCGTTCTTGTTTTCACAGCCCCCGGGAGGCAGGGCCCCTCTGTTGCTCGGGTACAGTTGGCAAGTGCTCCTAGAGCAGGGACAGGCACTCTGTGAGGCCAAGGGGGTCCCTGGCCAGCCCCAGCTGGAGCCATGAGCCTGTGGGGGGAAGGGAGGAGTCCGGGAGGCTTTGGGGAGCCCGTGGGCTTAGAGACAGGAGGACAGTGTGGTGGGCACAGAGCGGGCAGGCCCAGAACCCCACTGATGAAAGGACCGGGTGGGGAAGGTGCTTCCACCTGCCCCCCTGCCATCTCCCATCACCCCCGTACCATCCTCGTCCCCTGCAGCCACTGCTCCCTGGTCTGGGTGCCGGCTCAGGCTGGGCCAGCGGGAGGGCTGTGGTCAGTGGGCTTCCAGCAGAGGGCGAGAAGGCCAGGGCTCCCAGGGCTCTCCGAGCGCAGCAGGGGCCCAGGCTCAGAAGCAGGGGAAGCTGGGCCTGAGCCGACGGTGCCAAGCCAGCCAGGCCTCAGCCCCCGCTGGCTCCTCAGGGTCCCTCCTCTGGGTGGCCTGGTGGAGAGCCCTGTGCTGGGTGTCCCCACTAGCTGTGGGACCTGCCCACTCAGGCCAAGTCCACTCCTCTGGGCTCCATCTCCAAGGAGTCCAACAGGAGCTGGGATTCCAGGCGGGAGGAGCCACCCCCCTCCACCAGAAAAGGAAGAAGGAAGCTGGGTCTCGGGGCCAGGCAAGCTGGGGCCTCAGAGTCCAGGGAGGGGCTCCCCCTCCTCTCTCCACACCAGCATCTGGGACCTCCGTCTCCCTGACCCCATCCAACATTCCTGGGGGAGCAGGGATAACAGAAGAAGCTCGAGCATCACCCAGGCCAGGATGGGGTGCCAAGCGTAGGTCCTACTTGGCCCCGGAGCCATTTCTCCAGAGCAGCTCAGAGCCCCCAGCCCCAGAAAGGACCAGAGGCCAGGGTGCTGTGGGCCAGGAGGGGAGGCCCAAGAGGTGCCCACCCTTCTGCAGTGCAATGTGCCCCCACCCCGGGAGAGCTGCCTAGGAGGAATGTGCCAAGGTTACCACAGCCCTGCTCACACCTTGGGTACAAGGGAACCAAAGACGCACCAGTAACACATCACCTTGGATTAAATAACTGGGCAGGAGAGCACAGAGGAGTAACGGTGTTTATGTTTCAGACGGTACAGGGTGCTTTCTTCTCTGAATTTTCAGAATTTTTCAATTTATGTTTAATGAGAATTTCTTGCTTTGAGGTTGAAAAAAATACACATCTGAGGAAGAAAACAGTGGACTAACTCCTTGGCTCCGAGGGAGCACGGGGCAGGGGCCACCCCGCAGCCCACCAGGCTCTTTGCCCCCAAGTAAAGCAAACTTCCCAAATATGGTCTGGAGCCTGCCTCCGGGGATCAGCCTGTCAGGGGCGGGACACATCCGTCCCACCCCCCTCCCATGACCCCGGCACTCAGCCGCCGCCGCGTCCCCCAGCCCCTGCCCTGGTGACCACAGGAAGTGCCAGCAGAGTGAGTCAGAGGAAAATTCCCCTCCCGCCAAGTCAGAGGGGGCGGGCGCAGGGGGGGCCACCCTGCAGAGGCCCCTCACCTCTCAGGAGGGCAGCCCCGGGGGCGGCAGGGAGCCAAGGCAGGAGGCTGGGCGGGTGCCACCCGCACCAGGTGAGCACCCAGGCCTCGGGCCACGGCTGTCTGGTCTGGGGCGGCGGGAGCCAGGCTGGGAAGCGCCTCACGGGCTGGGCACGTGGCACGGACGCCTGGCACCAGCAGCTCCTCGGCGTGCGTCAGCGCTGTGCCCCCAGCCCCCGCGGGCGCCCAATCCCTGTCCCGGCCCCTGCGCCCCGGGCACAGCCAGCGCCTGAGCACCCGCCCCTTGGGGCCTCTCGGCTGCTGCCCAAGGACACGCTCCTCCTGCTCCTCCTCGTCGGGTCACTAAGCAGCAGTCAAGACCTCAACCTGGGCCCGGCCCACAGCCTCCCTGGGTGCTCTTGGTAAGAGGGACGGCAATGGTCCGGCCTCAGAGGGCTGCTCTTTGGTTTAACAAAGACACAGCTGGTTCCTGCTCCCCACCAGGCCCTGGGCTAGACTCAGAGGCAAATCCAGCCGGACAAGGCCCTGTCCTCATGGGGCCTCTGCTCCAGCGGGGAAGACAAGCACCCCACAACAACCTGCCATGACAGGGAGGAGATGGGGGTGACAGCACTTCAGGGGCACGGTCACTGTTCCTGGGTGGGTGAAGACAGCCTCCCTGAGGTGGCACTTCAGGTGCCTCATGAAGAATAAAAACCAGGCAACAGAAAACAAGCCAGGAAGAGCAAGTGGGCACATGGAGGGCACACACCAGGCACAGGACACGGGCGGCCCACGCTGCAGGACTCCTCAGAATGATGCCCGGAGAGCTCAGTAAACGGCACCTCAGAGGGGCAGAGCCACCCACCCCATGCATTCCTGCTCTGGGCACACCCCCCAGTTTCCTCCCAGGGGCCCCAAACCAGGCTCCCAGCCTCCCTCACTGCTACGGTGAGCGCATGGCCAGCCCTGGACAGACGCTGTCCGCCATCTGTGCCCAAGGCCCCGCAGCAGCATGGCCACCTCACGCCTGCCTCTAGGACCCTCCCATGCCCCTCCCCACATACCCACTCGGCCCGACCCTGTCCCTTGCAGCACTGCCAACACGTCTTGTTCCTGCCCCGGGCCCCAGGCGCCCAGGACGAGAGGGAGCCTGTCTCCTCCAGCACAGCACAGAACAGGCAATAGCAGGTGTCTGTGGTGTGGATGAGGTGTGGGGGTGCAAAGCTGGGCTAGGGAAGAAGCCCTGACTAGAGCAGACAGGGTCCTTCTGGGGAAGCCCCCACCCTGCCCCACCAGAACTTCCCAGCCCATCCCGAGAGCCCAGGAAGGCCCTCTGTGCTCACTTGTCCCGTGGGGGCAGAGAGGAACCCCCACCCCAAAGCCAACACCACCCAGCTGGCAGCCCTGCCAGCCGGGACTGCTCGGGACAACACCCTGGTTGTTGAGCACTGAAGCCTACAGAGCTGCCCCCTGGGCTCCGCCTGGCTCTGAGAATGGCCCTCATTGTGTCCCCAGGGCCCCTCTGGGCGCCAGACCCACCCAGGCCGGGTGGGCCCTGAGACGTCCAGCAGCTGGGGCTTTGGCTGCGGGTGGGCACACATCTGGAAGGGAACAGCCATCTCGCGGGTCTTAGAGTCTGGTCTCCTCGACGCGCCACTGCCTCAGGGAGCCTGGACAGCTCTGAAGCCGAGTATCCCCAACCTCCGACTCAGGGCAGGGGCCGCGGTCTGGTGGCTGGAGCAGAGCGGGGAGAGGGCGTCACAGGCCTTGTCTCAAGGAGCCTGCCCTGGCTGCCACTGCGGCGGGCGACCCCCATGCTGCCTGCACCCCTCTCCCAGGGCCCTGAGCCCCGCAGCCTCCTGATGGACGCCCCCAACAGACCACCATGAGCAGGGCACCAGGCCAGCCACAGAGGGCTCTGCAGGCCCGACAGGAAGTGACCGTGGCCCCCTCTCCCAGGCCTGGCTTTGCATCTCGCCTGCATGCTTTCACTGGCACACAGGCTCTCGAGTCTGGCACCCACAAGCCGGTCCAAAGTGGGGGCGGGGGTGAAATGGTGAGCGAGACTCCCGTCCCTGCCAGGAGCCTGCAGGGACAGACAAGGAAGTGTGCAATGGCGACGTGACTGACAGATCCGTAAGAGCCACCCCACCCCACACTTGTGCCATTACTTTTGTGCACATCACCTCATTTACCCCTTCAAATGACCCTCTGAGACCCCATGATCACCCCCATCTTTTGGATGGGGAAACTGAGGTTCACAGCTGCCTGAGGCAGAGCTGGTGCTGGATGACAAGGTGGAGCTGGGTGGCACCTCTCCTGAGCGTTCAGGCTCTTAGAAGCCAGGAGTGGAAATTCCACAGGCTTCTCCATCCCTCCCTGCCCCCACGCAAACACGCACATGCACACGCACACGCCAGCCCCAAGCACAGAGCCCCACACACAGCAGTTGCTCGGGGAACACTGGCTCCCTTCATACCCAGAGCCATCTCAAACATGAGCCAAATTTATTTCTGGGGTATTCTGTTTACTTGTCCCCAAGAGCCCCAGGTGGCCAGTGTGTGTGCCCGACCAGCAGTCTGCACCCACAACCCCTCCTCACTCACTCCAAGAAAGTCCCAGTGGGCAGGGCCCTGACTGGTCCACCTCCTGCCACCCAGGCTCCGGCTGGGGCTCGGCTCTGAGGGACAGTGCATCTGCCCTTCCCTGCCTAGATGTCCCCCATGCCCCTGCCTGGGAGAGCCTCTGGGACCAGCCTTGGCATCCTTCTCCCCCTAACACTTCCAAGGACAACTGAGTGGCCCAGGGCCTGGGCTCAAGACGTTGGAGCGGTGTGAGCCACCCAGCCCACGGGGAGCCCCAGGTGCCCAGGGTGCGGGAGTCAGAGAAGAGAGAAAAGGGGCAGGGGCAGGGAGTCCTCAGCCCCATGTCTCACCCTCGGCCTCTGGGGAAAGGTCTGTTGAAAGAAAGAATAAACACCACCTGTGGGTGGTCACTGCCAGGGGCTCCCCAACCCAGACACAGAGCCATGGCCTGGCCTTGGCTGCAAGGTCATAGCACATGCCTTTGTGTCCAGGGCCAGCCCTGGGAGCAGAAGCATGTCCCAGGGAGGCTGTGCAGAGGAGGAAACGTGGCCTGGGGTGGGGACGGGGCAGGCGGAGCAGCTACTCCTACCGCAGGACATGAGACACCTGCCAGCCCCCAAGACACTGCAGGTGGTGGGAACAGGTAGGTCTGCAGTCAGAGCACCAAGGAGGCCAGGTGGGCCCGAGGGCAGAGCATTCTGCCCTCCCCGCAGGTTCTCTAGTCCATTCCAATTGCTCACCAGCTTAGGAACAGGCTGGCCTCCAAGCCCCCCAGAACCCTCACCACCAACACCCAGCTGGGGAATCAACCCCAGGCCTGCACCCTTGGCTGCCCAATACCCTCCTTCCTGTCCCGGGGCCTTCCCTGGGAGGATACTCCGTTCCTTTGAGCGAATGGGTTCAAGGTCATACTTGTGATTTGGGCTCTTGGCAGGGGGATCAGCAGAAGGCTGATCAGGGACAGCACCAGGCCCTCCCCTGGCCCCTACCCCAACTTTGTTATCACGGGGGCAGGGGGAGGCAGAGAAGGACGGGGGGGGGGGGTGTCAGAAGATAGAATGCCCAGTCGAGGAGGGACAACAGAAACTTTCCTCCATGCAGGGCCTGTTTCCCCGCCTAACACCTGAAGCTGACTGCAGCCCTGCCACTCTCCTATCCTGATGACTTGAAGCAGTCCATAAAGCAGCAGGAACAGAAAGGGAGTGAGGAGGTACGAGGTTACAAAAAATGGGGTTCTCCAGCTCAAAAAAAAAGAACCCTACCCCTGCTTTCTGGGATGGGCAGTGGAGATGGGGGCTTGAGATGGGGCCCACCCCCCTCCTCACCTATAGTTGGGAGGGAATTAGGGCAGCAAGACAAAGGTGCTAAGGGGGCCAGACAGGCAGCCCCACCTTCTTGGAGGGAGACCAGCCTGCAGCCCTTGATTGCGGGGTACTAAGGAGCAGAGGAGGAGAGCCTGCCCAGTCTCTGTGTTAAAGAATGATCCCTATCATCCCCAACCCCTCTCCTCACCCTTCAAGTTTGGCTCCAGTACTGCCTCCTCCAGGAAGCTTCTCTGGGAGCACACCTCCCCTGGCTACCCCAATGTGCACTTCCACAAGAGGAGGCAGGTTCTGCAGAGAATTCTCCAGGCCCAGAAAAACAGGGTGGTGGGACCTCCTAAAAGAAAAAAGGATGTCAAGAGAGGCCAGGAGTTAAAGGCACAGCCAGGGAGCCAGAGGGGCCCCAACAAGTTGGCAGCCCCAGTAGAGCATGGCAGCACTCTGGGAACCCCAGGTAGGGGGAGGGCACATGAGGGAGTACACAGCCATGCCAGCAGACTGGGTTCTGCATCCAGTTCTGCAAAGACAAGTGCCTGCCTCTCTGCGTGTGCTCAGACTGGATGCCCAAGTGGTACTGCCCTTTCTTCAACCCCTTGCCCAGACCTGGGGAGATGGCACCAGCCCGCAGCACTCACGCTCCTGCCCAACACAAACAGAAACGGCCAGAGACTCCACTCCTACCCCACCTTCCTGGCAGAACCTGAGGCTGACACCCACCCAGCCCCATCCAGCTGTCACTGGGCTCATTTCTTGCCCAAGGCAAGTGGGTGGCGGGTGCTGGTGCCCAGAGGTTCTGCCAGTTCTCCCCCAGGGCTATTTTGCCTGCAGGCTCCACCTGGGCCTGGACCTACTCCTCCAGGCAGCTCTCCAGCACCTGTTCCTTTCCAGGCCTGCCAGCCTGGCCCCAGGGGCAGGAACTCACTGTTCCGAGACCTCCCGAGCACCTCTGGGTTACAGAGAGCATCCCCCTGCCCACTGCAATCACCAGGGAAGGAACCATCGCTCTGAGAAGGCAGTCAAAGCCACAGCAACCCCCGGACTGCATCCTAGCTCAGACTCTTCCTCACGGTAGGGGTGAGGGGGGCGGGGGGGGATCGTATGTTCTCCAGACCGATATGAGGCAGAGTGATCGGGAAAGGGAGCCGAGACCCCAGTCTGGGATTCGGAACCCCAAGGACCACCATGCCCATGGTCCCCGGCCACCCCCAACCTCAGCAAATCTCGGCTTCCCGGGCTCCTTCAATGGCTCTGGGCACCGGCCTCGTGAACAGTAAAGACAGGCTAGGTTGTTAGAGACTGGGACCCCCGGGCTGCAAAGCCTGGAGCAGCAGTCCCGCTGCTAACGCAACTCACTGCGCTCGACCCGCGGAGGCTGAGACGCTCCAGCTCCGCGGGCCGTCCGTATAAAGGATCCCCCAACAGTGGACCCTCAAACTCCTACGTCTAAGCTGCAGAAGCCAAACCCTGGCCGGGTCCCATCTATTCTGTGGGCGCCGAGCACCGCGGCCCCGGTGCGGCCCTGAACCGCCTCCAGGATGCGGCTCCTACCATCGGTTTTGCAACCAGGACAGGTAAAGGCTGAGGAGCGCCGGCGGGCCGGGATGAATCATTAACCAGTCCCGGGATGGCGCTCGGGTCGCAGACGCCACGCACTTGCTCGCCAGGCCCCCAACCCTTAGCCTGAGGATGGGGAAAGCCCCCACCCCCAAAAACAGACAGGTGGGCCGGCGGCCGGACCACCACCTCCGTCTGCTGGAAGTTCACAGTCACGACCTCAAGGGACCTTCGACCGCTCCTCGTAGCCGAGGAAACCGAAGCTCGGAGGCAGGGCGCGCAGGCCCAAGGTCACCCGGCAGGCGGCGGCCGGCAGGGGGAGAGCGGGCCTCCCGCCAGGAACTTTCCCGGATCCAGGAACTTTCCTGCCGGCCTGCGGCCCCTGCGCCCGGCCTTCCCAACCGCCCCCGAGGCGCGCCGGCTCTGGGATCCTCCCGGGCTTTTGCTTCCAGGGGCCCTCACCAGGGCGGGAGGAGGTCCCAGGACCTCGGACCCTCGCCCCGGCGCGCCCCCGCGGAGCATCCGGCAGCCGGCGGTTCCCAGGACCCGCGGGTCCGGCAGGAAATGCCACCCGCTTAACTCTTTCCCGCCCGGGCCCGCCAGGGACGCTCACCTCGAAGCCGAACGCGGACCCCGGCCGATCGCCTGGGCGCGCGAACCCCGCCCCGGCCGCCCCGCGCCGCGCCGAGGGGGCACTCACCAGGTAGTTCATGGTGTCCGGCAGGGCTGAGGCCCCGGCTCTCCGCGGGGGCGCACACCGATCTGCCCGGCCACGTGCTCTCGGGGCTCCCAGCGCGGCGCAGACGCCCCGCTCCCGGTCTGGCGGCCTCAGCCCCCACGCCCCCCACGCCCGCCACTGCCGCCGCCTCCGCCGCCCAGAGCCGATCGCACCTCGCCCCGCCCGCCGCCGCCACCGCCCCCACGGCCCTGCCGGCCCAGCCCGGCTCCCGGCATGCCCGGCCGCGCGCGCCCATTGGCCGCCGCTGCTCCTCCATGCAAATGAGCCGCGCGCCCAGGGGGGCCGCGGGCAGGAGGGCGCAGGAGCGCTCCGACATCCGCCGGCCCGGTCGGACCCTCCCAGCCCTCAGGCGCAAAGCCCCTGCGGGACGCGGGCTCCTCGCCTAGTGCATAGGGTAGTATCCCTTTTTGCCCAAATCCACGTCTCGATGCTCCACCGCCGGCGAGAACGTGCTCTTCGTCCAAGACCTATGTAAACGCCTTTTGCAAGAAGACTATCCGGATTGCCCTCCTTCCCCAGCTCACTGGGCGCGCTGCAGCCCCCAAGGCACGGGCCTTCCAGCTCACAAACCCCGGAGCAGTCACACTACAGATCTCAGAGAGAAAGGGGAGGGGGCATGTCCTCGACTACAGAATAATAATAATGACTGTGGCAACTACGGTGTAAGAGCGAGCTTGGGCCTCCAGCTTTTACATGCAGCACTCCCCTGCAGCCCACTGACCTCAGGGGTCTCCGGGTGCTGTCCAGCAGTGCCAGCGAGCAGGGCCCGGGCCCATCCTGTCCTCCTTAGGCCCACCCAGGGACAAGGGGCTCACCATCTCCTATCCTCCACTGAATGAAATCTAGCTTCCTGAAATGTACTCCTAGGGAGATCTGCCCACTGTCCCCTCCAATCTCCCAATCAGCCCCTATCCAGGGCTAAGGCCTCTGCCCGAGGCTCAACAACCTCAGAGTCCTGCTCCTACTCATTGGTTTCAGCAACACGAGGGGGTGGGGCAGGGATGGTGGGAGACGGAGGAAGAACCACTGCAGGAAAACCTTGTGGAGAGAGCACCAGCTCAGCTCTCCGGAGTCAGCACCAACTAGGCTGCAGGTCAGGGGCTGTCAGCCATGCCTAGCAGAACTAAGGCACCAGGGTCCCTGAGCGCAGCCCGGGGACGCACAGCGGAACCTGCTCCAGAAGTGCACAGTTGTATTCCAGATGTCTCCTCTCTGGGATCCTCAGACAGCCACAGAGCACGTGGGTGACATCAGGCAGCTCACGGTGCCAGGGAAGCAGTGGGGTAGATCTGGCTTCAACCAGCAGGAACCCTCAGGCGCGGCCTATAAAATACATAAGGCCAAGCTCCCCCTGCATATTGTACAACTGAGGCCCCAGGCTCAGCGAGTGGATAGCCTCAGACCAATGAGCCACCCAGGCAGGCCTCTCCCTCGCTGGGCTCCTTTCTCATCAGCAAACGGAGGGAGCTGAACCAAGGCAGTCCCCATCTGGTCACAGGCCCCATGGAGAGCTTGTTTAAAAAGATTCCTGGGTCCCACCCTAGCAGAAAAACAGGACACCTGCATTTCCACACAACTCCCTGGGGAACCACTGGACAAAGTCATGGCATGTGGGGAGGAGAAGCGGTGGGATTTGGACACGGTGTAACCTAGGGTCCTCAAGAAGGGAGGAAAGGGACACCCTATGTGTCCCCAAGATGGCCTGTCCCATCATTCCCAAACAGCCCACTTCCCCAAGGAAGAAGAGACAAACCCCTTCTGCTTGTTTCCCAAAAGC
Source organism: Choloepus didactylus (assembly GCF_015220235.1). Classification (NCBI taxonomy): domain Eukaryota; kingdom Metazoa; phylum Chordata; class Mammalia; order Pilosa; family Megalonychidae; genus Choloepus; species Choloepus didactylus. The sequence goes on from NC_051328.1 coordinate 30,591,526, forward strand.
TGTCCCAAGGTCAGAAAGGAAACCGTGGGCCTGGCCCCATCCAGCCACTGACTCCTGAGGGTGGGGGTGGGGTGGGGACGGTCAGCACCGGCCCAGGACTCACAGCCAGGCAGTGCCCGCTGGCAGGCTCCAGGCAGGAGGTATCAGCACGGATGGGCGGGACACGAAAAGCCAACCCTGCGGGGGCTGCGCCTCCTCTGTCACAGCCGGAGGAGGGCGGGCAGAGAGGAGGAGGCTGGCTGGGACCGAGGGGAACCGGAGACCCTCCTCATTGCTGGAGCTGGATTAAAACAGCGCAGGGGTCGGGGCTGCTGATGTGCACGGGCAGGCGGGGGAGGGGCACCAGGCTCAGGCACAGGCATTTCAAAAATGTGCTCCTTTTCCACTTAAACCACCCCCCTCCCCAGCCCATGCCTCCCAGAATGGCATTTCCGCTTTGGAAACAAGGCCCCAGGGTCTGCACCCCACTGTGTGGGTGGGGGTTGGGGAGTGAATTTGGGGGTAGAATGCCCCCTCCCAGTCCAGTAGAGGGGAGGAGCACTCACTGGGCAGGCTCTGCTTGGGGTGTCAGGGGAGCAGAACCTCACTGCACCCCCAGGGCGGCCTCCCCGGCCTCCGACTGCCAAGGACCGCTGACGGAGACGCAAACCCCTGGCCCCTGGCCCCTGGTCCCGAGCCAGGAAACCCCCGTCTCCATGCTCACCTCACGCTCATGGCAATCCTGCAAGGCAGCCTCCACAGTCAGCCCACTTTGCGGATGCAGAAACTGAGATCCAGTTTACTGCCCCCTACAAACCGCCCACAGAGGGACAGAGGTGGCAGCAAGGGAAGGGACGGAGGGGCTGCTAGACCCTGGACCCTGGTGACTCACATTCGGGACAAAGGAGAGAAAGGCATCAGCAGACAGGGGTTCTCCAGGCTCTGATGGCTTGTCGCACTCAGAGACCCCAAAAGGACAGGCAGCTGAGAACCAAGCACCCCTCGCCCCAAAGCTGAGCTCTCAGAAGTGGGGGCCCAGTTCAGCCCCCATGGAAAGGGGTCCAGTAAGGATTTGCTGACTGGGTGGGGCCTCGCAGGATGGGGAGGGCTGGCGTGGGTGAGGAAATCTGAGGCGACCCCAGTCTCAGGAAAGGGGACGGTTGATTCAGTCTGTTCCCACACCCCTCCCAGCCTGGCTGGCAGGCAGGGAATGATGCCGGAGGTGTTGGCCAAAAGAAGAGGAGGAGCTGAGAAGGAGCTGGGAGAGGGTGTTGCTGGGCGCAGGGAGGGGGCACCAGTGCTCACTCCCCCAGCCTGTTGTCAAGTCGCCCGAGGAGTCGCCTGCCACCTCCTGCCGGGCCGAGGGTGAGCTCACAGGCTGACAGAGGACGTCACCGTCCCCTGTGGACCTGCAATGGCTGTTTGTGCAGGGAACACGGTGGGCCCAGCACACAGGCACACTAGCTCTCATTTGTTCTTTAGTGTCCACTGGGGTGGGGGTGGGGAGGCTGACGCGGGACCCTGAGTGCGGAGAGAAGCTTGGGGCGTGGTTCCCGCCCTCTGGGCTTTCTTGGGTCTTATCCTGCAGGACGGAGCCTCGGCACCAAAGGGCAGTTCTTGCTTTATGCCCAACAATGTCTGCTGCAGCATTTGTAACAGAAAACACACACACACACACACACAAAGGCATACCCTGAATGTCCAACTCTAAGCTAGGGCAAATCACAGCCTCTCAGTGGAAAAATGCAGGAAAATGCTGATGACAATGCTGTGTGAGAAGAGCAGACTAAAAATGGCTTGCACATTAGGGAGAGGGTTGGAAAGCTGACACAAGAATGGCAGAGTGTTGATGATGGCTAAAAGTGAGCAATGGGTACACGCGGGGTCACTATACTAGTCTAACTTTTGTACATGCTTGAAATTTTCAATAATAAAATTTTAATTAAAAAAAATGGCCTGTACAACGTGACTGCACGCAGCCCCTTTCCTCTCCCGCAGCCTTGGCTGCAGAGAGGGTGGGCTGGATGGGTCAGTTATTGGCCAGCTCTGAGAACAGCAGCAGGAGAGGATTTCCTGAGGCCGGAGGTAAGCACTGCCAGCCCCAGGGACAGGAAGAAATGACGGACTGCAGCAGGAGGGCCACGGGGAGTCGACGCCTTCCCCCCCCAGCCAGCCACTCACCATGGCAAGCTCAAAATCAGGCTGTAAGCAGGAGCCAGGCCCTCCTGGGTAAGAGAACGGGGTGAGGGTGCACCAGGACCCTCAGGGATGGGGCAGGCTGGCATGGGGAAGAAGTGGGCCCACCTGCATCAAGAATGGCAGTCGCCCGCAGACTGGACCCTTCACATGCCTGACGTCAGTTGGTCCTCACCACAGCCCTGGGGACCGAGACGGAAATGCCACTACCCAGAGGCTCAGAGGTGGCAACGCCTTGCCCAGGTCACACTGCCAGGAAGTGGCAGAGCTCATGCAGTAGCCCAGCCACCCAGCTGCCCAGGAGTGTCCCCAAGGGAAACTTCTCATAGCATAGCAGGAGCGTAGGCACTCTAGGGGAGGGTGTTAGACCTGCCAGCCCTCCCCTGCTCTCCAAGGCTGGAGTGGCCCATGGGAGCAATTCACTTGTTCATCACAGTGACAGGCTGGGGGACGGTGGGCAGGCCCACACCCTCGCTTGGCCTCCTCCTCCCTCCCAGGACAGGGGCTCCAGTCCTCAGCCAGCCCTCCTGGGCACAGATGTCCTGCCCTGACACAGCTGCCATCCTTCCAGCATCCCCTCAGCCAGGCTCAAAAGACTGAAGTTGAGACCTGGGTGCTGGGGCAGGGCTGCCAGGTGGGGGGCAGAGCCGGGGGTGGGTGGTGCTGGGTGCAGGCAGACCCCAGACAGGCTTCCCTCCAGATCCAGGCCTGGGTCCCAGCAAATCCAGTGCTCCATGTCCCCTCTCCCCCTCCCCACCCACAGCACCCCCACCCAAGGCACTCTCATTGGAACAGGACCTGGAAGGAGCGGTACAACTCTCCTAATTATTTTAATTGCTTTCCTATTTTGAAAATTAAAAACAGCAGAGGCACCTGCAGGGAGATGCCCACTTCACAGAGGCGCTCTTGCTTGCAGCCAGCCCAAAGCTAGGGGTGTGGGGGGAGCAGGAGCACTTCCCAGAGGTTCTTGGCCCCACCCCGGTGCTGCCCACAGTGGCCTGGAGTCCCTCTCCCTTGTGTGCCCCCCTCTTCCATCTCCCTCCACTGCCCTTTGAGAACTACCCTCTGGGGCAGGGGCCGCCCTGGGAGCTGGCAGGTAGGTTGGCTTGGACCAGCGCCCCCAGCACTGCAGTCTCCCGCTGTGTGTGAGGAAAGGGCTGGGCCCCGTGTGCCCTGTGCCCTCCCTGCTGGCGCCAGGACCCTGCATCCGTCAGAGCTGCCTGTGGGAAAGCAGGCAGGGGAGGGGGCCTTGGTCCTGCCGGGAGAATCCTGGAGGAGGGGTGCAAGGGGGAAACATCCTGTCCCCAGAGAGGAAGCCCAGCTGCTGGTGGCCGCCCAGCTCAGTCTGATGGCCTGGGCAGGGAGGGACAAGGGTGTGGTCAAGAGGCCTCCCCAGCTGGGCCATCTGCTCTCGCCTCTGCCCATGGCAACCAGCCCCAGCAGAGCAAGGCAGTCGGAGGGGGAGAGGGGAGACCTCACAGGCCATCTGCTGCCCACTCTGGCCTGCTTCTGCCGGAGTGCCAGTGACCACACCCACAGATGCCCATGAGGAGCAAGACAGGGCTGCCCAGCCACTCAGCTGGGGCCAGGGTGCCATCAGGGTGGCAGGAGGGACCCCAGGGAAAGTGGGGTGAGGGTTTAGGAAGAAGTGGATGGAGAGAAGGCAGAACTATGGCAGCCTCTGGGTAACGCACTGCTTTTTCTCCCCTCTGTGGCCCTAGAGTGGGGCTGGGTGGGCTGGGTCTCCCACCTGAGCCTGCCCCAGCCCACTGAAAGGGGCTCCATTCACCCCAGGAGATCCAGGCACAAGCCCCCCGCCCAGGTTTGCCTGCAAGGAAAGGCAGGGATAGACAAAATGAAGGATTCCAGCTGGTGTGATGGTCAGCCCATCTGCACCACTCAGTCTGCTCTGATGTCAAACGTAAGCACCACCAGAAGCCTCCCCAGAAACCAGGCTGCAGGCCCACACGGCCAGCCCATGCTGGGCCCCAGGCTGTACCTCCCTGGGCACCACGTGCAGGAGGGCATGCCACTGAGCCCCACGCCCCAACAAGCCCGCCCTGGCGCCCCCCACCCTCCCCTCCTCCCACAGGAGGAGCAAAATCACATCTGGGGCTTGGGGGCAACATCTTTTCTGGGAGTTTTGTCTCCCACAGCCCCAGTGCTGGTTATGGTGACTACCCTGTACGTCCACTCGCTCGGCACTTCTGACTGGGCAGCTACTATATTCCAGGCGCAGAGTCCACGTCAGAGCATAAAAGTGAACACATCAATATTTGTGGTGATGAGGACCATGAAGGAGAATACCGCAGTCACAGGAACAGAGTGATACGGAGTGGCTTTTTTATTCAGGGTGCTTGCGGGTGGCCTCTGAGGAGGTGATATTTGAACAGATGTGTGTGTCTTTGGCTGCAAGTGTCTAACCCTCATTATGCCAAAAAAAAAAAAAATGAAGATTTATAAAAAACAGCACAGGGGTGCCGGCTAGTCCCCGCCCCCAGGCAAAGAACTCAATGCTCAATGCTCCCAGAGTTGAAGCAGGACAGCCAGGAGGTCTGATTGGTGGGGTGTCCTGGTGGGCTGGCAGGGACAAAGCCCGAGCTGAGTCAATTCCCCCACAGCTCTTCTCCAGCCTCCTGCTCTCCTTAAAGCCTCTTCCAGCTAGAAATTCTGGAGTTGACAGGGGCCCTGAGGGAAGTACCAATGACTCAAAAACATAAGATGCCTAAACTCACAGGTAACCTGGGAATTCAAACCCTGCGACACCTCAGAGAGGGCTGAGAACAAGCATGTGCCTTTGGTGGACCCAGGATTTGGGGGCACAGATAACTCTCTGGGTATGCCTCAATGTATACATGATTGGATATCAGGTTTTATAAAATACTGAAATAAGAGTACTATACCAACAATAAAGCTGGTGTTCTGGCACTTAAAAAATATAGAGCATACAAAAGCTGCAGACAGATATCCATCAGTAAGAGAATGGACAAATGCTTTGTGGTTTATTCATAACATGGAACACTATTCAGCAATAAAAAGAACAAACTATTGCAACACATAACATGGATGAAAATCTCAAAACCATTATGTTGAGCAAAAGAAGCCAGATCCAAAAGAACACATATGTGTGTTTTCACTTAGATAAAATTCAAGAACAGGCAAAACTAAGCCATGGTGCTAGAAATCAGAATAGTGGTTACCTCACAGGAGCCCGGGTGCTTGTGCTTGACTGTAAAGGGGCATTCAAGGAACGTTCTGAGATGATGGAACCGTTCATTTTTATTTGATTGATGGATATGTGCGGTCTGCGTTAGTCAAAACTCACCCATCTGTATAAATGAGTCAGGATATGGGTCTTGATCCTTTTGCTGGGGAAAGCCACAGGGAAGAGTTGGAAGCCAGAAGTCAGTGGGAAACAAGAAGAGAAAGGAGAGGACATCAACATGTGATGGGAAAGCCAAGGAGCCCAATGACTGTCAGCCAGGTAGAGTGCTTCCAAACCTGGGAGGAAGCACACCTTCCAGCCTCTGAAACTGGGAGTCAATAAATTCCCAATGATTAAGCCAAAAAAAAAAAAAAAATTCACCCATCTGTACACTGTATACCTGTACATTTCCTTATATGTAAAACCTACCTCAGTAAAAGTCTCAACTGGAATAAAATAAAACAAAGCACAAAAGAAAAACTACACGGCACACAGGAATACCAAAAAAAGTATTGTGATCCTAAGCCCACCATGTTATCCTTTTTCCCTTGGCTATCAGGGAGCTTAAAGCTCAATTGTATGCCTCATGTGATGGTTTGGAGGCTTTATGGACCACAGAAAAGTATGTTCTTAAAGTTAATCCATTCCTGTGGGTGTGGACCCATTGAAAGTAGGATATTTTGGTGAGTAGGATCTTAAGATGTGACCCACCACATTCAGGGTGGGTCTTAATCCTCTTACTGGAGTCCTTTATAAAAGAATGGTATTCAGACAAACACAGAGAGAAAGACATGGAAGGTAAGACAGAAAGCCACAGAAACAGAGAGGAAACCCATTGAAGCCGGAACGTGGAAGCAACGAAAACCGGAAGAGAAAGGAGAGACCAGCGGATGCTGCCATGTGCCTTGTCATCTGACAGAGGAGTCCAGGATCACTGGCAGCCTGTCTTCAGGAAGAAGGTATTGTCTTGAAGATGCCTTGATTTGGACATTTTCGTGAACTCAGAACTGTGAGCTTGCAAATAATAAATTCCCAGTGTCAAAAGCTAGCCCATTTCTGATATATTGCATACTGGCAGCCAACCTAAACCTAGGTTATCTGGAATGATTTTTCCTCTTTCCCCATATATTACATAATTCTGGGTCTTTTGAAGATCCCAGACTATTCGTGTCTTTCATTATAATCTGCTTCAAATCCTTCTGGAGCCTGGTGAGGTTTAAATAACAAATGAAAATTATTTAAAAACCCCCTCATCCTCTCATCTCTCAGAGAAGAGATTTAGCTTTAGAGCTGCAACTCGTGACCATTTCTCCTGCCAGAGGCATCGCTGTCACCTCCACCAAGCACCCCTAACCTGTCCCCAGCTCTTTTTCCTGAGAGAGGGGGACAAGGCCCTAGCAAACAGTGAACGAAAAAATCAATGGGGTTTGACCAGGATGCAAGAAAAACAAGCAGGAGTGATGAAGCAGAGTCAAAGGCTGGGAGGCGAAGATGAGCACAATGAGGTAGGGGCCCGGAGGGGCCAGAGACCCAGGCCGGAGGTGGGGCACGGGCCGGTCAGCAGCGCCATCTGCCTGGACACACCCTCGCAGCTTTGCTGCCCACCTGCCTCGATGCCAGGCTTGAGCCCCCTCCCCTAAGGTGTGAGACCCTCCCAGGGCTGTGCTCCTTCCTTCCTTGCCAGACCACGCTGCCTCACACACCTGAGGATGAACCGCTTCACTCCTGGGCATTTGGAACAGGGGATCCACCTGGCCTGGGACATGGGGGCCAGCTGGTGGCCCTGATGCAGGCCAGTCTGTTGGCAGGATGAGGACAAGGATCGGCCCATCCAAGACTCATCCAAGACTCATGAGACATGGGTTGCTGGGGGGTGAGGGTGGGGGGCAAGGTCATCTCACGGCTCTGGCCTCTGGGGGAACCACCCCAACCACAAAAGCCCCAAGAATCTTGGGCACGGGGGGTGGGGGGGCGGCGCCACACCCGCCAGCTGGGGCAGGATAAGCAAAGCCTCAACAACTTGGCCTTTTACAAAGAGCTTTTCGGTCCCTTGCCAAGTTCTCACAAAACCCATGGGCTCAGTGCTGCCAACATACAGATGAGGAAACTGAGACTCAGAGAGGCTCGGCAACTTGCCCGAGGCATGGAACCAGCATAGTTGGTTCCAGAGCACTTGCCTTCAACCCACCAAACGCCCTCCCTTCCTGGGGCAGCTTTTCTGAGAACCAGCCAGTCCCCAACAAGGCTCCCACGTCATTGGCTCAGACACCAGGCTCTCAGCAAATGGACAGCCGCCTTCCTCTGGGGGTCCAGCAGGTGGCCAGAGGCAAGCTGGGGTGAAGCCTTCAGTCTGGCAAGGGAGTTGGACAGCACCCAAATAAGCCCAAATCAAGGCACAGTCACAAACAGCAGTCTGGGAGGACTTCCCAGGGCAGTGCCCACCCTGGCTGAATGCCCGTGGGTGAGCAGGCGCGACCAGGTGAAAGGGGCAGTGGGCTCGAGACCATTTCCTGCAGAAGGAGGTGCATGAGCCAAGGCCCTACAGCAGGAGGGGGTGTGACAGGGTGCCCTGAAGTCTGGCAGGCGAGGCCAAATCTGAGGCTGGAGCAGGATTTTGGACTTGGAAATTGCCTCTTTCCACTGTCCCCTCCTGAGCCCATTCTGCCAGGCCTCAGCAACCAGTGCCTGGCTGCCAGGTCAGCTGCAAGCCGTAGAGCAGAGCAGCCCCTTCCTGTTCCTCGGCCAGTTCTCCTGTTCATGGCACTGGTTGGCACAAGGCCAGGCCCAGAGTGGGCTCCTGGGCTTGTGAGCAGGATGGGTGAACCAAAAGATTCAACCAAGTGCCAAGCCTAGTCCACCAACCTCCATGGCCCACTGCTGGGCTGGCTGGGGCGGGACTGCCCTCTGCCACTCAGGCCTGGCAGCCTCACCTCCTGGGGGTGCCAAAAGGGGATAAACACTCATGCTCAGAAAGCCACAAGCAGAGGGCTGGCCTTCCAGCAGCCTTGGCCTCTGCTGAGGCTCACAGGCCACAGCTCCCACAATTAGAGATGCCACGCAGGATGGCACTCACAGAGGCTCTGGGCTCTGCCAGGCTTGGTTCCCTCCCTGGCTCTGCCTGGCGCTGACCGCGTGGCCCTGGCAAAACCCCTGTCTTCCCTGAGTCTGGGAAGCATTCAGCCAGCACCAGGCACTCGAGACATGCTCCGCCTGCTCAGTACTCTCGCTTCTGAAAGGGCCTGACCCCCATAGAAGAAAGGAGCAGAACAGGGGCAGGAATGGCCGTGCCCATTTCACAGACAGGAAACAAGAGGCAGAAAGAGATGCCGGGGCATGTCTCTGCAGTGCCAGGGGACAGCAGCCTGACAGTGCTGGGGGCAGCCAGCATCTTGCCATGCCTCACAGGGATTCCAAGCCAATGCTGGCCAGGGTTCCGAGGCAGTGGTGGCACAGCCATTTTCTTTCCAATCCTTCCTGCCTGCCTGGAGGGAAGGGACAGACCCAGGGTGCCAGGCGGCCCGGAGGCAGACACCAGGGAACAGCCAGTAAGTGAGTCTCCAGGCAGTGGGCAGACGGGGTCACTGAGCAGGGAGTCAGTGTACACAAGTGGGACAAATGACGGATCAGCCTCTAACAGGCAGGGGGTCACTGGCAACGCAACGTGGCCCCTCCCAACCTCTTCTCTTCCTGCCATCACCCTCCTCCATTCTGAAGCATCTAGTAATTTCTGTGGCCCAAATTGCCTGCATCAGTACCATCCAGAAAAAGACTGCCAAATGAATGGGTGTGCTTAAAACCCACACGTGTCTGTGAGCACCGCACAGGCAATCATCATTACGGCTCTAAAAGCAAAGCTTCCCAGGGGCCAACCCAGCACACAAAAAGCAATTTTCAGAACATTTCCTGGCTGCTCCATAAACGAATTTCTCCTCCCAGTCCCACAGCTCAGACACTGCCCAAGGTCCCAGGAAACAGCCGGGGTGATCTGACAGTCCAGCCACACAATCCCCGCAGGCTGTGGCTGCAGGTGGGAGGGTGAGAACTGACTTGAAGCTGGGGGTGGGGTGAAGACAGCAGCTGCTGGTTTCCACAATGGTGCCTGGCTGTCCAAGTCACAGGCAGACCCTGGCCCTCCCGCCCAACCCTATCATTACAGATGGGGCCACTGAGGCAGACAGTCCAGGAGGGCTGCCCAAAGTCCTATAAGACAATGGGCCTGGATGCCCGACTCCAGTACAGCACCCTGCAATGATGATGAACGATGAAACCAAATCACACGCATGCCTCCCAAATAGACGCCAGCCAGGCTCTGATGTGGCCCTGGTCCCCACTTAGCCTGAGTCACATTCTCTGCTCACTACCCCAGAAACTCATGCCCTCCACAGGCTCAAGTCTTCTACCTCCTCTCTCTGGCCAGTGCCCACAGGGACAGGGGAGCTCCCAGGGGAGACCCAGAGCTTTGCAGGAAAGAAGAGCAGGGGAGAAGAGCTTGGCAGGCATTTTCTGTCTGCTTTCTAAAGATGAAGCAATTACGCGCTGAACCAGAACAGAAGGGGGGCAGGGTTTTCACATCAGCACGGCCTGGAAGCCCTAATTTTTTCATCTGTAACTCTGCATTACTGCTCCTGGAGGCAGGCAGGAGCAGGGATCTTTAATTCCATAATAACAATGTTTTGCACCCATATCCAATAATCTCCACACACTCTATTGTGGTTAATTAAGAGGCCTTCCTGCCAGGAAGTCCCAACTGTCTGCTTCACCATAAGGATGGGGTTCCCCAGGTGGGGAGAAGCCCTGGAAACAAGGCCAGGGTCCGCTGGGAGCTCAGGCCCATTGCTTTTCCCCGGGGTGGAGAGAAAAGCCCTTTGCTCCCTTCTAGAAAAACAATGGCTGAAGGCCCCGGCTCCGGCATGCAGACGGCGCCCCTTCAGGGCCAGCATGGCTTACCCCGAGTCTGCCTCCCACCTCAGTCTGTCCATTTGTAAAGCGGGCTGGGGTGAGAGCCTGAGGCCTGGCCACGACGCAGAGCCACGGGTCCCGGAACCACCCCTCCGGCCAGCCGGGCCCAGAGAGGGAGTTGTCAGGCCAGAAAAGAAGCGCCCATGGCTAGAGGTGGGAAGGGGCTGAGCCCTGCGCCCCGGGGTTCAGGGACCCGAGGAAAACTTCCCGGGAAAGTGAGCGCAAGCCGGGAGGGAGGGAGTGGTCTATGGGGAAACGTACCGACCCCGTCCCAGGCCTGCCCATCTCGGTGGGTCCCTGGAGGACAACACGGCTGCCATCCAGGGGGTCTCCTGAGGGAGAGCACGGACATCCCCCACTCCCTGCCCGGCCCAGCCGTTCCGTAGGGGGTCCCGTAGGGGGTCCTGGAGAGCCGCCCGGACCCCACCCCACCTCTGTACTAGGCCTGGCTATCCTGGTGGAGGTTCCTGGGGGGCAGCATAGATCCCCGCCGGGGCCAGCTGTCCCACAGGGTTCCCAGGAGCGGGAATCACAGATCTCCGCCAGACCCAGCCGTTCTGACAGGGAAGGGGATCCCCAAGGAGACAGTGCGGACCCCAGCCCTCCTGAGAGAGGAGGGGAAGGCAGAGGCAGGGAGGCGGCCGGCTTGGGGGAGACGCCCCCACCCCAACCATGCCCCGGCAGGTGGAGGCCCGGGTGACGCGAGCGCCCGTCGGGAGCCCCCGCGGCACCAGGCCCGCAGCGGGCGGCGCGAGGTGCCAGGCCGGGCCGGGGGCAGTAGGCTCGGGGTCCCGACCTGCGGTCGGTACTCACCGGCACGGACATCTTGGCCGCCGCTCCCGGCGCCCGGACGGGCAGCTGCGCCGGCAGGCTGGAGGCTCGGGTGCGCCCGCGCCGCTCAGACACCCCCACGGCGCGGGCTCCCGGCGCCCTCCCGGCTCCCCGCGGGCTCCTGCGCGCTCCCCGGGGCCGGGCAGTCCGGTCGCTCCAGCCTGCGCCGCGCATGCGCCGCCGCGCGCCCCGCCCCCTCCCGTCTCCTCCGCCGAGGACCGCGTTAAAGGCGAGGACCCCGGACCCCGGCACTTTTCTGTCGGCCTAACGCCGCGCTGAAGGGCCCGGGTCTCCACACCTTATCCATTTCCCAGGGCCCTTTCAAATAGCACTACCTCCTGTTTACCCATCCGGTTCTGGGTGCCGGAAGCCCCACTCGCCACATTGCACATCCCAGGGTGCGGGGCGCCTGCCCTGTGGTCCTGACCGAGCTCCCAGCCCATGTGCCTGGAATCTGACAGAGGAGGCTCTCAGGCCAGGGGAAGGCAATTGCTAATCAATAGAGCTGGGCTCGTAGAAGCCCCCACTCCCGGCTGAAAGGGAGCCGCAGAGCCCCAGTACGGTCCCCACGCGGTGATGCCCAGGGGTCCCCTGCTGTGCTCAACCTCCTTCCCCCACCCCCACCTTGGGGAGCCCCTGCCTCCCCGGGGAGCGGCCTGGCCCATCCTCCGTTAGATCTGGGCTGGCTGTTACAGAGGGTCCTGTCTCCCAGGACCTCCACCCTCGAGCCCACCCACACCAAGTGGTTCCTGAACAACAGGCCAGCCCTTCAGACACTGAAAGACCAACATTTGCCGACCCGGGCCTTCCCTTCCCTACTTAACCCAATTCCTTCCACCTTCCATGTCTGGCTTGGTGTCCATATACTACCCGCCTAGACTTTGCACAGGAATCTGGCCTGTGTGCACCCTAATTTCCCCACCTCCCTGCCAGGCCTTGCTGTTCCCATGTTATGTGTGTAGACTGAGGCTCTGAGGTCCCTCAGCTACGAAAAAGCAGAACCTGGGGACCGTCCCTACTCCATGGGGCCCTTCCTGGGCAGCCTGTGGAGGCCCAGCGAGGCTGGGTCCGGGGAAGTGGCCACTGCTCCGGGACACCAGGTGGGTTGTGCCCTGGAGGCTGGGGAGTAAGCACCTATGAGTTCCTGGAACACGGGTCAGGGGGGACAGTCAGTGTCCAGGGAGGTCAAGGAGGATCTGACCGGTGGACCAAAAGCTCCATCCCCTCAGGGGGTTGGACTGTTTTGTCTGCGAGGGATGCAGAGCAAGGAGGGCCAAGATGACTGAATGGGGGAAGCAGAGACAGGTGGCAGGGGGCTTCCTCAGAGGTTCCCCAGACCTGAAAATCCATCATTAGATGGTCATCCAATTGGGGTGTCAAAAGTTTTCCAGCCTTCTTCCCCAAGGGGGGACAGACTTAGTCCTCCCCTAGTTACATCCTGGGAAGGGTCGTTAACAGTAACCATCAGCAATGGGGTGGGGGAAGGGCAGGGTACAAGATGAGCTAAAAAAGGGAAAGTCGGGGTCTACCACTGACCCTGGTTCTAGGACTGATGAGCTGGGGTTCCTCCCTGCTCTGATTGACCAGGAATCTGTCCCTCCTTGTGGGGTTGCCCAATTGTGCACCTCAGCGTCTCCAGCCCAGTGCTTGGCAAGGAGTTGTTGGAGGGGGCAGGCAGGGCCACAGCGAGCAGGGAGGGGTCTGGGCCCACAGCTGCCACCTCCTCAAAGGGTGCTCTGTGTGTGTCTGGCACGCAGCCCTGCCCGTGCCCACCCGCCCGCATCCAGCTGGCACGGGACTCCTGAGCTGAGAGCAGCAGCTCAGCCTGGTGCCCAGGCTCCCAGCCACACACGCTCGCTGCCATCTCCAGGTGCCCCCTCTGCCCCCCACTGAGCCTCCCAGGCTCAGCCTCCCTTCCTTCTCCCTCACTTTGGCAGCTCTCTCATCGCCCACAGGGTCTGACTCCTTGTCTCCCATCTCTAGTTGCCCCAGGCCAGAAAGGGGTGAGGAGTGAGGAAAACCCCTTCTGCACCCCGGGTACAGTGGCAGGGTGCAGCTCGGACAACGACCTCGAAGCCATGTAGTCCTGGCCTCCAACTGCCCCGAGGGGGCTGCTCTCTTGGGGAGGGCATCACTGACTCAGCCCTTAGTGCAGGGAGAGGGGACCCTCAATGGTGGAGACAGGAGGGTGAGGGGCGGTGTGTGGGGTCGAGGTCAGCCAGAGAAACCCCATTCCAGTACTGGGTGCCCTCCCTATACTACCAAGTGCCTGTAAAGGCGGGGTCTGCTCCTCCTGCACCCTCCCCAGGCAGGCAAACGATCCCAGGATGACTCACCCAGGCCTGCAGAGCTCTTGGGTCCTCCAGGCTGGCACTTCCAGCCAGAACCAAGATCTGGGCCACCTGAGCTGACTCCAGCACCCTGAGAGGGTTCTTGAGGGCTGATGGAGTCCCAGCGAGGCAGGGGTTTGTTCCTGACAATAACTGGGAGAGAAGGAAATTTGGACACAGATGGAGAGCAAATCGGGCAGGGACAAGCTTTATATACAGCTTTCCAAACACCCAGGCTGGGCCTCTGTTTCCCCTGGGCCTTGCAGCATCTAGAGGGGCCAACGGTCAGGAGGTAGCTCCTTCTACCCCGTCCCCCCATCCCCAGGGCAACCAGGGACTTCTCAGGAGAGGAGCCCCTGGCCCAGGAGGGTCCCATGCCCCTCTCAACACAGAGAACACAGAGGCCAAGCTGTCTGCCCTGTGGAGCTGACCAGCCATGGAAGAGCGAAGTGCGGGCTTCACAGAGCCCCATTAGACAGGCAGGCCCTAGGCTCCACTGAACATGAGGCCTTGGAGCTGGGACAAAGGGACCCTGAGGGCTGAGGAACTTGGAAGACTTCCTGGAAAAGGCGCCCAGCCCTGCACCCTGAGAGGCAGGCAGCGTCTCATCCTTGGCCTTGGCCACGTGGAGCAGGGGGGCCTGGTAGGGAACAGCACTGAGAGAATGACTCAGTGTAGGGTGATAGGGAGTGGTGGGGACTGGGGCAGAGAGAGCAGCTGCTGCCCAGCTCAGCTCCAGTTAGTCATTGCCATGTGGGAATTCAGGCTTTGTGTGCTCAGATCTTCATGTGAGTTTGTTTGTTTGTTTAATAAACATTTTATTTTAGAACAGTTTTAGATTTACAGAAAACTTGTGACAATAGTACAGAGTTGCCATGTGCCCCACACCCAGTTTGCACTATTATTGACAGCTTGAATTACTCTGGTACATTTTTCACAATTGATGAACCAATACTGATACTAAAGTCCATACTTTATTCAGATTTCCTTAGTTTTCCCTAGTGTTCTTTTACTGTTCCAAGATCCCACCCAGGGTGCCACATTAATTTAGTCATCTTGTCTCCTAGACTCCTCTTGGCTGTGTCAGTTTTCCAGACTCCTTACTTGGATGATCTTGACAATTCTGAATAGCACTGGGCAGGGACCTTGTAAATGTCCCTCGATTGAGGTTGTCTGGTATTTTAATCATGATTCAATTGGGGTTATGGGTTTTAGGAGGCAGATCACAGAGGTAAAGGGCCATTCTCATGCTGTCAGCAGCACTTATCACAGTTGAAGCTGACCTTGATCACCTGGCTGAGGTGGGAATTGCCAGGTTTCTCCACTGAAAAGTTACCCTTTCCCCCCCTTTTTCTGATGGCATCCTTTGGAAGGAAGCCACTTCGTGCAGCCTATACCTGGGAAATGGGAAGTTACGCTCTACCTCCTTGAGGGTGGAGTGTCTACATAAATTATTTGGAACTCTTCTCCAAGGAGATTTGTCTCTTCTCTTCCATTTATTTATTCAATCATTTTTTATATCAGTATGGGCTTGTAGATATTTATTTTATATTTTGTATTATTATCCAGTTCTGTTTTGTTTTTCAAACTGTGCCAGCTTTGGCCATTGGGTGCTCTCTCAGTTGGCAAATATGATTTTTCAAGAGAATCTAGAAATCCAGATTGCTTACTAAAATCTCTGGATTTTGAAGTGTTAACTGAGCAGGGCAGCTCCAGGCTGCTCTGGGCTCTGGAGTCAGACTTCCTGGCTCGGGTCCTGCTCTGCTGCTTGCTGCTGAATGCCCTTGTGCCGATGAGTTAATGATCTGAGGCTCAGTTTTCTCATCTGTAAAATGGGATGATAATACTCCCTGGGAGGATTCAGTTGAATGAAGCAGGTAAAGTTCAGGGTGTGGGACCAGGCACAGAATCTTTGTGTTCTAGTTTGCTAATGCTGTGGAATGCAAAACACCAGAGATGGATTGGCTTTTATAAAAAGGGAGTTTATTTGGCTTCACAGTTATAGTCTTAAGGCCATAAGGTGTCCAAGGTAATGCATCAACAATCGGGTACCTTCACTGGAGGATGGCCAATAGTGTCCAAAAAACCTGTTAGCTGGGAAGGCATGTGGCTGGCGTCTGCTCCAGAGTTCTGGTTTCAAAATGGCTTTCTCCCAGGATGTTCCTCTCTAGGCTGCAGTTCCTCAAAAATGTCACTCTTAGTTGCATTTGGGGTATTTGTCCTCTCTTAGCTTCTCCAGAGCAAGAGTCTGCTTTCAACAGCCGTCTTCAAACTGTCTCTCATCTGCAGCTCCTATACTTTCTTCAAAGTGTCCCTCTTGGCTGTAGCTCCTCTTCAAAAGTTCACTCTCAGCTGCACGGAGTTGCCTCTGCCCGTCAGCTCATTTATATGGCTCCACTGATCAAGGCCCACCCTGAATGGGGGGGGGGGGCATGCCTCCATGGAAATAGCTCATCAGAGTCATCACCCACAGCTGGGTGGGGCACATTCCAAGCAAATCCAATCAGCACCAAAACGTCTGCCCCACAAGACTACATCAAAGATAATGGCGTTTGGGGGACACAATACATTCAAACTGGCACACTTTGCTTCTTCAGTGACAGGACCATTACTGCCACACATGGGAGCCAGGCAGGGTTAAGCAGCACCCTGAGAAGGACAAGAACATTATTTGTTCTTGGGAAACCAGGAAGGAGCCTGCAGGGATGGGGGCGAACAACAGGACTCTGTGAGCTCTGGAGAGGATGGGAATGGCAACTACCCTAAGACTGGTTTTCAACATGAAAGTTGAGTTTTGACTCTGTATTGACAACACACTCACAGATAGGTCAGTACCCAGAGCCAGAGGCCTTATCTTACTCTAAAGTGTGAATGACTGTCTCTCCCCAGGAAGACAAGTCAGCCTGGCACAGAGAGGCTCAGCAAAACGAAGTCAATGGGGTAGCCACTGGTCACCCAGACTGGACCCTGGGGTCTGTTGCTGACACAACCTCACACTTACCTGATGACCTTCAGCCTCTGAGGGTATTTTCACAGTTTGGTCAAGATGAGCCTGTGGGCTGGGGCAGGCCTCCCTCTTATCTGTTCTCCATGTGCAGAGCCTTGAGTACACTCTGCCTGGGTGCGTCACCTGCTTGGGGGTGATGGTGACGTTCAGGTCGTTGGGCTGCTGGTGGCAGAGGGAGACTATCATCCCTCAAACAGTGGGGCTTTCAGACCCTGACAGGGTATATTTGTTTCCTATAACTGGTATAACAAATTACCACAAATGCAGTGGCTTAAAGCAACACAAATCTATCATCTGTTTCTGGAAATCGGAAGTCCAAAACGGGTTGGCAGAGACGCATCCCTCCAGAGGCTCTGGGGGGCCCCATTGTCTTGCCTTTTCCTCTGACTGCTGTTTCCATCATCCTGTCGTCTGTGACACTGCCCTCCTGCCTCCTTCATACAAGCACCTTGTGATTACATTGGGCCCTCCCGGAAATCCAGGATTTTCCCCCTCTCAAGATCCTTAATTTATTAGAATCTGCAAAGTCCCATTTACCACTTGAGGTAACATATTCAGACTCTGGGATTAGAAGGTGGCTGTGAGTGGGGCTGTTGCGGTTTGCTAATGCTGATGTTTTGCAAAATACCAGAAATGGATTGGCTTTTATAAAGGGGGTTTATTTGGTTACAGAGTTACAGTCTTAAGGCCATAAAGTGTCCAACAACAGGGTACCTTCACTGAAGGATGGCCATTGGCATCTGGAAAACCTCTGTTAGCTCGGAAGGCACATGGCTGGCATCCTCTTGCTCCCAGTTTGTGCTTCAAGATGGCATTCTCCAAAGTGTCGCTCTTGGGGCATTTTGTCCTCTCTTAGCTACAGCTGCTCTGCTCTGGGCCTGTGTGGCTTTTTTAAAGTACTCCAGTGATCAGATAAAGACCCACCCTGAATGGGTGGGGCAATACCTCCATAGGGATAATCCAATGAAAGGTCTTGCCCACAGTTGATTGAGTCACATCTCCATAGAAACACTGAACCAATAGGTTCCAACCTAATCAACAATAATACATCTGCCCCTACAAGATTGCATCAAAGATAATGGCATTTTGGGGGACATAATACATCCAAACTGGCACAGGGGCCATCCTTTGGCCTTCTACAGGGCCACATGGTGGCCTTGCCCCCATTGCTCTCCCTTGGGTGGACAGCCACCACACACCACCCTCCATTTCCCCCCAGGCCCAGCCTAGACGCCCAGCTCCTGCCCTCTGGCTGCAGACCATGAACCTCTCCCCAGCAGTGCAGAGAGAGGGGGAGATATTTCCTCAGCATCCTGAGGGATGTAGGGGAGACCCCCTGTTTTAGTTTCCTTGGCTGCCAAAGCAAATACCATGCAATGCTTCAGCTTAAACAACGAGGATTGTTTTGCTCACAGTTTTGAGGCTAAGAGAAAGTCCAGATCAAGGCATCGCCAAAGTGATGCTTTCTCCCCAAGAACTGTGGTGTTCTGGGGCTGCCTTCAAACTGCCCCCCCCCACTTGCTCCCCCACTGGCCAGCGTGAGAATCCTCTTGCTCAGCTCAAGCAGCCCACCCTGTTCATGGGAAGAGCTCCAGAGGCCGAACTGCTGCAGTACGCAGCCTGGCAAGATGAGGCCAAACCCCCCCAGCACATACATACCGTTTGCCCCAGAAATTCCAGGAATTTATCCTAAAACAAATGCACTCACAAGTAGACAAAGGTACACATACCAGCATGTTACTTGCAGCTTTGCTTATGATATGGAAAGCTTGGACACGACTCACACGTTCAATAACAAGGACCAGTTAAACAAATCACGGAACATACATAAAACAGAATCCTGGGGCAGCCCTTAGAAACAATAGGGAACCATATGGAAGATGTGGAAATATGTTTACAGTGTATTGTTAAGTGAGAAAAAATAGGCTTCCAAACAATGGGTACAGTAGGAGTCTATCTTCATAAAAATTCACAAAAATTCACTTATTTACATTTACATCATATATTTGCATTGGGAAAGACTGGAAGGAGAGACACCAAAATATCAGCCTGTGGTTGTCTTGGGTGTGTATGTAGAGGGGTCGGGTTCTTTTTCACCAGTTTGTAATATTTAGGGATGCCCTGTTGAGTGCTTAGTGCTGTGCTGGTTTCCAAATAAGTGGTGCCTTTTCTCAGTCTTCATGGATTAGAATTTCACAAGACTATTGCCTTTGTGTGTGTGTGTGTGTGTGTGTGTGTCTGTATAGGATGGGGAGTGGCTTTGGTGTAATTAAAATTATTTTCTCTATTTTTCTAGTGTTTCTAAAATCAACATTCATTACTTACGTAATTTATTTTAAAGAACAATTTTTGAGGGAAAAATGCAATTATCGAGTTCTAAGAAATCTGAGCCGGCCTGGAAAGGTTTCCCACAGACCCTCCCGCGGCACTGCCCCTCTGGGCCCAGGAGCAGATGGGGAGGGGGCTGTGGGGGTGCGCATTGAGCAGGAAAAGGTCCTGCAGTCACAGACACCAACCCCGCCGAGCAGGCAGGAGCCCGGGGGTGGGGAGGGCTGGCCTGGGGCAGAGCCCCCAGGCTTCCCCCTGCGCTCGCAGGACGCTGCCGCTGGCCCAGGGTCCCCTAGGATGTTTGTAAATACCCGGAGCCCAGAGCCCCTTCCAGGCCCTCAGTGACTGCGGCAAGTGGAATTTCACTCTCCGCTGGCAACAGTCCCCGGGGCATCGCGTCTGCCCAGCTGAACAGTACACATTCTCTAAATTATTGAAGAGCCCGAAAGAGCGGCTGCCACACGGGGGTCACAGATGCAAGTCCCGGGAGCGGCGGTGCCTGTTCTCAGCGGGGGAGGGGTTTGGCCAGAGCCCCCACCTCCCCCCGCCGCTCTGCGCTGTGGCCGGAGGCCGAGGACTTGCCCCGGGGGCGCTGGGAAAGTCTCCCTGCCCCCTGCGGCGCGGCTGAGCCCTGGAAGGCAGGACGGAGCTCACTGTGCGGAGCGAGGTCTGCGCCTTGGCAAGAACCCAGGCTCCGCGTCACCTCTGACCTCCGGCGCCGGCGGGGTCCAGAGCGAGCGTGTGAACTGGGGCGCAGCGCCCCCACCGTTCCCACCGTCCGCGCGTCCTCCCCGTCTGGAGGGTGGGGGTGACTAAGCCGCGCAGCCGCTCACCGCTCCGGGGAGCCCCGTCCCGACTGCACCGTGTGTGAGCGGCACAGCCCCCACGTCGGGACTCGGGGACGCGCGGAGCAGGAGGGCTGGGGTTGCCCCGGGTGGCGGGAAGCGCTCGAGTACCCGCCGATGTTGTCAAACCACGATTCTGTGCTTTGCAAGCATACTTTTTTTCTTTCTCTTTTTCTTCTTTTATTCCTTTCTGGGGCTCAGTACAGCTGCAGTTCCCAAATGAAGAGAATTTGCGTGACTTCCATCAACAATATAGCTAGATTATGTCTTTTTTTTTTTTTTTTTTTTTGAGATCATACTTACAAAGGCTGCAAAAATAATCATTCATAGTATAGAGTTCCCACACTGAAGGCGGGAGTGTAAGTCGTTTCCCCTTTGGGCAAGCACAAATAACACTGTGATGAATTTCCTCCTCAGTGCATCTTTCTCCACAATCTGATTATTTTCTTAGGATAAATTCCTAGAGATTGAATCACTGGGTCAAGATGATGAAATTTCTTTTCAGAGTAGTGACCTATTTAATACTGTGACTTTTAGATCCATAAATAACTAAAGTCCCCAAACTTCTGAAAGTTTAAAGTTAGAGTACAATTAAAAAAAAAAAAAATGGGTGACAACTTTAATTTTTCCCAATTGTAGATTCTCTCTCTTTTTTTTTTTGGTAAAAGCACCCCTCTCAAGGAGAATCATTTTTTCCCCTCTCTCTTGTGCTGTAACACAAGGTATGAACTTTTGAAAGGCTTTTGCTATTCGCTGCAAAATTGCTTTCCAGAAAATGTGTGCAGTTCACACCCCCAGGAGCAGCGAATGTGTCCATCACACTACACACTCTCCTGGTATTTTGGGAGGAGGGGAGGGGTATTTATTTACTTATTTTTGCCAATGTGATGTGTGATAATTGGAAAATAGTATCCTCATTGTTGTTTTAATTTGTGTTGTTTTGATCTTTAGTGAGATTGAACTTTTTAAATATGTATTTATTGGCCTGGGAAGATGGATTTCAACTTCAGTTAAGCCGGGACCTCATGGGTATGTAAATTTGGGGGGCTTCTTTTTTATCTGTAAGAGATGCTCATTTAAAACTATCTGTTGAGTCCCTAAGACGTGCAGACCACCCTGGTAGGGGTCGTCTTAGGTCGCAGCTCCCAGGGGCAGAGCCTAGACCTGGATTTCTTGAAGGCAGCCTGCTGAGGGGGATGCTCTGGAGGAGGGAGAGAGGAAGCAGGATGGGGCTAAGCAGCTCTGGGGCTCAATCTAACCACAAAACTGGTCCTGCCTTGGGGCTGTTAGATCCCCGGCCTCAGGCACTGGCCCCCTCTCCCACTCCGTCCCTGGGGCTGGGGCTGGGGGTGGGGTTGTAAGCCCCGGCCCGGCTGGTGATCCGCCAAGAGCAATTTTTCCGGGTAAGGGGCAGCTGTGGGTGGTGAACAGCCAACCCTCCCAGCAGGTCAGGGGGCCTGGGGGGTTACCTTCAGCATCTGTCATAGAATGTGATTGGTCTTACACTCCCTTTTGTCCAGTATATGGATGGATGAGTAGAAAAATGGGGGCAAAAAAAAAAAAGGCACCCAGTGTTCTTTTTTACTTTAATTGTTCTTTTTCACTTTAATTTTTATTATTTTTTTTGTGTGTGTGGTAATGAAAATGTTCAAAAATTAATTTTGGTTATGAACGCACAACTGTATAATGGTACTGTGAACAACTGAATGTATGCTGTGTATGACTGCATGGTATGTGAATATATCGCAATAAAACTGAATTAAAAAAAAAAGAATGTAACGGTTTACCCATTCTTTTACTCTTAGGGAACCAAAGCTGGTCCCCGGGGGCCTCATGGGCTCTTAGGCATCTCTGGGGCACTTCTTGCTTGGAGTTCCTTGTAAAGGTCTAGTAAACAGTTGGGGATGAGACTTCTAGACAGTTTCCTGCTGACACTCTCGCCCCACCCCCATCCCAGCAGCCCAGCCCACTTGGGGTCGCTGGACCCATCGATGAGGGAAGGGACCCTGGGGAGAGCTGAGGGGGCTTCTCCAAGGCACCAGCAGAGTGGGGACTAGGCCCCAGATCTCCAACTTCCAGTTCTTTCCATGCCCATGACAGAAGCTCAAAGGAATAGAATCTCCCTTTGGGGGCGGAGGGTTGGGGAGACACCGTTGATGAGCAGAGGCAGGCTCCCTGCTTCTCTCTCTGGCCCCCAGGCCTGTTGATTCATGGCTGTTGAGCAACCCAGGCCGGCCA
Organism: Choloepus didactylus; assembly: GCF_015220235.1. NCBI lineage: Eukaryota > Metazoa > Chordata > Mammalia > Pilosa > Megalonychidae > Choloepus > Choloepus didactylus. Next base: position 30,613,444 of record NC_051328.1, read on the forward strand.
CAGGGAGGCTGAGAACAAAGGAATGCGGCAACCGGGACAGCCAGCAGCCTGGGGGGAGCAGGACATCGTCACCCGGCCTGGAATGAGGCCAGGGCAGCCGCCCCGAAGGCTGGGAACATCACAGGGTGTGTCTTGCTGCCTCTTAGCTCTTAGGAGGATGTGCTTTTGCGTTTAAATGGTTTCCTCTCAGATAATCCCTTCCTGGTCTTTGCGGAGGCCCTGAGGGAATGTCTACCTGTGTTCTAAACCCAGCTCACCCAGGGCGGTCCCCGGTCCTGCCCCAGCTGGAGCATGGGCCACTTCTCCAGTTCTGACTCTGGTTCTGCTCCATCTTCCTGATGGGACATTCCCTCTGGTCTGAGGATGCATTTAATGGAGCAGTTGCTGCAGGTCCAGTCTGCACTACTTAGTGCTCGTCAAGAGGCACCCCTATTTTACAGAGAACAAAAGTGACGCAGCATGAGACTGCTGTGCTGCCAACATGACAAAAGAAGGAGTGGTGCCCGGTGCTCGGGGCCTGGAATCATGGGCGCAGGTCTGGTTGTCCCAGGCCAAGCAATGTCGCAGCACTGAGGGTGTACAAAGAAGAGGAACTGAAATGAGAAAGGTGCAAGTGAGGGGAAAAGGTGAAAAGGTAAAAGGTGAAAGGTGAAAGCTGAAGTGAGGAAGAGGAGCCATTGTTTTTGGAGATAGTCAGAGAGAGGATGCGGCCAAAGCCTACACAGTTGTGAATAAGAGGACCTGCTCACCAGATCCCAGGCCCACTTAGGGCACGTGAGAGAAGTGAGCTCCCCCCATAGAATGCACGGAACTCACCAGGAGCAGTGAGGGGAGAAAAGGTTACAGGAAATGTTTAGGTCTGCTCACAGATGAACGGGCCATAAAATTGGGTTTGGGAAGAATCAAGGATCATTGAGGCAAACCTCTTCCCTGTTCAAATGCCCCCTCTGGAGACACAGCCCTGGGCAGGGACAGCAGAAGATTCTGGAACTCAGAGACCACCTAGTCGTTTTCTCCATGGTTGGCCATTCTCCTCCTGGGACAGGGCACGTCTTGCCCAAAGCCCCGGCTGTCTGCTCTGAGGAGGCAGCAGGTCTCCTCGCTGAACAGCGGCTTCTCCAGGTTTACAGAGGAAGAGAGGAAGCAGGTGCTGCGGAGAGGGGAGCCCCTCAGGGAAGTCACGGCAAAGGCCTTGGAAATGGGCACCTGCTCTCACACAATAGCTCCACTTGCAGTCATCTAGAAATAATCAGGGATGCAGATAAAAATCGAAGGACAAAGCAGTTTATCACAGCATTTTTTATAATAAACAAAAAGTGGGTGACCTACATGGCCAGCAGTGGAAGACTGGTAAAAATAAATGACAGTACCATATAATGGCATACTATGCAGCTGTTAAAAATTGTGTCCTTATTGTTAACACTAATACCTTAATATTCTTTCATTACAGTAACATTGTACCACACCAGTGCTAGGGATCAATGATAGGGGTGGGGATAAGGGGTATGGGATGTTTTGGGTTTTCTCTTTTTTTTCATTTTTTCCTTTTTTTTCTGGAGTAATGAAAATATTCTAAAATTGACTGTGGTGATGAATGCACAACGATGTGATGATACTGTAAACCACTGATTGTATACTTTGGATGGATTGTATAGTGTGTGAATATATCTAAATAAAATTGCATTTAAAAAAAAGACAAAAAAATTGTGTTCTCAAAAAATGTTTGAGTCAATGGGGAAATGCTCAAAATCGAATGTTAGTTTTATAAAGGAGAAAATAAAAGACCCACACATCAGTGCTGTCCGATAAGGTGGCCACCAGCATGTGAACGCTTAAATGTGACTCGTGCGACTGAGGAACTGAATTTTAACTTTTAATTCATTTAGAATTTAAATTAAACGACCACGCGCTGTTAGCAGCTTCCCGATGGAGCCGAAAGGTTACACTACTTTTTCACTTATGTTAAAAAAACATAAGAACACAGGAAAGAGGAAATGTCAATCTCTGTGTGTTTTCTTTGAAATCACATTCTGTTATTAAATGTTTCTTAGAAGTGTAGATTTTTAGACTGCTGGTTATTGAATCTCTTATTGATGATTTACTAAATCATAATGTGTACTGGGGGAAAAAAAGAAAGGGCTGAGAGAAAATAACCCGAAATGTTAACAGTAGTTTTCTCTGCTAGTAAGATTATGAGAGATTTAAATTTCCTTTGTTTGATTTTTCTGCTCTCAAAGGTTCCGACAATGAACAGGTTCCTGCTATAATCAGAACAATGAGAGGCACACGGGAAGCGGGGCAGGCGGCAGGAAGAGCGCGGCGCAGGCGCAGCTCCGCCCGGCGAGAGGGCGAGGGGCTGGGGTGCGCCGGCTCACAGGCTGGCTGTGACGGGAGCGCTGCGCGTCGGGTCGGCGTGGGGCGCCTCGGAACTGCGCGGCAACCCCGCGGACGCCCGGCGCGCCGGCTGGGCTGGCGAGAGCGCGCGCGCACGTGGTCCGGCCGTGTGCTGCCAGCCTGGCGGCGCCGCGTCGCGCGTCAGCTGGGTTTGCCGGGACGGGGGTGGATGTTGTCTTTTGAGTTTCTCCCTGGTTCCAGGCTTTAGGTTTTGTTTTTGTTTTTTTTCCCCTCCAAGTTACTGAAGGCTTTAAGGCATTTTCAGCTAAGCTCTTCGCTGGGCTCCAAAGCCCTTTGCAAGGGCGGTGGGTCTCCGCCGCAGGCATCCAGCGACGTCACCCTGGCTGGTTTATTCATTACGTTTTGCTGGCACGGCAGGAATTTAGGAATTTGAATTATGTGTAGTGCCAGGAATATGGGAGTGGGTGATATGGCAAATGTGGCAAAATGTTAGAAGTGGTGGATCTGGGTATCTGGGGGGGGTGGTGGTGACGGTGGTGGTGGGCACGTTAGAGTTGTCTGTAGAGGTTTCGTATTATTTTTGTAACTGTCCCAGAAGTTTGAAATTATTTCAAAATAAAAAGTTGAGAGGAAAAAAAAAAGATGAAAAATTTAAAAAATACACAGCTGGAGGCTTAATTTATTTTTTTGTTTTATTTTTATAGGTAGGGAGGCCGTAAGTTCTTAAACTTCAGAGTAAGAATCACCTGGCTGCTTGTTAAAAATGTGGATTCTGAGTCTTAAATCCTTGAGATTATTTAGTCCAACCCACTCATTTTACAGATGCAGAAATGGAGGGTATAGGGAGGTCCAAGCAGTGTGCTCCCACGGTGGTCAGTGGAGCTGGGACGAGAATCCGTGTCCCCACTCCCTTGTCTGTCCTCTCACTGTGTCAGTTTCCCTGTGGCAGATGGTGGCATTAAGGGAAGAGTCAGACAAAGTGGGGTACCTGCAATCTTTGGAACGCTACCACTTGCATTGCAAAGACAACGGTGCTTGTCCGGGTCACCCATGTCGATGCACGTTCTTTCGTTTCATTGCGGTATCACATCCCACTGTGTGACTGTTTCACCACTGACCCGTTCTCCCATGGGCACTAGGGTGGTTTCCAGTTTGTTTGATTACCGGTGACCCCGTGTGGAATCCCCCCCCCACACCTCCTGGGCACATGAGCTGCGACTTCTCTGGGGTGCAGACACAGGAGCAGGGTGGCTGTCATGGCCTCCCGGCCGTGTGCAGCATCAGTGGACAGCGTCGAGGTGTTCTTCAAAGTAGTACTAACTGATACTGCCATGGGCTTGGCTTTCTTGGGGAGCTGGGAGCCAGAGCACAGTTTAATGGTACTAATTTATCACTGGAATATTATATTTCATTTAATAAAATGGTGTGAGGGAGGCAGAGCAGGAATATTAATCACTATTTTGAAGATGAGGAATCTGAGACTCAGAGGTTTTAAGGGACTTAACCCAGATCACAGCACTGGGGAGGTCAGAGGCAGGGCTCCTCCTGGGGGTGTCCACCCAGATTCTCCTTGCATCATGTTAACCTCTCGTCCTTGTGCTCCTGAACCTAACCACCTTGCAGCTTCTGTGGGCCTAGGCTCGGCCAGTCTGCCACACCAGCTTTCTGAAATCACACGCAAAAATGAAGGTTGGCTGGCTGGCCAGGGAGGGGAGCATGCTGCAGAAGGAGGGTCTCGTGGTTGGGGCCATGCCAGGCTGGCCGGGCAGTGGGGAGCAATCTTCTGGGCTTCCAGGTTCCACCTTCCCTGTTGCAGTCCAGTTTCCTGTGCACAATTCTTTCGGATGGCAGTTTTGGCTCTAAGCTGTGTAGGAGGGTGTGGAGGCATTCAGCAGGCGGCGGGGGACTTCACAGAAAGGCCTGAGGCAGGAAATTTGGGCTGCCCCGGCGGGCATCTCTGTAAGCCCAGAGAAGGCAGTGGGGTGGGGGTGGTATTGAAGTTTTGACTCTCCAGGCCTCCCACTCAACTGGGGGGCTGCAGTCATCTGGGTACCCAGTTGCTCCTCCCCCAACTCCTGAAAATCAGGCAAGCATCCCAAAGAGGTCTGGGCACAGGAACTGGATGTTGAAGCAGGGCTTGTCAATGCCTGGCCCTCCCTGGACCAAAAAAGGTGTACAGGTGAGAACGCTTTGCCACCATGTACCTCTGTCCCCACAGAGTGGCTCAGGTGCTGTCCCAGGTGCCTGGGCGGTATTGGAGGCTGACGCTGGCGTGCCCATGCTTTTGTTGTCCTCCTGACAGAGTTTTGGCACTGGGTGTGCCAGCTGCCATTCTCTTGAACTGCAAGCATCCCCTCAGCCTTTGGTTCTCCTGACCCTTTCCAACCGGATCCTTCAGCATGGGGTTGGGGCCAGAAGGCAATGAGATGAATACCAGGGACCTGACTGGCTGTTTAGTCGTGCACCCCCCTCCCCTAGTCCTGCCCTTTCTGCCCAAAGAAGTGGGTGTGATGACTGGATTTTTCACTGTGTGGCTGCAGGCCAGTTTCCTCTTCTGAAAAATGTAGTGAAACCAAGAGATAACACACGAGGAAGCACCTGGTACAGGGGACCACACAATCATTTGTAGGCGAATCTAAAGGCTTCTGATCTTTTCCCAGGACTTCTTGTACCATTTCCTATTTGTTCACTTCTGTCTTTTGGTAACTAAAAAAAAAAAGCTATGGAGTCTTATCCACCATGTCCCCAAGAAACTGAACACTGCCAATTCTGGCTAAGGGCTGATACCAGATGACAGAAGGCTACACTCTCTCAGGATCAGAATTCAGGGCTGGAAGGAGCATGATGGCTTGTGTGGCACAACTCTGCCAGAGCTGCTCCAGAGCTGGGGCTGGAACCCGAGTCCATCAAGAACCTGTTCTAGGCCCTTTCCACCATGCCACACCAAGCACATAGCATGCCAACCATACCAGCCACACGCCACGCCACACCACACGGCACACATCACACCACACCAACCACAGACCACACCAAACACCCACCACGCCAACCACACACATCAACCACACTAACCACAGACCACACCAAACACCCACCACACCAACTACACAGCACATCAACCACACTAACCACAGACCACACCACGCCAACCACACTAACCACACATCATGCCATCCACACACAACATCAACCACACCACACACCAACCACAGACCACACCATGCAAACCACACAGCACATTGTCTTTCTAGACAGTGGTACCAGGAAGTACCTTGTGGGAAACCACGAAGTTCCCCCTTGAAAAGCAGTCATCTGTCCCTCACTGTGAAATCTCACTCTCTCCAGGGTCTTTCCCAATGGCCCTTCTTCCTCCATGTCCAAGGTGACCGACTTTAACTGAGCCTCCACAGAAACGTCAGGAGGGCATCACTGGCTGCTGGCAAACCAGCTCTGCAGGCAAGGAGAAGCTCTGATTTGTAGGTTACCATTCGGCGATTCCTGGAGTGTAAATAATCCCCCTCATGGCTGATTTCAAGCTACTAATTGTCTAACAACCTGCTTGCAAAATTCCTGAACTTTTCACAAGAGGCTCTCCCACAGGCAGCTCCAGCGCCCCACCGGGGCCTGGCCTCCAGCCTTCCTGAGGAGGTTCTGCTGATGCCCCTGCCGGAGCCCTGTCACTCGGCCTTCCCGGTGCCTGCCTGGGTGCGAGAAGCACGACTGCTCTACTGCGTTCCTTCCTAGGGAGGCTCCCCTCAGCCTTCTGCGGCGCCAGCCTGCAGTTCTCACGAGGACGGGCACCCGGCTAAGGGTCTGCCAGGCTCCTAGACCAGTTCCTCCTTATTAGCTGCGACAATGTAAACGTCCTTACTGTGTCCCTTTATCCCCTGGGGACTGTAGGCAGAGCTCCTAATTAGAGCACTCCGTTCCTCAGGAAGTAGGTGAGCAGAGCACAGAGGGGCTTGTTTTATACTGTGAACTTAAGACTGTTTTAGAGCAGTTTTTTCAGCAATAGAAGGTACCAGATGCCCTGGAAATCTGACACGCCCATCTGGGACATGGAAAAGATGAAACATGGATGGCAAGAGCAAGGCCAGGGAACGCACCCTCCAGGCATTCTGGACTCCGCAGGACGGGCCAGGAGAGCCTCTGGGGCCCCCTGTGGCTGTCACACCGGCCACAGCAGGAGACGGGCACTGTCCCTGGCAGAGGGGTTGCCACAATGCATCTTGACACTGACTCCTTCTCTCCACTGTCCTGCAAACATTTTCTTAGGCAATTCCCAACTCCTGGATACGGGGACATCATTTCCTTTGGGGATTAGTTTTCACTAAATGTGGATGTGACTAGTTAGATAAAATACTTCCATTTCTTCTCAAAAATTGTGGGTAAGTGTCTGCCACGGTTCAAACAAGACTTTGAAAGGCCAGGCCTTCACGAGGCAGCTCACGGGCCTTTGAGAGTGAGGTGGGAAAAGGCTGGGGACAGGTGGCAGTGCTGGCTGGGAGGGTGGGTCCTGCCAAGGGCAGGGGCAGGGCCCAGGAACAGACGACCAAGAGCAAGGCCTGATGTGATCCGCTTCTGCCCAGGACCCTCCATGCTGCCCACGGCGCGCTCCAGATTTCACCCCTCACTGAGTCCTGCCCTCCTGCTCCTTTGCGGCCGTGTCATTTCCTCCTCACTCCCTCACACCTGCCCAGTCCTCTGCTGGGGGAGGATTCTGTTCCGCAGCCCACAGCACTCGGGCCACTGGGCACTCAGGCAGGGCTGAGAAGACTTCACGTCTCCTGGGGTCTGGGTTGGTTTGTCTCGAAGAGAAAGAGCCACCTCGTGTGTAGCTCAGCTGCCTGCGCGCGGCACTACTGTGCCGAGGAGCCGCGGCTGATCGGGTCCTCTGTCCCTTGGAACTGAGCCACAACTGGGAGGAGTGAACAGAAGTGCTTCAAAGTCTGGAAAGATGAGAAGAGAGACAATCTGCAGAGTGGTTTCCGAGTCCTTGGAAGCAGCAAAGCATTTTAGGAGGTGGAAGGATGTCCCTCCTAGACCGGGGACACCCCTCTCCCCCCCTTATACTCCCGGCCTTTGGAACCGCAGAGTGGGGAGTAAGGCTCTGGGAGGCTGCCCGTTCTCCCAGGCCACTACAGTCCTTCCCCAGGCAGAGCTCAACTCTGCCTCTCTGGAACAATTTAAAAAAACTCATTCTGAAAAACTCCAATCTCTATAAAGGTAGAGAGAACTGTATAATGAAGTTGATGTATTCGTCTTGCTTTCCTAGTGCTGCCATAACAAAGTATGACAAACTGGGTGGCTTAAAGCAAGAGAGCCATCTCACCGTCCTGGAGGCCGGGAGTCTAAGATCGAGGTGTCGACAGGGCCGTGCTTCCTCGGAAGTCTGCGGAGAATCTGAGCCGTGCCACTTTCCCGGCTGCTGCTGGTGGCTTGCTGGCAGGTCACGGTGTTCTCCCTGCCCGTCTCTGTGTCCAAATTTCCTCTTCATACAAGTTCATCAGGCATATTGGACCAAGGGCCCACCCTATTCTCGTATGACCTCATTTTAATTTCTGATTTCCACCTGTAATGACCCAATTTCCAAACAAGGCCATCTCCTGAGATACTGAGGATTAGGACTTCAATTTATTTTTTTGTGGGACACAATTCAATTCTTAACAACTCCTTGACCAGCTTCAACAATTACCAACATATGGGCCATCTTGTTTCATCTACACCCTCACCCACTCCCCTGGCACAATTTCAAAGATAAAATGCAGAAAAACCTGGTTGCCTCATTACAAAGACTGAGTGGGACAGGTAACAGTGGTTGCCTCCTATTACCCATTCCCAACCCCTTTTCTTTTGTCTGTCTTCTACAACAGAGGCTGAAAATGCCAAACACTTACTTTTCCAGCCTCCCTTGCAGCTAGGGGTGGTCATGTGGTTCAGTTATGGCTAATTAGACATAAATGAATACCTGCTTAGAAAAGCCTCATCATAAGACGCACATACATTAGCCAGAGGAAGCCACTCCATCAGTGAGATGTTAGATGAATATAGTGGCTTTTAAAGAAGTTATATGTAGATCGAGAGGCAGACAGCTGAAGTCAAGGCAAATGAAACAAGTTTAAAATGTGAAAGTTGGAGAACACCAAAGTAGGGATCTACAAAGTTGGAAAGGAGAGCATCTGTGCGAGGAATGATGTAACAGCTATTTAATTCCTGACAAGCTGCCAGATTCAGTCCAAAGAGGCTTTTCAAAGACTTACAGATATGTAGAGAGTCATTGACAGGAGGGCAGATGTGTGCAGCTGACCTGCTGGGGAAAGCTTCATCAAATGAAGACAGAGTAGAAAAGATCTAGCCCTTCTGCAGGGCTGTAACATTACCTAATGCAGAGTACGACAGAGAAACCTGTGCGAGGGCTGGATCCTGAGCACGTGGACAGGGCCAAGGCACACCGTTGCTGACATATCTGACTTTTCTCTCCTTGCCTCAGAGAAAGTAAGAACGGCAGACTTACCCAGCAAGCCCTTGCAACTCTGGTCTTATTTCTCTTAGGTTTCAAAAGTGGTGAACATTTGCTAAAAAAAAACCCCCCTAATTTACAATGAGCTTCGCACCATTCATTCTGTAGGATTCCAGATGCTTTTTCAAACAGGGAGAGGAGCCAACTTACAAGTTGCTGATACGTCTACCAAAATGCAGAAATGTGTGAAATGGAATGCTAGGGACACTCAAAACTCTAGAGAAAAGTTAGGGAAGCAGTCAGCTAAATGGCAGTGTAATAATGGATGGCACACCAGAGGGTACCATGTGGGTGGGACTTTTGGCTCGAGTTTCAGCTGGTACCCCTGCAGGTCTGGACATCCCACCCTAACTGAAATGCAGGCTGCTCTTAGAGTAAAGGATGTTCCTCTCCTAGTCCATGTCCCAGGGCAGGACGATAACTAAGGGCTCACAGGCCGCCCCTCCTGACCCTGGCCTGACGTACTCTCACCACTCCCAGAATCCTTTAGCAGAGTGGCTGTGACACTGTGCAAACTAACATTCTGAGTAGTGAGGCCCACAACCCCATCACCATTTAGGACTGGCAATCAGGTCTTGGTTACTCCATCCTGGTGGACTGGATGGGAGGCTGCCGTGGGCTAGTGGTCATGCCCCTTAGGTCTGCTGTTAGCTCATTTCACCCCTTAGAGGTACTGGTGTTACTAATGCCATTTACAGACCAGAAAATTGGCCCTTGGTCAAGGTCACACAGCTGGTCGATGTCTAAGCAGGAACTGGGTCCTGGTCTTCTAAACCCTACCTTCCTCCAATCCTGTTCATGTTGCCCAAGAAACACACACAGCACAGGTCCTGGGGTTTAATGCTTTATTAATATGAGTGGTCTCTACCCCCACAGCCCTCTTCATCGCAGATTTGTTTGTTACGCCCCTCCTTGCTGCTCCCCAGAGAATTTCTGACTCTAAGCAGGAGGTTTGGAATTTAAGTTTTCTTAAAAGAGTATAAAAAAGAAAAAGCCCTTTAGAATCTTCTTTGACAAACCAAAAACTGAGTTATTGAGGTGGAAGCATAGCTGAGGTTGACTCTAACTTTGGGAAGAGAAAAAAGGCTGAAAGGAAGAAAGCCTCTAATTTGGCAATAGCATATCCTTATTTTCTGCCTTATATTACATCAATGGGAATCCCATTCAGGAGAAGGAGAGGTCAGGGGAGAAGCAAGAGCAAAACTGCCAGGGCCCTGGTGTTCTCCCAGCACTAGCTGGCCTCCTTCCCTGGGTCTCAGGGGCAAGGCTGACTTCAGAGGCGATGGCCTCCTGGCCCCAGTGTCCCGGGAAATTCACATCTAGGTTGGTCAGCTCTCTCTAGCATGGCTGGCGAGAGTCCATCATCCTGGGCAGGCCTGGAATGTGTTGGCTCGGCCTGGGTTGAACTTGGCAGCAGAACAAGGGGAAGGCGAGAGATGGCATCATCATCTTCACCAGCCTCTCACAGGACCAACTTTTTTAATTTTTTAAGGACAAACTTTTCAAAGTAAAATGAATGAAATCACGTGCAATCAAGATACACAGATAGAACTTCAATGTAGGAAAAAAGACCCTTGCTGGGCAACAGCTGATGAGAAAAACCGGAAACATTTCACAGATGTACAAGGAGCTCACATTGTAAACAGGATTTAACTGCTGCTGATCTTCCCCCACAGCATCAAGGCTTCATTTTGCTCAGCCTGAGATCTCGTTCAATTTCAAACTGCCTGTGATCCACTCGGTCTAGAAAAGCTTTCCGTTCGATGTACCTAGAAGGAGATGAGAAAGGTGACTGTCAGCTGAACACAGTAACAGAAGCTGCCTCCCTGCGCCATGCCCGCCCCCGCCCCGGTGTGAACTGGCCCCGCGGGTCACGGGGTCACTGGGTCACTGGGGATGGCCACAGCCGGTGCCCAGGGCGACCACCAGGGACTCTCATTTGATCTCGTCAAGGATGTTTCTAGTTGACATGTGAATAAGAATAAAATGTAAAAGAGAAGGCAACAATTTACCAAACGAAAGGACATCAGAGATGGTGAGGCAGGAAAACAGTGTAATTTTGTATCAAGACATAAAGGAAAGAAGAAAGAACAGGGGCTTAGTCAAGCCCGAGTTCAGATCCAGCTCAGGTTAGCTGGGCAACCTTGGTCAAGGACAGAACATCTCTGAGTCTCATTTTTCTCAACAGGAAAAGGGCCTTGCTGCATTTCCAGGCCATCGATGGTGCGGCACCTCACGGTTCAGTGGCTGTATTGAGTTGGTGGGGGAGAGAAAGCTATGCATCCAGCACACACCCAACAAAATGTGAACAAATTGAAATAGGGTTTAAAAAAACATTCTCACGTGACAAAGTCCTCAAACATCAAGGTGCACACGTCCCAGGTTTTTAGGTGCCTTTACCCCCTCCTTTACCCTCACCCTTCCCTCCTCTCCTTGTATCCTCCACCCAATTTGGGGCTGGTTGCTTCCCTAAATTTCTCTTAGGAGATCAGGTGCCCCGGCCACCCCCAGTCCCCATAAAAGGTGCCCCGAGAAGGCTGCACTCTGCTCCTCATCTGGGGCTGGGTTCAGCAGACAAGGTGTCCCTCGGTCCTCCCAGGCAAGCGGGCAGAAAGCGTAGCTCTGAGGCGGGCACTGGCCAAGAGCGAGGCTGGCTGCTTCACGAGACACAGCTGCACTTTAATGTACCTCCTCGCCATAAAGTGTGTCGCTATCTGCCTGGCGGGAGATCTCTGCTGCTAATTAATCTAGTGAGAGAGGGAAATTGCCATTAAAACTGGGAGACATAATTGAATCTCTGCACTAATTTTTCTTCTGTTGCACTGTGGAAAATGTGCATCTGTCATTACGAGGTCATTTACATTTATGGTGAGAACATTCTCAGGTTCAGGAACTTAGTCTCCTTGTTGAGTTCAGGGTCTCCCAACAGCAGTTTTCCCCCCTCAAAGCATCCTGTGAAGTCCAGGCCATCCTACCTGCTTGCCATGAATGCCTGCTGCTATACCCCTACGTCTTATTACAAATGGGTGGCAAGAAACATACAGGCTCTGAGACCAGAGAGCTCTGAGTTCAAATCCTGACCCTGCCACTGGCTGGCTGTGTGACTGGACAAGCCACACAACCTGGCCAATTCTCAGTTTCCTAATTTGGAAAAAAAAGGGGGGGGGGGGCAGAATTATCTATACTCGGAAGAGCCGTTGTGAAGATTCAATGAAACGGCACATCTATAATGCTTGGCTCACAGCAACTGCTCAATAAGTGGTAGCTAACGCTGTCACCAGCTTTCCAGGAGGCCACTGCCACCAGGGTCCCGGGGATAGAGGATGATCCAAGGGGAGCAGCCAGCTCTTGTGATGTGTGTTGTCAGGGACTAGTAACCACCCCTGGTACCAGGTCAGGCACTGAGCTGCTATGTCAAAACCATCAACAAGAGGCCAGAACGGGCTGGGGACACAACAGCACAGCCTGCTCTTGGGTTTAATACAGACTTCAGGGTTAGGGTTGCCAGATTTATCAAATAAATCACAGGATGTCCAGTTCAATATGAAGTTCAGATAAATAAATTTTTAGCCAAGAGCATGTCCCAGGCAACGTTCCATACTTACACTAAAATGTTATTTGTTGTTCATCTGAAGTCAAGTTTGCATTTTCCCTGGCAGCCCCACTCAGGTGGAGAGGGGAGGCCGTCTCTCTGCCACAGCGTGCAGCAGAGCCTTCCCCACCCCTGCTGTGTGGGTTCTTCTGGTTCAGTGTTCACGTGGAGCTTGGCTTTAAGATGTGAGCCTGCTGCTCTTCCCCAAAGGACCCACGGACAAGCATTTTTCCCCCCAGAGGCACCATGGCCTACACTTGTCCACAGAACTCTTTCTCTCTTAGGACTGTCGAAGCTCACAGTCCCCACCAAGGCAAGGCTGAGGGAGGCTGGCGTTGGCTGAGGAGGGCTCCCCAGCCGAGTATTTGGTCTCCTCTGGACTGTTCATCAGCACCTGGGTGGTGACAGGCTCCATGGTCTTCTCTAAGGAAACAACTACCCACCCAGCGCCATTTGCGCAGGGGGGGAAGGGGGTGGACAGAAGAGGTTCTGAGGGTCGGGAGAAAGCTTGTAAAACTGTCAATGAACTTGCTTGTGCTGTGGCTGGGGCTTCCTGAATTAAGAACTACGAGGAAGAGGACTGCAAAGCAGTTCACTGACAGAGCCTTAGCTCCTCTCCAGTCACCTTTCCTGGCAAACCTGGATTCCGCGGACTCCTGATAAGGAGAGAACACCAGGGAGACAGTGGAGGGGAGGTGTAGATATAAAGCACACACATAAAGATATAAAGATCTGGGATTCTCAAGTGGGCTCTCAGCCAAAACTGACGAGGGGCTTCATCACATTCCAAGGAACCAGCCCTCTGCCCCCCAGCCCCCTCATCCTGGGTGAAGTTCATTACTGTGGGGTCAGCATCTTGATGGCGGTGTGCTTAACTGCCCTTGGAAATGCCCAGCAGAAAAGAGGGGTGAACCATGGCATAAGAGCGCGCTGGGTCTTCAGGCACCCGAAGGGGCAAGGGGAAAAGGAGGGCATGTTTCGAGAGAGCCATCACCCAGCGCTACCTGTCTGGGGGGAAGGAGGAGAAAGTTCGCAGCCTTGGGTGCTTGTGGTCTTTCCAGCTCTTTCCTTTAAAGGAGAGGAAGTGATGCTTAAATGAGGAATAAAGGCCTAGCAGCTTCCAGGAGAGTGAAGCCCAGTTCGGTGCTAGGGAGGCAGGTTCAGGCAGGGTTCAGGCTGAGAGGAGGGGCAGGCAGGAGGCACTCAATTCTCCAGGGCAAAGGCCACCCAGGCAGGCCTGGCGACCACCCCCGGCTCACAGCCATATGCGGCCACTAAGAGGGACCCGTGATGGCCCTGGCCTACTGCAGGGAGCGGACCATGAACAGAACTCCTCCTGGATGGGATCCCCCATCTCTGAAGGAGAGACAAGGGGCTGAGGACGAGTTGGGGGTGGACCTAGGCATCAGCCCCACTCTGCCATCGACCATTTGTGCAACTCTGGGTGAGATACTGAATTTTCTGGGCCTTATTAAAATCTTCTCTGTAAAATGGGAATAAAAATTACAATACCTGTCTGACAATAACCTGAAACTGTGAGAAGTGCTATGCAAACAATAAAGGCAACAAGAGCTCTGAGAGCTGTCACACAGTTTCTGCTTGCACTTCCCATCATTACAAAGCCTCAGAAGTGGGGACAACTGAACAGAGACCAAATGCTCTGGAAAGAGGAAGGCATCCCCTTGGAAGGTGGTCCAAAAGTACAGCCTTTTAAAACTAAGCCCTACATGTTTTTAGCCACTTCCAGGGCGCTAGAGGCCAGTGCGGCATCGCCAGCTGACAAGTGCAATGGGAATCACAGCTCCGGCCTGTGCCCCATCTTGGTGCTTTTCCGGTCTGCGCCTGACCCTGCCAGGCCACAGGGGAGCCTGGGAGTGAGGGGGCATTATCCCTTCCCACAACTACTGCCTTGTGGGGCCCATTTAAGAGGCAGCAGCTCTTCTAGGCTGAGGTTAATAAGCTGTGCTAATAGCATCAAGAACCTAAGGGATTTTCTAGCTTTTTCTTTCAAAACCAGGTTAGACACAACTGGCTCTGACAGCTTTTTGATCTTCCAACCCAAATTACTGTTCTGCCACAAATTTTCTTGAGATCTAGGCCAATGGGGAGGGAGGGAAAAAGGGAAGAGGTAAGAGGACAAGAGAAGGGAAAAAAATGCTACAAGGAAATGTCCATAACCGCTGCCCAGGAACCCACACTGCAAATCAAAGGTCTAACACACACTCTACCAAGAAGGCAGAGGATTTAGTGTGGGAGGCCCAATGGGTGGCTGACCTCTGAAAGCTCTGTCACATGGCCATCCTGTGGTCACATGCCGAAAGGGCTACTGCACCCTGGTCAGGAAAAGAAAAGGCACAGGGAGATTCTGGGAAATCTGAAGCAGGGCAGACCTAATTGAGGCTGTTTCGGGACTGTTCCAACAGACCCAGTGCTCAGTTACCCAAGCAAGGATTCAGTGTGGCACAAATAAGAGAAGTGGTCGAAACTTCATTTCCTAACAGGGCCAAAACAATGGGCAACGGAAGCACTCGGATGCTAGAATTGATCCAATAAGATAGGTACTGTTTTTTTGCCCTGAGAAATGCAATTAAAAGAAACAATCTGCCTGACACTACCAGGCCTGCCTGCCACCCCTTCGGAAAGAGGATCTAACTTGCAAACATCTCGAGGACTAGAATGAAATGACAGTGATTTAATCTTCTTCTCCACTGCCTTCTTCCTGCATCGCCTCAAAGTCGTGTTGGTTCTGAAATAGGAACTCCTGGAAGTCAGGGATATAGATTCTTCAGAGAAAGAAAATTATTTTCTCTGTTTCCTCCTTCATGCCTTCCCAAGTCACAAAAACACTAATCATGGCGCTCCCTGACCTTCAATTTGATTGGATGGTGGCAGCCAAAGCCACTCAAGGCTGTAGCCGGCACTTTCTTATTTTCTGTGCATCAATTCCTTCCCCCAGCCTGCGGCCTCTGCCCTTGCTCTGCTGGAAAGCCGTGCTGCTGCTGCACACAGCCGGGCCACCTGTGTCATCAGGTCACAGGGCCGGAGAGGAAGGCAGTGCGGGCGCCCGGGGTGTGGAATGCTGGCAGTGGTCCGGGAATGCTGCCCTGGGCTCTGGGCTTCTGGGGCTCGGAGGAAAGGGAGCAGTTCTTTGCTGTACAGAAGACTCTTTGGGACAGGCATTTAACCCTGCGCCGCTGACTGAAAATGACGTGTGGAGGGAGACATCACTCTGTGTTAGGCCGCCTTTTCCAGGCAGTTAATTCTAATCCTACTAGGCCCCACATGAAAGCCACGGCTCTCTGGTAGCTGATGGGATGGGTGTGTGGACGGTGCAAGGGCTTGTTTATGAGTGCCTGCTCTGGGGTGGGTGGTGCTGGGGGGGGTGCTGGGGGCAGGGTGGTCAGCAGGACCTGCCCCTGGGGCTCAGCCTACACAACACACTACTGTGTGTGTCAGCTGATCACACCTGGGCGGAAACAAAACAGATGAGGGGATTGTGAGTTCCTGAACATGAGCTCTTGAGAAAGCTGGTCAGCTCAGGGGGTGCCATCCCAGGCGAGCCCTGAGTGACACACAGCGGTGCATCAGGGGGCTGTGCTGCAGGGTGCAGGGGGAGAAGAGGACCAGGCAGGCAGGGGACAGCTCAGGGGGGCCTGGCAGGCCAGGGTAAGGAGTTTCATGTTTTCTTTAAGAGCTACTAGAGGCTTTTAGCAAGGGAGAGATGAGAAACGGTTTACATTTTTAACTGGCTGCCATGTAGAGAATGGACTAAAGCAGGGAGCATTGTGGGGGAGACCCCTGCCGCCATCCAGGCACAAGATGATGGGGGCTTGTCCTGGGCTGGCGAGAGCGAGGCTGGACAAAGAAGCATCGGCAGAAACATGTGAAGAGCCACCCCCTGGACTTGCTGGACGTGAGTGGAAAGAGAGGAAACCAAGGCTGACTCCCGGGTTTCTCCTTAACAATGGGGAGGATGGCTGGTGCCATTTTCTGGGTCATCTGAGGAAGGGTTTCTTTAACTGAGAGAAAGCAAGTACTTGGTTTTGGGCGTTAAGTCTGACATGTGAATTGGACATCCAGGCTTAAAAGCCCAAGAAAGAAGAGACCAGCCAGGGAGCCGGGAAGAGACCCCCAAGCTGTACTTGTCCCCACTGTGGAAAACATCCTGAAGCGGAGTAAGTCAGGAACGGCTTTAAAGGAACAAAGCACCTAGCTTTTCCATAAAACCCTGGATTCAGTCTGGTCAGCAATGACAGGTGGGGAGAAAGAAGCGTGAGCAGCGGGCTCGGGGAAAAGGGAGGTGACTGCTATTTAGAAATGTGCCAGCCACTTCCCCTACTTAATTCTCAGAAGAACCCCAAGAGGTATGTTTAAAGAATTTCTACTTTACAGATGAAGAAACTGGGGCTAGTGCCCATGGCAAGTAGGTGGTAGAGCTAAGATGTGAATTCTGTTTCTTTTCATGTCCTTTCTTTTTACTTCTTTTAAGTAAAATATAACACATACAAAAAAGTGCAACATAAATAAATTGTTTTAAGGCCAGCACTCATGCAGCTACAGGCAGGTCAAGACGGCGAGCACAGCTGGCCTCGAAGGCCTGCGTGTAACTCTCTCCACAAAGCCTCTGCCCCAGCAAGGGGTGATCTCGCCCAGAACGTCTGCATCCTCATTTCCTTGCTTTCCTTTCAAGCTTTTGTTCCTTCCACACTGTAATTCAGTTTTCCTATTTTTGAAATTGACATGAATAGAATTATACTGTATGTATTCTTTTGTGACTTGCATCTTTAACAAACTGACCTAATGTACACATGCATTTTGCCTGTTTTTCATTAAAATTAGGAAATTTCCAGCCATTATTTCTTTGAATATCTTCTCTGCCTTTTCTCTTTTTCATTTCCATCTGGGACTCCCACAGTGCATATATCGTTCAGCCTCTGTTCACTTTTTCATTCTTTATTCCTTCTGCTCCTCAGACTGGATGATTTTAATGGTCTTATCTTCAAGTTCACTGATTCTCTCTTCTGCCAGCTTCGTTCTGCTGTTGAACACCTCTAGGGATTTTTAATTTCTATCACTGTGGTCTTCATCAGCTCTGTTTGGTTCCTTTTCAGAATTTCCATCTCTCTATTAGTATTCTCTTTGTGTTCTTATACTGATTTGCTAATTTCCTTTAGTTCCTTGTCCATGTTTTTCTTTAGCTATTTGAACACATTTAGGACCATTTTGCTAAAAGTCTTTGTCTGGTATATCCCAGGTCTGACCATTCTCAAAGATGACTTTTAATGCTTTATCTTCTGGCAAGTCTCCGTTTCCACAGATATGAATGTCCCCCCTTCCCCAGGAAGCAGTTTCCTCCCAGGCCCAGGCACAATACCGAGTGTCCTATGGCCAGCAGTCTCTTGCCCCAGGCAGCCACTTGCCCCCTCTCCCACAGTGTTCTGTAGGACTGCTCTATGAGCCACCCTTCTCATGCAGGTTACAGAATGGGAAACATGCCACGAATGTCCTGGATCAGTCTCTCAAGCCACAACCAGAGAGAACAGGCCCGACATACATGCTCCCATTATGTGCACAAAGGTAACTCTGCTCCCTCAGGAACTGAGACCAGGAACTGGCACTGGGAGGGGCACTGGGAGGGCAGGTGGCTCCAAGCCCAGCTGGTGAGGGGATGAGGGAGGGGCCAGCCAGGGCACCACAAGATCCTACTGCTTTTCAGCAGTTTTTTTCTTGATTCGGAGCTCGGCCTATTACTGCCATTGTGTAACTGTTTTCCTGGAGCTTTCAGAATGACATTTCTCTGCCAGTTCTTGCTGGTTGTTCAAAGCTTCTGTGGGGGAGATGGAGCCCTGAAGCTTCTCATTCCGCCATCTTGATTGGGGTAGGGCCTGCTTTGCCTGCTTTTGATCTTCATATAAATGGAATTATATACCGCATGTACTTCTTTGTGTTATTCTTTTATTGAAATTTATCCGTATTCATTCTCACTGCTGAATAGTATGCTATTGTGTGAATATACCACAATTATTTAATCCATTATACTGCTGATAAATTTTTATTTTGTTTTCTTGTTTATTTACTTATTTTATTTTTTGTTATATTTGTTAGTGGATGGACATTTGAGTTGTTTCCAGTTTTGGGCTTTTATAAATAGCACTGTTATTAAATTCTCACATGAGTTGTTGGGAAAATATAATTAATTTCTGTTGGGAATAGAGCTAGGAGTAGAACTGCTAAGTCATAGAATATGACTCACTAGAGAATGCCAAATGGTACACTGAATTTGAATGATTATGATTAAAGTTTTATCATTATGAAGTGACCTCCTTTCTATTTCTGGTAATTTTTTTTGCCTTAAAGTCTATTTTGTCTAATATTAATATGGCTACATCACTTTTCTTTTGTTAGTGTTAGCATTATCTTTTTTCTCATCTTTTTTATTTTGAACATTTTTGTACACCATTGTTTTATATCTATCTCTTTAAAACAGCAAAAAGTTTTATTTGTTTTAATTCAATGTCATCTCTATCTTTACTTTCATTTAATGAAAACACTGAAATATTTAGTTCTAAATCTACCTTCTTTGTGCTTCCTGTTTGTCCTGCCTGTTCTGTTTCTTTAATGCTCCTTTTATGTCTTCTTTTCTTCTTTTTGGATGAAAAAAAAAATTCCATTTTTCTCGATCCACTACTTTGGAAATTATATATTCTGTTTCTATTCTAGAAATTTTAATATGTACACTTAGTCATCAATATCTTTACCCTCTACCTGAATAATACAAGATCATTGGAAAATTAAATTCCAAAGATAAACAGCCCAATTAAAAAATGAAGAAAAGACTTAAATATACATTCTTCAAAGAACATATACAAATGACCAATAAGCACAGGAAAAGATATTCAACTACATTAGTCGTTAGGGAAATGTAAATCAAAACCACAAGGAGATAACATTTCACACCTACTAGATCGGCTGCTATTAAAAAAAGTAGAAAATAACAAGTGTTGGAGAGGAAGTAGAGAAATAGGAACACTCATTCACTGCTGGTGGCAATGGAAAATGGCACATCTGCTGTGGAAGACAGTTTTGCAGCTCCTCAGAAAGCTAAGTATAGCATTACCATATGACCCAGCTATCACACTACTAGGTATATACCCAAAAGAACTGAAAGGAGGGATGCAAACAGACACTTGCACATTGATGTTCACAGAGGCATTATTCACAACTGCCAAAAAATGGAAGCAACCCAAGTGTCCATCAACTGATGAATGGATAAACAAATGTGGTATGTATAATGGAATATTACTCACATGTATAAAGAATGAAGTTCTAATACATGTGACAACATGGAAGAAGACATCATGTTGAGTGAAATAAGCCAACCACCAAAGGGCAAATATTGTTTGATCTCACTGATATGAAGTAATTAGAATAACCAAATTCACAGAGTCAGAAACTAGAATACAGGTTACCAGGGCTGGGGTCGGGGTAGGGAATGGGGACTTAATGCTTTATTGGTATTGAGTTTCTGTTTGGGGTGAAGGAAAAGTTTGACAATGGATAGTGGTGATGGTAGCACAACGCTGTGAATGTTAATTAACACCACTGAATTATATATCTGAATGTGGTTTAAAGGGGAAATTTTAGGTTGTATATATGTTAGTAGAATAATAATAAAAAAAAGGACTGTACGACAAAAACAGTAAACCCTGATGTAACTATGGACTACAGTTAACAGTATAATCATAATATTGTTTCATCAGATGTAACAAAGGTACCACACTAATGCAAAATGTTAATAACGGGAAAAGCTGTATGTGTGTGGGCGTATATTGGAACCCTGTATTTTTGGCATGATTTTTCTGTAAACCTACTACTTCACTAAGAAAAAAAGAAAAAGCCCCACTAAACTGCATTTATCACCTTCCACTTTGCTTCCAGTATTTTAATTAGTATTAAAATATTAAATTATAATTATTCAATATAAAATATTAAATTAAAATTTTCCTTGCTTTAAGGAAAAAAGAAGTACAAGATATTATTATTGTTTAATACAGTCAATGTTCATTTAAATTTACTATATATTTGCCTCTTTCTTTGCTCTTCAATTTCTACGCTGCACTCCCCAAACCACCAGACCTTCTATCTGGCATGACTTTCCTTTTGCCAGAGTATCTCCTTTAAATTTCTTTGGATGAGGATCTACTGGTGGCAACCCTCTTAGCTTTTTATTATTCTGAAAATGTCTGTGTTTGCTCTTACTCTATATCTATACACACACACACACACACAAAGTACACACGTAAATGGGAAGTCAAGATTGGTAGTAGTTTCCTTTCAGCACTTTGAGCATATCATTCCATTGTTCCTTGGCTTCCACTGTTACTCATGAGAAGTCACTTGTCCCTCCTTTAAGGGAAGTCTATCCATTCTTTTCTCTGGCTGTTTTTAAGATTTTTCTCTGTCTTTGGTTTTCTGCGGTTTCACTTTGATGTGTCTAACTGTGGATTTCTGTTTATTTATCTTAGGATTCTTTAGGTTTTTAAAATCTTTAATGAAGTATCTTTCATCTTTTCTGGAAAAGCTTCAAGAATTTTCCTCCGTTTCTTTACACAGTAGAATTCCGATTGAATATATGCTAGGTCTTCTCACTCTTTTTCCAAATTGCTTAACCTCCCTTCCATATTATTTTTTTGTCACTCTCAACTATATTCTGGATGATTTCTTCTATTTTCCAGTTCATGGTTTCTCTTTTTGGTTGTTATAATCTAATGTTAAATCCACCCACTTACTATTTTATTTCCTTATATACTATTTTGTTACAGAAGAAAAAGAAAATCAATGCATTTGACAAATTTGAGGGTAGCAATAAGATGCAGATTTTCTTTCCAGACACTCCTATACTATGTTCTCCATGGTAAACATAAGCTGAATACAGCCAGGAGGTACTATTTCAGGTAAGAAGAAACAGGGATCAGATGCTCTGCCTTTGCTTTAGAAAGATTTTGAGAAAACAGGCAGACTGCAATGATTGCTTAAATAGGGCTTTAACACCTAGAATGCATCTCTACAAAGCAGCAGTGCCACTGGAGAAATGAATAATTTAGCCTTCAGCCAAAGGAAATGCACTGCATTTGGAACCCCCACTGAACCCACACCTGGCTACGCTGCACTCCCCAAACCACCAGAACTGAAACCACCCTCTCTGGAGAGCCCAGCTGTGTTAATTAAAGCCTTTTGAACATGTGGAGGCTAACTTCTGAATTGAGTGGATCCCAGGATGGAAATGTGAACTCTGCAAGCTAGCTAGCTGGCTCCTTGTTTCATGATTTCCCATCTCACACGTCCAAGAAGGTCAGAGAGCAAAGATGAGCCAACAATTTTCAGTAACAACTAAAGAGTTAAGTAATGGGATTGCTGGCATTATGTTGAGAGCTACCCTGACAGAAAGAAATGCTGCAACATCTACTGTATTTTAAAGAGAGCTGTAAAAATGCCTTTGATTCCTCAGAGGTTCTGACATGCTGGTATGTCATGGTGCAGCCAGGATGGCAGTGGTGCAGGGTGGGGTTGGTGATGGATATCACACAGGAGCCTCTGCAGAAGTAGTCATCTCCCAGGCCCCAGCTCAGGGCGCTGAAATTAGGAAACTGCCAGGGGTAGAGGATTCCTTCCAAAAGGAATGTTCCTGCATCGAGGATGTCAGTAGCTGCTGTCCAGCCCATGGTGGGAGGGAGGGTCCTGACGATGGCTCTGACCCACATGTTGGTAATGCCAATCCTCTCAACGGTGCAGGACAGCAGGTGTACAGGAAGATGGCAAAGACCCCCAGGGCCCCCGTGAGTGGATTCATCCCCAGGTCAGCAGGGCAACTCTTGGGACAGCACAGCAAGGGCAAAGGACATAGCTAGCAAGGCCTGCTCTTCGCCCTAACATATTTGAATCAAATGGCACTTGAAAAAGGGGCTGGTGGGCTTGGTAGCACAGTAGGTAAGGCCTACTCTAACAAAAGCAAGCAGGAAACAGAGGAAGTCAAAAGGTCTTGGCAATGCAAATCCAGCTGAAGTGGTTCTCACAACTAGAGCTGTAAGTCTGATTCTGGGTAATCAAGTAAAAACTCCACACACAACGTCACGTGGCAAATCGCCCACATGCAGCTTGATCTTTCCATCACTTTTCATCTTTTCTCTCTTTTCCCATTTCTACTGAGCCACTGATTACTGAAGCAGATTCTAATTCTATCAATTCCTTTTCATTTGGTTTTCTGGACAAAGATAGGCTGGGGGTGGGGGTGGGAAGGTGAAAGAGGTCTTGAATCATATATTTCTGCTTTGGTTTGACCTGAAGGTGCTGTTTTCAAAGAAAGGAGATACCACTCATTCTGGCCTAGGTTTGATTTGCTGGTTAAGGTTTCCGTTTAGTTGTGTGACGTACACGTACCTGAGGAGGTGAAAGTGCTGAAATGAAATCTACTGCTTACTGACATTCCTGAAAAGATGCATGCCCTTGTGAGGGGATTCCTGCACAGCTGTTCTTTGGGGATACCAGACACATCCTCCCACCCAACCTGTCAGAAGGCATGAAGAGAGAGCGCTGGGAGTCTGGCAGTCACCGGGGATGCCCGTGTCCTCTCTCCTCACTGGCTGCTGGGCACCACCACCTTCTTTCCTCCAATGGGAGGGGCCATCCCTTTACTTTTTTTTTTTTTTTTTTTTTTTATCAGGTAAATAAGCCAAAAATCTAACTTTATTGAATAAAGAAAGTTCATGCAGGGCTTACACAGATCATAAGAATAGTTTAAATTATAACAGCTGAGAGATCAATAGCTGACTGGAAGGAAGAAAGGCAGTTCATATTTGCAGTGTAGAAAAAAATATAATTGCCACAGATGTCTTGTAAAATTCCAAAACAAGCTCTAGCCAAGTTTATTATTTAGTGGCTTTTTCTTTTCTTTAAAGGGATGAAAAGTAAGATTCGATGTGTGTACTACTGGTTACGACCAAGATAACAGCTTGAAAAAATCGTAAGACAGAAACATACATATAATATAAAAAGACAAGATTTTAAAATCATATTGAAGGAGTATTAGCTATAATAAATGGAAAAGATACATTAAAACTGGCAGTGTGTTACACTAGTTCAAAACAGAAATCATGAGGCAGACGAAAACTGATGCTAGTTAAGGAAAACGGTCTGTTTTTAAGAAGTGCTTCCAGACATACGCCACCACAAAGCAAGGCCCACAGTGACTGTGTGGTCCCTGTGTGTTAATCAGTGAAGTGTCAAAGGTGGAGTGAGTAGGTTAACAGCTTAAACTTTCTCTAAAGTTTTGTAGTACTCCATCAGCACAGTCCAAGCCTTGGGAGCCATGAAACCCTCAGGAGGTTTCTGGCCTTCTTGGGCAAGTTTGCGCATTCGTGTTCCTGAAATAAATTCAAAGTCTTCGTGGTGTTCAGAGTCATAGTAGTCCATACGCTTCTGCTTTTTATTGTAAGCTGCCACTCTAAAGGGAACTATTTCCAAGGTGATTAGGCCAGGGGCCATTGTCAGCACTTTGGCACCATGAGTTGGGTCATAGAGATCCTTCCCTGTTTCTGGATGAGGCATGCCAGCAGGGTCTCGTCCAACAATGTAAAAATTGGCACCCGCAACCATTCGTGCTCTGCAATGCCACTGGACCTCAGTTGGTCCAGCATACATCATAGGAGATGGGAAGATGGCCACCACTGTTGTTTCAGGATTCAGGACTCCTTCCTCCAGCACTGCAGCATGCTGCTTCATACGCCACATCAAAGGAACATCATCATCCTTTGTCCAGCCACCAAGAGGGTGAAGGAGAAGGACAGGGCGCCGGTAGCCTCTCTCCAGGAGCTGCTTATGAGTGTCCTGCATTAATAGAGCATGTCCATTGTGCACCGGATTGCGTAATTGAAATGCAAAGACAGCATCAGCATTCATATCTTTAAACTTCTGCTTTAGCTCAGTGGGAGTAAGACGATACTGATCAAGACCATCATTCCAATAAATTCGGTCCAGGACTTGAAGATCTCCTCCAATCAGCCAATCTCCTTGTTCCATAACCATCTTGATGTAGGGATGGTTCTTGCACGTGGTCCCCCACTGTCTGGCACAGCGCTCTTCCTTCTTGTGCTCAAAAAACTCTGGATTACGAAGAATAGCCACGCGGTAGCCCTCATACATCAGAGCAAATGCTGTGCAGCCATCCAGCCTCTCTTTATCTTCTTGGGTAGCTGTCAGAACTATAGGTACTGACAAGTTAATGACACCCCCATCAAGAAGACAATCAAAATGAAGGCACTGCAAGTACTCCCTCTCTCTCATAAAGCCATTC
Source organism: Choloepus didactylus (assembly GCF_015220235.1). Taxonomy (NCBI): domain Eukaryota; kingdom Metazoa; phylum Chordata; class Mammalia; order Pilosa; family Megalonychidae; genus Choloepus; species Choloepus didactylus. The sequence continues at coordinate 30,638,260 of NC_051328.1, forward strand.
AGTGGTGTTGCCCAACCTTCAGCCAAAACTTGCACCCACTGCATATCTACTTTATTAATTTTCAGTGCCGGTAACGTTTCTGCATCTGTTTTTGCCAAATGAAGTTTATTTTCTGGCACATACAGTTCTTTTACTTCGTAAGAAGCATCCACAGGTACAATGTCCCTTTCTTGTAGGAGTTCCACAACTTGCTGAATGCAGTCGTTTACATCACAGGAGTCTGTTTTCAGCACCAATTCAGGGGCCTCTGGTTTTTCATATTCAGAATCAATCCCTGTGAAACCTTTAATTTCTCCAGCCCGTGCTTTTTTGTACAGTCCTTTAACATCCCTCTGTTCACAAACATGCAGAGGAGCATCAACAAATACTTCAAAAAAAGGTAAACTTGCACCCTCATGAATTTGCCTTGCATTGTTGCGATCCTGAGTATAAGGTGATATAAAACTTGTGATACATACTAGGCCGGCATCTGCAAATAGCTTAGCAACTTCCGCAATGCGTCGAACATTCTCTTCCCTGTCTTCAGGACTAAACCCAAGATTCTTATTGAGACCCTGACGAATATTGTCACCATCCAAGGTATAACACGGAATACCATGGCACACTAAGTACTCCTCCAAAGCCATGCTTACTGTTGTCTTCCCTGCTCCAGATAAGCCTGTTAGCCAAACTGTGCAACCACGAAAGCCACCTCTGGTCCCCACCACCTGACCTCTCTTGTTCCTGCTCACATGGTGGGCTTGATAGGTAACATTAGTTGCTCTCTGCATCCCCCAGTTCTGCGCGTTATTGCTCAGCTTGACTTTCTTGCACAGGCTCCCAGGGATCTCCATAGGTGCAGAGCGCGCACGGCTGCTGAGGTTCTCTGCTCCGAGAAGTACCAGAAGGAGGAGAGGCCGGCTCCCCTTTACTTTTTAATAAGGATTATTATATTTTTCATTTCTAGATGTTCTTTTGGGTCTTTTCAAATCTTAGGTCATTTCTTATAGTTTTCTCTTCCTAAAAATATTTTCAAGCTTGTCATTTGCTTCTTTAAACACAATAAGCATAACTTTTAAAATCTGTATCGCATTTTCCCATTGTCTAAATTTTTTGTAGTTCTGACTCTGTGTCTACTGTTTTTCAAAGAGCCTTGTTTCCTCAGGTGAATGTTTAAAAACCACCTTTGAAAAAATTGGACAATAACCAAATACTGACCAATCTAGCTTCAAAGCCAGTCAAATCATCACAAGGGGAAAGATGTAATAGTACTTGCTGAACCGTAATTACTTCTACAAAAAAGCACAATCATAATATTTTAACTACAATCTAAGCTTATTCTCACCAGGGCTGCTGAAAAGGAATCTTTTAATCAGCCATTCATGACCTGAATTATGGCATATGAGATCAGTTTAAACATGGTACTTGTAAAAGGTCCTATAATGAATATGACAGTGAGCAAACATGACTCATAGACATTCTTCTGAGATAAACTCCTTGGGTTTCAGTGTCCCCTTTCCCCAGGTGATGACGCTTTCACTCTTGTTGGCATCTGTGTAAGAGAATTCAGGGGCCTGACCTGTCTCTGCCCAAACAGACCTTGAAGGCTTGGTTCTTGTGCTTCCCTCCTTTTCAACAATGAGGCCCTGGACGCACGTCTCAAAAATCTTCATGCCCTTCCCAATGTCACGTATTCTGAGGTTGGCTCTTTAGTGTATGTGCTGGAAGGGCTCACCTGCAGTCAGTTTTCCTGCTTTCTCCTCTAGAATTTTATCCAGTGGTCTAGTGATTTTCAACCCTGACAGTGCGTCACCTAAGGAGGGACTTAAAGATACAGATGTTTGTGACCCATCTCTTCTAGACTCTTGGTTCAGCAGAAGTGTACAGGGGTGGCCCTGTCACCTGAACATTGGAAAAGTCCCCAGGTGATTCTCACACTTAGTAATGGTGAGAGCCAGAGCTCCAGTCCCTTTCCTGGACTAGTGCTGGGCTCCTTTCATCTGCCCACAGGTGCCTGGCAAGGAAAGGGAGTGGAGGTGTGTGTGGGGGACACTGAAGAAGGCAGGTGAAAAGAGCAGGAGACAGGACACAGAAGCCATCAGATCTGCAGATCTGCAATCGCAATAATCAGATTGGTCGACTCATCTGGCCAAGGAGAGAAAGCCTGAAGCGAAGGAGGGAATGAGCAAAGCATTAAAGCTGCATTCTGTTAGCTGTTCTCCATCCCCTTTATGTGATTTTCCATGGCCTGAAGAAGTCTTCATTGGGTAGATGTCCTTTTCAATCTTGTTTCCTCTTCCTCTACATTTATTAACTCTCCCTTATCTCTCACAGCACCACTCCTTACTTTTACAACGCCTGTGTTAACTTGGCTAAGGTGAATGTGGGCCAACCCATATAATCAATCCTCAGAGAAGCAATAAAGTGCAGCCCTGGCAGCTCCCCTGCTGCCTGGGATCACTGTGCAAAACTGGGGAACAGAAAGGTGCTGGGAGGCACCAGAGCTTAATTAGAGAGTGGAAGAGGTCTGGGTGGAGTGCTGGAGAGTCAAGGCCCTTGAGACAACACTGATGGCCCTGCCTGTGCTTTGTCCCAGGCCTGCCTCAGATGCCCTTGACGTCTGGAAGTTAAATAAGTTCATAAACACATCTAAGCTTTTTTTGTTTTTTTCTTTTTTTTCTTAAATAACCTATTGGTCAACTTCTCAATACATTCAAATAATCTTGAAGCCTAATTTAGAAACATGACCTCCAAAAGAAATCTCTCCCTTTATTATCATTTAGCTTATTAATAACCTGAATGACCACCACTTAATGCACCCCTTTAGGCAACAGGCACTCTGCAAAGTGCTTTACATACATGTCAGGTATGTGTGCAATATGCACGTTATCTATATCTACATATTATCTCATGGAATCTCACAGCCACCCACGGAGGGTGGCATCATCCTGATTTTACCAGTGAAGAAGCCGAGCCTCAGAGACGCCCAGCTGCTGCCCGAGGACACCTTCCTGGGGAGGAGCAGGGCGAGGAGCACCCACGGCTGGGAATGGGGAATGGTGACCTTGAGTCACGGACCCATTTCTTCAGGACCCTTCTCTGTAGCTTCCTTCTGAGGCTCCCTAAGTCCTCACTGAATATTGTTTCTTTCTTTTCTTGTCACCAGGAAGACAAAAATGACAAGATGGGATCTGTTTTACAACCTGAACACATGGTTTATGGACATTCTCTTTGTATCCTCAAGTGGGGAGGAAGCCGGTGCCCGTGGTGCCTGGGATGCTGGCGGAGCCTGGAGGGCCAGGCGGGCTGCAGTCAGTGGTGTCCACAGAGGCCTTCCTTCCACGCAGGGAGTCCTGCCCTGGGCCACAAGACCCAGACAAAAAGGGTTAATCTCAGGATTATGTGGCCACATCTAGGTACTCTGTTGGCCCTGCTTTTGAAGCATCTGAGCTAGTCTGGCTTCTCAGAAGGCCAGATAATTCTGATCAGGCCAAGGGTGACAGAGTAAGCCAGATCCGACTACGTGAACAAAGTAGGCAACTCACAGTTCACTGGAGCTATAATTCAGCAAATGCAGCTTGACAGACATGGACACTCCCGGCGGGAGTGCTGCTCACAGGCCTGTTCCCTTCAGCCCCCATGGCTTTCTCATTGATAGGACTGGCCCCACAGAAGAACAGATCTTTGCTGACAAACCAGGTACTAACATTTTTTGTTTCACTGCAAAATGCTTCTACTTGCTTACCCTTCTTTCCCTCGATTATGGATGGCCAGTTCTTCACCAATCCCCTCTTCCTCCTTGAAGCTCTCCCAGTCCAACTTGGACTTCTCTAGGGTGCTCATTTTCTGCTTCTTGGCTCCAATTTTCCCCAAAAGGCTGCTCATGCCACTTGATCTTTTTAATCTAAGGAATAAGAAAACATGAAACAGGTAGCATGTAAAAACTAGGTACTCTTGACTAATGATTTTTCTGATTGGCATGGGGTTCCCTGGGTTAAAGCTGTTTATGTGAATGGGAGCCCTGTTCAGAGCTGTATATCTCCTCTCTACTGTGAGGAACCCTGAAAGCACACCAGAATTCCAATGCACCTTTCCTGTTCAACACCTCCGAAACCTTAGTTCCCCGAGACCTCAGAATGCTCAGTATGACAGGTCTCAGCTTGCAAGGAAGGCGGGCAGTGTGGATAAGAGGGCAGCTTTGCAGTCACAGGCCCAGTTCAAATTCCAGCTCTCATTAACTGTGTGACTTTAGGTGAGTTATTTAACCTCATGTCATCAGTTTCCTAATCTACAAAATAGATACTCTCTTACGGGGTTATAGTGTATCTTATATATGCAAAGTGCTTAAAACAGCACCTGGCTTGTAGCAAAGGTACAGTAAATGTTAGCCATTCTGAGTCACTGTCACAATTGCTGCACTAAAGCCTCAGGGAATTCTTCTAAGAGAAAAAGAGCCAGATCCTAATACTAATGAGCAGGAAGCCACAGTATCTTAAAAGGACTCTAAAATCAGTTTCCTTTCAACTCCTGTGAGTGAGAGCCCTGATTCTTCCTGGGGGTGGAGAACATTCCTCACCCCAAAGGCAGGGAATGTGCAGTCTGGGTCTGCGTGCTGCTGATGCTATCATGGGCTGTGGAAGAAATCCCATGCGCCCAGACTGAAGTCCTGGCAGGTAAAGTGTTTCCAGCAATGTTAAATATATGAGAGAAAAAGGGAGTATTAGGGGAAGAAACTATGGAAGGAATGTTGCTTTTGGTCTCTTTATGAAATAAATCATATATATCAGGATGCAGGAAACTGGAAGCTTTTTCTGTTTCAAAGGGATATAGAAGATATTTAAAACATTTAACAACGCTACGAGCTAACGTCACGAGGCTGACCGACGTCACCAATGACAATACTTATTGCTTGCCTAGGATGCTAGTTCTCCAAGTGCTTTCATAACCGTTTTCTCATCAGAGTCTCACTACAGCCTGTGAAAGAGGATCACTGAATCTCAGAGCTGGAGGGGCGCCTCTGAGATGACGTAATGTCCCCTGGCCCCCGCCTCCCTGCTGCACAGGGCTGAAGGACGATGCAGCACCCCTGCTTTGGGGTGAGCCAGGTGGTCAGTATCCACACAGACACAAGACCATTTGGCTAAACAAATACCCACAACATTCTCATTCTATTAACACTGGTGGAGAGGATGTGTGCTTCCCTGTTGATCATACCCCGCTACACGCAGAGCTGGAGATCAACTCAGGAATAGGTGGCGCAGTCGGCAGCATCCTTGTTTTTGAGGTGGACAAATAAACCAAGTTGAGAAAGGTTCACTGACATGACAGAGGTCAAACCAATGGAAGATGCACACCCAGGACACACCAAGGTCCCTCTTGCGTCTTGGTGTGGTGTACTGTTGTCTCTCCTCTAGGACAAGACGTTTACTTCAGGTATTTTCTGAGAGCTATTTTACTCACCAAATTTGCTTAAGACTCCAAAATAGCTCTTTATGAGCTTTCAATTAACATACTCTAAAAATTCTTTCCAGTTAATTCAAACCCTAAAACAATCTCTCCATCAACACACACACACACACGCACCTATCTTAATTTACCAGAAGTGGAGCACAGACTGGGAATATGGAAACTAAATCAGGATGGGCCTCAGTCCAGTATGACTGGCGACCTTATTAGCAGAGGAATTTGGATACAGTAGTATCAGAAGCCATAGAAGGAGACCAAAAGAGAGAGACTGCCATGTGAAAGAGGCAGAGACTGATGGCCAGCAAGCCACCACCAGAACGCTACCGACGTGGGAGAAAACATGGCCTGTCAATACCTTGATTTTGGACTTTGAGCTTCCAAATCTGAGAGACAAACAATTCCTGTTGTTTAAGCCAACCAGTGCAGTATCTGTTATAGCAGCCCTGACACACTCAACGATGTCACTGGATCACAGACCCAATTAGTAAAAGAGAATTCGCTCAGATTAGAAGATGTCCAGAACACTTTCAAATGCGGGACTTCTAAGGGAAATACATTTCCACTTTTATTCTCCAATCAGCTCTCAAAAAACCCAGGGTTCCCCATTTTGCCTGGGTAACACCACAGGCCTGCACACCTTCTATTCCCCTCTGCTTACACCTCTGGTAGCATTACCAGATTATACCAACTTTCTGACAAATCACATTAAGAAGTCTATGAAAAACTGATTTTGCTGCATAGCAGGTGAGGTTTCTAGAAAAGGGAAAAAACCCCATAAATTTCCCTTTGCTTTACTACTAAATATCAGTAAAATGTCACCTGCACTATTACGCTTTTGGGGAAAGTTTCTAGGTCTATCATCACTGGGTTATTAACACAGTTTATGGCTTGCTAATCTGACAGTCTCTAAAGTACTATAACCTGCCTTTTATTTGAGGCTTCATCAAAATGAATGACACACACACAGCAGCAGCCGAAACCTGTGAGAGGCTCATTATACTTGAAAGCATCTTCAGCTCCTTCCTGGAACCCGGTATGTAGGATCCCCACAGGTTTCCAAGCTCTTACACTTCCTTCCTTCTTGACAGGGGGCTTTCGGGGCACAGTCCTGGCTTCATGCCATCACAGCTTTCAGGAAGGCAGATTTAACCACATCCCTACAACTGCTGTTGAGGTACATCAATCAGGATTGCAGGAGAAAGCGGAGTGAGTCAAGAATGAGTTGCTGCCAAGGGGCAGGTGACCCTCTATGCCATCAAAGAACACTGCAGACAGCATGTCAGCAGTGCACCTCCCTCTTTGAGAACTGTGCCTAGCTGGAAGGCAGTAAATCAGGACCGGTTTCTTACAGGCTCTTGGCAGCTGTACCTACTGGAAAGCTGTGGAAGGAGCGCGGTCAGAATTCCCTTGGCGATTTCTCTGCTGTAAGGAACCAGTGCACCAGACCCCAGATCCACAGTATACAATCACTGTTTTCTCTTTGTTTTGGACCCTAAGCCACAAGGGCGAGGTGCTGTCACAAAGTCTGCTTTGACAGACACCCTGTCCCTTCCCCTCTCCTTGTAAGCTGTGAATTTTCTATTCTTGGTTCTAAGGTGTCACAGAAGACAAGTTATTCATTAAAAAGAGAACCCTTATTCACCTGTTGCAAGTTATTTTTGTTTCCTTGGCTGCTCAAGCAAATACCATGCAATGGGTTTGCTTAAACAATGGGAATGTATTAGCTCATGGTTTTGAGATTAGGAAAAAGTCCAAATCAAGTCATCATCAAGGTGATGCTCTCTTCCTGAAGACGGTAGTGTTCCGGGGCTGGCTGCCGGTGACCCCTGATCCTGGGCTCCCCTGTCATGTGGCAATGCACATGGCGGCCTCTCCGGGCCTCTCCGTTATCTTCTGGGTTCCGCTGACCTTCAGCTTTTTGCTTCTCATGGCTTTCTCTCTATCTGAATTTCAGTTTGTTTACAAAGGGCTCCACTAATAGGATTAAGACCCATCCTAATTGATTTGGGTCAGACTTTAACTAAAATAACCTCATCAAATGTCCTCCTTACAGTTGGTTCACACCTACAAGAACGGATTAATTTTTAAGAACATGTTTTTCTGGGGCCCATACATCTCCGAACTACCAAAGTCAAGAGAAATGTACCACGTACTTGCCCACTCACAGATACATCCAAAATATCATACTCATAGACTATATCCAGACTTTAATTACCAAGATGTTTTTTAAACTAACACTGACATTTCTACCACCTCCTCTTGAATGTCACACTACTTTATTGATCTTACTACGATAAATTCTCGGTAAAGACTAATCCTATCCAGGGAGCGTGGCCTTCCGCTCTGAACAGCCAGCTTCCCCGAGGACAGAGACTGGCGCATGCAGGTGAAGAGAACTGAACCAAGCTTGTCTTTTTCAGGTATTTTGTCCAGTCATCTACTAATCAGCAATGATCAACTCCTTTCCCTTCTGTACACAGCCCAATGACCTACCCCAACCGCAGATACCAACCAAGACCTGACACACAAAAAAGTCAGGAACTAAGAAAAGTAAAAGGGACAAGGAATACAAAATGACAAGCTATCTTTATCCTTTCTGAATTCAAAGTTTATGATAATTCGCCTGAACTTATTCTTTTTCTGTTTAGCACAAGAAATGTAATTTAAACAAAACTTCATTGCAACTAAATAATATACTCCATTCTGACAAGTCTGTCATAAAGATATCAGAGTCATTTGTTTGCTCTGCTTCATCCCCATTAGCATGGATGGACTCGGATTCATCCAACAGATTTTTGCAGTGAGAGCACTGCTCTTTTTCTGACCACTCCCAGTGATGCCTGGGAACCTACTGTTTGTTTATAAGAGGGACTGAACAGGCACTGGGAAAGTAACTTCCTAAGTGGAAATGTGGACAGGACACAACAACTGATTGTGAAGGAAGGTTGGAAGATCTTTTTTCTCCACAATCTTTAAAATCAGCACCAGGCACCCAGCTGTCTCAAAGAATAAAATTTTAGGTTTGGAAAGGAATTTAGACATTCATTCATTGTATTCATCCAACAGAGATTTCCTAAGAACTTGCTTGCTCAGCAGACACTGGCCAGCAACTGGGGACACAGAACTCTGAGACATAATCCTTAGCTTTGAGGAGAATATCTTGCGGAACTCAACATACAGGCAAACAGTAGCCACATCCCATCCTGTGATGAGCTGGGAGACAGTAGTGCATTCAGGCTATGACAACATAAGAGAGGAAGCAGCTGAGAGAGATCATCTAATCCAACCTCCTTATTTTACAGAGGAGTTAAATAAAATCCAAAAAGGTTAGAAACCTGTCCAAGTTCACAGTGGGAACTAAACTTGGGACCGGTAGCCAGTGCCTTTGATAGCTAGCCTACTGTCTTTTCCACCCTGCTTGCTGCTGGGGTGTGGGATAACCTTTGGAGAGTCCTTCCATACTTAAATTTCTGTCCTTACTTTGTGTGTGTGTGTGTGTCTGTGTGGGTATTCTTATTTCCCTTATTGTCTGGAGCTTCCTATACACAGGTCTGCATGTCTTACTCTTTCCTGACTCTCTCTACAGAGTGCTCCACAAACCTGCCCATGGTATGGAATCATTAATTGTGGATGAACTGAATCCCTGTCACATTGACAGTAGATGTATTCAAATGAATTTTTTTTTCATAATAACAAAAATTTTCTTGAACTGACTGGCCAGAAGAATTAGCTCCTGAAGTGGACCAGTAAGGACAGGGTCAAGACATGAACATGGAAGCACAAGGTGACCTTTACTTAGGACTCCAACATACAGAGCCTGCCAGGTCTACGCCTTCTGTCACACAACTTGCCTAACCACTAAAATGCAAATTCTTTGGAACAAAGATTCTTTGGCAGAAATATGCAGTTTCCTTCATATTTTTCATGTGTTTACAAGACAGGAGTGAACCTTTTTGTAGTTCATACATGAGATACTTTCGAGATCCATACAGGGGTTTGGAACTGGCAGGGTTCTCCTGGAGAAAATGGGAAGAAAGTTTATGATGATGATTCCTTGGTGAGAGCTATCTACCTGGAAGCACAGTTCTCTTTCAGATTGTCTCTGGATTTTGCTGGAATCCGCAATAATGGAAAGTTTAACCCAAATTTCTGAGCCAATTTCACTACCCACTTGTGTAAATCTCTAAGTAATCTCCTCAAAGCTTAACACTAAATTACTCAAGGAAAAGACTGGAAGGCCAGCGGTGTGTGAGGGAGAGAGCTTAACCCCATTTACTCCAAATGCTGTACTGATGCTATTCTGAGAGAGCCGGCACAGGAAAATGTCTTACTCAGGACCCCATGTTTTACCCTTTCTTGACTCTCTCTGCAGAGTGCGTTGGAAAACCAGAGAGAAGACAAAAAGTTCCAAATGCTTTTAAACATTTTGTGGCTTCAAAACTTGTCAGTACTCTTAAAATCTATTATTGAAGTTGATATAGTGCCAGCAAAAGAAAAAGTGGCATCTCTCTGTAAAAGGTGAAAAAAACACAAAAAAAAGGCAAATGGCAGCTTCACAGTTTTTACACAAATAGAATATGATTTGCTCCTCACTTTGGTTGCTTTTATGGCAATCCAAGAATAGAGGCCACTTAAGTTTGTCCGATTTGATTTCAGCCTCTATATGTCTATTTATAACGTGTATTTAACATAACTGGTTATTTCTGGTGGCAAAAAGTCCTGAATTCTAATCTATTCCAAAATAATCTCTTACAGAAAGCCCTTCCCAACTCTTCCCTCCCTATGTGTTGAGTGCAGAGCTCCATTTTGCCCTGCTCTGGCCTCACAGCTGACACTGTCAAAAAAGGAAGAATAAATTCTAGCTGACTTGGGTTCCAATGAGAGCTCTTCCTACACTGGATGATGCATCCATTCAGAGGCAGTAAGGCATGAACTGTCTTCTCAAAAGCTGCACAGCCACTCTAACTGCACAGTCTCCTGGTCTCTGCTTGATCAAGGATATAGTTTTGAGATGGTGGCTGGAGTTAGGGGTTTGTAGTGACACTGAAATGGATTTTTCCTCTTGGATAAGTTAACTGACTAACCGGGCAGTCTCGTTACGAGCACCATACTCCAAGAGAAAGCTAGTGCCCCTCTTCTCTGTGAAGAGTCCTCCGCTGGTCTATTGCTCTGCTGAAACCAGACACAGAGGGGAATGTGCTGTCTGCTTTTATTAATCTGTCAATTTCAGACCTGCCTGGTGCTGAGTTTGACAAGTGTTAGGAAGGAGCAGGTACTTTCACGCCCTTTCTCTTGATGCACAGAGGCATCAGTAATGCTTGGATCACATAAAGAATGCAGAAAGAAGGGTCGTGCAAAGACGCAAAGGGATCTCTATTGTCAGTTGGCATGTAAGCCTTAAGGTATTTGAGTGTTCATCCACTCGTATTTCTGAGGTTGTAATCTGATGGAACATGCTTTAGTTCTTTCAGAAAGAAAAATACCATTGTCTTAGTTTGCTAATGCTGAAGAATGCAAAACACCAGAGATGGATAGGCTTTTATAAAACGGGGGTTTATTTCACTAAACAATTACAGTCTTAAGGCCACAAAGCATCCAAGGTAACACCTCAGCAATTGGGTACCTTCACCGGAGGACGGCCAGTGGTGTCCGGACAACCTCTGTTAGCTAGGAAGGCAGCTGGCGTCTGCTCCAAAGCTCCGGCCTCAAAACGGCTTTCTCCCAGGACGTTCCTTTCTAGCAAGCTTGCTTCTCTTCAAAACATCACTCCCAGCTGCACTCTCTTTCTTCCCCCTGAATCAGCTCATTTATATAGCTCCACCGATAAGGGCCCACCCTGAATGGGCGGGGCCACGCCTCCATGGGAACATCTCATCAGAATCATTGCCCACAGCTGGGTGGGGCACATTCCAAGCAAATCCAACCATCACCAAAACGCCTGCCCCACACAAGACCACAAAGATAATGGCATTTGGGGGACACAATACACTCAAACCGGCACATTCCACCCCCTGAACCCCAAAATGACATTATCTTTCCAAATACAAAATATATTCATTTCATCACAATATCACAAAAACTTAAATCATTTCAGTAACAAAAGTTAAGTACAAAATCCCATCAAAATCAGTTTAGGCTTGGTCAGTTCTAAGGCATAATTCCCCTCTAGCTGTGGATCTGTGAACCTAGAACAAGTTATGTGCTTCCAATATACAAAGGAGAGACATTCATAGGATAAACATTTCCATTGCCATAAGGAGAAACAGTAAAGAAAACAGGGTTAACAGGAGCAAAACAGTTCCTAAAACCCACAGGACAAAGTCCATTAGATTTCAAAGTCCGAGAGTCATTTACAGAACAATGTTGCATCCTTGGGGCTTGAGAGAGTGGGAGCCTAACCCTTCCCAAGGGCCTTTTTGGCAGCCCGTTCCTCTCCAAACACTTAGGTGAGTGCTCCAACATTTCCACACACTGGGGAGACCACCTTCTCGGCCCCACCCTCCTCAAACATCGGGGCAGCTCCCGGATTCCCTTCCATCTCCGGGTCACACGCTCAACCCCTTCAGAACAGTGTGGTGGCAGCCAGGCTCTCCCCAATTCCCTGGAAATGTGCTCCACCCTCTTTGGGACCTGAGGTGGCAAAACTCTTCCAGAGCATTGAGGCGGAAAGCCCGCCCTCAACCTCCAGGGCAAACACACCCTTTCCATGCATGTGGGCTGCTCCGCTCTCCCAGCCCTAAACCTCTTGACTCCAGACCTCAACCTCCATGGCTCTGTCTTTGAAGAGATTTTTCCTTTAATTTTTTCCTTGTCTGTCTCCTCCAGTCCAGACCGGCAATGGCTCCGTCTATAAAGATCTCGCAAAAATTCTGTTGGCTTTGCATGAAGCATGCAGGGGTCAAAGCCATCAGACAATAGGAGTTTCCACAAATCCTTTCTGCTTAACTCCTTATCCAATCTTGGCTTGTCCTCAGGTTGGGCTGTAGCTTCTGGGATTCTACCCACTGGAAGCCCATAATTTTCCAAGCCATCAACTTCTGGTTTCTTTGAACCCAAGAGTTCAGTTCTAAGTTTATCTCTCTCTGCTCGCATTTTACTATAAGCTGCAAGGAGAAGCCAGGATACGTCCTCCACACGTAGTCTGGAGATCTCCTCAGCTAAGTATTCCAGGTCGTTGCTTCCAGATTCTTCCTTCCATCTGAGACCAGGACTCAATTTTGCCAAATTTTGTGCCACTTTAAAACAAGGATCACCTTTCTTCCAGTTTGCAACAACACATTCATCATTTCTGCTCAAGTCCTCATCAGAAGTATCTTTAGAGTCCATATTTCCACAAACAGTCTCTTTAAAGCAGTTTTGGCCTTTTCTATCAAGCTCCTCACAATTCTTCCAGAGTCTTCCCCTTATCCATTTGAAAAGCCGTTCCAACATGTTTGGTATTTGCAAACACAGCAGCAAAAGCACCCCACTCCTGGTACCAAAATCTGTCTTAGTTTGCTAATGCTGAAGAATGCAAAACACCAGAGATGGATAGGCTTTTATAAAACGGGGGTTTATTTCACTAAACAATTACAGTCTTAAGGCCACAAAGCATCCAAGGTAACACCTCAGCAATCGGGTACCTTCACCGGAGGACGGCCAGTGGTGTCCGGACAACCTCTGTTAGCTAGGAAGGCAGCTGGCGTCTGCTCCAAAGCTCCGGCCTCAAAACGGCTTTCTCCCAGGACGTTCCTTTCTAGCAAGCTTGCTTCTCTTCAAAACATCACTCCCAGCTGCACTCTCTTTCTTCCCCCCCGAATCAGCTCATTTATATAGCTCCACCGATAAGGGCCCACCCTGAATGGGCGGGGCCACGCCTCCATGGGAACATCTCATCAGAATCATTGCCCACAGCTGGGTGGGGCACATTCCAAGCAAATCCAACCATCACCAAAACGCCTGCCCCACACAAGACCACAAAGATAATGGCATTTGGGGGACACAATACACTCAAACCGGCACAACCATCAAGCCGTCTTCTCCCTCTGCACGTGTACCTTTGAATTATATAACACAAATTCCAGAGGGAAGCTCAAGCTGAAAGTTCAAGTTGCAGAACTGGCTCTTAACCAAAGCAAATAAGATGCATTAAAGTCAAATGACTGAGGTGTTCACAATTACATGTGTTTATGTGGATAGGAAGAAAAGGAACTGATTCATGACATTCAATGGTAACAAGATAAACTGCTTAATAGAATACTACTTGGCAATTAAAAGGAATGAAGTACTGACACTTACTACACGATGAACCTTGAAAAAATTAGGCTATGTGAAAAAAGTCACAAAGGACCACCTATTGTATGATTCCCTTTATATGAAATGTACAGAATAAGTAAATCCATGAGACAGAAAATAGATAAGTGGTGCCAAGGGCTGGGGGAACTGGGAAATTGGGAGGTTATAGCTAAAGGGTGTGGCATTTCGTTTTGGAGTAATGAAAATGTTTTAAAATTGTGGTGATAGATGCACAACTCTGCAAGCATACGAAAAACTATGGAATTGTCCACTTTAAATGGGTGAATTGAATGGTGTATGAAATTATATCTCAATAGAGCGATTAAAAAAAAAAGATAAACTATTCCCCTTTCTGTAGGCACTGAATTTATATGCCAATTTATCTTTTATCATCCTGAAAAACTAAAAGGAACTAAAGGAAACTTCTTTTAAAGGAAAAATACATTTCCCAGATTCACAAAAGCATCTTAGAATTGAGACATCGTGTGGCTAATCCAGAGGGAGGTTTCTTGAGACACACATTTTTAATAATGAAATTCAATGAATTGAGATCCATCACCAGAGTTGCTCAGCCTCGTTCTTTGCTTTTTGTAATGTTAAGGAAGAACTATGGGAAATTAGTCATTTAGCACCAGGACCCCAATATGGTCTGGTGAGAGACTTTCCCCAGCTTTATAGTTTGAAAAATGTCAAGCCTACACAATAGTTGAAAGCATGGAACAACTATTATACAAATACCTATCACATAGAGTCACCAATTATTAATATTTTGCCACATTTGCGCTCTCTTTCTCTCTCTCAATTTCCTTTTTTTTTGGTGGGGGGTGGGGCTAGGAACCATTTTAAGGTAAGCTGAAGACATTAAGTCACATTACCTCTGAAATACTTTAGTATACGTCCTAAGAATAAGGATATTTTTCCTACACCACCTTGCATCATAGCCAAGAAATTTAACATTGATATAATAATACAATCTAAGGTTCATATTCAAATTTCCCCAAATGGCCTTGGTCCATTCCCTCCCATCATGCACTGTATTTAGAATTTTCTTTTGTCTCTTTTAATCTAGTACAGTCTCCAGCTTTTTAAAAAAATCCTTCCATCTGGACACTTGAGCTGAAGGTTCCACCTTTTGGCTATGGAGAATAATGCTACTATGAGCACTGTTATACAAAAATCTGTTTGAGTTCCTGCTTTCAATACTTTCCTAAGAGTAGAATTGCTGGGTCATGGCCAATTCTAAGTTTAACTTTTTAGAGAACTGTCAAACTGTTTTCCACAATCACCACACCATTTTACATTCCCACGAGCAACGCACGAGTGTTCAATTCTCCACATCCTTGACATTTATTTTCCATTTAAAAACAACAACAAAAAAAGCCACTGTAATGAGTATGAAGTGGTCATGTTTCTTATTTGTTTATTTTTGCTCTTTGATGTCACTGCCAATTTTTTTTGAGTCCCACGTTGGTTGTCTTATAGAATGTTGCTCATCTTGGATTGTCTGTTTCCTACGAATAGAATCGGGTTGAAGACTTTTGCCAAGAATACTGCATAGATGAGGTTGGGTTCTTCTTAATGCATCATTATCAGGAGGCACATAAGGTCAGGTCATCCCAGTACCGGGGATGCTAAGTTTGGTCCCTTGGTTAGACTGGTGACTGCCAGATCTCTCATTTGTAAAGGTACATTTTCTCCTCTGCAATTAATTTTTAATTATTATGTAATACATGGGATAATATAATAAAGACTGCTTCTTATTTCTGGTGTCTCACTCTATAATGCTCTGACCATGCTGAAGGACAGACTGGGGTGAATGAACAGTCAAGGATTCGGTTTGAAGGGCAAATATTCAGAAAACCCCACAGGGATAATAAGGACCCAGCTGTAAGAAAGTCTCTAAAAAATGAAAGAGCAGTAACTAGAGAAGAGGCGAAGGATTATGGGATCATCAGCAAGGCCCTGAGTGGACGGGAGAGTGGCACGTACAGAGGCCTCTCTGGCCGCCATGGAAGCCGTCACATAGATCCAGGTGTCCTCTCAAGGGCCTGGTGTCCAACATGCAAAAGGGTTAAACTGTATGAAGCCAGTGGCAAAGACAAACCCTCTGACCCACTCCCAGACCTCTAGGAAATAATACTTTACAATTTCCCTTTCCTTCTGTCCCATTACCGTGTGTGGTTTCACCTCATTCCCTAGGAAACAGACGGTGCCACTTCCCTTCCTGCCTCTTTGCTCCAGCAATTTCCTTCCTTACACCATTCCCATGGTGGAGGACACATGGCAAGGCAGAGGCGAGCATACCATTTTATGCCAGTAAAGCTCTCCCAGGAGGAGATGTTTAGATGTTTAGTTTAATGGCAATGAGGATTATGCCGGGGTGGGGGGAGCCACTTTCTTCCTGAGGTACAAACTGCTGTTGCTTTAATTTGTATGATCAGATACAGCTGGGCAAATAATTTCTTGATCAACGCAAACAGACCACTTACATTTCTGAAGCAGAATTTTAAAGGAATTATTAAATACAGCTTCTAGCAGAACCCATAATGACAATTTTTTTTTAGGCAGAACCCTGGGAACTCAACTGAGGCCACAGCTTATTTTCCAGACACTGGTTCCATGTGAGTTCCCAAATAATCACAGTCACAGAGGCAAAAACAGGACCTGGCGTTTAACAAGTCAATGACCTCTCCAAAGGAGAATTCTGCCACCATTCTCCATATATCCCCAGTGTGCTCGCCCAACCCCCATCACCCGCATTGGGAAAATGGCTGGAGGGTGGGGAGAGGGGAGCACATCTCTCAAACTAGTCCAGGTGAGATGCAAAGCCCAGGGCACAAAAGATAAATGTGCCTCAATTATGGGTTGTTTGGCTAATTACTGATTGCAGAATTGGCTTGCTTTCTTAGACCACTGTCATTCCATTTTTTTATTTGATGTTCAGCTTTCTTCTTCCTGCCAGGCAGGCCTCTATCTCCTGAAAAAGTCTGAGGATGTCAACATAAAATAAATTTTAGATTCTTGGGTACTTCCCAGATTGAGACCAGGTTCAAGTTTCAAGATGTGGGGGTGGTCTCAGACAGGAAATATTCCTTTAGTCTGACATCATGGAGACCTCATTTAAAATGGGATCATGCCTGCTCCTTTCTAGAAATGGGTGGGCACATTAACCACATGGCTTTAAATGAAACTTGCATGAGCTGGCTAGCAGATCTTTTGCAAAATTACACCCCCTACCCCCAAACCCTAAACTCCTCACTGTTACTATTTAAGCATGCTAAATTCCAAATGAGAAGGACATTATGGATGTTGGACACAGCTGCAATGCCTGACACCTCAGTTATGTCTGGGGGGAGTGTGCTTTATGGCGCTTTCATTAGATGAATCTGAAGTGGGAGGCAAAGCCATTTTTCAGCTCTTGGAGCTCCTGCTGGGACCTGACTCCCGAATCTGTTTCAGGGCAGCATCTGCAACATCAGTGGCTCACTCGGTTGCCAGGGCATCTGTTCCCTGACCTCCAGAGGCCACAATTCTGCCAGCCTCCAGGGACGACTTAACGAGGTTCAGACCCCAACCCGCACCACCCCCCCACCCCCGGCTGGCAAATCCCACCTCTCCTCAAAAAGCAGCAGCAGTTTCTCCTGTGGTCACATCACCCCTCACAAACAAGATTGAAAGAGCCCTTGGGAAGCAATTATCTGCACAAGGGTGATCAAAAGAAGGAGGCTATTTAAGTTTGAGCCTCAAGATGTCATTTTGCTTAGGCAATGCAATGAATTTCAACAAAGAGAAATATCTGTTACTACATAGTTTGGTGTAGAAAGCAGAAAACTTTCTTTTTACTGCACGCAGGAAATGGTTTTCATAGATGCTAACCGCAGCTGGGGCAATCTGTATAACCACAACATAGTTTCTCTTCACTAAAAGGAAGATTTTTACCCACTGCATCACTGACCACCAAAAAGAATTCCCACCCTCCATCTCTAAAGCAAGAGAAAACCAGTTTTTATATATCTTACATAGAATCTCATCCCTTAATCTGCCAGCCAGGGGTTACTAAAGCAGCTTTTCCATTCAGAAATGTAGGCTGTTCTCCAAGGTACCGTTCATCCATCCACACTGCTGAATGACGGGGAAACCTTTGAACAAAGCCACTGTCTTTGCATTCTGGGACCCCCTCAGAGCAGGTGAGTTTATGACCATGGCCCACAGTGGGTCAGAATGTAAAATGTATGACTATGGGTCATGGCCAGAAAAACTGAAAAAGGTGTTTTATATACATATAATGGGATATTTTTATTAGAGAAGTTACAGGTTTATAGAAAAATCATGCATAAAATACGGAGTTCCCACATAGTCCCCTTTTGTTAACAACTTGCATTAGTGTGGTACATTTGTTACAGCTGATGAAAGAACATTTTTATAATTGTATTATTAACCATAGTCCAGAGTTTATATTAGAGTTCACTGTGTTGTACAATACTATGGGGTTTTTAATTTTTATTTTCTTAAATTTTTATTCTAGTAACACACATACAACCCAAAACTTCTCCCTTTAACTACAATCAAATATATAATTCAGTGCTGTTAATTACATTCACAATATGTGCTACCATTACCACCTTTCCATTACCAAAACTTCCATCACTCTTAATAGAAACTCTGTACAATTTAGGCATTAATTCTCTATTCCCCAAACCCACTCTGTCTCCTGGTAATCTATATTCTAGTTTCTGACTGAATTTTCTTATTCTAATTATTTCTTATCAGTGAGATCATACAATATTTGTCCTTCTGTGTCTGGATTACTTCACTCAACATGATAGTTTCACAGTTCATCCATGTTGCCACATGTTTCAGAACTTTATTCCTTTTTACAGCTGAATAATATTCTACTGTAGGTATATACCACATTTTTTTCATTCATTGCACATAAAAGGAAAGGAGAGAAAAGGAAAGGAGAGGACTTGAATGCCTCTTTGTTGCTCAGATGTGGCCCTCTCTCTCTAGCTAAGCCAACTGGGCAGGTGAAATCACTGCCCTCCCCCCTATGTGGGATCTGACACCCAAGGGAGTAAATCTTTCTGGCAACGTGGAATAGGACTCCCGGGGAAGAATCTGGACCCGGCACCGTTGGATGGAGAACTTCTTTTTGACCAAAAAGGGGATGTGAAACAAAATGAAATAAGTTTCAGTTGCTGAGAGATTCCAAAAGGAGCCGAGAGGTCACTCTGGTGGGCACTCTTACGCACAACAGACAACCCTTTTAGGTTCTAATGAATTGGGGTAGCTGGTGGTGGATACCTGAAACTATCAAACTACAACCCAGAACCCATGAATCTTGAAGACAATTGTATAAAAATGTAGCTTATGAGGGGCGACAATGTGATTGGGAAAGCCATGTGGCTCACACTCCCCTTTGTCCAGTGTATGGATGGATGAGTAGAAAAATGGGGGCAAATAAAAAAAAACAAAACAAAAACCACCCAGTATTCTTTTTTACTTTAATTGTTCTTTTTCACTTTAATTTTTATTCTTATTATTTTTTGTGTGTGTGGTAATGAAAATGCTCAAAAATTAATTTTGGTGATGAACACACAACTATATAATGGTACTGTGAACAACTGAATGTATGCTTTGTATGACTGCATGGTATGTGAATGTATCTCAACAAAATTGAATTAAAAAAAAGGAAAGGAGAGGAAAGAAAAGAAGAGAAAGGAAGAGAAGGGAAGGGAAGGAAAGGAGGAAGGAAGGGAAGGAAGGAAAGGAAGGGAAGGGAGGGAAGGAAGGGAAGGAGGGAAGGAGAGAAGGAAGGAAAGGAAGGGAGGGAGGGAAGGAGGGAGGGAAGAAGGGAAGGAAGGAAGGAAGGGAGGAAGGGAAGAGGAAGGGAAGAGGAAGGGAAGAGGGAGGGAAGAGGGAGGGAAGAGGGAGGGAAGGGAAGAGAACGGAGGAAGGAAGATGTGCTTGAGCAATCCCTGGCTGGCACTTGACACTAAGGGCAGACTATTCAGCTCTTTGACTTGTCCTTGCATATTAGCTGTTTGCTCTAGAAAACTGAACAAGCACTCACTGGCATCACTCTCCCCTGCCATGAGAACAAGGCCTCTGACCCCAGGTCCCCCACTGCAGGCCAGCAGAGCAGCGTGTGAGTCTGAGACCACGTGGCCCTCCTGAGGGCGCTGCCCTCCCCTTCACTGTGGGGCTCAGCTGGAGACTGCAGGGGCCGTGGGAATGCCTTCATCGCTTCCACTGTCCAGACGCAGGGAGGCGCTGGGAGCCAGGGGGTGCCTACCACCTCATCTGAGTGATACAACTACACGGAGGGCACGCAGGCAAAAAACAGAACAAAGCCCCAAACTACCTCGTCCAATGGAATAAGAGTTTTCCTCTAAGAATGAAGATAACGGAAACAATAAATATATAAGTTACTAGATGTATCTGTGTTCTGAAAGAATACTGGAAAATCTGACGACCAATCATATCTTATGCTCAGCTAATACTTTATTTTATAAACAGTTTTCTTGAGATGTAATTCACGTACTAAATAATTCACCCATTTAAAGTGTGCAATTCAGTGGTTTTTAGTATATTCGCCACGTTACCACAATCTAATTTTAGAACATTCCGTCACCCCAAAAAGAAACTTCCTACCCATTAGCAGTCACTCCCCACCCCACACCCCAGCTCTAGGCAACCACTAATCTGCTTTCTCTCCATGTAGATTTGCCTACTCTTTCAGCTAATACTTTTCCTTTAAATCATAAATTTAAGCCAGAATCCAAGCATTCAGAAGCAATACATCTCTTTCAGCTGGTATCTATTGCAGCGTCCTTCAGGAAATACATTTAAATTTTAAAAAATTGTTTACTATACTGACAGTCATATATAAAGTTCTTAAAGGCCAAGAGAACAAGAAATCTAGTCTTCAGATAAGAATACTGAACTATTTAAGCATTGCTTATATCACCAACACTACTTTGAATCTGTGTTTTTAAAGCAATGGAGTACAGCGCTTCGCAGTATGTGCAAAAACTTGCTTCTGGTTAGATGGATAAATGGATGGATGGATGGATAAATGAATGTATAGACAGAATGATATGACAAATGTAGCAAAATGTTAAAAGTTGGTGGATCTGGGTATCTGGGTGTGGGGGTATGTTGGAGTTCTCTGCATGGGTTTTGTATTATTTTTGCAACTGTTCTGTAAGTTTGAAATTATTTCAAAATAAAAAGTTAAGAAAACAACAACAAAAAACCTGCCTCACCACTTAATGTTTTTGCTTTTTTTTTAATTCTATGCAAGTTAATTTCTTTGAGACTCAAGTAACCAATTAGTATATTGAAGATAACAATAAATACCTCGAAGGGTGATGATTAAATGAAATATTCATTGACTCGGCCTGTATTTCTTGAGCGCCTTCTGTGTGCCAGACCCTTTGTTGGTCTTTGTTGGAAATATAGCACAGATTTCTTATCCTCATGTAATGCTTTCGCAAGACAGAGTTGTGCAAACAAGTAATTACATTATGAGAAAACTCCACAGGAAGTGCAGCAAGAGCTTAAGAGTGGGACTTGGGGAACACTGCTGAGAGGGTTGGGGAGGCACCTCCGAGTTGAAAGATGAGAAGGTACTTGCCAGAGAGACAAGCTGGGATAGAGAAGTCCAGAATGAGGAAACAGCACGTGCACCATGGCTGAAAGCACTCAGCACAATGCTTGGCACAGCAGTCAGCCAATGCCTCCTGTCACCCCCACCCTTATGTCCTTGACAAGATGATCCAAAGAAATGAAAATCTTGCTGCTGCTAGAAAAACGAACAGATTTGGGAGTTTGGACTTGCTCGTTCCAGCTTTTTCTCAGGCTAATTCATCTTTGGCAATGGGATGTATTTTTAATTTCTGCTTTTTTCCCCCAACTTATTTTTTATTGTGGTAGAATACATATTAACATAAAACTTACCATAGTGGTATTTAGTACATTCATTAAATATTGTCCAACCATCACCACTATCTAGTTCCAGAACATTTTCATCACTCCAAAAGGAAACCCTATACTCATTAAACAGTTACTTCCCATTTCCCTCTTACCCCAGACCCTGGGCAACCACTAATCTGCTTTCTGTCTTTATGGATTTGCAGACTCTGGATATTCTATGTAAGTGGAGTCATATACCATGTGGGCTTTTGTGTTTGGCTTCTTTAACTCAGCAAATGTTTTCCAGGTGTATCCATATTGTAGCATGTATCAATACTTCATTCCTATTTATGGCTGAATAATATTCCACTGTAAGGATATATCATATATATATTATAACACACATTTTGTTGATCCATTCATTAGCTGATGGACATTTTTGTTTTCAATTCTTTGGGATATGTATACCCAGGAGTGGAATCGCTGAACCATATGATAATTCTGTTTCCCACAAACTTCTGGTTTTGAAAACTTTCAATCCAAGAAAAGCTGATGTCCTTTAATCTAGAACAGTCCCCTGCCTGGTTGTTTTCTTTCTTTCTTTTTTTTTGGTCTTCCAAAACACTGACATTTTTGAAGTGTTCAGGTCTGTTGTCTGGTAGGATGGCCTTCATTTTAGACATGTCTGACTCTTAATTTCAGTTTCTCTAAAGGCAATGGGGTGTCCTTCCACATGTGATCCTCAGACTTCTTTTCATGCTCCACACCTGTTTTCTGGGTGACTTCAGCAGTCCCAAGGCTTGAACACCATCTGTATGCCTACACCCCCCACATCTCTCTTCAGCCCAGACCTTCCTTCCTGGCTCTGGCTTTATTTCCCAGCTGCCCACTGGACATCTCCACTTGGATGTCCAGTAGACTTCCCCTGCAAGCCTGCTCCACCTGCAGCTGGCCAATCTTAGTGGAGGGCAACATCTCCGACATTCTCTCCCACTACTACTGCTCGCTCATTCCACTTCAGGCAAGTGCCCACCTTATATGCCTCTCCTCAAGTCATGCCTGCTCAAAATTCTCTCTTCCCAGATCTCACCTGTGCCGGTTTGTATATGTTATGTCCCCCAGAAAAAGCCATGTTCTTTGATGCAATCTTCCGGGGGCACACATATTAATGGGGATTAAGTTGGAACATTTGGATTAGGTTGTCTGCATGGAAATACGCCCCACCCAACTGTGGGTGATAACTCTGGATAATTTCCAGGGAGGGCCAAATTAAATCCCTGGAGCCATATAAATGAGCTGACAAACAGAAGGAACTCAATGCAGCTGTGAGTGACATTTTGAAGTGCAGCTGAGAGTGACATTTTGAAGAGGAGCTACAGCCAAGAGGGACACTTTGAAGAATGCACAGAAGCTGAGACAGTAGCTGCAGATGAGAGACAGTTGGAAGATGGCTGTTGAAAGTTGACTCTTGCTCCAGAGAAGCTTAGAGAGGAAAAACACCCCAAGAGCAACTAAGAGTGACATTTTTGACAAACTGCAGCCTAGAGAGGAACGTCCTGGGAGAAAGCCATTTTGAAACCAGAACTTTGGAGCAGACACCAGCCATGTGCCTTCCCAGCTAAAAGAGGTTTTCCAGACACCATTGGCCATCCTCCAGTGAAGGTACCCGATTGCTGATGCATTACCTTGGACACCTTATGGCCTTAAGACTGTAACTGTGTAACCAAATAAACCCCCTTTTATAAAAGCCAATCCATCTCTGGGGTTTTGCATTCTGGCAGCATTAGCAAACTAGAACATCACCTCAGTTAACTTCCTCGCCTCCCTCAAGTCTTTGCTCAAATCTCAACTTCTCAATTAGGCTTATTCTTACTATCCTCACCATCCCATGTAATGCTTCCCCCTCACCCTACTCTGCTAATTGCCCCTACCCGTCAGATTTCCTTTCCTCCATTACACTCATCATTTTCTAACATACTACATAATACGAGATAAGGACCCAGAAGGCCTAGCAAGCAAAAGCAGTGTTTATTGTCTATCTCCATGGTGGAATGCTAACTCCACAAGGGCTGGAACCATTCAATGCCTGTTTTGTTCACTGATGTAACCCAAGCACCTGGCACAGTGCCTGGCAAATGTTAGGCACTCAATAAACAGTTGTTAAAAGAATGAATGAATCTTGGGACACCACATATACTATAAAGAAAGAAATTCCAGTAAATGATGCCTCTAAGAGCTCTCCACTGCACTGGCTAATCAGTTGTTGAACATCCTTAGCCAGGTTTTCAATAGGGAAACTAAGTACTTCAGAACAAGCATAGGAAAAGCATTTGTTCAGTTCAATAGATGGCAGACATTCTTAAACGGCTGTTGGTAGCCTGGAATTTGCCTTGGCTGGCCTGAGCACCATCCTGTGAAAGCCTGCAGAATTTTCAACACTCTCCGTATAAACTGTAATATGGCAGGGTCTCAAATGCAAGCCTCTGTGTCCTCTCCACATGGAGTCAGAATGTGTCACCCCCCCTTCACAATGATGCTATTATCCATCATGGAAGCTCATTGGAGCTTCAAGTGTCCTGAATTTATGGGGTCTCATTCCATGGGCCATGACTGGTGGAATTAATGCCCAGGTGGCTGAGCTCAATCGCAAGCCTCCCCATGCTCAGAGATCGGGGAGTAGGGCTGATACAATATGGCTCAAAGCTCCAACCTCTGAATCATGCTCAGAGATCGGGGAGTAGGGCTGATACAATATGGCTCAAAGCTCCAACCTCTGAATCACCTGGTTGGTCTTTCTGGAGGCTGTAGGTGTGGCTGGCCCCTCCCTGTTGCCTCATTAACATAGGAACTATCAGATGTGGTCCTAGGCTCACCATGAACAACCAAAGTCACTCCTATCATTGGAAATCCCAAAGATGTAGGGTTACTTCCCCAGGAACTGGGGACAAAGACAAGCCATGTTTTTCATTATAGTGGGGGTAGCTAATTTTGAACTCATATATATTATTATGCTATGAGCCAGAAGCAATGCCTGAATCCAGCCTGGAAACTGAAACCAACAATGAACGGACACCATCAGAGCAATCAGCCAAGCCAACTAAACAACCTCTTTTCAGAATCTGCCAGAAAGAATTATTCAGGTGCACAGACCAGCTACAGGCAGCAAGCTCAGGAGCTGCAGCAAAGATGACTATTACCTCCAGCTGTCAAACACAAGGTAAGAGAATTATGCAGATACTAACTTTCTCTCTCATTCAGTGGAAATCTAAGCAGATATGCACAGTGGAAGAGATACTTCGGCTAAGAGCAGTTGGAAGAATTTGTGAAAAGGAGTTGGTGCTTCTTGCTGCTGGGGATCTTGGTGTCTGAGAGAACCTGAGGGATAAAAAGAAGATCCTAAAAACATCCGGGGTGGGGTGGGGTGGGAAATGAGGTCATAACAAAGATTTTAGACTTCCAAATGGCATCAGACTTCTCAACAGCAATGCTGGAAGCTACAAAACGACAGTGGAGCAGTCTTCACAATTCTGAAGGAAAACCATTTCAACTTCTAACGCCACATCCAACAAAACTGCTAGTAAAATCTGAAGGTAGGAAAAAAAAAAGTGAAGGTAGAACAAAGACATTTTCAGACATGCAGTGTTTCAAAAAATTTACCTCCCATAAACCTTTTCCTTAGGAAGTTACTAATGGATACGCTCTACCAAATAGAGGGTATAAACCCAGAAAGAGGAAGACATGGGATCCAGGAAACAGGGATCTAACACAAAGAGGGATGAAAGGGAGTCCCACAACAACAGCTGTACAGAAAGCCAAGAGAACAAAGAGCCCAGACTTGACTAGGAGGATGGAAGGCTCCAGAAGGGATACCTCCAGGGTGGGGGTGGGGGAATTTAGGTGACAAATTATCAGACATGGAAATAGTATTCAGAGTGATTCTACCACTCTGGTGGAGAGTTTTGAAAGAATTTGTGATAGGGACACAGTAAAGCAAGCAAGCAAACAGATACACATATACATACATAAAAGGAAAAATAATGATAATAACCCCCGGCCCAGTAGTGAACAACAATACTGCCAGGGTTAATGAAGTGAACGCCAAAATCATAACTTAACTAGAGTGGGAAAATGGAAAGAGCACTGAGATGTTGAGGGACAGAAGGTGGTGCGAGAGTGTTAAATCCTCCCCTTCCAAAAAAGTTGGTACTTAAGAGCTAGAATTAACGGGGCTAATGAATAATGTTTAAAATTGATAAATCAAGAAATAGCAGCATAATCAAATATTATGAAAAATGGACAAAATACTAGAAGAAATAGCTAAAAGAGTTTAAAGTGATTGCCTTTTGGAAAGCAGGACTCAGGACTAGGCCAGGTGACAAGTTCTTATAGTAAAATTCTCATTTTTCAAATCATGTCCCTACATGACTTTGGTAAAAAAAAATAATCACCAATAATTGATCTTAAAGTTCCTTTTACCAAAAAAAGATGAGAAGTGGATTTTTCTGGGGGCTCATTAGTCTGGCTTTAGGCTCTTGGCCTTCTCTCCTTAGTGTTTATTCTTAATGAAGACTTCCTCCACGTGCAGTCCTTTCCGTAGCATCAGAGTACCTGAACTGAGATGTATTTGGTGGTGTTCGGTGTCATTTATTCACTTGTTTTAATTAATTCATTTACTCATTCAAAATGCCTTAAATTCTCACTATGTGCTGGCAACCACACTGATGCCAGGGAGACAGAGAGTGAGTCTGATGACCGTTCTGAGGGAGCCACAGCCCCCAACAGTGCCTGAGAAACAACAAGGCTGGACTCGTCCCCCCTTCTCCCTCAAACACCTGTTATAATGTTTTTTTAGTGTTTCTCAGGGAGGTTCAAGAGCCACCTGCTTCAGAATCCCCTGGGGTTATTAAAACTGTAAACTCCAGGGTCCCACCCCAGACCTCCTGAATCAGAATCTCTAGGAGCGGGGCCCTGGGATCTGCATTTGACTAGGGGCACACGAAGGTTTAAGGGCTGCTATTTTAGAACAAGTGCCTGATGTCTCCCATGGAAAGATAACACCACCTAAGTAATGATACAAACATTACAGCTTGGAGAGAAACTGAACAGGCTGTTTCCATTTGGGGGCTATCAAAAATAAAACATTCTTGAACAAAGTTTTTGGTGTAGAATTACTGGGTCATAGGCTAGGTGTATGTTTAACTTTACCAAAAAATGTCAGACAGTTCTCTGAAGGGCTTGTACTAATTTACACTCCTGCCAGCAATGTGTTAGAGTTCTCGCTGCATCATCTCCTTGCCAACATTCGGTGTTGTCAGTTCTTTTCATTTTTGCCACTTCAGGGGGTGTGAAGTAAGATCTATTGTGGTTTTAATTTCCATTTCCCTGAAGACTAATGAACGATCAATGCAATTTTCACGTGCCTATTTATTTGTGTATCTTCTTTTGTAAAACGTATGCCAATTTTTTTTGGTATTTCAAAAACTGGGTTTCTTTTTATTACTGAATCACAGTTCTTTATATATTCTGGATACAAATCCTTTGTCAGATATATGTTTGGCAAATGTTTTTTCTCAGTCTGACTTGCCTATTCATTTCTTCATGATGTCTTTTGATGAGCACAAGTTTTAAACTTTGAATTAAATGCAATTTATCACATTTTCTTTCATGGTTAGTGCTTTCTATGTCCTAAGAAATCTTTATTCTCTTATTTTTATTTTTAAAGTTTTATAGTTTTAACTTGTTTAGGTCTATGATACTTTTCAAACTCACTTTGTATAAGGGTTGAAATCCTCCCCCCACCCCCAAATATGGGTAAACAGTTGTTTCAGCACCATCTGCTGAAAAGGTTTTCCTTAGCCCATTGAATTGCTTTGGCAATCAACTGACCATATATGTGTGTGCTTATTTCTGGACTGTTCCACTGACCTACTTATCTATCTGTTCACCAATGCCATGCTGTCTTGATTACTGTAGCTTTTTATAGTAAGTCAGGTAGAATAAGTCCTCGAACTTTCCTCTTTTCCAAGATTATTTTGGTTATCCCAGATCCTTCGTGTTTCCTTATGAATTTTAAAACCAGCATGCCAATTTCTATAAGAAAACCCAGTAGGGTTTTTTGTTTTTGTTTTTGTTTTTTTTAAAGAAAAAAGTGATACTTGTGAGATTACAGAGAAGCTCACAGACTGGGAGAAAATATTTGCAAGATACATATCCAATAAAGGACTTGTATCCAAAATAAGCAGAGAATTCTTAAAACTCGACCATAAGAAAGCAAACAATCTAATTAAAAAGTGGATAAAAGATCTGAACCAATTACCTCACCAAAGCAGATATGCAGATGGCCAAGTAGCATAAGAGAAGATGCTCAACATCTTATGTCCTTAGGGAACTGCAAATTAAAACAAAAAACAGATAACACTACAGGCCTATTAGAACGCCTAAATCCAATGCCCAACACCAATGCAAGCGAGGATGTGGAGCAACAGGAATTCTTACTCATCGCTGTTGGGAATGTCAAATGGTACAACCACTTTGGAAGACAGTGGCAGTTTCTTACAAAGCTGTACAATCCAGTGATCACACTCCTCAGTATTTATTCAGTTAAGCTACCCAGGAATTTTATAGAATCTTTATTCACAATTGCCAAAAATTGGAAGCAACTAAGATGTCCTTCAGTAGGTGAACAGGTAAACTGGTACATCTGCACAATGGAATATTATTCAGCCATAAAAAGAAATGACCTCAAGCCACAAAAAGAAATGGAATAACCTTAAATGCACTTTGCTAAGTGAAAGGAGTGTAGGAAAAGGCTCCACACTATACGATTCCAACTACGTGACACTTTGGAAAAGGCAAAACTATAGAGAGGGTAAAAAGATCAGTGGTTACCATGGGTTTGGGGAAGGGAGGAAAGGGATAAACAGGTGAAGCACAGGAGATTTTTAGGGTGCATAAAACTGTAATGGTGGATATACATCATTAAGTATTTGTCAAAACCCATAGAAATGTACCACACAAAAAGTCAACCTTAAGCTATACGGGTCATTAATTGTAACAAATGTACCACACTAATGCAAGATGTTAAAAATAGGGTAAATTGTGTGTCTCTATGTGTTATGCATTCAATTATTCTGTAGACCTAAAACTGTACTAAAAAAATAGACTCTATTAATTATTTTTAAAAAACCGTATGGTGATTTCTGTAAGAAAAGCCAGATAAGAGCTAAAAACTAATTTATGAAAAACAGATAGTGGAGAAGATGCTGTAGCTGGCAAATGTACAGGGTCCAGAAGGCACTGATTAGATTCTTCCTGACAAAGACAAGGGGCCATTCTGGAGCAGAAGCCCAAACCCGTCACCCATATTCCTGTCTGGGGCAAACGGAGAGACAGGACAACTCTGCCACATTCAGAGCAGGCTTGCTCCTTCGCATAAGCAGGAGCAGGTGATCAGAGGGAAGACAGAAAAACAAACAGGAACCTTTAGGGATCATCTGGTATTACCTCAAAAATCACCTAAGAAAGTTCTGGATTCCAATCAGCAGAATTCAGTGTTTGTCAGAGACAAAAGTCCCTGACTCTATGTTGCCTTCACAAGAATTTATCATCTTCAATCTTAGGGAGCCAGAAAATCTTGAGAGCGTCAAAACTGCCAGAATCTTTCTTGCTCTAAACGAGGGGTATCTATATGATTGTGGGGTCAACATAAATGGAGAAAAGTAGTAATGTTACTGATTTAAAGAAAATTTAATTAGTAGTTCTTCTTTAAACTATTGCTTTGAGAAGCAAATTCCATATCTCAGCAAGCTAAGTTTTAAAGACAAAAATCTTTGATGGCTGCGACTCTGGGGGCAGTGCCACCAAGTCAAAGTAAATCATGGAAAGGACAAAAAAGGGACTTACCTCTGTCAAATGAGAATTAGGAAGGGAAGTCATGAGAAGCCACTGAGATGATCACTGAAAGTTTTTTTTTTCTTTTTTTTTTTTAAATAGGGGGAAGTAAAAAGACATGAGAGGAAGTCTTTAAAGACTTTCATACCACATTATGGTTATTTATACTGCCCATTCCTTCTTGTGCTCTCTCCACAAGTTGATTAAGAAATAAGGAAGGAAGTTACGGTGGCTGGAGCAAGGCGTTACGATGTCAAGACTTCTGGGCTGTACTCCAAATCCATCTGCTGTGGGGTGCTGCCCCTACCCTCGATAAATCACTTCCTCACATTTTCTACCTCAGGATCTGAGACACAAAGACCAACTGAGCTCGGTGAGAAGCGGTGAGCTTTATTAATCATTAATGCTCTGCAAGAGTCTCTGGCCCTGAGTGACTGAAATATTAGTTCCCTCATCATCATCTGGGAAGGCCAATCACCCGCCCCCATCGTGGATCCATGACTTCCTTTGCCTTGCAGCCCCTTAGCCACTGCAGCTGGGAAAGGTTTGCTTTTTTCTCCTATAATTACTTAATCCAAACAAAACTCTTTAAAACAACAGAAACAGGTGGAAAGCAATGGAAAGAGGATATAAAAAGGATAAAATGTAGCAGCAATCCCAGCTGCCCAGACGATTCTGCTAGCCGGCAATGCTCCACGGGGTCATGTGCACTTGCCTGGGATGTGAGCCCCAGGGAGAAGGCTGGCAGGCTGGCCTGGCCCAGTGCTGCAGAGCAGCAGGAGTCAGCGGGGCGGAGGGCGGAAGGGAGCAAAGACCATTAGGGCACCTTCAGAGTCTCTTGCCCACCTTTCTCTATTCTGTCAAAACAGGGCTAAGAAAGAAACAAGAGGTAGAGCACTCCCAGCACAGCCTAAATCCTGCCAAAAGAGAAAAAAGCCTGGAGATAAAGAAAACTGCCTACTCAGCAGATCAACTGATGGAATACGGGAACTTCTGTGGAGGCTGAGAAATGGCTCAGCTGTCCCTAAAATTAGTCTCCTCGGGGTCACAGTCCATGGACTCACCTGACTGAGGTCACTTAGGAGCCAGCCCTCCATTCAGGGGTGCCTCGCCCTGGTTCCTATCATCCCTATCGTCTCTGTCACGGCCTTGGCAGCTGTTAAGTGCAGTCATCTGCCCTCTAGCTAGGCTGCAAATGCCCTCAGGTCTCTTGATTTACAATGAAACGTTTGAGCTATTAGAACATGAGGTATTTCACTAGCTATCTTTTCAGTGCCTCTTTCCCTTAGAGGGAAAAAAACCCCTACAACTTTATTTGGTTTACACACATCAAAATTCAAAATGATCAGAAAGGGACCCAGTGAAAAAGAATCTCCTACCAGTTCCACAGCCACTCAATTCTTTAACTCAGAGGCAACCACTGTTACTAGCTGTAATGTGTCCTTCCAGAGATACTGTCTGCATTTACAATCAGTGACAGTTCACAGACAACCCCCTCCTCTGGTAGCTGATTTCCTAGCATTCTAGGCAGAACCTAATTTCTTAAGTCTACAAGTATTTCTGACAATAAATGAAAATGACCTATAAACATTTGTGAAAAATCTCCATAAATCTAGTTTTTGTTTGAGGGGCCAGGCCTAACACAAACAATCGATGACTGGCTCCAAAATGATCACGGAATTAAGTGGGAGACTATTAGATTGGGATAAAAATCATCTGAGTGAAATTAACACAGGCCACCCCATAAACAAGTTGATTGAGGCTGCCCCTCTGCCCTCTTCTGCCTTCCTCCACCCTCAGCAAGGTCAATATTATTTGGGATTTTAGTGGTCACTGACGAAACCCTGACTGAGCATCTTCCTTGGGCCAGACACTGTTCTGGGAACTCATGTCTCTGTCCCCAAGTTGCCTCTGTTCCCAAGTTGCTTAGAGCCAGTGGTGGACACAGGCAACACACAAACCAGTGAGAAGATGACAAGTCGTGGGAGGTGGCAGGAAGAAGAGGAGGTACCGTGGTACGGGGTAAGGGGTGGGCGGGGGGCTGCTGCAGCTAGAGGGGTGTGTCAGTGTGATATGTCCCCAAAACACCATTATCTTTGATGTAATCTTGTGGGGGCAGATGTATCAGGGTTGATTAGATTATAATTCTTTGAGTGTTTCCATGGAGATGCACCCCACTCAACTGTGGGTGATGACTCTGATTGGATAATTTCCATGGAGGTGTTACCCCAGCCATTCAGGGTGGGTCTAAATTAAATCACTGGAGCCATATAAATGAGCTGACAAACAGAAGGAACTCAGTGCAGCTGAGTGACATTTTGAAGAGGCGCCACAACCAAAAGGGACACTTTGAAGAATGCACAGAAGCTGAGACAGTAGCTGCAGATGAGAGACAGTTTAAAGACTGCCATTGAAAGCAGACTCTTGCTCCGGAGAAGCTGAGAGAGGGCAAACATCCAACGGGCAACTAAGAGTGACATTTTTGAGGAACTGCAGTCCAGAGAGGAACATCCTGGGAGAAAGCCATTTTGAAACCAGAACTTTGGAGGAGATGCCAGCCACGTGCCTTCCCAGCTAACAGAGATCTTCCGGACACCATTGGCCATCCTCCAGTGAAGTACCCGATTACTGATGTATTACCTTGAACACTCTATGGCCTTAAGACTGTAACTGTGTAACCAAATAACCACCCCCCCCCCCCCTTATAAAGGTCAATCCATCTCTGGTTTGCATTCCGGCAGCATTAGCAAACTAGAACACGGGGCTGAGGAGGCCTCCTTTAGGAGCATACAACTGCACTAAGAACTCAGTGAGACGTACTGAGCAAGTAAAAATCCGAGGGAAGAACACGCTAAGCAGCAAGAGTGGTGATCCTGCACTTGGTGTGCTCAAAACCCAGGAAAGCATCAGGCTTGAGTAGGTGTGTGAGAGGGCCAGGTTTCTTCCTGCCAGAGTGCTTTCATGCATGTACAAACAAGGTATATTTCTACACATCTGCACCCACTCTGTTAACATAGATGGTGGTGTGTCCTGTACACTATTCTGCATCTTGCTTGCTTTTTTCACTTATTCATGTATTTCAGAGATTATTCCCTATCAGTACATAAAGTGCATCTTTATTCTTTTTTAAAGCTGCAAGTTATTCTACCATATGGAAGAGTCATACTTAATCAAGCAGTTCCCTAACAGTGGACAATTGGTAGTTTACAATCTGGGTTTCTGCCAATCTGGGGAAAAACAGAATCTCTTGGTCATTTAAATTGTGTTTCCCTTGTTATTAGCATCATTTAGCATCTTTTCCAATATGTAGGAGACTTTTATATTTCCTTTCTGTTCTTTGCCCTTTTAAAAACTGGACAGTTGATATCTTTCTTATTGATTAGTTGGGGCTCTTACTAGGGAAATTTGCTCCTTGTTTGGATTTGAATTGCAAACAGTTTTTTCATCCTTTGTCCTCTGTTTTTGCTTATGGTGGCCTTTGCCATGCAGAAGTTATTTTTATGAACGTACTAGTGTCCTCTTCTAAGGCGTCTTAGTTAAAATGGACGCCCTTATTAACGTGGGTGACAGGAAAGCTGCTGATGGGAATGGTCCCGCAGAAAGGGAGACGCTGGTGCAGGAGTGGAGCAGGCGGCGCAGGCAGGGCTGGGGCTGGCGCTTCTTCCCAACAGAAGGCAGGAGGGAGGCCTGCTCTCGGGTCCGGAGGGTGGTGCGGCCACTGCTTCTGAACTCTCCCCTCAGGCAAACACTGGTCAGCTTTGCAGCCTGGGTCACAGACTTCACGGCTCTCTGTCCCTCCTTGTTGGGACCATCCACTGATTTCTCCAGTCCCTCACCCTTCAGTGGCAGCTGACCGCAGTGCTTGGAGGTGCTTGCTTTTGTCTTCCCTTTCTTTCAGGTCACCACTCTGTATGATTTCCATATCCACAAATGATCCAAACTTAACTTCTCAACTTTTTGACCTCAGAGCCGATTTATCCCGATTATCTTTCTCTTTAGCCCAACTCAACCATCTAGTCACATGGGCATTCTCTCATAACCAATGAAAGCGTCACCTCCACAACCTTTTTTTCCAAGGTTCCACTCTCTGATTGTCTCTTCCCATTCTGGCTCAGAAACTTAGTACTTCCACTGACTATGATGGCAAATCCAGGGAGGAGGAGGAGGAGACTGTGGAAGCCATGATGGGGTACCAGGAAGCCATTTATTATTCCATCTCTAGATCTTGAGGAATGTGAAGTGTGGGAGCAAAAACAGCTTCCACTTGGGATTGCTGCAGGGAAAGTGTTGGGTTCAGGGGCCCACTGGGCCCAGTTTCAGTAAAAGCAAGAAGGTAAAGGAACCATTCATCAAGGCAGTTGAAACTGAAGGGAGATTACTGAGTTGCAGGCAAACCTGGGTAAGGGAGGCTAGGGAGGGGTGGGCAAAGGAGTGTTCAGAGCAGTGGGAGTTGAGCACTGCAAGGATGAGCGTAATCAGGGAGGCCTAAACCTTGGGTGATGGATGTCACCAAGTGATAGATGGCAGAGGACACCTCGATCAGGGACCTCCAGGTGTCTGCTTTCACCTGTGGCTATAGATGCCTTTGCTGTCAGGAACAAGCAGCTGCCCAAGTTTCAGTTGTTTTTGACCTAATGCATTTTACTTTGTCTTTTTGCTCATCAATGCTTCTTGTGTTCCCTTTTTCAACTTTCTGAACATCCCCATGGTAATTCTATAAAATAGCGATCTTGAGTGAGAAACTGAGTTCTTGCGTATCAGACAATTCTCTTTATTTGCCCTTAATACCTGTGCATCCCTGGGTATGTACTTCAGATTCTACATTATATTCTCTCTGAATTATGAACAGACTGCTGCATTGTCTTCTTGCATCCAGTGTCGCCATGAAGACTCTAATGCCAATCTAATTCTTGCTCCTGTATAGGTTGGACATTTTTCTCCCTCTGGAAGCTTTAGGAGTTTTCTTTGTCCTTAGTGTTCAGAAACTTCCATTATATACGTAAAATGCGTCTTCTTGAATTTACAAATTCACACTGGGCACTTGGTGGGCCCTTTCATTCTAAAGAGTCTTGCTTTTCTGGAAAATTTTCTTCCATTATTTATTTCTTTGGGTGTTTGCTCCCCAACGCCAATTTCTCTATCCTCTCCTCCTAGAATTCATGTTAGATAGATACGGCAATTACTGGCACACTTTCAATCTCTTTTAATCATTTTATGTTCTAGGGAAATTCTTTACGCTCTCCTCCTGCTCACTAACTCCCTTCAGTTGTGTTCATTTGGCTTTTCAGTCCCTTTTATGGGTTTCTGGTTAAATAATCATGTTTTATTTCCAAGATCAAGGAAATAAAATCCATTCTTTCCCATACTGGTCTGATCATGTTTCATGGGTGCAATATTCTTTTTATACTTCTCAGACTATACACTTCCCATAAAGTCTCCTTTATTTTCTAGTTACTTGGAACCTCCAGCATTAGTTTTTTGATTTCTTGAGTTCAGTGTTTCTCTTTTATGATATTGATTTTCCTCTAATTTTGGCAACTCTTTGTTATGTGCTTGCTTATCTGATGTTTTAGATCCCCTGTGCACAAATGTTATTTATTCACTTTAAGGGGAGAGTTGGGACATGCAGAGCTTAGGACTCTGATTATCTGTTTACATAAAATTTAAACCACTTATGTTGCTCTACTCTAGGCAGCTTCGTGTCAGAGGAATGGGTGAGGAAATCCTTCAATAAAATGTCACTGCTTTGGGGTAAAAGGAAATAGCAGACAGAAGACCAGTTTTATCAAGGTTCTTCAATGAGAGGAAAATACTTTTTTAAATGAAATTTCTCTTTGTAAGTGAAGCTAAAGTTCAAAAAAAAAATTAGAATCGTCTTAGCTTACTCTCCACTTCTGTGCCAGACAGATTCATTTCTCACCAATATTTCTCACTGACTAAGTAAGAAAAGAGTTAACTCATAAATTAGAGGAATGTTGCTTCAGCTCTACTGAAAGCTTTTATGGATAGGGTCAATGCAAGGAGCAGATTCTTCATTAATTCATTGACAAGACAGGTCACTGTGGCTTCAGGATTCATTTATCAGCAGGAAACCTCAGTTGGTAATGGCTGGTTGTTTCCTGCACATCTAAAAATTCAGAGTGGAGAAGTAGACTCCATTGTGAGTCTGCTTCCTGACTTGGGAGGAGAGAAAATATTTTCATGACGACCATTCTTTTCTCAGGCTGGTGTTACATTTGGCCCAAAGCACACTAGGCAAGCATGGGGCTTCTACGTCCAGAGCACTTTCTAATGCTTTTTAGGGCTCCAGATTCTGATGTTCTAATGAGGCTATGTGTACCTCACTGGGTTATACTGACAGGACAGCAGTTTGTAAATGAATTTTCATGTAAATGTAAATGGCTGTAATTAGGCAAGTTCAGGAGTAATGCCCTGCCCATCCACCTGCATCACATACCATCAGCTACAATTCTCAATGGCTGCTGGGATTCAAGTGGGATTCAAGCTATTAATAACCTTATGGAAAACCCAACTGGTTTTACTATAAAGTCCAGAAAGGCTTCCTTTTGTAGCGTTGGGCCTGGCACATCTACCTTGTGGTGGAAAACTATGAAAGACTGAGCAACTGTCACACTGTCAAGAGAAGGCTGGTAATTTCTCTCCAAAATAAGCGACTGGCTGGATTAGCAGAGAGCTTAAAGCAAAACGTCAGGGTAAAAACCTCTCAGTGGGGGAATTATAAGTAGAGCTGTTGTGTATTTGGTATTTCTTTGGCAATTAAGCCTTGGGAAGGGTTCTTTTGGCCTTACTGCAAACAGCAGACGGTTCCAGCAGGGTAGAGAAGAAAACGACACTGGATTTCCCACTCACCCTTTGCAGCCATGAACCAACAGTGCGGACAGCCCAGTGAAAGAAAAGGCAGCCAAAGCATTTCTGGAGGAGGCAAAGCTGTTGTGCTCCTTTTCCCACCTCGGGCTTTTGCTTTTGCTACCATTTCTAGGATTCCCTTTTTGTGTGCATTTTACTGCTACTCTCTTGCAGCCAGGTAAGGGAAATGGAAAATAACTGCCTGGAGGATTCAAAAGACCCAAGTTCCCACTCTGCTTTGGTCCTTGGCCTCTCTTAGCTTCACTTCTCTGTGAAAGAAGCAGGTCCCCTGGTCTCTTTCATTTCTAAACCTCCAGTGGCATTTTAATAATTCCCAGTATCTGCACAGTATACACATTTCAAGTTAAATACTTCAATATGAACTGTATGTACCTGAATATCTCGATCACACCTAGGATGCTTCCAATCAACAGCACATTCCACAAAATCCACTGCCAGGATCTGTTTGTGGGCTCTGCTATGCTACTGGCTTTATAATCCTGTTAACATCCAAGTTTTTTTGTTGGTTGGTTTGTTTTACAAACAGTAGCAGTTTCTAATTATTATCGTTGGAGAAAATTCTGGAATTTATTGTTTTTAAAAACTATTACTACAGCCACAAATCCTTTGTAGCACTTCTATGTTTATTGGTTGTATTTCTCCATTTTCCAGGAAGAAAAAGTCAATAGAACAGGAACTTATGTGTACAAAACTCAGCTATGTCTCTACTTCACAATGGCTTTGGCAGAAGACTGTTTTCTTTACTAGCTGACTCATTAACAGAAAAACTCTAAAAATTTGTTTAACAGGAACAAGAAGGGCAATAAGTAAGGGGGTCACTGCTGGATCATCATTTCCCATCCCCAGTGGAAGCCAAACCAAACCCAGAGGTACAATTCTGACCAACTTCCCCTACCCACTCACTCAAGCAGAGTCAGCATCCTTTCTTTGGCTCTTACTTGGGGAAAAAAAGTATATTTTGAAGTTAGGGAGCTGAGGGAAGAGATGGGAAGCCTCATCTTGCTGCCTTTGGGAGAAATCTTAGGTCAAAGGTTATCCAACCTTCGGTCATCTCCCCCCAGGGAACATTTGGCAATGTCTGGAGACATTTTTTTGGTCACAACTGGGGGTGGAGGGAGGAAGTACTTGTAACTAGTGGGTAGAGGCCAGGGATGCTGCTAAACATCCCGCCATGCACAGGACAGTTCTCCACAACAAAGAATGCTCCAGCCCCAAATGCCGGGGTGTGGTGGTTGAGAAACCCTACCCTGGGCGAGAGGCATGCCGTCTCTCCAAGGGGAGTAACTGTGGATCTGCTGCAATGACAGCGGTCTTCCTGATAAAGCACTCTGAGCTGCTCGGAAGGGAACAACAAGATTTAAGTTCATGACCATGAGTGGCCACGCTCCACAAGTACTAACTTCTGGCTGTTCTTGGGAAAATGGTAGAAAGTCCCTGGACTAAATTTAAAGACTATACCGTATGACAATAAGCATTTCTAAATACCATTCAGCAAAAACCTCTTCACATTTTAGCTGGTTAGAGAACAAAATGCTGGTAGCACAACATGGCCACCCCTCTCTGCAAGCACGTTCTTTCATGGTTAATAGCAGTTTCTTTGTTGAAAATTCCACTTCTGAGCAGCCCTCCAGAGTTCTGGAAACAGCCTGGATACGATCCCTCTCACTATTGTGCTGACTCTATTCTTCTCCAGCAGAAAAGGTGCTGCTTCACATCATACAGATGAAGGACAATTGCTAAAGGAACTGTTCCAAGGTGGAAAGGAATTTTAGAGAAAACATACGAATATGGTAAACCATTTGGGGTAATTCCTACAGTTTTTAGGGGAGCACGAGGCCCCAGAGAACATCAGGGAAGCCTGGGAGGGAGATCATGACTTCATCACTAGCTCAATTATTAAAAAAGCTTCCAAACAGAAACTAAGTGGTAAGCTTTGCAACTGCCTTAGTTTACCTGGAGTGGAACTCTTAAATGCAGCATGACAAACTGAAATGGACCAATATCCTAATATTGACTAACCCTAGTCTCTTTCTGCCATATTACTGTAAAATAATACCCAAATTGCTTATGCAAGACAGATTTCCTAAGAAGGCCAAAAAAAAAAGGTAATGATATAGTAAATATGATAAGTTGAGTACTGTAGATTGGGCAATAGATTAACATGCAACATTTTATGTGGAATTTTTAAGGCACTTGTTTAATTATAAAGACATTTCCAGAATCTCTAGCAAGAAACAGTACCCCTTTTATTCCTAAATTAAAGCAGCAAGAACAATTTTAGAGCTTTCACTTCACACAATTATAGTGACAATGCGCTATTAATAAACCACAGTTATTCAAAACACAATAGTCAATTGCTTGGCTGTCAATAAAACTAACCAACCTTCAGCAGCAGAGCACAAATTCTGAAGCCAATGAGAAGTTTGCCTGTCAGCATATACAAGGCTTTGGGTCCTATACACGTTTTTTCATTGCTACATACAAATATAAAAAGGAATTGATGTGAGGGTTGCATATGACTGTTAAAGTAGTAAAGGCCACTGGGTTGCACATTTTTAAATGGTAATTTTATATTAGGTGAACTTTGCCTCAATTAAAAAAAATATTACAAGTTAAAAGTTTTTAATTGCTTCAGAAAATAAAATCTTGGGAAATATACCCATTAGAAAAATATCTATAAAATAATGGTAGATTCATGACCAAAGAACCACCATACCATCTTATAGCTCATGTTTACATGTTTTGTAATAGAACACTTTTCACATGAGAGGGAAAAAAAAAGGAAAGAAAGAAAAGAAAAGAAAAAGATAGCTGAATGAAAAACTACTCAAAATAAACCTTCAGAAAGAGAATAATGAAGAACACAGAAGCAACACAGTTTAGAAAGAATGTTCCGGAAAGCTGTTGAGTGAGTTTGGTAATAATAGATCAAGATTATCGTTTTCCTGTTGTGATTGGTTTGAGGTAGATCAATGTGGATTACAAGGAATGAAACTGAGTGAACTTCAAATCTGGGAAAATGTTCATCTTTTCAAGACATGTCTTTTTTGGTGCAAAGTTGGTGTCCAGCTGCCGCAAGGCCTGGTCATATAATTGGTTACTGCACTGAAACTGTACCAAGAAATAATCAAGGCTTTCTCAAGACAAAGTCTGAAAGCTTCCAGATCTCTACCAAGTTAACAGAACCGTAACAGAACTGGATAGTAATGTGGCAACAAGCAGCAATGGCTCAAATGTAAATGTTCCATGTTCACAAGGTTTCCCAAGAGGACTTCACCTTGCTTTACCTGTATATGCCTAATACCAATAACAGAAAAGGTGGCGAAGTTATGTCCTGGTTTCTAACATAAAAGCTGCCAGCGAAATGTAAATGAAACACACCAAGGACCAGGAAGGTCAATTTGCCAATGTTCTTCTGGGGACAAACACTCTATTGCACATAGTACCAGATGGGCAGACAGGATAAAGAGAACAAACTGCTAAGTTTACAGGCATTCTAGAGTAGGCTTACTTTGATTTTCTAAGATAGCTTCAAAACATTCTGCTAAAAAAAAAAACACACAAAAAAAAACTAACACTTTCTGCAAAAGAGAGAGGTACGTCATCCAAACTCCAAAATCCTGCCCCATTCCTCTCCTCTGAAGTAGTATTCTGCTGCATTACAAAAACCTGGGAATCCAGTTAGTCAACAAGATCTCTCCCCATCTCCCAAAAAGTAACTTAGCTTTCCTTGGGGAAATGCGGGTGTCTCATCTATTCTTCCCATATGACAGTACACAACTGGTGCTACACTGCATTGTGGGGACTCAAAGTTCAATAACAAGTGCCAACGTTCCTTTAATAATATCAAGAGGACACCGATCCAAAAGGACCTTAAAAAACTGAAAAACAAAGGGGAAAAATAAGATCATTTTGAAAGGGAAAAATGTTAATTTTAGAGTGGAGAAACCTGTGGACACCACCATCCTCTGTGATGAGAAGGCACGGCATCCCTTCAGTATTCTTCCTAAACATGAGACCCAAAATGAGGGACATTCTACAACATACCTGATCAGTACTCTTCAAAAGTGTCCAAGTCATGAAAAACAAAAAAAAGACTGAGAAACTATCACAAATTGGAGGAGACTAAGAAGACATGAAAACTAACTGCATTGTGGGATCCTAGAAAACAAAAAGGATCTCAGTGGGAAAATTGGTGAAATGTGAATAAAGCCTGTTGTTTAGTTAATAATCATGTACCAATGTTAATTTCTTAGTTTTGATAAATGTTGTGGGGTCATGTAAGATGCTGAACATTAGAGGAAACTGGGTGAGGGGTTATGGGAACTCCCTATACTATCTTTACAACTCTTCTGTAAATCTAAACGTATTTCAAAGTTAAAAGTTTAAAAAAAAAAAATCAATTTAAACTCAAAGCCTAAAACTTCTTGGGCTCTGTTT
Organism: Choloepus didactylus; assembly: GCF_015220235.1. NCBI lineage: Eukaryota > Metazoa > Chordata > Mammalia > Pilosa > Megalonychidae > Choloepus > Choloepus didactylus. The sequence goes on from NC_051328.1 coordinate 30,679,114, forward strand.
TGGTGATCATCAACTTTTCAAGTAGGGCACCTGAATGGGAAAGAAATGTTCATGGGCATGAAAAAACCGGAAAACTGCAGTACACTGTAAGCTATTTTTTTTTTTTCTTTTCGGTTTACCTTAACTTTTTTTTTCACTGCAAGCTCTTAAAAAAAAAACTTGAGATGTGATTTATATATCTTAAGATTCCCTCTTTTAAAGTGCACATTTCAATGATTATTAGTATAGTCACAACCACAACACTGGGCAACCATTGCTACAATCTAAATTCAGAACATTTTCATTAACCCCCAAAAACATAACATACCCAGTAGCAGTCACTCTCTAACCCCCTTTCCCCAGCCCCTGGCAACCATTAATCTTTCTGTTTCTACAGATTTGCTTATTCTGGATATTTCATATAAATGAAATCATACATGTGACCTTTAGTGTCTGGCTTTTTCACTTAGCATTATGTTTTCAAGATTCATACATGTTTTAGCATGAATCAGTACCAGAATCATTTTCATGGCCAAAAAACATACTATTGCATGTATATATCATGTTTTGTTTATCCATTCGTATGTGTGTCTATTAATAGAATTACTATCAATAAATAAAAATATTATATATAGTGTATTTATAATGAAACAAATGGAATTTTATTAAATAAGATTACTGATTTATTAGATCTTGACTCATGAGAATATCTTTTAATTTTTTATTTTATGAAATGGGAAATAATCATAAAGTACTTCTGAAAACCAAGGTAGGGTTGTTTTCTCCAGGAAAGAACCTGTATGGCGGATCTGCAAGGTAATTTATCTGCTTCCCTGACCAACCCATGGAACACCATTTTTACTTGACAGAATGACTGGTAGACAAACTGGTTATTCATAATTGGGTATTTAGCAGATATTTTCTCAAAAATGAATGAAGTCAGTCTGTCACTTCAAGAACAACAACCAACAGTACTCATTGCCAATGATAAATTTTGAGATATAGAATTTTGAAAAAGTCATTTCTGCCACTGGGAAGTGGATAGCCTCCTGGTATTTAAAGACTTGTCTGATGAAACTGACAGTGATTATTAATTAACGTTTAGTTAATAATTACTGATTATTAATTAATGTCAACTTTTTTGATATTGTCCAATATAATCCATCAACATTAGATCTGCATAATTCAGTGAACCCATATTTTCCAAATGACCAATGCATGATGTTATAAATCATGCATATTGGTAAAAAAAAAAATTCATTCAAAGTTAAGCGAGACTAAGGGATTTTAATCTAATAGAACGAAAAGTTGATTAATATGGATTCAGATTCCACATTGCAACTAAACCACTACCATTTAAATTTTGGTGTGGTACCATGAGAAGGACATACAATTATTTGAAAAGACTATTAAAATACCCCTTCCCTTCTCAACTGCTCATCTGGATGAGGTTGGATTTTCTTCAGATAATGCAACCAAAACAATATTTTGCACCTAAATGCAAAAGCAGATATGAGAATTCAACCATCTTCTATTCAGTGAGATACTAAAGAGATCTACAACTAACAATACTACTCTTTTCACTAATTTTTTTCTTGTTTTGGAAAACAGTTACTTATTTGTATCATTTATGTTAACATGTAAAGGGCTTATTAATTACATGTTACTATTAATAATAGTATTCAAAAATATTTTAAATTTTTCTCAGTTTTCAATTCTAACACTGTAAATAAAGAAGGCTATAACTTAGTTAATCATTTCTAAAAGTGTAAAGTCGTCGTGAGAACAAAGACTTTGAGAACTGTAGATTTAGGGTAACATGCATGCAAACTTTGAAAAAAAAGTCAGATTCATACTAACAGGGAAAAATTCATAGCACTGGTTCCAAAGAAACAAAGCTCTGCAGAGGCTGATATGCTGTGATCAGGTGTTGAATTGTTAGTAAGTCCTTCATTTCCACCCGCCTCCAAAGACTCTTAAAAAAACCAAAAATCAAGATCAAAGCAAACAAATAAAAAACTCCAAAGCCACCAAAACCTAATGCCTTCATTAAACCCATCTTTCCTGAGACTCTATACAGTCATGGACTGTAAGCAGTTTCCCTGACTATTGCCACGACCATCACCACCTCCTGCTTAGCACTCACCCCAGTGATCACCATGTAGCGGAGACATATTCAGGGTCATTAACAACCTCTGACCCCACAAGAATGTATTTCACTGTCTGCTTGGCTAAAGTCATTTTCTGAGTGCCAGTGTTTCAGAAATACCATCTAAGGTTTTCAATGCCTTGTTTATTGTGTTCTCAAACCTCTCATTTGCATTACTAATGGCTACTCTCCAAAGATAGCTGAAAATCATCTGCTGAGAGACTAGTTTTCTACTTGGCTGAATCATGTACACTTTCTACCTTTTAAACTGCTGTTCTCCCAACAGAACCTAGAATACCTGTCTTGGAACTTATGCACAGATACCTCTTACACATGAAAAAAAAGAGATAGCTTGTGGAAGAAGGAAGTTTCATAAAGCAAACACTAGAGTCCTATTTCTCAAGACATATTTCACAGACTTGTGGACTTTGGGGTGGAAGGCAGGGAAGAGCTGGAAGCATCTCTGAAGAAAGTAATACATCTAATTAGTCTCGACTCCTGACTAGGTGTTGAGTCAGGTGGTTGGGTAGGGAGTAAAATTCCTTGGATCAAAGGATAAAGATAAATTCCAAATCCTGGCATTAGATGAATAAAAGGAGCCCTTGGGGAAAGCAGAGCTAAATATTTTTTTGTGATATTGGCAGATAAAGAAAGCATAAACTTTTTCTTTTGTTCTTCATTAGAGAAGTTGTGGGCTTATAGAACAATCATGCATAAAATTCAGGATTCCCATTACACTACTCTACCACCAAAACTTTGTATTAGTAAGGAAAATTTGTTACAATTAATGATAGTACTATTTTTATATATTTTTATAATTGTACTATTTTTATAATTTTTTATTTTTTAATTTTTTAATAATTGTACTATTAACTCAAGTCCATGGTTTAACTTAGGGTTAACTAAGGGTTAATTTAAGGTTCAGAGATTTTTTTTCTATTGTTACCATATATACAATCTAACATTCCCCCTTCTAATCACTTTCAGATATATTTCAGTGCCGTTAACTGTGTTCACAATGTTGTGCTACCATCGCCACCATCTATTACCAAGACATTTCCATCATTCCAAATAGGAACCCTGTACATTTTTAGTCTTAACTTCCTATTCCCTCTCCCCACCCTGTCCACTGGTAATCTATATTCTAGGTTCTGATTCTGTGCATTTGCTTATACTAATTGTTTCAAATCAGTGAGATCATAAAATATTTGGACTTTGGTGTCTGGCTTATTTCATTCAACATGATGTCTTCAAGATTCATGTTGCCATGTGTATCAGGACTTCATTCTTTTTTATGGCTGAATAATACTCCATTTTAGGTATATACCACATTTTATGTGCATATATACAGTTTTCTAGGAGGTGGGCCCTTAATTTACATCAGATTTTCAAAGGCCTTGAGATCTAAGAAAGGTTAAGACCTACTTTATTTAGATAAACATCAAAATGCATTTTAATAGCAGTAAGAATTTTACCTATGGAGTACTCAGGTCAGAAATGGCTTCAGAAATCCCAAATGGCTTCTTACAATCTTTTGAAAGCACTTGTTTGACTGCCTCAGGGTGGGTCTGGTGCTTCCATAAACACCATGTGCACACCTGTTACTGCACTGTAATACTGCCCCACTAGATAATCCAATTATTAATGAGAAATGCAACTTAAAACTATGGGGTACACTATTTCACACCATGAGACTGGCAACACCAAAGTCTGCCAATACCAAGGACTGGAGCAATGAGAACACGCATTTGTAGATTAACACGGAAACATATCTTGGACCCAGCAAATTTATTCCTACATGTAGTTTTCCAAACTGCTGGTTGTAACCCAATGGGTTGTGAGTCAATTTAGTGGGTCACAAAAAGTATTTTATTTAAATGAAACTGAATGGAACAGAACATTTGTTATATTTTATCCTTAATACATATAAGTATTGTATTTTACCTTATTACACACAAGTATAGCAAAATTTTTGGTTCAGGGGTGTGTATACTGAGTATGTGCATGTGTGCATACTACAGGGCCATGGTTCAAAACACTTGGCAAAACAATGACCTAGAGAAACCCCTACACACATGCACACAAGGAAACATGTACAGGAGTGTTCATAGCAGCATTTTCCTAAGAACAAAAAACTAGAAACAAGATAGGAAAACTTGGTGTGTTTTTTTTCACTTGGGTGTTCTTTTTCACTTTTATTTTTTACTCTTATTTTTACTTTTTCTGGTATAAGGAAAATGTTCAAAAAATAGATTGGGGTGATGAATGAACAACTATATGATGGTACTGTGAACAGATGATTGTACACCGTGGATGACTGTATGATAAGTGAATATATTTAAATAAAACTGAATTTTTAAAAAATGTGACATTTACATATAACAGAATACAATAAGGCAGCGAATAAGAATGAACTAAAGCTATGCATCAACATGGATCTCAAAATAATATTAAGTGAAAAAAGTAAGTTTTATGAAAAGTAAGATATTTTAAATTCAAAGACAAGAACTAAAAAATAATTCTTTAGCGGTACTCATATAAGTGGTCAAACTATAAAGAAAAGTAAGAGAATGATAAAATACAAAAATTAGGATGGTCATTACTTCTTTGGAGTTGAAAGGTCCTAATTTTTGTATTTTATCATTCTCTTACTTTTCTTTTTAGTGATACAGTACACAGCGAACTTCTGGAGTTTAGTAATGTTTCTTTTTCTTAAGCTGAGCAGTGACTGCATGGGTGTTAAATTTTTATTTCTTATATATATGTCTTACACATATATATATTTGTATGCAGAAAATATCTTGTAATGAAAGAAAAACAAAACTTTGTCACTAAAATTAGTTTAACAGCAGCAGCAGTGCCCTTGCTGGTCACCACCACGCATGGACTCCCTTGAGCCCAGAGTTTGGTCCCAGTATTACCCTCCACCACAAGGAACCAAGACCCCATGTCTTGGGGCAAGAAAACAATCAAGACTGGTCTGGCACTTCCTAGCACAGCCAGAAGGCTGTGATGTGAGGGTCAGTGCTGAAGGGCAAAGGAGCCAGATTAAAAACAATGCCAGCAGCCAGCCTGAGACCACTGAGCAACAAAAAGAAAATAACTACGGTTAACTGAAACAAACTAAATTTGTGAAAATAATTTAGAATAACAAACAGGATGCTCGGAGGGTCTAAAATGAGTATTTGTACATGGAAAGGAATAGTAGCCCTTCTCCTCCATCTTAATACCCCCTTCCCCCCCTCCATGGGACCATAAGGTAAAGATAAAAATGGAGCAGAGATGATAAAAACCTCTCTGTGGCTGATTAAAATCCTCCCTTCCTAGTTTTCTATTAACTGCAGAACATCAAGATAACTGGAAAATTAACCATTATTTTTACCTCCAAACCAGACAGTAATAAGCTTTATAATAAATGCATTTATAAAATATTTTTTCTGTTAAGGTGTTTAAGTGTTTAAAATAAGTCATATTAAAATCTAAACTTCAACTCACGTTTAATATTTAAACAACACCAATTTTCATAGACAATTATATAATTAACCATTAAACAGACCAAAAAAACAGCTTAGAAGAAGTTGTTACAGGTTAAGACTTTTTTTTTAAAAGCAATAGGAATGAACAGCAGTTGATTGTCCATGTGGTTTCTAGTAATAACCAACTTCTTGAATTCTAAGATGCATTTTTGGCTATCCTTTCAAATAGACTCCCCTCCCATGCCCCAATTTTCTTTCTAGAAACTCACTCACTAACTCAACCAGTATTTACAGAATGCCCGTGTGTAACATCTACTGTTATAGGTGCTGTGGAAATGGAGGGAAGTAAACAAAACAGCCTGGGTTCCCACTGTCTTTGGGCTTGTGACCTCATTATATAAACAGTGACCACTGCCTGGTAAAGCAAACTCTCACAGGTGAAATTCTGGGTTTAAGTCAGAGATGAAGGTCCCCACAATTGCCTCCCGGATACTAACATCAGTGTGATACTGTGATACTACTATCCACAGTCAGAATTTTCTGCTGTGGGACAAAAAGAGGTCCAACAAGAACAATAAATCTTATCTCAAAACAGAATGTTAGCTCAGGTATTACAAAACTCAGGAAAGGATAACCATTTGATAAGCTCAGAGAATGAAAACATTATTTTTACAATACACAATAGAACTGCCAAGGCACCTGTCCCCTCCATAAATATATTGCAGAAAATAACTCGGAACACACGAACATGTTCTCTACTTGTCTGGTTTCTTTCTGAATTTCTCAATGTCTGTTTCCTTTTTGGTTACCCTGGTTTCCTTGTATTTGTTTTCAGAACTTTAGTTATTTCTTTGTTATTTTTTTGCTCTCTTCCTTCTTCTATTTCAGTGTGCAGCTATGGCATGGTATGGAAGCGTGGCCAAAGAAAAACAAGCAAAAGGGTGTGTCTTGACCAATAATTCCCATGCCTACGGGAAGCCACTTGTACAAGATGAAGAAACTTGGAAAAACCCAAGAATTCAATGAAGTTATTCTTTCCCAGACGTGCTTTTGCCGCCATCAAACTTGGCCAGCTCCTGTCTGTGACCGACACACATTAGGTAAGGTTAGTCACGAGGGGAGAGCCCCAGGTTAGCACTGTCATCTCCGGTTTCCACTTGCCTGTTCCACAGGCTTCAAGGGAAGGCAAACTGTCTCTTACTAAAAGACAAGTCTCCATACAGACCACTGGTTGTGCCTACAGTCTATGGAGATGGAGTAGCATCCTGCTTTGGGCAGAGAGGCAGGACCGGGCTGCAGGTCTAGAAATGCTCTTGATATCAACACTGTGCTGCAAGACCAGTAAAGCAGAAATGAAAACAAAGCATACTGTTCTCCCGCAGAGTCAACTTCTGTCTAGTTGTACCTACAGAGTATGGTTTTAGGCTGTAACCAAGGCTTTATTTCATCTAGGGAAGGCAACCCTGGTAGTTGCCTATTAAGGCAGATATTAAAGAGATTTGTAAAAAGGTAAAACAATGCCACTCTTCTCACCAAATCTTTTTTTTTTTTAATCTAGCTATTTTTCATAAAAATATGCTATTCATACTAACATGTAAATGAGTTTATTAATTATTTGAAAATAAATTAAAAATTTTGAAATTTGTTTTAATTTCTAATACAGTAAATATCAAAAGACATTGAAAGCTCTTTGAGGTCCTCAATGTGTATGTATGTAAAAGGGTCCTAAAACATAATAGTTTGAGAACTACCAATTTAAGATTTATCAAGATGTGTGTCAATTGTTCATTTTTAACCCAGTTAAATACTGGTCATCTATTAACATCATTTTGGTGGATGTGTTTGAGTGCATTTTAAATAGAAGGTGCTGAGAAAGAAACCATACTACTTATTTGTTGCTACAATGTGTGGTGAGTTCTTTCACTATCAAAACACACAAATTTCTTCATGGTGGCTAGTTTGCTGTTTTTCCACATCATCTTAAATATCTGGTATATTAATATATAGAGTCAGTCTAAACCCATAAAAAGCTTATGAATCAGAAAGCAAAGTAATTACAACATATATGCGATCTCTGAAATTGAAGGGCAAGGTTAAATGTGTATCTGTAATGGGAGAGTAAAGACAGAAGCTATTTTGAAATGGAATAATAGAGTAATGGTGGAGTAGCTCTTTTGGACTAATAATTATAAATTCTGGACAAAATATAAAAAACAACTATTTGAAGGCACTGGAGACTGACCCAAAATGGGCAGAAACTGGAGTGGATTTGGCCCTTAGAAGAAGAGAAATGACTGAGATCTGAGTTAGAGCCTTTTGCCTGAGGGCACTTTCCAGTCCTTGTGACAAGGGGTGGCTAGGACTCAAGCACAAAATGCATCCTAGTGGCTTAAGGAGAGAGAGGACAGAGTTTGGGACTGTTAGAGCAGCTGGAAAGTGAGGGGGGAAAATTCCAATTCAATAACAAGAAGACACACAACCCAATCCCAATTAATAAAAGGCAAACAATCTGAATAGACATTTCACCAAAGAAGATACACAAATGGCTAACAAGCACAAGAAGAGATGCTCAAAAACATCAGTCATTTGGGAAATGTAAATTTAAACTACAATGAGGTACCACTACACACCTCTACATCAAAAAGACTGTCAGTTGGTGAGTTAGTAGAGAAATGGGAATCCTCATATATTGCTGGTGAGAATGTAACGGTGCAGACACTTTGGAAAACAGATTGGCAGCTTCCCAAAATTTCCTTAAATATAAACAGACCATACCACCCAGTAACTTCATGTCTAGGTATTAATGCAAGAAAAATTAAAACACGTAACACAAAATCTTGTACAGTTCATAGCATTATTAATAACAGCCAAAAATCAGTCAGTCCCTTAACTGGTATTGACCAGATAAGCAAATTGTTGTATATCCATATATTGGAATATTATTCAACAGTAAAAAAGAATGAAATACTAATACATACTACAACATGGATAAACCTTAAAACATTATACTAAGTGAAAGAAGACATAAAACACTATATAGAATGATTCCATTTATATGAAATTCCCAGAAAAGGCAAATTTACAGAGACAGAAAGCAGACCAGTGGTTTCCTGGAGCTGAAGGTGAGAGCAAGTATTGCCTGCAAATGGATAGGAGGAAGTATTTGGAGTGAAGGAAATGTTCTAAAAGTGGATCAAGCATAATGAAGATTTGCAAAACTCTAAAAACCATTGAATTTTACTAAAAATCATTAGATGAATTTGATGGTATTACAAATTATGCCCCAAAAAGATGTAAAAAAAAATCAGTAGGGTAAAAAGGGCAGGGTGGGTAGGTAAATTGAGACTTCAATCAAATGTAACATGCAGTCATTATTTGCATCCTGATTCAAGAAAACCACTGTAAAAGAAAAAAAAAAAAAACAATTAAGGAAATCTGAACAATGTACTCAATAACTAGAAATTATTAATTTTTTAGCTGTAATGATAATCTTTTAAAAATCTTTTAAAAAAAGAATATTTACTTTTTTATAGATATTTTATAGATATTGAAATATTTACAGCTAATATGACATGATGTTGGGAGTTTCGCTTCCAAATATTCAGCTGGGTTTTGGCAATGGAGATATTATGGATGATATAAAATGGGACATGTTGATAAGGGCTGAAGCTGGGTGATGTGTATACAGGCATTCATTATACTATTCTCTCTACTACTGTTTGAAAATTTCCATAATTAAAAAATAAAAAGGGATAATATCTACTTTAAATTTAAATATTTGTTTTGATAATCCATATAAAGGTTTTAACATAAAATTGGCAAAATGCTGACTGACTGTTGAAATACAGGGGATTCATTAAACCTTCCTCTGTACATTCATGTATATGTTTGAAGTTTCCATAATAAAGTTTTTTCTTAAAAAGACTTTGAGCTCTATATACTTAATTACTTTTCATTTTTCAGCACTTCTCATTTTTCCATTTTTCAATTATTTAAACAAAGGAAAGGTAAAATGTAATAAAATATTCCAATTTGCACTAATGTGTCTTGCTTTCCAAAGATCAAGATATTTATGTGGCTAATCAGTTAATGTACCAAATTCAAGGTTTGATTAAAAGAGACAGATTAGAAGAAAAGTATAAAGTATTCAGGTATGAGTTGCTCAAAAGTCAAAAGTAAATACAGTCCTCCTTTCCATAGTATAGTTCTTAAAGGTAAATTAAGAATATTTCATTAGGAATAGGAGAAATTGTTTTATAATAATAATAAAAGTAGTTTAAAGCACATATTGTTACATAGAATTCTAGCTGGATCCAGGGCTCTGCTTTAACTACCAGACATTTAGACTCACAGCTTTGCAGTGGGCAGGCTATCTATTCTGCAATAATCTGAACACAGACTATTACCAGAGACTTTTGTTCCCATACATTGCTTCTGACGAAACTGGAAAAAGCAAGGATTACAGATCTGTCTTCCAGACGCACAAGGGGATTAAGAAAGGGAAAAATGGTATGAAGGCCAGTCTATTCTCTATTGTTCAGAGTCTCAAAAAGAGGGAAAGGAACCAGATCCGAGGTTGCAAACTGGCCTGCTTTTGTTTTACTCAAACACTGTTTTTAATAAAATGGGAAAACTTCATATAAAAATCCAGAATTCCAACAACTCTTGAAAAATTATAACATCTGGTAAAGCTTCTCCAGAACAACAACTGCTCAATGGATAATGGAGTCGGGACTGATACAAAGACATAGACACAATACTTCCGGTCCTTGTGTCAATCAGGTAGAATTAATTCATTTGTAATGAATGTAGTGGTGGTGACGGTGTGTGTGTGTGTCTATTTGTGTGCACGCATGTGTGTCTCAGAGATTCCTTAAAATCTCTTTATCTTTGTAATGACAAAATTTGGCACAAAAATATAGTCCATCTTATATTTTTTGCTGCCTCATGTATTATATGCACCTTTAATATAAGGGTTGCAACAAATACTTCATTAATATTCCTTAGGAGTACTTAATTTACAGCTAGGCTCAGGACAGTCCATAAATCTTACTAAACAAAATTAAAGACCCGTTTGCAGAAATCGACTTGTTTGCAAAAGGACCTGCCATACTTTGTGCATTCATTCATCAAACATGTTTTATCCTATATGAACAAGTACTGTGCCAAGAGCAGAGAGAGGCCAATTTCAGAATTATTAAAAACATTCAGAGCCTGCCTGGGTCAAGATGGCGGAGTGAGATACTTCAGAGCACTATCCCCCAACAGAGGCTATGAACAACTAGCAAGAATTGAAATAAACATCACTCTAAAATCTCTGGAAAACAGTTAATGAGTTGCAGTAACAGGGCAAGGAAGGAATCAAGAAAAAGGCCACTTAAAAGTGGCAGGATCTCGTGGTGCCCTGGCTGGCCCCTAACTTACCTCCTCACCAGCTCAGCGCAGAGCAGGCTGTGCTTCCAGGGCTGGTTCCTGGTTCCAGTTCCAGAACGAGCAGAGGAACCCTCATGCACAAAGAAAATATGCTAGCACATAAGAGACAGAAATTGGAGTATAGTATTTCTCCATCCATCTCCATAAGGAAGGCATTGGTATTACGGACAATAACTACCACGTCTTCCAGTGCTTTGGCAAAACCACAGATACCAGGCCTTTTGGCCAAGCATCTGTGATTTCATATTGTTGGAGCATCTGCTGTGTCCCTGGGGCTTGCAGCTCTCTAGAAGTTTGCTAAACCAAGAAAAACAGTATACGCAGATTTCTACAGAAACTATGATTCCACAGAAGACTCTGAGGAGATGGGCAAGGCTGGTATCTTTTAGAGCCCAAAGTGATTTGGGAACATAAAGAATCTCTTTGGAATTTCTTTGGATGTTTTGTCACTGATCTATCTATTCTCCTGAATCATGAAACTTGAATATGTGGGCTATGGAATAGTTTCTCTTAATAAACAAACAATTAACAAATATAAAAAGAAAAGAAAAGAAATTAGAGCACAGGCTGCCAGAGGTGTAGGGAAGGGGTGGTGGTGGGGAATGGAGAATTAATGCAAAAAGGGTACAGAGTTTCTGTTTGGGGAGATGGGGAAGTTTTAGTAACAGAAGGAAGTGAGGGTACTACAACATCGTGAATGTGATGAATCCCTTGAATAGTAAATTTTGGAGTGGTTGAGATGGGGGAGTTTATGTTGCATATATGTTACCAAAATTTAAAAAAAAAGAAGGAAGAGCATATAAAGAAACAATGACAAATGCAATACATGATCCTGTATGGGATCTACCAAGGGAGGAGAAATGGCTCAAAGTGACATTTTTGGAACATATGAAAAAAAATAGGAATATAGACTGTAAGCATTCTATCAATGTTAAATTTCTTGAACTTGATAATTGCACTTAACGTGATTACATAAATGAATATCCTTGTTCTTAGGAAATGTACATGGTAGTCCTAAGGGTTCAAGGAGCATGATGTATACAACTTACACTCAAATGTTCAGAAAATAAATGTATACATAAACAGAAAGATGGAGAGAGAGATAGAATGACATGGCAATTATAGCAAAATGTTAAAAATTCATGGATCTGAGTATGGGGGGTTGGTGGGTGAGGGCTATGTTAGAGTTTGCTGTGTGGGGTTTGTGTTATTTTTGTAACTGCCCTGTAAGTTTGAAAGTATTTGAAAATAAAAAGTTAACAAAAAACAACTTTCCAACTACCAAATGTTCACATGGGCGTCACTGTACTGCTACTCAAGGGTCTGTCAACTTGGACACTATGACAATTTGAACTGGCTAATTCTAGGTTGTGGGAAGCTGTCCTGTGCCTTGTTAAGACGTTAGACAGCATCCCTGGCCTCTACCCATGAGATAACAGTAGCATTCTGAGTTGTGACAACCAAAAACGTCTGTAGACACTGCCACATGTTCCCTGGGGCATGCTACAAATTCAAACATTTTAAGTAATGCCAGTAGAAAATATATACAACTTCATAATTAATGATCTCTCTCTATATAATGATTAAATACTGCCTAATTAACTTTATATCCTAAGCAAATGAAATTGTGGACAGTTTTTTAAAAGTGATGCCAAAAACAAATTAAGAAATACTGTTTGGTTAATTACAATGAGTTAAATTAACTCTCTCCCCAAAAACCTTCAACGCTTAAAAAATAAGATTTCTATGAACGCAACTGAAATTTTTTTTTTTTTTAATTCCTATCTCCGACCTTAAGTCCTGTGGTAAAGCTTCCTCTATAGTTGGGCAATTCTTATTCTATTAACTCAAGCTCTTTTCTGAATTCAGGTTTGTATATTCAAATACATAAAATCATAAATATAGCCTATTTCTCAGATGTTTTGTTAATCCTTAGGAAAGATAAGTGGAATTTCAGTCAGGAAGCATTCTCCTCAAATTCAAAGGTTTCATTTTGTAGGAAGAGGATGAAAGTAATGATTAACTTATGTACATTTTCAATTATTTAAAAGCTTCCTTTATTTGTTAACTTGGCTTCCTATTAACCCTGATCATTTTATAATTTCCTTCTTGAAATATTAAATGTAGGAGAAGATCAGTTTTATTATTTTAAGAAGGGGAAAAAAGGGAATAAGAACTAATTTTTAATGAGCCCTTTGGTGCTTGAAACTGCATTAGGTACTTTATTTATTTCATTTCATTCTCAAAACAGCTCTTCGAGGTAGGAATTCAGTCCCTATTCTACAGCTGAACCAGGCAGGTATGTCCAAATCAAAAACATAATACTCTGCCTATTTCCAAAAAAGGAGCCAGCAATAATATTCATGGCAGCATTCTCTTCCCCCTACTGAAAATGTATAAATATATCCTAATTGGAACTACATGGAAAGTTTACTTCCAAAGAAACAGAAAGCCCAAAATAATAGCTATAAAAAAAGTCTTAAAATGAAGAGACTGACAAAGAGCTAAAAATCCCCAAATAATCAAAAAGAAGAAGTTAACACAATCTAATGGTTAACAGAATGCAGATGTATATGTCCAAACCTGTTCATGAAAAACTCAAAATTGGGCAGCAGGAATACATCAACAATTTCAAGACTCCAGCCAGGAGTGGTGATCAGATTAATAAAATGTCAACTTGCTGCCAAAGGATCTGGATCAGTGGAATTTTCCAATACTCTAAGGAAGCAATATATAGTTGTCTGCAAAATGGTTCAGAATCCAAACCAGAACTAGAAATCCAGTATCTAGATCAAGGTCTGAGCATCAAATATCCTCTTCCTGAAAGCACCTACAGAAAATCTAAGAGGTACTCGAGCTGTGCCTCAATGCAAGGTTTAAGGTCTGGAAAGGTAAATTCACTTTACCTAGTTTAAGAAGAAAAAAATTAACGACCTTGTTGTTTTTAAAGGCATTCCCAGGCTTGGAATCAGATCACAGATCTAATTCCTAGTTTAGGAACCGAAACAGCTCTGGTCTGGAGATAAAATGACGGCGATTTGCTTGACACACCTCTGCTGGAGCAGCTGCTCCCTTCTGTCCACTTTCTCCTCCTTCCTCTAAAACCTACTTCAAGGTCGGATTTATCCAGTTACATGTGCTAATTGAAAGGAAGGCACATTTCCCAGGCCACATTTATGGAAATAACATGATCACCCATTTCAACACTTTCACAAACAGATGTTAAAGTGGCCAAAGGACATTTAAATAATCCCATCTCATTTATTCTTGCTAATGTTTACAGATTAGTTCTCTTATGGGACTTTCTTCCCACAGAAAGACTGGCTGTTACCAAGTTTTATAAATATTAGGAAGGCTGTTTTGCTCTGAGAAAGAAAATAATTGGAGAAGAAGAGGGAAGATTTTCAAAACAATTTCCACATGGTGGGCATCAGAAACCCCCCAAGCTAAAACAAAGAACACTGGGCTCTTTTTCTTTGTGCCCCTAATCCTGCCTCCAAACTCACTGGGCAACTCATCATGAACAATAGAGAGGCACAGTCTGCACTCGACAGCAGTAATACACTAGATTCAAACGGTGTGCTCCCCTAGAAGACTGTATTCTGACTATAGATACATCATTTCGTCCTTCATATGGGAAGCCTTGACTTCTTCTACACAACTTTCTTATCCTAGGTGTAAAAACCATGTATACTTCAGAAGGAAAATCTAGTATGAATTTTATCATCTTTCTAAACAGGAAGCAAAATCCTTACAACATACTATTGCAGAGAAAAATGGTAAACAACCTAAATGTTCCTATAGGAAATGGTTTTATAAATTATACAACAAAGTATAACATCATGCAGCCATTAATAAGAATCAGATAAATCTATATGTACTAACATGAAATATGTTAGCATATGTATTTGTGCATTTTTAAGCAAAAAGATGACCTTCAGGAAAATAGCCCTGGATGACTATTTCCTAAATAAAAACAAAAACACCTTTTATATGTAAAAGAACAATTTGATATACAGATATACATTCATATACAGAGATTATTAAATACTTAGAGAAAGGTTCATCTAGAACAGCACTGTCCAACAGAAATATAATGGGAGCCACAAATGTGAGCCATATATATGATTTTAAATTTTATGGTAACTACATAAAAAGTGTAAAAAAGAAATGTAATAATTTTAATAACGTTTTATTTAACCCAGTATATCCAGAATATTATCATTTCAACCTGTAAATGATATAAAAATGACTGTGATAATTTGCTTTTTGTTCCTTACTAAACCTTTTAAATTTGTTGTCTATTTTTCACTTATTGCACATCTCAATTTGGATCAGCCACATTTCAAGTGTTTAACAGCCATTTATGGTTTGTGACTACTGTTTTAGATAGTGCAGGCCTAGAAAGAGATATACAAACTATTAACTTTCATTTTGTCTTTTATATATTTCTGCATTGTTTCAATTTGTAAAATAACAGCCACGTATTACTTTTGGGATACTTTAAAAAAAATAAAAAAAGTGATTGTCCATATACAAAAATTAATTCAAGATGGATCAAGGATCAAACACAAAAGCCAGATCCATAGGCGTCTAAAAGAAAACACAGGAGAAATCTTCTCAACCTTAAGATAGGCAGATTTCTTAGGACACAAAAAAGCACTAACCATTAAAGAAAAAAAAAAAACACAACAAATTGAACTTCACCAAAATTAAGAATTTCTGCTCATCAAAACACTCAACAAAAAATGAATAGGCAAGGTACAGGGTGGGAAAAATACTTAAAGCATTTATATTTCACAAAGCACCCCTATCCAGAATACATGAAGAACTCTTACAGATCAGCAACAAAATGATGAACTACCTGACCCAATAAAAAATGTGTAAGACCAGAAAAGACACTTAAAATGGCCCTTAAGCACATAAAAAGAAGTCAACATTATTAGTCGTCAGGGCAATGCAAATTAAAACCACAAGGAGATATCATTTCACATCACTAAAATAAAAAAGACGGACAACACCAACTATGGGCAAGGATGTGGAATAAAACCATCATACTCTGCAGGAAGGAATATAAAATGACACAGTGTTATTTGGCAGTCTATTATAAAATTAAACATACATTTGCCTATGGTTAAGCAATTCCATTACTAGGTATTTACCCAAGAGAATTGGAAACGTATTTCCTCAAAAAGACATATAAAAATGCTCATTGTAATTAATTCATAAAAGTTAAAAACTGGAAACAACAAAACATTTAGCAACAGGATGGATGGATAAATCAGCTGTGGCAAATTCATATAACGGAAATAAAAAGAAATGAACCAAAACCCAACTGAGGTGACCGGGGAAGCTAGATGCCTGAATAACGGAAGGCTGCAGCCTACACTGGAAGGGGCGAGGTGGTCCAGTTGGAGAACAAATTCACATTTCACCTGAGATACAGGAATTTAAGCAACTAATGCTAAATCAATTAAAAAGTTTAGGGAGGATGTGGCAAAAGGGATGAAGCATACGGTGAAGGCACTGGGAGTACATAAGGCAGAAACTGAAACTTTGAGGAAAAAACTGGCAGGGTCTGTGGAAATGAGGGGCACAACACAGGAGATGGGGGATGCAGTGGAGACATACAACAGCAGATCTCAAGAGGAAGAGAGGAAGACACTCGGGGGCTGGAGAACAGGACACCTGAAAGCCTACACACAGGTGAGTGGATGGAGAGGAGAGTGGAAAAATGTGGGTGACGTCTCTGGGAATTGGATAACAAACAACATGAGGCGCAGAAGTGTACATGTCGTGGGTGTTGGGAGGGGAGAGGAGGGAAAAGGGGCAGAAGCAATAATAGAAGAAATAATCAATGAAAATTTCCCATCTCTTACGAAAGACATATAATTATGGATCCAAGAAGTGCAGTAAACCAAACAGAACAGATCTGAATAGGCCTACGCCAAGACACTTAATAATCAGATTATCAAACGTCAAAGACAGAGAGAATCCTGAAAGCAGCAAGAGAAAAGCGATCCATCACATACAAAGGAAGCTTGATAAGACTATGTGTGGATTTCTCAATAGAAACCATGGAGACAAGAAGGAAGTGGGGTGATATATTTAAGATACTGAAAGACAAAAACCACCAACCAAGAATCCTATATCTGGCAAATATGAGGAAGAGCTTAAAATATTCTCTGACAAACAGACAATGACAGAGTTTGTGAACGAGATACCTGCCCTACAGGAAACACCAAAAGGAGCACTGCAGACAGAAAGGAAAAGACAGGAGTGAGAGGTCTGGAACACAACTTTGGGAGACAGTAGCACAGCAATCTAAGTACACTGAACAAAGATGACTGTGGGGTGTGGTTGAGGGAGGAGGGTTGGGAGCATGTGCGACACCAGAGGGAAGGAGGAAAGATGGGGACTGGGACTGTGTAATTCAGTGAAACCTAAGGTGCTCAACGATCGTGATAAAAGGTACAAATATGTTTTTACATGAGGTAGAGTGGATGAATGTCAACACTGCAAGGTGTTAAAAATGGGGTGGGGTTGGGAGGAAAATACAGTCAACGCGAACTGGAAACTATAGTTGATGGAGACATTGTACCATACTTCCTTTAATATAACGGGAAATGTGCCAAAGCTAAATGCATGTGTGTGTGTGGGGGGGAAGGATATGGGACTCTTGGCATTGGTGATGTCTGACTCTTTATTCTACTTTAGTTTAATGCTATGTTTCCTTTTGTTGCTTCCTAGCTGTCACGTTTTATTTTTTTTCTCTCTCTCTCTTTTTTCTTTTTCTTTTGTCTCTTTACCTTCTTTGACTCTTCCTCCTTCTTTGTGGAAGAAATGCAGATGTCCTTATACAGATAGTGGTGATGGTGGTGAATACTTAAACACATTACTATACAGGGAACTATTGATTGTTTGCTTGGGACAGAATGTATGGTGTGTGAACAAAACCGTCTTAAAAAAAATGGGTTGATGAAGAAACCTTGTGGGTACTATAATGAGTGAAATGAGAGAGACACATAAGGACAGATATTGCAGGGCCTCACTGATATGAACTAATTATAATATGTAAACTCATAGACATGAAATATAAGTTACCAGGATACAGAACGGGGAGCAGTTGCTTATTATGAGCAGAATGTTAAACTAGGATGAACTTAAATGTTTGGAAATGGACAGAGGTGATGGTAGCACGTGGTGAGAGTAAGTAACAGTGCTGAATGGCCTGTGAATGTGGTGGAAAGGGTGAGCTCAGCTTACCAGAAGGAAAAGCTGGAAGTTAAAAGATGGGAATGTATAAAACAGTGACTCTTGTGGCGGACAATGTCCATGATTAACTGTACAAATATTAGAAATCTCTCTCATGAATGAGAACAAATGCATGACACTATAACTAGAAATTAATAATAGAGGGGAAAATAGGAAAAAAAAATATATATCTATTGCAAACTATGTACTACTGTTAGTAGTATTTCAACATTCTTTCATCAACAGTAACAAATGTACTGTACCAAAACTATGAATCAATAATGGAAGAGGGGTGGTTGGGGGTATGGGAGGATTTGAGTTTCCTATTTTTTGTCTTTATTTCTTTTGCGGAGTAATGAAAATGTTCTAAAAACTGAAAAAAAAATTAATTGTGGTGATTGATGCACAGCTGTATGATGGTACCATGGGCAATTGATTGTACACTTTGGATCTTTGGATAAATGTATGGTATGTGAACAATCACAAAAAAAAAAAAAAAAAAAAAAAAAAAAGAAATGGACCAATGAAACATACAATATGGATGAGTTTCAAAAAACATGCTGAGTGAAAGAAGCCAGGCACATAAGAGTTACATAATGTATGATTCTATTTACATGAAGTTCTAGAACAGGCAAAACTAATGCATGGTAATAAAAATCAGTGGTTGCCTGGGGCAGAAAGTGTGGGGAAGGCGGGGAGCAGACTGGAAAGAGGCATCTGGAGTGATGAGAAAGTACTCTACTCTATTTTGGGTGGTTGGCCACATGGATATATACAACTGTTAGAACTCACTGAACTGAACACTCGAGGTTCCTATGATAATTAACCTACCTCCTGTCACAAAGGTCAAATCTATGGAAACCAAAAAACAGTACTAAATGGAGGCTGTTTGACAGGCATTCTGAACAGATGAAGATACAGAAAATAATAAAACTTGTAGTATGGAGAATTATCATTAAAATGTTCACCATCATTTTTCCATCACCATCTTGATGTGAGTCCGCATAGAGCTCTTCAATTTATTTTGCTATTTATAAACAAGACAAAGGAATACTACCCACAACTTAAGATGACACCCTTGTCTCTTTGAAATCTTGCTTTATTTATATGAATGTCCATAAAACCAAGCTTCTGGCTGAAGTAACATAAAAATAAAAGGAAAAAGAAAAAGAAAAAAGCAAAAGAAAACACTTCTATTTATTGCTTTAGCAATAAATAAGACATTGTGCCACAGAGCAGAAGGTTTAGCTCACTTCCCTGTAATATCCCCTATTCTAAAGTCTAGTCCATCTACTCCACACAGCAGTTTTGCCAGTAGTCACTGGCCAGAGCCTGAACACTTAGTGATCCATTATACATCAAAATCCCTTAGACACATCCCAACCAGCACCTATACCAAATGGGAGAAAGCAATCAAAAGGGTTTCCCGTTATCCACAAGGCAACCCAAAGTTAAGTGCAGGAAAGGCGGCAGGAATGCCATGTGCTTCCTGACTAGGAAACAAGGCTTCCATGCACACAGCAGGGCTTTTGCTCACTCTGATGCATGGTGAAACACACTGCTGTGGAAACAACTCTTCTACAACAAGGGGACAAGTCAACCTGAAATAAAGGAAATAGCAGAAGTTGCAAAATAAGACTTGTGGAATGAGTAAGGAACTTCCCACTTGTCTATGCTTGAACTATGACATGATTAAGCTGAAATAAATAACATTCCAATCACATAATAGACATCAGAGTCTGCTACGGGGGTCAGTTACTTGCTGAACATGAGCTGTGGGAAGGGAGCCAAAAATGCCCTGCACTGATAAGAGAGTCTACATAACCAAAGGAGTAACAAACTCAGTAAATCAGAGTTTATTTTACCCATGACTTTTTAAAAGTGGTGATCATTTACTCATTCATTCAACAAATCTTATAAATTATTCACCATGTATCAGGCCATACATACTCAGACAAAGGCTCAGAGCACAATGGGGGAAATGAACATGTAAACAAACCGACAATTGGAGCTACAGTAAGTGCTACATTAAAGGGTACCAACAAAGGCAGGGGTATTAGAGGTCTTAGATGCAAGATACAGACAATGACTCAGGCTGATTTAGACAGAAAATGAATTTATTTAAAAGACGTTGGGCCAAAAACAAACCCCCACAAGATATTGGGCCTTCCAAATCCCAACAAATCATATGCCAAGAAAGACCACATCCTGGGCCCTAAAACAAATGTCAACAAACGTAAAAAAACTGAAATCATACAGAGTATGTTCCTTGACAACAATGGAATCAAACTAGAAATCAACAAGAGAAAGACAACAGAAAAACCTCCAATCACTTGGAACGAAACACACTTCTAAATAATGTATGGGTCAAAGAGAAAGTCTCAAGGAAAATACAGAAATACAATGAACTAAAATGAACTACAACATATCAAAAATTTATGGAACTCAAAGCAGTGCAGAGAGAAATTTATAGTACTAAATGCAGACATTAGAAAGATGAAAAGTTGCAAATCAATAATCAAAGCTCCCACCTCAAGAACCAAAATCAGCAATATAAATTCAGAGCATGCAGAAGGAAGGAAAAAATAAAGACAAAAGCAAATGTCAATGAAATTGAAAACAGAAAAATAGAGAAAAATCAATAACACACAAAGCTGGTCCTTTGAAAAGATCAATACAGTTGAGAGAATTCTAGCAAGACTGACAAAGAAAAAGGGAAGGCACAGCTAACCAATATCAAGATTGAAATGGGATATCACCACAGACCCTGAAGACATCATAAGGATAAGAGAATACTACAAAGAACTCTACTCACATAATTGGACAACTAATATGAAATGGACCAGTTCCTCAAAAGACACAAACTACTGTAACACACCTAATATGAAATAGATATTTGAATAGGCCTGTAACTATTGTGGTGGATAGACTGTACCCAGTCTTGGTCTTGGTCTGCATGCTGGTAAGGGTCAACCCATTGCAAACAGGATCTCTTGAAGATGCTACTTCAGTTAAGGTGTGGCCAGGAGAATCAGGCTGGGCTTCAATCTGGATTACAGGAGCCCTTTATAAACAGAATGAAATTCAGACACAGAGAGTAGGCCATGAGAAGAAGCCCGAAGTCAACAGAACCCAGAGGAGAAAGAAGACATCACCACATGCACCACTATGTAATAGAAAAGCCAAGGACCAAAGATCACCAGCAGCCAGCCCCAGAATACCACAGTCTTTGAGGAGAAAGCATTGCCTGGCTGATGCCTCAGTTTTGGACTTTTAGTCTCAAATCTGTGAGCCAATAAATACCGGTTGTATAAGCCAACCCAGTGTATGGTATTTGTTTTACTGAGGGAAACTAAGACAACTATTAAGGAAATAGAAGTCACAGTTTGAAAACTCCCAAAAAAAAAGAAATCTCCAGATCCAGATGGTTTCATTGGACAATCTACCAAATGTTTAAACAAGAATTAACATCAATTCTATACAATCTCTTTGAGAAAACAGAAGAGGAGGGAACACCTTCCAATTCATTTTATAAAGCTAGTACTGTCCTGATATCAAAACCAAAAAAAGACATTACCATAAAAGAAAACTAAAGACCAGTATCCCTCAAGAATGTGGATGCAAAAATTCTTAACAAAATACTAGCAAACAGAATTCAACAATACACAAAAGGGATCATAGACCATGACCAAGTGGGATTTACTCCAGGGATACAAGGCTGGTTTAATATTTGAAAATCCATCAATGTATACTGGCATAAGGACAGACATATAGATCAATGGAATAGAATTATGAGTCTAGAAATAAACCCTCACATTTAAAACTCAACTGATTTTTGACAAGGTACCAAGACAATTCAATGGGAAAACAACCGTCTCCTCAACAAATGGTGCTGAGACAACTGTATATTCACATGCCTCATACCATATACAAAAAAATTAACTCAAAATTGATTAAAAACCTAAACATAAGGCCTAAAACTACAAAACTCTTAGATAAAAACATAGGTGTAAATATCCATGATCTTGGATTAGGTAATGGATTCTTAGATATGACACCAAAAGGACAAGCAATAGAATTAAAAATAAATTGACCATTAAAATAAAACAATTTTGTACTGCTAAGAGCGCAATCAAGAAAGTGAAAAGACAAGCCACAGAATGAAAGAAAATATTTGCAAAACGTTTATGTAATAAAGAACTTGTATCTAGAATATAGATGCAGCCAGCACTCTCAAGGGGGCTACACAGTAGAAACACATTGCTCAAGCAGAGATAAGATTCTAGTCTGTCCTTTCACTGAAGCTATACAGAGTTTCCATTTTAATTAGGTCTTAGTTTTTAATATTCTACCTTCTATATGCCCAAGACCACATGTCCTATTAACACATGGGTAATAAAACCCAGACCCCAAAAGTTATTGAAACTTCCCCCACCCTCACCCCCCTAGCCATTATATCAGCTCCTGTGCTACTACTGCGGTTTTCAGTTCCTTCTTTGATCCTGCAACTGGGGATTTCCCTTTTTATTCTTGTGAGTTTAGCTATACACTTAAATTAATTTCTGGCAAATTTTATCTAGTATTTCTAGACATTTCTCTGGAGTATGTTTAGGTCATCTTCAACATCCATCTTGCCAGAACTGGAAGGTGACTGTGACCTCTTTAAGGGCAGATACCCTATGTTGCTTTTTCTTCATGTTTCCCAGCAACTCATAACAGAATTGTTTGTTACATTTTTTTATTTTTTTTTAAATTTTTTTTTAATTTTTACATATGCATTGACTAAATATCAAAATAACCCTATTATTCCCATTTTACAGCTGAGAACATTGAGGCACTGTGCTGCTTTGGATGTATTATGTCCCCCAAAATGCCATGTTCTTTAATGCAGTCTTGTGGTGGCAGATGTATTAGTGTTAATTAGGTTGGAATCCTTTGATTAGGTTGGGATCCTTTGATTGCTGTGACCCACCCAACTGGGCAATACTTTTGATTAGATTATTTCCATGGAGGTGTGGCCCTGCCCATTCAGCCTGGGTTTTTATTTAATCACTGAAGTCCTATAAAAGAGCTCACAAACAGAAGGACCTCAGAGTAACAAGTTGGAGACGGCCATTGAAAGCGGACTTTTGCTGACACTTTGGAGATGCTAGTCCAGTTTTTGCTCCAGTGAAGCTAAGAGAAGAAAAAACACCCAAGGAGCAACGTTTTGAAGAATGCACAGGCGCTTAGAGAAGAGCTGGAACACGACCTGGGATCAGAAGATGCCAGCCACATGCCTTCCCAGCTAACAGGTTTTCCAGACACTATTGGCCTTCCTTTGGTGAAGCTATACTCATGTTGGTGCCTTAGTTTTGACATTTTCATGGCCTTCAGACTGTAAATTTGTAACCAAATAAACCTCCTTTATAAAAGCAATCCATGTCTGGTATTTTGCATAATGGCAGCGTTAGCAAACTGGAACAGGCACAGAGAGGTTAAGTAACTTGCCCTTGGTCATACAGCTAGGAGGTGGTGAAGCAAAAATTCAAACCCAAATAGTCTTAAGTTAGAGATCATGTATGGTAGTTTGAAGCAGTGTACCCCAGAAAAACATGTTCTTAAACTTAATCCATTCCTGTGAGTGTGAACCCATTGTAAGTAGGTTTTTTTTTTTTTTTAATCATTTTATTGAGATATATTCACATACCACGCAGTCATACAAAACAAATTGTACTTTCGATTGTTTACAGTACCATTACATAGTCGTACATTCATCACCTAAATCAATCCCTGACACCTTCATTAGCACACACACAAAAATAACAAGAATAATAATTAGAGTGAAAAAGAGCAATTGAAGTAAAAAAGAACACTGGGTACCTTTGTCTGTTTGTTTCCTTCCCCTACTTTTCTACACATCCATCCATAAACTAGACAAAGTGGAGTTTGGTCCTTTTGGCTTTCCCAATCCCATTGTCACCCCTCATAAGCTACATTTTTATACAACTGTCTTCGAGATTCATGGGTTCTGGGTTGTAGTTTGATAGTTTCAGGTATCCACCACCAGCCACTCCAATTCTTTAGAACCTAAAAAGGGTTGTCTAAAGTGTGCGTAAGAGTGCCCACCACAGTGATCTCTCGGCTCGTTTTGGAATCTCTCTGCCACTGAAGCTTATTTCATTTCCTTTCACATCCCCCTTTTGGTCAAGAAGATGTTCTCCGTCCCACGATGCCGGGTCTACATTCCTCCCCGGGAGTCATATTCTACGTTGCCAGGGAGATTCATTCCCCTGGGTGTCTGATCCCACGTAGGGGGGAGGGCAGTGATGTCACCTTTCAAGTTGGCTTAGCCAGAGAGAGAGGGCCACATCTGAGCAACGAAGAGGCATTCAGGAGGAGACTCTTAGGCACAAATATAGGGAGGCCTAGCCTCTCCTTTGCAGCAACCATCTTCCCAAGGGTAAAACTTATGGTAGAGGGCTCAACCCATCAAACCACCAGTCCCCTATGTCTGTGGTCATGTTAGCAACCATGGAGGTGGGGTAGGCGAATACCCCTGCATTCTCCACAGGCTCCTCAAGGGGGCACTACATCTTTTTTTTTTTTCCTTGTTTTTCTTTTTTTTTTTTTAACTTTCCCTTCTTTTTTTAAATCAACTGTATGAAAAAAAAAGTTAAAAAGAAAACAAACATACAATAAAAGAACATTTCAAAGAGACCATAACAAGGGAGTAAGAAAAAGACAACTAACCTAAGATAACTGCTTAACTTCCAACATGTTCCTACTTTACCCCAAGAAAGTTACATAATACAGCAACATTTCTGTGAACTTGTTCCTACTATATCCATCAGAAATTAACAGACCATAGTCATTTCTGGGCATCCCCAGAACGTTAAATAGCTTATCTGTTCTTCTTGGATTATTGTTCCCCCTTCCTTAATCGCTCTCTACTGCTAGTTCCCCTACATTCTACATTATAAACCATTTGTTTTACATTTTTCAAAGTTCACATTAGTGGTAGCATATAATATTTCTCTTTTTGTGCCTGGCTTATTTCGCTCAGCATTATGTCTTCAAGGTTCATCCATGTTGTCATATGTTTCACCAGATCGTTCCTTCTTACTGCCGCGTAGTATTCCATCGTGTGTATATACCACATTTTATTTATCCACTCATCTGTTGAAGGACAATTGGGTTGTTTCCATCTCTTGGCAATTGTGAATAATGCTGCTATGAACATTGGCGTGCAGATATCTGTTCGTGTCACTGCTTTCCGATCTTCCGGGTATATACTGAGAAGTGCAATCGCTGGATCGAATGGTAGCTCTATATCTAGTTTTCTAAGGAACTGCCAGACTGACTTCCAGAGTGGCTGAACCATTATACAGTCCCACCAACAATGAATAAGAGTTCCAATTTCTCCACAGCATTTGTAGTTTCCTGTTTGTTTAATGGCAGCCACTCTAATCGGTGTTAGATGGTATCTCATTGTGGTCTTAATTTGCATCTCTCTAATAGCTAGTGAAGCTGAACATTTTTTCATGTGTTTCTTGGCCATTTGTATTTCCTCTTCAGAGAACTGTCTTTTCATATCTTTTGCCCATTTTATAATTGGGCCGACTGTACTATTGTCATTGAGTTGTAGGATTTCTTTATACATGCAAGATATCAGTCTTTTCTCAGATACATGGCTTCCACAAATTTTTTCCCATTGAGTTGGCTGCCTCTTTACCTTTTTGAGAAATTCCTTTGAGGTGCAGAAACTTCTAAGCTTGAGGAGTTCCCATTTATCTATTTTCTCTTTTGTTGCTTGTGCTTTGGGTGTAAAGTCTAGGAAGTGGCCTCCTAATACAAGGTCTTGAAGATGTTTTCCTACATTATCTTCTAGGAGTTTTATGGTACTTTCTTTTATATTGAGATCTTTGGTCCATTTTGAGTTAATTTTTGTGTAGGGGGTGAGGTAGGGGTCCTCTTTCATTCTTTTGGATATGGATATCCAACTCTCCCAGCCCCATTTGTTGAAAAGACCATTATGGCTCAGTTCAGTGACTTTCGGGGCCTTATCAAAGATCAGTCGGCCATAGATCTGAGGGTCTATCTCCGAATTCTCAATTCGATTCCATTGATCTATATGTCTGTCTTTGTGCCAGTACCATGCTGTTTTGGCAACTGTGGCTTTATAATAAGCTTCAAAGTCAGGGAGTGTAAGTCCTCCCACTTCGTTTTTCTTTTTTAGGGTGTCTTTAGCAATTCGAGGCATCTTCCCTTTCCAAATAAATTTGATAACTAGCTT
Source organism: Choloepus didactylus (assembly GCF_015220235.1). Taxonomy (NCBI): domain Eukaryota; kingdom Metazoa; phylum Chordata; class Mammalia; order Pilosa; family Megalonychidae; genus Choloepus; species Choloepus didactylus. The sequence continues at coordinate 30,705,680 of NC_051328.1, forward strand.
TTCCAAGTCTGCAAAGTAGGTTGTTGGGATTTTGATTGGGATTGCATTGAATCTGTAGATGAGTTTGGGTAGAATTGACATCTTAATGACATTTAGCCTTCCTATCCATGAACATGGAATATTTTTCCATCTTTTAAGGTCCCCTTCTATTTCTTTTAGTAGAGTTATGTAGTTTTCTTTGTATAGGTCTTTTACATCTTTGGTTAAGTTTATTCCTAGGTACTTGATTTTTTTAGTTGCTATTGAAAATGGTATCTTTTTCTTGAGTGTCTCTTCAGTTTGTTCATTCCTAGCACATAGAAACATTACTGACTTATGTGCATTAATCTTGTATCCCGCTACTTTGCTAAATTTGTTGATTAGCTCTAGTAGCTGTATCGTTGATTTCTCAGGGTTTTCTAGATATAAGATCATATCATCTGCAAACAATGACAGTTTTACTTCTTCTTTTCCAATTTGGATGCCTTTTATTTCTTTGTCTTGCTGGATTGCCCTGGCTAGCACTTCCAGCACAATGTTGAATAACAGTGGTGACAGCGGGCATCCTTGTCTTGTTCCTGATCTTAGAGGGAAGGCTTTCAGTCTCTCACCATTGAGTACTATGCTGGCTGTGGGTTTTTCATATATGCTCTTTATCATGTTGAGGAAGTTTCCTTCAATTCCTACCTTTTGAAGTGTTTTTATCAAAAAGGGATGTTGGATTTTGTCAAATGCTTTTTCAGCATCTATTGAGATGATCAATTGATTTTTCCCTTTTCACTTGTTAATGTGTTGTAATACATTGATTGTTTTTCTTATGTTGAACCATCCTTGCATGCCTGGAATGAACCCCAGTTGGTCATGGTGTATGATTTTTTTAATGTGTCTTTGGATTCGATTTGCAAGTATTTTGTTGAGGATTTTTGCATCTATATTCATTAGGGAGATTGGCCAGTAGTTTTCCTTTTTTGTAACATCTTTGCCTGGTTTTGGTATTAGATTGATGTTAGCTTCATAAAATGAGTTAGGTAGTGTTCCATTTTTTTCAATGTTTTGAAAGAGTTTGAGTAAGATTGGTGTCAGTTCTTTCTGGAAAGTTTGGTAGAATTCCCCTGTGAAGCCATCTGGCCCTGGGCATTTATTTGTGGGAAGATTTTTGATGACTGGTTGGATCTCTTTGCTTGTGATGGGTTGGTTGAGGTCTTCTATTTCTTCTCTGGTCAGTCTAGGTTGTTCATATGTTTCCAGGAAATTGTCCATTTCTTCTACATTATCCAGTTTGTTGCCATACAGTTGTTCATAATATCCTCTTATAATTTTTTTAATTTCTTCAGGATCTGCAGTTATGGCACCTTTTTCATTCATTATTTTGTTTATATGGGTCTTCTCTCTTTTTGATTTTGTCAGTCTAGCTAGGGGCTTGTCAATCTTGTTGATCTTCTCAAAGAACCAACTTTTGGTGATATTTATCCTCTCTTGTTTTTTTGTTCTCTATGTCATTTATTTCTGCTTTAATCCTTGTTATTTCTTTTCTTCTACTTGGTTTAGGATTGGTTTGCTGTTCATTTTCTAGCTTCTTCAGTTGATCCATTAGTTCTTTGATTTTGGCTCTTTCTTCCTTTTTAATATATGCGTTTAGTGCTATAAATTTCCCCCTTAGCACTGCTTTTGCTGCATCCCATAGGTTTTGGTATGTTGTGTTCTCATTTTCATTCGTCTCTACATATTTAGCAATTTCTCTTGCTATTTCTTCTTTAACCCACTGATTGTTTAGGAGTGTGTTGTTTAACCTCCAGGTATTTGTGAATTTTCTAAGTCTCTGATGGTTATTGACTTCTAATTGTATTCCATTGTGGTCAGAGAATGTGCTTTGAATAATTTCAATCTTTTTAAATTTATTGAGGCTTGTTTTATGTCCCGGCATATGATCTATTCTGGAGAAAGTTCCATGAGCACTAGAAAAGTATGTGTATCCTGGTGATTTGGGATGTAATGTCCTGTACATGTCTGTTAAATCTAATTCATTTATCAGATTGTTTAGGTTTTCAATTTCCTTATTGGTCTTCTGTCTGGTTGATCTATCTATAGGAGAGAGTGATGTGTTGAAGTCTCCCACAATTATTGTGGAAACATCAATTGCTTCCTTTAGTTTTGCCAGTGTTTCTCTCATGTATTTTGTGGCACCTTGGTTGGGTGCATAGACATTTACGATTGTTATTTCTTCTTGCTGAATTGCCCCTTTTATTAGTACGTAGCGGCCTTCTTTGTCTCTCAAAACATCCCTGCATTTGAAGTCTATTTTATCTGAGATTAATATTGCTACACCTGCTTTCTTTTGGCTGTAGCTTGCATGAAATATTTTTTTCCATCCTTTCACTTTCAGTTTCTTTGTGTCCCTGTGTCTAAGATGAGTCTCTTGTATGCAACATATTGATGGTTCATTTTTTTTGATCCATTCTGCGAATCTATATCTTTTAATTAGGGAGTTTAATCCATTTACATTCAACGTTAAAACCGTGAAGGCATTTCTTGAATCGGCCATCTTATCCTTTGGTTTATGTTTGCCATATTTTCCCTCTCTCTATTAATATCCTTTATTGTACCCATACCGAATCTCTTTAGTACTGAACCTTTCTCCAAGTCTCTCTGTCCTGTGTTTGTTTCTCTGTCTGTAGGGCTCCCTTTAGTATCTCCAGTAGGGCAGGTCTCTTGTTAGCAAATTCTCTCAGCATTTGTTTGTCTGTGAAAAATTTAAGCTCTCCCTCAAATTTGAAGGAGAGCTTTGCTGGATAAAGTATTCTTGGCTGGAAATTTTTCTCACTCAGAATTTTAAATATATCGTGCCACTGCCTTCTTGCCTCCATGGTGGCTGCTGAGTAGTCACTACTTAGTCTTATGCTGTTTCCTTTGTATGTGGTGAATTGCTTTTCTCTTGCTGCTTTCAGAACTTGCTCCTTCTCTTCTGTGTTTGACAGTGTGATCAGTATATGTCTCGGAGTGGGTTTATTTGGATTTATTCTATTTGGAGTTCGCTGAGCATTTATGATTTGTGTATTTATGTTGTTTAGAAGATTTGGGAAGTTTTCCCCAACAATTTCTTTGAATACTCTTCCTAGACCTTTACCCTTTTCTTCCCCTTCTGGGACACCAATGAGTCTTATATTTGGACGTTTCATATTATCTATCATATCCCTGAGGTCCATTTCGATTTTTTCAATTTTTTTCCCCATTCTTTCTTTTATGCTTTCATTTTCCATTCTGTCATCTTCCAGGTCACTGATTCGTTGTTCAACTTCCTCTAGTCTTGTACTATGAGTGTCCAGAATCTTTTTAATTTGGTCAACAGTTTCTTTAATTTCCATAAGATCATCCATTTTTTTATTTAGTCTTGCAATGTCTTCTTTATGCTCTTCTAGAGTCTTCTTGATTTCCTTCATATCCCGTACTATGGTCTCATTGTTCATCTTTAGTTCTTTGAGTAGCTGCTCTATGTGCTGTGTCTCTTCTGGTCTTTTGATTTGGGTGCTTGGGCTTGGGTTATCCATATCGTCTGGTTTTTTCATATGCTTTATAATTTTCTGTTGTTTTTGGCCTCGTGGCATTTGCTGAACTTGATAGGGTTCTTTTAGGGTTTGTAGACCTATTGAAGTCCTTATCTCTAATTTATCAGATCTACAGCTTCGTGGAGTACACTTTCTCTAACTAACCAGCAGGTGGCGTCCACGAGCCACCTGTTCTCCACAAGCCAGTTCTCCCCTGCTTAGCCTTTTTGGTGAGTGGGGGAGTGAGTCTTGTGGGGCCCAACTGGTGTACCAAGCTTGCGTGTGTAGTTGGTGTTGTCTGCCCTGTATGTGGGGCGTGTTTCTGGGCAGTCGGGGAGGGGGGGTGGCCCTAACAATCAAATCTCCCTGATGATCCTAGAGTTTTAACGCTGCTGCAATAGTCTAATCCTTCAGTTCAGTCCTGCCACAGTTTGTCTCTGCCACTGACCCACAAGTCTTTGGTATTGGCGTATGGCTCCTGAGACTTGCAAGTGGGCCCCTCTTCCAGGCTGTGCACCCCGGGTCCTCTGTTGAGGGATGACTGTGCTTTGTCACAGGTGAGTGCCGTCCTCCCAGGGCAGTTCTGGGCTGCTGGGCTGTGTAGGGAGGCTCCCAGTCTGCTCAAATGATGGCTGAATGGGGCTTTGTTAATTCACACTGCTCCACCTTCCCAACTCTGGGACAATCAGCTGAGGTTGCAGGGAAGGCTAATGTCCACGCCCAGTATTGTGGTGTGTGCCTGTTATTTGAAGCACTTCCGTCACACTGGGTTGTCTGGGGCAGCTCTGGGCTATGGGGCTGGCGATGGGCAGGAGTGTTTCCTGTCCACCAGGATGGTGGCTGTGAGCGGACACCCCCCTTTTCTTGGGAAGTTGTGGTGTTTAGTGAATTTTCCCAGCCACTGGATTATTGCCTTTTGTCTCAGAGCTCTCTTAGTTCTGCTCTTGACTTGACGTGCCCAAATTGCAATTCTTTGAATCTTTCTGTATTGGGCTTCTTAGAGTAATTGTTTTAGAAAAAGTAAAAAGGATTTAAAAAAAAAAAAAAAAAAAAAAAAAGGGCCCTCCTCAGAGATCTAATGGGTTATTGAAATGCTAATAGACACAGCAACCAGGGCCATTAAGGAAAGGTCCACAGGGCAGAGAGATCAGCTTTTCTTAGGGATTTGCATATGCGCCTCAAGGCCTGAGCTCCGCCCTTCCCCTTTCTGTGTTCACCAGAACTCCAAAAATCCTCTGCTTTTATTTTGGAGTTTTTCGTGTTATTTTTATTTTTTTTTTTTCTATGCCTGTCTCCTCTCTGCTGGGCTGGTAGCTCTCAGATTCTCCGGTGTCTGGTCTCAGTCTATCTATGGTTGGAATCTGGATCAGTAGAATGAGTTTCCGATAAGAGCAGCCACTGCAGTTCTCCCTTCTCCTTCCCGGAGCTGACAGCCCCTCCTCCCACGGGACCGAGCCTGGCAGGGAGGGGCGCGGGTCCCCTGGCCGCAAAAACTTACAGATTTCGCTGATCTCAGCAGTTCGACATTTTCATGAGTGTTGTATGAAGTATGCCCAAAGACAGATTGCTCTGTGGTGTCCAGTCCACGCAGTTCCTGGCTTTTTACCCACTTTCCTGGAGGAGTAACTAAAACCTACAGCTCACCAGTCTGCCATCTTGCCCCGCCTCTCCTCAGTACCCTTTTTAAACACATTTGATGAGTTACTCAACTTTCACATCAGATGTGACTGCTGTTTCTTCTACCCAAGACCTATTAGTGATTGCATCATTAAAATACTTCATATTTTACATTTTTGATGCTTTTCTTCTCTCTTTTGAGCTCTTTACACTGTTCTCTTTGTTGATGTTCCCTGTTCTGTTCTAGGAATATTTTTGGAGATGACTCTAAAACATACACAATTTTCTTATATGAAACTCCCTCACATCTTTATCAATCTATTTGTAATTCCTTTTGGCTCCATTCTAATATCTATTTTGAAAATCTCTACCCTTCATTATGGTGGACCTGCTTTTTATCTGTCTAGTATCTGACTCCCTGATGATGCCACCTTTAATGGGAGGCAAGAAACAGCAAATTCAAAACCCGTGCTTTCCCAGCCTCCTCGCAGCTAGTGCTCAGTCACCAATCTAGGCTTCACAAATTTATGTCTGCCCGGGACTTTGAGTCCAGGGTTTGTGAGGCACCAAGGCAAAGACCATCAAAAATCCTCTCTAGCAACATAGGCAGCAGCGGCTAAAGATGAGTGAAAAATACTAAACAAAAGAGTAAATAATCCACAGTGAGAGCCAACAATAAAACAAAACACAGTTTTAAAGCCCCAAGAACTTTTGATAAAAGAACTATCAGATAGAAACCATAAAGGAAATATACTTAAAATACTTACAAATATAAAAAACCTCAAAACTGTAACCACAAGTTCCTATGGAAAAAGAACAGGAAGATGTGAAAAGAAACCAAACAATTTCTAAGAATGAAAAATCTAGAGTTGCTGAAATTAAATTCTGTGGACAGGTTTAATAGATTAGACATAGCTGAACAAAAAGTAAAGAACTGGAACACAGGAAATTGCCAGAAGGCAACTCAGAGAAATAATGAGATGGAAAACAACAAAGAGAAATTCAGCAATATGGAGGACAGAACGAGAAGATTTGATATATAACTAATAGGAGTTCCTGAAGGAGATAAGAGAAAGCAAGAGAGGCAATATCCAAAGAGATAATGCCTGAGAATTTTCCAGAACTGATAAAAGTCATGAATGAACTCTTAGATTTAAGAAACAAAACTAAGTCCAACCATTCACATTGTATTGAAACTGCAGAAACTCAAAGACAAAGAGCTCTTAAAAGAGCTTACATTCTGATAGGGTATGGATAAGACAAGAATAAAATAATTATGCTTCAAGGTTCAATATCTGAAGGGCCATCAAGGAAACAGGACTATGGAGAAAAATCACATCTAACAGCATGGACAACTGTGGGGCGTACAACTGGGTGTTGAAGAATGGCCAAGATTCCTACATAGGGTGAGAGAGGTGAGGGCAGCTGGGGGAAGGGGAGATCAGAACGGCTTGAACACAGCTGAGGCAGGACAATGTGGGTCAAAGGGGAAGAGTCCTTTCTGGCTGTCAAATAGTGTAACTTAGAAAAAGGTGAGGTTGGCTGGAGCTCAAGTATGGAGTTTTCTACCAGGCTAAAGAATCAGAACTGAACAGCAGGCAACAAGGATCAAATTTTTGAGCAAGAACAAGATCTAAGCTAAATCTCTGCCAAATTATCCTGGCAATGGTGTGTATGTAGCATGGGGCACTGCAGGCTGTAAGTAAACTTATAATAATCCAAGCCTTTCAAAAGACTTTAGAAAATATTTCAATTACATAGAGACAGATTTTCAGAAAGTAAGACTCAGATAAAAGGCAATGGCAGTGGAGATGAGAGGAAAAGAGAGAGAGAGAGGAGGGAGGAAAGAAGGGGAAGGAAGTGAGAAGAGAGAATGAGTGAAGGAATATTTAGAGACATTTTTGGAGATAGACTCAAAAGAACTTATTGGATTTGGGAGGTACAGGGAAAGAAAGGGAAGAAGTGAAGGTGACACTGAGGTTGGGGCCCAAGTGACTAAGAGAATAGTGGTAATACATTCTCCCCCCAGAAACAGACCAAGTTTGGCCTGGCAGAAGAGAACACTATATTGCACAGAAGCCTTAGATTCTCTTTAGCAAGCTACTTAACTTTAAGGGTTCAGTTTCTTCCTCTGCAAAATGAGAGGGTTTAGAAAAGATAAGTGTTGGACAAGTTGAATGAATGAATTTCTAGAAATCAGTGAGAAATATGGGTCTGCAGCTCAGAAGAAAGGCAATGCTCAAACGTCAGAACAGAGAATTACTAGCATGGGAGAGATGGTTAAAAATGTAGGCAATAGACTGACCATAAGCTCTTACAGCAGTCACATCTATTCCTGAGTTTGAACTGTTATTTCTAAATTCTGAGATGCTGAGCTCTTTGGGTCTGGCCTGGTAGTTTCCTGGAACTTTAGGTCTCTGTGTGACACCTGAGACTTAAAGCCAAAGTTCGGCAGCTATGAATGTCAGCACTATACCATACTGCAACTGTTAAATAAGCTGAAAAAGAGATCAGACTTCAATTAGAGACATGAATGAAATGAACTTGATTAGGACTCAGGTAAATCAGAATACAGGGTAAAGGATGATACTGGACTGTATTTTAAAACTTCAATTCTGTGTGAGACCAAAGGAAGAGATGCTTAATTGGTACAAAATTTAAATTTTCTGTAGCACACTATGTAATTTAACCTGTATGGTCAGTTTATTTAAACAACATAATTATACGGAACCTAGAATAGGGAATGAGATCCTGTTATTCTGTACTACCCCGATACATTCCAGAGTATTTGAGGCAGAAAATAAAAAAGTATTTGCAAAGTCCCCGTGAACGACTTTGGGGAAAAATGTGGAAATACTAAACCTCCCCACTTGGGGAACTCTGGATATTCTCTCAAGTATTAGGGACTCCCAATTTAATAAGCCAAACCATTGATCTTGGGGCTTGCCCTTACGAAACTTATTCCTGCGAAGGAGAAGCTAATTCTACTTGTAAGTATGCCTAAAAGTCACCCCAAGAGAACCTCTTTTGCTGCTCAAATGTGGCCCCTCTCTCTTAGCCAACTCTGCAAAGAAACTCTCAGCCCTCCCCATTTTGTGGGACATGACTTCCAAGGGTATCAGTTTCCCTGGAGACATGGGACGTGACTCCCAGGGATGAGCCTGGCGCTGGCACTGTGAGACTGAGAAAGCCTTCTTAAACAAAAGGGGGAAAAGAAATGAATCAAAATAAAGTTTCAGAGGCTAAGAGATTTCAAATAGAGTCGAGAGGTCATTCTGAAGGTTATTCTTATGCATTATATAGATATTTCTTTTTAGTTTCAAATGTATTAGAATAGTTAGAAGGAAATACTGAAGCTGTTGAACTGTAATCTAGTAGCCTTGATTCTTGATGATGACTGTATAACTATATAGCTTTATGGGGTGACTGTTTGATTGTGAAAACTTGTGACTGATACTCCCTTTATCTAGTGTATGGGCAGATGAGTAACAAAATAAAGGCAAAATAAATAAATAATGGTGGGGGGGGGATAAGAGGTATGGGATGTTTGTTTGTTTATTTAGGAGTACTGAAAATGTTCTAAAATTGATTGTGGTGATGAATGTACAACTATATGATGATACTGTGAATGTCTGTATTCTTTGGAGGATACGCCGGTTTGGATATATTATGTCCTCCAAAAGCCATATTCTTTAATGGCAATCTTGTGGGGGCAGATTGATTAATCTTTTTAAGATGTGACTTCTTGATTGACTGTTTCCATGGAGATTTGGCCCTGCCCATTGAAGGTGGGTCTTGATTGGTTTACTGGAGTCCTTTAAAAAGAGCCACACAGGCCCAGACGCTTGCTGACGCTCATGCTTAGAGATGCTTGGAGATGCAGACAGAAGGACATTTAGCTGAGATGAAGTCCAGAATCCTGAACCCCAGGATATGCTAAGACAGGATGCCCAGGCGCTTAAAAAGAAACATCCTGGGAGAAAGAACCAAGAATGCACAGAAGCTGAGAAAGGAGCTGGAACACAACCTGGGATCAGCAGATGTCAGCCACGTGCCTTCTCAGCTAGCAGGTACTCTGGATGCCATCAGCCATCCTTCAGTGAAGGTATCCTCTTGTTGATGCCTTAGTTTGGATACTTTTATGGCCTTAGACCTGTAAATCTGTAATAAAATAAACCCCCTTTATAAAAGCCAATTCATTTCTGGTGTTTTGCATAACTGCGGCATCAGCAAACTGGAAGAGATGGATTATATGGTGTGTGAATAAATCAATAAAACTGCATTAAAAAAAACTGTAGGATAGATGATATTATTAAATGCATAAAGGGAAGAAGACCTGTGAATCTTGGGAAGATCCCAAATTAATCTAGAAAAGGTGGCAGAAAAAACTCCGGGGTGTGTGTGTGCCAGTATTATCAGGAAGGGCTATCCTGAGATAGTGCCCCATAATTAGACGACATGCCATATTTGGAAAAAGGAGTTGTATTCCATTTTCCATTGCCAACTAATTTCCCTACTGAACCAACAGACAAAAAGCTTTTGTCTACGACTTGCCCTACTATGCCCGGGAAACACTGATCCTTTGCTTTCATTATGTTTCAACAGGTTTTAAAATATATATAATTTCAATTTTATAAAGACATATATTTCATAATCTAAGCCTTCACTCAGCTGAAATTCTGCCTGGTTTAGCCAGCACGACATTGTTAACACATGGCTGACCCAAGTTAGCCCAACAACAAAAAAGCTGGCTTTACCACATCAAGACTGAGAAACTGAGGTGCAGACTGGTCCAACCAAGGCTAAATAAGAATGACTTTCTGAAATGGCATGAAAACCCCACATTTAGTTAACCACAGTACAATACAGAAATATGGCTAAAAGGCAGACACAATGCTTGTGGCTACTCTTCTGAAGGAAAGTTTCTCTCAAATCTTTGCTTTGAAGCCAATTACACTAGACTAGAGACCAACATCAAGAGCATTTTGCACATGGTATTCCTTGGATCTTTCTAATTTCCAGTTTTGCTCCAGACAAGTCATGTCATGCTCCTTGGAGAATTTCTCAAGGGATAAAACTCTTCTTGTCCTGTTCACTTCCACCCCCTCAGCTCACTCTTTCTCAAGTAGCTGGAGCTAAAGCGTTCCAGGTTAAAGCAGAAGCCAATGGAAAGTACGGGTTTTTCTTGCTCATTCTCAAATGAGCAATTACTGAAATTGTGCCACATGTGAAATTCAAAGGAATGGCTAGTAATCAAAAGGGTGTGACTTTTTTTATGTTCTTACTCATTCAGAATTACTAGATCTAAAGAGGAATGCTTGTTCAGAATCTTCCATTTTCTCAATGATGGAAACATCATCCTAGTTTTAAGTTTTAAATTATTTCAGCTTAAATTTACCATAGGTCCCCTTGGGTAACAGGGCTGTGGCAAGAGCCCACGGTTAAGTAACTGAAGAGAGCAGTAGGTGCTGGACTTTGGACCAGCCTGGTTGCCAGTCCCTGAGCAAAATAATTAGAACACAGCTGTTCAACCCCTCCCATAAGAAAAATTTCCCAACCCCAAATTAAAATATTTGCCTAGTACTAATCTTTCTGAATAATTGTAACCATCCGTGAAATAGCAGCAAGATACCTTTATCAGAACCTTGATCAGAACATAAGAATCACTGAATGTTATGCTTAGGACACATGACATTCTTCAGTGACGTCAAAACATTTGAGAACAGTAACTTCCAACACAGAGAGAAACACACACAGCATCCTCAATGGATCTATAATATACAGTTTCTAAGGTGACTCAGAATCTCTCTGTTTTCATAAAATTTAGATTTTTACTTGAGCTCTAAAATGGCTGAGAATTAATTTACTTTGATAATTTCATACATACAGTGTAAAGACTATTAGCTGACACTCAAATTTTAATTTTTTTCCCACAAAATTTGACAAACACACAAAAATGCACCATTTGTTTCATTCCTGAAAACAAAAAAGTCCATTTTTTGGTATAGGTTTTTAAAGGAGGGGAAATTTCAAGTCACAACTCAAATCAGTTGGTTATAAAGGTCATTACGGTAACGATCGTGGCAAAAACCCAAATGAATACTGGTAATGGTGTGTGGAGACAGGAACGCACATGAACTACTGGCAAGATTTCAAATCAGTACCACCTATTTGGCAGCAGCTATCAGAATTTAAAGGCACATACCCCACAACCTAGCAATCCCACGTCTATGAACCTGTTCTCCAGAAACAACAACATGAGAACATAAAATTAAATGTGCAAGGATTACTATTATAGAATTATTCCTAACTGAAAATTTGGGAAACTGAATGTTCATCAATAAAGGAATGATTACTCGAATTATGGTATATTCACCCAATAGAATACCACTAAAAGAAACGTAGATGTTTACACTGGACCTGGAAAGATGCCCCAGATAGACTGTTAAGTAAAAAAGACAAGTTGCAGACCAATAAAGATAGTGACTCCATTTTTGCTTTAAAACAAAATAAGATACAAGTGTATATATAAATACACTAAACACTAGGACAGCAAAGAACATGCACAAAATTGATAACCAGTTAACAACTATTAGCCTCTGGGGCTGGAAATGAAGAGACAGGAAGGTAGAAGGGAACTTTCACTGCCTTCTTTCTGAAAAAAATTCATATGAGGGGCATACAGGTCATGTTTATTTTCTTACTTGCAATTTTCAGTATTTTTCAAATTAGAAAAAGCATAATAAAAAAACAACAAATTAAGTGAAATAAGTCATACACTTACATGAACTAATTATAATAAGTAAACTCATAGACATAAAATCTAGAATATAGGTTACCAGGATATAGAATGGGGCTAGAGAATGGGAGCGACATTTGGAAATGAACAGGGGTGACAGTAGCATGTTACTGTGAGTATAATTAACAGTGCTGAATTGTGGGTGAATACGTTAGAAAGAAGTTTAGAGTCATGTATGCGACCAGAGGAAAGCGGAAGGTAAATATATGCGAATATCTAACACTGTGACTCTTGTGGTGAATGATACCTGTGATTAACTGTACAAATATAAAAAAGTTCTTTCATGAACTACAACAAATGTACAACACTATTACAAGTAGCTAATAATAGAGCGGTATGTTGGAAAAATGCACCTATTGCAAACTAAGGACTATAGTCAATAGTAATATCTTAATATTCTTTCATCAACAGTAACAAATGTACCACGCCAATACTAGGGGTCAATAATGGGGGAGGGGGGTAAGTAATAAGGGATTTTTGGGGGTTTTATTTTTTATTTCTTTTTCTAGAGTAATTAAAATGTCCTAAAATTGATCATGGTGATGAATGTACAACTATGTGACGATATTGTGAGCTACTGATTGTATAACTTTCTATGGCTTGTATGGTGTGTGAATATATCTCAATAAAATTGCATTTAAAACAACAACAACAAAGAAAGCTTTTGTATCTTAGGAAACAACAAAGAAGAAAAACCATCTTTGCTTTCTAAACACAATGGTGGGGTTGAAAAAGAAGCTTCTAATGAAAGAAAAATGTAGAAACTGTATAGTACCTAGAACTCTCATACCAAGAGACTAATGTAATTAGGAAAAGAAAAATGTACAGCACTCATATATCCAATCTTATGAATGCTTATGTTCCTGGATCTTGCCAAAGATATGCCATCTTTTCAGGGGGAATTCTGCCCCCTAGTGTACACTAAAAGAAGTTAAAGTCCATGAAACAAATCAATAAATTAGCATTAAATAGTTAACCAAAATATTTCCACTTCATTTCTAAAGCATCATAATTCTCTATCTAAATATGATCTCCATTTCCTTGTTCCAAACTATAATGCTAAGTAAACTAAATGAATGTCAAAACTTCAACTTCCCCTTCCCAATCTACCCAAGAAGCACTTTACAGATACTTATTTTACACACACACACACATGGTAGAACCAATGGTAAAGGAATACAGCAATATAAAGTTTTAAAAGTTTATAATACAGATTGGTGCCTGGCTCTTAAAATAAGATTTTTTTTTGAAACTTGACACCATAATCCAAGGCTAAGGGCAAAGGAAAAAGGTTGCTCTGTGTATAAAGTTCATTTCCTCACAGGAGTGTCTAACACTGGAATCTATTCAACCCTGGGCAACTTTGAAAATCACTAGGAACACTTCCTAGGTCACAGTATTTCCCATCAATATTGAATCCAAACTTTACCTCCATTAAAAAAAAAAAAGCTCTTGCTTTGAAAACTTCTCTAGGTTTTGGATCTCACTTAGATGCTCACACTGGCAGGGACTTCCATCCTGAAAAACGAATGGCATTAGACTCTCCATTCATAATTCCTCCAGTTACTAGTTTGGCATGGACCACTATTTCTGGATCAAGAATTTAAATATGAGATCACTTTTAATAAATAAAAAATATTCCAACTATTCATGCGGAAAACTTTAAAGAATTCTTTTCCTTCTTCAATTTCAAAACCATTTACTCTGTACCTGCAACACCTGTAGAGGTATATTAAAAACAAGTTAAGAACAAGTTAAAACTAAATCCAAGAGGGTATTAGCATCCATTAAGGAACATGAGGTGAAAGTAAAGAACCACTACTCTTGCCCTAACACGAAACACTTTATTCTGGAGCTGATAAGTAAGACAGCAGCAGCATCCCCAGGGCTGCCGGAACCAATTGCCACCATTGTAGCCTGTAGCATCCTCTTCAAAGCTCTTTCTAGTTAGCCCTACCCTGGAAGGAATGACTGCCAGAAGAAGTGCACTTCACACGAGCTGGGCAAGGAGATCTGCTACCTGGCCCACCTGACCACCCTCTCACCTGAGCTCCCCATAGGCTGGATGCATGATTCAGACCTCAGAGGAGGAGTCAATTATCAAACAGCAATAGCATTATTTCCCAGTTGACTGACATCATCTTGTCCACAGCTTCACTGTCGAATGTCGGCAGATTATCAATGTACCAACAGCCATTATGCAGGACTTGGAACCCATTTTTTAAAAGAGTGCTAACTGCTTACGTTTCATGAGAATGAGACTGAAAGTCTCAAGAAACCTGGTTTAACTGTGGTTAAACGGAAAAGGGCTTACAAAGGAAAAGGCAGGAAGCATTCATCTCACGTACTTCAAAAATAACAAAATAAAAAAGTTTTCAAAGAGTCCCTCATCAGTAATAAAGTTGAAGAGAGATTGTTTCGACAAAAAAGGCCAACTAGAAGAGTGAGAAAGAGCAGTCATATAGCACAATACTGAGAACCCAGGCTATGGTTTAAATAGATCTTGACTGGAATCCTGTCTCCACCATTCATCAACTATATAACCTCAACAAGTCAACCTCACCTCTCTATGCCTCAGCTTTCTCATCTGTAAAAGGGGCACAAAGATAGTGCCTTCCTCACAAAATGTTTATGTGGATGAAGTAAATGTTTTTGTTTCTATGAGCTTGTATATTTTCTGACATTTTCTTTATAGTTACCATGGGCTTAAATTTAACATGCTAAATCTGTAACTATCTTGCTTGCTTTTGTACCAACTTAATGTCAATAGCCTACACAAACTATGTCCCTAGACCCCTCTATCCCCCCACCTTTATGTAGTTCTTGTCACAAATTACATGTTCATACATTATGAGTCCAAAACCACTGATTTTCATTACATTTTATGTGTTTGTCTTTTAAGATCCTGTAGGAAACAAAACGTAGAGTTAACAAACCAAAATTACAATAGTAACTGGAATTTATATTTACTCATGTTGTTACCCTCACCAGAAATCTTTATTTTTTCATGTGGCTTTGACTACTATCTAGTGTCCTTTCCTTTCAACTGCAGAACCCCCTTTACTATCTCTTGTAGGGCCTGTCTTGTGCTGATGAACTTCCTTAGCTTTTCCTTATTTGGGAATATCATTATCTCTCCTTCATTTTTTTTCTTTTTAAATGCAATTTTATTGAGATATTCACACATCATATAATCCAACCAAAGTATACAATCAATGGCTCAAAGTATCATCACATAGTTGTGCATTCATCACCACAACCAATTTTAGAACATTTTAATTACTCCAAGAAAAAAAAAAAGAGATAAAACCTAAATCTCCATTTTGAAAGACAGTTTTGCCAGATAGGTTCTCAGGCTCTGTTCAGTTTTTTCCTTTTTTTTTTTTTTTTTCCCTCTCTGCCCCTCAGAGTGAGTGATTTCAATATTCTTATCTTTTTATTCTCTGATTCTTTATTCTGCCAGCTCCAATCTGCTGTTGCTAGGGAATTTTTAATTTCTTTTCCTGTGGTCTTCAGTTCTGTTTGGTTCTTCTTCATAATTTCCATCTCTCTATTGCTATTCTCTTTGTGTTCATCTACCATTTTCCAGATTTCCTTTCATTCTTTTGTCCATGTTTTCCTTTAGCTCTTTGAGCATATTTAGGAGCATTAAAAAAAAATCTTTGCCTAGTATGCCCCAGTTCTGGTCCTCCTTACTGATGGTTTCTAACTCTTCAATTTTCTCCTTTGCCTGGGTTATTGCCTCCTGTTTTTCTGAATGTTTTGTAACCTTTTGTTGAAACCTAGACATTTTGATATTTGATATGTTATCACTGGAATTTAGACTCCGAGGCATCTGTTCCTTAAGCTTGTATCCAACTAGTCTTACAACAGAGCTTTCCTGGAATGCCGGGAACTAACAAACACTGAAGAAAAGTAAACACCTTTCCCAGTCTTTGCAGACTGACCTGTGCTCTTCTTCAGGGCTTATGCATGCAATGACTTTAGGCAGTAATTCTAGGCCAAAGCATAAAGGCCTCCTTTCTGCTCAAGCATCCTATCTTGGACTTGCATGTGTGGCCCTAAGGAATTCATAGTTTACTTGGTTCCAAATTTCTCCTCTTCCCTAAGAAACAGTTCCTTCACATCTCCAGCACGGCACTTTATGTCCTACAGCTAGCAATCCCTTGCCCCGGGCCGCATGACTTGACTGATTTCCCACAGCATTTGTAGGAGGGCTCGGTAGCTGTTTTCTAGATGTGGGGTAAATTCTGGGACAGCAAGTCCCTCAGGCCACCACGGGATAGACTGGGCCAGACAAACACGTTCCCAGTGTGTGCACTAGGGTTGCTCTGCTCCTCCTGGAACCGACACCAGGGATCAGCACTGGGAACATGGGCCAGCTCTGAGTCAGGATGGTGAGGGGAATAGGGAAGGGGGTCAGCCTGAGGGGCACGAGATCCCACTGCTTTTAAGCGGCCTTTTTCTTGATTTGGCACTCACTCTGTTCCTGCAGTCATTTAACTACTTTCTGGAGTTTTTCAAATAATGTTTCTGCCTGTTCTTGTTGGCTGTTCAGAGATTCTCCTGAGGGGACAGAGCCCTGAAGCCTCTCACACTGCCATCTTGACTGGGGTAGTCCTTACTGAGCCACGGTTTCTTTGGGGGGTGATAAAAATGATTGTGGTGATGGTTGCACAACTCTGTGAATACACTAAAAACTACTGAATTCTACAATTAATTTAAAAGGGTCAATCGTACAGTACATAAATTATATCTCATTAAAACTATTAAAAAAAGAGCACATCCAAGTTTAAATTATTAAATTTACAAAATACTATTTGCTTTCTTTAAAAATATCACTCTAGAATCCAAAAAATACCATACGTACCATTTGCTGGGATACTCACTTTCCTCTAATTATCTTAATTTTTCAAAAAGTCACCAATAAGCACTCACGATATTTACTCTTTTGAAAGAAATGGAATTTCCCCTTCTTGGAGTGACCAGGCTCTAGACATTAAATGGCTTTAGATGTTCTTCTGGTCACCACATACACCCAAGCACATGCCAATTACTTAGGAATTTCATGAGAGGATCAAACTAGAAGATGAAGTTAGACTTCTGAGGCAGGCTGTCTTCTTTGTCAATATAAATACATTTGCTGTGAATTATTTCGGGGCCCTGTCGTCCCTTCTTAGTAAAAACCCTTAAAAGTAAAAAGGCTTAAACACAGGCCAGAGGTCTGACTGATCATCATTACAAGAAATTCTGACAAAAAATCAGTAACATTTCCTCCTACCATTGTAGCCATGCCTGATTATTGTTACTATAAACAAAATATTCAACGCTCTCTATCAAACAACTAAATACTGAAAAACTTTAAGAACTTACAAGCCAAGCAAAGTTCGTATTTACTCATGTCTGAGGGGACTGGGAGAGCACAGGTTTGGTAAATGCTCAGACAGGAACACTCGTGCACAAATTAAAGGTCGCTGTGGACTCGTCAAATACACTGAAAACCAACAAGCCCCAACAATGGTCAAGCATTACTGTCTTCTCAGGTCTCATGTCTCCAATATGGCACTAGGAACAATTCGGTCTCTTCTACCATTAGGGTGAACACTGCTAAACTGACACCACCCATGTTGTTTGAGACTCAACAATAAAGGCTTGTTTTGCTCAACAGAACAAGAAGATAAGAGGAAACTACAAGGGAAAATGGTATTTTTCACCCATTGGTTTTATTGCTTTAGGTTATTCCCAATCTACAAGGTGGCAGTTATATAATAATGTCTTCATTATACAAGTCAATGCCTCTGGTTAGGAATACACATTTTAATGAGACTAATGGTAGCCCACTGATGGAATAAAGTAAACAGTAAATGTGGGGTTGAAGCCTGGTCAGCCAGATGCCCACAAACACTGGCAGAAGCTCCACGCATGTGTCTTACAGAGTTGGTGGTAAGGACTGAGGGGTGGCTGGGTGAGAGGGGGATCAAGGTAACCACTTTACTTGGAGTAATAAGAGCATGGGTATTTAGACAAACTAAGCCAAGCATTGTGCTTTCTACTACACCAAATGTACAGAGAGCTCTTTCTTGCCATCTGATTCTTGCCTCTAATTAAAATTGGGTGTTTGGTTTATTCCATTCCCAGAGCATAAACTTTGGCTTTTTATAGCCTAAGCAGTGTGCTATTTTAAACATGCAGAGGAAATGCATTTTCAGTTACAAACATTTGCTCCTCTGAATCTATTCTCACTTGTAAGCAAAAGATGTGGAACAGGATGTTTTACTCTCCTGTTCTGGTTTTCCTGTATTGCTTATATCTGTTTACAGAGGAGAAAAACAAATAAAGTGTTTATGCTGGACAATTTCCATAAACCGAAGGAGCTCCAAAAATGAAAAACCATTTTACTGCATTACCATAATTTTCTTCTAATAGACGGAATTATTCATATTAATTTTCCCTTGAAAAGATTTTCTGTATCCTGTATGTGCAATCTGCAGCAGATACTAATGTTTGCGCTGACAAAATGTGCCCACTTAAGACACCCTAAATCAGCTGAATTCCTCTTAGCCCCGTCTTTTCCCAAGCACAGTTACTAGTTTAAAAAGCTTTCTGAGACGCATTTCAGAAAATGATCACGCCAATCTTACAGGTTGTCTTCTGGATTTATTCAGAAATTCAAGGTACTCTGAATCATAATTAAATGTGTCCCCATTTTTGCGTACGATGTAATGTAAAAGACAAAATATCTAAGTGCTTCACATGTAGTAAGGGTAAACTTTAGGCACTCGGCAGACATCCTAGTCATGTTAGGTTCCATTATAGCTTTCAAAGAAACCGATTTTGATCAAATTTCACCTTATGCTTTTATAAGGGAGTTAGTAGTTCATTAATCCACTTGAAGATATGTGGTTTAATATCTCTGCTGGTCCCTCCAAATTCCTTCTCCACTCTTCTCTAACCTGCTCTCTGCCCCAGGAGGCTGTCTTGTGTTGACTCCAGTACATCAATGGGTCCTTTGCCATTAGGCTGTGGTGGCCAAGAGAGCCCTGGCAAGAGATGGGAGGCGGGAGGAAGGGACACCTAGGCCTTTATTCCCTTGCCTTCCTCCCAGGGGATCCAACCCTCAACCAAAGGTCTCAGCTTCTGCCAGGAGGATCACTCCACATGGCCCTCTCTGACGCTTGTCCTCTGGCCCCTTGAGGCCTACAGGTGGTGACGGAGCCCCATTATCACCAGCCATGGGGACACCACAGTTATTAAACTCTCCTCAAGGAACACTACTTCATCTGTTTCCTGCTGGTTCTCCCAAATGCAGATATCTCAGCATTTCTTATTCTAGAAACGCTATCAGCTCCTTCTAAGAACAGAAGGCAAGGATATAGAATGCAGTGAGAGTTCCACATGAGCTTAGGTGACTCAGGGAAGCTAAACAAGTTGACTTCATTTACACTGCACTTCTCTCTCCTCTAGTTATTTTCAATAATTATAGTGACAGTACTATCTGAAACACAGTTTCTGAGTGATATCTCCAAATATCAACAGGGATTATTTTAAGAAGAAACACCAAGGGAACCTAGGAGTAAAAATTGTGTCAGTTGAAAGTAACTATGCTAGAAAACTTAAAGCAAAAGAACTTTGTCATTATTTCTATCTGGCAATTCTTTCCAGACGTAATGTCCATAATAACAGTTCTAATAATGCAAGAGACACTATCTAATAATACCAGATACAAGCCTACCATCCCAGGTGAAAGCCTACATATGGCTAATTCCAGATGTAGTCAGGAGCAGTTTTCAAATTCAGGTGGTAGTAGATTGTGAAAGCAATCTCATGGGTCTTAATGTTTTTTTAAATGACACATTCTACATTCAATAACATAAAAGACAAAACATCAGAGTGCTTCACATGTAGGAAGGGTAAACATTAGTCATCAAATTTTTATTTCACTTTTTAATTTACTTCTATGTATGTGTGTACTGAGGCATAATGTAATAGTATTACTTATTGTGGGTAGCAGTCAAAAGCTTGAAAGCTACTGGTCTGAAGAAAACTCCTTTCAAACAATTCAATGGTTACAAAGGCTAAAATTACGTTGCTTTAGCATGGAGCCTCACGTTTTTATCTCAACCCTCACTAAAAAAACATTTTAAATGGAATTCTTATACATGACTGGTGGGAATGTAAATTGGTACAGCTGCTGTGAAAAGGTTTGGCGGTTCCTCAATAAGTTAAACATAGAGTTACCATATAACCCAGCAATCCCACTCCTAAGTTATACTCAAAAGAACTGAAAACGGGTGTTCAAACAAAACCTTGTATACAATGTTCAAAGCAGCACCATTCATACTAACCAAGAAAAAAAGAGGTGGACCCAATCCAAATGTCCATCAGCTGATGAACGAAAAAACAAAATGTGGTATTATCCATACCATGGAATATTATTTGGCCATAAAAAGGAATGATGTTCTGACACATCCTACAGTATGAATGAACCTTGAAAACATGCTAGGTAAAAGACTCCAGGCACAAAAGGCCACTTATTCTATGATTCCAATTATATGAAATATCCAGATTAAGAGAATCCATAGAAACAGAAACGAAGTTAGTGGTTGTCAGGTGCTAGAGGGAGTAGGGTATGGGGAATACCTGCTTAATGGGTACAGGGTTTCCTTCTGGGGTGATGAAAATGTTCTGGAACTAGACAGTGGTGATGGTTGTACAACACTATGAATGCTAAATTGTCATTAATTCTGTTACAAGTATTCTACCTCATTAAAAAATAACAGTAATAAAAAATTAACCATTTATTTTGTTATCCAGTATAAGCATATCAGTAAGCGAAATAAAAATTTTATTAAACAATATTTACTCTTATTGTATGCAATGTACTCTGCTATTTTTTATTCTGTTTCATTTCTTTCAATAGATGATTGGAAACCACAGTTTGGAAAACAGTGGCCTGTGGCACTAACAGGGCAGATCTGGAGACCTCTGTTCACATTGCATAGCCTGTTTCTTCTATAGCTACCTTCCCCTGTGTTTACAGCATTTCCACTGTGTAGCAACCAGTCAAATCCTATTACTTTGTAGGTTACTGTGTAATTACTACCTAACTTGTGCCACCTGGTAACTCCAGTGGGAAAGAAACACTGCAGGTAAGCAGCAGTGTGGATGAGGACAGAGACCCGTCCACATCTCCTCGGCCCTCACTGCTAGGCCACAGCACCTGCTGCCAGCCCCTGTGCCTCACAGCTGAGGACTGAGGGCAGGTCACTCCAGGGAAGCAGCTCTGAGCCAGTGAGAGAGGCGAGGTGGAGGTGAAGTATCCCAGACTCCTTGCCCGGTGCTGTGATCTCTGTGTGCTCTCTCAAACTCCCCAGAAGGCCCGAGTGCCAGCACCCAAAGCAATGCCGTGCTTGAAAACGCACCCTTCACCAGCTTCCTTCCTGCCCACCCCCCACCTCCCTACTGGGACTTCCTGGAATTGCCTCCCACATAAACTACATATACTCAAACTTTTGCCTCAGGGTTTGCTTCTGGGGAAACACCATCTAGGACAGTAGAGCAGTGTAACAGTGTTGTCTGGATCCAGGGCTGCAGAAAAAGGCCTGCTCTAGGAAAGCTACAATTTGGTAGGAAAACCAATGATTGTTTTTAACGCGAAAAACAAACAAAAAGCTTTACTCTTTACAGCAACAGCAGAGATGTATTCAAGGACCCAAGGAAGGAACAAAAAAACACCTGGGGATGTTAGCACCACAGATCTCCCTCCAGGATTCTGCATGTGATCAATGCTACTTGCAGGATGTGGTCCATGTTAAGCTCCCTGCAGGCTACAACCTTAGGCTTCTCTTAGTTACTGTGATGCTTTACTTCTTAGACATAGGTTAAGAAGGAAGGACTTTTTTATTTCCTTCAAAGAATCTTAGTCTTCAGCTAAAAATAACTCAGGTAATATGGAAAACATGAAGCGAGAAATACTATTTTGCTCATGATAATGTGCTAAGACAACTGTCTGTAAATCATTTTTGACCTTTTCATTATGTGCCTTTGAGGTCAATGGGGGTTAGGGGTGGGTACTGAACCCAAATCTTCATTAAAAGTAAGTTCTGATGAACTGTTGATATTTTCATTTAAAAATTATTGTTTTTCCAATGTAAAATCTACTACATGTTAAGCACTATAGTCAACATTAAATTTGCAATTCCTATAGAGGCTGAAAACAAATGAGAAACCTATGGCTAATTTTTCTTTGCATCTCCCATCTTCAGCAAGAAGGCAGAGCAGCAGCCTAGCAGCCTCTCTCAGGAAAGGACCATGACAGCTGCAGTTAAAAGCACATCTTTGCCTTGTGGATCACACCCCCTTTATCTAGTGTATGGATGAGTGGAGGAATGGGGATAAAAACTAAAGGACAAACGGGGTGGGATGGGGGGATGATTTGGGTGTTCTTTTTTCACTTTTATTTTTTATTCTTGTTCTGGTTCTTTCTGATGTAAGGAAAATGTTCAGAGACAGACTGTGGTGATGAACGCATAACTATGTTATCATACTGTGGACAGTGGATTGTATATCATGGATGACTGTATGGTGTGTGAATGTATTTCAATAAAACTGAATTTAAAAAAAAAAGCACGTCTTTGTTCTGACGGCTGCTCTTCCAACCTGCCAGGGGCCTCTGCCACTGAGGCGTGAATACTCACCCTGACCCTGCAGGGGGCGAGGGCAGCACTGAAGGGACATTAGCCTGAGGTTTCTCCTTCTCATTTTGCTTGAAGAAGGATTTGGCTTCTTTGGATGCAGCATCCACTTCCTTAGTCACCCTGTGCCAAGGAAAGAGACACGAGTTTACAAGAGGAATAAAGATAGAGAAACGAAATCTAAGAAAAGGAACTGAATAACAACTAAGGAAACACCCACTTGCCTTTCAATAAATTCTGGCTGCTGAGCTTTAGGACTAAAGTTTACTATAACAGTTCTAGAGAAAGACATTTTTCCTTACTAAAATTAACAAACGAACCGTCCCTTATTCCCCTGCCAGTATGACAGACACTCTGGTAGGCACCACTGAGTCCCAGCCCGTGGTGGGTTACTGACTGAAGGCTAAAAGGGTCTCTAAGTGGTAAATTAGTCCTCAGACTTAAAGGTCCAATAAAAGACCAAAGGGCACAAGTTGAGATGGAGATAGAAAATTTGAGAGAAAAAGACTGGAATTAATTCTAGAAGAGAAGCAACAGTATAAACAATTTAAAATACTCTGCCAAGTTCCAGTTCTACACCTAAACAACCAAAACGTGAAACAAAATTTCCTAAAACTGGCTAAAGTGGCACTAATTTGGTAGTGAAAGAAAGCTACATGACTGGGAATCCCATCCAATTCAAAGCTGGTCTGGAAAGCCTGCCATCGAAAAAAGCTCAGTCCTAAAAGCTCGAACAAGGATATTTATGGTACATAGGATTTGGGATAAAGAGACATGCCTAATGCCTGCCTAGGCTTGCCAGGTCAACAAAAACATCTGAGGAATTTTGTTTAAATTGCAACCTATCTTTAGGAGGATCCAAGAGCATGGTGTTCAGTGTTCACCCAGAATAAGACTGGCCAAGAATAATCACAGGTAAAGCCTATAAATTCCCTAAGTCTCTACTGATCCATTTTCTGTTCCTCCTTCTAGGCTTCTGGAGACCGAGACTGAATTTTCTTATTAAGAGTCATCTCACTTCTGCACTTAGCATGTGTTACGTGTCCAAGCGGCACGGAATAAGAGTCTGAGACTTTTTGTATTAAGAATCTTCACTGGGAAAGACTGCCAAGTTAATCTTGACGAGTGACTTTTTTTTTATTAAAAAAAAAGCCTATTACGCCACTGCTCCTGTTCTTGGGATGGCTCGCTATAACTCAGAGGATCAAATATAAACTGCCAACCCTCCCATTCAAGGCCTTCCAAAATCTGACCCTATTCTGTTAGGCTCAATTTGTGTGCCCCTTTACTCTCCCAAATCAATCTCTCAGTATAAGCATCAAGAGTCAAAAATAAGAAGAATTTATGTGCTAGATTAGAATGTCACTTAACAAATATTCACTCCTTCACTGCTGACTCACAAAAAAGATGACATTTCCCCATCCCACTGATGTTGATCTTGGACAAGACTTGCCTTGGCCAACGGAACATTGGCTGATTTGACAGGAACAGAAGCTTTTTTGCTGTTTCACTTGCCCCCTTGAGTTCCTCCTTTAGCCACAAGAAGAATATACTTCAAGTAATTCTGGTGTGCGATGCTGAGAGACACATGGTGCAGACCTGAATCCAACAAGCAGCCTGGAGCCAAGCTGAGCCACACCTAAATCAGCTGAAACTCACACACTGAGAGTGACATGAACTACAAATAAATGCTAAATGTATAACTCTGAGTTTTAGGGTGGTTTGTTACACAGCATTATTGTAGAAACAGCTGACACACTTACAGTTCATAAATGAGAAAACTAAAATCTAAGGGATTAGATCATTTGTACAAGACTATCAGAGATTAAGATGCAATGCTAGAGAGAACTCTATAGCAGACTGAATTTACAAATGGCTGCCACAGTACTTCTCATCCCACATGCTCTTCCAGAATCCTGCCACTCTGCCAATGACAGGAAGAGTCTGTCACACCCCCTGATCCTGGGTAGGCCTTTGTGACTGCCTTGACTCACAGAGTTCAAGGGAAGCAGCACTACCTGACTTTTGAGGCTAGCTCATAAAAGGTGATGTAGCTTCCATCTGGCTCCCTCTCTTGAGAATGCACCACAGGAGGCCCAAGTTACCACATAAGAAGTCTGGCTAACCCTAAAGCTGCCATGCTGGAGAGACCATATGGACAGACCACAGAGATAGACAGATGCCTTCAGAGCCTGTACCAGCCCCTAGGTGTTTAAGACTTTCTAGCTCAGGAGGCAAAGGAGTGAGGAGACCTTCAAGATAGCCCAGACCTAGCCACTATCTGATCAAAACTGCCCAAGAGACCCTGAGCAGGAAACACATGGCTGAGGCCCTGCCACCTTCAGAACTACGAGATATTATAATAAAGTGGCTATTTATTTAAGCCTCCAAATTTTGGGGTGATTTACTACATAGCTATATAGATAATCCAAATCTAAATCTCAGGCTTGATACAGAGTGCCACAGTATTGGGCCCAAGAAAGTTTCTTTAAATCTCCTTGCTCTGGGTAGAATCTGAGACAAACCTGAGATGGCTAATGAAGAACAAATGGAAACTTCTGCTTACACATGTAAGTGTGAGCACATTTTAGTCTCCAATTCCTACCCAAACCCTACTAAACAGTGGTAAAAATAAATTTAAAATGGCAAATATATACAAGGACAATGGAAAGATGTTTAAGACAAGAGAGGTCAATCAAATTTTCTGAAGGTAGTAAGAAAATAGACAAGCAGTAACTAACTTACGTTTTTGCTTTCTCTGACTTCCTAAGCCTGTGGCCAACTTAATAAGCAAGCCCATCTATACCAGAGTCCCCTAGAGGGGCTCAGTAAACTGAAGCACCAGGAAACTTTGAAGGTAGAGGAGAGAAGCAGGGCTAAAACTGGTTGAAAGTCTGCATAAGGAAAAACTAGTCTCCAACCACCTTCTAAACTGCACCCCCCCAACACACACACACACACACACACACACACACTCCCCAACCCAGCAGAAGGCAGAAGCTTACTCTTTGGAGAAATGAAAACCATAAAAGTTCCAGACTCACAAAACGCAGGGCCTTTCCTGAAAACAAGGGAATTAAATGAAAATCTACTTAGTCACTCTTCCCTTGCCACAGCAACCTTGGAGCCTATGTGTTTCAGTTGGCAGAGTTACAAGATGGAGTGCTACCCAACCCATATTGGATTTGGCATCAGCAAGAAATATTATGTACTGTGCCAAGGAACTCAGTTGCTGGGTTTATTTGTTACCCCAGAATAGCATAGTCTAGCCTCACTATTATATCAATTCAACTAATAAGAAATCCAGAAAAAGAAAAAATAAGAGGTTAACAATAAAATAAAGGACAAAAATCATGTCCTCTCACCTAGAAATAAACATGATTTTCCACAAAAAGAACCACAGGACATATAATGTAACAACAACAAAAAGATCCACGTCAAAGTGAAATTTCTGAATTTTGGTGATAGAGATCAAATGGCACAAGTTACAGGGAAAGGAAAAGCAGCCTTCAGGCAATGCACATTTGGTTTTGCATATGTTTTATCATAGGATTGATGAGACTCAGCAGTAATCTAAGATAATTCAGTAAACATTTTCTGAAAAGCAGCCTAGATCCAGACACTGTGCTAGATTTGGACATATAAAAAGACATGACATGGTGTCCGTCCTTAGGGAACTCACAGTCCAGCAGGACAGCCAAGCCTGTACACAGTCATGATGATACATGACACAATACACAGTAAATGCCACAAGGAAAGCACGGAAAAAGTCGAACCTGCGGGAGTATCTCTATTAACTTCTTAGTGCCAAAGTCCTATTCTTAGTTACTAGGAATCAAGCTATATAAGCTGGTATATTTCTCTCACAGACGTTGGTAACTGATCCAAAGTAAAACTAGCAGAAGATTACTCTTCCTAAATAGCATGCCTACCAGAACTCCACCTTAAAAGCCTTAAAAGAGCAATAAGAGATTCAGTTATCAAATATCTGCAAGTAGGAGAATAGTTAAATTATAAATCATAAGAGGTAATAACCCTGACAGGAAAAGACCCACTATTAGCAGTAGCTAATTCAAATGTTCTCAGCAGAAATTCCATTTTAGCTTCATTTTCACTTACTCAGAACTTCCTGACAAGTCTTTATTTAGGCAGAAACTTTTCCATAACTGGCCTTTTCCAAAAAGGTGAATCATTTAGGAAAGTCTGAGCTAACAGGCTCAACTGGTTATGTGATTGGGAAGGATAAAAAGTACTATTTTTCACTATTCCCCAAGGTTAATAAGCTATTTAGAAATACACATCTTTCAAGTGGGGAAAAAATGTCAAAATTCCAAAATTTAACAATTAAAACATGGTTAAAAAACTGAAAGACTAACTTTATGCTAACACTACCTTATGCTTATACTTACAAATTCTTCCCATGTCATCACTAGCTCTTTCTCACATTTCTTAAAGATGTAGTAATGCTCTTAACTTGATACAAAGACAAAAGAAAAAGCAGAATAATGTCAAGAGATTGAAAGATATGTTCAAATCTATACACCAAGTTTGTATGCATTGTCAATTAAATGTCAGACCTCCCAAATTCCCCAATGAAGATTCTTTATAAACCTGATATTCAAGTGTAAATAATTTAAGTTTAAGGAAAAATAAATAACACATCTTGCCAACATGTCAACTATTAAGAGGGTTTTTGTTTTCTTTAGTGGGAGGAGGTTACAGAGAACATTTACTTGTCATAATATGTATTTCTGTTATCTGATTTTTTGTATAGAATGATGTATTACTTTTTAAATATAAAATGTGTTTACATATTTATGAAAAATTGTGTTTCCATACTCATATTTCTTTGTTTTTGAAACATAGTGCTGCCCTCTTCTGACAGATGATGGAAACAGCAGACTCCCTGAAAACTTCCATTATTTAAAATTACCACCCATTTGCTTTCAAAAATGTAACAGGAAATTTGTGGTAGGTGAGTACATTAATATTTATAAACAAGCCCACAAAACTTAATTATTTCTCATAGCAACAGTTCTTCACAAATTTTTCTTATTCTGTATGTAGGGGTAGTGGGAGAGTTATAAATAAATCTTTTCTTTGATATCCTACATGACATGTAGAAACTAACTCAAGCCAAGAAACACTTAGCTTCTAAAAATTTTAAAACCTATAATCCTAATGATATATTAATACACTTTTGGTTCTTATTTTTTATAGGACTTCCAACCCATTGAAGGTTTATCATCAGTGTTGTTATTCCCTGTTTTGTAAATCTCAAACATTTCCAGGTGTGATTTCTGGCAGCAAAAGAAAGCATTACTAATTTACATTATCAAAAATTATTTGATGGATTCCACAAATTATTACCAAGGAAAAGGGGTACTTTCGCAACAGAGAATTCTGACAGATATTGTTTTAAGTGATCAAACTTAATGCCCTGAGAAGGACATATCATCAATGTTGTATTTTTGTCTAAAATGATTCATTTGAAGCTAATCATGAGGAAACAGTCCAACAATCCAAACTGAGGGACATTATAAAACACAAATGGCCCTGACTCTTCAAGACATGATCAGTAGCCTCACTGCATTATATAGAATCTAGACTAGCTCAGAGGCCATCAAACTTGCATGAGGAGTCACGTGTGATGTGAACTGTGTGCTCATCATGAGCAGCAGTAAGACATTACAATATGTGCAGGCTGTTTCGTCTACTGAAACTACAAAATACATAAAACGATAGAATATAAGGATTTATTTTTATAACAATTTTAGAATAATTTTATCCATTAATCAGGTGTGAGTTTTTAAATTTATGGTTTAAAATTAGGAATGTAAAACTGGTATTATTTCTTTGTAGTCCTGATTTACTAACGGCAAACAAGCCTGACTGGATGCTTTTGTCCAGAAAATACACACCTTTTCTGAATGCAGCAGGAACACTAGTTTTACCCTATCATCCTTCAGATACTGAGTTCAGATTTTGATTTTGATTGTGGAGTGCTAAAACTACCGAGTTCTCTGCAGAGATGTACTGGCTAGTAAAGTAATGGTTCCACCAAAACTTCAGCAGCATTTACATACAAATAAAAAAGAAGCAAGTTCAAAATCTAAAGAATTTTTTGAAAGAAGAGTACTGAACTACAAGGCCAACAGAAGCAGATGTTCAAAATTCTATACATGAAAGTTAGTGCTTTGTGGGCTTCTGTTAAAGGAGCACAAGCAGTTGCTGAGACTAAAAAAACAAACACCATTGCCAAGATATTAGTGAAATACTGTTAACAAAGTTATCTGCTTAGAAATGTTGGTGAATCTATGGCAAAGAAGGTAGCTCAAGTACAAATTTCCAATGTCACCACTGCTTGATGTACTCAAGATCTGGCTTATGATATTGAAGACTATAAAGTTAGCAAAATAAATACTTGTTGCAACCTGAAGAAAGCCTGATACTGCTAACATGGAAAATCTTTTATTATGTGTGTAATCTAAACACGAGAGTAATATAGAGGATTCTTTTATTAGTTTCTTGCTGACAAACACAACTAACACTGATCTCTATAATAAACTAGGATTACACTGCCAACAAATGTGGTTTAGAATTTAAGTATCTGAAAAGAGTATGCTCTGATGGTGCAGGTGCATGACAGGAAAACAATTTGGATTAAGAAGCTTGTGCTAGAACTTAATGCTCTGCTTCCTTTAACAAGAAAATCTTGCTACCAAAAAAAAAAAGAGAAAAAAGCCAAAAAACCTCACTATACTTAGTAGAGTATTAAAAATTGTGAGATATGTAAAGGCTTATGCCATAATATTTTTTACATTGTGCAAAGTCAGTAACGAATATTTAAGTTTACTCTCATTACATGTGATAAACTAAAATATGAACATAAACATGCATGTTATGTTGTAAGCTGACATATAGTTGTTATGAAAGGACAATTATAAACTATGGAATTAACTTAGTATTTCTGCAAGAAAAAAATAACCAGATGGTCCCCAATTTTAAAAATCTCAATTGGACAGTAAAACATGCATACTTGTTTATCTGATGTCTTTGGTATTTCTAATTATTTTAATGCTTTCATGCAAGGAAGAAATTCAACACGTTTTTTTGGTAGCAAATAAAAGGGCAAAGATGAAAATTAGAAACCTGGAAGAAAGTTTCTACAAATTGACATGTTTCATAAAACAATAATCATCAGCGAAGCAGGTGGTGATCTTGATATTATGCATCTGTAAAAAGTTGTATCACTGAACACTTTATCAATATCTAATAGAATGTTTTGAATTTTATTTTCCATCAAAAGAATAACCATGCATTAGAAATTCATGTCCCAGAATTCTTTTATCCCTTAGGAATAGTGCTGTCATCAATCCAACTTAGATTAAATAAATTAACAAGAAAGAAGTGAGTTCATTTGTCACATTAAAACTAAATATTAATGTGAACAGTGTTTACTCAAAGTGTATGTCTAGATGTTTAATATTGAGAATTGCTATTTTTACTCTTAGCTTTGTGTTCAGTTTTAATTACAGAATTTAAATAAAAGATATGTGTATCAGAGTTATTCCCTGTATTAATCACCAATGCTCACACTTTCAAAGAATGGCATGTATAGTTATATAATCTTTTGCTATCTTATGTTCATTTTGATTATATTTATTAAAATGTAATTTTAAGTCTAATGAATCTAATAATTTAAAATTTCAGCTTGCATTTTATACATCTTTTTTTTTAATTCTGAAATCAATTCAAAGTTATAGGAACAGTTGCAAAAACAATACAAACCCCATTACACAGAACTCCAGCATACCCTGACCCCCCTCCCCCGATACCCTAATCCACCAACTTCAACATGCTGTCACATCGCTATTTCTTTCCCTCCCTCCCTATCTGTCATCCATCATCTATTGCTCTGTCTTCTGAACATACGAGAGCTAGCTGCACACATCCTTGAACAAACACTATAATTCACATATACACTTCCCATGAACAAGAACATTCTTTTATGCAATCCCATTAAGTGCAGCTAAGAAGTACAAGAGATTCAACAATGATACAAAGCTTACATTCTGTATTTCCTTTTCCTTATGTCTCAACTGTGTCCCTTTGAGCCTCCTGTCCTCCATCCTTCGATCCCATCCAGGTTCATCCTTGGCATTTGTTCTAGTTTGCTAATGCTGCAGAATGCAAAACACCAGAGATGGATTGGCTTTTATAAAAAGGGGGTTTATTTGGCTACACAGTTACAGTCTTAAGGCCATAAAGTGTCCAAGGTAACACATCAGTAATCGGGTACCTTCACTGAAGGATGGCTAATGGCGTCCGGAAAACCTCTGTTAGCTGGGAAGGCACGTGGCTGGCGTCTGCTCCAAACTTCTGGTTTCAAAAACGGCTTTCTCCCAGGACGTTCCTCTCTAGCAAGCTTGCTCCTCTTCAAAACGTCACTCACAGCTGCACTGAATTCCTTCTCTCTGAGTCAGCTCATTTATATGGCTCCACTGATCAAGGCCCACCCTGAATGGGTGGGGCCATGCCTCCATGGGAATATCTCATCAGAGTCATCACCCACAGCGGGAGGGAGCACATTCCAAGCAAATCTAATCAGCACCAAAACATCTGTCCCACAAGACTACATCAAAGATAATGGCGTTTGGGGGACACAATACATTCAAACTGGCACAGCATTCAATTGTCATCTATTTAGACTGTCTTTTTTTTTTTTTTTTTTTCAATTGTGGAAACATATATAGAGCCTAAATCTTCCCATTCCACCCCCTCCCTAGCATTCCATTAGTGGGATTAATCACATTTAGAATGTTGTAATGCTCTTTCCCATCATCCATTACTAGAAATTTTCCTTCACCTCAAACAGCAACCCTACACTCATTTCTTAACTCCCCATTGCCCCCTCCCCCATTTCTCTTAACCCATAGTCTACGTTTCATCGCTATGGTCATATTCTCTGATAATTTCTTTGTGTTTACCATGGGGCTTAAAATTAACCTCTTAAATCCATAACCATCTTGTTTTTCTTTGATACCACCTTAACTTCAATAGGACACATAAACTATGTTCCTATACTCCTCCATTCCCCCACCTTTATGTAGTTGTCTAAAATTACATATTTTAAATCGTTGAGTTGTCATTAGAGTTTGTGTATTTTATATCATGTAGGAAGTAAATAGTGGAGTTACAGTTCAAAAATTATTGACTTCTATTTGTATTCCACTGTGGTCAGAGAATGTGCTTTGAATATTTTCAATTTTTTTTTTTTTTTTAAATTTATTGAGGCTTGTTCTTTGTCCCAGCTTATGGTCCCTTCTGGAGAAAGATCCATGATCACTAGAGAAAAATGAGTGTCCTGGTGATTTGAGATGTAAGGTTCTATATATGTCTGTTAAAATTCTCTATATCTCTTTCTCCTTTCTTTGTTTCTCTGTCGGTAGGGCTCCCTTTAGTATCTGAAGTAGGGCAGGTCTTTTATTGACAAAGTCTCTCAGCATTTGTTTGTCTGTGAAAAATTTAAGCTCTCCCTAAAATCTGAAGGAGAGTTTTGCTGGATAAAGTATTCTTGGTTGGAAATTTTTCTCTCTCAGAATTTTAAATATGTCATGCCACTGCCTTCTCGCCTCCATGGTGGCCGCTGAGTAGTCACAGCTTAGTCTTGTGTTGTTTCCTTTGTATGGGGTGAACTGCTTTTCTCTTGCTGTTTTCAGAACTTGCTCCTTCTCTTCAGTATTTGAGAGTCTGATCAGAATGTGTCTTGGAGTGGGTTTATTGAGATTTATTCTATTTGGAGTTCACTGGGCATTTATGCTTTGTGTGTTTATATTGTGTAGAAGGTTTGGGAAGGTTTCCCCAAAAATTTCTTTGAATACTCTTTCTAGACATTTACCCTTCTCTTCCCATTCTGGGACACCAATGAGTCTTAAGTTTGGATGTTTTATTTTATCTATCGTATTCCTGAGATCCATTTTGATTTTTTTCTCCATTCTTTCTTTTGTTCTTTCATTTTCTGTTCTGTGGACTTCTAGGACACTGAGACGTTGTTAAACTTCCTCTAATCTTGTATTGTGAGTATCCAGAGTCTTTTTAATTTGGCCAACAGTTTCTTTTATTTCGATAAGATCTTCTATTTTTTTATTTACTCTCGCAATTTCTTCCTTATTCTCTTCTAGGATCTTCTTTACGTTGCTTATATCCTGGGTCATGGTCTTCTTCATGTCCTTTAAATCCTTTGCCATGTTTTTGTTCCTTGATTGCAGTTCTTTGATTAATTGTGCCAAGTATTGTGTCTCTTCTGATATTTTGATTTGGGTGCTTGGAACTGAGTTCTCCATATCATCTGGTTTTATCATATGCATTAAGATTTTCTGTTGTTTTTGGCCTCTTGGCATTTGCTTTGCTTGATAGGGTTCTTTCAAGTTGTAAAAAAAGATACCAATCTAATTTTTCAGAAACAGAAATTGGTGGCGTACACTTTCTCTAACTAACCAGCAGATGGTGTCTGCGAGTCACCTATACCCCTCAAGTCAGTTCTCCTCAACTTTGTCCTTGTGGTGTGTGGGGAAATGATTCTTGTGGGGCTCAGATGGTGAACTCAGTTTGGGTGTGTTGCTGGAGCTGACCGCCCTGAATGTGGGGTGTGTGTCCGGGTGGCCAGGGAGGAAGGGCAGCTTTAATATTCAAACCCCCCAGGTGTTCCCGGAGATTCAAGGCCGCCGCAAGAGTCTAAGCCTTCATTTCAGTTCAGCCCCTGACCCTCTCTCTCACTGACCCACAAACCACCAGACCTGGCATAGCGTCCCTGGGTTTTCCGAGCGGGCCCCCTTTCTCAGCTATGATCTTCCAGGACCTCTGCTGAGTGAATGCTGTGCTACATCACCAGTGTGCGCCATCTCTCAAGGGAAGCCCCGGGCTGCTGGGCCGTGCAGGGGCACTCTCAGCCTGATGCAAAGATGGCCAAACGGGGTGTCTCAATCCACCCCCTCCTCGCACAGTTCCTCCTTCCCAGCTCCGGGACAACTGGTGGGGCTCTGGGCTGTGGGCATGGCCCTGGGCAGGAGTGTCTCCAGCCCTCCGGGGAGCCAGCTGCAAGCTGCGGGGTTTCTTTCTACTTCCAGCTCTCCCCTCTGCTCCCCTGGCCCTAAGGATATCTGCAGCGGGCTATCCTCCAGGCCAGACACCGAGAGGCCGGCTCAGCCCTCTCCTGCCGTGTTTTACTGCGTGGTTCCCACTGTCACAACCGCAGCTGCTCCTGGGTTTTTCCTTTATCTTTTTTTTTTTAAAGAACCAGTCGGTCTCCAAACGCCAACCCCTGGCTTCCCCACACCGCAGCATGGCTGCAGGTCTTCCAGCCAGCTTACTCACTTGTTTCAGAATGCAGACTCCCGGTTTCACCAAGTATACGGCCCCTGTGGTACTAGCAGATCTCATCCAGCTGGTGCATCGCTGAAACTGGTATTCTGAGTCACTTTCTGGTTTTTGTCTAGTATTTTTCATGGAGGTGTTGTTTTGCCCTGTCTCACCTAGCCGCCATCTTAGGTTCTCCAAGAATCGCATTTTATACATCTTTAAATTTTAGTTTTTTAGTAATTCCTTTTTATTGTATTTTACAAAAATATTGGTCTGCAACAGATTAAAAATTTAAATTTTTTAAAAAGTTAAAAGCTATCCTTCACAGTAGACAGTCTAGATAATAATCTGTATAACTGTTAAATTTGCTGGATGTAAGAATTATATTGTGTTAGGAAGGAAAAAGCCCTTCTTAGAAAACATGTGCTGAAGTATTTATGAGTGAAGTGTTATGATGTCGACAAGTAATTTTCAAAAGGGTCAGCCAAAATAAAAAGGAGAGAATGATATAAATAGTGAGAGGGAGGCAAAATATTAACAAAGTGGTGAGTATGGATGATACGTGTACGGCTGTTGGTTGTAAAACTACTTGTACAACATTTCTGTAAGTACGAAATTTTTCAGAAGAAACAGTTGAGAATATTTTTTTAAATAATAAAAAGTTTTGCTCCATACCATTCATAAAACTGATAATGCCAAATTCTTTTTTTAAAATTGTGGTGTTACTGGATAAAATGACTGTTGGAAATTAGATATATTTTTAAGAAATTAATGTTAGGGGAAATTGCATTTTCAGAAAATCAATGGGTCTAATTACTGTCAAGGAAAAGAAATGTGACCATCTAGAAAATAATTACTGATTGGTAATTCATATGTTCTCACTTAGCTCCAAATTATAGATTTGCTGTTTTCACATAATAAAATTTAAATAAAGCGGGGGAAAAAAAATTCTAGGCTTGTGGCTCTTATCTAGAACAGCCAGGAGGCTAAACTAGTCAAGGCATTATTAAGCCCTTACTGTTTTTCTATACTATAGTTAACAAACCTCATGAATCAATTAAAAAAGTAATATAAAGGTGAGGTTATAACAATGGAACCAAATTTCTCTCCCAACACTTCCAATTTTTACCTGATTTCAGAGGCCTCACTGGGGCTCCTACTTCACAGTCAAGAAAAGTAATGAAGGAAGAAATGACTTACCCAATGTTACAAAGCCTGGCAATGACCAAGTGAAACCAAATACTTGCTTCTGTTCAGCAGACCACTTCATTACCGTTATGTGAAAAGACCTTTCTCATGTTCCCTGATAATTCACGGAGCCCTTGTTTTCCTTGAGTTCAAGTATAACTTTCAAAATATTAAGATGGATTGGAATAAGGATAGATGTCTAACACCATTTAGAAATACAATCACTTTTAAAAGAACAAGTTTCAAAGTTTGAAGGTCATTTTACCTGACTTCTTCACCAGCAAAATCAAAGACCTTGGTGATTTTAACCTTTTCTATTTCTTTAGGTTTCTCTAGCTCTTCTGCTCTGACCAACAATTTACTTGAACTCATCTCTTCAGTCTCTTCTCCTCTCTATGAAAAAAGTAAACAATATGATCAGTTTCACAAAAGGATAAAACCTAGAAGAATCATCCAAATATTCTATGTATAGCTGTTATTAAGTGTTTCATCTCTAAACAGCTAAAATCTATTGAAAATTTATTTAATAAGAAAAGCTTATTTTTCCTACCATAGGGAATGCTTTGCTTTTCACTTAGGAGAGTAGGCCATTTAATCTGATTTCTGCTTCAAACTTCAAATCTCAGTTTGTAAATAAAATCTCCCTGGGGAGGACAGGGTATTTCTGGAGAAGCATTCACCTCTCAACTTACCTACCTTAACTTGTGTACTTGGAGGCACTTTTGATTTTGGTCCCACATCATTGAGGAAGCTGGCCCAGAGCTCATCCTCCTTCTTTTTTCTTGCATCCTCTGACCCAATGCCTTTTTCCTGCTCTGCAGCTGTGTCTTCCTCCTCACTGCTACTTCCTCCAGATTCTGCCTTAGAATCCTCTCCTTCCTCGTCTTCTAATGAGAGGCCACCTTGTTTTCTCTTCCTGATCACCAACAGTCACAAGGAAAAGGAAAGATAAGACAGAATACAAAATGATATGAATTATTTCCTCCCCAATTCCAGACATTATCTTGTGGATCAGAGAAAACTTTCAAATCTGGAGACTACTGATTAACACACCTGGTGGGGGGGAGGGAGGCAAGCTGAGATTTTGTGGGGGGAAAAGAGAATTCAGCTCTTACAATTAGCATTGTCCCCGAACATTTAGAAATAAAATATATGTTTGACTTATAAGCCAGGACCAGCTATTTTCATCAAGAAAACATCCAAAATTACCTCACAGACTCAATATGTCCATGAAGTATTTTAAGAACATACACATGCCAGACATTTTTTGACTTTTTAAAGACAGTCCTTTAAAAAACACTCTCCATTTAGAGAACATGTTCTAATAAGAAGAAACTCAAATTTATTTGCACTTTCTTTCCAGAGATCTCAGGAGGGAAAAATCAGTATTTCTTCTCACTTTCTGAAGACAGGAAAGTTGGAACACAGAAAAATTCAAGAATAAAAGAACTGGGTTCAAGACATGTAAAAGTAAACTGCTTCTTAGACATGTTTTGGACATGAGGTAAATTATCTTAGGCTTAAAATTCTTTTTTCCCTTTTAATAAACTATAATTTGTTTTCTGCTTTAATGCCCAGGAAGACAGAACCACCAACCAAAGAGAGATAAAAGACTTCTATGGAAGATGCCTTTATCTAATTTAAATAAGAGGTCAGCATTTTCATACATTTTTGGTAGGAGTATAAATCAGTACCATGTCAATAGAAGGCAATCTGCTAATTCTGATAAAAAGTTACACTGCATACACCCCTGAATCAACAATTCTACTTCTACAAATCTGATTTACACATGTACATGTACATGTATACAAAAACATACACAAAGAAAATTCACTGCAGTCTTTCTTGTTGTAGTAAAGACCAGGTACAATCTAAGCATCCCTCAATAAGAGAATGCTTATTAAGGTATGGTCTAGCTATGTAATTTAACAAACATGCAGTCACTTAACTATCTCCAAGATGTGAAATAAGCAAAGCAAAAAACAATATATGTAGCATGCTACTATCTATATTTTGAAAAAGAGGGTAGGAAATAAATACATACATGCTTGTACATGCACAGACTAGCTCTGGTAACATAGTTCTGAGGAAAAACAACAAGGGCTGGGGAGAGGACATATGTTTTCATACTGGTGGAATTTTTTGCTTTTTACCATGTGCACACCTATTAAATTTTTATTTTTTAAACTAAAGCTCAAAAATTTTTAAAGCTTGCCAGAGACTAGGAATTTAATCCTAAAATATCAGCA
Source organism: Choloepus didactylus (assembly GCF_015220235.1). Lineage (NCBI taxonomy): Eukaryota > Metazoa > Chordata > Mammalia > Pilosa > Megalonychidae > Choloepus > Choloepus didactylus. The sequence goes on from NC_051328.1 coordinate 30,743,109, forward strand.
AATGTTTCCCTTGAAGAGAATAAAGCAAGAAACCCTGGCAATAAGAAATCTCTAGACCAATCCCAGTACACAGAAGAGTTGTGACAAGAGTCCCTGACTTCTAAGAACCTTGAGGGCAGCATCACCTGGCCGGAATGCTCTGGGACTTTCTTTTTTTCCCTTTGGTTTTCTGTGTCTGCTCTTCACCATCCACTTCATCTTCCTTCACTAATTCATTTACATCATCTTCACTATACTCTTCACCTGAAATCACATAATAGGGTGGTCAGACAGGAAGGTTTTCACATCAAGACAAGACATTTTCATCAGGAAAAAAAGTTCTTTCCACTGTCCATTACTTTCCTCTTATTCTTCATCTTACTAAATGTCATTTCCTTAGGGAAGTCTTCCCTGTCCCTGAAGTGTAGGCTAAGTTACCCTATTTTAGCCTTCCACAGCAGATTATACTTTCTCCTCTGTAACTCTCATCCCACTTGCAAGTATTTAATGTTTGTAATTCCTGTCATGCTCTACATTCCATGTGGGTATTGACCCCATCTGTTCAGATTTGTAAGGTTTTGCTGAATGAATAAACAGAAATTCAAATTCTACTAATGTACCTTTCGAAGAAACAGATGGTCCCACCTCATCTTGGGTATCTTTCAAAAGTAATCAAGACACCTTGTCTTTTCAATAAAAGAGGTTTAGAAAGAGGCCTAAAGACTTGCAGTTAAACACAGCAGAAGGAATAAAACACATCTATTCCCCTCTTCACTGATACTGAAGTGGCCCTGACAAACGAGTTGACTGGATGCCCCGTTTGACCACGCTCTGTGAGCATCAGTCAAACCCTGCCCACTCAGATTCAACTACTTTTTTTTTTTACTTCATACAAACTTTTATTTGAAGTATAATATACTTTCTGAAAAGCACACAAATCCAATGTACAGCTTAATAAAATTACACAAAGTAGACACACTTGTATAACCAGGACTCAGGTCGCGAAACAGAACACGACAGCATCCCCGAAGCCCGCTTGTGCCCCCTTCCAGGACTAACCCTCCCTTTGGGAACCACAATCCCGACTTCTAATACCACAGATTAATTATGCCTGTTTTTCAACAACCAGAACGCTTTTCTGTCCGGCTTCCTTCTCCTCAACATGGTTTTTGTGAGAGTCGTCCATATTGTGCAATATAGCTGTAGTGCTAGTTTGAATATTCCTGTACATCCAGTTTTTAAGTATTTTGCGCACAACAACGAACCAAGGATCACTGGACACTTGAGAAAAACTTCCAATACAAAAGACAAGATCCAATACAAATAAAAGAAAAGGAATTCAGAGAAAACAGAACAATGGAGAGAGCAGGAAAAGGCCTAAAAACTAAACACTTAAAAAGAAGAGTTTACAAATAATATCCTTAAAGATATAAGGGAGTCCAGTCAACCAAGATGGCAGGGTAAAATGCTCCAGGGTGCTGTTCCCCAACAGAATCTTTGAATAACTAGCAAAAAAATGGTAAAGTCATCTTCCTGCAAATGTATGGAGCCAGCCTACGGTCTCACTGTGGGACCCTGGCCCTGTGCCAAACGGAGCAGAATTACTCCTATGTGAATACTGGGGTGCCTATATGTTGGTGCCAATCTTTTGAGTGGCAACTGAAAGACTAAACCAGGAAGCTGGGCTCTGGCTCACTCTCTCAGGACTGGCCTGCAGGCAGAAGCAGCTAGCAGACCACTAGAGCAGTATAATGAACAATTGAGTTGAAGAGGCCTAGGGCAAAGGATTATCTAATTCATGTCTTACAACACTGTACCAAAGAGGGGAGAAAGCATATTTCACAGGGAGTAGAAGGGATGTTCAAATTCCTGTAAATGGTGAAATTCCTAAGAATACGAGCAAGCACAAGTCCAGGAAAAAGACTCAGGCTCAGAAAAGACAAACAGGACCCTGTACTTCACATTTGCCTGGGGCTGATTCTTCTTGACAGGAGGGCTAAACACTGAAGGAGAACATGGCAATGGAAAGCCAATTGGCAAAGACTGTGAATGTGTTTTTGTCATGGTTTGTTTGTTTTTGGTAGCTCCTGGCACTCAAGGAAATCTCTTTCATATTATGAGGTGAATACTAAAGGAATGGACAACTCTGGAACTAAATCCCAAAGTCAACACTTAAGATATTAATCTGTACAGTGTATATCAGATTACAGAAGGAAAGACAAAGAAAAAGGAAATGATGACCCATTAAAAGGAAAAAAAATAAAAATCCAGAAACCATCAATAAAGACCAGACTTTGGAAACAGCACATAAATATTAAAAAAAAAAAAAAAAAAAAAAAAATCCTCAACTACTCAAGGAGATAAAGGAAAACACACAGAAAGAACTAAAAGATATATGAAAACAATAAATGAACAATATGAGAATCTCAATAAAGATACAGAAATTTTTAAATGGGAGCAAACAGAAATACTGAAGTTGAATACCACAAATAACTGAGGTGAAAAATCCCCAAAGGGTTTCAACAGCAGATTGGAGCTGGCAGAAAAATCAGTGAGCTCAAAGACAAGATAAATGAAAGGACTCGGGCTGAGGAGTAGAAAGAAAAAAGAGTGAAAAAAGTGATCAGAGACTAAAAGATCTATGGGACACCATCAAGCATATAAATATATGCATTATGGGAGTCCCAGAAGGAGAAGAGAGAGAGAAAGGGGCAGAAGGAATATTAAAAAAACTTCCAAAATTTAACATGAGACAAAACTATGGACATTTAAGAAGCCCAATGAATCACAAACAGGATAAACTCAAAGAGAGCCACACCTCAATACAAAGTAGTCAAACTGTCCAATGCCAAGGACAGGGTGAGACTTCTGAAAGCTGCAGGAGAAAAGCAACATGTTACGTTACAAAGGAGTCCCAATAAAATTAAATGCTAATTTCTTATCAGAACCCATTGAGACAAGAAGGAAGTAGGATGAAATATTTACAGTACTGAAAGCAAGCAACTGACAACCAAAAATTTTCTATCTAGTAAGAATGTCTTTCAAAAATGAGGGAGATATTAAGACATTCCAAGATACACGAAAGCTGAGGGAGTTCACCAACACTAGACCTGCCCTAAAAGCAATGCTGAAGAGAGTCCTTCAGACTGAAAGGAAAGGACACTAGACATGGATAGAAGTGTCAAAAAGAAATAAAGACCCCTGGTAAAGGTAATGATGTGGATAATTATAAATCTGGTACTGGTGTATTGCATTTTTTGGTACATAACTCTACTTCTTATTTTTAACAGGTTCTAAAATGCAAATACACTAAAAGTAATGATAAATCTACGGTTTGAAGCTTACACAGTATAATGATATAGTGTGCAACAAGTGCAACAATAAGGTTGGGAAATGGAAAGGTACAGGAACAATGTTTGTGTGTGCTGTTGAAGTTAAACTGGTATCAAAACAAACTTGATGGTTATAGATTTGGAATATTAAAATTTAAGACCCATGGTAACCACAAAGAAGATACCTGAAAAATATATACAGAAGGAAATGAGAAGGGACTTAAAATGGTACAGTACAAAAAATCAAATAATATGAAAGTAGACATTAACAGAAGAAGAGAGGGACAAAAAAGTCATGACTTACAAAGACCAAACAGCAGAATGGAAGAAGAAAGTCCTGCATTATCAACAATTCCTTTAAATGTAAATTGATTAAATGCACCAGTCAAAAGGCAGCCATTGGCAAAATGGATAAAAAAGCATGACCCAACTATATGCCTATTCACAAGAGACTCAGCTTAAATTCAAAAATTCAAGTAGGTTGAAAATGAACGGTTGGTAAAAAAAATATATATATATATATATATGCCATGCAAATAGTAACCAAGAGAGCAGGGGTAGCTATACTAATATGAGATAAAATAAACTTTTAGTCAAACACTGTTACAAAGTACAAAGAAATTCACTAGTATACTGATAAAGGGGTCTATTCAACAGGAAGACATAACAATTACAAATATATATGCATATAACGGCAGAGCCTCAAAATATATGAAGCAAGTATCGACAGACTTGAAGGGCAAAATGGACGGTTCTGCATTAAAACTAGGAAACCAATACACCACTTTTAATAATGGATATAACTTCTAGACAGAGAATCAATAAGGAAATAGAAGACTCGAACAATACTACAAACCAACTAGACCTAACAAACATACAGACATACAGAAAACACTTCAGCCAACAGCAAAAAAACAAAACAAAACAAAACAAAAAACATATTCTTCTCGTGCACATGGGAAATTCTCCAGGATAAACCATTTGTTAGGCCACAAAACAAGTATCAATAAATTTAAAAATATTGAAATTATACAATGTAATTTCTCCAACCACAATAGAATGAAGCTAGAAATAACAGAGAGAAATGGAAAACTCAGAAATATGTGGAAATTAAGCAACACACTCTTAATCAAAGGGTCAATGGGGAAGGAAATTAGGAAATATTCTGAGGCAAATGAAGATGAAAACACAACATACCAAAACTTATGAGATGCAGCAAAGGCAGTGCTAAGGGGAAATTCAGTGCTCTAAATGCATACTTTAAAAAAGATCACAAATCAGAGACCTAACCTTAGAATTGGAAGATCTCAAAAGAAAAGACCAAAATAAACCCAAAGCAAGCAGAAGGAAGGAAATAACAAAGATTCCAGCTGAGATAAATGAAATAGAGAATAAAAAAATGAGAGAATCAATGAAATCAAAACTTGGTTCTTTAAAAAGATCAGCGAGATAAAAAAAAAAATCCTTTAGCTAGACTGACAAAAAAGAGAAAGGACACAAACAGCTAAAATAAGAAATGAAAGGGAGATCATACAGAAATAAAAAGAATTTTAAATGGATACTATGAATAACTGTATACCAACAAATTAGATAACCTAGATGAAATGGCAAATACCTAGAAACACAAAAACTACTTATACTGATTTAAGAAACAGAGGATCTCAACAGATCATATGACTTGAAAATCTCACTTCTAGGTATAAACCCAAAAGAACTGAGAACAGGGACTCGAACAGATATTTGCACACCAATGTTCATAGCTGCATTAGTCACAATTTTCAAAAGATGGAAGCAACCCAAATGTCCATCAACTGATGAATCAGTAAACAAAACATGGTATATAAGCACAATGGAATATTATTCAGTCAGAAAAAAGGGAATGAAGTTCTGACATATCCAACAACATGAACGAACCTTGAAGACATCATGTTGAGTGAAATAAGCCAAACACAAAAGGACAAATATTGTATGACCTCACTGATGTGAGATATTTAGAATAAGCAAATTCATAGAGTCAGAAACTAGAATAGAGGTTACCAGGAGCTGGGGAGGGATTAGGGAACAGGGAGTTAATGCTTAATTGGTACAGAGTTTCTGGTTGGGGTGATGGAAAAGTTTTGGCAACGGATGGTGATGGAAGCATAAAATTGTGAACATAATACCACTGAATGACACATCTGAATGTGGTTAAAAGGGGAAATTTTAGGTTGTATGTTCCTAGAACAAAAATTTAAAAAACAACAACCATAGGATTGTACAACATCGAACCCACTGAACTATGTACTATAGTTAATAGTACAATGATAATATTCTTTCGCCATTTGCAACAAAGGTACCACGCTAATGCAAAGTGTTAATATAGGGGGCTATATACTGGAACTCTGTATTTTCTGCATGATTATTCTATAAACCTACAACTTCTCTAATGAAGGAAAACAGTCATACTGGAAAAAAACACAATATGAAAAAACAAATAAACCTAACTATATACCAAATGGGTATCATAACCACAAAGAGAAAGGATTTATTCTGAGGACTTTAGAACACAGTATTTTGACTGTACATCCTTAGCAACATGCATTCTAAGGACAAAGAAAAAAAATTTTTTGTAGTAACATCAATGTTAGTGTTTTGGGATGACTATCTTTATATCATAGGTTAAATCACATAATTATGTTAATCATGTCAGGAATCCAGACCTTCAGAGTTAAGAGAAATGACAATACAATTACAAAATCAAAGAAATCAAGTGAAAATAGAAATGTTAAGAATGAATAAAAATATCAATATGAATTCTAACTCTCTTTAAGATATATATTTTCTAGTTTTGTCCACTTAATGGCATAGAAACAATGTCACTCCAGCAGCGATGAGCACCTCTAAAACAACAGCTAACTTCAGGTCTGAGGCAGAGACAGTACAAGGTGAAACTGGGACATTTTGCTGTGCCAGAAAGCAAGGAAGTTATTTAAGATTAATGGGTCATGTTAAAAGGATCCAGGATCCAGGCTGAAAGAGCTGTTAGTGGGTAAAGTGGTGACAACTTGAGCATTAAGAAGAATCACTGTTAGTAAATTAAAACACACTGATCAATAAAAATCTGTGAGCCCATTACAATAGTCAAAGAAAAGATGACAGAAAAAATAATCTGTACTGTTTGAAGCTACTATTAAAATTACTTCCTGTTTTGAAAATTGGTAATTAAAAGAAAAGAATTAAACATTTATCTTGCCCCAACTGAGGAAGGAAAACTATACTTTACTGAAGAATACCAACTAACAAATGTAAAATAGAATTAGAAAAATATCACTTCTCAAACCCTCATGGAATTAGTAATTTAGAACAGGATTATCCAGTAATATTTTAAAAGATTAAGTTTTGGCTATTAAGTATACTGCAACCAGAATACTTTCCGTTCAAAGGGAAAAAAACAATTATACAACAGAAGTATCAGACTGTCACCCCCGATCCAGTGGGGACAACTACGGAAATCAACTAGGTATTACGTCTTCTGGTGCTATGCAATATGAAACACACAAGTCAACTATAATGAAGCCTATTTAAAATAAAAAACATTTCATTTGAATCCATCATGCCTTTATATCTAACTTCCAATACAGAAAATTAAAAGGGGAAATGAAAAATCTAAAACGATACCATGAGGGAGCAACTAGAAAAACTCAGAAGGTGGGACATTCTGCAAGACATATGGTCCGATCTCTTCAATGAATCAATATCATTATAAAAGAGAGAGAGTGCTAGATCAAAATAGACTTAAGGGATGGATAAACTAGATGATGTGTGTATTACTGAACTGGATTGTGGTTTGAATGAACAAGCAATAACCACTTTTGGGTCAACTGGGGAAATATGGTCTCCATGTTAGATAAGTTGAAAATTTACTGGAATGGGTAGGTAGAAATTGTTGACTGAAAAGAGCAGGTTACAGAACAGCATGAAAAAGTATGACTTCAGGTTGGGGGGAAAGTACAAATATCTATACCTGGGTATAGAAAAAGATGCAAGTGACTATTCACTAAGGGATCAGCACTGACAGTCTATGATTGATCAGAATACAATGATTTTATTTTTTATTTTTTAACTGTATTTTCTGATTTTTTTACAAAGCTCATTCGGTGCTTTTGGTAATAATAAAAGGTTATTTTTCATCATAAAAATGGGCAAATGATGTAGCTCTGGATCTTAAACGTGTAAAAAGATGTTCAATCTCATTGATAAGAGAAAAGCAAAATTAAAATTACACAAACAGAGAGGCGGGGCAAGATGGCAGACTGGTGAGCTGTATGTTTTAGTTACTCCTCCAGGAAAGTAGGTAGAAAGCCAGGAACTGCGTGGAATGGACACCACAGAGCAATCTGTCTTTGGGAATACTTCATACAACACTCATGAAAATGTCGAACTGCTGAGATCAGCGAAATCTGTAAGTTTTTTCAGCCAGGGGACCCGCGCCCCTCCCTGCCAGGCTCAGTCCCGTGGGAGGAGGGGCTGTCAGCTCCGGGAAGGAGAAGGGAGAACTGCAGTGGCAGCCCTTATCGGAAACTCATTCTACTGATCCAAACTCCAAGCATAGACAGACTGAGACCAGACACCAGAGAATCTGAGAGCAGCCAGCCCAGCAGAGAGGAGACAGGCATAGAAAAAAAAACAACACGAAAAACTCCAAAATAAAAGCAGACAATTTTTGGAGTTCTGGTGAACACAGAAAGGGGAAGGGTGGAGCTCAGGCCTTGAGGCGCATATGCAAATCCCGAAGAAAAGCTGATCTCTCTGCCCTGTGGACCTTTCCTTAATGGCCCTGGCTGCTTTGTCTGTTAGCATTTCAATAACCCATTAGATCGCTGAGGAGGGCCCTTTTTTTTTTTTTTTAATCCTTTTTTCTTTTTCTAAAACAATTACTCTAAGAAACCCAATACAGAAAGCTTCAAAGAATTGCAATTTGGGCACGTCAAGTCAAGAGCAGAACTAAGAGAGCTCTGAGACAAAAGACAATAATCCAGTGGCTGAGAAAATTCACTAAACACCACAACTTCCCAAGAAAGGGGGGTGTCCGCTCACAGCCACCATCCTGGTGGACAGGAAACACTCTTGCCCATCGCCAGCACCATAGCCCAGAGCTGCCCCAGACAACCCAGTGTGACGGAAGTGCTTCAAATAACAGGCACACACCACAAAACTGGGCGTGGACATTAGCCTTCCCTGCAACCTCAGCTGACTGTCCCAGAGTTGGGAAGGTGGAGCAGTGTGAATTAACAAAGCCCCATTCAGCCATCATTTCAGCAGACTGGGAGCCTCCCTACACAGCCCAGCAGCCCAGAACTGCCCTGGGGGGACGGCACTCACCTGTGACATAGCACAGTCATCCCTCAACAGAGGACCCGGGGTGCACAGCCTGGAAGAGGGGCCCACTTGCAAGTCTCAGGAGCCATACGCCAATACCAAGGACTAGTGGGTCAGTGGCAGAGACAAACTGTGGCAGGACTGAACTGAAGGATTAGACTATTGCAGCAGCTTTAAAACTCTAGGATCACCAGGGAGATTTGATTGTTAGGGCCACCCCCCCCTCCCCGACTGCCAAGAAACACGCCCCACATACAGGGCAGGCAACACCAACTACACACGCAAGCTTGGTACACCAATTGGACCCCACAAGACTCACTCCCCCACTCACCAAAAAGGCTAAGCAGGGGAGAACTGGCTTGTGGACAACAGGTGGCTCGTGGACGCCATCTGCTGGTTAGTTAGAGAAAGTGTACTCCACGAAGCTGTAGATCTGATAATTTAGAGATAAGGACTTCAATAGGTCTACAAACCCTAAAAGAACCCTATCAAGTTCAGCAAATGCCACGAGGCCAAAAACAACAGAAAATTATAAAGCATATGAAAAAACCAGACGATATGGATAACCCAAGCCCAAGCACCCAAATCAAAAGACCAGAAGAGACACAGCACCTAGAGCAGCTACTCAAAGAACTAAAGATGAACAATGAGACCATAGTACGGGATATGAAGGAAATCAAGAAGACTCTAGAAGAGCATAAAGAAGACATTGCAAGACTAAATAAAAAAATGGATGATCTTATGGAAATTAAAGAAACTGTTGACCAAATTAAAAAGATTCTGGACACTCATAGTACAAGACTAGAGGAAGTTGAACAACGAATCAGTGACCTCGAAGATGACAGAATGGAAAATGAAAGCATAAAAGAAAGAATGGGGAAAAAAATTGAAAAAATCGAAATGGACCTCAGGGATGTGATAGATAATATGAAACGTCCAAATATAAGACTCATTGGTGTCCCAGAAGGGGAAGAAAAAGGTAAAGGTCTAGGAAGAGTATTCAAAGAAATTGTTGGGGAAAACTTCCCAAATCTTCAAAAGAACATAAATACACAAATCATAAATGCTCAGCGAACTCCAAATAGAATAAATCCAAATAAACCCACTCCGAGACATATACTGATCACACTGTCAAACACAGAAGAGAAGGAGCAAGTTCTGAAAGCAGCAAGAGAAAAGCAATTCACCACATACAAAGGAAACAGCATAAGACTAAGTAGTGACTACTCAGCAGCCACCATGGAGGCAAGAAGGCAGTGGCATGATATATTTAAAATTCTGAGTGAGAAAAAATTTCCAGCCAAGAATACTTTATCCAGCAAAGCTCTCCTTCAAATTTGAGGGAGAGCTTAAATTTTTCACAGACAAACAAATGCTGAGAGAATTTGCTAACAAGAGATCTGCCCTACTGGAGATACTAAAGGGAGCCCTACAGACAGAGAAACAAAGACAGGACAGAGAGACTTGGAGAAAGGTTCAGTACTAAAGAGATTCGGTATGGGTACAATAAAGGACATTAATAGAGAGAGGGGAAAAATATGGCAAACATAAACCAAAGGATAAGATGGCCGATTCAAGAAATGCCTTCACGGTTATAACGTTGAATGTAAATGGATTAAACTCCCCAATTAAAAGATATAGATTCGCAGAATGGATCAAAAAAAAAGAACCATCAATATGTTGCATACAAGAGACTCATCTTAGACACAGGGACACAAAGAAACTGAAAGTGAAAGGATGGAAAAAAATATTTCATGCAAGCTACAGCCAAAAGAAAGCAGGTGTAGCAATATTAATCTCAGATAAAATAGACTTCAAATGCAGGGATGTTTTGAGAGACAAAGAAGGCCACTACATACTAATAAAAGGGGCAATTCAGCAAGAAGAAATAACAATCGTAAATGTCTATGCACCCTATCAAGGTGCCACAAAATACATGAGAGAAACACTGGCAAAACTAAAGGAAGCAATTGATGTTTCCACAATAATGTGGGAGACTTCAACACATCACTCTCTCCTATAGATAGAACACCAGACAGAAGACCAATAAGGAAATTGAAAACCTAAACAATCTGATAAATGAATTAGATTTAACAGACATATACAGGACATTACATCCCAAATCACCAGGATACACATACTTTTCTAGTGCTCACGGAACTTTCTCCAGAATAGATCATATGCTGGGACATAAAACAAGCCTCAATAAATTTAAAAAAGATTGAAATTATTCAAAGCACATTCTCTGACCACAATGGAATACAATTAGAAGTCAATAACCATCAGAGACTTAGAAAATTCACAAATACCTGGAGGTTAAACAACACACTCCTAAACAATCAGTGGGTTAAAGAAGAAATAGCAAGAGAAATTGCTAAATATATAGAGACGAATGAAAATGAGAACACAACATACCAAAACCTATGGGATGCAGCAAAAGCAGTGCTAAGGGGGAAATTTATAGCACTAAACGCATATATTAAAAAGGAAGAAAGAGCCAAAATCAAGGAACTAATGGATCAACTGAAGAAGCTAGAAAATGAACAGCAAACCAATCCCAAACCAAGTAGAAGAAAAGAAATAACAAGGATTAAAGCAGAAATAAATGACATAGAGAACAAAAAAACAATAGAGAGGATAAATATCACCAAAAGTTGGTTCTTTGAGAAGATCAACAAGATTGACAAGCCCCTAGCTAGAATGACAAAATCAAAAAGAGAGAAGACCCATATAAACAAAATAATGAATGAAAAAGGTGCCATAACTGCAGATCCTGAAGAAATTAAAAAAATTATAAGAGGATATTATGAACAACTGTATGGCAACAAACTGGATAATGTAGAAGAAATGGACAATTTCCTGGAAACATATGAACAACCTAGACTGACCAGAGAAGAAATAGAAGACCTCAACCAACCCATCACAAGCAAAGAGATCCAATCAGTCATCAAAAATCTTCCCACAAATAAATGCCCAGGGCCAGATGGCTTCACAGGGGAATTCTACCAAACTTTCCAGAAAGAACTGACACCAATCTTACTCAAACTCTTTCAAAACATTGAAGAAAATGGAACACTACCTAACTCATTTTATGAAGCTAACATCAATCTAATACCAAAACCAGGCAAAGATGCTACAAAAAAGGAAAACTAACGGCCAATCTCCCTAATGAATATAGATGCAAAAATCCTCAACAAAATACTTGCAAATCGAATCCAAAGACACATTAAAAAAATCATACACCATGACCAAGTGGGATTCATTCCAGGCATGCAAGGATGGTTCAACATAAGAAAAACAATCAATGTATTACAACACATTAACAAGTCAAAAGGGAAAAATCAATTGATCATCTCAATAGATGCTGAAAAAGCATTTGACAAAATCCAACATCCCTTTTTGATAAAAACACTTCAAAAGAAAGGAATTGAAGGAAACTTCCTCAATACGATAAAGAGCATATATGAAAAACCCACAGCCAGCATAGTACTCAATGGTGAGAAACTGAAAGCCTTCCCTCTAAGATCAGGAACAAGACAAGGATGCCTGCTGTCACCACTGTTATTGAACATTGTGCTGGAAGTGCTAGCCAGGGCAATCCGGCAAGACAAAGAAATAAAAGGCATCCAAATTGGAAAAGAAGAAGTAAAACTGTCATTGTTTGCAGATGATATGATCTTATATCTAGAAAACCCTGAGAAATCGACGATACAGCTACTAAAGCTAATAAACAAATTTAGCAAAGTAGCGGGATACAAGATTAATGCACATAAGTCAGTAATGTTTCTATATGCTAGAAATGAACAAACTGAAGAGACACTCAAGAAAAAGATACCATTTTCAATAGCAACTAAAAAAATCAAGTACCTAGGAATCAACTTAACCAAAGATCTAAAAGACCTATACAAAGAAAACTACATAACTCTACTAAAAGAAATAGAAGGGGACCTTAAAAGATGGAAAAATATTCCATGTTCATGGATAGGAAGGCTAAATGTCATTAAGATGTCAACTCTACCCAAACTCATCTACAGATTCAATGCAATCCCAATCAAAATTCCAACAACCTACTTTGCAGACTTGGAAAAGCTAGTTATCAAATTTATTTGGAAAGGGAAGATGCCTCGAATTGTTAAAGACACTCTAAAAAAGAAAAACGAAGTGGGAGGACTTACACTCCCTGACTTTGAAGCTTATTATAAAGCCACAGTTGCCAAAACAGCATGGTACTGGCACAAAGATAGACATATAGATCAATGGAATCGAATTGAGAATTCGGAGATAGACCCTCAGATCTATGGCCGACTGATCTTTAATAAGGCCCCCAAAGTCACTGAACTGAGCCATAATGGTCTTTTCAACAAATGGGGCTGGGAGAGTTGGATATCCATATCCAAAAGAATGAAAAGAGGACCCCTACCTCACCCCCTACACAAAAATTAACTCAAAATGGACCAAAGATCTCAATATAAAAGAAAGTACCATAAAACTCCTAGAAGATAATGTAGGGAAACATCTTCAAGACCTTGTATTAGGTGGCCACTTCCTAGACTTTACACCCAAAGCACAAGCAACAAAAGAAAAAATAGATAAATGGGAACTCCTCAGGCTTAGAAGTTTCTGCACCTCAAAGGAATTTCTCAAAAAGGTAAAGAGGCAGCCAACTCAATGGGAAAAAATTTTTGGAAACCATGTATCTGACAAAAGACTGATATCTTGCATATATAAAGAAATCCTACAACTCAATGACAATAGTACAGACAGCCCAATTATAAAATGGGCAAAAGATATGAAAAGACAGTTCTCTGAAGAGGAAATACAAATGGCCAAGAAACACATGAAAAAATGTTCAGCTTCACTAGCTATTAGAGAGATGCAATTTAAGACCACAATGAGATACCATCTCACACCGATTAGAATGGCTGCCATTAAACAAACAGGAAACTACAAATACTGGAGGGGATGTGGAGAAATTGGAACTCTTATTCATTGTTGGTGGGACCGTATAATGGTTCAGCCACTCTGGAAGTCAGTCTGGCAGTTCCTTAGAAAACTAGATATAGAGTTACCGTTCGATCCAGCGATTGCACTTCTTGGTATATACCCGGAAGATCGGAAAGCAGTGACATGAACAGATATCTGCACGCCAATGTTCATGGCAGCATTATTCACAATTGCCAAGAGATGGAAACAACCCAAATGTCCTTCAGCAGATGAGTGTATAAATAAAATGTGGTATATACACACGATGGAATACTACACGGCAGTAAGAAGGAACGACCTCGTGAAACATATGACAACATGGATGAACCTTGAAGACATAATGCTGAGCGAAATAAGCCAGGCACGGAAAGAGAAATATTATATGCTACCACTAATGTGAACTTTGAAAAATGTAAAACGAATGGTTCATAATGTCGAATGTAGGGGAACTAGCAATAGAGAGCAATTAAGGAAGGGGGAACAATAATCCAAGAAGAACAGATAAGCTATTTAACGTTCTGGGGATGCCCAGGAATGACTATGGTCTGTTAATTTCTGATGGATATAGTAGGAGCAAGTTCACAGAAATGTTGCTATATTATGTAACTTTCTTGGGGTAAAGTAGGAACAGGTTGGAAGTAAAGCAGTTATCTTAGGTTAGTTGTCTTTTTCTTACTCCCTTGTTACGGTCTCTTTGAAATGTTCTTTTATTGTATGTTTTTCTTTCTTTCTTTTTTTTTTTTTAATTTTTTTTTCCCATGCAGTTGATTTAAAAAGGAAAAAAAGGTTAAAAAAAACAAGGAAAAAACAAGGAAAAAAATATGTAGTGCCCCCTTGAGGAGCCTGTGGAGAATGCAGGGGTATTGGCCTACCCCACCTCAATGGTTGCTAACATGACCACAGACATAGGGAACTGGTGGTTTGATGGGTTGAGCCCTCTACCATAGGTTTTACCCTTGGGAAGACGGTTGCTGCAAAGGAGAGACTAGGCCTCCCTATGGTTGTGCCTAAGAGCCTCCTCCCGAATGCCTCTCTGTTGCTCAGATGTGGCCCTCTCTCTCTGGCTAAGCCAACTTGAAAGGTGAAATCACTGCCCTCCCCCCTACGTGGGATCAGACACCCAGGGGAGTGAATCTCCCTGGCAATGTGGAATATGACTCCCGGGGAGGAATGTAGACCCGGCATCGTGGGCCGGAGAATATCTTCTTGACCAAAAGGGGGATGTGAAAGGAAATGAAATAAGCTTCAGTGGCAGAGAGATTCCAAAAGGAGCCGAGAGGTCAGTCTGGTGGGCACTCTTACGCACACTTTAGACAACCCTTTTTAGGTTCTAAAGAATTGGGGTAGCTGGTGGTGGATACCTGAAACTATCAAACTACAACCCAGAACCCATGAATCTCGAAGACAGTTGTATAAAAATATAGCTTATGAGGGGTGACAATGGAATTGGGAAAGCCATAAGGACCACACTCCACTTTGTCTAGTTTATGGATGGATGAGTAGAAAAATAGGGGAAGGAAACAAACAGACAAAGGTACCCAGTGTTCTTTTTTACTTCAATTGCTCTTTTTCACTCTAATTATTATTCTTGTTATTTTTGTGTGTGTGCTAATGAAGGTGTCAGGGATTGATTTAGGTGATGAATGTACAACTATGTAATGGTACTGTAAACAATCCAAAGTACGATTTGTTTTGTATGACTGCGTGGTATGTGAATATATCTCAATAAAATGATGATTAAAAAAAATAAAAAAAAATTACACAAACAAAAAAATATCAAGGTCAAATTCCATGCAAAGTTACTATGAAAGAAAAAAAGACGACAAGAAGCAGAATAAGGTCCCTAAAAGACAATGAAGCACAAAATGAACAAGCTCTGTCCAAACAGACTCAGAGCTTCCAATGATCTTTTTAGTCTCCATGCTTAAACATGAGCCAAACCACCAAGAATCAACAAAACTCTGATAAAGTCCAAAACAAACAAATAGGGTGAATAAAAACCACCTTGGAAGAAACAGAGACTACATAGGGGAAAAAGAAACCTTAAAATAGAAAGAAAGAAAGAAACAAACAAACAAACATACACAGTATGTTCTCTGTCCATAGTGTAGTTAATGTAGAAATAAAGAACAAAAAGATACCTGGAAAATCCCCAAATATTTGGAAACTAAACAACAACCTTCTAAATAACCGTGAGTCAAAGCAAAATCTCAAGGGAAATTAGAAAATATTCTGAAGTGAATAAGTGAACACACAACATATTAAAATTTGCAGGTGCAGTCAAAGCAATGCACAGAGGAAACTTATAGCATTTAAAGCTTGTATTAGAAAAGAAGGTTTCAAATCAATCATCTAAGGTTCCTCCTTAAGAAACTAGAAAAAAAGAGCAAATTAAACCCAAAGCAAGCATTAGGAAGGAAATAATGCTTGATAAAAGTGGGAATCAATGAAACTGAAAGGAAAAAAAATTAGAAATCAATGAAATCAAATACCAGTTCTTTGAAAAGATAAACAAAATTGATAAACTTTTAGGCAGACTAATCAACAAGAGAAAAAACAGACATTTCCAATAACAAGAATGAAAGGGAGCTATCACTCAAATCCTATAGACATTAAATGGGAAAGGGAATATTATGAACAATTCTATACCTATAAATTTGGCATCTTTCTAAGTCTTTGTAAGACACAAACTGCCAAAACTCACTCAAGAAAAAATAACCCAAATAGATTATATCTATTAAAAACATTGACTCTGTAGCTAAAAATCTTCCAAAAAAGAAAGCTACTGATCTAGATGTTTTTAGGGGGAATTTTACCAAACATTTAAGGAAGAAATAATACCACTGTACACAATCTCTTCCAGAAAATGGAAGAGGAAATACTTCCCAGCTTTTTTTTGAGGCTACCATTACCTGATACCAAAACCAGGAACAAAGATTACAAGAAAACTACATAACAGTATCATAAACATAGACGCAAAATTCCACAACAAAATATTAGCAAACTAAATCTAGCAATATATAACAAGAATAATATATAATGACCAAGTGAGCTTTATGCCCAAAATAAAAGGCTCATTCAAAATTAAAATATCAACCATTGTAATTCACCATATGCACAGATGAAAGAAAAAAGACCACACATAATCACGTCAACAGACTGAGAAAAAGCATTTAACAAAACTCACCTCTCAACAAACTAAGAAAAGAAGGGAACTTTTTTAACCCGAAAAAAGGCAACTAAGAAAATCCTATAGTTAACATCATATTGAATGTTGAGAGAGGGATACCTTCCCATTAAGATCAGAAACAAGGCACAGATGTCCACTTTCACCATCCCTATTTAACATCATACTGTAAGTACTATCAGGTACAACAAGGCAAGCAAATAAATAAAAGTTATACATATTGGAAAGGAAGAAACAAAACTGTTTCTATTTACAAATGACACAATTGTGTGGAAAATGCCATGGAATCTACTAAGACCTCTAGAACTGATAAACGAGTTTGGCAAGGTTGTACTAGCAATTGAACATTTGGAATCTGAAACAAGTAGCCAAAACTATTTTGAAAAAGAACAGAATAGGAGTACACTCACTACCTGATTTTAAGACTTTCAAAAGTCAAAGCTACAATAATTAAAGCAGTATGAAACAAAACAGAGGGTCCAGAAATAAACCCACACAGATACGGGCAATTGATTTGTAACATAGGTGCAAAGGCAAGTCAATGGAGAAAGGATAGTCTTTCAACAAGTGGTGCTGTAACTGAACATCCATATGTGAAAAAAAATGAACCCTGACCTATAACTCATATCTTATGCAAAAATTAACTCAAAATGATCATAAAGAAAACATAAAAGAGTATCTTTGTGATCTCAGGTTAGCACCAAAGAGTTCTTATCTGTGATATGAAAAGCATAATCCATAACAGAAAAATTGACAAATTGGACTACACCAAAGTTAAAATTTTTTGTTCTGCAAATGACACTGTTCAGGAAATGAGAAGACAAGCCAGAGACTGAAGCAAAATATGTGCAAAACACATATTTGACAAGGACTTGTATACAGAGTATATGACGAACTCCAAAACTCAACAATAAGAAAACAAACAGCGCAATTTTTTAAAAAGGCAAAATATTTGAATGGATACACCATCAAAGAAGATATAAAGATGGCAAATAGGCACATGAAAAGACAGTCAATATCACTAGTCACTAGGGAAATGTAAATTAAAACTACAATGAGAAGCTATTTTATACCTATCAAATTAGCTAAAACAAAACAAAACAAAACTGACAATTAGAGATGCAGAGGAGGATTCAGAGCCACTGGAACTCTCAACTCTCATGCATTGCCAATGAAAATGATACTTGGGAAAAGTCTGGCAGTTTCTTATAAAGCTCAACATACATTTATGTTTAAACATTAAACCCAGCAATCTCACTCCTAAACATTTACCCAAATGAAATGAAAACCTGTTTATAAAAGTTAACGCAGGTACATTTATAACAGCTTTATTTGTAACTGCCCCAAATTGAAAAAAATCCAAGTGTCCCTCAACTGGGGAAATGAATAAACAAACAGCGGTAAATCCATACGCTGGAGTATACTCAGCAATACAAAGGAACACACTACTGACACTCACAACATGGATGAATCTCAAGCACATTACGCTGAGTAAAAGAAGCCAGACACAAAAAGTCACATACTGTTATTAACACTATTTATATGACATTCTGGAAAAGGAAAACTGTACACACAGAAAACAATGGTTGCCAGGGGGAGGGGGTGGGGTGATTGAAGGTTTGACTACAAAGGGTCCCACAAAGGAATTTCTAGAGGGGGGCAGGTAGGAATGTTAATTCTGGTGATGGATACACAACTCAGCATTTGTCAAAACTCAATAGTACCCCAAAAAGAGTGAATTTTACCACCAGTAAATTAAAAATAAAAAATTTAAAAGTATCACTAATTATTCTCATAGTGATAAGATACTTTTCTTATGAAATAAGAACATGATGCTTGAAATAAGGAATATTCAAAAAGAAAAAAAAGAATTATTTAATACACAAATTCAGAGAGAAAGAAGGTAGATCAGAGGTTGCCAGAAGCTGGAGGGATGGGATACGGAAGTTACTGCTAAATTGGCAGTTTCTGTTTGCGGTGATGAAAAATTTTGTAAAGAGACAGTGATAATAGCTGTACAACATTGTGAATGCAATTAATGCCACTAAATTGTACACTTAATAGTTAAAATGGCAATTTTTATATTATATGTATTTAATATACATATATAACTAAAAAAAGTTATTTGAAATTAAAAGTATGAGAGGAGAAATAAAAACTCAATAGATGGGCTGGAAGGTAAAATATTGGATATTTCCCCCAAAGCAGAAAAAAGCCAAGTGGATAGAAAATAAGAGAGGATAAAAATTAGAAGACCAGTACAGAAGGTCCAACATATGAACAATGGGGCTTCCAGAAACAGAAAATGGAAAGGAAAAAAAAAAAAAAATTCCAGAAGGCCCAGCAAAATGGATGAAAACAGACACAAACCATTGTGAAATATCAGAAAATGGGAACAGATGATTCTATCAGCTTCCAGAGACAAACAAATCTCACAGAAAGGAACAGAAATCGGCAAAAAATCAGACTTCTTAATGGCAACACTGATCTACCAGTGTTGCCATTAAGCTGGCAAGTAATGGAGCAACATCTTTAAAATTCTAAAGGAAAATTACTTCCAACCTAGAATTTTATTCACCAAGCCAAATCTATCAATCAAACCAGAAGGTAGCATAGTTATTTTCAGACATTCAAGATTTCAAAAATATTCCTACCATGCACTCCTTCTCAAGAAGTGATCAGGAGATTTATCATTTTGGTGGAGCACTCAAAGAAAAAAGATACCACAGAACTCTAGGAAGAGGGACTCCAACATAGAAGAGAGTGGTGGTGATGATGGAAAATCTTAGGTTTAAAACTGCAACAGGCATAGAGGCAAGGAAGCCAAACTGGAGTAGGTCAGAAGGCAAAAACAGACTGAAAGAAAGCGAAAGATTTCCTGGTAAATCTCTGTATCTTGGGAGATGATACAGACAATTCTCTGAGCTTTTGGGGTCAAATGAGCAGTAAGTACATAGAGAACTAAGCAACAACACCAAAACGGCAATTATGAACATCAGAGAAAAGAAGCTGTGCAGGAAAAAGAATCACAATATACCACATGGCACAGGTGTGAATGGTGCTCATACGGTCATTAGAAGAAAATAAACACAATATTGATCTAACCAAAGTTAGGACGGAGGTAGAAATGCAGGCTGGGAAGTTGGGGAGGGGCTGACGATTCCAGGGTGTGTGTCTTAGGAGTGGGAGCAATGAGGCCAGAGGGAATTAAACAGATAAAACCTTATTTTGCGTGGCTTCCATTACAAAGAAAACACCAAGTTAAACGAGTGAAAAGCAGCCCCCTCTTACAAGGACTGAATAGGTATCAGCGGGATTGGGGATGACGTTTCCGAAACAAGCCTTTTAGAAACATTTGACTATATTTAAGTATGTATGCATAATTGATTAAAATGAAAACTAAAGTTTTAAAAAGATCACTCGGTATACCCGTAAGAACAGACTTTAGATTGATGAGTGGAATCAGGGAAACCAGTTAGTTAGCTATGGTGAATACTAGAGATAATAGTTAAGAATTAAGTGGTAAGTCTGAGTAGGATTTACTTAAATAGGTTTGGTGAGCAAATGGTCAGAAATCGATTTTCCACGTAGTCACTGTTGTGACTTAGGAACTTAGGAAAGAGTTGGAGAGAACAGGGATGATCCTAGGTTTTTTAACCCGAGCAATTGTTAAGGGCAGATACTTTTAACGAGATGGGGAGAAATTTAGGTGACAAGATTTATTTTGAAATGCCGATCCAAAAGACGTCCTGAGAAAAGAACAATGGGTAAAAGTTGCAAAGAGGCAAATGAAACTCATCATGTGAACTTTCTAACAACCAGATCACTTGTGAGGACGGACAGCGCCTGGAACTATCCGGAACCTCGTTCTAGCTAGCAATTCCTTCGGACCAGGAAGACTGAAGAAAAATTCCAGCACTCAAATTGCCTTTCCGAAGCATTTAGAAGTAGCAGCGGTGTCGTTCGGGGTGCGGATCGAGCACCGCGCGGGGTCTCCAAGGGTAGAGTCGAGATCACGTGCCGGTTCCTGCGCTCCGGGAGGAGGCGGCCGAAGCCAGGCCCCGGGGAGCAGCTGCTCGAAGGTTCGCGAGCACATCCCGGGCCAGGCGGCCGCGCAAGTGGGCAAGAATGACGGGTCTGAGGAACCGGAGGCTCGAGGCCGGGATGGCCGGGAATCCCGGGACCGGAGCACGCAGGGGCGAAACCCGCCTCACGTGGGGCGCGGGGCGGGGCAATCCGCCTCTCGCCTCAGGCGGAAATCGCTCACCCGAAGGCACGTAGTCCTCGTCTTCCTCCGAGGTGGAGAAGTCTTCGGAGTCGAATTCCTCCATGTTGCTGCCGCCCAACCCACACGACCGCAGCAGCCGCCCCCAACGGCAAAGCGCGAGGGAAAAACCATAGAGCTGCGGCGGTAGAAGCTAGGGAGACCCCGACCGTATGTGCACATGCGCAGAGTGCCACGTGGTCGAAAATGCGACACTTCCGGGCGGACACCACCCTGAGGAAGCTGCTACAGTCAGGTGGTCCTGGCGCCGAAGCGGTGCATGGTGGAACTCGTAGTTTTCTCGCGCTACCTGCACTCGTAGTGTAGTAAATGTGTTTAAGTAAAATCTTTGGAAATGTTCTAGAATTCAAACATCATTCACACGAATCTTTCCTTCAAGTTAATCCATATGGAAGTGCAGCTGCGTGTAACTGATGATTTGTCAGATTTAAAAATATTGTTCAATTATATTCCAATTATGGGAGGCAATTAGAAACAAATGCAAATGAGGTCAGGGACTAACTTGCTACTTGTCCATATTATGTACAGCTGTGCAGGTTTTCTTCCGCTGAAAACTGCTTCTAGCTAATATTCTAGACTACATGATCTGTGCCACCCAGTCGTAGACTAGGGTTTTCTAAATCAAGAATGCCTGTGATTAAATTCTAAATTAAGAATGCCTGGGCATTACAGTGTCTTTATCACACACTTCTTAAAAAACAACTTTATCGTCTTAACAATTCACACACGAGAAAATTTACCCATTCAAAATTCAATTCAGAAGTTTTTAGTATATTCACAGACTCGTTTAACCATCACCACAAATAATGTTAGAACATTCTCATAACCCCTAACCATCAATAGTCATTCCCCATTTTTCCCCATTTCTCCCAGCCCTAGGCAACCACAAATTGACTTTGTTCCTATAGATTTGTCTATTCTGGATATTTTATATAAACAGAAGCACAATATGTGGTCTTTTGTGACTGGCATCTTTCACCAAACATGTTTCGAGATACATCATATTGTTTTGTATCAGTACTTCATTTCTTTTTATGGCCGAATAATATTCTATTGTATGGATCTACCACATTTAATTTATTCATTCATCAGTTGATGGGCACTGGGTCATTTCCAACCTTAGGCTGTTGTGAATAATGCTGCTACGAACATTTCTATACACAGTTTTGTGTGGATGCTTTCATTCTCTTGGGTGTACACCTGGGGGTTGAAATACTGGGCCATAATGGTAACTCTACATTTATCTTTGATGGACCACCACACTGTTTTCCAAAGCGGTAGCACCATTTTATATATCCACCAGCAGTGCTGGAGTGTTCCATAACTTTGTGAACACTTGTTATTGTCTTTTTTTTTTTCTTACAACAATGCCAGTGGTGTGAAGTGGTATCTCCTTGTGGTTTAATTTGCGTATCCCTCATAGCTACTGAGATGCGTTTTACCTGTAATTATTGGCTATTTGTTTATCTTCTTTGGAGAAATGTCTTTTCAAGTCCTTTGGCCTTCTTTTAATTGGATTATTTTTTGTGTACTAAGAGTTCTTTATATATACAAGATTCCAGTCCCATTTGCAGCTATTTTTTCCCATTCTGTGAGCTGCCTTTTCACTTGCTTGCTGGTGTCATTTGAAGCATAAAAGCTTTGAATTTTGATGAAGTCCAATTTACTTATTTTTCTTCTATTGTCTTTGTGCTTTGGAGGTCATATTTAAGAAGGCTTTGCCTAACCCAAGACCACTAAGATTTACTCCTGTTTTCTTAAAAAAGTTTTAGTTCTTACATTTAGGTTTATAATCCATTTTAACAGACTTTTCTTATGGGAGAGTAACAGAAAAATATATTTGAAATTAAGACCCAATATTTGGGATATTACCATCAGCAGCCTCATTTTCCTTGGACATGAAAATGGAATCTGCAGTGACAAACTAGGATGTAGCTTTTTACCCCATCACTGAGAGGAATTTTGGGGAAAAGGAAATGGAGGTCTCCAGGAGACTCTCCTCTAGCATCAGCCTTTCAATCAGTATTCTCTCTACAGCTCATTAGCACTTCATACATTTGTTTGGATTCCCAACTAATATGTCTGACTGTTATAAGGGTATCCAGAGTGGAAAGTACTTCCTATAGTGGCAAATAGTTCAGTAAAGAGACAAAAATATTGGTTATGGTTAGTAGGCCAAATCCAGCTCAAAGACATACATTGTTTGGCATGAATAGTATTTTACAAGAATTCAAATTAGTTGCCAGCATTTTAAAATTGGGAGATTTCAAATAAATTATCTGGATTTCCAACTTCTTCTGAAATATTGAAAAATCTAGCAGCACTGGGCTGATAATCCCACAAAGAAGAATTATAGGTGAGAGTTGAGTAGCAGCTGTCCCCTTGAACAGAAATCTCCAGATGACTACAGTTCAACTCTCCTACCAGGACCCCTACCTGCAAGTACCTAAAAGATTCCTGGTTCATTGTTATTCTGTTGTCCTGGCAATATTTTAGAGGGTCCTTCCTGCCAAACTCCGCACCTGTAGTCCTTCATCTTCTAAAGTCTCTTTCCACTGTCTGATCTTGGGTTATCACTTTTTTGGACGCTGAAAGAAAAGTCTTCCTATTGGGTCCAAGACCATGGACCCAATCTTGAGGGCTTGTGTTTGAACTCTGAAAACACACTTCTGAGATGTTCTGTATCTTGATCTACATGGTAGTCACATAAGTGCACACATAGGTAAAATTAATCAAGCTATACATTGCAATTTATGCACTTTATTGTATGTTATACCTCAATGTTTAATAAGTTAATTTTTTTATATAAAAGAGAAAAAGATGGATGGGCAATCTCTCTCTTTCTGACAGACATTGTATGTCTGCCTGCAATGTATGGAACTGTAGCAGTCATCTTGTGACCATGAGGCAAGCTATCCTGAAGATAAGCCAATTTGCTCAAAATGACAGAGCAGAAAGAAAGTTTCAGATGTTTCTGAGGTACTAAATTAACTAGCATTGGAGGCGCTCTTCATCTGGACTTAATATGGAACTAAATTTTTCACACACTTAAGAAAAATTACACCATCTCAGTTTTATATCATACAAAATTTGATAGCAGTATATAGCCCACATGGTGGGGTTAATAATACTCAAGTTCACATTTAACTACAGTTTGATCATATCTTTAAATGAGAATTTTATCATAAGTTAATAAGTTGAACATAAAAAGAGATACAGTTAAACATGTACATTAAGAACTAAGTTATTTTTAAAAAACCAAAAAACTGAAGCCTGGCAACTTTACCACAAAATATTAAACTCACTGGCCACTGAAAAAGAAACACAATTCCAGCTCAGAGAATTGGAAGTAATTCTTTATTAATATACATTTAGAATTAGAAATATCAGTAGAAAAATAAAATTTAAATAATTTTCTATTGTACAAAGATTTGATCATTTTTACTGTAGTAGTAGAGTGAAATAATGTAATATAAAAAGTTAAGCTGATTTTAGCCACAACCAGCCTTACAGAGTGCACACGTGAGAAATGCACGTACACAAAACTCTCTGCATGTGGATAGCTAATGGCACCAGGGCTTCACATTCCAGGAAATTGTTCCTTAGGAAAGGCTGGTATGCACTGCGGTGTAATAACTTAATTAAAACCAGAGCAATCAGAAAGGACATCGAAATCAAAGCCAACATATAATTTTAAAACCTAAAAGACCAGGAAGGATTTAAAGGTCATTATATGAATGAACTTTTTTGTCACTAGTTTAAATATTCCCATTACTAAAAAATAAGTTAATAGCAGACAGTGAAAGACAAGATGGAGAAAGACAGAGAGACATCTTTCTTCTGGAATAATCACTTATGCTTTTGTATATGGACTTTAAGTTTTCATGAAATGCTTTCACCTCGAAATCCCATATTAAAGAATTATGAAACCAGCTTTTATGGTTGGGGCTACTTTCCTCCCTCTGCATTAAAAAATAAATAAATAAAAGTGGGAGCACAGCTGGAGTGAAGGGTAGATTGCATATGTCTCTAAGAAAGTCAGTTGGTCGAAAACTCTCCAAAAATTATCTATGGTAAAATAAAATGTTCAACACAAATACCAATATTCTTCCCTCTGAACAATCACCCCCAAAAATTGCATATTTGAGACTGGAATTTAAAAAATTAGGAGGGATACACATTATTTATCATTCAAATAGTTTCTCCCTGAAAATATATTTAAAACTACATAGTTCAATCCATATAAGTAGATATACATTTATTCACAGGATAATGCTTCATATACTGTGATGGATGAAACATTCAATAATTTGAAGTTACATTTTATCTTAGAAGGCTTTAAAAAGAGTGGATAATCAAATATATGAAACAGAAAAGACGGAAACAAAGCTACCTTTCAAAATGTCTTAATTTCTGTGTCTTGGCTCTAAAAGAGAAATAACCAAACATTTTAATCACAGATCAATAGTATTTTGGGGGAGCAGCCTACCAACTACTGGCCGAAGTATTTAAATAGTTTGTGAAGTTATATTCAAAAGCATGTTTTAGGCACGCGCTCTAACAGGAGGCATTCTTTAGTCGAGATGCTCAGAATCATCTCTCATAATAAAGGACACAACTTCCCAAATTTCCTAAACTGAAGGGGTAAGTTTCCAAATGACAGCTCCTGAACTGAAAAATGGAGTCCTTAACATTTGCGTGGAAGAAAGATTTGAGCATTGGAGAGTAATCTTGTTGGGGAATTTGTCAGGACGTTTGCCTGCAATCCAACTCGACTTACTTTCTACCTAGCCTGAGTCTATGTACATCACTATAATTTTGATAAATGGTCTAATGGCCATTTTTAACAAAGGAAAATGGCCAGTTAATTTTTTGTGATCCTTGTGTAATTCTTCTCTATGATTTTTCCTGGTAAATTGGTTTCCTTGCTATTTTTAAGCAGAAGTCAGAGGGCATACTGCTTCACATGGAACTGGATGGATGTGTTCATGTGCACCTGTTCTCCCGCAATGAAAATTTTCTTTTAAAAATGTTAAGATTTAATTACCAAAAACTACTCTGAAAACATAGTAACAATAATAACAACATTGACTGTATTCCACACAAAACAATTTAGGTGGTAAAAACAAGTTGGATACTTAAATTTGGCAATCCTTTCCCTTTTGAAGGTCACAGTTTTCAGGCCTTTTAATGAAAAAGAAAGCTAAGCAATAGAATAAAAATTAAAATAGCTAAAATTGGGTTTAAAAACCCTGATATTTAATTGTTTTGAAGAATATAAATTCTTTGGAAGGAAAATATAAAGAGCAGACTGGGGCATATCTGAAAATTAAACTTTAGGCACTTTCTGGGAGTTGATAACCAATACTGCAAAAGTGACAAGCGCTGCCAGTAGGTAACGACATTAAGACTGAGAAATCACTAACCCACTAACTCTAGTGTAAGGTGCATTTCTACAACTTCCAAAGAGGCATTAATAAACCAAAGTCACTAAGAAAACTGTAAGAGAATGTTTAAAGTACCTTATCTGTGCCTCAAATGTCCAAAGAACAGGCTAACCAATCTGGCTGAACGTTTTCAACTCAAACCAGTCAAATAGAATATGTTTCCAATTAAACTAATTAAAATTCATAGAATGAAAGTGATAGGAAAAGTTGATACATTTAGATATTTTTTTTCCTGTTATAATATTTCACCAAATGTGTTCTCAAAGCTACCCTTAACCAAAATCCAATTGGCACTTACTGTCATGAAAATGTAACCAAAGAAGAATTTACCATATTTTGAGACTAAATCAACTAAGATTTTAGTACAGTATGCCACACTCAAAAATCTACCAATATTTTCCATAGTTTCTCTGAAATATGCAACACTGCATCTTCTCACAGACTACGACAAAATGCAGAGCGAGGGACACCCACTCAGCAGCGGCTGGCCTGGCTCAGGGCAGGGGCACCTGTAAAGCTACTTAAGTTAAATTATCTACAAAGAGGAAAGCCAAGAAACTCGTTTTGTTTGGATTGAGGACAACAGGAGTCCAAACAGATCTTCAGTTTCTGGAACCTTAAACTGAAGAGCGAGCTGAGATGTCGTCCTTCACACACCTCTTCATCCACGTTGCTTCCGTTTGAAGAACTAGGAAAACACTACATTCCAGGATGCATTCTTTTTGAGGACTCGCTATCTTAGGTTCACTTATTAAATCTTCTCATCGTCACAGTATAAGGCTGTATGCTATAGAGTAGCTAAAATCCGTAAAAAGGAAACTAGCACCACACAAAATGTCTGTCCAGTGCCCAAGGTGAGGGCTTCAAACGGTATCATTTCCTTGCCTGCT
Source organism: Choloepus didactylus (assembly GCF_015220235.1). Classification (NCBI taxonomy): domain Eukaryota; kingdom Metazoa; phylum Chordata; class Mammalia; order Pilosa; family Megalonychidae; genus Choloepus; species Choloepus didactylus. The sequence continues at coordinate 30,770,570 of NC_051328.1, forward strand.
GCTCGGTAAACTCCGGCAATTGCTGCACCTATTTAAAAATTAAAGGATGCAAAAAAAAAAAAAAAAAAAAAAAAAAAAAAAAATCATGGTTAACGTAAGTAGGAAAATACAGCACCTAAAATTCTACTATGAATATAATGGTCCAGATTTTTACATGAAGGTTTAAGTATTATAGAAATATTCTGCTTTCCCTGTTCTTTCTGATCACTATTCAAGGTTTTAAATATTCCTCCTATGGTCTGCAAATCATTGATAAGAGCTTTTCGGTGTTTAAAAGTGACTCATTAAAACCAAGAGTCTCCTAGATATATTGAATAAAATGCTCTAGTAGTATAAACTAAATCATGAAGATAGCAATTCTTGGATATCCTGATTATGAACTAAAAAACATCCCTTTATTTCCCATGCCAATCAGCCCAGTGCCTAGTATTTAACAAGTACTTAATAAATTTTTGGCAATGAATGACAAATGATTTTCTGCATGAGATTGAACAAGAAATGTTTTGGAGAAGCCACCTGGAATCCCAGCTCCACCAATGACTGAACCCAGAGTTTCCTTCAAAAAAGGCCTGGAGGGGTGAGTAGAGGAGTGGGAGCAGAAGAGAGAGACTAAGGAAGGGCCTCTACACCAGTAAGGTCGCTATTAATTCAAAGGGCATGAGGGAGAGATATTCAGGGGTTCTTTCTGTTTCCATTGTCACTAACTATTTTATTATATTGGTCACTATAACTTCCTAGAAATTGTGAAAACAAAACAAACAAAAACATCAGTGTCTACTGATATCCATGTGAGTTGCTACAGGGCCTCAGTATTGCACCAAGACAGTCAAGATTTATTAGTATGAATAAAAGAGGGCCAAGGTTCCCAGATGACCCACACCCAAAATGCTCCAAACAAAATTCCCCTTGGTCACAGTGAGTTCATTCATTCAGGTATATTTACAAAACAGAAAAGGTATGATCCCTATTCTTGTAGTACTCAGAATCTAGCTGGGGACACAAGCATAAAACAGGTTTTAAATAATGCAAGAAAATACACAGTGTCTCAATCAAATGTCTACACATTTTATAAATGTGATATGAAGGTATATAGACATAAAAATGAAGTCAATTAATACCTATTTGGTTACCTTGAACATTTGTGACTTTAAAATTCCCACTGCCAGTGGTGATGTCAGTAAACATTCTGTTTTACTAACATCTGAGAAGTCTGTATGTTTCATTGGGCCCCTCCATAATTTAGTTCCCAGAAAAGTGGGTTGGGCAGAAGGAAGCATAAAGAAGTTGAACCAGGCCTTAAAGTGGGATTTGGATGATGAAGAAGGAAGAAAGAAAAAGCCTACCAGTGGGAGCTGCAAAATGGGAAGGAAATAGACTCTACTCGATAGAGCCTTAAAGGTGGAAATGAGTACAGCATTTATTGCACAATTACTATGTGTTAAGTATAATGCTAAGTACTCTGCATATAGCTTATCTCACTTAATCATCACAACAGGTATGATTATCCCTATTATTATCCGTATTTTACCAAGGAGAAAACTGAGACAGGTTGTAGGGACCAGTAACCCAGTGAGGAAACTGGGGCAGAGGGTCTTTAAAGAATAGCAGTAGATGATATTCTTAAAACCACCATTTAAGGCCAGTTATAGAAACTCTTTAATGCAGACAGGAGAAAATCAGCCCCCTCCCTTTGTTGTCCATTATGGCTGATGAGAAAGGAGCAGTAGTTTCCACAAAGACAAATATTTTCCCTTTTGCTAGTGACCTGCCTCATGAGAGGAGAGTATGTCACAAGGTTGAGCAGGACCTCTGGGAAGCCGAGGAGATAAAATCTGACTCAGGAAGTGAAAGAGGTTAGGCAAACAAAGCACAGTGGGGGTGAGGAAAATGCGGCTAGTGATTAAAAGGCACTCTTTCTTCTCTGTCCCACTCAAACGCGCTTGTAACATGGGCCCTGAAATGAACTGACTGGTCATATTAAGTGTTTACTGGTATTTTAATGTCTAACCTACTTGTCAAGATTCCAGCAGTAATTGGTCCCACGATGCCCATCAACAGGATGCCTACAGACATGAACCTACCATATTTGTGACGTCTGAGGGTGAAGAGGGCCAGTAATCCAGCAGGGACATGAAAGAAGAGAGAGGACACCAGTGCCCACAGGAACACACCATACCACATCTCTACGAGGAAAAACAAATAAGGATCAGAAGGCACTGACTTTCCCAGCTCAACCATTACAGGGCATGTGCAGTGTAGCCAAGTATTTCATTTTCAAAACCAGTTAACTGCTGTAGGAGCCCAGGGCCCAGGGCCTTCCCCAAGTGCCTTAAAGCCTGTGTACACAGCAGCTTGCTTGATCTAGGACTGTTAAGGTTTGACCTACTCTCCTTGTAGGATCAGGCCTCAGGTACTAAATGTAATCTATAGCTTACCTCTGTAAGAAAGGGATAAGTTTAGTTTTCACATAGAGACAGCATGGAATAAGGGAAATGGAGGCAAAACCAGTTTAAACAAGCCCCGTGATAAAGAGAAGAATCTGCCAGCCCCTTATATGAAAAAGTAACCATGGTTACTGGAATGTAAAGAAATATGAAGTAAAATCAGAGGCAGAAACTCACAGCAAAAAGAAAAACTTTTTTTAAACTAAATGAACTCTCTGGGATTGGCTGTACAAATTAAAACCTCAAAAGATGAATTAGTTAGTGTTCTCGGATAGGCTGTAACCTCTGTAGTACCCAGTCAATGGGGAAACAGGGGAGGGACTTGCGAATTAGGAGTAGGAGATTTAAAGATCGCCATTCTCTTCCTCTGGCGCGCCAGTCTTCCATGTGTTTGGCTGGACGCCCTATCTTGCAAGATTGTAAATAAATTCTTTTCTCCTCCAGAACCGAGAGAGCGTTTATTCCCTTACAGGTACCGCTTTATTTCCGACACCTCCCTCCTGAAACTCCCTGAGACACTAGTATCTAAAAGATAACCTATAATCCTCCCCTCTTCCCAGTTCACTACAACTGATCCTTTCCTATGTCACAAGACACCACCACCCCACCCCCAATGCTTGTGCTCTTATATCCATTGGAATGTCTTTGTCCTAACCCTTATAAACCACTCCCTGGCACCCCCTGCTTCACGTTGAGCTCTGAACCTGCCACCATTCAGAGCACTTCCTGAATTCAGGGCGATGTGACCGACTTCCCACCCTGTAGGTAAGCCCCCAAATAAAAGCTCATGTCTCAGAATGGGCCCGGTGCTTTCTTTTGTCCTTTGGCTGCAAAAGCCCCTCGGGCCATGACAATTGCCATGTAGGTTTATCGGCAAACATCCACATGTTGACAGCTTTGGAGCAGGGGTCAATGAACCGTGGCCAGCAGGATGCCGCCTATTTTTGTGCATAAAGTTTTACTAGAACACTGCCACACCAATTTATTTATGCATTGTCTAGGGCTGCTCTTGAATTACAACCACAAGACTGAGTAGTTGTGACAGAGACCCCATGGCCTGCAAGGCCTAACCTATTTACTATCTGGCCTTCACGGAAAAAGTTGGGCAACCTGACAAACTACCTCTACCCCAAACAATGATAGAGGGTTCACCTCGATTTGAAAAGTGACCTAGGATAACTTCCCTCCCATAAGAAGTACCAGCATAAGTACCAACTGATGGTTCACTATGCAATCAATGCACGTGGACCTGACCTGACTTTTTGATTATTCAGTCTTTTAAAATGGAAAAGTTATACAACTGCACTCATTCCACAATGATTTTAAAGGAATGCAATAAATATTAAGACTCTGTCTTCTATTAGGATATCAAAGCTCTTGAAGACATAAAATAAATACCAGAAAATACGCACATCTGACTTAAAGGCAAACAGCAAGTAAACGATCGGGCAGATTAGACGGGGAGCTCCTGTTCCCAGGAGAACCTCTGATGATTCCGCAGATGACCGTCTTTCAGACAATGTTAAGAGAAGCAGATGTGGGCCTGATCTCAAGTGATTTTGCAATTTGATAAATGGCAGACACAGCATTTTCCCCAATGAACCCAGGTGAGGGTTTAGAATCCTCAAGATAGTTCTCTGGGTACCCATTTTGGATAGAATGGAGATGACATATTGGATAAAACCCGTTTTCCATCCTTGGCTAGAGGCAGGTAAGGAACAGGTAATTTAAGAGATCAGTGATAAGCTAAATGGAGGGTTTCTCAACAGTGGCGTGACTGGCATGACTGAGATCTGAGGCCGAACAATACTTTGTTGTGGGGGCCTGGCCTGTGTATTGTAGGATGTGGAGCAGCAACCCTGACCTCTACAAGGTAGACAGATGCCAGGAGCACCTTCCTCCCCAATTGCGACACACACTGCCACATGTCCCCTGGAAGGCAGAATTGCACTGGTTAAAAACAAACAGCTTGAATGAAGCAGAGGGCTTTATAAAAGAGCAATGGCAGTTAAAGCTAGAAAGATAGGTGCAAGCACATAATAGTGGACTTTGAATGCCAGACTGTGCTGGTTTGGAACTGTTATGCACCCAGAAAATGCCATGTTTTTTAATCCATTCTTGTGGGGGGAAAGACTTATGGTGGGTGGGGCCTTTTGGTTAGGCTATTTCAGTTGAGATGTGACCCAGCCCATTCAAGGTGGGTCTTCATCCTTTACTGGAGTCCTTAGTGAAGAGGATAAAAGACAGTAAAAGCCCAGAGAGTTTAAAGAGAAATGTGCAGAGACATTTGGAGACAGCCACTGAAACCAGAACCAGGAGAGAAGGACCAGCAGATGTCCACATGTGCCTTCCCATGTGACAGGGGAACCCCGGATGCCAGCAGCCTTTCCTCAGACAAGTTATCTTCCTCTTGATGCCTTAATCTGGACATTTGCATGGCCTTAGAACTGTAAATTTGTAACCTAATAAACCCCATTGAAAAATCCAACCCATTTTTGGTATACTGCATTTCTGGCAGCTTTAACAAACTGAAACACAGTTTTAAGGACATTTACGTGAAAGCCCAGGAACCCTAACACAGAATTTTCTCTATTAACACTTTACATGAGTTTGGTACCTTTGTTACAATTGATGACCTATTATTATAGTTACACCATTAACTATAGTCCATAGTTTACATTAGGGTCCACTGTGTTGTACAGTGTTAGTTTTTATTCTAGTAATATATATATAACCTAAAATTTCCTGTTATCCACATTCAAAGATATAATTCAGGAGGGAGCTAAGATGGTGGCATAGAGAGGAGTGGAAGACAGTTAGTCCCCCTGGAACAATTCATAAACAACAGAAAAATTAGTAAATAACTTGGAATAACTGCGGGGAGACAAACGTGACTGTCCACTCATCATACACCAACCTGAATTGGGAGGAATGCCCGAAATCACAGCATAAAATCTCTAAGTAAAAACTGTGGACCCGCGCTGAGAGCTGTGAGCCCCTCCCTCACGGAAGCCTCCCGGTGCTAGAGAGCAGCACTCTCTGAACAAGCAAGTGTACCTCAGCCCAGCTCCAACTGGGGTTTTAACGTTAACTGCTCAATACAGACAGTGAATCCCCAAAAAGCAGAGAGAGACTTTTGGTGACAACCGACCTTGGGAGAGTCAGGGGACGTAGCTGTCTCAGGACAGGGAGCCCACAGGATCGGGTGCTATCTCTGGCCAACGAGTGAATCGGGGGGCTTTCTGTCCCTTTCTCTCTGTCTCAAACTGGGTGGCTCAGTGGAGAAAGTATCAGCCGTTTTCAGCTCACACTGCTTTGCAGTAGAAAAAGCCTCAGCCATTTTAAAATCGCAGCACTCTGACCCAGACAAGGGTAGAGACAGCAGAGTCAGAGAAACAAAGAATCTATTTATATGCAAATGTCCTCTCTGTAGGGGGCATATTTTCCCAAGAAGAAAGAGGAGGGGCCAGCTCTACTACCTGCCTTACATTCGGAACCAGACCCCAGAGCCTGGGGGAGGAGAGCTGCAGGCCACACCTCCTTACACCAGACCATGACAGGCTGACAGGTGCCATCTGCTGGGCAGAAAAGCACAGTGTGTGTCAATTCTCTAAGACACACCACCAGGGAAACCAGATACTGACTATTTCCTCCTTCTGTGACCTGAGCTGCTTCTCATCTGGGAAAACCTGACTGGGTGGCCTAGGAGGTCAGATACCTAGACAACAGAAAACTACAACCTACACTAAGAAAACCGAAGTTATGGCCCAGTCGAAGGAACAAACATACACTTCAACTGAGATACAGGAATTGAAACAACTAATAATAAGTCAATTCAAAAAGCTTAGGGAAGATATGGCCAAAGAGCTGAACCGTATAATGAAAACACAGGACGTACATAAGGTAGAAATTGAAAGTTCAAAAAACCAACTGGCAGAATCTATGGAAATGAAAGGCACAACACAAGAGATGAAAGACACAATGGAAACATACAACAGCAGATCTCAAGAGGCAGAAGAAAACACTCAGAAACTGGAGAACAAAACACCTGAACGCCTACACATCAAAGAACAGATAGAGAACAGAATGGAAAAATATGAGCAACGTCTCCAGGAACTTCAGGATGAAACAAAATACAAGAATGTACGTATCATTGGTGTCCCAGAAGGAGAAGAGAAGGGAAAAGGGGCAGAAGCAATAATAGAGGAAATAATCAATGAAAATTTCCCATCTCTTATGAAAGACATAAAATTACAGATCCAAGAAGCACAGCATACTCCGAACAGAATAGATCTGAATGGGCCTACGCCAAAACACTTAATAATCAGATTATCAAACATCAAAGACAAAAGAGAATTCTTGAAAGCAGCAAGAGTAAAGCGATCCATCACATATAAAGGAAGCTTAATAAGACTATGTGCAGATCGCTCAGCAGAAACCATGGAGGCAAAAGGAAGCGCTGTGATATATTTAAGATACTGAAAGAGATTGTTGCTCAGATGTGGCCCTGTCTCTCTAGCTAAGCCAACTTGAAAGGTGAAATCACTGCCCTCCCCCCTACGTGGGATCAGACACCCAGGGAAGTGAATCTCCCTGGCAACGTGGAATATGACTCCCGGGGAGGAATGTAGACCTGGCATTGTGGGACGGAGAACATCTTCTTGACCAAAAGGGGGATGTGAAAGGAAATGAAATAAGCTTCAGTGGCAGAGAGAATCCAAAAGGAGCCGAGAGGTCACTCTGGTGGGCACTCTTATGCACACTTTAGACAACCCTTTTTAGGTTCTGAAGAATTGGGGTAGCTGGTGGTGGATACCTGAAACTATCAAACTACAACCCAGAACCCATGAATCTCGAAGACAGTTGTATAATAATGTAGCTTATGAGGGGTGACAAGGGGATTGGGAAAGCCATAAGGACCACACTCCACTTTGTCTAGTTTATGGATGGATGAGTAGAAAAATAGGGGAAGGAAACAAACAGACAAAGGTACCCAGTGTTCTTTTTTACTTCAATTGCTCTTTTTCACTCTAATTATTATTCTTGTTATTCTTGTGTGTGTGCTAATGAAGGTGTCAGGGACTGATTTGGGTGATGAATGTACAACTATGTAATGGTACTGTGAACAATCGAAAGTACGATTTGTTTTGTATGACTGCGTGGTATATGAATATATCTCAATAAAATGAAGATTAAAAAAAAAAAAAAAAAAAAAAAAGACAAAATGCTGAGCAAAATAAGCCAGGCACAAAAAGAGAGATATTGTATGTTACCACTAATGTGAATTCTGTGAAAAATGTACAATGTTTTATACTGTAGAATGTAGGGGACCTAGAGATACCAATTAGTGGAGGGGGAATGATAATCTAATAAGAACAGATAAACTATGGAGGGTAATCTCAATGTTATGGGAATGCTCAGGAATGATTATGGTTTGTAAACTTTCTTGGATATAGTAAGATCATGTTGGAAGCAATAGAGTTATTTTAGGTTTTTTTTTTCTCTTATTCCTTTGTTTTCTTAGGGGTTGTTAATTTTCTTGGGGTATGGTAGGAACATGTTGGAAGCAATGTAGTTATTTTAGATTATTTGTTTTTCTTACTCCTCTGTTTGGACATGGTTTATTAATTTTCTTGGGGTATGGTAGGAACATATTGGAAGCAAAGTAGGTATTTTAGGTTATTTGTTTTCCTTAATCCATTGCTTTGTTTGAAATGTTGTGGGGTTTTTTTGGTTGTTGTTTGCCTGTTTGTTTTTAATTTTTTGATAAACAAAGTTAAAAAATTGAAAAAAAAATCAGTAGAAAAATGGGAGTAAAAACTAAATGACAAATAGGGTGGGATGGGGGGATGGTTTGGGTATTCTCTTTTCACTTTTATTTCTTATTCTTATTCTGATTCTTTCTGATGTAAGGAAAATGTTCAGAAATAGATTGTGGTGATGAACGCATAACTATATGATCATACTGTGAACAGTTGATTGTATACCATGGATGACTGTATGGTTTGTGAATATATTTCAATAAAACTGAATTAAAAAAAAAAAAAAAGATACTGAAAGAGAAAAACTGCCAACCAAGAATCCTATATTCAGCAAAACTGTCCTTCAAATATGAGGGAGAGCTCAAAATATTCTCCAACAAACAGACAATGAGAGACTTTGTGAACCAGACACCCATCCTATGGGAAATACTGAAGGGAGCACTATAGACTGATAGGAGAAGACAGGAGTAAGAGGTTTGGAACACAATTTGGGGAGATGGTAGCACAGCAATTTAAGTACACTGAACAAACATAACTATGAATATGGTTGAAAGAGGATGGTTAGGAGCATGTGGGGCACCAGAAGAAAGAGGAAAGATAAAGACTGGGACTGTGTAACTCAGTGAAACCTGGAGTGTTCAACAATTGTGATAAAATGTACAAATATGTTTTTTCATGAGGGAGAACAAACAAATGTCAACCTTGCAAGGTGTTAAAAATAGGGAGGCATTGGGGGAAAAATACAATCAAAGTAAACTAGAAACTACAATTAACAGAATCATTGTATTATGCTTCCTTTAACATTAACAAAGGCGATATACCAAGGTAAATGCAGATAAGAGCAGGGGAGAGGGGAGGGGTGTGAGACACTTGGCATTGGTGGTGTTGTGTGACTTTTTATTCTACTTTGATTTAAGGTTATGTTTCCTTTTGCTGCTTCCCAGCTGTCTTTTTTGTTTGTTTGTTTGTTTGTTTTTGTTTTTTTTCCTCTTTCTTTTGCCTCTCTACCTTCTTTGACTCTTCCTCCTGCTTTGTGGAAGAAATGTAGATGCCCTTATATAGACAGTGGTGAGGGTGGTGAACACATAAATAAGCGACTATACACGGAACTATCGACTATTTACTTAGGATGGAATGTATGGCATGTGAACAAAACCATCTTAAAAAAAAAAAATAGATTGATGACGAAACCTTGAGGGCAGTTTACTGAATGAAATAAGCCAGACACATAAGGACAAATATTGCAGGGTCTCACTATAGGAACTAATTATAATATGTAAACTCATAGACATGAACTATAAGTTTCCAAGATATAGAACGAGGCTAAATAATGGGGAGCGGTGGCTTAAAGGAGCAGAATGTTCAACCAGGATGAACTTAAACGTTTGGAAGTGAACAGAGGTGACGGTAGTACGTTGTGAGAATAACTAACAGTGCTGAATGGTGTGTGAATGAGGTGGAAAGGGGAAGCTCAGTCATGTATGTCACCAGAAGGAAAGTTGGAGGTCAAAAGATGGAAATGTATAAAACTGAATCCTGCTCTTCTGAAGGGCGGGGCAAGATGGCAGACTGGTGAGCTGTATGTTTTAGTTACTCCTCCAGGAAAGTAGGTAAAAAGCCAGGAACTGCGTGGACTGGACACCACAGAGCAATCTGTCTTTGGGCATACTTCATACAACACTCATGAAAACGTGGAACTGCTGAGATCAGCGAAATCTGTAAGTTTTTGCGGCCAGGGGACCCGCGCCCCTCCCTGCCAGGCTCAGTCCCGGGGGAGGAGGGGCTGTCAGCTCCAGGAAGGAGAAGGGAGAATTGCAGTGGCTGCTCTTATGGGAAACTCATTCTACTGATTCAAACTCCAACCATAGATAGACTGAGACCAGACACCAGAGACTCTGAGAGCAGCCAGCCCAGCAGAGAGGAGACAGGCATAGAAAAAGAACAACACGAAAAACTCCAAAATAAAAGCAGAGGATTTTTGGAGTTCTGGTGAACACAGAAAGGGGAAGGGCGGAGATCAGGCCTTGAGGCGCATATGCAAATCCCGAAGCAAGGCTGATCTCTCTGCCCTGTGCACCTTTCCTTAATGGCCCTGGTTGCTTTGTCTATTAGCATTTCAATAACCCATTAGATCTCTGAGGAGGGCCGTTTTTTTTTTTTTTTTTTTTAAATCCTTTTTGCTTTTTCTAAAACAATTACTCTAAGAAGCTCAATACAGAAAGCTTCAAAGAATTGAAATTTGGGCACGTCAAGTCAAGAGCAGAACTAAGAGAGCTCTGAGACAAAAGGCAATAATCCAGTGGCTGAGAAAATTCACTAAACAACACAACTTCCCAAGAAAAGGGGGGTGTCCGCTCACAGCCACCATCCTGGTGGACAGGAAACACTCCTGCCCATCGCCAGCCCCATAGCCCAGAGCTGCCCCAGACAACCCAGTGTGACGGAAGTGCTTCAAATAACAGGCACACACCACAAAACTGGGCGTGGACATTAGCCTTCCCTGCAACCTCAGCTGAATGTCCCAGAGCTGGGAAGGGGGAGCAGTGTGAATTAACAGAGCCCCATTCAGCCATCATTTGAGCAGACTGGGAGCCTCCCAACACAGCCCAGCAGCCCAGAACTGCCCTGGGGGGACGGCACTCACCTGTGACATAGCACAGTCATCCCTCAACAGAGGACCCGGGGTGCACAGCCTGGAAGAGGGGCCCACTTGCAAGTCTCAGGAGCCATACGCCAATACCAAAGACTTGTGGGTCAGTGGCAGAGACAAACTGTGGCAGGACTGAATTGAAGGATTAGACTATTGCAGTAGCTTTAAAACTCTAGGATCATCAGGGAGATTTGACTGTTAGGGCCACCCCCCCTCCCCGACTGCCCAGAAACACGCCCCACATACAGGGCAGGCAACACCAACTACACACGCAAGCTTGGTACACCAATTGGGCCCCACAAGACTCACTCCCCCACTCACCAAAAAGTCTAAGCAGGGGAGATCTGGCTTGTGGAGAACAGGTGGCTCGTGGACGCCACCTGCTGGTTAGTTAGAGAAAGTGTACTCCACGAAGCTGTAGATCTGATAAATTAGAGATAAGGACTTCAACTGGTCTACAAACCCTAAAAGAACCCTATCAAGTTCAGCAAATGCCACGAGGCCAAAAACAACAGAAAATTATAAAGCATATGAAAAAACCAGACGATATGGATAACCCAAGCCCAAGCACCCAAATCAAAAGACCAGAAGAGACACACCTAGAGCAGCTACTCAAAGAACTAAAGATGAACAATGAGACCATAGTACGGGATATGAAGGAAATCAAGAAGACCCTAGAAGAGCATAAAGAAGACATTGCAAGACTAAATAAAAAAATGGATGATCTTATGGAAATTAAAGAAACTGTTGACCAAATTAAAAAGATTCTGGACACTCATAGTACAAGACTAGAGGAAGTTGAACAACGAATCAGTGACCTGGAAGATGACAGAATGGAAAATGAAAGCATAAAAGAAAGAATGGGGAAAAAAATTGAAAAACTCGAAATGGACCTCAGGGATATGATAGATAATATGAAACGTCCGAATATAAGACTCATTGGTGTCCCAGAAGGGGAAGAAAAGGGTAAAGGTCTAGGAAGAGTATTCAAAGAAATTGTTGGGGAAAACTTCCCAAATCTTCTAAACAACATAAATACACAAATCATAAATGCTCAGCGAACTCCAAATAGAATAAATCCAAAAAAACCCACTCCGAGACATATACTGATCACACTGTCAAACATAGAAGAGAAGGAGCAAGTTCTGAAAGCAGCAAGAGAAAAGCAATTCACCACATACAAAGGAAACAGCATAAGACTAAGTAGTGACTACTCAGCAGCCACCATGGAGGCAAGAAGGCAGTGGCACGATATATTTAAAATTCTGAGTGAGAGGAATTTCCAGCCAAGAATACTTTATCCAGCAAAGCTCTCCTTCAAATTTGAGGGAGAGCTTAAATTTTTCACAGACAAAGAAATGCTGAGAGAATTTGCTAACAAGAGACCTGCCCTACTGGAGATACTAAAGAGAGCCCTACAGACAGAGAAACAAAGACAGGACAGAGAGACTTGGAGAAAGGTTCAGTACTAAAGAGATTCGGTATGGGTACAATAAAGGATATTAATAGAGAGAGGGGAAAAATATGGCAAACATAATCCAAAGGATAAGATGGCCGATTCAACAAATGCCTTCACGGTTTTAACGTTGAATGTAAATGGATTAAACTCCCCAATTAAAAGATATAGATTCGCAGAATGGATCAAAAAAAATGAACCATCAATATGTTGCATACAAGAGACTCATCTTAGACACAGGGACACAAAGAAACTGAAAGTGAAAGGATGGAAAAAAATATTTCATGCAAGCTACAGCCAAAAGAAAGCAGGTGTAGCAATATTAATCTCAGATAAAATAGACTTCAAATGCAGGGATGTTTTGAGAGACAAAGAAGGCCACTACATACTAATAAAAGGGGCAATTCAGCAAGAAGAAATAACAATCGTAAATGTCTATGCACCCAATCAAGGTGCCACAAAATACATGAGAGAAACATTGGCAAAACTAAAGGAAGCAATTGATGTTTCCACAATAATTGTGGGAGACTTCAACACATCACTCTCTCCTATAGATAGATCAACCAGACAGAAGACCAATAAGGAAATTGAAAACCTAAACATTCTGATAAATGAATTAGATTTAACAGACATCTACAGGACATTACATCCCAAATCACCAGGATACACATACTTTTCTAGTGCTCACGGAACTTTCTCCAGAATAGATCATATGCTGGGACATAAAACAAGCCTCAATAAATTTAAAAAGATTGAAATTATTCAAAGCACATTCTCTGACCACAATGGAATACAATTAGAAGTCAATAACCATCAGAGACTTAGAAAATTCACAAATACCTGGAGGTTAAACAACACACTCCTAAACAATCAGTGGGTTAAAGAAGAAATAGCAAGAGAAATTGCTAAATATATAGAGACGAATGAAAATGAGAACACAACATACCAAAACCTGTGGGATGCAGCAAAAGCAGTGCTAAGGGGGAAATTTATAGCACTAAACGCATATATTAAAAAGGAAGAAAGAGCCAAAATCAAAGAACTAATGGATCAACTGAAGAAGCTAGAAAATGAACAGCAAACCAATCCTAAACCAAGTACAAGAAAAGAAATAACAAGGATTAAAGCAGAAATAAATGACATAGAGAACAAAAAAACAATAGAAAGGATAAATATCACCAAAAGTTGGTTCTTTGAGAAGATCAACAAGATTGACAAGCCCCTAGCTAGACTGACAAAATCAAAAAGACAGAAGACCCATATAAACAAAATAATGAATGAAAAAGGTGACATAACTGCAGATCCTGAAGAAATTAAAAAAATTATAAGAGGATATTATGAACAACTGTATGGCAACAAACTGGATAATGTAAAAGAAATGGACAATTTCCTGGAAACATATGAACAACCTAGACTGACCAGAGAAGAAATAGAAGACCTCAACCAACCCATCACAAGCAAAGAGATCCAATCAGTCATCAAAAATCTTCCCACAAATAAATGCCCAGGGCCAGATGGCTTCACAGGGGAATTCTACCAAACTTTCCAGAAAGAACTGACACCAATCTTACTCAAACTCTTTCAAAACATTGAAAAAAATGGAACACTACCTAACTCATTTTATGAAGCTAACATCAATCTAATACCAAAACCAGGCAAAGATGCTACAAAAAAGGAAAACTACCGGCCAATCTCCCTAATGAATATAGATGCAAAAATCCTCAACAAAATACTTGCAAATCGAATCCAAAGACACATTAAAAAAATCATACACCATGACCAAGTGGGGTTCATTCCAGGCATGCAAGGATGGTTCAACATAAGAAAAACAATCAATGTATTACAACACATTAAAAACTCGAAAGGGAAAAATCAATTGATCATCTCAATAGATGCTGAAAAAGCATTTGACAAAATCCAACATCCCTTTTTGATAAAAACACTTCAAAAGGTAGGAATTGAAGGAAACTTCCTCAACATGATAAAGAGCATATATGAAAAAACCCACAGCCAGCATAGTACTCAATGGTGAGAGACTGAAAGCCTTCCCTCTAAGATCAGGAACAAGACAAGGATGCCCGCTGTCACCACTGTTATTCAACATTGTGCTGGAAGTGCTAGCCAGGGCAATCCGGCAAGACAAAGAAATAAAAGGCATCCAAATTGGAAAAGAAGAAGTAAAACTGTCATTGTTTGCAGATGATATGATCTTATATCTAGAAAACCCTGAGAAATCAACGATACACCTACTAGAGCTAATAAACAAATTTAGCAAAGTAGCGGGATACAAGATTAATGCACATAAGTCAGTAATGTTTCTATATGCTAGAAATGAACAAACTGAAGAGACACTCAAGAAAAAGATACCATTTTCAATAGCAACTAAAAAAATCAAGTACCTAGGAATAAACTTAACCAAAGATGTAAAAGACCTATACAAAGAAAACTACATAACTCTACTAAAAGAAATAGAAGGGGACCTTAAAAGATGGAAAAATATTCCATGTTCATGGATAGGAAGGCTAAATGTCATTAAGATGTCAATTCTACCCAAACTCATCTACAGATTCAATGCAATCCCAATCAAAATTCCAACAACCTACTTTGCAGACTTGGAAAAGCTAGTTATCAAATTTATTTGGAAAGGGAAGATGCCTCGAATTGCTAAAGACACTCTAAAAAAGAAAAACGAAGTGGGAGGACTTACACTCCCTGACTTTGAAGCTTATTATAAAGCCACAGTTGCCAAAACAGCATGGTACTGGCACAAAGATAGACATATAGATCAATGGAATCGAATTGAGAATTCAGAGATAGACCCTCAGATCTATGGCCGACTGATCTTTGATAAGGCCCCCAAAGCCACCGAACTGAGCCATAATGGTCTTTTCAACAAATGGGGCTGGGAGAGTTGGATATCCATATCCAAAAGAATGAAAGAGGACCCCTACCTCACCCCCTACACAAAAATTAACTCAAAATGGACCAAAGATCTCAATATAAAAGAAAGTACCATAAAACTCCTAGAAGATAATGTAGGAAAACATCTTCAAGACCTTGTATTAGGAGGCCACTTCCTAGACTTTACACCCAAAGCACAAGCAACAAAAGAGAAAATAGATAAATGGGAACTCCTCAAGCTTAGAAGTTTCTGCACCTCAAAGGAATTTCTCAAAAAGGTAAAGAGGCAGCCAACTCAATGGGAAAAAATTTTTGGAAACCATGTATCTGACAAAAGACTGATATCTTGCATATACAAAGAAATCCTACAACTCAATGACAATAGTACAGACAGCCCAATTATAAAATGGGCAAAAGATATGAAAAGACAGTTCTCTGAAGAGGAAATACAAATGGCCAAGAAACACATGAAAAAATGTTCAGCTTCACTAGCTATTACAGAGATGCAAATTAAGACCACAATGAGATACCATCTAACACCAGTTAGAATGGCTGCCATTAAACAAACAGGAAACTACAAATGCTGGAGGGGATGTGGAGAAATTGGAACTCTTATTCATTGTTGGTGGGACTGTATAATGGTTCAGCCACTCTGGAAGTCAGTCTGGCAGTTCCTTAGAAAACTAGATATAGAGCTACCATTCGATCCAGCGATTGCACTTCTCGGGATATACCCGGAAGATCGGAAAGCAGTGACACGAACAGATATCTGCACGCCAATGTTCATAGCAGCATTATTCACAATTGCCAAGAGATGGAAACAACCCAAATGTCCATCAACAGATGAGTGGACAAATAAAATGTGGTATATACACACGATGGAATACTACGCGGCAGTAAGAAGGAACGATCTGGTGAAACATATGACAACATGGATGAACCTTGAAGACATAATGCTGAGCGAAATAAGCCAGGCACAAAAAGAGAAATATTATATGCTACCACTAATGTGAACTTTGAAAAATGTAAAACAAATGGTTTATAATGTAGAATGTAGGGGAACTAGCAGTAGAGAGCAATTAAGGAAGGGGGAACAATAATCCAAGAAGAACAGATAAGCTATTTAACGTTCTGGGGATGCCCAGAAATGACTATGGTCTGTTAATTTCTGATGGATGTAGTAGGAACAAGTTCACTGAAATGTTGCTATATTATGTAACTTTCTTGGGGTAAAGTAGGAACATGTTGGAAGTTAAGCAGTTATCTTAGGTTAGTTGTCTTTTTCTTACTCCCTTGCTATGGTCTCTTTGAAATGTTTTTTTATTGTATGTTTGTTTTCTTTTTAACTTTTTTTTCATACAGTTGATTTGAAAAAAGAAGGGAAAGTTAAAAAAAAAAAAAAAAAAAGAAAAAAGACAAACAAGGGAAAAAAAAAAAAAAAAGATGTAGTGCCCCCTTGAGGAGCCTGTGGAGAATGCAGGGGTATTTGCCTACCCCACCTCCATGGTTGCTAACATGACCACAGACATAGGGGACTGGTGGTTTGATGGGTTGAGCCCTCTACCATAAGTTTTACCCTTGGGAAGACGGCTGCTGCAAAGGAGAGGCTAGGCCTACCTGTATTTGTGCCTAAGAGTCTCCTCCTGAATGCCTCTTTGTTGTTCAGATGTGGCCCTCTCTCTCTGGCTAAGCCAACTTGAAAGGTGAAATCACTGCCCTCCCCACTACGTGGGATCAGACACCCAGGGAAGTGAATCTCCCTGGCAACGTGGAATATGACTCCCGGGGAGGAATGTAGACCCGGCATCGTGGGATGGAGAACATCTTCTTGACCAAAAGGGGGATGTGAAAGGAAATGAAATAAGCTTCAGTGGCAGAGAGATTCCAAAACGAGCCGAGAGATCACTCTGGTGGGCACTCTTACGCACACTTTAGACAACCTTTTTTAGGTTCTAAAGAATTGGGGTAGCTGGTGGTGGATACCTGAAACTATTAAACTACAACCCAGAACCCATGAATCTCGAAGACAGTTGTATAAAAATGTAGCTTATGAGGGGTGACAGTGGGATTGGGAATGCCATAAGGACCAAACTCCACTTTGTCTAGTTTATGGATGGATGTGTAGAAAAGTAGGGGAAGCAAACAAACAGACAAAGGTACCTAGTGTTCTTTTTTACTTCAATTGCTCTTTTTCACTCTAATTATTATTCTTGTTATTTTTGTGTGTGTGCTAATGAAGGTGTCAGGGATTGATTTAGGTGATGAATGTACAACTATGTAATGGTACTGTAAACAATCGAAAGTACAATTTGTTTTGTATGACAGCGTGGTATGTGAATATATCTCAATAAAATGATGATTAAAAAAAATAATAAAAAAAATAAAAAAGAGAAAAAAAAAAAAAAAAAAAAAAAACTGAATCCTATGGTGGGCAATGTCCGTGATTAACTATACAAATAGTAGAAATCTCTTCCATGAACCAGAACAAATGTATGAGAATACAACTAGAAGTTAATAATAGAGGGGCATATAGGAAAAAAATATTGCAAACGATATACTACAGTTAGTAGTATTTCAATGTTCTTTCATAAACAGTAACAAATGTACTATACCAATACTACGAGTCAACAATGGAGGGGAGGTGGTTAGGGGTATGGGAAGATTTGAGTTTCCTTTTTTTTTCTTTTCTTTTTTTTTTTTTTTCTCTTCTTTGTCTTTATTTCTTGTCTGGTATAATGAAAATGTTCTAAAAATTGAACAAAAATTAATTGTGGTAATGGATGCACAGCTGTATGAGGGTACCAGGGGCAACTGATTGTACTTTGGATAATTGTATAGTATGCGAACAATCTCAATTAAAAAAAAAAAGATGTAATTCAGTGGTGTTAATTACATTCACAATATTGTGCTACCATCACCATCATCACTTTAAAGTTTCTGAGCATTAAAGGGATGTCAGGACATATTTCACAGGACTCAGCCTACACTGCCAATAGGAATACACATTAGAAAACCTTCTGGAGGGTAATTTGGAATTGCGTGTCAAAAACAGTCAATGTGCTTATCCTTGGCAGCAGCGATTTTACTTCCAGTAACAAACCCTACAGCAACACACATGTAGGCAAGGACAGAGGTAACGAGATTTCTGGCAACATTTTCTGTGATAGTGAAAACTGGAAATCAACTGCATGTCTATGAACACAGGACTTGGGAAACATGTTTTGGTGCATCCACATAATGGAACACTACACGCTCACATGCAAACATGAGCTAGAACTATATACATGGAAGGGGTAAGATGCCCGAGCCACATTGTGAATTGAAAATCACAAGTTACAGAATAATATATAGAATAAGATCCTAGTTTTGTAAAAACAAAATATACACCCCAAAAAACAAATGTGTATGTATAAATGCTTCTTTGTACTCAGAAAAGTCTGGACATGCTTATTTATCTAATAAATATTTGCTATATGCACAGGTGCTGTTCTAAGTGCTTTACAAATATTAACTCATTTATACCTGAAAACAACGCTATGAGATACATATTATCAGTCTCCCTGGCTCACTGATCAGGAATGAAAGCCGAGGGAGGTCAGGAAACTGCACACGTTCCCACTGTCAGCGCGGAGAGCCAACCCCAGAAGCCAGGCCCCCGGCCTCTAGGCTGCCTCTTGATTCACATTATGCTACAAAAAGTTATTTCTGGGGGGTGGGTTGGATTGTGGGGGGTGGGGGAAGTGTGTTATGAAAATTCATTTTATACTTTGTTAAAAACAAAGCTTTTGATTTAAAAACAACTGTTTCAGGAGGACTGATTCAGATCAGGATGAACCATTAAAGAGACTTGTCAGGAAAGCCAGTCTGCCTGGGAGAGTGGAGAGCAGGAAGGGGCAGGACCAGGGTTTCTTTCCAGAAGCTTCATCTGCCTTGTGAGCATACTGCTGTGTGTGTGGTTTTTACCCCCAGCTCAATTAAAAGAACAGTTTTATAC
The DNA here is from genome assembly GCF_015220235.1 of Choloepus didactylus. Lineage (NCBI taxonomy): Eukaryota > Metazoa > Chordata > Mammalia > Pilosa > Megalonychidae > Choloepus > Choloepus didactylus. Next base: position 30,789,777 of record NC_051328.1, read on the forward strand.
AAATGTTTTTATTCAGTTTCCATGGGCTTCTTATTCTGGTTAGAGGGTTTTGAGGAGCTGGCAGAGATTAGCAGTGGGGGCCAAACTGCCATTGTCAACGATGATCACTCAAATTCTTGGCTTGTTTTGGGTCAAATAAAGCTCCATTTAACACCATATTCTGAATACAACTAAATTAATGCGGCTGAGTATTGTTTTGGATGAATGGGTCTTAATAAAAGGATCTAGGGGTACCCCTATCTAGGGTGTAATGCTTTAAAAAATAACAAATGTTTGATACTTTTGATCTAGTAAAGAACTATCAGAAGCTACAAAAGATTTCAAACCACTTGCAAGGTTTCTTTTTCTGCTGAACAAGATGTATCTTCTGAATAATTTTATAATACTGTTGAAGCTGATCTATTTTGTTTGTTGGTATTTGGCAAATTTTGTGAAAGCAGGTTTAAATAATATAATATGGAATAAAAAGTGATTAAATGATAATGTCCCAAGCTTAAAAAATTAAATCCACATGTATACACATAAAAACTAACATATATATGTGTACACAAACACACATGCACACACTAACCATCTACTGCCCTTTCCCTACTAAAGAAAAAAATCACCACCTTTACTTCCAGTCAATACTGCCCAGCAGAAATTGAAGACAGGATCCTCAGTCCCATTTGAGTCAGAGCCCTCACATCTTTGGAAACTACTGTAGTCTCCTTTCCAGCTGGCCAAGGAGCGAGTTTTACTCTGCACTGTCCAGGAGACTTGCCCTCTCTTGTTGGCATAGCACCTCCCCAATAAATGTGTACCCACCCAAGCTCTGAGACTCCCCCAGCCCCAGGGCCCTTTATATACCACTCACCACCAGCTTTTCCTCAAATACAGAAAGCACTGTGCATCTTCCTTCCCAAGCAGAGACACCATTTTCCACCCTGCAGTCCTCAGGAGCTAATACCCAAATCACTCTGGAATTGTGACCACTGTAACACCCAGTCTTCAGAGACACTAGTGATGCCAACTGCTCCAATGTGACAAATGGGATGCAAGCCCACCTCCAGGAAGCTGCCATCCTGGCGGCCGTCTGCCACCATTGACTTGAGGCGCCCCGGGACCTGCTGTCACAGGGCTTCTGCTGAAAGTCCCCCTTTCCACAGTGAGCCAAGGCACTGCTGGACTTTGGCTCCCCACTGGCTGCCACAAAGCCATTGGAGCAGTGACACTGGGAGGCAAGGCCTGCATCTGAGACACCCTAAGTTCATAACTTCTATAAAAATGGGGTCTGGACACTCAGGTGTGCTACCTCAACAGTAGCCCATTCCCTATTCCCCTGGAGCCCAGCACCCACCCAACAATGCCTACTAGGCTACCAACTCACCTCTCAATTTTCCTAAAAGTTTGGGGCCTATTTGCAAACAGGATTTGGAATAGCAGGCCAGCAACCCCCTGAGTTTCTGAGAAAGGGAGGCACACTGCAGCCTCCTACAACCCTCATGTGCTGGTTTGGAGCTGTTACATACCCCACAAAAGGCCATGTTCTTTTAATCTATCCCTGTGGGGGCAGATTCATTGTGGGTAGAAACTTTTGGTTCAATTGAGATGTGACCCAGCCCATTCAGGGTGGTCTGAATCCCTTTACTGAGGTCCTTTATGAGGACATTTTGGAGAGAGCCACTGAAACCAGAAGCAGGAGAGAAGGGCCAGCAGACGTCCCCATGTGCCTTCCCATGTGACAGGGGAACCCCGGGTGCCAGCAGCCTTTCCTCAGAGAAAGTATCTTCCTCTTAATGCCTTAATTTGGACATTTTCAGGGCCTCAGAACCGTAAATTTGTAAACTAATAAAACCCCATTGAAAAAGTGAACCATTTCTGGTATATGGCATTCCAGCAGCTTTAGCAAACTGAAACACCTCAGCTACATCCACTAGCTACTTCAGTGCCTACATATTTTATACAGCATCACTTAAGTCACTTCAACTAGAGAAACAAAAGTCTTCATTAGTTGAGTAGTTTGTAAAAACTCTTCAGATTGATGGAATTATTAAAGGCCTCTCATAGTGAAGGAAAACCCCAATCTGGAAAACATTTTTTAAAAAACTAAGTGATTTCCTTTTAATCTACAGCATTGAATTTGTCATCTACTTAACAGCTATTTATCAATAGTCCTATAGTACTTTTCATTTTCCTGGCTCAACACACTGTCAAAAATCTTGGCCTACAGTATTTTCTTGTTTACTGCTTCAAATCAAGCAAATTATCTTCAGCTTTGTTGACTTTGGCACACCACTTCCCTATGTGGAAGTATAAACTGGACATTAATCTTTAATAAAAGAGTATAGGGGAGAAATCAGATTAAGCGCTATGGTAGGCAGAATAATGCTTTCCCCTGCCCCCAAGATGTCCACACACTAATCTGTGACTATGTTACCTGATGTGACAAAAAGGACTTTGCAGGTGTGGTTAGTTAAGGATTTTGAGGTAGGAGAGTAACCTGAGTTATCCCGATGTAATCACAAGGGGCCTTAAAAGAGGCAGGCTGGAGGGTCGAAGCCAGAGAGGGAGATTGGAAGATGCTATGCTGCTGGATTTGAAGAAGGAGGAAGCGACAAAGAACCAAGGAAAACAAGTGGCTCTAGAAGCTGGAAAAGGCAAGGAAACAGATCCTTTCCTAGAGCTCCAAAGGAACTTAGCCTCACCCATTCCTTGGTCATAGCCCATTAAGGCCCACTTTGGACTTCTGATCTCCAGAACTCTAAGATAGTAAATCTGTGTTGTTTTAACCCACTAAGTTTGTACTAATTTGTTACCAGCAATAAGAAACTAGTACAAGCACTAAGAGTTCATTCATTCATTCATTCATCAATCAAATATTTATTGAATGGGTTCCACATGCCAGGCACATCTGTTTAAAAAAAAAAGACAAAGATCCCTGCCATCAAGGAGCTTATAACTTCAAGAAAATACTTTTCAGACAGACATTTCAATTAAAGAGAAGAGCCATCTAGAGAGACTCCTTTAGATGAGTTCTGCATTAACAAAAGGGATTTGTAATGGCCAGCTCCCTGGCCCTCTAACAGCTGGGTCACCTAATTCCCAGGCAAGACTGCAAGACCAACCTGGCCCCAATCAGCAGGAATGGAAGGAGCCTAAGCCAAGCAGGCAGGATGAGGCTCAGCACTAGGCCAGCCTTCCAGCTGGCCCCACTCTGCACTCATACTCCAGGTCAAACAACCGTATGAACATGGCCAGTTCTCTGAGGCTGGGGTTCTAACTAAACCACATCAGTCCTCCTGGGGTCTTGAGTCCTAGCTGGTACTGCAAGTTGATACTAGACTGCCCCGATGCTAGTCACCCACTGGCCTGCATCTCTTCATACTGTCCTCTGTGAGACTCCTCTCTTGCCAAACTCCACCCACCTTTCAGTTGGCCCATCCAGTCCCTCCCTCCTCCCCAACAATGACGACCTGTTCATTGGGACTACCACCTGTAGGCTGCTGCCCCTGTCCTGACACTGCTACCTGAACGCCCTCTCAGCCCTTCTGAGTGGACCCCTCGGGCCTGCCTCACCCCAGAGGTCTCCTGGTCCTGGCCTGGGAAGATCTTCTCTGTCCTGATCTGGCCTTCCCTCTATTTTCCTTACAAGGGAGAAGAACAACGAAAGAAATCTGAACAACTTGGAATAAGGAGGGTTAGGCAGAAATTAAAATGGCTAACCTGCAGATGCAGATTCTTTAAAAAATCAATTCAAAGCTTCCTGGTAGTGATAAACCACAGAACACTTCAGAGCAATGATTTTTCTATACTGAGTTGGCACAAAGTGCAAGTAACCTTTTCTGGAGGGCCAAAATAGAAACTATGCCAGAATCAGGACAATGAATGGAATTCACTTCTAAGGAGGCGTTGGTGCCGCAAGGAGGATCAAACTCAGCTATGTATTAGACCTGTCATTCCAGCCAATGATGAGACATGGCAGGGAGGTCAGGCATTTACCCATCACATTCTGATTAGCCTAAGGTCAAGGGCCATGCCTCATCCATGCTTATATCCCCATTCTAGTCTGCACTTCAAATGCATGATCTCTGGTGATTAACACCTCCAAATTATATATGCATAGAAGCACTCCTAAACTCAAATACATATTGCAATGTAGTATTTTCAGAAGCATTTCTGGAAGTAAAACAATTTCTACTACTACAGATCCTCTACTGTAAGGTAATGTTAAAACTATCTTCCCAAATCCATTTATCTCAATCTTGTCTTAAAGAAATAAAAGAAGACAGCTAAAAGCTAGACAAATTGAACAGCTACAAAGTATCACCCTCTGGATTACTTACTGATTACAAAATGATTAAGATAATCTTAGAGGGAGAGATTTCATAGATACCCTCTTCAGCAAGTGATCAAACTGAGCCTTATCAAACAGGAACAAACTGACATTAAATGTTTCCTGATGTGATGCACTGGAAGCAGACAACATCACCTATGGAGTATTCGGACTAGAAAGTTTAATCTGAATCTAATCATGAAGAAACAATCAGGCAAACCTGGATTGTGGGACATTATACAAAACAATTAGACTGGACTCTTCAAAAATGTCAGTCTCAAGAAATTGAAACAAAGGCAGTGAGAGTAAGGAAACGTGACAACTAAATGCAACATGTAGTCCTTGATTAGATCCTGGTATTTTTTTTTTTTTTAAGGTATAAAAGAAATTATCCAGACAATTGGGGAAATCTAAATAAGGTCTGTAATTAGATAACATTCTGTCAATGTCAAATTTCTTGGATGTGATATGATATTGTGATTATGATAGAAAATGTCCTTGTTTCTGGACTGCCAGAAGTGTGCCATGAAATCTGCAATTTACCTTCAGTGGTTCCGCAAAAAGTAAAAATGTGGATGTCTGTGTATTTACACATAATATATATTCGGAGAGAGAGAGAAAGCAAAAGTATCAAAACATTAATAACAAATCTAAGTATATATGAGTATATACTATTCTTTTAAACTTTCATTAGGTTTGAAATTTTTCAAAATAAAAACTTGGGGGGAGGGGGGCTAGAAATAAGGAAACATACTAATCTGGTCCAGTAGTGCCTACAGACTGCATTAACATTCCATTTTTATAACAGGATCTCCAGAATGCCATATACTTTTGTCAAGATTGTCAAATTGTGATCCTAGCACCTTTTGAAACAACTCGAGCTGCCAGATTTTCATTTTAGGTATTTATCAACTAACCTCTGCATCTGCCCCAACATAGTTCTTCCAACATCAGCCATTTCACACACTTGTCCAGGAAAACTTAGCATGCAGCAGTGCCGGGTGTGGCCCCACGGCGCCTGGCAGTCACTGCCCAGTGGATGAGAAATCACAGGTGCCTTGTTTAAGACAAGTAATCCAATCCTCCTTCCCTCTTCATTGTCTCAGAGCCATGTTCTTGCACTGTTTAAGTCAATCTACCAGTCGACTTCCCTGCAAAGTCCCAACCTCACCCTTCAATCGTCACTTGTTCTCAGCCTTCTTGCCTTTCAAGGTCCAACACACATAACTGAGCCTCCCGCCCCCAGCCTACAATAATCTTCCCAGGTGAAGTAATTTCTCCTCCTGTTAATTTTCTGAACACTGAGAATTTTCTACCTTGTATTAGGATTTTGTAAAACTTACATCAGGCCCAGCAGGCTCTGTAATGGAGGTAAGAAGGGATAAATAAAAGCTGTAACAAAGATCTTGGATGTATGAGTGGGGGACACGGCAACAAGTCTCAGAAAGTAATTCCTAGAAAGGGAATCGGTGTTGTGGGTGGATGTGGATGGAGGTGCAGGCGATCAGGAGACAACCTCCTGGGCAGCACATTAGCAACGAAGGCAGTGCAAGCTCTGACTTCCCCTAGGCCTGCTCCAAACGACTCAGCGTCAGCGCTGCGAAAGCCGAGAGGCTGTCACGGGGACCCCCAAAAGGAGCTCCCTCCTTCAAGAGGCCGGGCGTCCCATGCGCCCCAAACATGCGGGGACTAGCGCCACCCCACCCCCACCCCGGGTTCATGTGTGAATCTGGGACGTTCGGAAACTCCAAAGCGCAGGAACAGCTCGGGCGGTGGCCGAGCTCCCCTCATTTACAGGGTCCACCTCCGGCCTCCTCGTATTCACCGGGTCCATCTGGAGCCGCTCCCTCCGACGTCGCCCCCAGCGCAAGGGTGACGCCGGGTGGAGTAGACCCTCTTGCTCTCGGCCGAGGGAGCGGGAATCTCCTTCCAGGAAAAAAAGAGTCCACACTCGACTGGACTGGTCAGCGGGATGGAGGGGATCAAGCCCAAAACCAGGAGCGAGGGGCGCCGCGCACCCCCAGCCCGACGGTGGGCGCGCAGTGCGCAGGCGCGGGGCGGGGCCGGTACCTGGGAAGGAGCAGAGAGAAGTGGAGTTGGGGCACAGGGTCCCGTTGCCCACACGCGGAACAAGCTTCAGGCTGAGGATCTGCTGCAGGAGCCCGGCCGAGCCCCCGCTGCCGCCGCTCCCCTCGGGCTCCATCCCGCCGCCATTCACTGCGAGGAGGTGAGAGGAGAGCACCCGAACTGTTGCAGGGACTCGGTCTCACTCACGGTCCACTCTGCTCCCCGCACCTCCGCCGCCTCAGCGTCACCTTTGGCCGAGACCCTCTGCTTCCTCACAGCCCAACCGCGCTGCCAAGTGATGATTCCTTCCGCCAATCACAAGGCGCCGCAGGCGGCGGGGCGGGGCGAGAGTTGTTACCGCCCCCGACGTTGCGTACGGTTTAGCGACCCTGCCCCCCACGGACTACAGACCTTCTGCTGGAACCCCGGCCTGCTCCGGTAGGGGGCACCCTGCTCTGCGCTTGTCTGCAGCGCCACCTGTAAGAGGGTAAGGGAACTGCATACGTCCTTCTGGACTCGAAATGTAGAGTTAAAACCTACCTGGCAAAGCTAGATTCTAACATTTATAACGGTTGCTCCAGCTAGGACTGGACCCCAATATTTCTGAAACCTGGATGAAAAGAAGCAGGAAAGTTCTCTTTTTAATGCTGATAGCAGAAAGATTCCATTTAAGGGCCAGCGTGGGACAGTGATGAGTGGGGGACTATGTTAGTTTCTATACAGTGCAGTCTAGTTCTAAATAAAATAAAAATTTTAAAGGAGGCTCTAATTCCATTGGCAAAACTGGATCATACACCTTTTTTAATTACCTTCCTTCACAGACCCTGTGAAAATGAAAGCAAAGAAACAAGTGTTGGGAAAATTCCAATTGTAGGTGGGAATGTACAACACAGAATTACCATATGACCTGGCAATTCCACTCTAGGGACTCAAACATACTTGTACACCAATGTTCATAGGAGTGTTATTCAAAATAGCCAAAAGGTAGAAGCAAACCAAGTGTCCATTAACCGATGAATGCATAAACAAAATGTGGTAGATCCATACAACGGAATACTGTTCAGCCATAAAAAAGAAATGAAGTGTTGCTACATGCATCAACATAGATGACTCTTGAAGAACACTTATGCTAAGTGAAATAAGCCAAGCACAAAAGGACAAATTTAATGTGATTCCACTTATATGAAATATCTAGGATAAGCAAATTCATGGAGACAGAAAGTAGATTAGAGGTTATCAAGGGCAGGGGGAAGGGGGAAGGGGTACTTATTGCTTTATGGATACAGAGTATCTGATTTGGCTGATGAAAAGTTTTAGTGATGGAAAATGATGATGGTAGCACAACACTGTAAAAATAATTAATGTCACTGAATTGTACAGTTTAAAAATGGTTAAAATGGCAAATTTTAGACTACATGTATATGTTACCATAATTTTAAAAATGCAAAAAAAAAAAAAGAGAAAGCAAAAAATTGTGAACAGGAATAAACTACTAACAGTGGAGTGCTGGAAGGGAAATTATTAAAGATAGGTAGTTGCAGCAAAGTTCCAGAAAATGAAGAGGCTTTTGATGAATAAATATTTATTGGAAATTTTATTATTATCTATTCAAATGTTAGATATGTATTAGCTCATTAATTCAACCAACTCAGTGAAGTTATTATTTTCTTTCCATTTCACAGGTGAAACTGAGCTTTAGGAGAGAAAATAATTTGGCTAAGGTCATAAAATTATTAAATGGCAAAGGTAGGCTTTCAACCTAGGTATGGTTTCCAGCATCCACATGGTTAACCTTGATGCTGCGTTTTGGGGAAGGCAGCCATAGCCCAGAAGGAAGCCACAAAGGAGAAGGACCCCTAGAGAGCCTTGGTGAACTGGACTGAGAAAGGAGACTGAACCCAGAGAGGTTCCCTGAGGGCTGCTATGGAGCAGCTCTGCCAGCTCCCATCGCCTTGTCCACTCCCTGTCCCAGCCATATGTAGAACAGACCAAGTGTCCCAGATGACTCTGGAAGAAATAGAAAATTGAGGAAACAGAAGATAAATTATTTTTCTTAATTACTATCCTCAGAGAGTCTCAAGATATTGTATTCATAAAACCAAACCATGATACCATGAAAAAGGAACAGAGAACAAGAAAGAGCTCTTAGAAATTAAAAATATGACTTCCAAATTTTACAATATAATAGATGAATTAGAAAATAAAATTGAGGAAACCAACTGTAGAGGTAAATATAAAACAGCAAAAAAGAGGGAAAAGAAGAGATATGGAAGACTGAACCAGGAATTCTAATGGGAGTTCCAGGGAAAATGACCAGAGGGAAAAAGCTAGAAATAATTTTTTAAACATTTTTCTATTGTGAAATATCCAGAAAAGGGATAAATTTCAAAGTACAGTTTAACCAGTATTTATAGAGCAACTTTCAGAGTATAGGATGGATTACAGTTCCAAATTAGAGAGAAATTTTTAAAATACAGATGATACAGAGCTGAAGAGAAACTCCTGCCCATTAGGTTCCTAAGAGAATGAAAGAGGGGAGAAAACACTACTTGACACATTCTTGTAAAATTTCATAACCAAAAATAAAGAAGACACTTTAAAATGATGAATTTTATAGTATGTAATTATGTCCCACCTTTTTTTAATTGGGAAAAAAAAAGCTCAGTGAAGGAAGCCAGACAGAGGACTACGTATTATATGATCCCATTGACCTGCAATGTCCAGAAAGGCAGATCTTCAGAGACAGAAGGAGATGAATGGTTGCCTGAGGCTGGGTGGGATTGAAGAGTGAGTGGGACTAGCCTGTGGCACCTCTTGGAGGTAATGGAAATGTTCTAAAACTGGATCCTGGTGATGGCTGCCCAACTCTGTAAATTTACTGCATATCATTGAATTGTACATTTAGAATGAGAATTTTATGGTTTGTAACTTATCCTTCAAAAAAAATTTGTTTTAAATGACCAGCAGCATATTATCAAAGTTTCTGTTTAGGTTAGTTGGAGTTTCTGAAATATCATTTTAAACAATAACAACTATAAAATGTCATCATGTCTTTATTCTCTTATCATTCTATCTATCTATATCATCTATTATCTATCTATTCATCTATCTTCTGAATATTTGAGAGCAAGTTACATACATCATACTCCTTGAACATGTAATACTCTACATTTCCTACAAACAAGGATATTTACTTATGTAATCACCTTCAGTGCAGTTATCAAGGTCAAGAAATTCAACACTGATATAAAGCTTACATTCTATATTCCATTTTTTTCTTATGTCTCAATAATGTCCTCTTGAGCCTTTTTGTCTCCATTCTTAGATCCCATCCCAGTATTATGTATGGCATTTAATTGTCATAATCTCTTTTTCTTTTTTTTTTTTGTAATTGTAGAAAACATGTATACAACTTAAATCTTCCCATCCCAGCCCCTGCCACCTTTCAGTGGGGTTAATCACATTCAAAACGTTGCAGTACCCTCAGCACCATCAATTACTAGAACTTTCTCTTCACCCCAAACAGAAGCCCTACACTCATTATGCATTAACTCCCCATTCCCCTGCAGCCACCCTTGGTAGCCTGTACTCTATTTTCTGTCTCGATGAGATTGCATATTCTCTGCTGTTTTCTTTGTGGTTCCATGGGGCTTAAATTTAGCATCCTGAATCTATAAAAACCTCATTTGCTTTGATACCAACTTAATAGGACAGATAAACTATGTTCCCATACCCTCTGTCGCCCCCCTTTTATGTAGTTCTTATCATAAATTACATGTTTATACATATGAGTCCAAAACCACTGCTTTATCATTACATTTTGTGCATTTTCCTTTAGAACCTGCAGGAAGTAAAAAGTAGAATTACAAATCAAAAATACAATACTGGTATTTATGTTTATCTGTGTCAGTATCTTTACCAGACAGCTTTATTTCTTCATGTGGCTTCAGTCAATTGTCTAGTGTCCTTTCCTTTCAACATGCAGAACTCCATTTCTTGAAAGGCCAGTCTAGTGGAGATTAACATTCTCAGCTTTTGTTTATCTGGGATTGTCTTAATCCCACCCCCATATTTGAAAGACAATTTTGCAGAATATAGACTTCTTCGTTGGCAATTTTTTGGCTGTCAGCACTTTAAATATGTCTTCCATGGTTTTTGATGAGAAATTGATACAATCTAATGAGGCTCCTTGATAGAAACTGTATCAATTTTTATTGATACAATACATATTTCCCCTCATGGAGTAATTGGGCATTCTGTGAATGACTCTCTTCAGATTATTTTCCTCAAAAATTAGAGCAAAAGCCAGGAGGGTGCCAGGAGTGCTGCTGAAATGGCAGGTACTCAGCAACCACGGCGAATCTGAGTGGCCACACAGCCTGGATGTGACATTCTCCCAGGGCTGCAAGTCCTTCCCACCAACTGAGTCCTTTCTCCCTTGGGGGAAACTGAAAGTCACAAGAAAGAAATGATGTGTCACATACAAGGAAGCCTCAATAAGATTAAGTGCCAATTTCTCCATTAGGGGATATTTGTATCATAAAAGAATCTCTTGGGAGAAAAGTGGTGTTTAAATCCACACAATTGTTGTTTGTATTGCAAAAGAATCTGTCATTCCATGGATTTAAGTGGTGCTTAAATTCATACTCCATGGAGTAATCCCCAATTACTCCATGAGGGGATATTTGTATCGTAAAAGAATCTGTTGGGGGAAAAGCGATGCATAAATCGAAACCAATCCAACAGAATCAGGTTGGCTTCTATCCAGACTACTGAAGCCCTTTGTAAGCAGAATGAAACTCAGATGGAGACAGAAGCAACAGGGAGCAGCCAGAAGCTGGAAGTCAATGGAACCTGGAAGAGAAAGGGGAAGACTTTGCTATGTCCACTGCCCTGTGATGGAAAAGCCAAGGAACCTCAAAGATTGCCAGCCAGCCAGAAGACACCAACCCCAGGAGAAAGCAACCATTCTAGCCTCTGAAACCAGGAGCCAATAAATTCCTGTTGTTAAGCGGAAAAAAAAAAAAAAAAAAAAAAAAAAAAATCGAAACCAATTAACTTGTGAAGGGAGGATGGGGGTTAACCCCTTTGCCTTTCGCACAGGGGTCATGACCTTGGACCTCAAGAGAAGACCCAGCTGGTCCACTGTGTGTTCCTGGGGCAGGAATAGGCTCGTGGGTGTCGAACAGGCCCCTGCCCACCTGAGACTGAGTGTGTGGTGAACAGGGTCATTGAATAAATGGTGTTGGGACAACTGACCACTCAGAAAGATACCTAACCCTACCTCACACTGGTGAGGAAAATTAGTCATGTGACTTAAGATTCAAGTGTACAACACTAGCCTACTAAAGTATTGGAATACTGTTTTTATAATCTTGAGGAAGAGAAAGCCATTTGAGCCAGACACAAAATCTAGATGCCATAAAGGAAGGATCCACATTTAACAACATAATAATTAGGATGAAACTTTTTGGAATTTGATTGTACTATTGGTTTCACAGGTGCATATATATGTCAAAACATCAAATTTTACCCTTTAAATAGGTGCAGTAATATTATTCAATTATATTTCAATAGAGCTCTTTATTTTTTAAAAAATCTTAAGATGCACACACCATTAAAAAATGCCAAATGACAGTCCCAGCCCCAGTCTTGCTCTTTGGTCCTCTTTGACTTTTTCAAGAGTCTTGCTCATTATACCCCCAGCAACCAAAATGGTGAAGCAGATTGAGAGCAAGGAAGATTGTCAGGAAACCTCAAATGTATAACAAGGTGATGTTCCTTGAAGTAGATGTAGATGGCTGTCAGGGTGTTGCTGCAGAGTGTGAAGCCAGATGCATGCCAACATTTCAGTTTTCTAAAAAGGGAGAAAAGTAATGAAGGAGAAATTTCCAGTCACAGCACTGAGAAGCAATCAGCTGAAGAAGAAGCTTGGAGACCTCCACAAAGATCTCCAAGTTTGGATTTGCCATAGGAGAGAAAGAAAGCATCAGTCATATCCATCAAATTTGGATGAAGTAAGCCTAAAGAAACCATTCCAACTCTTGCTCCAGGAACTCTTTCAGACCTAAATAGAAGAGCCAGTACCATGAAACTCCTAGAAGAAAATATAGAGAAACATATTCAAGACCTAGTGATAGGTAGCTTCTTAAACCTTACACCTACAGCACAAGCAACAAAAGAAAATATAGATAAATGGGAGCTCCTCCAGATTGAACCCTTCTGTGCTTCAAAGGACTTTGTCAAAAAGGTGAAGAGGCAGCCAACTCAGTGGGAGAGAATATCTGGTAACCATATATCTGATGAGGGTTTGATATCCAGTAGATATATAGAAATCCTACAGCTCAACAATAAAAGGACAAACAACCCAATTATAAAATGGGGAAAAGATATGAACAGACGTTTTTCCAAAGAGGAAATACAAATGGGTAAAAAGCACATGAAAAGATGTTTTTCTTCATTAGCTTTTAGGGAAATGCAAATCAATACCACAATGAGATATCATCTCACACTTGTAAGAATGGCCACTATTACACAAATGGGAAATACAAATGTTGGAGAGGATATGAAGAAATAGGAACACTTATCCCCTGCTGGAGGGAATGTAAAATGGTACAGCCATGGTGGAAGACAGTTTGGCAGTTCCTCAGAAAACTAAATATTGAGTTGCCCTATGACCCAGCAACTCCACTTCTCGGTATATACCCAGAAGAACTGAAAGCAGGGACATGAACAGACATTTGCACACTGATGTTCATAGAAGCATTATTCACAACTGCCGAAAGATGGAAACAATCCAAGCATCCATCAACAGATGAGTGGATAAACAAAATGTGGTACATACATACGATGGAATATTATGCAGCAGTAAGAAGGAATGAGTTCCTGAAGCATGCAACAACATTGATAAAACCTGAGGACACAATGCTGAGTGAAGTAAGCCAGACACAAAAGGACAGATACTGTATGATTTCTCTAATATGAACTAACTAGAACATGTAAACTCAGAGTCTTAAAATGTAGAATATAAGGTACCTAGAGATAGACGGAAGCTAGAGAAAGGGGATTGGTTACCTAACACATACAGAATTGGTAATGGTTGAAGTTAAATGTTTGGGAATGGATAGAGGTGATGGTAGTTCATTATTGGAATTATAAGTAATAGTGCTATATTGTAGTTGGATTTGATTGAAAGTGTTGTTTAAAGTCATGTATGCCATTGATTAACACTACAGGTATAAATAAGTTCTTGCATGAACTACTACAAATTAAAAAAAAATAATAGAGGGGTATATGGGAAAAAACATAGCTATTACAAATGATGGACTATAGTTAATAGTAATATTTTAATATTCTTTCATCAACAGTACAAATTTACTACACCAATACCATGGGTCAACAATAGGTGAGGGATAAGGAGTATAGGAGAACTTAGGTTTTATTCTTTATTTGTATTTCTATTCTGGAATAATGAAAATGTTCTAAAATTGATCATGGGGATTTATACACAACTACAATGATACTGTGAGCCAGCGATTGTGTACTTTGGATGTGTACACTTTGTGTGGTATGTGAAAATATCTCAATAAAATTGAGAAAGAAAAAAAAAGAAAAAAAAAATCTCTTTCAGTAGCAGTAGCTTTTAATGAGGGTGAAGCTAGTGAGCCAAAGGAAATGCCTCCGGAAGCAAGATGAGAATGAAGAATATTGGAAGCAAGACACCAACATCAGCAGGACCAAACTCCTTCAACAGAAAGCATGGGTTTTCTGATACCCAGAAGTCATGGGAGCAAAGTATAAAATCTCATCTTGGAAATGTCCATGACCAAGACAATGAAATGATGTGTTTTGAGAATGGGGTGGGGGGTGGGTGTAAAGGAACAGTGTTCTGTTTAAAAGACTGATATAAGACTATCTTTGGAGCTGTCTTTTTTTAAAAAAAATATTGAATGGTATACTAATAAATGAGAGTTTGAAATTAGAGGTAATTTATGTTTTATATACATAAATTTGTTTGTTAATTTTGTACTTTCATGTGATTAGTTTCCAAAGGTTACAGATAATAAAGAAATCAGAAATGGTAACTTTTTTTTGAATTGCATTTTTTTTTAGACACAATTGTTAGCACATTAAGAGGGAAGCAAAAATTTTTGTCTGTTTAATCTGGTTTAAAATGCAAGCAGTTGCTCTCTTAATGTAACTCCCTCATTACCTAAACTGTCTGGCTCCCGGGAACAGCCTTAAAGAGAGGCAGTACTGTATTGGAAGAATAATGTTACTGGACTATTGACTGAGAGAAAATTTAGATAAATATAAAATACAACTTTTTTCCCTTATGGGCATTTATTTTGTTTCAAGTCATCATAAACTTGTGAAATCCAATTTGAATTGAACTTTCTTATTAATAGAATAATATGGCTTATTTAAAGTTTATATGTATTGACCAGGGACCTCACAAAAGCACATTTTAGTGAAATAGAGGGAAAGAAAATGCATCTTCAAACATGGAATCTCTGACCACATATACTTTGTTACTTCTGTGTGTTGTAGGGTTTGGTTCTCTTTTTGGTATTTTTGTATTGCATATGAACTTTTAAAATGTGACAGTTAGACATCCTGTAGACTCGGGCAAGATGGCGGCATAGAGAGGAGTGGAAGCTAAGTAGTCCCCCTGGAACAACTACAAAAAACCAGAAACAACTAGTAAATAATCCAGAATAACAGCGGGGGGACAAACGAGACCATCCATTCATCATACACCAACCTGAATTGGGAGGAATGCCTGAGAACACAGCATAAAATCTGTAAGTAAAACCTGCGGAACCAGGTCGTGAGGCCCCCTCCCCCATAGCCCGAGCTGCAGAGCCGCGTGGTGCCAGAGAGAAGCTCTCTCCCAGCAAGCGAATATAGCTCAGCTGAGCTCCAACTGGGGTTTTAAGTAGTGAGTGTGAACTGCTCACTACAGGTACGAATCCCCCAAAAACAGACAGAGGCTTTGGGTAACGACTGACCTGAGAGAGCCAGAGGGTCGCCTTGACTGGGTCTGAAGGGGACTATCTGTTTCTTTTTTGGCTCAGTGGAGAAAGCCCCAGTCATTTTAAGTTTCCAGAGCTGTGACTCGGGGAAGGGCGGAGACAGCACAAGCAGAGAGCGAGACCATTGAAATGCTAATGACCTCCACCTGGGGGGCTGTCTTCTCTAGGAGGAAAGGGGTGGGGCCCTTTCCATTTAGAACCAGACCCCAGAGCCTGGGGGAACATGGCCATACTGCCTCACACCAGTCAAGAATTATAGGCTAACAGGTGTCACCTGCTGGGCAGAAAAGCACAGTGACCTGAGGCATCAAAGGGTGGAGCAATTTTCTAAGACACACCCGCAGGGAAACCAGATGCTGAATATTTCTTCCCTCTGGGACCTGAGCCTGTTCTGGTCTGGGAAAACCTGATTTGGATAACCAAGGAAACCATGCCTAGACAACAGAAAATTACAACCTACACTAAGAAAAACAAAGTTATGGCCCAGTCAAAGGAACAAACGTACACTTCAACTGATACAGGAATTTAAACAACTAATGCTAAATCAATTGAAAAAGTTTAGAGAAGATATTGCAAAAGAGATAGAGGCTGTAAAGGAAGCACTGGACATGTATACGGCAGAAATCAAAAGTTCAAAAAACCTACTAGTAGAATCTATGGAAATGAAAGGCACAACACAAGAGATGAAAGACACAATGGAAACATACAACAGCAGATCTCAAGAGGCAGAAGAAAACACTCAGGAACTGGAGAACAAAACACCTGAAAGCCTACACGCAAAGGAGCAGATGGAGAAAAGAATGAAAAAATATGAGCAACGTCTCTGGGAACTCAAGGATGAAACAAAGTACAATAATGTATGTATCACTGGTGTCCCAGAAGGAGAAGAGAAGGGAAAGGGGGCAGAAGCAATAATAGAGGAAATAATCAATGAAAATTTCCCATCTCTTATGAAAGACATAAAATTACAGATCCAAGAAGCACAGCATACTCCAAACAGAAGAGATATGAATAGGCCTACGCCAAGACACTTAATAATCAGATTATCAAATGTCAAAGACAAAGAATCCTGAAAGCAGCAAGAGAAAAGCGATCCATTACATACAAAGGAAGCTTCATAAGACTATGTGCGGATCTCTCAGCAGAAACCATGGAGGCAAGAAGGAAGTGGTGTGATATATTTAAGATACTGAAAGAGAAAAACCGCCAACCAAGAATCCTGTATCCAGCAAAGCTGTCCTTCAAATATGAGGGGGAGCTCAAAATATTTTCTGACAAACAGACAATGAGAGACTTTGTGAACAAGACACCTGCCCTACAGGAAATACTAAAGTGAGCACTACAGGGTGATAGAACACAGGAGTGTGTGGTTTGGAACACAATTTTGGGAGATGGTAGCACAACAATGTAAGTACACTGAACAAAGGTAACTATGAATACGGTTGGGAGAGAAAGACGGGGAGCATGTGAGACACCACAAGAAAGGAGGAAAGATAACGACTGGGACTGTGTAACTTGGTGAAATCTAGAGTATTCAACAATTGTGATAAAATGTACAAATAATGTTCTTTTACAAGGGAGAACAAGCAAATGTCAACCTTGCAAGGTGTTAAAAATGGGGAGGCATTGGGGGAGGGATGCAATCAGCATAAACTAGAGACTGTAACTAATAGAATCACTGTATTATGCTTCCTTTAATGTAACAAAGGTGATATACCAAGGTGAATGCAGATAAGAGGGGGGGATAGGGGAGGCATGTTAGACACTTGACATTGGTGGTATTGTCTGATTCTTTATTCTACTTTGATTTAAGGTTATTTTTCCTTTTGCTGCTTCCTAGCTGTCATTTTTTTTTGTTTCCCCTTTCTTTTGCCTCTCTACCTTCTTTGACTCTCCCTCCTGCCTTGTGGAAGAAATGTAGATGCTCTTGCTTAGTATGAGCAGAATGTTCAATTAGGATGAACTTAAATGTTTGGAAATGAACAGGGGTGTTGGTAGCAAGATGTGAGAATAACTAACAGTGCCGAGTGGTGTGTGAATGAGGTGGAAAGGGGAAGCTCAGAGTCATATATGTCACCAGAAGGAAAGTTGGAGGTCAAAAGATGGAAATGTATAAAACTGAATCCTATGGTGGGCAATGTCCATGATCAACTGTACAAATACTAGAAATCACTTCATGAACCAGAACGAATGTATGACAATACAATTAGAAGTTAATAATAGAGGGGCATATAGGGAAGAACTATATACCTATTACAAACTATATACTACAGTTAGTAGTATTTCAACATTTTTTCATAAACAGTAACAAACGTACTATATCAATACTAGGAGTCAACAATTGAGGGGGGTTGGTTAGGGATAGGGGAGGTTTAGAGTTTCCTTTTCTTTTTTTCTTTTTTCATCTTTCACTTTATTTCTTGTCTGGAGTAATGAAAAGTTTCTAAAAATTGAACAAAAATTAAGTGTGGTGATGGATGCACAGCGGTATGAGGGTACCCAGGGGCAAGTGATTGTACACTTTGGATCTTTGGATAATTGTATGGTATCTGAACAATCTCAATAAAAATGAAAAAAAAATGTGACAGTTAAATGCCTCTTTAAAAGCATAGTCACAAATAAAAGAAACATTCAGTGTAATGATTTCCTTAAAAATTCCTACAATGTTACAGTTGGAGGCAGCTTCAGACTATTTTGTGGGTGGTAACTGCTCACTGATCTCTTTTAATAGGTAATTAATGACTCCAGAGAAGCAGCCTGACTGTTGTGTATTCCTGACACTTTGTTCACTTGCATTTAAGTTCAGAATAGGCCCCAAGTAAAATAACGGAAATGTATATAGAATGATTAGTTCTTATGTGATTTAATTTTATCAAGATATGTGGATTTAACTTACTTTAGTATAGACAGACTTTCCATTTTCATCCATTTTATTGTTTATGTTCAAATAACACTATCCTTCTATATATTCTTTTCTTGACCCAAATGAAATATTTACCTAAGGTAAAGATGGAAGAGAAAAACAACTAAGATGAATGTCTTTACTAAAATACCAATATATTTGTCAACCGCCCCCAACAAACAAACAAACAAAACAAACGACAGACTAGGAGAAACTACTCACAACAAAGATAAAGTATAACCAAGAGAAAGGCAGTAAGAAGACAGAAAAATGGGCAGTGACCTTGAACAATGAAAAAGAAATGCAAGTGACTGATAAACATGCCAAGATGCACAACCACCCCAGGAATTAAAGAAATGCAAATTAAAACAATATCAAAACAACGTTTTTCACCCTTCAGGTAGGTAAAAATGAAAATGATCCATTTAACTGTGTACAGGTGATGGTAGGAGGGAGGTGCAGGGAGGATGGGTGACCAGGGCCTTCCTGACACTGTTGCAGAGTGTAAATTGTTAGTCCATTTTTTAGAGTAACGTGGCATTTTCAAATTTAAAGCACAAATACTCCTGAGCCAGCAGTTCTTCTTCTAGAACTCTTCTTAAAGATATACCCACATGTATTTGTAGAGACGTCTGTATGAACAGAGTTGTGGCATGTCCACAATAGCATAAACCTAGCCTCATACTAAATGTCCACCAATAAGAGAGAAACAAACAGACAAACTCAGGGACAGTCACAGTATGGAATACTATGCAGTCATTAAAAAGAATGGGGAAGGAGATCTTGTTTCAGCATGACAAGACCACAGCGTGTGTCTCCTGCTAATTGCAGCTAAACATTCTTGACAAAATACAAAAATCAACAACTGACTGGAGGTCTCTGAAATGTAAACTACAGCAGCAGAGTCAAAACTCAGAGAAGCAACCCATAAGGATGTGGAGTTTCTAATTTATCTTTCTATTTTTCTCACTCGTTTGCTTCAATGGCAGCCCCAGGTGCAATGCTGCACAGTGGAGCAGTGGCCTGGGCAGATCTGGGAACAGGCCCCCGCAGGCAAGGTGGTGTGTGGGGATGGGGGCGGAGGGACATCCTGGAGACAAGAGTGCTAGAAAAGGGGTTCCTCTAATTCTGTACATGAGCCTGCACAAGTCTCAGACCTCCCCTCTGCAGCACTGTGCAGACCCAAAGAGGCATACTGAAATCTTTAGAGCTGAACTAATATTTAAGCCCTAGTCCAAATGTTACACTAACTTCTTAGTGGTAATAAAAGACTGAAACAAAATAAACAGAACCTCAGGGACTTATGGGACAACATACATACCATTGGAGTTCCAGAAGGAGAAAAGAAATTGGGGCAGAAAAAATATTGAAGAGATAATGGTTGGAAACTCCCTAAATTTGGCAAAGGAAATAAATTTACAGCCTCAAGTAGCACAGTGAACACAAAACAGGATAAACTTGGAGAAGGCTGGGCTCAGAAACACCATAATGAAACTGCTGAAAACCAGAAAGTCATTAGAGAAGAAGACATGTTGCACACAGAGACCCATGATTCGAACGACTGGTGAGTTCACATTAGAAACCATGGATGCCAGAAGACAGTGAGACAACATCTTTAAGATGCTGAAAGAAAAGAACTGTCCCCCAAGAATTCTATACACAGTGAAAATATCCTTCAGGAACGAAGACAAAATGAAGACATTCTCGGAAGAAGGGAAACTAAGAGCATCCGTCACAAGTAGATCTGCTCTAAAAGAAATGCTGAAGGATGTTTTCAGACTGAAGGGAAATGTTACTAGAAGGAAACGTGGATCTTCAGGAATGAAGGAAGGAAACAGAAACACTCTCTTGACCGAAATATTTCCTGGCTGTTGGAAGGGAAAGGAAAACAATGAAACAAAAAACAAACGAACAAAAAAATCAAGATGTTTAGGAAAAAAAAGGGGGGCAAAAGAATAGCATTGAAATGTGTGTACAGAGACCTGGAAGGATTTCCTTAAAAGCTAGTTGTGGGAGGCGGGGCAAGATGGTGGACTGGTGAGCTGTATGTTTTAGTTACTCCTCCAGGAAAGTAGGTAGAAAGCCAGGAACTGCGTGGACTGGACACCACAGAGCAATCTGACTTTGGGCATACTTCATACAACACTCATGAAAACGTGGAACTGCTGAGATCAGCGAAATCTGTAAGTTTTTGCAGCCAGGGGATCCGCGCCCCTCCCTGCCAGGCTCAGTCCCGTGGGAGGAGGGGCTGTCAGCTCCGGGAAGGAGAAGGGAGAACTGCAGTGGCAGCCCTTATCGGAAACTCATTCTACTGATCCAAACTCCAACCATAGATAGACTGAGACCAGACACCAGAGAATCTGAGAGCAGCCAGCCCAGCAGAGAGGAGACAGGCATAGAAAAAAAAACAACACGAAAAACTCCAAAATAAAAGCGGAGGATTTTTGGAGTTCTGGTGAACATACAAAGGGGAAGGGCAGAGCTCAGGCCCTGAGGCGCATATGCAAATCCCGAAGAAAAGCTGATCTCTCTGCCCTGTGGACCTTTCCTTAATGGCCCTGGTTGCTTTGTCTCTTAGCATTTCAATAACCCATTAGATCTCTGAGTAGGGCCCCCCCCTTTTTTTTTTTAATCCTTTTTTCTTTTTCTAAAATAATTACTCTAAGAAGCCCAATACAGAAAGCTTCAAAGACTTGCAATTTGGGCAGGTCAAGTCAAGAGCAGAACTAAGAGAGCTCTGAGACAAAAGGCAATAATCCAGTGGCTGAGAAAATTCACTAAACACCACAACTTCCCAAGAAAAGGGGGGTGTCTGCTCACAGCCATCATCCTGGTGGACAGGAAACACTCCTGCCCATCGCCAGTCACATAGCCCAGAGCTGCCCCAGACAACCCAGTGTGACGGAAGTGCTTCAAGTAACAGGCACACACCACAAAACTGGGCGTGGACATTAGCCTTCCCTGCAACCTCAGCTGATTGTCCCAGAGTTGGGAAGGTAGAGCAGTGTGAATTAACAAAGCCCCATTCAGCCATCATTTCAGCAGACTGGGAGCCTCCCTACACAGCCCAGCAGCCCAGAACTGCCCTGGGGGGATGGCACTCACCTGTGACATAGCACAGTCATCCCTCAACAGAGGACCCGGGGTGCACAGCCTGGAAGAGGGGCCCACTTGCAAGTCTCAGGAGCCATACGCCAATACCAAGGACTTGTGGGTCAGTGGCAGAGACAAACTGTGGCAGGACTGAACTGAAGGATTAGACTATTGCAGCAGCTTTAAAACTCCAGGATCACCAGGGAGATTTGATTGTTAGAGCCACCCCCCCCTCCCTGACTGCCCAGAAACACGCCCCATATACAGGGCGGGCAACACCAACCACACACGCAAGCTTGGTACACCAATTGGACCCCACAAGACTCACTCCCCCACTCACCAAAAAGGCTAAGCAGGGGAGAACTGGCTTGCGGAGAACAGGTGGCTCGTGGACGCCATCTGCTGGTTAGTTAGAGAAAGTGTACTCCACGAAGCTGTAGATCTGATAAATTAGAGATAAGGACTTCAGTTGGTCTACAAATCCTAAAAGAACCCTATCAAGTTCAGCAAATGCCACGAGGCCAAAAACAACAGAAAATTATAAAGCATATGAAAAAACCAGACGATATGGATAACCCAAGCCCAAGAACCCAAATCAAAAGATCAGAAGAGACACAGCACCTAGAGCAGCTACTCAAAGAACTAAAGATGAACAATGAGACCATAGTACGGGAGACAAAGGAAATCAAGAAGACCCTAGAAGAGCATAAAGAAGACATTGCAAGACTAAATAAAAAAATGGATGATCTTATGGAAATTAAAGAAACTGTTGACCAAATTAAAAAGATTCTGGACACTCATAGTACAAGACTAGAGGAAGTTGAGCAACGAATCAGTGACCTCGAAGATGACAGAATGGAAAATGAAAGCATAAAAGAAAGAATGGGGAAAAAAATTGAAAAAATCGAAATGGACCTCAGGGATATGATAGATAATATGAAACGTCCAAATATAAGACTCATTGGTGTCCCAGAAGGGGAAGGAAAGGGTAAAGGTCTAGGAAGAGTATTCAAAGAAATTGTTGGGGAAAACTTCCCAAATCTTCTAAACAACATAAATACACAAATCATAAATGCTCAGCGAACTCCAAATAGAATAAATCCAAAAAAACCCACTCCGAGACATATACTGATCACACTGTCAAACACAGAAGAGAAGGAGCAAGTTCTGAAAGCAGCAAGAGAAAAGCAATTCACCACATACAAAGGAAACAGCATAAGACTAAGTAGTGACTACTCAGCAGCCACCATGGAGGCAAGAAGGCAGTGGCACGATATATTTAAAACTCTGAGTGAGAAAAATTTCCAGCCAAGAATACTTTATCCAGCAAAGCTCTCCTTCAAATTTGAGGGAGAGCTTAAATTTTTCACAGACAAACAAATGCTGAGAGAATTTGCTAACAAGAGACCTGCCCTACTGGAGATACTCAAGGGAGCCCTACAGACAGAGAAACAAAGAAAGGACAGAGAGACTTGGAGAAAGGTTCAGTACTAAAGAGATTCGGTATGGGTACAATAAAGGACATTAATAGACAGAGGGGAAAAATATGACAAACATAAACCAAAGGATAAGATGGCTGATTCAAGAAATGCCTTCACGGTTATAACGTTGAATGTAAATGGATTAAACTCCCCAATTAAAAGATACAGATTCGCAGAATGGATCAAAAAAAAATGAACCATCAATATGTTGCATACAAGAGACTCATCTTAGACACAGGGACACAAAGAAACTGAAAGTGAAAGGATGGAAAAAAATATTTCATGCAAGCTACAGCCAAAAGAAAGCAGGTGTAGCAATATTAATCTCAGATAAAATAGACTTCAAATGCAGGGATGTTTTGAGAGACAAAGAAGGCCACTACATACTAATAAAAGGGGCAATTCAGCAAGAAGAAATAACAATCGTAAATGTCTATGCACCCAATCAAGGTGCCACAAAATACATGAGAGAAACACTGGCAAAACTAAAGGAAGCAATTGATGTTTCCACGATAATTGTGGAAGACTTCAACACATCACTCTCTCCTATAGATAGATCAACCAGACAGAAGACCAATAAGGAAATTGAAAACCTAAACAACCTGATAAATGAATTAGATTTAACAGACATATACAGGACATTACATCCCAAATCACCAGGATACACATACTTTTCTAGTGCTCACAGAACTTTCTCCAGAATAGATCATATGCTGGGACATAAAACAAGCCTCAATAAATTTAAAAAGATTGAAATTATTCAAAGCACATTCTCTGACCACAATGGAATACAATTAGAAGTCAATAACCATCAGAGACTTAGAAAATTCACAAATACCTGGAGGTTAAACAACACACTCCTAAACAATCAGTGGGTTAAAGAAGAAATAGCAAGAGAAATTGCTAAATATATAGAGACGAATGAAAATGAGAACACAACATACCAAAACCTATGGGATGCAGCAAAAGCAGTGCTGAGGGGGAAATTTATAGCACTAAACGCATATATTAAAAAGGAAGAAAGAGCCAAAATCAAAGAACTAATGGATCAACTGAAGAAGCTAGAAAATGAACAGCAAACCAATCCTAAACCAAGTAGAAGAAAAGAAATAACAAGGATTAAAGCAGAAATAAATGACATAGAGAACAAAAAAACAATAGAGAGGATAAATATCACCAAAATTTGGTTCTTTGAGAAGATCAACAAGATTGACAAGCCCCTAGCTAGACTGACAAAATCAAAAAGAGAGAAGACCCATATAAACAAAATAATGAATGAAAAAGGTGACATAACTGCAGATCCTGAAGAAATTAAAAAAATTATAAGAGGATACTATGAACAACTGTATGGCAACAAACTGGATAATGTAGAGGAAATGGACAATTTCCTGGAAACATATGAACAACCTAGACTGACCAGAGAAGAAATAGAAGACCTCAACCAAACCATCACAAGCAAAGAGATCCAATCAGTCATCAAAAATCTTCCCACAAATAAATGCCCAGGGCCAGATGGCTTCACAGGGGAATTCTACCAAACTTTCCAGAAAGAACTGACACCAATCTTACTCAAACTCTTTCAAAACATTGAAGAAAATGGAACACTACGTAACTCGTTTTATGAAGCTAACATCAATCTAATACCAAAACCAGGCAAAGATGCTACAAAAAAGGAAAACTACCAGCCAATCTCCCTAATGAATATAGATGCAAAAATCCTCAACAAAATACTTGCAAATCGAATCCAAAGACACATTAAAAAAATCATACACCATGACCAAGTGGGGTTTATTCCAGGCATGCAAGGATGGTTCAACATAAGAAAATCAATCAATGTATTACAACACATTAACAAGTCAAAAGGGAAAAATAAATTGATCATCTCAATAGATGCTGAAAAAGCATTTGACAAAATCCAACATCCCTTTTTGATAAAAACACTTCAAAAGGTAGGAATTGAAGGAAACTTCCTCAACATGATAAAGAGCATATATGAAAAACCCACAGCCAGCATAGTACTCAATGGTGAGAGACTGAAAGCCTTCCCTCTAAGATCAGGAACAAGACAAGGATGCCCGCTATCACCACTGTTATTCAACATTGTGCTGGAAGTGCTAGCCAGGGCAATCCGGCAAGACAAAGAAATAAAAGGCATCCAAATTGGAAAAGAAGAAGTAAAACTGTCATTGTTTGCAGATGATATGATCTTATATCTAGAAAACCCTGAGAAATCAACGATACAGCTACTAGAGCTAATAAACAAATTTAGCAAAGTAGCAGGATACAAGGTTAATGCACATAAGTCAGTAATGTTTCTATATGCTAGAAATGAACAAACTGAAGAGACACTCAAGAAAAAGATACCGTTTTCAATAGCAACTAAAAAAATCAAGTACATAGGAATAAACTTAACCAAAGATGTAAAAGACCTATACAAAGAAAACTACATAACTCTACTAAAAGAAATAGAAGGGGACCTTAAAAGATGGAAAAATATTCCATGTTCATGGATAGGAAGGCTAAATGTCATTAAGATGTCAATTCTACCCAAACTCATCTACAGATTCAATGCAATCCCAATCAAAATTCCAACAACCTACTTTGCAGACTTGGAAAAGCTAGTTATCAAATTTATTTGGAAAGGGAAGATGCCTCGAATTGCTAAAGACACTCTAAAAAAGAAAAACGAAGTGGGAGGACTTACACTCCCTGACTTTGAAGCTTATTATAAAGCCACAGTTGCCAAAACAGCATGGTACTGGCACAAAGATAGACATATAGATCAATGGAATCGAATTGAGAATTCGGAGATAGACCCTCAGATCTATGGCCGACTGATCTTTGATAAGGCCCCCAAAGTCACTGAACTGAGTCATAATGGTCTTTTCAACAAATGGGGCTGGGAGAGTTGGATATCCATATCCAAAAGAATGAAAGAGGACCCCTACCTCACCCCCTACCCAAAAATTAACTCAAAATGGACCAAAGATCTCAATATAAAAAAAGTACCATAAAACTCCTAGAAGATAATGTAGGAAAACATCTTCAAGACCTTGTATTAGGCGGCCACTTCCTAGACTTTACACCCAAAGCACAAGCAACAAAAGAGAAAATAGATAAATGGGAACTCCTCAAGCTTAGAAGTTTCTGCACCTCAAAGGAATTTCTCAAAAAGGTAAAGGGGCAGCCAACTCAATGGGAAAAATTTTTTGGAAACCATGTATCCGACAAAAGACTGATATCTTGCATATATAAAGAAATCCTACAACTCAATGACAATAGTACAGTCGGCCCAATTATAAAATGGGCAAAAGATATGAAAAGACAGTTCTCTGAAGAGGAAATACAAATGGCCAAGAAACACATGAAAAAATGTTCAGCTTCACTAGCTATTAGAGAGATGCAAATTAAGACCACAATGAGATACCATCTAACACCGGTTAGAATGGCTGCCATTAAACAAACAGGAAACTACAAATGCTGGAGGGGATGTGGAGAAATTGGAACTCTTATTCATTGTTGGTGGGACTGTATAATGGTTCAGCCACTCTGGAAGTCAGTCTGGCAGTTCCTTAGAAAACTAGATATAGAGTTACCATTCGATCCAGCGATTGCACTTCTCGGTATATACCCGGAAGATCGGAAAGCAGTGACACGAACAGATATCTGCACGCCAATGTTCATAGCAACATTATTCACAATTGCCAAGAGATGGAAACAACCCAAATGTCCTTCAACAGATAAGTGGATAAATAAAATGTGGTATATACACACGATGGAATACTACGCGGCAGTAAGAAGGAATGATCTCGTGAAACATATGACAACATGGATGAACCTTGAAGACATAATGCTGAGCGAAATAAGCCAGGCACAAAAAGAGAAATATTATATGCTACCACTAATGTGAACTTTGAAAAATGTAAAACAAATGGTTTATAATGTAGAATGTAGGGGAACTAGCAATAGAGAGCAATTAAGGAAGGGGGAACAATAATCGAAGAAGAACAGATAAGCTATTTAACGTTCTGGGGATGCCCAGGAATGACTATGGTCTGTTAATTTCTGATGGATATAGTAGGAGCAAGTTCACAGAAATGTTGCTATATTAGGTAACTTTCTTGGGGTAAAGTAGGAACATGTTGGAAGTTAAGCAGTTATCTTAAGTTAGTTGTCTTTTTCTTACTCCCTTGTTATGGTCTCTTTGAAATGTTCTTTTATTGTATGTTTGTTTTCTTTTTAACTTTTTTTTCATACAGTTGATTTAAAAAAGAAGGTAAATTTAAAAAAAAAAAAAAAAAAGAAAAACAAGGAAAAAAAAAAGATGTAGTGCCCCCTTGAGAAGCCTGTGGAGAATGCAGGGGTATTCGCCTACCCCACCTCCATGGTTGCTAACATGACCACAGACATAGGGGACTGGTGGTTTGATGGGTTGAGCCCTCTACCACAGGTTTTACCCTTGGGAAGACGGTTGCTGCAAAGGAGAGGCTAGGCCTCCCTATGGTTGTGCCTAAGAGCCTCCTCCCGAATGCCTCTTTGTTGCTCAGATGTGGCCCTCTCTCTCTAGCTAAGCCAACTTGAAAGGTGAAATCACTGCCCTCCCCCCTACGTGGGATCAGACACCCAGGGGAGTGAATCTCCCTGGCAACGTGGAATACGACTCCCGGGGAGAAATGTAGACCTGGCATCGTGGGATGGAGAACATCTTCTTGACCAAAAGGGGGATGTGAAAGGAAATGAAATAAGCTTCAGTGGCAGAGAGATTCCAAAAGGAGCCGAGAGGTCACTCTGGTGGGCACTCTTATGCACACTTTAGACAACCCTTTTTAGGTTCTAAAGAATTGGGGTAGCTGGTGGTGGATACCTGAAACTATCAAACTACAACCCAGAACCCATGAATCTCGAAGACAGTTGTATAAAAATGTAGCTTAAGAGGGGTGACAATGGGATTGGGAAAGCCATAAGGACCACACTCCACTTTGTCTAGTTTATGGATGGATGAGTAGAAAAATAGGGGAAGGAAACAAACAGACAAAGGTACCCAGTGTTCTTTTTTACTTCAATTGCTCTTTTTCACTCTAATTATTATTCTTGTTATTTTTGTGTGTGTGCTAATGAAGGTGTCAGGGATTGATTTGGGTGATGAATGTACCACTATGTAATGGTACTGTGAACAATCGAAAGTACGATTTGTTTTGTATGACTGCGTGGTATGTGAATATATCTCAATAAAGTGAAGATTAAAAAAATAAATAAATGAAAAAAAAAAAGCTAGTTGTGAATGGGTGTGTAGAACGTGAGTTGAGTTTTGCTAGGAAGGCAAGGACAACAAAATGTATATACCAATCAGTATGGGCATTTAACTATCAGAAACAGACAGGCAATAAGGGAGGTGATGGGAAATAGGAGATATTGGGGGTGTAAGGAGTCAAATCCCTGGCTTTTCTAGTGGAGAGTTGTTAATTTATATAATGAATGTAAAATGTAGGTAAGAGTGCCTTGTTTTGGTGTTGTGGATGTAAACATGTCCTGGGGAAAGAAACGAAGTAGAGAAGGGTGGGGCAGGGGATTGTTGCTTCTCATTGTAAGTTCTTCTGTACCATATTATTTATTTAATTTTATTATGTGCATATATTCCTTTTTTTTTTTAAGAAGAAAAAACGAACAATAAACAAAAAAGTAAAGTTTTGTTGAATCCTGTCTGGGCTGTGCTCGGACGGATTGATTTATTTGGGCTTTTTGAGCCTCTCCTACATCCTGGGGACGGGGGTAAGGAGTTGGGGCTGTGTGTGCTTGCGACACGTCTGTACAGCCAACACACCCAGCTGTGGGCGATGGGTGTGCAGGCCGGTCAGGGGACCCGGGCAGGGCACTGCAAGCACCCCTACAAGCCCTCTGCAAGTGCATTAAATTCACTGAAAAGAATTGAATAGGTTGCTTCCAAGTTTCTTTGCCTCCCTTGAAAAGGAAGTGAATAGGAACCTCAGAGTGTTCTCAACACTTGTAGGGCTCACCGGCTGCTTTAAGACCTTGGGTCCCCACATACTCAGGCACCTCCTTGGAGGCTTCTCCCATCCCAAGAGGCTGGATTCCCAGGAGTGAGTCTTTTTGTCCTGTTTTGTCAAGGAACCTTGATTCCAAGGGGATCAACAAGGAGCCAAGACCCCAGCCCCCTTCGCTTCTCTTCCTGTTTCTTCATGCTGTGCTTCATGAACTCCTATTGGTCCTTCATTTAGTCAAACTAAATGTCTCCAATGAAGCACTCAATTGACTGCTCTTGACATGGGAGAAACAAAGCCTCCCTGCATCGTGATGAGATTCAAATGAAACAAGGCATGGGGAACTAATTTTTAAGAAGTGCCCCAAACGATCTGAATATTTGTAACCAAGAGGAGAAGCTCATAAGCCCCGAGTGCAGGCCCTGCGCTAGGTGACGGTAAGTCTCTGTAAGTCTGCCCACCCCTTGCACAGCCTGCTACACCCTGGGAATTTAAATACATAGGATAAACGGCAAAGTTCAAACTTCAAAGATGTGGAGATGTGAAGTAGAGGGCTCTTCTTGAGTAGAGCATTTTCAGTGAGTTTTTGGATACAGAAAGATCTTAGGGCCATAAGGGTATAAAAATGGAATGGAAATGGGGAGTCAGACCTGCACCATCCAATATGGTAGCCCCGGTCACGTGTGGCTATCAAGCACCAGAAATGTGGCTGGTCCAAATTGAGATGTGCTGTAAGTATAAGACACACAATGGATTTCAAAGACAGTACGAAAAATAATAATGTAAAACATCTCATTAATAATAGTTTTACATGGATTGCATGCTAAAATGACATCTTGAGTCTATTGGGGTAAATAGAATATATTGTTAAAATTAATTTCACCTGTTTCTTTTTACCTTTTTTAAATGTGGCTTCCTGAAAATGTAAAATTACATACATGGCTCACATTATATTCCTACTGGACAGCACTGAGTTAGAGGCTAGTCCATCCAATGGAGTAGGAACGGGCTCCTGAAGGCAGAATCTGAAAATGGAAGCAAGTTGGGCCTAAGGGGACACAGACCTTGTGTCAGCCATGAGCAGTTGACACAAAGCTGACATAGGAAGTAAGATATTTTCTTGGCTACAAAGTACAAATTTAAGACACACCATTGATGTCATAACAGCGTCTCGAATATTTGGTGGGTTCCATCTCCTATTTCAGGCAACGTCTTACCTGTGCACCCTGCAGGCTCCTCCCGTGCTTTGCTTGCTGCCTCCTGTCCTCTCACACCTACCCCAGAGGCAACCAGTACACTTGACCTTGATTGTGAGGGGTTGCTGGGCCCAGGAACTTCCTAGCTGCAGTGCAGGGACCACAGCTAAAGGCCGGAATTAATTAATTCCAGCCCCACCACTGGGTAGGCACAACTTGGGCTCTGGTGGAAAGATGGAAGAGCTACAGGCTGACAGGGCACTACATTCTCAGCTGTATCCGTCTGCCAATGCTGTGCGACAAATCACCCCAAAACTTAATGATTTAAAAATACTAAGCATTTCTTTTTTTATTGATCCTAAAGTCCATGAGTTGGCCGGATAGTTCTGGTCTTAGTGATCTCATTCATGGGGCTATGACCAGCTGGAGTAGTTAGGGGCTGGCTGGTCTCGGATGGCCTTGGTTGGGACAGCTTGCCTCTGCTTCATAGGCTCTCTGATTATCCAGTAGCTGTGCCTGGACTTGGTCTCACAGTGGAGGCAGGAGTGCAAGAGAAGAAGCAGAGGCACTCAAGGTCTCTTGAAGCCTAGGCACACAGACACTGCTGCTATTGTCTACCAGCCAAAGCAAGTCACAGGGCCAGCCCAGTTGCAGAGGTGGGGAAAGAGACTCCAACTCTTGATGGGAGGAGCTATAAAGTCATCGCCAAGGCTGTGGATTTGGGAAGGCCATTAATTGGGGCCACTGAAGCAATAAGTCCACTACACCAACTTGGAGGGTGCTGTGCAGTCCTCAGGGATATAGCATCCCTGACTTGACTGTACCCCTACAGACTGATGAGGCAAATGGGACCAGCAACTCAGGTGTCCACCTCCCCCGAGTCCCCAACCTTGGCTTCCTCGCCCTGATCCAGTCGTGATGCAACATCCAACTTCTGGCCAGGCCACCTTCTAGGTCCTGCTTCTCTTGTCCCAAAACTTGACCTAGGTTCACTCTAAGGCTTGCCTGAAGTGACCCATCTGCCAGGAGATTCACCCTGAGGCTTACCTGGGATGCCTGGGCACAGAGAGACAAGTCCTGGAGCCAGTGACTCTGTCCTGGCATCTCAGGAGTCAGGTGAGAATGGCTGAGGCGGAGCTGTAGGGGCAAATGAAACTTGGGGGATGCCATGTTCAGGCTGGGTTCTGAGCTCCAACTCCCTCCAGAAGCCTTCCTGGACCCCTTGAGGGAACCGTGTCTCCCCCTTCTTAGCTTCTGACACTATTGACCTCTTGTTCATCCTTCTTTCCCTGAACATACCACATTGCCTGGGATGTTCCTAGGCTGGCCCCTGTGCTCCACAGGGAACTCCTCCCAGGCAGAGCCAGCAGGCGTGGGGAAAGGCATGCCGGAAGGAAAGGGGCCAGCAGAAGGGGCCCTGATACCCACCACACCCCTCAACACTCTGGCCCTTGGGATGTTTGCAGCCAAATGCCAGGTCGGCTAGCAGACCCCCAGAGACCGTCTGGCCTTCCAAGCCTGCGGTGGGATCCTTCTCTGCATCCTGGCCACAGGCCATCTTCATCCACAAACCGTGCTAACGGTTTACTTGTTAGCACCACAACATTGAAGCCAAAGTGAGTTTGAATCCTGGCCGACATATTAATAAATCTGGGACTTTAAATATTTTCCCCATGCTATTGTGATCAGAAGCATACGCAGGTTTTATGGGGGCCTGAAGCTTCTACAGCTTTAGAGATCCGCAGATGAGACTTTCTGAAGCTGAAGCTTCAAGGTCAATATACCTTTGCTCCCTCCAGCTAAAGAAGCTGAAAATGCCCTTTCTCCTTCCTGCCTTGCAGTGAGGCTGTGGGTTTACAGTCCAAGTCCCATACCCAGGCTGAGAACCAAAAGCTGGCAACCTCCAGGATCAATTCCGCCGACAGATGGCAACAGGGGTTGCAGATGCCTCATTTCCAGAAGTAAGGAGGACAGAAGTTCTGGTGGCTAGCGGCACGGCCCCCGGACCAGCTCTGTGTCCCAGTGTGATCTGGCTGGTGTTCCTATGTGTGTAGACTGAAATTTGCTTCCCTGTCCCTCCCAGAGGTTCTGTGAGCCGTTTTCCTTTTTAACATTTACTGAGCACTCACTAAGTCTCATTTCCTGAGCCCAGGGCTAAGCAGTCTGTACAATCAGCCTCCCTTTGATAAGTCCCTTTGCTGCCAGGACTAGGTGTTGGGGTGTGCAGCCAGGGATCTCGCTCTGCTCTCCTCTAGGGCCTGGCTCAGAAGGACCATGGAAAGACAGAACCACCCCAGGGCATATTTTCTTCCAAGCTTCCAGCAAGCCTGATAAATTACATTAATCCTGTGACCTCCCCCATCTGCCTTCCAGGCACTGATCCTGCTGCCAATCTCGCTCAGCCATATGCTAAGCCTGGCTTGCTGCCTGGGCCTCCCCAGGACGTAGGCAAGGGATGGGCCCAGATTCCTCTCCCTGCAACTTCTCCTCACTGCCTCCCAGGATCTCCAGGATGTCCTCCAGAGTCTGCGTTCCAGGCCCACAGCTCACCACCTCCTGGAGCCCCTGGCCTTGACTGCCTGCTCTTCTCTCCAGCAAATAAGGTGGTAGAATCTGCTCTTTCTTCATCCAGGAGACAGGTCTCTGCAAAGCCGATTCACCCTGTTCTCCCCACTGCAGCCCCAGAGCCAAACCCCTCATCCCCCTTCTCACTCGACGACCTTGGATAAGTTCTTTCACTTCTGAGTTTTGCTTATCAAATTTCACAGGTTGTAAAAGCTAACCTGTATACACAGGTTAATTATTATGTTTATTTCTATCAGTATTATTTACTGTCAGGACAAATCAAACCCGCCTTACCTGGGCAGGGTGTTGGGGGTGCTGGGCTCCTGGGGAGGGGGGGGCGGAGGCAGGGCAAGGGTAACAGGAAACCACAAGACAAGAAAAACAGCATCTTGTCTGAGTTCCAGCTGCAGATGCAGTGGATATAAATGCCAACTGCTTTGATGGATGTGGGTACCAGGGCATGGGGGAAGGCAGCCAGGGGTGTGTTGGGCAGTGAGGTACAGACTTCAGGGGTCAGGTCACCACTGTGCCCCTTCACCCTCTGGGTAGGGCTGGGACACCTTCTCAGCCCTACCCAGATGATGCTGGATGATGCACCCAAGGGGGAAGCGAGTTAAGAAGGACCCAAGTAATATGAACTTACTCCCTGTGCCCAGAGAACATGAG
The DNA here is from genome assembly GCF_015220235.1 of Choloepus didactylus. Lineage (NCBI taxonomy): Eukaryota > Metazoa > Chordata > Mammalia > Pilosa > Megalonychidae > Choloepus > Choloepus didactylus. The sequence goes on from NC_051328.1 coordinate 30,823,096, forward strand.
GGCACAGCTTCCCTTTCCATGAAAATGCTCCTGATGGGAACTCACATCCCATCCAGAACAGCCAAAACAGGACTCAGAGAAACCTGAGAAGTCCGAAAGAATGGAGGAGTTTGGGGACTCAGTCCTTTCAAACTTCGAATTGGTCCCCTCTCCTCTCACTCCCGGACCCTCCACTTGCGTCCTGCCCCCTCCTCACCCATACACTGGCATCCTGGCCCCCGCGGCCACCGCACCCAGGGCCTCCTCTAAGGCGCCGAGTGCCCGTCGGTGGACGACGCCCAGCTGAAGCTGCTGGGGCCACGCGGCAGCACCAAGTCCAGGGCGAGGTCGCGCTGCTCCTCCTCGGAGAACACGGGCCGGTAGCCCAGCAGCTGCAACGCCCCTGAACACAGCTCCTGCACGCGGCGGATCTTGGCGAAGGGCAGGGTGTGGCGCCAAGCCTGGGAGACGCTGAGCGCGTCCCTGGACGTGGTCTTGAAGGCCTCGCGGCGCGCACCCGGCCCGGACCCGTGCGTGATATTGTGGATCCAGGCTTCAAGGGGCGGCGTGAGGCGCAGCCCCGTGAAATCGTAGAGCGCGCGGATCTCGGGCAGCGGCTGCCGGGCCAGGTCCTCGAAGCGCACAAGGCGGTAGCGGCCGCGCAGGAAGGGCGGTGGCTTGCGCGTGGCCGCCTCGGCGATGCGCACGTGGCTGCGGCACACCTCGCGCACCACGCGCAGACCTGGGTCCGCCTCCACCCACGTGCCGTTGGTGCCCAGCACGATGCCGTTGTCGCGCGCCAGCGCCTTGGCCGCCTGCTCGCGGGAGCGCAGCACGGCCCGCGGGTCGCGCACCAGGTGCACGATGTGCAGGTTGAGCGCGGGGTCGCTGAGCAGCGGGTAGAGCACCTGCAGGTTGAAGAAGCGCACCTCCTTGAGCACCACGTGGCTGTAAGAGCGGCAGGCCTCCTCCGCCAGGCCGAAGGGCCGCCGCGCGCACAGTGGCTTGCACACGGTCTCGCTGCTGATGGCGCCGCGCCGGAAGGCGCTGCAGGCCGGCGGCGAGCACAGCGCCCGGCTCACCGCCCACTGGAAGAGGTCCGACAGATTGCGGCGCCACGGCAGGTAGGCGTCGAACACAGCCATGTCGCACAGGAAGACGGAGCGCACCAGGTCGCGCACGGCCATGTGCAGCGCCGGAGCGCTGCCCTGCGACAGGGCGGCCCACACGTGCCACGCGGGCTCCATCAGGTAGAAGACGTTGGGGTGCTGGCTGAAGAGCTGGCCCACGAAGGACGAGCCCGAGCGCCATGAGGACAGCACCAGCACGTGCACGCGCGCCTCGCCGTCGGCTGGGGACTGCGGCCCGGACCGTCCGGGCCGGGAGACCAGGAAGAGCAGGAGGCCGGTCTGCGCCAGCAGGAGCGCGGTCACCGCGGCGCTGGAGAAGCGCGGCCGCCACATGCCGCCGGCTGAGGGTCTGCGGGAGGAGAGCGCAGTGTCAGCGGCTGCCGCCCGCCCCACACCCCGACTCCTGCCCTGCGCCCGATCCCCCACCAGAGGGGGCCTTCCAGGACCACGACGTTCTCAGTCGGCCGCTCTCCCAGGACTCCCAAGTGCAGACATCCGCCACGATCTGGTCTGTGCTGAGAGCAAACGGCGAGTTGCAGAATACTGTGGGAAGTGTTTCTGTTTATCATCTTTCTATCTGAAGGGGAAAATGTAATTTTAAAAACTGAATTCCTGTGTTTTGCTTAGTAAACTAATTCTTCCTAGGGAGAATATTTGTTTAGCTGAGCAGCTTAATGGGCAGTCTGGCCCAATTCCTGGTGCAGCAGTGTGAGGGTCTAACACTGCATTTGAAGTTGTGCCCCGTGGTTCAGCTCGGCCCTCCTCGCGTGTAGGCCTCCTGGGGTAGGATTTTCAGAAAGGGGGCAGTGTTCCTGGTCTGGGCTGAGTTGGGGCAAGAGAAGGCCTCTGCCCTGGGAAAGGAAATATCAGGAACTCCATGGAAGCTGAAGATTGCAGTTTGGGGGTGGGAGTTCCCCAGTGAAGCTCCTCGAGACAACTAATTTTGGACTGTATCATTCAAGTTTATGTCTTCGGTGCCTTAAATTTCTGCCTAGCATATAGTAGGCATTCAATAAGTCTCTACCATGTGAATAAATAATCAGAGACAGTGGAGAGCTGTGTATTTCCCAGTGAATGTGAGGTCGGACTTAAGTCAGCTTCTCTAAACAGTAAAAACCACCGGAAACTACTGGACACTGAGCTGCTAGAGGATAGCCACTTAGGCCAGCAGAAGGTGTCGGTTAAGGGTACAGGCTTCAGAGCAGGGCTCCTTCAAGTGGAATCCTGGCTCTGCCACTTCCTGGCTTGTGATCTTGGGCCAACATTTACTCTCCAGGTGACTCCACTTACCCACCTGTCGAAATGGACTACTACAGGTACCTGGCTCATAGGCTTGAAACCAGCATGGTGGGCATGTAGTGACCCACCTGACTGAGGACTTGCACTTTCTACTTAGCACACTTCTGCATTGTTTGATTTCTTAAAAAAGCAAGTAGATACCACTTTTGTTATTAAAAATAGCTCTTGCCATCACCCAAAGGAAGGGTGCCCTTCTGGGGTGTGCGAGTTTGCAGAAGAGATCGGTTAAGGAAAGGAAAGATGGAGCCAGGAGGAAGGTGAGAGCAGAGTCACTTCCTGCCCTGCTGCTTGCCCCTTTCCCCATTGAGGTCACTCACCTCTGTTCAGCGCTACTGGGAAAGCTGCCCCGCCAATCACAAATCCATGGAGATGCCTGGAGGTTTCCTGGGGCCTGAGAACACAGGGGCAGCAATGAGCTGTGTAAGCAGGAGGGGTGATGGCTTAGAGCCCCTTGGGAGTACAAAGCACTGCACACTGGGACAGCTCTGCTTTTCCAAACTGATGGAAGATTACCCACATGAAGGCGGGGTTGTGCTGTCCCTGGCCTGAGCTGGCCACAGACTAGGGGCTCCATATGTTCTTCCTAAAGGGTGTGAACTGACGGGCTCTCATGATGGGGCCAAGGAGAGAGGGTGGCCTCAGCATCAGGAGGGCTGGCTTTGAGTCCCTGTGGTGCCACCTAAGAGCTATGAGACCTGGGGCATGTCATTTAACCTCAACATCCCCCTCTGTAAAATGGAGATGACAACATTTATGCTTTTAGGATTGCTGTGAGGAATGCTGCTGCAAATTCAGATGAGGACAGGGCTGGGGAAAGCACCCAACATCTGGGCCACCTTACAGTGTTATAAAGTATCTAACTACATCTGGAGGAAGCCCCTGCCCATGGAGACGTCACCACCAGGTAAGACACTCAGAGGTCACCTTGCTTTGGGCCTTGCACCAAGCACACTCCCAAATCCCAGCATCTGCAGACCCCCTCCACAGGTCTTAAGAATTTATCATTCTCTTCCTGCAGGGCGGAAGGAAAACTGACCCCAGCTCCCACACAGCAGGCCCCAGAGGGTTTTCTTCTTCACACCAGTTGCTCTTGCAACTCAATGATCTCAAGGCTCTGCTACTTTGGAAGGGAGAGGCCTGGGAAATCTCCTTGCTTTCACAGCCTTTGCTTCCCCACTAGACCCTGTCCACATCACCACTGAGAGAAGCTGGCATTTCAGTTGTGAGCAGATTGCATCCCTGCGCCTTCCCCTCATTGGGAAGCTGCGGGAGTAGGAGGTGGATGCCCAACAGCTGTCACCAGCTGACTCTAGACCACATCCTGGATGCCATGCCCACCCTGGGAAACCTGGAAGACAGGGATGCTGGCTTCCATCTACTCTCCCCGCGTACTGGCTAATGGATGGTGGGCTTCCCTGAGAACAAGGGTGCGGGAGAGGAAAGGAACTCATATTTGCTGACATAAATCACCACCCAGGCAAATGCTAGGTGTTTTACATTCATGCTGTGATTTTACTCAGCGGCCCCTGGCATGGGCATCACTTTTTAGGTGAAGGTCCCAAAGCTTAGAGAGATAGCAGGAGAGCTGGGACCCCAACCCAGGCCTTCTTGTCTCCATGCTCCTTCTGGCTCTTCCTGGCCACAGGCTGCTGGCGTCTCCCACCCCTGGGAGCTTCCTGCAGCAAACAGGACCTCGAACCTCTGGCCCAAACACAGCTGCCACGGCCAACTGCCCTCCCCAGAGTGGGGATTTCAAACCCAGGCCCCAGTGCCCCAGGTGTTATTTGTGCTCCAGGAAGCCAGAGGTCTTCTTAAATGTCTTGCACAAAATGGGAACTGCTCCCTGGTCTTATCATTGGAACTCTAGAACTAGGAAGGAGATTGGAATATCCTCTGCTACTTGAAGTATCCAGAAAAGTCCACATCCCAGCTGGGAGTTTTCTGATAAGAAGTCTTACGTTCAGCACACTTCCAGTCGTTCCATGGTTCAAAGAAGGAAGAACACACCAGGCCTCTGATATGTACTTTACCTTCTGTATTAGTTACAGTTCTCTAGGGAAGCAGAATCAACAAGAGATATCTATAAATATAAGATTTTATAAAAATGTCTCATGCAACTGTGGGCATGCATGAGTCCAAATTTTGTAGGGCAGGCAGCAAACTGGCAACTCCAGTGAAGATGTTTGATGAACCCCTCAGGAAATGAACTGGCAACTTTGATGAACTCCTCAGGAAACGTTGCACTGGTAGGCCGAAGAAGAAGTGAAGGTCCTTTCCCTCTCTTCCTTAAAAGTCTCCAATTGATTCGATTAAATCCAGCTGATTGAATTCTCTGATTGCAGAAGACACACTCTTCGTTGATACAATCAGTCACAGCTACAGTCAACTGACTGATGACCAGCCTTCTGGTTTATTAACCAGCTACAAATGTCCCTGCAGTAACGGTTAGGCCAATGCTTGCTTGACCAGACACCTGGGTACCATCACCTGGCCAAGTTGACACGTGAACCTAACCATCACACCTTCACGATGGAACTTTATCCTCCCAACATCCCAAGGAGTTAAAACAACATACCTGGTTGTTTTAGTTGAGGCTCAGAGACATGAATCTGCAGCCAGTAAGTGGCAGGGAAGGGATTTAAATCCAAGTGCCAGATCCCAGTGTAGAGTTCTGGGGTCCGTCCCACCCCTGAGCCTTTGCCCAATGAAGCCCCCCATCCTGAAAGGCCTATCCCTCTCTCCTATAAATTCTTTCCCTTTTGATTATTTATTGGGTACATATTTATTATGTGTTTAATTTTCATAAAAGGTAATACATGGACATGTCCCAGAAGTTTTAAACTACAGATGAAGGCATCGGCTGGCTCAGGTATTGTCTTTGTGAAAATTAGAAAAGGGGCCCCATCCTCTGGGCAGCCACAGCCCCACACCAGAGCACAAGGGCCTCCCCATTAGAATGGGACAGCTGAGCAGCCACACCCCAAAGGGACAGATGGTGAAGAGGAAAAAATGCTCCCTGTCCCCTCCTCTCCCCCTAGGTCCCTCCCCAGGGGCAACCCAGGCCTCCAACTTCCATCAAGTCTTTGATGGTGATGTTGGCGATGATAATGGTAAAAATAATTATATATTTCAGGGTGGGGGTAGCGTGGGAGTAAAAGTACAAAAGGCATCAAAAGAAAACAAAGTCCCCTTGCTGCCCTGAAGCCCAGGAGTACCTTACACAGCGGTCTTTCTTGAATCACTGAAACTTTTTTTTGTCATAAAATCCTTTTTAAATTTATTTTCATCATAATTAATATTATCAAAATAATACACATGGCTTGAATAAGCACAAAATATCTGTGGAAGTTTACACCAGAAAATGATGATGTTAGTTTCCCCTGGGAGAAGAACACTCCCCGGGGGAGTACTTTTCCCCATAAACCCTTTTTCATACCTTTTGAATTTTGACCCATGTGAACATATGATCTATTTTTAAATAACTGTATTAAATCATTTCTAAATGTGCTATTTTAAATAGTTTAAAAAGTCAAATAGATACAAGTCATTCTTTTCCTCCAGAAGCCTGCTTCCCAGAGGCAAATTTGTGAGCTGCTTCTTCTGCAAGTTACCTCCCTGTTTCTAAACAATATGCCTAAACTATTACTGTTATAATTTATGGCATTTTCTAGTGACTTACTACAAGGGGAGTTTAGGATTTATTTTCTACACACACACAAAACACACACATACAGAGTAAGAGGCACATACTTTCCTTCTCCACTCTCCTCCTAATATGATTTTTTGGTAACTCAATATTCAAAATGACATTATATGAAGTAAAAACTCAGAGCTGAAGCATTTAGTTGTACTCAAATACATTTCCTTTCTTGTATAATTTTGTTTTCCTTGGAGTTAAATTGCCTTGGATATTAAAACTGTGACAGAAGGGTTGAAAGATAAAATTGAGGAAATGTAAAAATAGACCCAAAAAGGATAAATGGAAAAAAGACAGATGGAAAATCGAGAAGAGAAAAGAAAGCTAAAGGATCAATCCAGGAGGTCCAATGTCCCGGGACCCTATCCTGGCAGAGCTTACAATCTAGTTGGGACACTAAAGACACATCCATGAAATGGTCAAGAGGCCAGGTGGTGGTCCGAGTGAATGGCCCAGCCACCCAGGGCCCTGGAGGGAGACTCGAGCCAGTCCTGGCACGCATCCATCCTTCAAGGGCCACCAGGGATGCCTAAAGCACTCATCTGATCATGCCATTCTCCCATTCAGCAACCTTCAGCTTTCCAACCTCACCTCCCAGAATTCGTACCCTGCAGCCTGTGCTTCAGTTGATCAGGAATCACCACCGTTCATCACACAATTCCATTCTCCCCCACCCCTCTGCTCAAGGGCCCAGCCCTGGCTCCCACCCAGGACTCACCCCAGCCTCCTCTGTAGGCAACTGTTAGTGCCTTTCTCAAGGCGCACACCCCATGGCAGGGGTAAGGAGCCCAGGAATCCCAGCTCCCTGGCAGTGCTCACTCCTAGCCAAGTTCTCCCTGCAGCTCCCCCAGCCCTGGCACAGACCGACAGGAGTGAAATCTAACACTGGATTCAAATCCCAGGCTCAGATTTTTCTCCGTTTGTCACCAGCTGGAGGCCATCTGTGTCCAGAAATCCCCGAGAGTGAGGGATGGGTCCCTGGACTCTAAGCACCAAGGGCCACCACTGGGAGCAAATCGACCCTAAGGGAGTCCAGGGCATTCGTTGGGGGGAAGGCCAAAAAGAGGGAAAGAAAGGGGAGAAAAGAAGAGGCAGGAAAGAGAAAGGGATTACGGTACGAAAGGAAAAGAACATAAAGCAGGGAGGGAGGAAGGAGAGAGGCAAGGGGGAAGATGGCCATCTTCCTCACTCTTCAACGACTGCCAATAAATACCTTCTGTTGAGGTATTCCTACATGCCAAAACTTTCCTCTGCCACCTTCTGATCCAATCCTCACAACAACTGGAAGTGGCCTGATGATCATCTCAGTTTTTTCAGATGAGGAAACTGAGGCTTACAAAGATTAAGGGTCTTGCTTACAGCCTCTCCAAGAACACTAACCAGGTGCATCCCCCTTCCCCATAATGTCAACACCCCTTTTCAATATGAACAAGTTGGTTAGTCATTGCCCAGATATCCCTGAAGATTGAGACAGTGATCAAATAAGAGAGAGGGGTAGCAACTGACAAGAGAGATTTAACAAAGGATTATGAGATCATATGCTGAGACATAAAACAAGCCTCAGCAAATTTAAAAAGATTGAAATTATTCAAAGCACATTCTCTGACCACAATGGAATACAATTAGAAGTTAATAACCATCAGAGACTTAGAAAATTCACAAATACCTGGAGGTTAAACAACACACTCCTAAACAATCAGTGGATTAACGAAGAAATAGCAAGAGAAATTGCTAAATATATAGAGACGAATGAAAATGAGAACACAACTTACCAAAACCTATGGGATGCAGCAAAAGCAGTGCTGAGGGGGAAATTTATAGCACTAAACGCATATATTAAAAAGGAAGAAAGAGCCAAAATCAAAGAACTAATGGATCAACTGAAGAAGCTAGAAAATGAACAGCAAACCAATCCTAAACCAAGTACAAGAAAAGAAATAACAAGGATTAAAGCAGAAATAAATGACATAGAGAACAAAAAAACAATAGAGAGGATAAATATCACCAAAAGTTGGTTCTTTGAGAAGATCAACAAGATTGACAAGCCCCTAGCTAGACTGACAAAATCAAAAAGAGAGAAGACCCATATAAACAAAATAATGAATGAAAAAGGTGACATAACTGCAGATCCTGAAGAAATTAAAAAAATTATAAGAGGATACTATGAACAACTGTATGGCAACAAACTGGAGAATGTAGAGGAAATGGACAATTTTCTGGAAACATATGAACAACCTAGACTGACCAGAGAAGAAATAGAAGACCTCAATCAACCCATCACAAGCAAAGAGATCCAATCAGTCATCAAAAATCTTCCCACAAATAAATGCCCAGGGCCAGATGGCTTCACAGGGGAATTCTACCAAACTTTCCAGAAAGAACTGACACCAATTTTACTCAAACTCTTTCAAAACATTGAAGAAAATGGAACACTACCTAACTCATTCTATGGAGCTAACATCAATCTAATACCAAAACCAGGCAAAGATGCTACAAAAAAGGAAAACTACCGGCCAATCTCCCTAATGAATATAGATGCAAAAATCCTCAACAAAATACTTGCAAATCGAATCCAAAGACACATTAAAAAAATCATACACCATGACCAAGTGGGGTTCATTCCAGGCATGCAAGGATGGTTCAACATAAGAAAATCAATCAATGTATTACAACATATTAAAAATTCAAAAGGGAAAAATCAAATGATCATCTCAATAGATGCTGAAAAAGCATTTGACAAAATCCAACATCTGTTTTTGATAAAAACACTTCAAAAGGTAGGAATTGAAGGAAACTTCCTCAATATGATAAAGAGCATATATGAAAAACCCACAGCCAGCATAGTACTCAATGAGGAGAGACTGAAAGCCTTCCCTCTAAGATCAGGAACAAGACAAGGATGCCCGCTGTCACCACTGTTATTCAACATTATGCTGGAAGTGCTAGCCAGGGCAATCTGGCAAGACAAAGAAATAAAAGGCATCCAAATTGGAAAAGAAGAAGTAAAACTGTCATTGGTTGCAGATGATATGATCTTATATCTGGAAAACCCTGAGAAATCGACAATACAGCTACTAGAGCTAATAAACAAATTTAGCAAAGTAGCGGGATACAGGATTAATGCACATAAGTCAGTAATGTTTCTATATGCTAGAAATGAACAAACTGAAGAGACACTCAAGAAAAAGATACTGTTTTCAATAGCAACTAAAAAAATCAAGTACCTAGGAATAAACTTAACCAAAGATGTAAAAGACCTATACAAAGAAAACTATGTAACTCTACTAAAAGAAATAGAAGTGGACCTTAAAAGATGGAAAAATATTCCATGTTTATGGATAGGAAGGCTAAATGTCATTAAGATGTCAATTCTACCCAAACTCATCTACAGATTCAATGCAATCCCAATCAAAATTCCAACAACCTACTTTGCAGACTAGGAAAAGCTAGTTATCAAATTTATTTGGAAAGGGAAGATGCCTCGAATTGCTAGAGACACTCTAAAAAAGAAAAACGAAGTGGGAGGACTTACACTCCGTGACTTTGAAGCTTATTATTAAGCCACAGTTGCCAAAACAGCATGGTACTGGCACAAAGATAGACATATAGATCAATGGAATCGAATTGAGAATTCAGAGATAGACCCTCAGATCTATGGCCGACTGATCTTTGATAAGGCCCCCAAAGTCACTGAACTGAGCCATAATGGTCTTTTCAACAAATGGGGCTGGGAGAGTTGGATATCAATATCCAAAAGAATGAAAGAGGACCCCTACCTCACCCCCTACACAAAAATTAACTCAAAATGGACCAAAGATCTCAATATAAAAGAAAGTACCATAAAACTCCTAGAAGATAATGTAGGGAAACATCTTCAAGACCTTGTATTAGGTGGCCACTTCCTAGACTTTACACCCAAAGCACAAGCAACAAAAGAAAAAATAGATAAATGGGAACTCCTCAGGCTTAGAAGTTTCTGCACCTCAAAGGAATTTCTCAAAAAGGTAAAGAGGCAGCCAACTCAATGGGAAAAAATTTTTGGAAACCATGTATCTGACAAAAGACTGATATCTTGCATATATAAAGAAATCCTACAACTCAATGACAATAGTACAGACAGCCCAATTATAAAATGGGCAAAAGATATGAAAAGACAGTTCTCTGAAGAGGAAATACAAATGGCCAAGAAACACATGAAAAAATGTTCAGCTTCACTAGCTATTAGAGAGATGCAAATTAAGACCACAATGAGATACCATCTCACACCGATTAGAATGGCTGCCATTAAACAAACAGGAAACTACAAATACTGGAGGGGATGTGGAGAAATTGGAACTCTTATTCATTGTTGGTGGGACTGTATAATGGTTCAGCCACTCTGGAAGTCAGTCTGGCAGTTCCTTAGAAAACTAGATATAGAGTTACCGTTCGATCCAGCGATTGCACTTCTCGGTATATACCCGGAAGATCGGAAAGCAGTGACATGAACAGATATCTGCACGCCAATGTTCATGGCAGCATTATTCACAATTGCCAAGAGATGGAAACAACCCAAATGTCCTTCAGCAGATGAGTGTATAAATAAAATGTGGTATATACACACAATGGAATACTACACGGCAGTAAGAAGGAACGACCTCGTGAAACATATGACAACATGGATGAACCTTGAAGACATAATGCTGAGCGAAATAAGCCAGGCACGGAAAGAGAAATATTATATGCTACCACTAATGTGAACTTTGAAAAATGTAAAACAAATGGTTTATAATGTCGAATGTAGGGGAACTAGCAATAGAGAGCAATTAAGGAAGGGGGAACAATAATCCAAGAAGAACAGATAAGCTATTTAACGTTCTGGGGATGCCCAGGAATGACTATGGTCTGTTAATTTCTGATGGATATAGTAGGAGCAAGTTCACAGAAATGTTGCTATATTATGTAACTTTCTTGGGGTAAAGTAGGAACAGGTTGGAAGTAAAGCAGTTATCTTAGGTTAGTTGTCTTTTTCTTACTCCCTTGTTACGGTCTCTTTGAAATGTTCTTTTATTGTATGTTTTTCTTTCTTTCTTTTTTTTTTTTAAAAAATTTTTTTTCCCATACAGTTGATTTAAAAAGGAAAAAAAGGTTAAAAAAAACAAGGAAAAAACAAGGAAAAAAATATGTAGTGCCCCCTTGAGGAGCCTATGGAGAATGCAGGGGTATTGGCCTACCCCACCTCAATGGTTGCTAACATGACCACAGACATAGGGAACTGGTGGTTTGATGGGTTGAGCCCTCTACCATAGGTTTTACCCTTGGGAAGACGGTTGCTGCAAAGGAGAGGCTAGGCCTCCCTATGGTTGTGCCTAAGAGCCTCCTCCCGAATGCCTCTCTGTTGCTCAGATGTGGCCCTCTCTCTCTGGCTAAGCCAACTTGAAAAGTGAAATCACTGCCCTCCCCCCTACGTGGGATCAGACACCCAGGGGAGTGAATCTCCCTGGCAACGTGGAATATGACTCCTGGGGAGGAATGTAGACCTGGCATCGTGGGACGGAGAACATCTTCTTGACCAAAAGGGGGATGTGAAAGGAAATGAAATAAGCTTCAGTGGCAGAGAGATTCCAAAAGGAGCCGAGAGGTCACTGTGGTGGGCACTCTCATGCACAATTTAGACAACCCTTTTTAGGTTCTAAAGAATTGGGGTAGCTGGTGGTGGATACCTGAAACTATCAAACTACAACCCAGAACCCATGAATCTTGAAGACAATTGTATAAAAATGTAGCTTATGAGGGGTGACAATGGGATTGGGAAAACCATAAGGACCATACTCCACTTTGTCTAGTTTATGGATGGATGAGTAGAAAAATAGGGGAAGGAAACAAACAAACAAACAGACAAAGGTACCCAGTGTTCTTTGTTTACTTCAATTGCTCTTTTTCACTTTAATTATTATTATTATTATTTTTGTGTGTGTGCTAATGAAGGTGTCAGGGATTGATTTAGGTGATGAATGTACAACTATGTAATGGTACTGTGAACAATTGAATGTAAGATTTGTTTTGTATGACTGCGTGGTATGTGAATATATCTCAATAAAATGAAGATTAAAAAAAGGATTATGAATACTGAATCTTAATATAAATAAATATATATATATAATATATATATTTAGTTTCTAAGGTATTAGAATAGCTAGAAGGAAATAACTGACATAGTGGAACTGTAACATATAACATGCTTTGAAATTTGCTCTATAGCTACTTTTAAATTATACTCTGAGAGTTACCACATTTCTGTATTTATGTTATACTTCACAATAAGGAAATAATGGAAATGGTGGAATTGTAACCCATAACATTCTTTTGAAATTTGCTAACTACCAGTTAAATTGTACTTTGAAAGTTATCACTTTTCTGTATATGTTATATTTCACAATAAAAATAATATTTTTAAAAAAAAAGGACAGAAAAAAAATGACAGCTGTCACTCTGGAGGAAATGGGTGAATGTTGCTCTCCCAAATGTATTAGATGATTAAACTTTCAAAAGATAAGATAAATGCACAGAGATGGCAGTAGAAGCTTCAGTCTAAGGTTTGAACTAAGATAAATGAGTAACCCGGCAGCATAAGTTTGTACACTGGTAGTATCTGGTGTTTAAAATTCAGTACATTATGAAAAAAGGAAAGAAAGGAAGGAAGGAAGGAAAAAAGGAAGAAAGAAAGAGATTAAGGGACTTCTTAAAGGAACCACAGTGTAGCAGATTCAAAATTCAGGTTCAAACCCTAACAATCTAACTTTAGAGGTAATTCTTAACTGCATAGTGTGAAGTGGAAAAACGCAGTTAACAAAACTTACCTACACATATCATATGATACCATTTATGTTAAAAATACAAGAATATCAAAGGACATAGTCAAGAAAAGTGAAAGGACAACCCACAAAATGGGAAGAAATACTTGCAAATCTTATATATGACAAGACTCTCATATCCAGAATATATAAAAAATTTACAACTCAACAATAAAAGGACAAACAACCCAATTTAAAAATGGGCAAAGGACTTGAATAGACATTTCTTCAAAGGAGATATACTAATGGCCGATAAATATATGAAAAGATGCTCAATATCATTAGCCCCCAGGGAAATGCAAATCAAAACCATGAGATACCACTTCACACCCACTAGGATAGTTATAATAAAAAAGACAGGAAAAAACAAGTGCTGGTGAGAACATGGAGAAATAAGAGCCCTTGTACATTGTTGGTGGGAATGTAAAATGGAACCACTGCTGTGAAAAACAGGACATTTGGAGATGCTAAGCTAAGAGATGAAGCCCAGAGTTTGTCCCAGAGAAGCTAAGAGAGAAATGCTCAGAGAGAAATGCCCTGGGAGAAAGAAGCAAGGACACAGAGGAGCAGAGAGAGAGTTGCTGAAACACAACCTGGGACCAGCAGATGCCAGCCACGTGCCTTCCCAGCTGACAGAGGTATTCCGGACGCCATTGGCCTTTCTTCAGTGAAGGTATCCTCTTGTTGATGCCTCAGGTTGGACACTTTTATGGCTGTAGAACTGTAACTTTGTAACCTAATAAATGTCCTTTATAACAGCCAATCCATTACTGTATTTGGCATAACAGCAGCTCTAGCAAACCAGAACAGCCTCGTATGCAGTGCAGTGTGTCAAGGCTCCCAAGCCTAACCTTAGTGTGACTGAAGACACACCTAGCTCCCAAGTCCCAGCCACATCTGCCTGGTCTGAGCATGCAGCTGCGTGGCATCAGCCAGAGCAGAGGGGCTGGACTTACACAGCCCAGATGTTACTGGAGGGAAACAGATTTGCCTGCAAGAATCTATTAGGAAATGAATTCAAATCAGGCTGGGAAAGGAAGTCTCCCTGGCTCAGAGCAGCCCTGGGGCATTTTGGAACAGATACATAAACCCCTTTGCCTGGCTCTGAGCTTTGGGGACCCTCAAGTGCACGGCATCCATTTTGGTCTAAATCATAGAATCTTACAGCTGGAGGCCCCTACAGTTTAGGGCCCCCAACCTCTTCCCTGCAGCAGCACAGGGGGGAAGGGATATATGAGCACATCTGGCACATTCCCCTGCTGCTCTAAGTACTGACAGAGCCCTTTCTTATTACACAGACAATCTGGAATGGTTATTTTTTTAACCTTTTATTTTGACTAATTTATTTTAAAAAACCAAAGAATTCTTACAAGTCAGTGACATAAAAAGAAAAAGGAAGGAGCTGTTTTAGAAGAAAACAACTCAAAACACATAACCACCTTGTTTGGATTCTGAGTCTTTGAGGTAATAAGTGAAGTTTCAGAATGAACTGAGTATTAAGTGATATTGATAAATTATTGTTAATGACATTATCACTAACTAGAATACTCTTGTTCATGTATTTTTGTACATGAACTAGACTAGAAGCAGGACCTCATCTGTTAGAGGAAGTACGTATAGCACAGTGGTTAAGACTATGCATTCGACTTGATTATTTACTGTATGATCTTGGGCAACTTACTTAATCTCTCTGTGCTTTTTTAAATCTATAAAATGGAGGAAATATATAACTCACCTCAAGGGCTTGATCTGAAGATTAAATGAGTTAATATTTATAAAGTACTTAGCAAAATGTTTGGCATCTAGTAAATTTGGAAGTTTGTTCAGGAATCTTCCAAATTCTGGTTAGATGTACACCTATCGCCAGGTTGCATTATATTGTTATTTCCCTACAGATCCGAGGGAAAGTCTTTTCATAAGGAAACCCCAAGTGGTGGGACAATAGCCCAACCCAGTTCAGGCAGCCCTGGCGACAGCGCACCGCAAAGGCAGGCAGGGGCGCGCGTGCGCGCGCCGCACATCAGTGGCCAGAAGCCTGGCTTCTGAAGCCAAACTGGGTCCAAATCCTTCTCTACCACCAATGAGACCTGTGACGACGCCGGTCACGCCTAAGCCCTCTGTGCTCCAGTTCACTCCTTTGTAAGGTGAGCTTATAACAGCCCTTACCGCGCAGGTTGGAGAAGAGTAAGTGAGACAACACAACCCTTAGCAGAGCCAACCCTCTCTGCCTGTACTATTCTTAGCTCTGGTGCTTGACTCACTCACCTGTGACTTCGGTCAGCCGAATCCTTTCTGCCCTTTAGGCCTTAATTTTCCCATCCTCAGAAATGGGCATGTTGACTGTTTTTTGCCTCCCGAATAAGAGGAAGAGGAAGGAGAGTTAACATTTACTGGGCACTTATCCTGGGGCCAACAGGGGCTTCCATTATTGCCCAAGATCAAGTAGCCAGAAGCAGGGACAGCTGGGCTCAAATTCAGCGGGGGCTGGATCCAAATTCACTCACAAGCTGATTTCCCTCAAGGGTTCCGTAGGAAAAGCCCTTGGAGAGCTTTCTAGATGTTTCAAAGCCATGCCCTTCGAAACTTGTTTCAAGAGCCCCACAGTGAAACCGTGTGCGGCTGAGTCGCAAGGAGACACTTCCAAAACTGCGCGGGGAGCCGCGATGTTCTTTCCACGAAGCTGATAAAACAGCCACTTACAGCCCTCCTCCTCCCCAACCCTGTCCCCCAGCTGCAGAATCGACGTCCTTCCCCAACTGTGCCCCCTGCCCAGCCCCAAGGGCGCCCCGGGTTGGGAATAACCCGCGCCGAGAGAGGGCGAATCAACGTACCCAGATGCTCGGGCGTCCCCGCCCGACGCGGCGCGGCAGGGAGACAGTTCCAGAAGACGCCTCTCTCCCGCTCTTTCCGCAGCCGGCACTTGGTCTTCACTGGGAGAGTCTGCGGGGGCTGTTTTTAACTCAGATCCCTAAGGCTATTAGGGGGAAAGGGGGTACCAAGACATTGGAGGCGTCTGGGGACCCAAACCTGGAATCGGCAGGAATGCCAGGAAAAAGGGGAGGCGTGGTAAGCAGGGGGTGTTGAGAGGAGCGGTCCTGGGGCTTCAAAAGCACAGACTCGGGCCTTGCCGGCCGGCAGCAAAAGGCTCTTGGGCCGAAGGCGCAGGGGTCCCCACCCTGTGCGCCCCCGTGCCCTGCTCTACCTGCGCGGCCGCCCGCAGCCCGGGGCGCTCCTCGGCGCTGAGCTCCGCGCTGCCAGCCCGGAGCGCGCACAATGAGGCGCTTTCAGACGTGGCTGCCGCCCGGGAGCCGGCGGGCGGGAGCGAAGGAGGGGGGAGGAGCGGGTTGGCCCCGGGCTCCTGCTCCCCTCCCCACCCCAAGACAGAGGGGCCACGCCTCGGGGGAGGGGCGGTTGCCCAAGAGCGGGCGCCGGAGGACCCCGGCTAAAGGGGGAGCACACGTGGATCCGGGGAGAATGGGAGGCACCGCGTTTGGCCAAGGATGCAAAAGGGCTCTGGCAGGGTCGCCTCTCATCCTACTAATTGACCAACAGAGTTGTCCCCCCAATTCCCAGAGGAATGGGGCTCCTGGAAGCACAAAAGATCTTTGTGAAGGAAATCGAATCTTCATCTTGTCCCTCCTCGCCCTCGCTGGCATCCTCGCAACGAAGTGACTCGGAATCCAACCCAGACACTTTGATGCCAAGGAGCACCCACGCCACCTCCCGGCGCAGCAGCTGAACTGGGAGGTGCAGAGACCCTCAGGACTGTCCCCCTCTTCGCGTCCCCTCCCTGCCCTAGACTCCAGCCCAAGGCCCAGGCTTCAGAGCTGGGGCACATAAATACAGGATACGTTTCATAAAGAAAGCAGATTTTTTTTTTTTTTTTTTTTTCCCTACAAAAAGCAGGGCAGAGCCTATACACTTGAAAAAGATCAGAGCATTCCAATGTCTTCAGCCCGCGGTGGGAAGCCCTCTGTCGCTGCTGCTGGCAGTATAAGTGAGTGCAGCCTTTGCAGATGCCGTTTGGCAGGATAAACTGAAATGGGCAACAATGGTCCTAAGCTTTCTGAACTACGAATTCCTTTCTAGGATCTAGCTTCAGAAAATAATTAAACCAGCAACTCAAAGGATTTATACACAAGTTCAGAGAAGTGCCATTTCTGATAGCAAAAAAATTTAGAAACAACACAAATGATGACAAAGATGTGTGCCAGAATGCCACTAGTGATTACTTCTGGGCATGGTCTTACTGACAATTGTTTTTTTCTTTACACATTTTAATTTTAATTTACACATCCCCTCCCCTCACCTCCAGTGAGCATTTAGAATATTCTTGGCTTCAAAGAAACAAAACTCCTTTTAGAAAGCATGAATATGAAGAGAAAGAAAGATGATAGAGAATTGCTTTATTAACCTTAGATAAGGAGACATAGAGGGGTTGTAGGGACCTCACCAACAAAGCAGCAATTTTAGGCCACTTCTCACTTGATTCAGACAGAAACTGGGCCAATCATTTGGCAAAATCAGGGATCTACTGCCACTAAACTATTGAAAATTGTCTCAAACCCTGACAGAGCTATGGGTTCCAGCTCAGTTGGTAAAATCCTGTATACTTCCCACCTTTTTCCTCTTACAACTGCAGTGTGTGATTCAGGTTCAGAAACTACCAACATCTGATCCGTAAATAATTTGACATTCGCCAGACACAGTTGGAATTTTCCAGCCTGTGGCTTCCACAAGCCATGTGGATTCCACCAAAAACTTGTACTTATTTGGGGTTGGACCAGAGGATTTTTGCCAGAGAGCTAACAAAACCAAGGTCTCTGGGCAGTGCCTTGGCAAAGTAAAGCTGCTGGTGAGTAACTCGGAGAAGTGTGGTAACCTCTGCCCTCCCCATCCTCCCCCACCCTCCAACCTCCTTTGCCTTCCCAAATCCATATGCAACCTTCCATTTTGAACATTTTAATTAGAAAGTTACAAAACATTATGGGTTCTTTATACAAAATTTGCACTAAAATAATTTAATAAAATGCAAAGCAATGTGTATGTGTGTATGTGTGCATATATATATATATATATATATATCTTCAGTCATCTTTCCATATCTCTTATCTTTTTGGGATTTAAACCAGAAACCATTTTTCATTTAAATCTTAAGAAAATTTTTGAGGCATATAAACAGCCCTCACTATTAAAAGAGAAGGTGGAGAAGTCAGTGTTAGGGAATTTTTGTGCTTGAATACTTCAAAATAGCTTTGTTTCTCAAACTCTTGTTTTGGTCAGCCTGAAAGAGGTATTTTGGAAATAACTGCGTCTCCCAGGTAAACTGAGGCATGCACTGAGGAGTGTGTTTGTGAGTGGGCAGTGAAGCCTGGATCACAGAGCCAGTGACATGCTCGCAATCATAAAACAGGTCCATTTGTCCTTTGAGCACACTGCACATTTCCACAGGATGAGAGTGGGGCTGAATAATCAGTCTTTGGTGTGCAGCAGAGAACCATTCTAGGGGGCTCTTCTCGAGACACTGAGCCACATGGCTCATCTGGCTGCACTGCTGGTCATTCTGCTCGTAGCCAGGTTGGACTGGGTGCCTGGGCTGGCATCCTCTTTACTCCTTCCCTGCTCCTTGTGCATCCTCCCCAAGGCTGCTCACTCTGATGGGCACCCTGTTCCTCAGTCAAGAGAAATGTAAGTAGCTGGGCTTCCCGCTACCCTCCAAATAAACTCTGTGGTTGTCAGGCAGCAGGAGCCAACGCCAACAACAGCTCCTCTGTCACCGCGTCCTTCTCAGGAAAGGGAGGGCTGCTGAGGAAGAGAAGTGGCGATTTTCCAAGCTGCTGGGTGAGGGCCAGAGAGAAAGAACCTGTTGTTACAATCCTCACTTCCCCCACTGTGGCCGAGGCGATTGTGAATGAAACAGTACTTCTGACTTCAGCTTGCTATTCCAGGGGCACAGACAGAAGGCAAAGGCGGAGCAAAGAGCCAGCCGCAGGAGGGCAGGGATAAGGGGCTGCTCAGCTGGGCTCAGTCACCGGGTGTCTGCTAGACTGAAGGCAGGTGGACGGTCCTACTGTCCTCAAATCGCCCTCCTCAAGCACATGCATGTGCTTGCACTCTCTCTCTCTCACACACACTCTCCAGTTAAAGGCCTCTCAGTCCTGGAAATCAAAGCTCTGAATGGAAAATTTAGATGCCCAGGAGTGGAAAGTGCTAGTGGTTTGCATATTTATCAAGAGAGCCCCAAAAAGAGTAAAAAGTGTTTACAATAGGGGCAAGAAATGCATAGCGTGTTTCTTAGTTCAAGAGAGGAAAAGTCTTTCCTTATCCAGAGATGGGACTCTTTCCAAGACGTCTGAACTGACTGGAGTTTTCTCCTAAAATTTGGGCCTAAAGGGAAAAGGAAAAAAAAAAAAAAAAAAAAGCGAGTAGCCTCTAGGAATCTTCAGACCTTCCCACCAACTAGTCCCTGATGATTTTACAGGTGCTTCAAAGGTATGGAATCTATGTAGAGAAAAATTGCAAAGAATTGTTCTTTGTCTCCGAGGGGGAAAGCACACAAGTCCGCCAGTGTCCACTGGGCTCTTTTCAGAAATGTCATAAGATGGCAGTTCTCAGAAGACAGTGAGGTAGCCAAGGTCCCGCTCGAGTTTCCAGAGATGGTCTCATGACAAGTGCTCCTTGTACCATTCCCCCTGGAGTGTTGCTGTTACAGGAATTGTGGTCACCACTTGGTTTTGAAACACGAATATTTTGATTCTTTCAAACACCCAGAGAAAGATAAGCAGGATACAGACGTACTGGACCCAGGCAAACTTTATCATCTCCCAGAATCCTGGTTGGTAGGTGCAGGCAGTTAAGGAGTCACAAGAAGACATTTCATAAGTAAATGTTAAACTATGATTTAGCTCAGACAGGAAATGGCACAAATATTTCAAATACCCTTAAAAGAAAAGGGATAACAAAAAAATTAAGGCATAAATATGTATGTTTCTGACTTAGAGGAATCACTCAGAAAGAAAATATGAACAGGAAATGAGTTTTTGTGGGTTTTTTTTTTTGTTTGTTTGTTTGTTTTGTTTTTTACCTGTAAGAACAGCAGACAGACACCAAGTCATTTTGTGGCATTTTCCAATCTAAGGCTTCCCACATCTGTTCCTACGTGGGACAACAGAGGAGTCCTTCTTTTCTTTTGGAAACTGAGCTACTGTTTGCTGGCTCTCTAATAGAAAGGATATGAAATGACTTCCACCGGGTATCGGATGACAGCATTAATCACAAAGGGAGCTTCAGCAGCTCTTCCCACCAGCCAGATGGGGTTGGGGTCAGTCAGGACCGTTGTTACTGCAATCAAATCATTAATTGTTAGTCCAAGGATAGCCCCTTTGGCAAAAAATATCAAGGGCCACAAAAATAGTCCTTGACTCTGGGGGACAAATTCTGTACTTCAGAACTCATGACAAAGAGATAATTCAAAACAAAAGAGAAACTGAGTGTGCAAAGCTGCTCACACATTAATTGTTAAAATATTTTTCAAAATACGTTAAAATACTTCTGTCAAAACTTGGAAACAGTCTATTTTCTATAACTGCTGAATGGCTAAGAGAAGGAATACTATACTGCCACTAAAAATAAAACCAATTAAAACCAAGTAGCAGTGTGGGGAAATATTTATATTACAAAGTTAAATAAAAATAATTTGGATTCCAAGGTATCTCTACACAATGAAAATAGTTATATTTTTAAAAAATGTGCACATCGACAAAGACTGGAAGGAATAAAGGAAAAAAAAAGTTGATTTGTAAGCCATTTTAAAATTTTGTTTTCAAATTGGAATAATGTAGTGTATTACATAAAATCAGGAAGAAAAAACTGGAACTGCAGTCACCCATTTGTTGAATGTCTGTCTGGTATCCATGACATCTGGTTGCCAAGTCACACGTTAGATACCTTAAGAGAAAACCGTGGCCCACCCAGCAGTCAAGCGCTAAGGATGGGCCTCTCTGTAAGGGATGGATACACTCTGCCTTCTGTCCAGAACCCTAGATGCTTCTATTGTCCTACTTGGACTGCTAATGTGGGGTGAGTCACTCACATTCCCTTTTTCCATCTGAAAACTATGGAAAGTAATTTCTCTTTAGCTTCTTTTACAGGTGTGCTGTGGGGAACAACTCAATTAGGAAACCCAACAAGACAGAGTTGGGATAAATATGGTAATTAACTGTCACTAAACTGCTGGACCATAGCTGTAGCTGGGGGTAGAGGAGGGTGTGACTATCAGGAGACAAAGGACAAATCCTGGGATGCCCACTGGCCTCCCACCAGTGACGTTTCACTGATTGACAAGGGTTTCAGTTCTGTTCCTCTCCACGGCCCCCACTAACCCGGACAGTCCTGGAGAGCGGCGGCTGAGTGGGCCCCACCCATGACTCACCGTTCCTTTCCTGGTAGGCAGCAACGATGTGGGTAAGGTCGTAGTCGTGGGCAAAGGGGCTGGTCCCGTTGATCACAGACACCTGGCGTATGGCAGGAGCGAGGTGTGAGTGCTGGAGATGCTTCTCTCTACCTACCCTTTTGCCCACCCAGGCTGATCCCAGAGACCACCCTCTTGCTCTTGGTGGCATATTCCAGAATCAATAATCTTTTCTTTATGGATGAATAAACTCTTGCAATAATTTAAGTCCATTTACTTTCAGTCTTTCTTTTTGTGGGAATGGATGCAGGGAGTCAATGTGTACCTTTTACAGATTTTAAAACTGTTCATAAAAAACCCCTCTATTCTAATGGGAGAAATCATTCCTTTAATTTTAAATATAGACCATATTTTCCAACTGCTTTGTCTTTTCTTGCTCTTCTCTGGATACTCTCTAGTTTCTTTATCTCTTTTAAGATGTATAAATGGAAATAGGATAAACCACAAATAAACATATTAAAGCTTTGAACAAGGATATGATTTCCTGCCAATAATATCACATTCCTATTGACATAATCTGATATATAAACTTTTAAATCAATAGTGAAATGTTAAGTTTACATCTTGTAGTTTCTTTTTTTCTTTTTCTTTTTTTAACATGTCTATTATAGCTCAGGGGACTGTGAGTCCTAGTTTATCTGAAACAGTCCTGGTTTAAGCCTGTCATAATTGATAGCACCCTCCTTTCATCTTCAAAAGCAGCCCAGCTGAGATGCTAACTTATATGGCTCCCCCTGTGCTAACATGAAGGTTAGGAATGAGCGATTAGTTGCATGAGCTCTATCATGTTCTCGGTTAAAATCAAGTTCTCGGTTCTATTACTTTCAAGCTTGGGGGCTTTGGGAAAATTAATCAGTTACTGTAAACCCCCATTTCTTCATGTGTAAAATGAGGGTTCATTCTTTCAACAGGTATGTCTGAGTGCTTACAATGTGCCAGGCTTTGCTTTAGGTACTGGGGTGATGGTACACAAGATGTCAGTGCTTATAATGCTAAGGGAGACTGCAAATCAACCAACCAAAAATGTACCTTTAATATGTCCAGTGGCAATAAGAAAAATAAACCTGGGTGAGGGATAGTGGAAGGGCTCTGCTAAGGGGTATCTGAAGAATGAGTGGAAAAATAAGCTATGTGGCAACCTGTCAGAGGGAAGGGCACAGGCAAAAGCCCTGAGGCAGGAGCTGCTTCACAGGTTCAAAGAATCGCAAAAGGCTGGCGTGGCTGGAATGGAGCAAGGTGGAAAGTGGTAGGATAAACGGCTGCAGAGCAGGGAAATGACAACTTTAGGCATCTCATGAGGTTGCTACGATGACCAACTGAGAAGATATGAGTAAACCACTTCAATTAGGGCTAGCACACGTTACATGTTCAATAATTGGTGTCTAATATTATCTTTGAAAGGTTTTACATGAACTGAAAAAAAGGACACTTGGAATATATGCCCGGTGTGTGGTGTATTCATCTGTGTATACCCAAAAACAATAAACAATTTCCTTATTTAATAAAGATGGATTATTTTCTTTCTCTCTTTCTAGATGTAAATCCAGGTTTCTCTGTCCCCATATTTTGAAAGAATTCACAGCCAGATTTCCTCAAAGTTCTGTTCTGTGCCACCCACAAAAATGCTATTCCCAATGTAAGTTTTTCCCTCTTCAAAGAACTTAAACAGTAAAGTATGGAATTCAAACAGTAAAGTTTGGAAACAGAGGAGCTGGACAACAGGAAGCATCCTTACATTATATCGGACGTCCAGGCCACGGTGGCTTAGGGGCTGCTTCTGCTGTAGCCTCAGGTCTCCATTCACATACAACTGGGACCCCGGAACAGCAAAGGAGGACTGGAGAAATGCCATGCTCTGCATCACGAATGTCGACATCCTCTGAAATCATTCGGAGAGTCAATACTAACTGTGGTCCCATCCGAAGGGCAGGGAGCTCTAGGAGTCACCCGTCTGAAGCTGAAGCCCAGTGGTCCCTCAGTCACCTGGGTTAGCCACGCGGGAAGCACTCTGCTCAGAACCCTCTGAGCTATCAATAGCAATGTGGATTAATACGACACCAGTGAGAAATGTTCAATTTGCCTAAGTTAAAACCCAAACTGCTCTTCAGAAAGAGAGCTTCCTACAGTGTGGGTCCACCTGGCATTTAGGAGAGCTCTGTTCTATTCAAGGACAAGAAGGAGACGATGGGCCTCCCTAAGGAATTGACTCACGTGTAATTGGTAGGAGAAAGTCAAGAGGAGCTGCACGCCGAGAACATGCTCCGTGGACTGCAGGGGAAGCTCCAGTTTAAAATGTAACACATCCATTTTCCCGTCCTGGTTCCTGTCTTCTTCTCTAGTCTAGGAAACCCAAAGATGGCCAATGACCCTGGTCCTTAATAAGTTGAGGAAGAATCCACATCACTGCTGTACATACACAATAGGCATTAACTCCCTCACGAAAGAAAAAGAAAAAAAAAACAGTTGTGGGTGATCAGTATTGGAGAATGAGACACACATTGTACATGGTCCCTGAACTTCCTGCTTGTGCTTCTCAAATGTTCAAGGGTCGAACTGAAAGAGAACTTGAAGTGGCAATTACAAGAGCAATAAACATCTGCATGGTATTTTTCAGTAGTCTCTTTCAGTAGTCTCATTTGATTTTTTCGTTTTGTTTTGTTTTGTTGCAGATACTTTCTTTCTTTCTTTCTTTCTTTTTTAAATAAAGCTGCCCGAGTTTGATGGAAAATTTAAACAGTACATCAGAATTATTTTCTACTTCTCTAGACGTCAACTTAGCAAAATAAAAAAAAAAATCTATTAAATGCTTTACCCTAACCACTATGCATTCCCTACCCCCCCCCAAAAAAATCAACAGAAAACCATGAAGCTCTATTTATTTATTTATTTTATTTTAATCACAAAAACCCCAAATGTCTTTGCTTTAAACTGTTGATGTTGGACCTGATATGAGGACTTTAAAGCCTAGCGTACCTCTTGGCACCAATGAATAAAATAAAAAAAGCTAAGTAAAATCAGCAAGGCATTAAAACTACACTGATTCTTTATAAATTATGGACATGAAAGTAAGGAAAACAGACAAGAGATCTGTGGAAGGAAAAAGACAAATTGCATCTCACAAATCATATGCAAGGAGTTTAAAAATATGGTACCTAGTCTCACCATCCATAGTCTTGCCTCACAGTCATCCTCAAATTACTAGCAGGAAGGGACAGTTATTGAAATGTGATCACTGCTGATGTGGTTCCTTAGGGTTTTCTTTCAAGCTGCTGATCCCTCTCTGCAAGTCTTGACACTGATGGCACTTCTGATGTTTGCACATGTGTGAACAATGAAAATTATGCCTCCTGGCCAAAAGTTATTTAAGATACCATAAACTGGAAGACACACCAATTTTAGAGATGTGCAAAAAAAATAGGCGATGTGTGTGCATTCCATATAGCCTTCAACCCTCATATTTTCTGGGTTCACAGATGCCTTAAAGAGACAAGTAAGGCTCATTGAGGGAAGAAGTCACTCTGTGGATGTTTTTCTTCTATTATAAAAAAATAATAAGAAAAACTAGACTTCTAAAGCATTAAAAACTTAGAGACTTTAGAAACACCCTCCAGGGTAAGTTGACCAAAGCAGAAGCAAAGCCTTTTCTGACTTTTGAGACATTTTCCCAAATTAGCAACTGCAAAGCCACCTCCCAGCATTTGGCCAAACCTTGATTTAAAACCACTGTTTCTGTGGCTTCTGGGCAGCCAGTTTCCTGGATTTTATGTTCAGAGTTAGAAAATAAAAGTATTTTGTTGCAATAAGGATTAAGAGCATAAAGTACAGAATAAGAAAGAATTGAGTTCCAGTCCAGACTCTGTTCACTTGAGAGCTTGGGCAAATTATGTCATCTCTCTGAAGCTGTTTCTTTATCTAAGGGGATATACCGTCTATCTCACAAGGTAATCGTGAGGACTAAGGAGATAATGTATGTAAAAAATTAATAGCTAACACTAAGTTATTATTACAGGCTAAATACTATGCAAAGGGCTTCTAATGAATTATCTAATCATAAAGAATTCATCATATACCTGTTGCATAGTAAATGCTCAAAATTGACAGTAATTTTTATTACTGGCTTATAAGAATATGGCAGGCTATCACCAACCTGCTTTAAAAGTTATGTTTTGTTTTTTTGTTTATACATGGTCACTTTCCGAATTTTTTACAGTAGTATTAAAATTTTTAAAACCTGAATATGACATATTCCCAGGGTATAAAATACACAAAGAAAATGTTTCCCTCCCACCCTAACCCCAGTCAACTATTTCTTGCTCAGGAGCAATCAATGTTGTTAGTTTTTTCTTAACTCTTTCAGAGATATTTGATGCAAAAAACAAATTTGTGTGTGTGTGTGTGTGCATTTATCCTTTTAACATATATGGACAAATAGTCCTCCAAAAAGATTGTTTCAATATACACTCCCATCAGCAAAATACAGGAATATTTGCTTGCTTCCTTATATCTGTGCCCAGCATTTGATCAAACTTTAATATTTACCAATTTGATAAAAAAATTTCAATGTATTCTTTTTTTATAATTAACTTATTTGAATTGTGGTAAAATATACACAACATAATCATTTTAATCATTTTAACCATTTTAAGTGGACAATTCTTTGACAGTAAGTACATTGACAATACTGTGTAACTTTCACCACTATTTCCAGACTGTTTTCATCATCTCAAACCAAAACTTTTATTTATTTAGGAACAACTTCCCATACCCTCCACTCCCCACCCCTGGTAACCACTGTTCTGCTTTCTGTCTCTAAGATTTTGCTTAGTCTAAGTATTTCATATAAGAGAAATCATACAATATTTGTCCTTTTGTGTCTGGCTTATCTCAGTTGACATGATGTCTTTGAGGTTATCCATGTTGTAGCATGTACCAGCACTTCACTTCTTTTTACAGCTCAATAATATTCCATTGTATGGCCATGCCCCATTTTGTTTGTCCAGTCATCTGTTGATAGATATTTTAGTTGCTTCCACTTTTTGGCTATTGAGAATAATGCTGAGATGAACATTGGGGTACAAATACCTGTCCAAGTCCCTACTTTCAATTCTTTTGGGTATATAGATAGGAATTGCCTACGTTTAACTTTCTGAGGAACCATCAAACTGCTTTCCACACTGGCTGCACCATTTTACATTTCTACCAAGAACGTACAAGAGTTCTTATTTCTCTACATCCATGCCAGCAATTGTTATTTTCAGTTTTTTAAATAATAGCCACTCTAGTGTCTAGTGGTTGTGAAGTGATATCTCATTGCAGCTTTAATTTGCATTTCTCTAATGGCTAATGATGTTGACTATCTTTTCATATACTTTCATATACTTATTGGCTATTTGTATATCTCCTTTGGAGAAATGTCTATTCAAATTCTTGGCCCATTTTAAAATTGGGTTGTTTGCCTTTTTGTCATTGAGTTTATATATTTTGGATATTAAATCCTTATCGAATCTATGGTTTCCAAATATTTTCTCGCATTCTGTAGGCTGTCTTTTCACTTTCTTGAAAATGTCCTCTAGGGCAAAAAAGGTTTTAATTTTGATGAAGTCCACTTTATCTTTTCTTTTGTTGCTTGTGCTTTAAGTGTAAAATCTAAATATCGATTGCAATTATTTTATTACTGCCCTTTTTTGTATTTAGTTACTTTTTTGTACTGTACCATTTTGATTCTCTTCTTCTTTCCTTTTCTCTATATTCCTTAGTTTTAGTGGTTACCACTGTAATTATAATTAACATCTTAAACTAACAGCAATCTAGTCTGACTAGTACCAACCCAGTTTTGGTAGTTTACAAACTCTGTACTCCAATATATCTCCTTCCCTCCTCCTTTATATTGTTATTGTCTCAGCTTACATCTTTATACATTGAATGCCCATTAACATATATTTAAAGTGTTATTTGACACATTTGCCTATTAAGTTATGTGGGGAGAGGAAGAAAACAGCTAAAAAAGTACACCAATACAAGATTCTACATTTACTTATGCAATTACATGTACCAATGTTCTTTACTTCTTCTTATGGCTTCAAATTACTTTCTAGTGTCCTTTGATTTCAGCCTGAAGGACTCCCTTTAGCGTTTCTTGTAGGGCAGGTCTTTTAGTAATGAACTCTTCGGCTTTTGTTTATCCGTAAATGTCTTAATTTTTCTTTCATTTTTGAAAGATAATTTTGCCAGAGATAGAATTCTTGGTTGACAGTCTTGTTTTCTTCTATAAGGACTTTAAATATATCATCCACTGTCTTCTGGCCCCTATTGTTTCTGATGAGAAAATCCACTGTTAATCTTATCAGGGATTGCTTGTATGTGGCAAAATGCTTCTCTCTTGCTGTTTTCAAAATCTTCTCATTGTTTTTGTATTTTTACAATTTTGCTATAATATGTGTCTTGGTGGAGACCTCTTAAAGTCTGTACTGCTTGGAGTTTGTTGAGCTTCCTGGATGTGTATATTCACGTCTTTTATCAGATCTGTGAAGTTTTCAGCCATTATTTCTTTAAATGCTTTTTCTGCCCCTTTCTCTTTCTCTTGTACTTCTGGGACTCCAATGATGCATATGTTGCTACGCTTGATGGTGTCCTACAGGTCCCTTAGACTCTTCGGTTTTCTTCATTCTTTTTTCTTTCTGCTCTTTACACTGGATAATTTCACATATCTTGTGTTCAAGTGTGCTGACCTTTTCTTCTGCCTGTTCAAATCTGCTGTTGAATCCTTCTAATGAGTTTTTCATTTCAATTATAGCAACTCCAAAATTTCTGTTTGGTTCCATTTTATAATTTTCATCTCTTTGTTTTGTTCAGACAATGTTCTAATTTACCTTTGTTCTTTGTATATGGATTCTTTTAGCTTACTGAACATATTTAAGACTAGTTGATTTAAAGTCTTTGACTAACAGTTTCAGTGTATGAGCTTTCTCAAGGATGGTTTCTGGTAAATTCCTTTCTCTCTCTCTCTTTTTTTTCCCCTGTGAATGGGTCATACTTTCCTATTTCTTTGTGTGTTTTGTTAAGTTTTTGTTGATAACTGGACATTCTGCATATAATAGTGTCATAACTCTGGAAATCTAGTTCTTCCAGTCCTCTGGGATTGTTAGGTTTTGTTGCTTTTTTGGGGAGCTGGAGCCATCACTTTGTGATTTTTCTAAACTATTTTTGCTCCCAATCAGGGAATGGAAAGAAACAAAGGAAAAAGAAAAAAGAAAAAGAAAAAGAAAAAAAAAGATAGGCACTGCCTCTTTAAGAACTCCTCTGCTGCTTTTGCCTAAGGGAATTTGGAACACTGGCTGCCCTCAGAGCCCCAGCTATCAGAAGTAACTGATCAAAAGTAGGGATCAGCAGTCAGACCACAAACCCTTGGCTTTTGGAGGTCCTTAGAGCCCTTCCTGGCATCAGCAAGCTGTACCCAGAGCCCAAGCTACAGTTCTCACTGCTGCCCGACACACAGCTGAGGGAAGGTAGCCACTGCATGGAGGGTGAAATTCACTGAGATTTACTGTAATTTATCAGTTTCTTCCTCCAGCTCTTCCCTGGATGCTGCACAGTGTTCCACTAGATACCAGAGTTTCAAAATAACTGATTCAGTTTCTGCCAGTTCAACAGTTGTTTTGGTGGAGGAACTGATTCCTGGAGCTGCCTTCTCTGCCATCTTCCCACAATCCTCCACCTCAATGTTTGCTTAATTTGCATTTCTCCAATTGTGAGATTTCAGTTTAGAAGCTATGTGTGTTTTCTGTAAATGGTCTGTATCTTTTGCCCATTTTTCTATTAGGTAGTTGGTCTTTTACTTAGTGATCTGTAGGAACTTTATATAAGGAACATTGGCCCTTTGTGAGAAATACAAATGGTGAAAATTTTTTCCTAGTATGTCATTTTATTTGTTGACTTTGCTTATGGTTTTTACCAGGTCAATACTTTTCAAAATTATTTATATGATTGTATTTATCAAAAACTTTTTTTATGGCTTCTAGATTTTAAGTCATATTTTAAATGGCCTTCCCTCTCCAAGATAGAAAAGCTTTCACTCATCATGTTTCAATACTTTATGATTTCACTTTTTAAATTTAATTTGATCCATCTGGACTTTATTTCAGTGTACAGTTTGAGGACAGGCCCCACCTTTATTTTTTCCAGAGGGTTTCCCAGTTGTCCCAACACCATTTTATTGTCTAAGCCAAACTTTCCCCATTGATGTAAAATGCCACCTTTATCATACTTGGGTTCCCATTTTCATACTTTTTATATAAGTCTCCAACCCACACTGCTTTAGTTATTATGGCTCATTCTGGTTTGCTAATGCTGCTGGAATACAAAATATCAGAGATGGATTGCTTTTATAAAGGGGGTTTATTTGGTTACATAGTTATAGTCTTAAGATCATAAAGTATTCATATAGTCTTAAGACCATAAAGCATCAACACAGGGTACCTTCACTGAAGGATGGCCAATGTCATCCAAAAACCTGTTAGCTGGGAAGGCACATGGCTGGCGTCTGCTCTGGAGTTCTGGTTTCAAAACAGCTTTCTTCCAGGACATTCCTCTCTAGGCTGCAGCTTCTCTTCAAAATGTCATTCTTAGTTGCTCTTCAGGCGTTTGTCCTTTCTTAGCTTCTCCGGAGCAAAAGTCTGCTTTCAAAGGCCATCTCCAAAATGTTGCTCTGTAAGCTACGGCTCCTCTCTCAGCTCCTGTGCATTCTTCATGTCCCTCTTGGCTGTAGCAAGCTTGCTTCTTCTGTCTGAGCTTATATAGTGCCCCAATCAACTAATCAAGCCCAAACTGAATGGGCAGGGCCACACCTCCATGGAAATTATCCAATCAAAGTTATCACCTACAGTTGGGTAGATCGCATCTCCATGGAAACTCTCAATCAAAGAATTACAATCTAATCAATACTAATACGTCTGCCCACACAAGAGTTCATCAAAGATAATGGTATTTTGGGGGACATAAGACATTCAAACTGGCATATGGCTTTATGACATAGTTTAATATCTGGCAGAGTGAGTCTCCTTGTATTTCTCTTCTTTTTCTCCTAGAATTTTCTGGCTACTTTTACTTTTTCCTGTCTGTTTCTTCCCCTCAAAAAAACTCTGTTGTGTTTTATTGGGAATGCATTAAAACTATAGATTAGCTTAGGGAGAAGAGATATCTTTATGATGATGAGTTTTCCTCTCAAAGAACATGGCATGAATTATCATTTGTTCTCACCTTTTTTGTTTCTTTCAGCAGTCTTTTAAAGTCTTATTCATATATATCTGCACATTTCTTGTTAGGTTTACTCCTATTATCTTTTGGGTAGTCATCAAGGTTGTTTCTTGCATCATATCTTCTAACTTTTTTTTTTTTTTCTGGTATCAACTGATTTTAAACTATTCCCACACCAAGAGCTCAAACAAGAAGTCAGCAAAACATTTACTAAGAAGGACTATAGATATGAGGTCATCAAGTTCTTATAGGCACTGGCCTAGAAAGAAGAAGAAGAAAAAAAAAAAAAGACCAAGAAAAAGAAGTTTGGGTTTTATGTTTTACCAACAGTGTAAAATTATCCAGTATGAAAATTAATGATTAGGGGTATCATAAAAATAACAGGTAGTATTGGTTCTAGATTTAAAATTGTAATGCTTTAAGTTTTCACAATTATCTTAGAATCAAATAACCAGAAGAGTATGAAAGTGAGGAATATACAAATGGAAAGAAGAAGACTTCCACCAAAGTTTAGAAGATAGGGATTGCTAATCTAAAGTAAAGCTAGCAAGTTAATTTTTTGTTTGTTTCCCTTTTGGAAAGGAAATACATGTGGAACATAAGAAGTAATGGATATGCAGTGAAATGTAAGTTTACCTCTACACTGACCCCTTATCCATAGTCACCCTTCCCCAGAGGCATTATAATTTCAAGTAAGAATAAAAATGGGCAATATGTCATGATTAGTGAGGAGTTATTGAAAGAAATTTGTCTTCCTACTCCATTCCCATTTTAAAAATCACTTTAAAAGAGCTGATCAATTTAATATCACTTAAGGAATCAGAGTTCAACAATATTTGTTCTTTTATTGTATGTTTTTCTTTTGTTTTTTTTTTTTAATTTTTTTTCCCATACAGTTGATTTAAAAAGGAAAAGAAAGTTAAAAAAAAAAAAAAAAAAAAAAAAAAAAAGGAAAAAAATATGTAGTGCCCCCTTGAGGAGCCTGTGGAGAATGCAGGGGTATTGGCCTACCCCACCTCAATGGTTGCTAACATGACCACAGACATAGGGGACTGGTGGTTTGATGGATGTACAACTATGTAATGGTACTGTGAACAATCGAATGTACGATTTGTTTTGTATGACTGCGTGGTATGTGAATATATCTCAATAAAATGAAGATTAAACAAAAAACAAAAAACAACAACAACAACAACAACAAACAAACAGCAGACTTCCACCCCCCTCCCCAAAGGCAAATACTTTTATCTCATTTGTCTGATTATTTAGAAATGTATCTCTATGTCTCTAAATAATGTTTGTCTTGGCATTTCTCAGTTTTGGGCATTTTCTATTGACTTCCTCCAGTGAAAAGTTAGCTTCCCCTGCTCACTCCCACCAGCCCCACCACACTCATGGATTCCTCCTATCCTCCCAATAGAGTTAAACTGTCATTTTGGTTAGTCAGTATTCAGTGTTCACATACTTATGGCTACATAAAACCCTATTCACAATTCTGATTACTATACCTTTCCATACTTTTTACTTCCCTGGAGTTAACACTTTTTTTTTAGTTTTCCATGTACTTTTCACAATTACAATAAACAGCTTGTACTCCAATTCCTCACAATTTGACATTCAAGGTGTAAGATTTATAGATTTATTCAAAATCCTGCTCTTGCAGGATTGTCTTTAATAGTGAAAGACTGGAAGCAAATCAAATATCCATCCACAGGGAACTGGCTAAAAGCATTATAGCTCCTCCATATCATGAAATGCTTTGCAAACTTTAAAAAGAATAAGGTTGATCAGCAAATATTGATACATGTGCCTGAGCCTTTTCTCTCCTTATATATATTTGTAATTCTTTAATATTTTACAATGAGCATACATTTTTGTAATCAGAAAAAAAAATGAAGGGAAATTTTAAAAGTAATCAGAAAAAAAGTTATCAAAACCATACTTTGTTTAGTTGTTCAAATGATCAGATTAAAAAAAATCATATTATTGAGTTGATGGAAGAAAGTCTGATTTTTTTCCCAGCGAAGTAAAATAAGTACAGCGCAGACCACCATCTCGAGGTGCTAAAGAGATTCGGCTTTGGAAGAAGGAAACCTAAGTTTCACACTTACGAAGGAAAACGTTCTCAGAAAATGCGTGGAAAGGGGTGACTGTAAAGGAAGCATTCACTTATCCTGAACCAAAATCTAAATTATAGGCAATAAAATCCTTGTATTTCATCCTAGACAGGTGCAGGACAGAGCAGCATCTAAGAAGACAAGCCCAGGGAGACGTGACCCCGCCAGCGGCACATTCTGGAGTCAATCAGCGCCTCGGCTTCCACGTGTTAAGTCAGCATAAAACTGCTGGCCCTTTCCGCTCCTAGGGTGTCGTGATGCTAGGCCTACATGGCTCACAGAAACATTTTCAGGACCATCCCATCAGGCTAGTTCCACGGAAATAAAGAGCCAGGGACAGGCTGTTTCCCTGACAGCAGTGGCTAACTTGGGATCGGCGATCTCTTTGGAAAAGCTGAATGAAACAACACATCTCCTCCGCAAGAAAGTAAACATATGCTTTAGCCCACCAACCTGTGTACACAAGTGCCGTGGGTTCGCGACCCCTTAGGACCACTGATGGGCTCCCCCGAGGGCGGGGTTCGCTCACCCTCCTCCGCCCTCATTCCCAACCACGCACCGAAACAAGCGGGACGCGCAGGTGATCCCCCTGCAGCCGGTTGAAGGCAGGGAACGTGCTCCAGGCGAGGAACCCGCCGTGCTCGGGTCCCAGTAAGGCCACCAGCAGCACCTGGTGCTGGAAGCGCACGGTCGGCTGCTCCTCGTAGCTGCTGCGCTTTAGCCAAAACCCTGAGGAAGAAGAGACGGTGGTCAGGGCGGCCGGCCAGGGCGGAGCGGGCCGCGGGGAGTTGTGTCGCGCACCAGCCGGGGGCAGACTCACCGTGGCTCCGGAAGGCCACCAGCAGCGGCGGGATGTACGTGAGCACTGCGGCCAGTAGCAGGAACAGGGCGGCCTTGGAGCAGAGCCCCGCGCGGTACCGGCGCTCGGCGGGGTGAGAAAAAAGCTCGTAGAGCGCCATGAACGCCGCGTGCAGCCGGGCCGCGTTCTGGGACTCCTCGGCAAGTAGAGAGAGCCGAGCAAGTTTGGCTTCGCGCGGTTGCCATAGCCTTGGCCTCCATGGCAACAGACAGCGCTAGAGGAGCCAATAGCAAAGTCGCAGGACTGTGTTAGGGGTGGGACTAACGGGGGGTGGGGACCATTGGTAGATGGTCGACTTTATTTTACGCTTTGCGTGCGTTTCTCCGAAAGCCGAGTAGAAACTGTATGTTGTATCAAAATCGTAGCCACCGTCTGTATTAACGTTGATGTAAAATAGGATTTTTACAAATGCTAACAAAGTCAATACCTGCTTATGAATCATGTATTAACTCCCAGTGTGGTTCATACTTAAGTCCAAACAGGCACAGCACACACTAATTGGAGGAAAACACTCAGGACATAAAGGTGGCCGCGATCCTGGACCTGGTCTTGGGCTAAAGATCAAAGCCAGGTTCCTTTGCCTCCAACTTTTCTGTTGCTTCCTCTGTACTTTGTAGCCAGGACAGACGCAGAAACAGAACACAAATCCCTCTGCTCTTCGAGAGAAGAAGTGTAATTACTACATAATGTTGTCTGATATACTTTATCTCATCGCGAATATAGGTGCAATCCTGGCTAGCAGTTTTAGGAGAAGCTGTGGCTCTTCCCTAAAATAGCATTGGCTTACCCCTTACTGGAATGCTCCCCCCACCCCCAAAGTAGTATTTTGAACATAGCAGAAGGATTTTTACCATGCGTCACACGCGAGATCTTCATCAAAAGGCCCTGAAAGACCACATTGCAGGGTCAAGAGATATTGTGAGTTTTGTAGAGAGTGGAGTCCAGTAGCTGATGCCCCTAATTTGAAGGCAACCTAGAAGTAGCTTCTGGATGAACAATTGAGATTCAAAATAGCACGGATAGATAGAGGTCAAGAGCTGCCCATTCAGGAAAACTATCCCAGGGTCCTTACCAGGGTCCAAGATGACATTGTCATCAACCATAAAATATGATTTTGACATATCATTCACTCCAGTAGTCTTCTTTCTTTCTTCTGGGTGGCAACATCACTCTTAACTTCAGCAATTTTTGTGCTCAAATCTATGGTTTGATTCTGAAAAACTGTATTGTGTCTATGCTTTATGTGAATGATTTTCATTTATTCAAATAGCTTTAAGGGTTTTCTAGAACAGATGGCTAGAAGTTGCCTCCTGAGGATGGCCCTACTCTGAGGAGAGGCATGCCTACGAAGGAAACACATACTGTAGCTAGTGTCAGCTTAGTCACCACTGAAACAGAAGGAGGTGACCACTAAGAATTTAGGTGTGCTGAGGGCTTCAGCCTCTGTGAGATGCATGAACTTTACAAAAGTATTTAGTAATGGGAAAAGACACCAAGGTAAGGAGAAAACGTAAGGAGAGAAGACAGAAAGACACTGCACATCAATGAAACCATCAAGAAACATGATTATGAGTTGGTGAGTGGTGGGTAGCTCTTTTCCCCAAGCAATGAACTAAGTTCGCATGTGCAAGGTGGTATATACATGCTGGGACTAGAACATAATGACCAACCCTGTAAAGGGAAGTGTTTTAGTTTGCTAATGCTGCCAGAATGCAAAACACCAGAGATGGATCAGCTTTTATAAAAGGGGTTTATTTGGTTACACAGTTACAGTCTTAAGGCCATAAAGTGTCCAAGGTAAACATCAGCAATCGAGTACCTTCACTGGAGGACGGCCAGTGGTGTCCAGAAAACCTCTGTTAGCTGGCAAGGCACGTGGCTGGCGTCTGCTCCAAAGTTCTGGTTTCAAAATGGCTTTCTCCCAAGACATTCCTCTCTACGCTGCAGTTCCTCAAAAATGTCACTCTTAGTTGCACTTGGGATATTTGTCCTTTCTCAGCTTCTCTGGAGCAAGAGTCTGCTTTCAACAGCCATCTTCAAACTGTCTCTCATCTGCAGCTCCTGTGCTTTCTTCAAAGTGTCCCTCTTGGCTGTAGCTCCTCTTCAAAACGTCACTCACAGCTGCACTGAGTTCTCTCTGCCCCTCAGCTCATTTATATGGCCCCAGTGATTGAATTTAGAGCCACCCTGAATGGGTGGGGTTACACCTCCATGGAAATTATCCCATCAGAGTCATCACCCACAGTTGGGAGGGGTGCATCTCCATGGAAACACTCAAAGAATTCCAATTTAATCAGCACTAAAATGTCTGCCCCACAAGATTGCATCAAAGAATATGCCTTTTTCTGGGGGACGTAATACATTCAAACCAGCACAGGAAGCAAGAGTTTGTGTCCAATTTCTAACTTCTTGGCTGATTCACATGTTATGAGATAGTGAACAACCATCTTCACTCCTCAGGGTTTAACTCTGTCCTTAAAATAGATATTTTTCCCCTCTATCTTCAGTCACCTTCTAGCTGATCTCATCTAGTTCCATAGCTTTAAATACCTGTCTCCTGAATTTGAGACTCAGAAATCCATTCACCTATTCTACATCTTCACTTGGATTTGTCTCTTGGATGTGTTTCTTAGACATCTTCTGCTTAATATATCCAAAACCAAACTCTTGATCCCATTTCACCAAAACTGGCTCCCCCCTATTTCAGCAAATGGCAATTGCATCCTTCCAACAACATTGATTTTGATTTCTCTCCCACACCACATCCAATCTGATAAAAGAAATACTTTTCATCCAATTTAGGATCTCACAGCTTTACTAAGCAATTTTTGAATTGGGCAGCATTCTGGTTTGCTAATGCTGCCAGAATGCAAAATACCAGAAATGAATTGGCTTTTATAAAAGGAGTTTATCTGGTTACAAAGTTACAGTCTTAAGGCCATAAAAGTATCCAAACTAAGGCATCAGCAGTAGGGTACCTTCGCAGAAGAATGACCAATGGCATCTAGAACACCTCTGTTGTCTGGGAAAGCATGTGGCTGGCATCTTCTTCCTTTGATCCCAGGTTGTGCTTCAAACTGGCATTCTCCAAAATGTCTCTCTTAGTTGCAGCTCACATCTGGGGTCTCCAACTCCAAGCATGTCTAAGCATCAGCATCAGCAAACATCTGGGCCTGTGTGGCTCTCTTTTAAAGTACTCTAGTGATTAAATCAAGATCCACGTTGAATGGGGGGGCCACACCTCCATGGAAATAATCTAATCAAAGGTGTTACCCACCGTTGGGTGGGTCACATTGGCCTCTGCCCAGCACAGGGTCCTCAGCATGGCCTCGAGGTGCTGTGTGGTGTGGTCCTCTGCGTGGATCATGGAAACAACCTAATCCAAAGATTCCAACCTAATCAACACTAGTATTATCTGCCCTCACAAGACTGCATTAAAGAACATGGCATTTTGGGGGACATAACACATCCAAACCAGCACAGGCAGCATCCCATTCAGAAAGTTGAAGGAAATGCCACCGAAGGGGTGGAAAGGGGCAGCTAATATAGGGTGAAAGCTGAAACAAGTGAGTTAATGTTGTGATTGGCTGATATTAAGTTTCCATTTTACATAGAAGGGTCTTACAGAGTGGGGAGCACATATACATTGATTAGTATGGTATGCTTGTCCATTCTGATAAACTCTCTCTACTGGACCAAAGCAACCCTGTAGGGTGTATTCCGTTTTCTCAGAATTGTTTTTGTTCTCTGGAAAAGACTTCTTGGAAAGGGGTCTTCTCTTGGCAATGCCCAATGCAGGTGGCCATTTTATTTCACTTAAATCTATCAGCAATTTTTGTCAGCTCTACCTTCAAAATATATTCAGAATATAATTACTTCCCACCACCTCCACACATACCATCTTGGTCTAACCCAACATCATCATTCACCTGGATTATCACAACAGCCCCTTAACTGGTCCCCTGACTTCCACCCTCACCTCCCCTATAGTTTTCTGTCTACACATAAGGTAGCCTGATCATTTAAAAAGGAAAGTCAAATCATGTTACCCCTCTGCTTGAGTCCTACACTAACTTCCTATCTCATTATGAATAAAATTCAAAGTTCTTTCCATGGCATATGAGGCTCAATACAGTTTTGTTCTAAATCTCTCTGATCTCAGCTCCTAGAACTCTCCTCTTTGTTCCCTCAGCTCCAGACACACCAGTTCCTTCTTGCTTCCAGAATATGCTACCACTATATCCATATAGCATTTCATCCCGCCATCACTGTCTAGGCACCTACCCTGCTTTATTTTTCTAAACAGCACCTATCATTATATGACGTATTTATTTATTGTCTTGTCCCATTAGAATTTTAGTAAACTCTATGAGAACAGGGATGCTATGTGTTTTGTTAACTGCTCTTTCTCCAGCACCTAGAACAGTGCTACTGCATACAAAAACACTAATTTCTATGTATGAAAATAAAAGGATTTTTCACTTTATTAAAAACAAACAAATACCTGTTCTGGTTGCTAAGGCATGCAATCTTAAAATAACAAAAATACTCCTAGAATGAAACTAGATCCCACAGCATCCATCAGGAATTCTAACTGTAGGAAATGATGAATGACAATGTTCAAAGACACAGGCCATTCAGATGTGTCAGAATCACAAGCACAGGGCAGGGGTCATGTGCCTAATTAAGTGAATATTCTTATTAAATATTCACCAGCTCATAAATAGATGATGACCCACACTGGACTGCCCTGATGATTCTGCTTGGAAGAAGGGGATTACATCATGGACTGGAACACTTCAAGGCATGTGCAGGGGCAGGTGACACACACACAGCCAGGCTGTGATTTGCAAACCCCTGTCTGCCAAACAAGGAAGCCCGACTCCTGACCAGCTGTCAGGGCAGTTCTTCAAGCCTGACAGTAACCAGGTAAGGTTAAGTAGTCTCTCTTGGTAATCAATGCAGTTACACTCCTCAAATGCATATTTGTGATGCCTTTTCAAACATGTTTATTCAAATATATATGCATGAATAAAGGAAGGAAATGAAAGTTGTGTAAATTCGATTTCTAGACCCAAGGTAACCTATTATGACTGTCTTCAATACTACACCTCCGGATTGTCACCATACCGGTCCCCACTGAGCCCTCTCAAATTAGTCACACATACCTTAGGGAGCCCTAACCTGTCAACCCTCCAAACAATGTCAACACCTAAACAGACCCCCTGCCATCGTCCACCCCCAGAGACTCCTTGTCTTCTATACTCCAAACATCCCCTCCTGTCAACTAACATACCAATCAGACCTCCCCATCCACAGCTCTCCGTAATTGCCCTATTAGGCATACCCCCAAATTCCCCTTCCCGTCACTAAAGTCCACCGAGACCCTGCTCTTGTCACCAGTTCCCCCAGCATCCCCTCCCCGAGTTACCAATAGCCGTCACAGACGTACCCACGCAGCGGGTCGCCAAAGTCACCATCCCCACGCCCCGCGCAGCACCTCAAGGGGGTCCTCCTGGCCCCGCCCATTCGCGTGAGGCCCCGCCCCCTAGCGTGGCGCCCTGGCGAGCGGCACCGGAAGCCCCGCCCCCTGTCCGTTGCCAAGCTCCGGCAGCCGGAAGTCCCGCCCGCCGTGTAGTCGCCGTCGCCGCTGCCGCCGTCGTTGTTGTGGTGGTGGGTGAGCTGAGTTCCGCGGCTCCGAGAGCCGGCTCCATCCTTTCGCCGCCGCCGCCGTCATGAAGTGGATGTTCAAAGAGGACCACTCACTGGGTAAGCGCTCGGCAGCCTGCCGGGCCCTGGGGGTTCGGGGTGGGGGCGGAGGGTGGGCCCCCTCCCCCCTCGGGCTGCCCTGGGTTGGGCCGGGCGGGGATGATACCGCGCCCCGCGCTCGGGTCTCCGAGGCCGGCGCCCCTAGGCGGCTGCCCACCGGCCCCGTCCCGCCCTCGGCTCTCCCGGCCAGGAGCCAGGGGATAAAGGACAGCGGCCGCGGGGACACTCGAAAGAAGGCCTCGGACGTGCGCAGGTCGCGGGGTAGGAAGGCCGGGAGCCCGTGTGAGCCCGTCAGCCCCGTGTGTTTCCCCCACAGAACACAGATGTGTGGAATCCGCGAAGATCCGAGCGAAATATCCCGACCGGGTTCCGGTGAGTGTTCAGCCTCCCCCGCCCCCTCACCCAGCTGTCACCCCTGCCGTCCAGGGCCTGTGATTAGGGTCCTCGGCCATTCAGCAGTTGACAGGTTGAGGTTCCAGTCCCAGTTCTAGTAGCAGACAGGCTGGCCGTGTTAGGGCGGTCAGGGGCAGGGCGTGAGGGGCTCTGGCTCCTGCTCTTCAGGGTTTCTCGGTACTGAATTTCCTGATCTAGGCCAGCAAGCTGTCTGCAGCCTCTGGGCTCCCTCGCCAATTATATAAGGAACGTTGTTCTGGGACAGGGCAATAGGTCACTGCCACTTGAGGGAACGTGATGGAGGAAGACTGTCACTTTGGTTTCAGAAGTTGTACTTCAGTCTCAGGACATTCCTTTTTAACTTCAAACCTCCATCATTACCTAACGTCTAGTTTCCTTCCCTTTCCCAGACCCTGTTATTCTTGGCTGACTAAGAAAACCTGAAAGCCACTGAAAATCACTTCTCCCCTAATTTCCCTTTAATAGACAATAAGTATGGTTCTGTATTTCTTCCATGGTGGGGAAATACTGATTTTCACAGGATATCCAGGGCTTTTATTGTTGCTCTTTGCCTTTTTTTGAAGAGGGAGAAGGAAGGACAAATTTGAGCCCTCATTAAGAGAGAAGCAACAGGCCAAAGAGTGAGCTTGGTTTTTGGCTGGCTGGGATTGCTAGTTATTCTTATTAATCCATCCTTCCATGTCTCCTGGGTTCCTTGGGATCTTAATTCTTCTGTGTTGTAATGGCAGATCTCATCTGGGATCCTGGAGTAACAGGTTTTAGATAAAACCTTCACCACATTCAAACAGAATGTTGAAAAGCTAATAGTTAAGAGCTGTGTTTCTCCTACACAGGTTGTTATCAGGGATAAGAAATATAGTATCTGGCTACAGAAAAGCCCTGTTTCCATGTAACACATTTATGTCAGTTGTCAGTCTCCAGAGTGTGTGGTTTATTAAGACAAGGGCTTATTTTCTCATGCTATTGAGTTTCCCACCTACCTCCTAGCCCTGACTGTATTCATCAGCTCCCCTGACAATGTGAGGCCAGGGCCTCACTTTAGATATCCAGTCCTGACTTCTCTTTACTTTCTCAGGTGATTGTGGAAAAAGTCTCAGGCTCTCAAATTGTTGATATCGACAAACGGAAGTACCTGGTTCCATCGGACATCACTGTGGCTCAATTCATGTGGATCATCAGGAAAAGGATCCAGCTTCCTTCTGAAAAGGCAATCTTCCTGTTTGTGGATAAGACAGTCCCACAGTCCAGGTGAGAGAAGGTCACTAGATGGGTCCTCTGGTAATGACCATCTGTTTGGCTGCCTACAAACTCAGAACTTTGGAAGTGTGAAAACACTTAGGGGTTCTGAGTGGAAATCTGGATTTTGTGCTCCCTGACATCAGGAGCTCTCCAGGAAAATGAGTAAGGGCTGCAAGACATGGGGGTGTACTTTGGGTAAAGAAAAGAGAACAGAACTTAAACTTTAAAAAAAAAAAAAAAAAAGAAACCCAGCCTCTCAGACCCCCAAGAATCCTTTAAAACAGTTGAGGATTCAGTTTTAAGCCATAGCTGGAACTGAGGCTTCAAATAAAGTTTTTCCAAATGATCCATGAAATCAGACCTGTTACTCCACCAGGAGCTTGTGGTCCCAGATGAGACTCAGATTCAGCTATTCATCCTGCTTACTCTCCAAACTTAGTCAGCTCTTCCCACTGTGAGAGTTTCTAGCTGCCTGATCCTCAAGTTCATTAGAATGGCTGCTATCCAATAAAGGGCCCTAAAGTCTCTACAGGTTAACCCCTTCCTTGGTACCACCTGCTTTGACTGTCAGAGTAGAGCTCCTGTGCTGTTTTGCTACCTGAAAGCAATCTTTGGGCTTATAACTTGGGACCTAAATCTCAGCAGGGGTATTATAATTTTCCTCTCCTGTGTAGTTGACAGCTCAGCTTTAGTCCCTTGTGGAAAGAAAAATAAACTGGCTCAGTATAAAGCTCTGGTCAGTCCTTTACTGTTACTGGTTGAGTACTTGCTAGGCCTCGAGCCAGTTACTGACCCCCACCTCTCCCTGAATGTGAGTTCCTGGCTGCATCTTTTCTCAGTAACCCATGACTGACTCATGTGTCATTTGTTACCCTAAAAGTAATATTTCTAACAGCTAAGGCTGGTAACTAGTCCACTGTGGCCAAACTATGCTCCCTTTGAAAATCCTTGAAAACTCTAGAAGATGACTAAGGCAAATTCCAGACCTGTCTCTTCTTAGGTCTGATTTTCTCTTTCCCAGTCTTCATACCTCCATTTCCTGGTGTTTGGCAGGGAGGCAGGACAGGGGAGAAATAGAAGGCTCTTCCCTAAGGCAATGTCCTGCCTGTGAGGTACCATTGGTCTGCTTCAGCTGTAGCTTAGGAAGCTGCAGGGTTGCCAGGGGTGATCTTGTCACCCCACTGGGCTCTTCCAGCCTCTCTCCCTTTTCCACATGCCTCTGGGCAGTGTGTTGCTGGGTGCACTCTTACCTGGGGAGGAAGCCCTGGCCATCTGTAGTCACTCTCGGCTTCCCTTAAGGCAGTGGGGGAGATAAATTTTCATGTGTACCACCTGCAATTTCAGCAGGCTCTTGGTGGCCCTGTGTTTCCTCATTTTCTTAGAGGAAGTAGGTGACTAGGACCTATGGCATCAAGTTTATTTTCCTCAATTTTAATTCTCTGATGCTTCCTGAAGTAAATGAAGCAGGCTTCTGGAGACAGGAGGATTACTCTGAAGGCTCCATGTTATTCTAGCAATTAAAATGGCTGCTTGTCTTACCAACTGCCCCCTCCCTCATTATCCCTGAGATATAAATAGAATTGGAAATGAAGTGATTCTGTCAGGGCAGTAGAGGCTGCTTACTGGCCATTTTCTCTCCAAGTCCTATTTGCCTTTCAACCCAGTAAGAATCCTGCCCTAAAGCAGATTATACCAGTGACCCAAGTCAGGATTTTAGGAGAAAGAAATCAGGAACCCCAATTCTGACCCTGCTTCCTAGTTCAGTATTCAGAGAGATGAAGAGACTGTGCCTTCTGGGTCTTCCCTCTGTCACTAGCCAGGGCCCCTTTGTCCAGGCCCCGCCCTCAGCACATTTGGTCCCAGTTAGCAACTTTCCTTCTCCATGCTTGATGCAGCAGTTGTTTATTTTGGGGTTTTATTCTTAAAAACAAATTTGTTTATAAATAAAAGAGGCCTGTGACATCATTGAGCTTCATGCACATGCACAAACAAAAGTGCTGTAGGATCCCTTCATAAAGCTTGGGTGTGACTCAGCTTCACCATTTCTTCCCCATGGGAGTTCAGCAGCCTCCTCCTCCTCCGCTCTCACTAGGCTCCTTAGAGAAATGAGGGGCCTCCCTTAACCTGCAGCTAGTGCTTGCAGTTTTCTAAAAGGGGATGGGAAAAATGAGAGGTGAGAAAGGATGCCTCAGGCTGAATGGGAGTTACTCCTGCCTTGGAGTAGAATTTGGGGAGGGTGTCTGGAACACAGGTGATCGCCACGTAAGTCATGACTATTGTTTAGGGTGGTTAGTGTTCAATGTTGGTTCCAGAAACAGAGACAGAGGAAGTCCCTAAAAATTTTACCTACTTCCTAAACTCTTTCTGAGTTCTTGTTTCTTTAGAAAGGTAGAGATCTCAACACATTTTGTGTTGGAAAGTTGAATTCTCTGTCTGAGTGCCGGCATCAAGAATCAGACTAAAAACAAAAGCTGAACTATGGTTTGGTGCAAACAAGACTCGAGAAAGAACATCAGAGTACAAGTTTCCCATGACTTCAGAGGGGAACATCCAGACCTGGCAGTGGTGCCTACCTTTTGATTTTTTGTTTAGAACACAGACAAGAGTCTTGTTAATCCCCTGTTTACAATAGAAGCAGGGGTTGTTATTAAGTAAAATATCTCTAAGATGTTATAGTTTGACATTGTGCTGTTAAGATTACAGTGTTTAGTTGT
Source organism: Choloepus didactylus (assembly GCF_015220235.1). Classification (NCBI taxonomy): domain Eukaryota; kingdom Metazoa; phylum Chordata; class Mammalia; order Pilosa; family Megalonychidae; genus Choloepus; species Choloepus didactylus. The sequence goes on from NC_051328.1 coordinate 30,866,868, forward strand.
CTCTAGGTCTTAAAGAGGTCCTAAGTAAAAGAAAGTTGTGATGTCTTACAGACTATTCATCTTTTATTTAGAAATGTGCTTAAATTACCCTTTTGATAATATTTGGATAAATAATACCTCTTTAAGAACAGGGTCTGTTTCAGCAGCAAAAGCAGTCCTGATCCTATGAAGAGTAAAATGTAATAAAAGAAACAACCAGTAGTTAATCTTTATCTTTTAAAATCTCAGGGAGCCTTCAGGGGCATATTAACTTTTACCTTGAGACCATTGCTTTTCTAGGATCCAGAGGAGTGGTTATTGTCCTACTTCACCCTACCTGTCCTCACCATTTGGAAAAGGGATAAATCCACTGGAAGCACATGGGCTCCAAAGCAGATGGGTGGCCAGGTGTGCCCCTCAGTCCAGCCCAGTCATGAGTCAGGCTGGATACAACAGCCTCCATGGCCTGACCTTGGTGAGGGTGAGAGGAGTGGGGTTCCACAGGGATTAGGCATCTACACAGTTCTAGGTCAGCCTCCCTCAATTCATTGGGCTGTTGAGTAGCATAAAACTAATGTTTGCTCTCAACAGCTTAGCTACGCCTGGATGTGAGTCCTGCTAAAACTGGCTTTTATTATTGGTGTGTTTCTTCACTGGAGAAATAGTTTTCCTTGGATCCATTGACCCTGAATGGAGGGGTAGACAGTGGAGTATTAGGGGGCAACTTATGTTCATTTCACTGAGTGCTTCATGTCCCACCACACCTTAGATTGGCTCCGTTGGCTTTTCCAGTTTCTTTCCCTAGACTCAGAGCTCAGAAGGTGTCAGTGCTCCTGGCATGTAGCAGCAGCATCCTGTTTAGGCAAGAAGGAGGTAGTACTTGCTGCCTCAGTGGCGAGCCTCAGGATCCTCAGGCAGCACAGCAGCAGCCTGCCTCAAGTGGTGGCTCGTCCTCTCCAAATTCTGAGAGGGACGGTGCTGAGATTTATGGGACTTGCCCTAAACTGACACAGCAGCCTTCTTACTGACTAGGGTCACTTTTTGCTCCCCCCAACCCCTCCAGATTCCATTTGAATATGCTTTTAATGGGATTTTTAAAATTTATATTTATGTCCCAGTTCTTTTTGGCTCCAGGCCAACTTAACTGTGACTCTGTATGTGTGTATCCTGATTTCACAAGGACTATCTTCAAATCATTACACTTTACAGATGTGCCAGTCTTACTTCATGGTACCCCGTGAAGCCTCGAAATCAGTAGGGGTTCAATTACAAGCTGCTGAGTGGATTTTTCAGCTCCCAGCATTGAGCATTGTCAGTTATCAAGTTCCTTACCCAAGGGGAATCCTGATTGTAAGGACACAATGCTGCTGCCAGCTAAATAAAGTTTCCACACGAGGCTCTGTGACAGAAAAGAACGGATAAGACTCTTTAAGTCATTAGGTAGAACCATCTAGCTATCTAGTGACAGGATCTGTGGGAGAGAGTTGTAAGACCTTGTGACTCACCTTGTGATGCAGAGACTGGCAACACTGGCCTCACCTGGGAGCATGTTAGAAATGCAGAATCTAAGGCCCACTCCAGACCTACTGTATCCAAACAGGCACTTTAACCAGTTGTGCAGGTCATGCCTATGCACATTTGCTTGTGTGAGAAGCGCTGTTCTAAGGAAGACTGCAGAAAGTGCAAGGAGTGATGTCATGTCATTAGAGCAGATCTCACTGTGTACTCACTTGGAGGCAGCATAGTTTGGTGGTTAGGAAGTTCTCCTAGCTTTGTGACTTTGGGTGAATTATTTAACCTCTTTGTGCTTCCAGTTCCCATATCTGTGATTTATGGGTGATGATAGTACTTACCTCATAAGATTGTTGTGAGGATAAAGAGTTAATATATGTAATGCACTTAGAACAGTGCTTGGTACATTAAAACTCTCTGCTATTATGATTTTTATTATCAGCCTCTATAGCTGCTAGGGTGCTGGTTAAACAAATTGCTGAACCCAAGTTTTATTTCAAAGACAGTGGAATCTAAAGGAATAAAGAAAGAAAGCCACATGATTGTGGGCCCCTACCAAAAGTCAGGGCCCAGAGGCTCAGAGCCTGCTTTAGACAGTCATGGTCCCAGTGGTCACTGTTCACTGTGGATGGTATTCAGAGAATCTGCGGTAGGCCACTGATGCCTGTGAAGTTCCTCAGGTAGTTCTCATTTAACAGCTGGCATTGAGAATCATTGTACTAGGACTTCTAACTTGGTAGGAAAAGAGCAGAACTCTTAATCAAATGGAACCAAATGGTGGCTGCCTTTGAATCGCACGTATTATCTTATTATCTGTTACTTCTGCATCTAAACCCATTTGGGAATGGCAGTGGGGAGATGGGATGATGGGAGATGTCTCAGCAAGGGCACTGGACACTTGGACCAAATTGGGCAGAGGCAGTTGTGGCAATGGATGTAGCTGTTTCCCATCGCCTCATTCTGAGGAGTCCCAGGGAAAATCAGGGTTTCTTTTGGGGCATTCCCAATGGCCAGGGTAAAAGTCTTGGGATCCCCAGCTACATGTGCAAGCCCTTCTGCTAGTTGTTGGCTTGTCTACTTCCTAATCACCTGGCTCTTTTTTTTTTTTTCCCTTGATTTTTTTTTTTTATTAAATTCAGTTTTATTGAAATACATTCACACACCATACAATCATCCATGATATACAATCCACTGTCCACAGTATGATAACATAGTTATGCGTTCATCACCACAATCTATCTCTGAACATTTTCCTTACATCAGAAATAACCAGAACAAGAATAAAAAATAAAAGAGAAAAAAGAACACCCAAATCATCCCCCCATCCCACCCCATTTGTCCTTTAGTTTTTATCCCCATTCCTCCACTCATCCATACACTAGATAAAGGGGGTATGATCCACAAGGTCTTCACAATCACCCTATCACCCCTTGTAATCTACATTATTATATAATTGTCTTCAGGAGTCCAGACTGCTGGGTTGGAGTTTGGTAGTTTCAGGTATTTACTTCTAGCTATTCCAATACATTAAAGTCTAAGAGGTGTTATCTATATACTGCATAAGAATGTCCACCAGAGTGACCTCTCGACTCCATCTGGAATCTCTCAGCCACTGAAACTATTTCGTCTCATTTTGCATCCCCCTTTTGGTCAAGAAGATACTCTCAGTCCCACAATGCCGGGTCCACATTCATCCCCGGGAGTCATATTCTGCGTTGCCAGGGAGATTTACAACCCTGGGAGTCGGGTCCCACGTAGGGGGGAGGGCAGCGAGTTCACCTGTCGAGATGGCTCAGTTAGAGAGAGAGAGGGCCACATCTGAGCAACAAAGAGGTACTCAGGGGGAGACTCTTAGGCACCATTACATACAACTTTAGACTCTCCTTTGTGGTAATGAGCTTCATAAGGGCAAGTCCCATGCTTGAGGGCTCAGCACATCAAACCGCCAGTCCCAGTGTTTGTGACAACATCAACACCAGTCCAGGTGAGGAAGTCCAACACATCCGCACCTTCCCCCAGATCCTTGAGGCTGGGGAGGGGGAGGCTGTAAATATATTTTTTATTATCTGCTCAAATTACTCTAGGATGTGTCACTATTTCACTCCAGCCTATACTAACCTACCGTATCTCACTTCCTATTCAAAGTTCCATGCAATTGAATCACCTGGCTCTTAAAGAGGAGCATCTCTCTTCTTCTGGAACTCTGGTCATCAACCCTGGCCATACATGGAATCCTCTGGGGCATTTTTAAAATACTGATACCTGGGTCCCTCCTTCAGAGATTGAGATTTAATTGGTATGAGGTGATGCTTGGACATGGAGATTTTTTAAAAGCCCCCTAGTGTTCTGCTGTGTACCCAGGCTTGAGACCCTCTGCTCTAAGGTGTTCTCATGAGCAGGGTTTCCTCTTCCTACCTGCTGCCCCCAAGTTCTCACATGTTCTAGAGCAGTGCTGTCAATAGAAATACGATGCAAGTCACATGTATTTTTAAGTTTTCTATGAGCCACATTAAAAAAGTAAAAGAAACCAGTGAAGCTAACTTTAATATACATTCTGTTAAAACCAAAAAATCCAAAATGTTGTCATTTCAATATGGAATCAAAATTATTGAGATATTTTACATTCTTTTTATTTCATACTGTCTTTGAAATCTTGTGTGTGTTTTATACTTACAGAACATCTTAATTCAGATGAGCCACATTTGAAGTGCTCAGCAGCCACATAGCCAGTGACTACTGTTTTGAATAGCAGAGACAGAATAGTTCCATCTAGCAGAAATTTCTGTTGGACAGTGCTATTCTAGGGAATCCTTATTTTACAAATTCCAGTTTTAAGAGCTTCTCACAGGGAGTATTGTTTTATTGCACAAGATGTTGATGACAGGCCATTTCATATTCTTACTTCATCTGCCCTCACATTGTTACTTAATCCTCTCATCTACCCAGGCAGCCAGCCGGGCTAAGCTTGTAAATGGAACACGAAGAAAAGGGGGGATTTTTTAAATGTGGCCCAGGTCCCTGCTTTTACGTGAAGCCCCACTCAGCCAGCCAGGAGCAAAGCAGCAGAGTGGAGCAGTCATTGCTTCACCAGCTCGAGGCCCTGGACCGCTCCCCCTCTGGCCCCTGCTGGCCCCTGGTTGGGTGGTTTTGCATGTAGGCATCTATTTGGACCTTTGGGCTGGTCCTGTCTGGACCTTTGATGTCTCTCAGACTGTGGATCTCACTGCTGGTTCTGATAACCCCACCACTGGTGGTCAGGGGCAGATGCTTGGTCAGCCAGGGGCATTTTTGCTTGCCCTGCTTGCTCCAATAGCCACATGGCCAGGGCTTGCACAGGGTTCCAGGTGTTCCTAGTCTTACTCTGGAGCCCATACAACTCGGTCTCATGGCGGAGAAGGTCTCCTCCACTGCTATGTGTTTTACAGGTTAGGGAAAGCCAGCTTTCCCACCCACACGTTTAGTGCCAGGAATATCTATTTCTGGAGGGTTCTCTGGGAGGTTGAGCAGGACTTCTTTGGATCCCAGATAAAATCTGAGAACTTTTGGGGAGGAAAATAATTGTTTTTCTTTGATGACACTCTCTGGGGCGCAGGGTTTCTGGTGGGGAGTTTCCACAAGAATGAACCTATCATATTAGGTACAAATTATTCCTAATTTTGCTTAGTTCTTTTCCTTACATTCACGTTCTAGCCAGACACACCCATAGGTGGAGTTGGAACTGACCTCTTTAAAAGATTCAACTTGTGAAGGTGATTGGGATCAGATGTCTGCCTGGGGGCCAGGAGGATGAAGACTTCCCTTCTAGGCCTAGTTACTGACTCCCAGTGACCTAAAATCTTCATCTTTTCATGGTTCCGTTTCCGTTCTGCAAAACAGAGGATGGTGGTAACAGTACACAGAGCACAGTAGATACTCCCGATCTGAATTATTTTTACCACTTCCCATTCTAGGGTGTGGTAAGGAGGAGCTAGTTGCCGAAGTCACCATCCTTATCTTAGGCCATCTTTTTTCTTCCAACACCTGGACTCAGTAACCAAACCCAATTCTCTGTGTTGTGTTTTGTTTTTCTCATTTAAGCCTAACTATGGGACAGCTCTACGAGAAGGAAAAAGATGAAGATGGATTCTTATATGTGGCCTACAGCGGAGAGAACACTTTTGGCGCCTGAGGGCCTGTGCTGGGTTAGGTGCACTGTTCCTGCTTGTGTATCTTGTAAATAGCCAGCCATTTTCAGTTATTACAAAACCTCTTCACTAATAGTGCATTTGTAACTGGATTTATTTCTTAATATATTGGAAGGCTTCCTTAGACTAGTAAATTATCATACAGAGTTTTATTTTGAGTTCTTTTTGTGCATTGTCCTCATGGCTATATTCTCCAGGTAACTTGTTCCTCTGGAAATCATATTTAATGAAGATATTTCCATATTGAAGTGAGGTAGGTGGGGTATTAAAGTGAAAAGGGAGGGAGATGATGCATTTATTCTGGATTATGTTTGAAGTGTTAGATGGCTAAGTATTAAAAGCATCCAAATTAAATCCTTAGCAATCAAAACACTTGCTTCATTAGATTTTGGCAACTACCAATCATGTTGGACTGAGCTAATCTGTTTCTCTTTCTGACACTATTAAGGTAAATAATTAACAATAAAACTTCCTCTTATAAAGGCACTGCAGTGTGATTATGTCCTTCATTCCCCTTCATTTGGATGGGTCAGAGAAGAGGCTTCTGCATCTGTCGGGGCAGGAAGAGGGTTTGTGGGAGCCATAGCAGCACAGCCTGGAACAGGAAGCACTGGTGGTAATCCTATATCATAAGGTGGGACAACCTGGGCTCGTGTAAGCCACACCAATTCCCGAGGGATAGATGGAAGGCAGGCTTCTCCACTGAGAAAAACATGATTATTCAAAAAAAGGATTCTTACGTACCTGCATTCCTTAAAAAAAAAAAACACACACACACACACACAACACAAAAAACTTTATCTTTTGAATGGTTACTACATTCATATGGTTCAAATATCAAGAATACATAAAAAGGCATAAAGGTATACACTGAGAAATCTGAGAAATGTTGTTCCCACTACTGTGTTCTGGCTATTCCTGCCTTTTATGGGAAACTACTTCTGGTTTTTTGTTTGTTTTCAGATTATTACTGTGACTACAGTTAAATATGAATAAATATCCTTACTTTCCCTTTCTTACACAAAAGAAAACATTATATACACTTATGATCATTGCTTTTTTCCATTTAACTATATATCCTGGTGATCCTTTCATATCAGTTCATAAAGAGCTTTTTATTCATTTTTACAGCCAAATATTATTCCAGTACGTATGTATCAGTTATTTAATAGTCCCCCTTATTAATGGGCATTTGAGTAATTTGCAATCTTTTACGACTACATACACAACCATATACATATATCCATTTTTGTATACCTACATTCTTTAAGCTACTGCTCCAATCCCTTCTTTCTGAAAATCAGATTTTTTTCAGGCCTGTGAATTTATAATTTCTCACAAATTAATACAGATATGTAGGCTTGGCAGGACACAAAATGCATCTGAGACTAAATGCTTACTTTACTAAATCTTCCTCAGATGGACTATATTGGAGGCCAGGGTCCTGCAGAGATAACCAGAATAAGGAAACCAGATATTGCCCAGCAATCTCAGAGCTTATAGTTAAGATGAATGTCCCCTATCTGCAGTCAGCCTCATAGTGTCTGCCTGTTCCTCAAGTCAGTTCTCTCACCCTGGCTTCTAAAACCACTTTTGTCTGGGCCTTATTATTTTCCTGCTAATTACTACAGCAATCCTACAACCATGGTCTCAAAGCCACCCATCCCTGCCCCTGCCAAACCATCCTTCTTGCTACAGAAAAGAGGGATCTTTCTAAAATGCAACTTCCATCCCATCCCTTTCTCAAAATCCTTGAAATGCTGAATTGTTTTGAGACTCAGGATTCTCCTCTGCAGGGCATGTGAAATCCTCCCTGCTGTGACTCATGCACCTCTTCAGCCTCCTCCCTGTCCTCTCCAACACTCCACCAGCCCAGCCAGGCCATACGCTCATCTCTAGCCTTTGCCTGTTTCTCTACCTCAAACATCCTTCCCTCAAAACTGTCCCCATGTACACCACCACCTTTCTTTGCTTGTGAACCCCTAACCTTCCCCTTCACCACTCCATTCATATCCTATAAAATCATCCCTGTGCCCCTCTCCCAGGTTGGGTAGTTGACTGCATCACAGCTGTCCTCATGCTGTACTGTTCCACTACAATGTTACCTGCCAGTCTTCCCTCTCAGTTAATGAGAAACACAAGGACTAGACGTTATACTTGTAGCTCAGGTGCAGAGCATAATGCCTGGCAGACTGACAGCTCTCAGGAGGTATGAGTGACCTATCTGGAACCACAGCCTACTCACCAAGCATGAACACATTATTTTTAAATTTTGCAGCAGTGGCTGAAACACACTGACCACACACAGGGCACCAATCCCAAAGGTGGCCCAGGGATCTGCTTCAAGGAGAATTTGGAAGGAGGCAATACAAATGTCATTCTCAAAAGATCTGCTCTTCGTTGGGCTGACTGGTAGAAAGCTTAAAAAGGTCCCGTTCATTCCCCTTTACATCTTAATTTCCTTAGGAAGAAAAAACCAACCCTGGTGGTTGGCATCAAGAAGGCAAAGCCAGAAGAGAGTTAGGTAGGAGGATCTATATATACCTCTGTGATTAACAGGGTTGCTGCCTCGCCTCCTTTGCCCCTGGAGACAGGCTGCAGCTTCCAGATGTGGGATGGAGCAGTGCAGGCAAGCAAACATGGACATGCCTCATATGCAGCAGCAGGCTTCACAAATACTTGCTCAATAAGCTTCCCCTGAGGACAGTCTTTTACCTTTATCAACAAAAGCTCTGGAAATCTGGATGAGCTGGTGTGTCTTACGTGCTAGCCACTACACTTGTGTAAGCAGCCCTTCTTATCCCTGTGCTCCCCGTGATCTTGTTCATCCCCACGACCCCAACACCAAGTGGGTGTTGCTGCCCTCGTTTCAAAGGTGAGGACACTGACATTCTGGGAGTGTAGTACTGACCCAAGATCACACAACCAGTACATCCTGGAGGCACAATTCAAACACATCTAATGCCAAAATCCATCCCTGTTCTGCTAGACCAGAGTCTAAGAATCAAAGGCCTATGGACTGCATTTGGCCCACAGATATATACATAAAAATAGAATTTTCCTGAAAAAATTCTGAAGATCTGGCAATAATTGGAACAGAATAATGGTTCCTCTCTGGACAAGGAATATGATTTCCAGTTCACTGCAACTGCTTTCTTTGTTTAAGTTTTCTACTGCTGAAAACATTTGGGTTTGTAGCCCTTGCACTACAGGTTATAGGCCAGCTTTTATTTTAGAACCAAATTCCTGCAAAGTTCATATGAACAACATACAAATCCTGGTTGGCCCTCAGATCTCATGGCAGAGAGGCACAGAGCCTTAGCACAGGCACCTGGCAGGAAGGCAGGAGGACCTGACACTTGGAGTGGGTTTAGACGGTACAGCCCACCCACCATGCCGAGGCCTCGTTTCTCCTACTGCCAGCCAGTTTCTCAGCCCAGCAGTAACTGATGTGCTAGGATAGAAAGATGTTCACAGTAGCACTAGATAAACTGAGAGACAAAAGTACAGATGGAAATACCATCTGAAAAGGCATTCACTGGAGGTCAAAACAGTCCACAAGAAACATCAAGAAAAAAGGAAGTTGATGAACCCTTTAGAGGGGGAAAATATTTACATTATGTGTATATCCTAGAGGGTGGGGGGAGAGGCAGGGTTCTGAAACAGATCAAGAGCTCTTTCCTTTCTCTCAACAACAAAATCTAATTCAAAGAAAACAGGGACAAATGAGATTGAGTGTACATCTGTTGTTGGGCAAAGCTTGGGATGCCCACAGTATAATTTCCCAGAGATTTCCTGAGACATTGCACATAAAGACCTTGTTGTTGAACCGAATAAAGATGCTGGGAATGGGCTCTGTTATCCTGCTTGGCTGTCAGGTTAGTTTCCCCACGAAGGGGCCCACCTTTCCACTCCCCATGGAGACACTGCTGGGTTTCAAAGCCCTTTTCATTCTCCTGGCCGCCTGAGCGAAGGGCCGTCGGCTGTTTCCATTGTGAGCTCTTCCCCTTCTGGAGCTGAGCCCAAGTTCAGGGAACATGTGCCTGAGACCTGCATTTGGCAGCCTGGGTACTAACTTGGAGTGACTTTACGCCTTTGCTTTCACTCCCGCCAAGGCACATTCTTGCATTTGGAGATTGAAAAGCAGTGCCAAAAGCTCAGTTCTCAAAGCTGGTCGTCAGGATGAGGGACAGAAAAATCACCACTAGGCCTGAGGCCACACACATCTCACAGCACCAACTGGCTGTTTCTGGAGAAAATTTCTCTTTGCAATTTCCACCCAATTTGGGCATTTTAAAGTAAAAAAGCCTATCTTTCAGTTGAAAAAACTGAGCATCCTAATTGCTAGGACTTCATTTTATAGAACAAGTGAAAGGTGAGAAATCAGAGATTAAATGCTTTCCTCACATCCACAAAGGAAGTTAGTGGCAGAACTATTAGACTATCTAAACCAGAGTTTATTCTACTATACCAAGTAATTAATAAAGGCTATTTTTTAACTGTTTCAATTGAGGTCTAATTACATACAACAAAATGCACAAATCTTAAATGTACCATTTTGTAAGTTCCAACTACTGTTTACACCCATGAAATCAATACTCCAATCATGGCACAGTGTTTCCATCATCCTAGAGTGTTCCCTTCTGCCTCTTTCTACTCAACCCCTTGACCCCCACCCCTTGCATACATCAGGCAACACCCACTGCTCTGATTTCTGTCCCCTTTGATTCATTTCTTTTTAACTTAACTAATACAAACTGATTTAATGATTGTAGAAAATGTTTATAAAATGTTAAAAAGTCTCAAAGTTACACAACTTTTAAGTACACTGTTAATACAATGTGGTAAAAATGATGGGCAGGAAAAAAAGTCAAAAGAAAATAGAGTGAAACGGTGAGGGTGGCTGTGTTGAATGGTAGGATTATAGGAGGTGTTTTTTTGGTTTAACTATAGTAATTGTAGGTTGTTTTAGTTTGCTAAGGCTGACGAAATGCAATATACCAGAAACGGGTTGGCTTTTACAATGGGGATTTATTAACTTAGGAATTTATGGTTCTGAGGCCGTGAAAATGTCCAAATCAAAGCATCAACAGGTGATGCTTTCTCCCCAAAGACCAGCTACACAGTGATCTTGGCTCCTCTATCACACGGCCAGGCACGTGGCAATATCTTCTGGTCTCTCCCTTCTCTCCTGGGTTTCACTGCTTCCAGCTTTGGCTACTTCTCTCTCAGTCTCTCTGGGTCTTTTCTGTGTCTTCTCTCTGTTTTTTACCCTCTTATAAAGGACTCTGGTAAGAGGATTAAGACCCGCCCTGAATGAGATGGGTCACAGCTCAATTTAGGTTAAATAAGAAAGACCCTAGTCACCAGAAGATCCTCCTTATAATGAGTCCACACCCACAGGAATGGATTGGCTTTAAGAACATGATCTTTTCTGGGGTACATACAGCCTCAAACTATCACATTGGTTTACAGAAAAATCATGCAGAAAGTACAGAGTTCCTATACACTCCCGCTCACACACACAGTTTTCCCTATCATTAACATTTTGCATTAGTATAGTATCTTGTTACAATTGATGAAACAATGTTATTATAATTATACTATTAACTATAGGGTTCACTCTTTGTGTTACAAAGTTCTATAGTTGTTTTTAATTCTGCTAAGTTGTATACAACCTAAAATTTCTCATTTTATCCACTTTCAAATATACAACTTAGAGGTATTAATTACATTCACAAAATTGTGCTTCTGTCACCACCATCCATTGCCAAAAGTTTTTCATCACCCTAAATAGAAACTCTGTACCAATTAAACATGGCTCTCCACCCCCACCACCACCCTGGCCCCAGGTAATTCTGTATTCTAGTTTCTGACTTTATGAATTTGCATATTCAACTTATTTCATATAAGTGAGATCATTCAGTATTTGTCCTTTTGTGTCTGGCTTATTTCACTCAACATGATGTTTTTAAGGTTCATCCATGTTGTAGCATGCATCAGAACTTCTTCCTTTTTTACAGCTGGATGATATTCTATTGTATGCATGTGTATGTATGTGTGTGTGTGTATATATACACACACACATACACACACCACCTTTTGTTTACCCATTCATCTGTTGGTTGGTACTTGGGTTGATTCTACTTTTTGGCAACTGTGAATAATGCTGCTATGAACATCAGTGTGCAAATATCTGTTCAGGTCCCTGCTGTCACTTTTTTTTTTTTTTTTTTGATATATGCCTAGAGCTGCCTTTTGATTAGTTTTGGGGCTCCAGTTTAAAGAAATAAAAATTGAATTCAAACAACTTTGCCTGCAGGCCTGAAGTTTCTCTTTGCAGAATCAATCTTCCTCCCACTTTTAGACCACAGGCACTACTTAAGATTTGTTTTGGATCAATCCAGGCAGACTTACAGGAAGTCAGCCTTACAGCCAGCACAGACATATTTAGGTTTAAAGGGATTCACGTTCATAGGATGTGAAGGCCAATTCTAAATCCTCAGTATGAGATAAAAAAGAGCTCTCTTTTCTGGAAAATGAAGGTACTTTCTCTCAAATTTCTGTCTCATGGCGCTTTCTGTATCCAACCACTCCTTCAGGGTAGCTGCCTTTGTTTCCATGGAAAAAGCTGCTTAACTCCTTTGAAGTGAGCACATCCACACTGTCTTTCTACTTGGAAACCGTTTTCCTAGTTCAGTAACCCTTCTGCTGCAGTGAGGCCCCGCTGAATAGCTCATCTGACTTTCCCAGACCCCATCAGGAGGGCAGTGATGGTTGAAAAGATAACACTGTCTAAGCCATTTAACTAGCCAGGGAGGGAACTGGCCCTTAGAAACTGGAAAACTTTCATTAAGTCTTGTTCAGAACATGGTTTTAAAGCCAAAATATGGTGCCAAAGTCCAGGTGGAAGCAACTTTCCACCAGCCACAGACACCACCGAGTCAGACAGGGCTGGCGTTCCTTCCCACCAGCGCCATGGCAGCCAGGCTGGCTCATTTTCTCCACAGGAGCTTCAGGTCCCCAGACAGTGAGCTAATGCTTGGCCTGGACAAACTCCATAAAACAAGGAATTTAATCCCATGCTTGGAAACAGAAATGACTATGTGAAATATATAAGCAAAAATCACTTGAATAAAAATCATTTAAAGATTCCAAAGAAAAGGAGAATAAAAATCATGTGCATACACAGTCATAACATTAGAACCCACGCCAAATCAAAGAAGAAACAATGCTGAAAGTGTAAACTTCCCTGAAAGAGCCAATTCCAGAAGACATTTTGTTGGTAAAGAGACAATTCTGTGGAATTAGACACAAAGTTGCTTAAAGCATGTTGTAAGATTTCCTCCACCCTATACAGTGTGACTTCAGAGTCTTTCCTGGTATTTCTCCAGTTTCAAATTGAAAAACATTTTTCCCTTCAATTTATTTTTAAAATTCAGTTTAAAAATAGGTGCCACATTAACATGGTTCAAAATTTAAAAAATTAAAAAAAAGTGTAAAGGATATTCAGTGAAAAGTCTCCCTCCCCACTCCCGTGCCCTCAGACACAGACCTTTCTCTCCCATAGGCCTGGTGATAATAGTTTCTGGTCTATCTATTCAGAGACAGTTTAGCGTATAAAAACAAATACAGATACACTTTTCATCCTCCTTTTTTTATTCAGAAGGCATGTTTTACATGCTGTTCTGTACTTTTTTGGGGGGCACTCAATGTATTTAGAAACAAAACTCTAGAGATACTTTAAAACAAAGTAAAATTATATGTTCCTTTACCCTTTGACCCAGCAATTTACTTATAAGAATCTACCCAAAAGATACATTGGCAAAAATATAAAATGTCCTATGTAAGCTATTCATAGAGCATTTCAAAAGGAAACAGTGCAAGAATTCACTAATAACTAAAAAAAAAAAAAAAAGGTAAAGGTTACTGCTAGCGGAAGGAAAGAGCAGGGGCAGAGGGGAAAAGTGGGAGCTACATCTCTTTGAAAGTATCTTTGTAAATAGCTTTAACTTCAGAATCATAAAAATATTTCACATAATTAAAAAAAGAAGCATCCCTAAAAAGTGAAAGCAAAATGAAACAAAACGAACTTAACCGTACACTGAGTTGGAAGAATAAGTAAAGAGGAACTATTTCAAGTGACTTTAAAACACAACCCTTAGCAGAGAATAAAAATATATTTGCAGGGCCCCCCTGAGGAACTGGGGAAAAATGTGGAAAAGCTGGACTTCCCCATCTGGGTTATTACTGATATTCTCACAAATATTGAGGACTAACAATTTAGTAGGCTGAGCCCTCGATCTTGGGGTTTGCCCTTAAGAAGCTTGTTACTGCAAAGGAGAGGCCAAGGCTACTTGTAATTATGCCCCAGAGAACCTCTTTGTAACTCAGTGTGTCATCTCTCTCTAAGCCAACTTGGCAGGTGAACGCACTGCCCTCCCCACTTCGTGGGACATGACTCCCAGGGTTGTAAATCTCCCTGGCAACATGGGACATGACTCGCAGGGATAAGCATGGACTCGGCATCGTGGGATTGAGAAAATCTTGACCAAAATGGGGAAGCAAAATGAAACAAAAGAAAGTTTCAGTGCCTGAGAGATTTCAAATGGAGTCAAGAGGTCATTATGGAGGGCATTCTTACACACTATAGAGATATCCTTTTTAGTTTTTAGTGTATTGGAATAGCTAGCAGGAAATATTTGAAACTGTGAAACTGCAACCCAGTAACCTTGATTCTTGAAGATGACTGTGTAACTATGTAGCTTACATGGTGTGAACTGTGTAACTGTGAAAACCTTGCAGCTCACACTCCCATTATACAGTGTATGGACAGATGAGTAGAAAAATGGGGCCAAAACTAAATGAAAACTAGGGTAGGCTGGGGGGATGGAATACTCTGGGTGTTCTTTTTTACTTTTATTTTTATTCTTTTTGGAGTAAGGAAAATGTTCAAAAATTGACTGGGGTGATGAATGAACAACTATATGATGATACTGTGAACAGCTGATTGTACACTGTGGATGTCTGCATGGTATATGGATATATCTCAATAAAACTGAATTTAAAAAACACACACACAACCCTTAGAGCAGTTTCTCAACTTCATCATCACTATTGACATTTTGGGCTGGAAAATTCTTTGGTGGGGGAAGGTCGTCATGTATACTGTGGGATTTTAGCAGCATCCCTGGCCTCTACCCAGCAAAAATGTCTCCAGATACTGCCAAATGTCTCCTGGGGGGAGGGAGGAGCAAAATCATCCCCTGTTGAGAATCACCGCCCTAAAGGAATATACACTAAAGACAAAAAACTTTGAACAAAGAAAAAAATGTAAACTGCCTTCAGTAATCTTATCATCTGGGTTAGGGTTGGTATCATTCAGAGTGTATATTGTGGAATGAAGCAAATGAGTAATTAGATGGGTGTCATTAAGAACTGGGATTTGGGGCATGGGTGAAGGGAAATACAGATTTCAAGACTAATGAGGATCCTGTGGCCCTGAATTTGAATTGGAACAGTGTTTGTACCAGTATGAATCCCATTATGTATTTTCTCTTAAGAAAACTTTCCAGCTCTGTCCACTGAAAAGGCCTAGAAACAATGACCAACCCAGGAGCGAGGAGCACCCCTGGTACCCAGATCGTGGTCTCTCAACCCCATTTCTCACTATAAGGAAGCAGGAGTTGGCAAAATGGCTGAATTCAAAATTGGGACATGGAATGTACAAGATGAGCCTTGGACATCTCATTGTGCCTGAAGGCAAGGAGGCGTGAAGGAAAACAAATTAAAAAGACACAGGAGGCGGGGCAAGATGGCAGACTGGTGAGCTGTATGTTTTAGTTACTCCTCCAGGAAAGTAGGTAGAAAGCCAGGAACTGCGTGGACTGGACACCACAGAGCAATCTGACTTTGGGCATACTTCATACAACACTCATGAAAACGTGGAACTGCTGAGATCAGCGAAATCTGTGAGTTTTTGCGGCCAGGGGACCCGCGCCCCTCCCTGCCAGGCTCAGTCCCGGGGGAGGAGGGGCTGTCAGCTCCAGGAAGGAGAAGGGAGAACTGCAGCGGCTGCCCTTATCGGAAACTCATTCTACTGATTCAAACTCCAACCATAGATAGACTGAGACCAGACACCAGAGAATCTGAGAGCAGCCAGCCCAGCAGAGAGGAGACAGGCATAGAAAAAAAAACAACACGAAAAACTCCAAAATAAAAGCGGAGGATTTTTGGAGTTCTGGTGAACATAGAAAGGGGAAGGGCCCTGAGGCGCATATGCAAATCCCGAAGAAAAGCTGATCTCTCTGCCCTGTGGACCTTTCCTTAATGGCCCTGGTTGCTTTGTCTCTTAGCATTTCAATAACCCATTAGATCTCTGAGGAGGGCCCTTTTTTTTTTTTTCTTTTTTTTTTTTTTAATCCTTTTTTCTTTTTCTAAAACAATTACTCCAAGAAGCCCAATACAGAAAGCTTCAAAGACTTGCTATTTGGGCAGGTCAAGTCAAGAGCAGAACTAGGAGAGCTCTGAGACAAAACGCAATAATCCAGTGGCTGAGAAAATTCACTAAACACCACAACTTCCCAAGAAAAGGGGGGTGTCCGCTCACAGCCATCATCCTGGTGGACAGGAAACACTCCTGCCCATCGCCAGCCCCATAGCCCAGAACTGCCCCAGACAACCCAGTGTGACGGAAGTGCTTCAAATAACAGGCACACACCACAAAACTGGGCGTGGACATTAGCCTTCCCTGCAACCTCAGCTGATTGTCCCAGAGTTAGGAAGGTAGAGCAGTGTGAATTAACAAAGCCCCATTCAGCCATCATTTCAGCAGACTGGGAGCCTCCCTACACAGCCCAGCAGCCCAGAACTGCCCTGGGGGGGACGGCACTCACCTGTGACATAGCACAGCCATCCCTCAACAGAGGACCCGGGGTGCACAGCCTGGAAGAGGGGCCCACTTGCAAGTCTCAGGAGCCATACGCCAATACCAAGGACTTGTGGGTCAGTGGCAGAGACAAACTGTGGCAGGACTGAACTGAAGGATTAGACTATTGCAGCAGCTTTAAAACTCTAGGATCACCAGGGAGATTTGATTGTTAGAGCCACCCCCCCCTCCCTGACTGCCCAGAAACACGCCCCACATACAGGGCAGGCAACACCAACTACACACGCAAGCTTGGTACACCAGTTGGACCCCACAAGACTCACTCCCCCACTCACCAAAAAGGCTAAGCAGGGGAGAACTGGCTTGTGGAGAACAGGTGGCTCGTGGACGCCACCTGCTGGTTAGTTAGAGAAAGTGTACTCCACGAAGCTGTAGATCTGATAAATTAGAGATATGGACTTCAATTGGTCTACAAATCCTAAAAGAACCCTATCAAGTTCAGCAAATGCCATGAGGCCAAAAACAACAGAAAATTATAAAGCATATGAAAAAACCAGACGATATGGATAACCCAAGCCCAAGCACCCAAATCAAAAGACCAGAAGAGACACAGCACCTAGAGCAGCTACTCAAAGAACTAAAGATGAACAATGAGACCATAGTACGGGAGATAAAGGAAATCAAGAAGACCCTAGAAGAGCATAAAGAAGACATTGCAAGACTAAATAAAAAAATGGATGATCTTACGGAAATTAAAGAAACTGCTGACCAAATTAAAAAGATTCTGGACACTCATAGTACAAGACTAGAGGAAGTTGAACAACGAATCAGTGACCTGGAAGATGACAGAATGGAAAATGAAAGCATAAAAGAAAGAATGGGGAAAAAAATTGAAAAAATCGAAATGGACCTCAGGGATATGATAGATAATATGAAACGTCCAAATATAAGACTCATTGGTGTCCCAGAAGGGGAAGAAAAGGGTAAAGGTCTAGGAAGAGTATTCAAAGAAATTGTTGGGGAAAACTTCCCAAATCTTCTAAACAACATAAATACACAAATCATAAATGCTCAGCGAACTCCAAATAGAATAAATCCAAATAAACACACTCCGAGACATATACTGATCACACTATCAAACACAGAAGAGAAGGAGCAAGTTCTGAAAGCAGCAAGAGAAAAGCAATTCACCACATACAAAGGAAACAGCATAAGACTAAGTAGTGACTACTCAGCAGCCACCATGGAGGTGAGAAGGCAGTGGCACGATATATTTAAAATTCTGAGTGAGAAAAATTTCCAGCCAAGAATACTTTCTCCAGCAAAGCTCTCCTTCAAATTTGAGGGACAGCTTAAATTTTTCACAGACAAACAAATGCTGAGAGAATTTGCTAACAAGAGACCTGCCCTACTGGAGATACTCAAGGGAGCCCTACAGACAGAGAAACAAAGAAAGGACAGAGAGACTTGGAGAAAGGTTCAGTACTAAAGAGATTCGGTATGGGTACAATAAAGGATATTAATAGACAGAGGGGAAAAATATGACAAACATAAACCAAAGGATAAGATGGCTGATTCAAGAAATGCCTTCACGGTTATAATGTTGAATGTAAATGGATTAAACTCCCCAATTAAAAGATATAGATTCGCAGAATGGATAAAAAAAATGAACCATCAATATGTTGCATACAAGAGACTCATCTTAGACACAGGGACACAAAGAAACTGAAAGTGAAAGGATGGAAAAAAATATTTCATGCAAGCTACAGCCAAAAGAAAGCAGGTGTAGCAATATTAATCTCAGATAAAATAGACTTCAAATGCAGGGATGTTTTGAGAGACAAAGAAGGCCACTACGTACTAATAAAAGGGGCAATTCAGCAAGAAGAAATAACAATCGTAAATGTCTATGCACCCAACGAAGGTGCCACAAAATACATGAGAGAAACACTGGCAAAACTAAAGGAAGCAATTGATGTTTCCACAATAATTGTGGGAGACTTCAACACATCACTCTCTCCTATAGATAGATCAACCAGACAGAAGACCAATAAGGAAACTGAAAACCTAAACAATCTGATAAATGAATTAGATTTAACAGACATATACAGGACATTACATCCCAAATCACCAGGATACACATACTTTTCTAGTGCTCATGGAACTTTCTCCAGAATAGATCATATGCTGGGACATAAAAGAAGCCTCAATAAATTTAAAAAGATTGAAATTATTCAAAGCACATTCTCTGACCACAATGGAATACAATTAGAAGTCAATAACCATCAGAGACTTAGAAAATTCACAAATACCTGGAGGTTAAACAACACACTCCTAAACAATCAGTGGGTTAAAGAAGAAATAGCAAGTGAAATTGCTAAATACATAGAGACGAATGAAAATGAGAACACAACATACCAAAACCTATGGGATGCAGCAAAAGCAGTGCTAAGGGGGAAATTTATAGCACTAAACGCATATATTAAAAAGGAAGAAAGAGCCAAAATCAAAGAACTAATGGATCAACTGAAGAAGCTAGAAAATGAACAGTAAACCAATCCTAAACCAAGTACAAGAAAAGAAATAACAAGGATTAAAGCAGAAATAAATGACATAGAGAACAAAAAAACAATAGAGAGGATAAATATCACCAAAAGTTGGTTCTTTGAGAAGATCAACAAGATTGACAAGCCCCTAGCTAGACTGACAAAATCAAAAAGAGAGAAGACCCATATAAACAAAATAATGAATGAAAAAGGTGACATAACTGCAGATCCTGAAGAAATTAAAAAAATTATAAGAGGATACTATGAACAACTCTATGGCAACAAACTGGATAATGTAGAGGAAATGGACAATTTCCTGGAAACATATGAACAACCTAGACTGACCAGAGAAGAAATAGAAGACCTCAATCAACCCATCACAAGCAAAGAGATCCAATCAGTCATCAAAAAGCTTCCCACAAATAAATGCCCAGGGCCAGATGGCTTCACAGGGGAATTCTACCAAACTTTCCAGAAAGAACTGACACCAATCTTACTCAAACTCTTTCAAAACATTGAAGAAAATGGAACACTACCTAACTCATTTTATGAAGCTAACATCAATCTAATACCAAAACCAGGCAAAGATGTTACAAAAAAGGAAAACTACCGGCCAATCTCCCTAATGAATATAGATGCAAAAATCCTCAACAAAATACTTGCAAATCGAATCCAAGGACACATTAAAAAAATCATACACCATGACCAAGTGGGGTTTATTCCAGGCATGCAAGGATGGTTCAACATAAGAAAATCAATCAATGTATTACAACACATTAACAAGTCAAAAGGGAAAAATCAATTGATCATCTCAATAGATGCTGAAAAAGCATTTGACAAAATCCAACATCCCTTTTTGATAAAAACACTTCAAAAGGTAGGAATTGAAGGAAACTTCCTCAACATGATAAAGAGCATATATGAAAAACCCACAGCCAGCATAGTACTCAATGGAGAGAGACTGAAAGCCTTCCCTCTAAGATCAGGAACAAGACAAGGATGCCTGCTATCACCACTGTTATTCAACATTGTGCTGGAAGTGCTAGCCAGGGCAATCCGGCAAGACAAAGAAATAAAAGGCATCCAAATTGGAAAAGAAGAAGTAAAACTGTCATTGTTTGCAGATGATATGATCTTATATCTAGAAAACCCTGAGAAATCGACGGTACAGCTACTAGAGCTAATAAACAAATTTAGCAAAGTAGAGGGATACAAGGTTAATGCACATAAGTCAGTAATGTTTCTATATGCTAGAAATGAACAAACTGAAGAGACACTCAAGAAAAAGATACCATTTTCAATAGCAACTAAAAAAATCAAGTACCTAGGAATAAACTTAACCAAAGATGTAAAAGACCTATACAAAGAAAACTACATAACTCTACTAAAAGAAATAGAAGGGGACCTTAAAAGATGGAAAAATATTCCATGTTCATGGATAGGAAGACTAAATGTCATTAAGATGTCAATTCTACCCAAACTCATCTACAGATTCAATGCAATCCCAATCAAAATTCCAACAACCTACTTTGCAGACTTGGAAAAGCTAGTTATCAAATTTATTTGGAAAGGGAAGATGCCTCGAATTGCTAAAGACACTCTAAAAAAGAAAAACGAAGTGGGAAGACTTACACTCCCTGACTTTGAAGCTTATTATAAAGCCACAGTTACCAAAACAGCATGGTACTGGCACAAAGATAGACATATAGATCAATGGAATCGAATTGAGAATTCGGAGATAGACCCTCAGATCTATGGCCGACTGATCTTTGATAAGGCCCCCAAAGTCACTGAACTGAGTCATAATGGTCTTTTCAACAAATGGGGCTGGGAGAGTCGGATATCCATATCCAAAAGAATGAAAGAGGACCCCTACCTCACCCCCTACACAAAAATTAACTCAAAATGGACCAAAGATCTCAATATAAAAGAAAGTACCATAAAACTCCTAGAAGATAATGTAGGAAAACATCTTCAAGACCTTGTATTAGGCGGCCACTTCCTAGACTTTACACCCAAAGCACAAGCAACAAAAGAGAAAATAGATAAATGGGAACTCCTCAAGCTTAGAAGTTTCTGCACCTCAAAGGAATTTCTCAAAAAGGTAAAGAGGCAGCCAACTCAATGGGAAAAAATTTTTGGAAACCATGTATCTGACAAAAGACTGATATCTTGCATATATAAAGAAATCCTACAACTCAATGACAATAGTACAGTCGGCCCAATTATAAAATGGGCAAAAGATATGAAAAGACAGTTCTCTGAAGAGGAAATACAAATGGCCAAGAAACACATGAAAAAATATTCAGCTTCACTAGCTATTAGAGAGATGCAAATTAAGACCACAATGAGATACCATCTAACACCGGTTAGAATGGCTGCCATTAAACAAACAGGAAACTACAAATGCTGGAGGGGATGTGGAGAAATTGGAACTCTTATTCACTGTTGGTGGGACTGTATAATGGTTCAGCCACTCTGGAAGTCAGTCTGGCAGTTCCTTAGAAAACTAGATATAGAGTTACCATTCGACCCAGCGATTGCACTTCTCGGTATATACCCGGAAGATCGGAAAGCAGTGACACGAACAGATATCTGCACGCCAATGTTCATAGCAGCATTACTCACAATTGCCAAAAGATGGAAACAACCCAAATGTCCTTCAACAGATGAGTGGATAAATAAAACGTGGTATATACACACGATGGAATACTATGCGGCAGTAAGAAGGAACGATCTCGTGAAACATATGACAACATGGATGAACCTTGAAGACATAATGCTGAGCGAAATAAGCCAGGCACAAAAAGAGAAATATTATATGCTACCACTAATGTGAACTTTGAAAAATATAAAACAAATGGCTTATAATGTAGAATGTAGGGGAACTAGCAATAGAGAGCAATTAAGGAAGGGGGAACAATAATCCAAGAAGAACAGATAAGCTATTTAACGTTCTGGGGATGCCCAGGAATGACTATGGTCTGTTAATTTCTGATGGATATAGTAGGAGCAAGTTCACAGAAATGTTGCTATATTAGGTAACTTTCTTGGGGTAAAGTAGGAACATGTTGGAAGTTAAGCAGTTATCTTAGGTTAGTTGTCTTTTTCTTACTCCCTTGTTATGGTCTCTTTAAAATGTTCTTTTATTGTATGTTTGTTTTCTTTTTAACTTTTTTTTCATACAGTTGATTTAAAAAAGAAGGGAAAGTCAAAAAAAAAAAAAAAAACAAGGAAAAAAAAAAGATGCAGTGCCCCCTTGAGGAGCCTGTGGAGAATGCAGGGGTATTCGCCTACCCCACCTCCATGGCTGCTAACATGACCACAGACATAGGGGACTGGTGGTTTGATGGGTTGAGCCCTCTACCACAGGTTTTACCCTTGGGAAGACGGTTGCTGCAAAGGAGAGGCTAGGCCTCCCTATGGTTGTGCCTAAGAGCCTCCTCCCGAATGCCTCTTTGTTGCTCAGATGTGGCCCTGTCTCTCTAGCTAAGCCAACTTGAAAGGTGAAATCACTGCCCTCTCCCCTACGTGGGATCAGTCACCCAGGGGAGTGAATCTCCCTGGCAACGTGGAATATGACTTCTGGGGAAGAATGTAGACCTGGCATCGTGGGACGGAGAACATCTTCTTGACCAAAAGGGGGATGTGAAAGGAAATGAAATAAGCTTCAGTGGCAGAGAGAATCCAAAAGGAGCCGAGAGGTCACTCTGGTGGGCACTCTTATGCACACTTTAGACAACCCTTTTTAGGTTCTAAAGAATTGGGGTAGCTGGTGGTGGATACCTGAAACTATCAAACTACAACCCAGAACCCAGGAATCTCGAAGACAGTTGTATAAAAATGTAGCTTATGAGGGGTGACAAGGGGATTGGGAAAGCCATAAGGACCACACTCCACTTTGTCTAGTTTATGGATGGATGAGTAGAAAAATAGGGGAAGGAAACAAACAGACAAAGGTACCCAGTGTTCTTTTTTACTTCAATTGCTCTTTTTCACTCTAATTATTATTCTTGTTATTCTTGTGTGTGTGCTAATGAAGGTGTCAGGGATTGATTTGGGTGATGAATGTACAACTATGTAATGGTACTGTGAACAATCGAAAGTACGATTTGTTTTGTATGACTGCGTGGTATATGAATATATCTCAATAAAATGAAGATTAAAAAAAAAAAAAAAAAAAAAAAAGACATAATGCTGAGCAAAATAAGCCAGGCACAAAAAGAGACATATTGTATGTTACCACTAATGTGAATTCTGTGAAAAATGTACAATGTTTTATACTGTAGAATGTAGGGGACATAGAGATACCAATTAGTGGAGGGGGAATGATAATCTAATAAGAACAGATAAACTATGGAGGGTAATCTCAATGTTATGGGAATGCTCAGGAATGATTATGGTTTGTAAACTTTCTTGGATATAATAAGATCATGTTGGAAGCAATAGAGTTATTTTAGGTTTTTTTTCTCTTATTCCTTTGTTTTCTTAGGGGTTGTTAATTTTCTTGGGGTATGGTAGGAACATGTTGGAAGCAAAGTAATTATTTTAGGTTATTTGTTTTCCTTAATCCATTGCTTTGTTTGAAATGTTGTGGGGTTTTTTTGGTTGTTGTTTGCCTGTTTGTTTTTAATTTTTTGATAAACAAAGTTAAAAAATTGAAAAAAAATCAGTAGAAAAATGGGAGTAAAAACTAAATGACAAATAGGGTGGGATGGGGGGATGGTTTGGGTATTCTCTTTTCACTTTTATTTTTTATTCTTATTCTGATTCTTTCTGATGTAAGGAAAATGTTCAGAAATAGATTGTGGTGATGAACGCATAACTATATGATCATACTGTGAACAGTTGATTGTATACCATGGATGACTGCATGGTTTGTGAATTTATTTTAATAAAACTGAATTAAAAAAAAAAAAAAAGACACAGGAGCCTACTCAAAGGGGCTCTCTCCTGGCGAAAGATAAGACAGAATGAATATCGAGAAGACTGACTGCAAAGGACTAAGACACAAAGAAATAAAAGCCACAAATTCATACTTATGCTAAAAGACACAAACACAAACAGATAAAATCCTCTCCCCAAAACACAAAACCAGCTCACTGTTCACTTTGGAGAGTGCTTGGGCACCAACTCACTGTTTTGAAAATTTATATATAAGGCAAATAATTATGCATTTATTCTTTCTTTTTATGGTGTACATTTCAACGTAACCAAATAGTTGATGGGGACAAGTTCCTCTTAAAGAATAGTTCGATCTAAAAAATACAGGAGGAATAAAATTAGAAGGTCATCATTTTATAATCCTTAATGGGATAGATCTAGTCTGATGAAACGATTAGGTGGAAGGAGTGGCAGGGACCTTTGTAATGGGTAGATAAGGCTGATTCCACTGAACCCAAAGCTTAGTCACTGAAAGTGGGGCAACCAGGTATATGTCCTTTTGATATGATTGCAACAGAAGGATGTAGAATCACCTAAGAACTGTTCTTGTCAAATAAAGTGAACCTGAATCTAATCAAGTCTCTATGCGTAACTGAAAATTTAAAGGAAATACAGGGGATATTTACCTGTTAATACAGGAGGAAATAAACAGCCAAATCCAGAATGCAGGAAATTCTACAAATAACCCATTTTTTAAAAAAACACATTAAAAAGATGGTAAATTGTTATAGACTTAAAGCGACAAAAAACACCTCAACCAAATGCATCACATGGCCCTTTGCCTAGACCTTGATTTGAACACATCAACAGTCAAAAGACATTTTTGAGACAGCAGAGGAAAACTGAACATGATTACAGATTAGATATTAAGGAATCACTGTTAATTTTGTTGGATGAAATATGATGTCTGGATTTCTTTTAAAATGCTCCAAGAAGAAAATGGGGCTGGGTGGTGGGGGGACAGATCAACAAGAACAGCACAGAGGTAAAGGTTGTTGAGGCTGAGACTGACGGGTACACAGACGTCCATTGTGCTATTCTGTTTCTTGTGTCTATTTGAAAATGTCTATAACAAATTTTAAAAATAAAAGAAAATGTGTTTAACAAGTAGAGGCAATTATCAGTCAAATATTGATTAAGAAACATTAGGAAAAACACAACCATTTAATTCAATGTGTGAAATCTGATAACTGACCATATTGTAGAGATATGATTTTTTTTTTTAAACTCAGTTTTATTGAAATATATTCACATACCATATAATCATCCATGGTATACAATCAACTGTTCACAGTACGATCATACAGTTATGCATTCATCACCACAATCTATTTCTGAACATTTTCCTTACATCAGAAAGAATCAGAATAAGAACAAAAAATATAAGTTAAAAAAAGAACACCCAAACCATCCCCCCATCCCACCCCACCTGTCATTTAGTTTTTATCCCCATTCTTCTACTCATCCATCCATACACTAGACAAAGGGAGTGTGATCCACAAGGTTTTCACAATCACACTGTCACCCCTTGTAATCTACATTATTATACAATCATCTTCAGGAGTCCAGACTGCTGGGTTGGAGTTTGGTAGTTTCAGGTATTTACTTCTAGCTATTCCAATACATTAAATCCTAAGAGGTGTTATCTACATAGTGCGTAAGAATGTCCACCAGAGTGACCTCTCAACTCCACTTGAAATCTCTCAGCCACTGAAACTATTTTGTCTCATTTTGTATCCCCGTTTTGGTCAAGAAGATATTTGTAGAGATATGATTTTAAGGCATGGGTGAAAGTCTACACTTGGGCTTTAAGAGACTAAAGTAAAATATAGGAAGCTGGATTCCTAAGCAACACTTTTCAGCTCTTCAGAAAACAGGTGGAGCCCAAGCTTAAAGCTGCCTTCAGTCTCTAGCCTTCGAAGATTTCCCAGTTTATTCTGAAGTCTAAATTTAGGGTTTTGTTTTTTGTTTTATTGTTTTGGACTTTTTAAAGGAAGTAGTTCTATGTGATTTTAAAATTTAAAATAGCCAAAGCATGGTAATCCATAGGGACATGAAAAGAACTGCAATAAACAGAATCCTCCACAAAAATGGTCTGCGTAAAGAAGGGATTGCCCCTTGTGAGGTGTGAAAGAGCAGTGGAGTTGAGGGCTTGGACTTGAACCACTGAAGGATGGAGCTGCCATTCACTGAGACGGGGAGGGCAGCTGGGAGGAGGGTTTTGGAATGTTAAGACTGAGATAACTACTAGGTAGTCAGGTGTTTTCATTTGGGGGATGCAGGATTATTCATATATCCTTTGATTAAGCTTATCCAATCTACAGTATTTTAAATCTTTTGTCTGATATCAATTTCTGAGAAAGGTGTATTCAACTCTAACAAATGATGGTGAATTGGTATAAATACTTCTCATAGTTCTGTCAATTTTTACCTCAATATTCTGAAGTATGCTGGTTTAGAGTTGTTATGTACCCCAGAGAAGACTACGTTCTTTTAATCCATTTTTGTGGAGGCAGACTGATTGTTAGGTAGGACCTTTTGATCAGGTTGTTTCCATGGAGATTGTAAGAAAGGGTTAAGTTTAGCTTTCACATAAAGGGAACATGGGATAGGGAAAATGGAGACTCCGTGGCAGAACTGGCTTAAACTGGCTCCGTGGTAAAGGGAAGGAAAGAGAGAGAGCCATGATGTAAGCCTAGAATCAGTGCAAGCTCCTTATATGGGAAACCAGGGCTACTGGAATGTAAAGGAATATGGGGTATAATCAAAGGCGGGAACTCTCGGTGGGAAATTTAAACTAGTTAACTCTCTCTGATAGGCTGTACAATTCAAAATCTCAAAGGTGGGCTAGTTAGCTCTCTCGGATGGCTGTAACCACTGGAAATGGGAAAATGGGAGAGACCTGCGTTTTAGGGGTAGAGTGTAACTACTGCCAGGTTCTTTTGTGCGGGGCGCCTGCCACATTTCTGGCTGTGCATTCATTGTTGCAAGATCATGAATAAATTCTTTCCTTCTCCACAATTGAGTGAGCATTTATTCCTTTTTGCTTGTTTCTCACAAAGATGTGACCCAGCCCATTCAGGGTGGGTCTTAATCCCCTTGCTGGAGTCCTTTATGGGAGGATAAAAGACAGATGAAACTCATATTGCTCAGAGATGCCAAGAGATGAAATCCACAGAAAAGCCGCTGGAGCAGAAAGAGAGCCACTGAAACCAACCCGAGAGAAGGACCAGGAGATGTCGCCCTGTGCCTTTCCATGTGACAGAGGAACCCCAGATGCCAGCAGCTTTTCCTCAGAGAAGGTATCTTCCCGCTGATGCCTTAATTTGGATATTTTCATGGCCTTAGAACTATAAATTTGTGAATTACTAAATCCCCAGTGAAAAAGCCAACCCATTTCTAGTATATTGCATTCTGGCAGCATCAGCAAACTGAAACATGAAGCTATCTTGTTAGATACTTACAGATTTGATTCTGTTATATCTTTCAAGTGAATTTTTACCTTTTTTTTTTTGTTAATAAAGACCTTTTTCTTCCTCAAAAAAAAGGGGAGGGGATTGTCTCTGCATGAGTAAACTCAATTTTTCAGAGTGTTCAATTATAATTTCTCTCATTTCTTATTAAACTAAATATTAATGAGAGTAAACCAAATATGGTATATATGATCTAGACATTAAAAAAGAGCATTCAACTTTCCATTTTTACCCAGAGCAGTTCAGCTCTGTGAGCTTAGAGAATCTCTGGAATTCTATGTATTTAGAATTGCCAATGCTTGTGGTCCTGCTCAATAAAGGAGTGTTGATTGACTTGCTAGTGGAGATGGAAGTTCATCCTCTTTAATGAAGGCATCAGGAGCCAAATCATGGGTGGCAACAGAGGGTCTGGCATTTCCTGGAAGCTGCTGAAAAAGTCATCAGGTTGGGTGCTTTTGATACAAATACTGATGTAATGAGTAAGTCCAAGAAGTTCACCTAAGCTCTGAAAGACAAAGTCGTGGAGAAGTACTGACCGTGCTTTCAGAGCACTTGTTCTCAACTTGACCGCATGCTGGAATCATTTGGGAAAATTTAAAAACTACTGTTGCCTGGATCCCACTCCAGAGATTCTTGCTTTATTGGTGTAGGGTGAACCTAGGAATCAGATTTTTAAGAGCACCTAAGGTGATTCTAATGAGCATCAAGGTAGAGAACCACCAATCTTTGGAACAGGGCAGCTGGGGAGAGGGCACTTGGCACTTGTGAGTCAAAGTGTGGACTGGCAATCAGCAGCATCTGCAACCCCCAGGAGCTTGTTAGAAATGCAGAATCTCAGGCCTCACCCAAAACTGATGGAAAGAGTAGGCATTTTAACAAGACCCCTGAAGGGTTCCTATAAACACTAGAGTTTGAGAAGCACTACATTAAAGTACTTAAGTCCCCAAGAACAACTTAAATGGCTGGGTTAAAGCAGTAATTAAAGGTACTTTACTAGCCCTGATTTAGGGGTATATTTTTTTTATGCTTAATCTTTTGTGCAAATTTGACAAACTTAACCATAACATTTAGAAATAACAAGATATTAGTCCTTTACATTTGCAAATAAATGTTTATCATTTAAAATAAAACTCATAAAAGAGAAAGCTGAATCATCTATGTGGATAAAAGCTTCTGTTAGTCGAACTATTCTATTATCATGACAACTTTGGGGTCAGGCGAAAAAATCTGTTTAATTAGAGCCTGGTCTTTAATTAGTGACTGTGCTGGTTTGTATATATTATGTCCCTCAGAAAAAGCCATATTCTTTAATGCAATCTTGCGGGGACAGATTTATTAGTTAATGTGGATTAGGTTGGAACATATTGGTTCAGTGTTTCCATGGAGATGTGGCCCACCCAACTTTAGGTGATAGCTCTGGTTAAATAATTTCCATGGAGGTGTTTGCCCATTCAGCATGGGCCTTGATTAGTTTACTAGAGCCTTATATAAGCTCAGACATAAGGAGCTCACTGCTGTAGCTAAGACAGACATTTTGAAGACGGCCATTGGAAGCTGATGCAGACATTTTGGAGAAGGCCACTTTGAAACACAACCTGGGAGCAAGAAGCCGCCAGCCATGTGCCTTCCCAGCTAACAGAGGTTTTCTGGATGCCAATGGGCTTTCTCCAGTGAAGGTACCCTTTGTTGATGGACACTTTATAGCCTTAAGACTGTAACTGTGTAACCAAATAAACCCCCTTTATAAAAGCCAGTCCATTTCTGGTGTTTTGCATTCTGGCAGCATTAGAAAACCGGAACAGTGGTCTCTTTGCCTTTCTTTCTGCTAAGTAAAAGGATTTCTTATGGAAAAAAATTCAAGGGCACTTGTTATGACATATATTACTTCTGTAATTAAAAAAAATTTAAAAACATATGTCCACGCAAAAATTTGTACATGACTGTTGGTAGCAACGTTATTCTTAATAGCTCCAAATTGGAAACAACCCAAATGTCCATCAATGGATGAATGGATAAACAAAATGTGGTCAGCCATACAATTGGAATACTATTCAGCCATAAAAAGGAATAAAGCTCTGATACATACTACAACCTGGATGAATCTTAAAAACATGTTCAGTGAAAGCAGTCAGTCAAAAAAGGCCACATATTGTATGATCCCATTTATATGAAATTTCCTGAATAGGCAAATTCATAGAAACAAAGTAGATTAGTGATCGCCTAGGGCTGAGAGGAGGGGAAATGGGAGTGACTGCTAATGGGTGAAGAAAATGTTGTAAATTTAGACTATGGTGATGGTTATACAACTCCATGAATCTACTAAAACTCAGTAAATTGTATGCTTTTGTAACCGAGAAATTTGGATTTATGGGAAGACTATGATTACTGAATCATTATATAGATATTCTACAGGGCCCATGCAGGCCTTACGAATTCAAATAAGGGGCCAGCTGTCCTCAAACCACAGCGAGGCAGTGATAATAATCTGCTCTTGCCTGTGCCACAAACACTAGAAATTGGGGAAAATTGGCTCTGGTTCTGACCCATGCAGCCAAACTGACTGAGAATCCTAAGCCCATGGGGTATTATGCAAAGGTTATTTGGGATCCCCACCTGCCAGGGAACTGTATAACTTTGCAACCCCAAACTAACTGTAGATCTGACCCCGAAGGGCTCCCCGTAGGGGAAGAAAATATGGCATTTAAAAACTCCCTCACCTGGAACTCTTCTATCCATTAATGAAAACTCAGCTTGTATATTGTTCCTACATGTGCTATTAATTCTTGTTAAAAAAGTATATTAATGTTTCAATAATGCATTAACTAAAGTGTTTTAAGTATTTAGCATTATTCTAACCAGTTTTAATTTTAGTGGTAATTGTATGTTGTAGAATGTCTGCTTGAAAACAGTTTCCAAAATTATTTTGGTAACTTAAGTATAAGAGGTGTAAAGGATGTTTTGTATGAAAAGGAAAAGGAAAGTAGTTTTGTCCTAAATAACTAGTTGTTTCAGAATGGAAAAGAGAAAATGTAGGACAGAAACCTGGATGGATACAGAAAATTGCAGAAAGTTTGCAGAAAGGGAAATTTATTTCTGTGGACAAAGTTAGGAAATGGTAAAAAAAAATAACAACAACTAGATATAGAATAAAGCAGACTGTCTGGTAGTTTTATCCTTTAGCTATTTTAGCCCCAGGTGTACCTGTGCTTTAATTAATATTCAATGTTGTGTATATGTACCTGATAACATTCACAAAATGTAACACCAGCTCTTGATCACATGCAAGATCATATACAAAATATTGAACATTTATCTGATAATCCTTTGTCCAAATGGTTTAATTCCTTAACTTGGCCATGGTGCCACTTGTTAATAGGATTATTGTCCATACGTACTGGTTTACTTGTACTCTGCTGTTCACTGTATTGTTGTGAATTATGGATGCAATGTCAGTCCTATGGTCAATGCAAATCACTGCATGGGGACGGAATGTGGGAGCCCCAGCCCCCAAGTGTCTTGAAGACTGCACACAGCAGTTTGCTTGACCTAGGACAGCTGAGGTTTGACCTATTCTCCTTGTAATATCAGGTGCTAACTGTAATCTATACCTGAAACTACCTCCTCCCTGAGACTCCCTGAGATACTGTTATCTCTATAATTCTCCCCTCCTCCCTCTTGATTACAATCAATCCCTCCCTACCTTGCAAACCCACCTTATTCTCTCATACCCACTGGAATGTCGAGCCCTTATAACCAGCTTATTCGCCCTGCCAAAGTGCGGACTATTTCCACGTTGTGCTCTGAACACGCCGCCATTCAGAGCAGCTCCTGAATCCATTCAGAGAAGCTCCTGATTTCAGGGCAATGTGACTCGACTACCCTACCCTGTAGGTAAGCCCTATAATAAAAGCTCATGTTTCAGAACGTGTCCGGTACTTTCTTTAGTCCTTTGGCTACAAAAGTCCTCTTGGGCTGTGACACCATGGCACTCTCAGTTGTCAATGACATTCTCCCCTTGTCTCTCTGTGTCCAGATTTCCTCTTCTTATAAGGACAGCAGTCATGTTAGATTAGGGTTCACCCTAATCCTGTATGATCTTATTTCAACTTGCTTAATTCCATCTGTAGTGACCCTATTTCCAAATAAGGTCACATTCTGAGGTACTGGGATTAGGACTTCAACATATCTTTTGGGGGGACATAATTCAATCCAAAACACTTTCCAAAGGAAGAAAAGTTTAGTATACAATATATATGTCCACTATGCCAGACTCAAACACCATTAATAAATACTTGCTGAATCAACAGAGGAGCACATGAAATGGAATGCTGCAGAGTACTTTTAAAGCTTCACACTCCAAATTCTTACTTTATATTTTAGAGAAGCAATGAAACACAACTTATGGCAGACACCATGGTCATTAGTGAGATGCCTGTTAGCAGAGAGCTACTTCAATCAAGTAAAGAATGCTTGATGCTCTGGAATTCTACCCACGTATCACAAAAGATACACGGTGCCCTGGGAGAAGGCTTTTTTTTTTCTGGCTCAGCCACCAGAAGGAAGAATGCAGTTTTGTACGAAAAACAC
The DNA here is from genome assembly GCF_015220235.1 of Choloepus didactylus. Classification (NCBI taxonomy): domain Eukaryota; kingdom Metazoa; phylum Chordata; class Mammalia; order Pilosa; family Megalonychidae; genus Choloepus; species Choloepus didactylus. Next base: position 30,898,981 of record NC_051328.1, read on the forward strand.
CCTGCTATTGGAAAATTCTTTGCAAGCTTTTCCTTCTCATTTAAACTGATGATAATCTGGTGGGTTTCTAATCCAAGATCCAAATGCCTGTCTCCGGAGAGTGCTCCAGGCTTCCTGGTAAGCAGAGGCAGCCTCCTTGTGCTCCTGGTACGTCTCCAGCTTCCGCACCCTAATGCACACATATCAACAAGCACACAGGTTCTCAGTGAACAGCTCATCACCACGGCCAACAGGATGCCTGAGTCATCAATGGGACAGATTTCCAACAAGAGACTGAGGAACAAAAGGATTTGGGTATGTTCTCCTAGAGCAACTCACCTCCTCTGCGGGGAATTCATGGAGAGCAGTATTGATTAAAACAGGCAAGGATGGACAGAATGCTATTCTGTCCAGACTTAATCAGATAAAAGAGTAACTGTATCTACTGAAAGTTTTCTAAGGGCCTACAGTTTCCACCAGACAACCTAGCCATAGAAACTTCTCAGCTGCCTTTTTCTCTAACAAACCAAAGCACTTTCCATATTATATACATTACTCTCATATGTACTGTCTCTTTCCATCTTCCAAATCCCTTAAGCCGTCTTTGTCAAGGAAAAGCTGACAGAATGAGTAATATTTGTAATACTTATATCAGTTAAAAGATTTTCTCCTTCAGCACTCACATCTCAGCCATGAAACTGTTATTTATTAAATAAAAATAGCAGCTACTTGTTATCAAAAGCCTACTATAAACAAGGCCCTGTGGTAAGTGCTTTATATGTAATATTCCATTTAATTTCAGCTATCTTGCAGCAAGGTTACTGTAACTATCCCCATTTTATAGTTGAATAATCTGAGGCTCACATCTTAGTGATTCAATTTCATCCTGCTTCTCCTTTTTTGCTTCTAGTTCCTCCTCCTCTGAGGAAGTCCAAATTATTTCTTACTCCTCTCAGCACTAAAAAAGGTTGCTACTTGTAGTAAACACTGATGTCAGTCATTTGATCAATTTCCTACAGCTTTTCTTTGGTTATAGGGTAGGGACCATACACATGACAATGGATAGTGTTAGACTTACCTGAGCCCTGTGCTCCTAGAAAACAGTGAAAGGTAAAGAAATGACCCTCCTGCACCCCCTCTGCCCTTTTGTGTTCCAGGAAACAGCTTACTGTAAAGAACCACCCTTCCCATGTGACTTAGATGAGACTCATGGAAGCCACCTGGTTTATCCAGGACAAGGCCCGGCACAGACCTTCCAAATTTCCATTTTTTGCCTCATAAATGATTAGCTGTGTTTGTAAGACATTGACCAAATATCTGCTACCTTGGCTTGACCAAACTTTAGTTACGTTCTCCCCTTCCTCTCGGCCCCTGGACTGTGGCCCACCCTCAGCCTGAGCCAGCACTGGAAAAGTGGAACAACCCCTTCTCAAGGAAAGACATTTTGGGCTCTGCAGTCTGAAAGGACACCTGTTCACCCCCCTCCTCCACATGGGGTTTGCTCTTGCCTGGTTTACCTTCTCTCTAAAAGAAAACCCCTTTCCGCCTGACCTTTGAGGTGCTTGCAAATCTTATTGTTGGAGTGTCCTTCTCCCCCATTGCAACAACCCCCCTTCCCTTACTGCTATAATTCTTTTGAATAAAGTCTCTTCTTACCTAAGTCTGGATTTGTTTTTATTTGACACACAGAATGTATGGAAACCCATCCAGTTCATTTGATTCAGTTTTCTAGACAAGAAAAAAGCAAACTCACTACAGAAGCCGGGATGGCATCAATACTGACTTCAATAGGCGTGATGGTGGTAACAAGTGGCCAGCCTCTCCAGCTTCCCAACCACTTGTTCCTAAAGGTTTTACAGGAGTTATATAGGTCCCTACATTCCTGTTGTTTGGAGAGCGATTTAAATCATGGAGCTGCAGTTCACAACCACCAATCTGGACAAAAGAAAGAGAGGAATGTTCCTAGCAGAATATATTACTCTCCAAGCCCTCACATTTCCACAAAGCTTTCTACTGAGTGGTAGAATAAAAGGAGGCCCCAGAGTGGGCCAAGCCCCAATTCTACCCTTAGTCTCTTATGACCTCCTTGTACCCCAAACTTACAGGTCATGTACATATCTGCAAGTAGGGCTGTGGGAACACAAGAGCATGTGGTCAATAATAGGTGCCCACTGGACACTGAACCACCACTCCTGCTAAAGCTTCCTGCCATTCATAAGCCAGAATCAAAACAGAAGTCTTCCTAAATACCAAAAAACAGATCAAGAGCAAAATAGTAATAAGGTTTCACCTGAGGGAGTCTGGCCATTTGTCTTCTGAAATAATGCTTAGCAGTTTCTGGAATGATCTAAAGAGTTCCACTTTGCTGATTCGGGATCTGTTCAGGGAAAGAAAAGAAAGATGATTTATGAAGTTTTTGCTATGAACAAACCCTTACCAAAGAAACCACACTCCCCATGGTGCTTGGGTTTGAAAGTGTCAGAGGCCCTGTTCTCATCTGTGCTTGGCAAGAAGATCTAGACCTGGGTGTGTTATAAGGTCAAGGTATGAAAATGAATCTTATCATAAGATGTGTCACCAGCAGTGGAACCATCAAAGTGACAGGCTTAGATGGGTTAAGGACTGAAGTGGAATTACTAAATTTTGCCTCAGGAAATCTCTGGCTACCTTTTTTCAAGGGAGCTGGCCCCTATGGGTAATACTGTTTACAAGAAATCGAAAGCTTTGTTTCAGAGACTTAAATGATGACTATGATATTGGCAGTTTTAGAACCAGCACAGCAACTAGAAAAAATAAATAAATAAAAGGAATGAGGATCAGGGAAGAAGAAACACTATTTGCCCAAGAGAGTCTACATAAAGAAATCCAAAAGAATTCCTGAATAAACTAGTAGAAAAATGAAAGTTAGCAAGACTGATGTAAATAAAAATTAACTGCCACCAGAAGAAGCAAAAGATTAGTTGCAACTGCCCTGACCAGAAAATGAAATAAAAAGGAGTTACTTAAAATAACATCTGTGAAGCCAACCTCCACGATGGCCCCCAGTGATTCTCGCCTCTTGGTTTGTGTTCATGTCTCCATCACTGACGTGCACGATCGATAGGGCATTGCAGACAGAGTGTGACTTCCGAGGCTTCTGCCTTGTCCTCTCGGATCACTGGCCCTGGGGGAAGCCGGCCACTGTGCTGTGAGGATGAGTCCTCTGGAAGCCGGGGAAGTTCACACTGTGAGTAACCGAGGCCTCTCGCCACCAGCCGCACTGACCTGCTGGCCACGTGAATGGGTCGTCCTGGAGTCGGACCCTCCAGCCCCAGTCGAGGCTTCGGACGACTGAAGCCCCAGCTGACATAATGGACTAGAAGCCTCACGACAGACCCTGAGCCAGAATTACCCAGCTAAGCTGCTCCCAAATTCTCGACCAACGGAAACTGTGCAAGATGATAAATGCTTACTGTTGTTTTAAGCCACTAGGTTTAGGAGGATTTGTTATATAGCAATAGATAACTAAATCTAATGGATATGAAGGAAATTATAAAGCATTATGGAAATATATTTAAGAAGACCTAAATAAGTGAACCCTCAAAACTACTAGTTATGAATTTGGGTCGACATTGCCGATTTTGACACCAGTGTTATAGAGAGATACACACCACACTCCTGGTTTAGAAGACACTATTGTAAGACAGGCATTCTCCTCAAATTGATCTCTACACTCAAAGGTTCAGGAACAGCCAAGACACTCTTGTAAAGCAAGGTAGGAGACTTTCCCTACCAGCTATCATCTTATTATAGAGCTGTGGTTATTAAGAGTGTGGTTTTGGTGCAGAGATAGACAAACAGATCAATGGAGCAGAACAGAACACCCAGAAACAGACCCACACAGATACATGGTCCTTTGATTTGGCAGAAGGGTTCACTTAAAACATGTACATTCTAATAAAATTACTATAATTTCTGTTCTTATAAAGACTAGAAAATGAGTTTGTCCAGCAGGAACAAACCTAGAATCCTGCAATGGGTCATTGCAGGTGGACCAGAAAGATGTTAGATTAATGAAACCTGTAGCTTAAACTGATCATGTTTTTCCCACCCAATTAATAGAGGCCTGAATAGAGCTGAGTTCATTTACTCACCAAAACTAAAGATACTAAAAAGAGCTTGTAGCTAAAGCTGCCACCAAGTAAGAACTGTCAGTTTGAAATACCAATCCCCTTGAACTGGAATGAATCTAAATCACAGAACTAAATATTGGGCAAACGTTTATATAGCTGCATCAGAACTGAGAATGATTTCTCAAGAACAAAATAATCTGTTTAATATATTCAAAAGATGGTCACCAAAGGCAACTGTAATGCTAAATCTGTTATTCATCTAGTGGTTTTATTGTTAGTATTAATACCATTTTGTTATTTGATTATTGGTATTAATGATAAAATAAGAAATTACTTTTTTTTCTTAAATTTTTTTTACTTCAAACACTCTATATCAACTTAGCAAAATTACTTTTTACTCAAGATCTTCAGCTTTTAAAAAAATATTTTTCCTGGCTCATTCATTGAGGCAGTAGCTACGTTAACCTAACACAGCAGGATGTACAAGGAACAATCTAATATGTACCCTTCCTACATGATTCTTTGAAGAGAGCTGATTCCATATCTTAGAGTAGGGACAAGATGGTTCTGGAACATCTTGTTGCTTGGGTGACACTTTTAGGACAAAGAAATAGGCCCCCCTGGCAGAGGTAAACATAAAAACTGACAGAGAGAAGGCTTCTAGCTAACAGAAATATATTAGGTATGGGAAAAGCCAGGAGTCCATGATCCTCAAAAAGGGAAGATTTAGGGTTGCTTTATTTTTTTGAACAACCAATACTATATCTAGGTTGATTTTATCCAGACGAAAGCAAACATGGTTTCCATCTTGTTGAATGTATGTTTCCAGATAGATAAAAGGACGCCCAGCTGATAAATTCTGCAACAGCTGGAATCAAAGAACTCATCTCAAGACTTGGGACTCCTCATCTCAACATTGTTAACAGGACCAGACACTTCACTGTTCAGGGCATCTAGAAAGTCACCATTTTCACAGCCCTTATCACTGAGAATCAGAAAAAGAGGACCATCAAAAGGAGAATGTGAAAAAAACAAACGCATGTCTTGCCCACAATGCTTGTGTTTCACTTTGAAATACTGGTAGGTGAGCCTGTGAGATTTTTTGCTTTCATCTTATAGGTGCCTTCCACTGCAAATATCAGAGAACATTTTACTAAATTATTCCAGAGCATTAATGAAGTATGTCGAGGCATTTCATTCACAAGAACAAGAAGCCTTAGTAATCAGCTGTGCCATGATCTGTAACCTGGAAATCGGATCAGTTCAAGGTTCATTAAAGAATTACCTCACTTAAACCTCACTGGAAGGAGCTCCATTGGATTCTATTCACCACCAACACAGCAGTAGAATGCCAAGGCCTCCAGTCTCACTGTAAGAAGCCACTGGTCGGAGGAACCTAAGATGGTGGCTAGGTGAGACAGGGCAAAAAAACACCTCCGTGAAAAATACTAGATGAAAGCCAGAAAGTGACCCAGAACACCAGTTCCAGCGAGATATATGCCATATTCCTGGTTTAGAAGACACCAGCCAGACAAGGTCTGCTAAATCCACAGGGACCGTGCATTTGGTGAAACTGGGAGTCTGCATTCTGAAACGAGTGAGTGAGCTGGCTGAAAGCCTGGTGGCCGTGCTGCAGTGTGGGGAAACTGTGGGTTGGCTTTTGGAGACGGACTTTTAAAAAAAAAACAAACCTGGGAGTGGCTGCGGATACGACGGGGAAAACCGCACAGTGAAGCACGGCAGGAGCAGACTGTACCCCCTCCCACACCCGCTGCTGATTGTCTCAGGGCTAGGGGGGCAGAGAGGAGCCAAAGGAGAAAGAAACAGTGCCCTTGCAGCCATTTCCCCAGCAGGCTGGGGACGCTCCTGCCTGGGCTGGACCCACAGCCCAGAGCCACGCCAAGAAACCCAGTGTGACAGGGAGTGTTTCCCGCAGCACCGCGCACGCGCTACAATATCAGCCGTGGACAGTGGCCTTTAGTGCACCCACGGCTAATTGTCCCAGAGCTGGGAAGGCGGAGCTGTGTGGAAAGGGGGAAATTAACACGTTCCATTCAACCATCTTTACATCAGGCTGGGAATGCCCCTGCATGGCTCGGCGGCCCAGGGCTTCCCTGAAGGGCCGGCGCGCACTTGTGACGTGGCATAGACTTCCCTCAGCAGAGGTCCTGCGAGAGCACGGCTGAGAAGGGGGACCCGCTCAGAAATCCCAGGGACCCTACACCGATACCAAGGACTTGTGGGTCAGCGGCAGAGACAATCTGTGGCAAGACTAGAATGAAGGCTTAGACTCTTGCAACAGCCTTAAATCTCCGGGAACAACTGGGAGGTTTGATTATTAAAGCTGCCCTCCCTCCCTAACCACCCAGACACATGCCCCACATTCAGGGCGGACAGCACCAACAACACACCCAAACTTGGTGCACCAATTGAATCCCACAAGAATCAGACCCCCACACACCACAAAGACAAAGTTGGGGAGAACTGACTTGAGGGGAATAGGTGACTTGCGGATGCCATCTGCTGGTTAGTTAGAGAAAGTGTACACCACCAAGCTGTAGATCTGAAAAATTAGAGATTGGTATTTTTTATAACCTGAAAGAACTCTATCAAGCAAAGCAAATGCCAAGAGGCCAAAAACAACAGAAAATCTTAAAGAATATGAAAAAACCAGATGATATGGAGAACCCAAACCCAAACACCCAAATCAAAAGATCAGAAGAGACACATTACTTGGTGCAATTAATCGAAGAACTAAAGACAAACAACGAGAGCACGGCACAGGATATAATGGACATAAAGAAGAGCATGGCACAGGATATAAAAGACATAAAGAAGACCCTAGAAGAGCGTAAAGAAGAAATTGCAAGAGTAAATAAAAAAATAGAAGATCCTATGGGAATAAAAGAAACTGTTGGTCAAATTTAAAAAGACTCTGGATACTCATAATACAAGATTATAGGAAGCTGAACAATGACTCAGTGTCCTCAAGGACCACAGAACGGAAAATGAAAGAACAAAAGAAAGAACGGAGAAAAAAATAAAAAAAATCGAAAAAATCGAAATGGATCTCAGGGATATGGTAGATAAAATAAAACTTCCAAATTTAAGACTCATTGGTGTCCCAGAAGGGGAAGAGAAGGCTAAAGGTCTAGAAAGAGTAGTCAAAGAAATTGTTGGGGAAAACTTCCCAAACCTTCTATACAATATAAATACATAAAGCATAAATGCCCAGAGAACTCCAAATAGAATAAATCCAAATAAACCCACACCAAGACATATTCTGATTAGACTGTCAAATACTGAAGAGAAGGAGAAAGTTCTGAAAGCAGCAAGAGAAAAGCAATTCATCACGTACAAAGGAAACAACATAAGACTAAGTAAGTAGTGACTACTCAGTGGCCACCATGGAGGCGAGAAGGCAGTTGGCATGACATATTTAAAATTCTGAGAGAGAAAAATTTCCAACCAAGAATACTTTATCAGCAAAACTCTCCTTCAAATTTCAGGGAGAGCTTAAATTTTTCACAAACAAATGCTGAGAGATTTTGCTAATAAAAGACCTGCCCTACTTCAGATACTAAAGGGAGCCCTACCGACAGAGAAACAAAGAAAGGAGAGAGAGATATAGAGAAATTTAACAGACATATATAGAACATTACATCCCAGGTCACCAGGACACACATTCTTCTCTAGTGATCATGGATATTTCTCCAGAACGGACCGTATGCTGGGACATAAAACAAGCCTCAATAAATTAAAAAAAAAAACAAAACAAACGAATTTGTTGAAAGCACATTCTCTGACCACAAGGGAATACAAATAGAAGTCAATAACCATCAGAGACTTGGAGAATTCACAAACACCTGGAGGGTAAAAATGAGGAGGAGACGAAAAGATTCCCAGATAATCAAAAGCTGAGGGACTTCATCACCAGTAGATCAGTCCTATAAGAAATGCTAAAGGGAGCTGAGCAGGCTGAAAGGACAGGACACTAAACAACTGACTGAAACTACATGAAGAAATAAAGATTTCCAGTTAAGATCGCATGGGAAATATTATTACCAATACTACTGTATTTTTGATTTGTAACTCCGCCATTTACTTCCTACAGGATCTAAAATACATAAATTGTTATGATAAATCAGTGGTTTTGAACTCAATGTAAAATATGTAATTTTTGACAAGAACTACAAAAAGGTGGGGGAATGGAGGAGTATAGGAACATAGTTTATGTGTCTATTGAAGTTAAGTTGGTATCAAAGAAAAACAAGATTGTTATGGATTTAAGAGGTTAAATTTAAGCCCCACGGTAAACACAAAGAAAGCATCAGAGAATATGACCATAGAGATGAAAAGTAGAGTATGGGTTATGAGAAGTGGGGGAAGGGGCAATGGGGAGTTAAGAAACAAGTGTAGGGTTTCTCATTGGGATGAAGGGAAATTTCTAGTAATGGATGGTGGGAAGGTGATAGCAATGCAACATTCTAAATGTGATTAATCCCACTGATGGAATGCTAGGGAGGGGTTGGAATGAGAAGATTTAGGCTGTATATATGTTCCCACAATTGGGAAAAAAAAAAAAAAAAGACAGTCTAAATAGATGACAATTAAACGCCAAGGATGATCCTGGATGGGATCTGAGGATGGAGGAAAGGAGGCTCAAAGGGACACGGATGGAAAATAAGAAAAAAAAAAAAAGGAAATATAGAATGTAAGCTTTGTATCAATGTTGAATTTCTTGAACTTCTTAGCTGCGCTTAATGGGATTGCATAAAAGAATGTTCTTGTTCATGGGAAATGTATATGTGAATTATATTGTTTGTTCAAGGATGTGTGCAGCTTGCTTTCATGTGTTCAGAAGACAGAGCAATAGATGATGGATGACAGGGAGGGAGGGAGGGAAAGAAGGAAATGGCGGAGTGACAGGCTGTTAAAGTTGGTGGATCGGGATATCGGGGGAGGGGGTCAGGGTATGCTGGAGTTCTGTGTATGGGGTTTGTATTGTTTTTGCAACTGTTCCTGTAAGTTTGAATTTATTTCAAAATAAAACTAAAAAAAAAAAGAAGCCACTGGTCCTATACAGCTTGACAGCTTTTTAAGAACAGATCTGTAAATGTTTCCTCCCGCTCTACCATGTGGTACCTGGCCTGAAGGCTTTTGACTCCTTTCTTTGTTGTTCCCTGTGGAAAGCCATTGGCAGTAACATCCAGTGGTTGTTCAGGAACTGCACTCCAGCTGATGGCTATGGAAAAATAAGATTCAGAGGTTAAAACTGTTGAGTTTTCTATATAAAGTAAATGGCAGAAGTGTTTGGATAAAAATAGTTCCCTGCCTCTGCAAACCCTTGAGAGCTGAATTTGAAATCAGAGAAAATGACTACCACTCTGATGCTTGGCCTCAGGGTACAACAGTGTAAAGTGGTTCATGATTCATCATCATTATCATAGCAGCTACAATCATTGAGCACTTATTTTATACTGGACACACCATAATTGCAAGAAATATAATTTCTCATTTAATTCTCCTAATAATCCTGATAAAGAAGATGAAGAAACAGAGGCTAAAATACTCAAAGTAACACGCCTGAGGCCACACAGAGCAGGAACTTGATACATGTGGGCCCAAAACCCATACTGGTGACCACTCGTGTGGGAAACTGCCTGCCCAGGCTGGAAGGATGTGGCCCTTCACAGGCCACTCCACTGTCATGGGGGAAGTTACTCCAAGGAGTAACTTACCTGCCCCACAAGGAACGAGCCGGCCTGAGCTGTCAGCCCTTTTCGCCTGCACGGCACAGCGGCTTTGTTCAAACAGTAAATCTGACTGCTGTATTTTCAGCTCTTGAACTCCAAAGCCTTTGGGTAAAGTTGAGACATTCTGACACCTAAATGTGAGGGCAAATGCAATCAGTTTAGGCACATGCTCAGAGAAAGTGTCTCTAGGATGTGGGCCACATCAACCGCCCCAACCCCAGACACAGGGCAAGGTTAGGGCCTTAGGAGGTTTGTTTGTTTCATGGGGGCTAGGGTATAGGAGGGTGTACCAGAATAGAATCTAGATCATGAGAAGCCTATGGTGGGAGGAAGATATCTCCCCATCACTCGGAAGTGATAAGCCTAAGAACTGGTCACCACGCCTCAGTGACTGTAACACCAAACTCTTTACTTCCCGAGACAGGCTTTGAAAGATTTGAATACCTTAAGTAGAAATATCAACTTTCTGGTGCTCATTTCCTAGGGAATCCTTCAAACACATTAAAATTATCCTATAGAATAAAAGCTTTATTTTCTCTTGTTATCTTTCACACAAACTAGATGCCAGCATGATGCTGGTCTAGAAGAGTTCCAAAATAGGGGAAATGGGTACAGTCCCTGGGGCTGCTCTTTCTTTTCCTTCCTTCCTCCCTCCTGTCCTTCCTTTCAGCATCTTTATTGAGGTATCATTCCCATACCATAAAATTCACCCATTTACAGTGTATAATTGGATGGTTTTTAGTATATTCACCAAGTTGTGCAACTAGCACCACAACCTAAATTTAGAACATTTACACCACCACCCCCCCAAAAAGAACCACAAAAACAACACCACATACCCACTAGCAGTCACCTCCCACGCCCCCTCTCCAGCTCTAGGCAACCATGGATCTATGTTCTGTCTCTACAGATTTGCCTACTCGGCACATTTAATATAAATGTAATCACACAATATGTGTTCTTTTACAACTGGCTTCTTTCACTTAACATAATGCTTTCAAGGTTTAACCAAATTATAGCATGTATCTGTATTTCATTTCTTTTTATTTCCAAATAATATTCCATTGTGTATATACACACCACATTTGGGTTGTTTCACTTTTTGGCTATTATGAATAACACTGCTATGAATACACAAGTTTTTGTGTGGATGTATGTTTTCGTTTATTTTAGGTATGTTCCTGGGAGTGGAACTGCTGGGCCAGATGCTGGGGTAGTTTTTTGAAGCCTGCTTTGGGTGCAGGTGTTTGCGTGGCCGCTGCTGGCCATGGCTCGGCCCTGCCCTCATTTACTATATATAACACTAACTGGGTTTTTGTCACCCTCTTTACGGGACCTCGCTTGAGTGGTCATGCTTCCTCTTTGATCTTTTTAAAAATTAAAACTAATATTTGAAGGTTTAAAAAATTATAACAGCAGTATATGTACACTGTAGAAAAATTAGAAAATATGGATAATAATAAAGAAGAAAAAACCATCACTAATACCACAGCTCAGAGATATTCACTAATATACTGGTGTGTCTCCTCCTACACTTTATTAATGTGCATACATACTTTAAGACCAAATGGGCTCATTTTATATTCTAAATTGCTTTTTAAACATTATGACTATCTTTCCATCAATATTCATCAATAATATTTTTAACAAAAATTATTTGACTGCTGAGCATTTTGCTGTTTCCTTTTTCCTTTTTCTTAATTTCTATACTCAAAGATAAATTTTTGAATTCTTTCTTATTTCTTTAAGCTAGATTCCTAGATGTGAAACTTCTGGATCGACAGGTATGTGGATAAACTCTCAAAGTGTCTCCAGAAAGAGTGCTCCAGATGAGCCCTGCCTTCCTGCCGTGGGATGTGCCTCCACCCTGCCCTCTCACCTTCCAATCAGTGCTCTCTGCATGGCTTCCTGGTTGTAGGGGCATTTCCCAATGACCACAGCCGACAGGTAGATGGGCTCTTCTAAGAAGTGTGCCAACAGTGCCCCTTGGCATCCGAGGACATTCCACCGTGCCAACTTGTCACTGCAGGACATAGAGCAAGTCCTGTCTCCCCGGCCTGGCTTCACTCGGAGCAGCCCCACGCAGTGATATGCAGCTCCAGGCTTCCCCGAGTCTCCAGCTTCTCCAGGCACAGCCTTGGCTCCAGTTCTGTAAACGTCTACCACTTTGGCACCACCAGGGGCCATTCCAGTCATGGCAGGCTGCCCCTCTGCAGTGAGATTAGCGCTCCTGACACTTGGTGGGATTTGGCCACTTTCCTGCTCTCCCAAACTCTGCTGGTGAGTTGCACTGTTGGTGACTTTCCTGGCTGGAGTTTCAACCTCAAGCCTCATCTTTTTGGTTACAGGGCTGTCAGGGTCTTCACATTTTCTTTTATTTTCATGAGGTTCCAGGTTACCACTGGCTTCTACTGAAGGGATGTTGATCCAATTTCTGCCGACAGGACAGCAAGGCTGATCTTCAAACTCAAGCATTGGAATGATGGAGGCGTCTCCACCTGCAGAAGGAACCTCTTAAACCAGTGGTTCTCAAAGTGAGGTCCCTGGTCCAGCCACATCACCATCTCTTGGGAACTTGTTAGAAATAAATTCTTGAGACCCACGGGAGACCTACTGAATCAGAGACTCTGGAGGCGGGGCCCAGCAATCTGTTTTAATAAGCTCTCCAGCTTGCGTATGGGAATGACTACCTTAAGTCAAGGTGAATCCTATTCTCCCAGCTGATCTGAGATGAGTTACAGCAGCTACTCAGATTTCCCTAAGAATTGTCTAGGGCTCTTGTTGAAGACCCAGTGAATCCTAGACCCAGTGAATTAGAATTTCTAGGGGAGAGAGGCCTGGGAAATGGAATTTTTTAACAAGGATCCCAGATAAATCTTATCACAAGGAAGTTTTGGTTTAGATCAGGTTTCTCAATCTCTGCACTATAGACATTTTGGGTCAGATAATTCTTGGTTCGGGGGAGCTGTCCTGTATGTTATAAGGATGTTTAGCAGCATCCCCAGCCTCCACCCACCAGATGCCAGTAGCATCCCCTACACAATCAGAAATGTCTCCAGATATAGCTAAATGTTCCCTGGGTGGCAAAACTGCCCCTGTCTGTGAACCATTGATTTATATTAAGATTTCCCCAGATGAATTTGTAGAATTCAATTCTGTAAGATGCCTTGGAAAACAAAATTGGGTGTTTATTCCATGGCTAAATGAGTTTGGCAAACACTGCTCGCAATATCCACATCTTGGAGATTTGTGATACATACCCTCTCAGTAAAGACTGAAGTCCTGTGGTAAATTGCACAACCGGTATTTCCCAAGTGTACCTGACCATGGTTTAGAGATTTCTGACCTGCTCTGTGCTTACAGGGAACCAAAGGAAACAAGCACTCAGTGACAAGCATTACTTTCCCTTGAGAAGAGAGCTAGCTACTTCTTCAAACAGAAACCTAGTGTGTTGCTTTACAAGAGTTGGAGAGATGAACAATATAGAAGTGGGAACGTTGCCAGGGAGGCCAGCTGGCAGACTTCCAGAGACCTCACAAGGTGACCCCTTCTTTGGAGACTTCACTGGGTACACCTCTTAGTCTGCAGGTTTGGAGGTTTGACCTTGACAAGATGTCTGAGTTTTCATGCTAATAAAACCTACAAGTAAGAGTCTGACGGCACTGACCCAGGCACCAATTAATGAATTGGTCATTACAAATAAATACCAAGGGAGCCAGATAGTCACATTTTCTAGGTAGTGCTCTATCTTCCTGCAGGCAAACCATGAAGGATGTCACACTTTAAAAGTTTATCCAAGAGCAACGGGAGTTAGATCAGAGGTTCCCAGATTTTGATTTCACAGAGCAGTAAAACTGCCAGAAGATTTTAAGGTCAACATAGGGTCGACAGCTTTTTATTCCATGTGGTGGTTTGAAGCTGAATGTATCCCAGAAAAACATGCTCTTAAATTTAACCCATTCCTGTGGGTTTGGACTCATTTTCAGTAGGACCTTTCGATGAGTTTACTTCAGTTAAGAAGGTGAGGCCCCAGGAAGCTGAATATAGGGTCTGCCATACGATCCCATAATCCTGTTACCATCCCATTACTAGGTATATACTCGGAAGAACTGGAAGTAGGGACACAAATAGATATTTGCACACTGACGTTTATGGCTGTTTATGGCGGCACTATTCCAAAGGATGGAGGTGGCCCAAGGGTCCATCGATTGATAAATGGAGGGGCAAACTGTGGTGTATACATATGATGGAATATTGTGCAGCTGCAGAAGGGAATGAAGTCGTGAAGCATGCAACAAGATAAATGAACCTTGAGAACATTATGTTGAGCAAAATAAGCCAGAAACCAAAGGACGAGTATTGTATGGTCTCACTAATATGAACCTACTATAATGAGCAAACTCTGAGAATTAAATTTGAGAGCATAGGTTATCAGGAGATAGAAAGTGGGCAGAAATTGGGCAATTGATGATTAAGGAGTACAGAATGTTCAAGGGTTCATTGTAAAGGTTTGGAAATGACCAGCACAATACTGTGTGATGGTAGGCCAATACTGTAAGAGTAATTAACAAAGCAGAGTGTGACTATAGTTGAAAGAGGAAGGCTTGAGTCTTGTATGTCACCAGAAGGAAAGCTAGAGGACAAAAACTGGGACTGTATAACTTAGCAAAACCTGGAGTGGCAACGATGGTGGTTAATTGTATAAATATAAGAAGGTTCTTACATGAACTACAACAAACATACATCACTATTACAAGGTGTAAATAAGGTGTTATATGGGAAAAAAAGAATTAAGGTAGACCAAGATCTATAGTTAAGAGTATCATTGTAATATTCTTTCATTAATTCTAACAGAGGCACTATACCAAAGCTAAATGTCAATAATAGGGAGACATAAGGGGTAGGGGATTTTTTTCTTCAGAAGAAATGAGAATGTTCTCATACTGACTGTTGCGGTGAATGTATAATAATGTGATTATACCAAGAGCCACTGACTGTACACTTAGGATGGACTGTATGGTGTATGAATAAAACTGTTAAGAAAAAAAAAGGTGAGGCCAACCTCAATCAGAATGGGCCTTAATCCTACTAGTGGAGTCCTTTATAAGAGGAGTGAAATTCAGACAGACAGAAAAAAAAGCCACAGGAAGTAAAAAGCTGAACATCAAGGGAACTCGGAAGAAACAGGAGGGGAGATGCCACCATGTGCCATGCCATGTGACAAGCTAAGGACCAAGGGTTGCAGGCAGGCAGTGCCAGAACACCACAGTCTTCAGGAAGAAAGCATCGCCTCTGACGAGGCCTTGATTTGGACTTTTTCCCCAGCCTTGAACCATGAGTGAATAAATTCCCTTTGGCTAAGCTGAACCATTGCATGGGTATTTGCTTGAGCAATCAAAGAAATGAAAACACTCCATTGAGAAAGATCTTTGAAAATCCCAATTATCATCATTTCAAAAAAAAAATGGGGGAGAGGTTTAGATAAAAACCTCAATTTTTAAATTGAAAGCAATTAGCTTTTGTAAAAACTCACGACACAGTCCTTATTCTTCTCATTTTGCCATGGACCAGGAACTGGCCTGTGGGCAATGATTTATGTAGCTGTATTAGGCCACCAGGCTAGCTGGGATCCCTGGAGGCAGCTGTCTCCATCATCAGGATATGCCTGCCCTTGGGACCAGCCAGGACTCCTCATTGTAGTTAATCACATGGAAAGTCAGAAATGGAGACTCTCAGGCCCCACCCCACCCTACTGAAACTGATTCTGCATTTTAACAGGATCCCTGGGTGATTCTTATGCACATTATAGTTAGAGAGGCACTGAGTTAGGAAACATCCTTTGGTTCTTGGACCAGGGCACCCACCTCTAAAAACAGCACAGATGAGCCCTGATGACCTCTGTTTGTCATTTCATCAGTCTTTGACTCCTAACCAACTCTTTTCCGATAGACTCATTGTTTCTTCCACTATATCAATACTTTTAATTTGAGTTTTGATCAAGTCTTGACAGCTATTGTTTCTTTATAGTGATTACATATTTCTGTCCTAATTGCATGTGTTATTTTTAAAGTTTAATACTTGGAGGACAATCATCTATCCTTATTTTAAAATTTGGGGAGTGAAGAAATTTTACTGCCATTCCTGAGCTGAAGTCATAAAAGGCAGGAATTACTCTCAATTCTCAAGACAGAAAAATAGAGGATAGGAATGACCCTATAGGTTGGCTCTGGTCTTTCTACCTATGCAACTGCAGCACCTGCACATTTCCTTATAACTCATCAAATTACCCTGACTGGCCATGACGGTCTACACTCCCTGAAGGACCCTAGGCGCTGTGCTGGTCTTGTTTACTGCCATATACCCAGTATGTGGTATTGTGCCAGAAAGAGTAGAAAATATTTGTTCAATGATTCAATGAATCAAACGAATGTCAGGATGAGTTACCAGAGTAGAACTCAGGGCTTTGGACTTCTAAGCCCCTGGCTGGTTTCAGACATTGCGGGGTTGCAGCCTTAAGCTTCCCAATTCTGATTCTGTGAATAGGATGAATGTGACGAACTTCCTGCTCCCACTCCTCCACCTTCCTTTCCCTTACTGGAGACGTGATTAGGTATACTGGCCAAACCGTCCACAAAAAGGTATTGTTACTGGTTGTAGCTAGACTTAAGCCAGAAGTGCTTTTTTTGGAGAAACATATTTATGGATAAGACAAACAAAAGAAAATAGATTATGTATCATTAATCCATAGGCTGGAATATACTTACAGGGTGTATGGCTGGAGAAAAACACAAAAAAGAGGTCTGGTTTGAGTTTCCACAGTCCTCTTTGAGTTCCTGGGACAAAGATGCTATCCTCTTTCGGTGAGACTGCCAACTGGAGTTGATGGAGAAGATACCTAATGGGTGGTGAGATGTCAATGAACAACCAATCCTTGTAGTGACGGGGAAGACATTGGTAGGGAGATTGCCAAGGGAGAAGGGAAGAGTTATTACACTCCAGTGGGACTGGTAGTAGTGGTGGTAATTTGGAATAGCATGAATAAACTAGACCAGTGATTTTCAAAGTGTGGTCCCTGGAATAGCAGCATCAGTGTCCCCTGGGAGTCTGTTACAACTGCTCAGGCTCCACCCGGACCTCCTTATTCAGAATCTCTAGGGGTGGGCCCAGCAATCTGGGTTTTACAAGACTTCCAGAGACTTCCAGGCGATTCCAAAGTTTGAGAAGCACTAGGGTGGACTAGTGCTACTCAGAGTGTGGTCGCAGACTCACATAGCCAGTATCACCTGGGAGCTTGTTAGAAATGCACATTCTGGGGCCCTTATCCCAGACCTACTGAATTAGAATCTCTGGGGATGCAGTTTTACCTTTGGAAACTTCTCCTGGCTATGACCTCAGCATGGCTGTCGTTGAGGATGTCTCCTGTGGCAAAGATAGGACACTAGGTGAAGACACATGGAACCTGGGTGGCCTTGGTTCCTAGAAGCAGAACACAGCAGTCTCCCACAGCACCTGGGAGCACCATGCTACTCCTGGAGGACTTTGGCCAGCAGGTATCATAGTCACCAATGGCAATATATTTACAGCAGGGCTTCTCAAGTCAGCACCACTGACATTTTGGATTGGATAATTCTTTGTTGCAGGGGGTTACCCTGTGCATTGTAGGATGTTGAGCAGCATCCCTGGCCTCTACCCACTAGACACCAGCAGTATGACCCCCGCACCCCCCCTCAACAGATACACACCAGATGCGACAACCAAAAATGTCTCCTGACAGTGTCAAATTGTCAAATGTCCTCTGGGGGTCAAAACTGCCCCAGTTGAGAACGACTGATTTGTAGGGAACGCTTTAGCAGGAAGACACGGGTCCAGATCTTTCATACTCTGGTATCATACTTGTGCTCAAGGTGATAGAATTCCATCGAATTCAATCTCTAGTGGTCCTTGAATAGTTTCCTCATATACAGGGGCAAGGCCAGGAGAATGGGGCACCAAAGTCAAGGAGGAAACTAACTGGAAGCAGAAGGTGAAAATCCAAGATCACTAAGGGAATTTCCATATTCTTGTTGGTGCCACGAGCCCTATTTAATTCAAGATTGCACTCTGGGGCTTCAGGAGCCACTCAAGCTGCATCTTCTACCTTCTATTTTGAAGCCCCAAAGCCTTCTAGTCATAACATGGAATAGCTAAGCCCAGAAACCTCTGTGGCTAGCTTTTTCACTCAAAAAACATGCTCCTGGTGGCCTTCGTTCTTAAGGTTGATTTCTGTTCTTTAAATAGGTTCTGTCCTTCCAACTAGAGCAATAATCAGTGGGAACCAAAAGGTAAGTCACCTCAACTGAGAAGAGGAGGGTCAACATGACCACTAGTTTGCAAAGCTTTTCCAGAAGCTACCACAGGCTTTTCTCAGACTCCCATCCATGCTTACCGCTCTTCCTCATTTTGGACTGGCCTATGCATTTCGTTCCCGTTCCCATTGAGACGACTTCCTTTGTCACTGAAGGGAAAAAAACAAATTGTTAAATGAACACCCAGGGTCTTTCTGAATAGCCCCCAGACCTCAGGTTTAAAAAGTCTGTACATTCCTCCAGAAGATTTCTGCTACCAGAAGTACTGTGACCGCTTGGTGGAGAGGAGGGGGCAGGCGGAACCTATCCAACACCATTGTTTTACACCCTGCCCACTACCATCTCTGACAGGGAGAGGGAGAGTTCCAAAAAGAGGCCTCACCTCGCACGGGTTTGTCAGAGGAGTTGCAGGCCTGGTCAGCGATAGATTGTATCTTCACTATGGCTGCAAGTAATGTCCACTCTCGGTTTGGCTCTGGCTTCCCCTGCTTGGGTAGCCTGATTTCATAGTGCTGATAACACAGCTGAGCAATCTCATCCACGGCCCACATGGTCTGAGCTGGTACTGAGGCCCTGATTGAAAATTACAATGATGAGAAGTGCAGAGAAGGAAACAATACAAGAGGCTATAACCTTGCACCAGGGCTTTCAAATGTAGCTCAACTGTGTTGATGGTGTAGGTCTTCTCGTTGGACATCTACAGGTCATTTTCTCCTATTATCTCCCTGCTCCCTTTTCACCTTTAATAAGACATCAAAGATAAAACCAAATATCACCAACCCCAGAAGATATACCTATTCTTCAAGCTTTGTTTTTCTTCTAAATCTTGGATATTTGACATGTTTCTAATGAATGTGAATACCAGATTCTTAGCTTTCTTTGGGCAGCCCCTAACCATACAAAGTTTATCTTTCTGGCTAGATGTTCTCCCTTGTCATCATCTTTTCAAAGCATTTTATTTTTCTCTTCTTTCCCCTAAAGCACAGGGGTTCACAACCTCCCTCTCGTAAATCTCCACTGAATCTGCCCTCCGCTGCCCCAATCAGAAAAGCAACAGTTTTGTTGTTTTCTCCTATAACATTTTATGAAGCAGATGGGAGAAGTAACAGGGCCAGAGAGACTTGTGTGATTTCTCACCAGTCAAGCTTTCCTTTCCTCCCAGGAGTTGTGTTTAAGAGTGTGGGCTTTAGAGGAACCTTTTCTAGGTTCTAATCTCTCCTTACCACAAATTAACTGTGCGATATTGGGTAAACTACTTAACCTCTCTCTGGCTCCTCTGTTAAAACAGAAATAACAACAGTGTCTAACCCAGTGGGGTTATCGTGAGGATTAAGTAATATTTATAAAAAGCAATTGAATGTGTGTGTGTGGGGGAGGGTTAATGGAATCTCTGTACTTTCTGCAAGATTTTTCTGTAAACTTACAATTGCTCTAATTAAAAAAAAAGCAATTGCGTACACTTAAAAATGATTTTTTATGTTACCATAATAAAATTTCTAAGAAAGGGAACTACTACAGTGTTGAGCATAATTAACATCAATTATGATGATTATTATAAAAAATTTTGACAATTTTCCTGGTAATTTGCTTTGTGTGACATGTGGAGGTGGCAGGACTGTAATAGTCACAAGCCTATTAATGAAAAAAGATTAAGCAGATCAGGCTTGGAAAAGGCCTAGGATACTTTGCTGCAAATGTTCCCCATTCTTGGTTTTATGCTCATTAGATTCATCCTGACCCCATTTGGACCCAACTGTATGATAAGCGTCTTAGTAGATGGGCTCATATAGGGATGGACACAGTTAAGCACTGTAAAAAAAAAAAAAAAAAAAAAAAAAAAAGTGGCTTTGAGTAAAAAGGGATATCTATAAGTTGCTTGAGTCTTAATGCAACAGTTTTTGAAGCCTGACATTTCTACAATGAACTCCCTGAATTGCCTTGTGCAAGCCTGTTATTGCAGTAAAAGGTAAATCAGACCACAGCGATTTTTTTTTTTTAAACCTGGCAAGAACTAACATAAATACTGACTTAAAAACACTACAAACTACACTAGCCAAGAAAGGCACAACTTGCCAGATGAAACGTTAACTTCCTAAAACGAAGCAGCCCAGAAATACATGACCCTCATTCAGTTAGTGTGAATGTGCATTCATAGCAGTTGAAGTTAATGTTTTGTTACACTGGGCCTATTATGATTCAAACCTACACTTCCTTATACATCTCGAGTAACTTCTTCATTCAAACAGTAGGGCAGTTACACAGGCACTGCTTTGCCCGCAAGACACCATCTTATAACAGTTGCAACAAGCTGAAGAACCCACTTCCTATTCAGCGACAAATTAAGGCTGGTCGAGGGTTTGGGACAGAAAGGCTGTAGCGGTGCTCGGAGGAGAGGAGCCCACTTCTTCCAGGCCCCCCTCCCAAATCCCCCCTGAAGCAGGGCCCCTTCTCAGCCAGCTCGAGGCCTGCCCGGGACCCCGTGAAGCTCTGCCCGTGAAGTACAGACAACGTGAAC
This sequence comes from Choloepus didactylus, assembly GCF_015220235.1. Classification (NCBI taxonomy): domain Eukaryota; kingdom Metazoa; phylum Chordata; class Mammalia; order Pilosa; family Megalonychidae; genus Choloepus; species Choloepus didactylus. Next base: position 30,919,688 of record NC_051328.1, read on the forward strand.
ACCCGCATCACTGGGTTATGGGGGATGCTGCGAGGCAACACCGCCCGCGCTGCCCCGCAGCAAGAGCTCTGCATGCGGCAGTCTCCCATGTGACACGAGTTTCCCCACACAAAACAGGCCCAGCAAAGACTGACAGGAAACACCTAACCAAGCAGCCCGCGGCCCCACGGAACACAGCCCCACCACTTCGCGGGCGTCCCCCTCCCACCTCCACAACGCGCGCCCTCGGAGGAAGCAAACAGGACCAGCCCTGCGTGGCGGAAGTGACGCCACAAAGCAGCAGCCATTCCTGGGCTCCGCCCCCATTGGCGCGCAGTGCACCCTGGCCTTTGTAGTTCTTCAGGGGTAGGCGCCAGGGCAGTTGCGCTGGGGTTTAACGCCGCGCAGTTTTCGGCTGTCTTTGGTACGCAGGTGAAACTGGCTGATGGAAGCTTCCAGCCCTGTGGCTGGACAGGAAGCAAGGTCTCTGTAAGACATGGGTTCGATAGAAATATAATTCAAGCTATGGGTGTTTAAAATTTTCTAGTGGAAACATTTAAAAAGGTAAAGAGAAACAGGTGAAATTAATTTTAATCACATCTATTAGTATATATATATCCACATTATCAATTCAAGGTGTAATCAATATTTTTAAAAATATTTTTTAAAAATTGAGATATTTTGTTTTTATACTAAATTTTGAAATCTGGTGTGTATTTTACACTTCAAGCAGTTCTCAGTTCAGACTAGCCACATACTGAATGATCAGTAACCACCTGTGACTAGTGGCTAGTGTACTGGAGACTGCAGATCTAAAACCTCCAGATTTCGAGGATAATTCGGGAGCCTATACTATACAGCAATTATAAACCTCAGTTGCTAAACATGAAGGTAATTCAACATTCTTCTGCCACCCTCAAAAGTTAGAGGAGGTATAAATGCAGTTTTGTGTGACCCCATCCTTCCTTCTTTCTAGTCCCAGAGGAAAAGGGCCACAGCCCTCCTCCATGGCTTCTCTTCATTCCTCACTGACCTTCACAGTCTTCTCTCCAGCCACATCAGAACCCTTGCTTTTCCTCAAAAATATAGTCCACTAGCCTGGACCACCCTTTTCCCACAGATCTCTCTGGCTCACTGTCTCCAGATCTCTAGAAATGTCACCTAACCAAGACCTCCCCTGGTTACATTTGAAACAGCACTGCCCCCAACCAGCTGTTTCTAAAATAGCCTTTTTACTTTGTTGTATTTTTCTTTGTACTGTGTAACACCACCAGAAAAAATGTTTTTACTTATTTGTTTCTTGTTTGTTCATTCCCACCACTTCCCCTTAAAAAAAAAAAAGTTCCTTGAAAGCAGGAACTTGGCTTTTGTTCACTGCTGTGTTCTGAATCTTTGAGGAAATGAATAAAGTGGTATGATCCTAAACATTCATTAGGCCAGAGTCTGGGAAAAAAGCTGTCATTCCAAATGTGAGGAGAAGAATGCCGAGACAAGAGTAGAGATAAACGGTTTATTTGGCAACAATGAGTAAAAAGAAATTGTCAATTTTTCTTCTCTTTTCTGGTGGCCAAACTGAACTGTGATTATCAAATGGATTGCAGCAGATATGAATTCCCTTGCAAATCTTGACCTTTTGCAGAGATACAAAGATGCCAGAGTTACTTAACTTGGAATTATTATTTTCTAGACTGATGTGCCAACTGTTGTGCTTTCCAATGTATCAGTGGTTGCTACATTCTCCTTCTTGTCTTCAGGTTTCATGGCAGGAAACAGAAGTACTTCCTACAGGAGATAAAAATGCATTCTGAAGCTAAACAGCACTCTGAAAAGTTTTTCATAGCTACCCATCCATTCCTTTTGCTTGTGGTTATTGTTACCATCCAAACCCAGAGATCTGTGTAGCTCAGCTGAAAAGACACGTGGTCTTTTATTTCAACTCAGCTCCTCTCAGTTACAGAGGATGGAAAAGAACACACATGCAGCACTGCTAGGACATTATGTCAAATGAACCAATGAGAGACTGAATTCCTCATCTATAAGGGCTGACTTGAGGTCAGATACTCTGACTCTCTTCCTATGGAGTCGCATGCAACACCTTCGCCTGTTTTTCCTTCCAGGTGCACCATGCTCTGTCCCAACACGGCTGGAGCCTACTGGGACAGTGTGTGCTGCAGAGGGCTGCTCACGTACCTTGATGTTATTGGAGTCTGTGAGGAACATAGTAACACGGTCAATGCCCATGCCCCAGCCAGCTGTTGGGGGCAGCCCGTATTCCAGAGCGGTACAGAAGTTTTCATCTATGTACATGGCCTCATCATCACCAGCAGCCTTGGCCTAAAAGAGGAAAGAGAACCAAAGGTGACGTTATTCCAGACCGCATTGTCTCTAGGTATCCAAATGAACATGTTAAAACACAGGGATTACTGTTTCAAGGATGCTCCTGATACCTGGAACTTGCTAGGAATTGGTTTCTCAGTAACTCCTGGATTAAGCCATTTCTTTTAAAGACCTGGAGGTCAGAACTGATGAAATCTACCTCAGAACACATCCAAGTTTCTCTGTGAGATAAAAACACCTCCATTGCCTGGGGCTCTGCAACTCCAGTGAAGCTCATTTCCAGAGATTCTACAATTTCGAAGTCTTTCTCCCATTTCTTGATAGCACCCATCAGTGGCAGTAAGAGTGCAAGCTGCAGCTTCTGGGGGCTTCTATCTTCATTTTTGTTTATCTGCCTCTCATCCCCAAGCCACATAAAACATCTAAGAAACATACAGCTCTTGTTCTGCGAATGTAATTTTTAAGACAAGTGTCATGATCCCCACACAATCATGCCTAAATTCCTCTTATGTAGACATTCTAGAGCCAAAACCAGTCAAGGTCCCCATCTTGAAATGTCACTTCCTTGAGTGAGGCCTAATGCTTTATCCCTCATTTTTTGAAGTCACCAAAAGACAAAGACAATGACAGACATCAAGATTTAGGCAGATGTCACTGGTCGGTGGGCACACTGATGAAATTCTTGCCTTTGCCCACACTGTCTCCTTCCTTACCTTGGCTTGTTCTTCAAAAAGTTGCCGCTGCCGCATGGGGTCATTCAGCTCAGTGTAGGCATTGCAGATTTCCTTCTTCATGACAAACAGCTCAAAGCGCTCCGTTAGACCCTCTTTGGAGCGATGCCTGGCAACAGGAGACCAAAGGAGAGGCTAAACACACAGGTCTACTAATATTCCAAGATCTGATACAGACAGAAGAATTCCTGAATTCTGGATGGACTTGAATTATAACTTGAAGCCTCAACACACCCTCAGCATCAAATCATTTAGTGTCATACAGAGGGGTAGAAAGGCTAGATTTAATTATCTTCCTAACAAGCATGTGTGACACTTGTAGATTGGTGGCCCCCAAGGAACCACACCTGGATATTCATGCCCTGCTGCAGTCCCCTCTCACACTGTCTCTGGGGAGGCCACATGACTTGCTTTGACCAATGGGGAATCAGCATAGGCTTGTTAAGTGTCTGTACACTGGGATTTGTTCTTTTGGAATGTTTTCTCTTGGAACCCAGCACCATGCTCTAAGAAATCCAGGCTATAATGCCAGAGAGAAGCCACATGAAGAATCCCTGGAGGACAAAACACCATGTGGAAACACCAGGAGGAGGAGAACAAAGTACCCTGCAGAGATCCGAGCCGAAAAAAGCTACTTGAGATACCCCAGCCAACACCGCTTGGAGCAGAAAGACCACCCAGTCAACCCACAGAATCCTGATAATAAGCTGTTGTTATATACTGCTAAGTTCTGGGATTGTCACATAGCAATAGGCAACTGAAACCCCATACTATTATCTTACCACTTGGCCAAAGGGCTCATTATCTGCGGGTGATCACAGATGAATGTAGGATCAATGCAAGTCACTTCCAGGAACTCTCCGACAAGCTTAATGAGAAAGCAAAGCAGAGCTAGAGACCCTTTCTGAATGGCATTTTGATCATCTCAGCCTAGGTGGAAAAGGACTTGGTTCTCCCCCAAACAGAGGTTTACCCCCTAGCTTTTCAATGGCTATTAAGGATTAATTGAGATAACACACATCCACTATTTGGTAGAGAGCTTAGTACAGCAGGAGTTCTCTTGCTCCTCTCTCTAGGGTTTTCCTGTGAAGCTATAGCTAGTTCTTTTGGATGGAGCGCATCTTCATAGGGAGCAGGGGCCTGTCAGCATGGAATGAGGTCATGAACTAAAAGGGCACGGCCTCTCACCTTATCAAGAAGCCTGGCTGTGGTCCGAGGTGGAGTGCATTCAACAGCCTTTGCCACACAGATATCATCAAGAATTTTGCGAGTTTCTGTAATGTGAGTGTGCAAGTTAGGACAGAAGACATCAGACTACCCCAGTAAAAGAGTATATAAGGAGAAAAGTATGGAATACTCTAGGCCTGACCCAATCTAATTCAGAGCTGAATAGGAAAGCAGGCCATACAAGGGGCAGGGTATGCGCATGCATAGACTACTTTACCCTCAGTTTCGAAGAGATTAGTTTCTGGCAGTTTCACCCCCAGAGCTTTCTCGAGTTCTTCTACCATGTTGATTCTCCGGAATGGTGGGGTGAAGTCAATCTCGTAGGCTTGGCCCTCTGGGCCATCTGGATGGTAGGTGACCTTGTAACTGCCTGTAATGTGCTTTACCATTCCTGGGAGAGAAACCTGCCATTTAAAGAGGACCAGGAGGAAGCCCAGGAAGCCCTCCTCTGAAAGCAGCACACCAGCCCCCTGGACACGTGTGAAAGCCACAGGAGCAGGCAGAGTCACCTGAAATCATCTTCTCTGTGATTTCCATGAGATCGTGATAGTCTGCGTAGGCCATGTAGAACTCACAGGTAGTGAACTCAGGATTGTGAGTTAAATCAATTCCTTCATTCCGGAACTGGCGTCCAATCTCATATACCCGGTCAATGCCTCCAACAACCAGCATCTAACAACACATGGTCATGACAGCTAATCTTGTCTTAATGGCTATGGAAAACCAGTCTACAAAAACCCCACTGGGAACTCATTGCTCAGGAATGCTCTCAGATTCTTCTACCCAAAATGCCTAGTACTCTGTTCTCTTAGGCCCTTGCAGTGGATAGTTATCATTCTTTATTTAGCTGCCCAGGACCTCTGAATACTCTTCCTATGTCTTCCTATGTCACAAAGACATCCCGCACCTTGTGAATCTGAGACCCCTCAAGGATGTACCTGTGAGACTTCAACATAGAAGCGAGTAAAAGAAGACATAGACAAGACACAGACAATGCATAATACTCATTCTGGTGAAGGAGGTGAGAAATACCTAGCTATTAGAGTTGCAGATGCAGAGGTCCTAGTTGCAGTGACCTATGTTGTGCTGGTTTGAATGTATTATGTCCCCCAGAAAAAGCCATATTCTTCGATGCAATCTTCTGGGGCGGACGTTTAGTGCTGATTAGATTGGAATCCTTTGAGTGTTTCCATGGAGATGTGCCCCACCCAACTGTAGGTGATGACTCTGATTGGATAATTTCCATGGAGGTGTTACCCCACCCATTCAGGGTGGGTCTAAATTAAATCACTGGAGCTATATAAATGAGCTGACAAACAGAAGGAACTCAGTGCAGCTGAGAGTGACATTTTGAAGAGGAGCTACAGCCAAGAGGGACACTTTGAAGAATGCACTAGAACTGAGAGAGGAGCTTCAGCTTACAGAGACACTTTGGAGATGGCCTTGGAAAGCAGACTTTTGCTCCGGAGAGGCTAAGAGAGGACAAATGCCCCAAGAGCAACTAAGAGTGACATTTTTAAAGAGCTGAAGCCTAGAGAGGAACGTCCTGGGAGAAAGTCATTTGAAACCAGAACTTGGAGCAGACACCAGCCACGTGCCTTCCCAGCTAACAGAGGTTTTCCAGACACCACTGACCATCCTCCAGTGAAGGTACCCAATTGTTGATGCCTTACCTTGGACACTTTATGGCCTTAAGACTGTAACTGTGAAACCAAATAAACCCCCTTTCATAAAAGCCAATCCATCTCTGGTGTTTTACATTCTGGCAGAATTGGCAAACTAGAAACATGTTTAGTGCCAGGGTTAAGAGCTGTGGTAACTGTGCCTAGTAGAAAAAATGCTGGGCTCTCCATGGGAAGAGATCAAAGATTTAGAATCATTCTTAGTTGTGTGGTCTCCAAGCCTGATTCTCTAACCTTCTTGGAGACTGTGTGCTTCCTTATGTATCTGAATACATTTCTTTTGCTTAAACTAGTTATAATGGATTCTGTTGCCTGTACCTAAGACTTTTGAATGACACAGTTTTCAATATTTGCTCTGGTGATTTGAAGGTACAGATTTATAGTTATTAGAAGTCTCCAACTTCCTGAGAGACATTAAGCTCTTTCTTCTAAAAAAAGACTAAAATCAGATCCCATCCAAGGAAGACTATAAACTTACAAGTATTACTGGAAAAAAAGTATGTTAGGATGACCTGTATACCTAGGAAAGACAATCCTTTGTCAACTACCCAGCAATGCTCTACTGATCTTATAGAGAAACTCTACTAATCGTCATACCCACAAACCTAACAAATTAGAATTACTCTCCGGGTTGTTCTAACCTCACTCTTCCTCTTATTTCTGACTGCAACTTTCTGGCCAATGGTTTTCCAGCCTTCTGCTTCTCTAAGGGAAAGGACTCACTATTGATTACCTTATGGTAGAGTTCTGGAGCAATTCTCATATACAAGTTCATGTCCAGCTCATTGTGGTAGGTGATGAAAGGCTTGGCCACAGCTCCCCCTGGTATAATGTTCATCATGGGAGTTTCAATCTAAAAAGACAGGGAGAAAAATTTAATATTCAGACTAAACCAGAGGCCTTTGGGACAGCTCATGCTTTACATGCAATCTAGCTTAAGCCTGTTATATCCCAAAGTAAAAGTTAAGTTCAATATGCAAGTGATTGACAAGAAAAACAAAGATATCCTGAATACCGCCTAAATTTCTATTAATACCAAACATTATTTACATAGTACCATAAACTTTCAGAAGTTATAAATGGGAATCTAAATGGAAACAATCTTCTTCAATTTGGCAGTATTTATTAAAAATTTAACTGCTTATATCTTTTGACTTAGTTCTTCCACTTCTAGAAATCCATCCTACAGAACACTTGCACATGAGCACAAAGACATTCACTGAAACATTATTCATTATAGAAGAAAATCAGAAAGCCTAAACTATCCACAGGGGAAACAAATAAGTTATGCGGCATTAAAAAGATAATATAACAAGCAAAGAGCTCCAGAATGTATTTTTTAAGTAGAAAAAAGCAGGCTCATCATAGTACATATAGCGTGACCTCATTTATATCTAAAGCAAAAATAAAACAACCATTTCAAGAATTTAGACATGTGTACCCCACCTACAGCATGCACATATGTATATATGTATGTATGCATAAAGCATAGTAAATGGAATGAAAGGGTACATATCAAATGCAACAGTTAGGGGGACAGAAGTTAGATGGGAGGGATGAAAGGGGACTCTCAATTTTTATTCTACGTATTTATTGCTTGAATTTGTTTTATAGTCACATGCATACGCCTTTCTCTTTTACAATTAAGATATGTTTTAATGCTACAAAACAAACTGACTTGGTAACATACTGAACATGGCAAGGCATCATTAACATGTGAATGAACCTACAGCTTGTTCATTATCTTGGAAGTAGGTCCTGCACTCTTATTCAGGGCACTAGATAAAAATGGTGGGATAAAGACACTGACAAAAAAAAGGGATGTCTTCATTGAGCATGAAGGATACCGACTCAGGGCAAGCTTTGGAAAATGACAGGAAAGGATAGGAAGAGGCAAGCATAGCAAGGCAGTTCATCAAATGCCAGGTAAGAAATTCTCTATCACCTCTAAGAATCCCAACTCATCCAAGAAACTTCTTATATATGTGATAATCTTAGAACGGATGATAAATTTCTGCCTCACAAAGTCATTCAGGATCAAGTCCAGGTATCTCTGACGATATCGTGTTTCCTAAACCAAAAGAAACCATTAGAAATCACTGATATGTCAGATTTAGTGGTATGATAAAATGGAAGGAAAGCATCTTTGTGCCACAGCTAGGAGGCCACACGAGTTACCTTGTCTTTGAGGCCAAAGTGAAGATGAGGTAGCATGTGCAAGCAAGGAGACAGTAACGTGATCTCATAGGGAATGATGCTCAGCTCACCCTTCTTGGTTTTCCCAGGATTCCCCCGAACTCCAATTATGTCTCCCCTATGCAGCTTATTATTGATTTTAATAAATTCTTCTTCTGATTTATAATTCCTAAGTAAAAGGAAAAATGTACTTCAGTATACAGTGGCTAAAATTGAAACTGATACTGGTGTACTTTGAATCTTCACCGAACTACTAAAGCTAAGTTGATGTGAGCCCAAGATGAATCTCAGATTTAAGGACAAATGTTAAAATATTTCATTTTTCACTGACAGAGAACCTGAGATCAGTCATTATTCTACAGGTGACCAGACAGTCTTTTTATCTTTTTATCCTCTTCTCAGCCTTTCCCAACCATACTTCACTTCTTCTTGCCCTAACATCAAATATCAATGGGAAAATAAGAGCACATGAACTTCTGTCCACAGTGTGTTGCTCTAGGCCAGCCTATAAAGGCCTGTAGCTAGATATTTCTATATACCTGCAATTGGCCATGACTTGCAACTTGACACCCTCTCCTCGAAGGTCATAGAAGATGAGCTTTCCCCCAGAAGCTCTTTTGGCATGGATCCTACCTAGAAAAAGAAAAGCAAACTGACTGACAGAACTGAAGATACCATTTCATGATGTAAGTGCTAAAAATCTCCCCTTGCATTTTTACGTCAGAGCAGAACACAAAGCAGACAATCTTACTTTAGCCTGAGCTCCAAACCCCATCTTTTTCTTTATGCCAGTGATTCCCATTCAAAATATTTAAAGATGAGCAGAAAGATTTGGCTTTAAAGATGTTCACTGGATTTCTGGAAGATGGTGGCAGCAGAGTTTTCGGATCTTCCTAAATCCTCATATTAAAAAAGCTAAAGCACAACTATATAAGTGAAGCCAAAACCCATGGACCATATTTACAGCAAAATTAAGTGGGAAGGTATTACCAAGAATTCCAAAATACAAGTGATGGGCAAATCACTAAGATTCACAAGACCTCAGTAAACAGAAAAAGTAATGTGAAACAATGGGTCATCTGATAGATCTGAGAGCTGGAGAACCCTCAAAAAGCCATAGGTATTCACTGGAAAATGTGGCAGGGCAACTGGAGAACAGTCACTAAAAATGACAGGAGTTTGTACATTCCCATACAGGTGAGTACAATGGGCTGCATTAAAGTCTAGAGGGGCTAGGGCAGTGTAGCCCAGGAACTCTCTAGACCTAACAGCCAGGGCACCCTTCCAGGACAAGGAAAACAGAAGCAAAGGACAGAGAAGGTCCAATAAAGGTGAGAAAGGGGCACTGAGCCAGGAAATCTCAGAAAATTCATAAAAATGACAGAAGTTGGAAAAGCTATCAACATTTTAAACACCCAGGAAACTATTTCATAATGAATTAAAAGACATTAAGAAAATGACAAAACATGAAAGTACACAAATAAAAATTAGAAAACCTTAGAAATTTGGTGACAGCACATGAAAGAATTAAGAAATTAAGTAAAAAATAATTTTAGAAAGACTGAATTAGAAGGAAATAAGAGGGAATAAATAAAACAAATAATGCCTTACAAGAAACAGAAAGTTAAGAGGACAGAATGTAAAAAACTTTAAATGGAGACAAAAAAGAATTGGAGAAAAAGTGACAAATACTGAAGATAAGTGAAGATGATCCAATAAACGGATAAAAGGAATCCCAATAGAAAACCAAACCATGAAATAGAATACAAAATAAATTATAATTCAAGAAAAATTTCCTAAAAGATTTGAAAATACTTATTTAAAGGGCATACTGTGTACCTGAAACTAGTGATCCAGAATAATTAATGTCAAGACATATTTTAGTAAAATTACTGGAGTTTAAAGAAAAAGAAATCTTTTGGGCATCTAGGCAAAAAGAACACACAATTTATAAGGGAAAAGAGCTTTGACAACAATACTTTATGTCCATAAAAGGGTGGGGGAGAAAAATAATATAAAAAAGAACATGTGAGCCAAGAGTTTTACATCCAGCAAGACCACCCTTTTAAATATAAGGGGCAAAAATAAACTTATTAACAAACAAGAATTCAGGGAATACTATTTCCACAAGCCGTCTTGATGGATGTGCCAGGGAACAAGCTTTAGACAAACTGACTAAAACAACATAAGAACCAGAAGTGAGCATCAAATAGTTACTTGTAGAACTAAGACTAAATGAGAGCTAAAAGCCAGAGAGACGACAGTATATGATGGCTACATGATCAGATAATATGGAAAGAATACAACCATATGAAACAGAAACAAAAGAGGGGAGAAGGGAGAATGGGAATAATATATCCAAATTTATTTTAAAAAGTATTACCTGTAATTATAATCTGTGGTGGTAGTACTTGTATTGTTTTATGTGTAAAGTATGATAATGCAATTTAAGTAATTAATGGGAAATTCATTCCCTGTGCCCTGAAGAACGAAAATTCTTGATGTAGAAGGAGATAAAAATGTAATATAAACCCTGAAACCTTATAGTCCTAAGCCTGAACTGGAAATATCGGCATGAACTCATGAGGTTCATGTTTATGTATATATAGGCATTCCTTGTTTTATTGTACTTTGCTTTATTGCACTTGGCAGATACTGCGCATTTTTTTAAACAAATTAAAGGTCTCTGGCAACCCTGAATTAAGTAAGTCTTTCAATGCCATTTTTCCAACAGCATGTGCTCACTTCATGTCTGTGTCACATTTTAATTAAGGTATGTCCATTTTTTAAGACATAATGCTACTGCACACTTAACAGATTACAGTATAGTATAAACAATTTATTTTATAATTTTTAAAATTCATTTTATTGCCATATATTTACATACTATGCAGTCATACAAAGTGTACAATCACTTGTTGACAATACCATTATATAGTTGTGTGTTCATCACCAAAATTAATTTTTGAACATTTTCATTACCACACACACAAAAATAATAATAGAAATTAAAGTGAAAAAGAACAATTAAAGTGAAAAAGAACAATTAAAGTAAAAAAGAACACTGGGTGCTTTTTTTTTTTTTTTTTGCCCCCATTTTTCTACTCATCTATCCATACACTGGATAAAGGGGAGTATGGTCCGTATGGCTTTCCCAATCACGTTGTCACCCCTCATAAGCTACATTTTTATACAATCGTCTTCAAGATTCATGGGTTCTGGGTTGTAGTTTGATAGTTTCAGGTATTTACTGCTACCTATTCCAATTCATTAGAACCTAAAAAGGGTTGTCTATATTGTGTGTAAGAGTGCCCACCCGAGTGACCTCTTGGCTCCTTTTGGAATCTCTCTGCCACTGAAACTTATTTCATTTCCCTTCACATCCCCTTTTTGGTCAAGAAGATGTTCTCCATTCCCTGATGTTGGGTCTAGATTCCTCCGGGAGTCATATTCCATGTTGCCAGGGAGATTCACTCCCCTGAGTGTCAGATCCCATGTAAGTGGGGAGGGCAGTGATTTCACCTTTCAAGTTGGCTTAGCTAGAGAGAGAGGGAGGCCACATCTGAGCAACGAAGAGGCATTTGGGAGCAGGCTCTTAGGCACAATTATAGGCAGGCCTACCCTCTCCTTTGTAGCAAAAGTAACTTTTATATGCACTGTGAAACCAAAAAATTTGTGACTTGCTTTACTGTGATGTTTGCTTTATTGCCATTGTCTGGAACCAAACCTGCAATATCTCCAGCATATATACATTTCCTATTTCTGTTCACTGAGAAGGCCTAGTAACAATAACCAACCAACAGTGGTGAGCATTTCTAGTGATCAAATTGTAGTCTTCAAAACCATTTCCCATTATAAGAAACAGTACTTTTTGGATAAATGGCTGATTCCAAGTCTAGGGCATGATATGTACAAGATGAGCCTAGAACATAGAAAGCTATGAAAAACTACTCGAGTCATGTCAGTAAGACTTAGGAACTAACGAGAAGAGGCTCCCACTGGCCAATGATGGGACAATTTGGGTTTCAATAAGGGGAAGAACTAAAATAAACTGAAACTCATAAAATATGTTTAAATTCCTGAACTAATAATGATATGTATAAAAAGAAAAACCCAACTAATTGGTTACCTCCTGTGGATGAATGGAACCAATTACCTGAAAATTGAGTAAAGAAAAAGAAACAATTTTTTATAAAATTATTCTAGCTTATAAATGAAAACAATAACCACAGCTCCAAAATACCATCATTTTACAATTCTCAATGTATAAATGTATCTAGGCATTGGGCACCAGTGGATTCTAACATCAGAAAGAGATAACCAGACATGTGCTTTGTAAAGAAAAAACACACTGCTACCTATAGCCTTGCCAAAAAAAAGTATCAAACCTAAGTGGGAACAAGCTTTAGGATCTGTTGCCTATTTGCAGGAAACAGAGCACCACAGGACTTACTGAACTGTAGTATAAATATGCAACCAACAAAATCCAAACTGTAGAAAACTTTATTGGTTAAATGACCTGGGTTCTTCAATAAATAAATTGTAAGAAAAAGAAAGGGATGGAGGAGAAACTGTGAATTGAGAGATTTAAAAATACCAAGTTAAAAAAAAAAGGGATGACTATAGTGTCTAGGGAGTCATACTTGGATGACAAAACTATAAAGAAATGCAAGGCAGTGATTAATAACAGTCAGGATATAGGTTACTTTGGAGGTAAGGGGTAGCTATGATGGAGACAGACATGGCTTATGGCAGGGCTTCTGGAGGGAGCTGGCAAAAGTCTATTTATTCATCTGGGTGGTTACAAAGGGGTTTGCTGTGTAGTAACTCACTAAGCTATATATTTATTTTGCATGGTTCCCATTTGTTTTATTTTTACCATAAAAAGGCCCCCCCCCAAAAAAAAAGTTCACTGCAGTATGATTTCATAGTAAAACTCTGGAATCAAACTAAATGAATCACAACAGGAGATCATTTAACTATATTAAGTACAGCCATACAGACCCCTATGAAAAAGGATGGAGTAGAAGAATATTTAGTGAGATGTTCATAAAACATAAAATTAAGAAGGCTGACTTAACAAAATATATAATATGGTCTCATTTTTGCAAAAAAAAAAAAGTATTTAAAAAATCTATTAGTATATATATATATATCAAGGTACTAGCAGGGCTCTGGAGTGGTGCAATTGGGGTAAACTTCTCTTTCTGCTCCTTTGAATGTTCTAATTCTTCTACAGCTAATAGGTTTTTTTGGGGTGGGGTGGCAAGGAAAAGAAGTGATTTAAAATTTTTTTTTTTTAAATTAAGGAAAAGAAGGCCCCACCTAAGAACAGTAATGTAAAAATAACACTGTTCCAAAAATAGTCTCAGTAGAAAGCATTCTCAGGCCAAAGATTGGACTTGATAGGAACCTGGGGCCACAATTCGCACTTATGAAGAGAAGTCCACATAAAGAATGTGATGGATAAGTTCTTGTATCAACTTGAATTTAGACTTGCCCACCCCCATAGTCACGTGAGCTAATTCCTATAAAAATATCTCCAATTTTGTTTCTGTTTCCCTAGAGAACCTCCAATAATACAAAAGACTATATTCTAGCTGAAGTGTTAGGCTGGGAGTTCTCCTCCAAGAATGCCTCTTTTTCTGAAGCTTCACCTTGTCTGGATGTGATCCCATACCTCAGGGCTCCTCTACTTTCTGGAATTAACTATAACGGCACTGTTCCAGCACACTACTCAAGAGCAAGACCAACCCAGACCTTCCTCTGCACTATGGAAGAGGTCTGCCTTCTACGGGAGCTCAGTGAACTGACAGAGCGCCTTCCTACCTGCCACTGTTAAGGTGATATCAGTCAGGTGGTCACCAGGCTGCAGGTGACTATACTCCTCAATGAAGTGGGTAAGCGAGATGTCCACATGGAACTTGTGTGGGTATGGGTCTTCCCCACTGACCTTCAGTTGGTGGACGGCTTGACTGCGAATCTTGTAGTATTGCTGTAAAAAATAAATAAGAGCCTTTGAGAAGCTGAAGCTGACCAGACCAGTGACCTATCTAGCAGAGTACTGTATTCTGCCCCAGAGAGGCCATAGTACACTGATGTTTCCTTAAGAGCCCCCACTTTTTGAAATCACAGAATTGAATATGGAGTGATATTTGCACTTAAAATATGCAGGGTGCCATATCCATAGTTGGAACTGAAGTGCAGAAGAGCAAAAATGCTCAGATTCAACAAAAAGAACTGGCGTTCTGCCTAAAATAATAAAGTTAAATTGGTACAGGTGGTCTTGTTTACTACTTTTGTGGACTACATCTAAATTGTGCGTCAATTATCTTCCCTCCTATCCTCCAGTCCCAGCTATCAAGTGGACTTCCCCCCAAGGCAGGCCATGGGGCCGGGGTATGAAAGAATATTCTATAGCAGGGGTCAGCAAACTTTTTCTGATTCAACTACACAACGCTGGTGCTGTGGTGCCAGAGCAGACTGAGACATATGTAAACAAATAGGCATGGCTGTGTTCCAATAAAATTTTATTTATAAAAGCAGGTGGGGCAATGGGTAATTGTGGGCTGATTTGGTCTGTGGGCTGTAGTTTGCTCACCCCTGTTCTGCTCCCAGGCCCTCCCTTACCCACTCCCTCTATTTATCTTCTTAGATAGGCATTATCAGAAGCTTCCCTGTATCAAGCTGTGCTGGTGGCTAAGGGGACTCACATTTGGGTCCAGACTCTCCTCCTTGGCACCCTCATCATTGTCAGTAGTGTGGCTGGTGGTAGCAGCATCCTGGCTTAGCTGTTTCTCACTGAGCTCCTTCTGCTTGGCTTCCTTCTCAGCTACTTTCTTCTCAGCTTTCAGGCGTCTCTTTAGTTCACTGTCAGGAAGATGAAAGCATCCAATGTGATACTTGCCTGAAGAGTGCCTTACTATGTTCTGGCCCATACCCACTTACGAAAAATACGAATAGCCTAGAGGATCTGCTCTTGTTCTCTTTACCCTTAAGTTCACACCCCAGTTCTCGTTTCATAGTCATTAATTCTACAGAGGAAAGAGACAAATGGAAAAATAAACTTAAGAGCGAAGATGTGAAAGATCCTTCTCAAACTCTGTTTTCCAGTCTCAGGTCATTGGCATCAGGTTCCAACTAAAACCAAGATGCAAAGAAAATTCTACATATTAGTTTATATTTAGAATAGAAAAAAAGGTTTTCTAGAAAATCACCAGAAGATGCTTTTCTTGAACTAATTAGACTGGGAATTCCTTGAGGACAAGGACTTAATCTTAGTTATTTAGTTTGCCCTGGAGAATAGGAAGTTCCTAAAGCACCAGACCAACATCTCCAGTCATGTCTGCTGCTCCTCTTCTTCCAGCTCTCCTCCCTGAGGAATGAGTCAGTTCAGGGGGGACAGCTCTTCAGAGCTCAAGGAGATACCCCATTGACAATCTCTCCAAGAATGGCCTTCAGTATTGCCCCATTCTGTCCAGTGGACCTGATTTTGACGATGACCTGGGTAAAGCAGTAAACAAAGCAGTGTAGTGGAGGGGGTAATATGTCATCTTTGGATTCAGAATGCCTGGGACTAAATCCTGGCACACCCGTCTACCAATTATGTGACCTTGAGCAAATAACTCCTCTCAGCCTTGGTTTCCTCATCTGTAAAATGGAAGTAATGAAAGATCCCTGGCCCCCAACTTCTGTTTTGAGGATTGAAATAATGTATGTAAAGGGGTGACTGCAGCCCTGGCATTTAGCAAACACTCAAATGTTAGCTATTCTGGCTATCCCTCATGATCTGAACCCAGGATAGGAACCATACAGATTTGGATAAATTTCTGAACAAATATCCCCACTATCCAAATCTTGACACTTGTTATCTGAGACTCAAAATCTAAAGTGATTTGGATAACCTGATATCCCTTATAATATGAACTTGTTTTCTGAACCCAGAAAACAAAGAGGATAGCCTCATTATTTAAAGAGAATTGACCATTCTTTCCGACTGCCAATGATAATCAAATATTCTGAAATGGTGAAAAAGGAAAATGATCCTAAGTCATACTGTTTGGCTTCAGGGTACATCCTTCTTTTCAAGTTTAAAATAGCTCAATTAAAAAAAAAAAAAAACTTAATTGGGGGTTTGAAGTGGTCATCTTTTAAGTAAGAAAAACTGATTTTGATAGCTTCAAAGTAGTAACTCTTTCTAGATATAACTAGTCAACCTTCCCACAACAGTGTGCCAGGTTCTACTGTGCTGTAATTTAGTCAGTAGGCATTCAAGGCTACCTAGTTCTTCCTAGGATTAAGAAGATAAACCATTTCCCATTCAACTAGGTGATGACTCTTTAAAAATCGGATGGATCCTGAGGATAATTCAAAAAGGTCCTAGGGATAACATTAATAAACCAAATTAATTTCAAGAGCAAATGATCCCAAGGAAGACAGGAAAGGGAAAATAAACCACATTAGAAATTCTTCAGCAGTTTTGTTCTCAGTGCTGCTCTAGAATAAGATCCACAGGTAATCCCACAAATTTAAGGAGAGAGAATTTGAATTTATTTAAGAGAAAATGAGAAAGGATTATTGGTTTGGTAGCAAGGCTCTTTGTTTCCTAGCAACAAGTCCAAAGACTTAACCAGGGGCTTAACAGGTAAGGAACTAAGTAAGGAAAGGATTTTTTGCTCCCACAGCAATAAAGAAGGTAACAGGCACCAACCTTCTTTTATCAGAAAGTGGCTTGTCCTTGTGAAGCGCTGTGAAAGGAGCAAGTTGACCCAGTCGCAGCTCCCTCTGACCCCACTGTGCCCAGGAGGTTTGGCGCAGGGACCCCCTAACAAGCCTTACAGCCGCTTGAGTCAACATGGCAGAATACTCTGGAACTAATGATTACCACCACCTAACAGGAAACACAGAGAGGTGGTGTGAGATGGGACGGGCAGACAGTAAACATGCACTCAACCAGCACTCTTCCGCTCTTACTGGGGGTGGAAGTTGCACTACCTTTTAGTGTTCCACAGAATACTGTGCCTTAACACTGTAACCGGCAATGTTGTTCTCAGTCCTGGTATTGTAAAAGGCACACATTTGAGGTCAAAAGTCAATAGCAAATCAATAACTTACAAGTTGATCAACAGCTTACAAGGAGAAATGATCACACTGATTACAACATTCTAGAAAATGAAAGCCTGGATGGAGAGTGCTTCTGAAGCCCCTGAAGTGTGGTTTCTCTCCTGGGATGACATACCTAGCAGCACAGATGGCAAAGGGGAGCATATAAAATGAGAGGAAAATGTCACTATCAACTATCATACAACTATCATACCAAAGAACCTCTGAGTCAAAGACTTGTTTGGAGCTCTAGGAACAAGGAGAAAATATAATTTCAGAAAGGGTCTAAGATTCGATTTTATTTCTACATTAACACCGGAAGGCAATGAAACTTCAGGGATCATGTTCTTTACTGAATTCAAAGAAATCAGAAGAGGGCCTTTCAGGTGGGAATGAGTCACTGGGGCAGCAGCCAGTCTGTTTTTAAACCTGGGAAAATATCTGGCATAAAATGGTGCCCACTAAAGGTTTCAGACCAGAATTTCCAAGAACAATTAAGAAATAGAAGGAAATGTTAATCATATAAAAACTATTTTAGCCCACGGTCACTAGAGGAATATACAATACCAACAGCTGACTTCCACACTGTGAGACAGTGTGATGCAGTCAGTATCAAGAGCATGGGCTGTGGGGTTAAGCGCTCTGGATCAGTGCTAGATCATGCTTTGGCTATGCACACTTCAGCAAAGTATTTAATCACTCAGAGCCTCAGTTTATTAATCTGAGGATGAACATTACACTTCCCTTGCAAGGTTATATTGAGATTAGACATTAAGTTTGTATAGTTCTAGCATAGTGCCTGGTACATAAAATCTGCTCAAAACAGTGGTAGCTGTAGTTAGTCTGAGTGCGAAGAAAGGGATTGACTAGTTTCCTCAATTTACCTGAACATTGCACTCTCAACTAGAAACCTTGCTTACAAGGTATCTGTGATTTACAGCCCTGAAATTCAGTTACTCATGTAATAGATCAAAGTCCAATCTTCCCTAAGATAGAAGTCCAAGCCAAGATTCCAAACATTTATGGACATCCATCACAACACTCTCAGGAAGGCCAACTTACTAGGATGCTATCAAACCATAAATTAGACATTTCTTTTCTCATTTTTCCAGAATGTTTGAAGGCTATACCCAGAGACATAAAAGGAATTTTTGGTCCTTACCCATTGAGGATCTAAAGCAATTCCTTCAGGGTTCAGCAAGAGTTGGGCTCTAATGTCCTAAGGCAGCCATTGTAAATAACGAATTAACTTCTCTCCAATGCCTCTGGAATGGTACTAGTTATGTACCATCCTTGGGAACAATGAGAAAACAGACAATCAAACCATTCCTTGTGTTTTGTGATTCAGGGGAGGAACTGAAGTTGAGAGGGAGTTTAGTACTTAGAGAATATATAATATAGCCTGCTATTTAAGGGAAGCTCGTCTAGATTTACTTATGTTAACCCCCACACTTTAAGAACTTAGAGTGGTTAACAAAGATATATTCAACAGTGCAGCTTAGTGTAGGCAACTGAATAAGACTACCCCTACTGTTAGGCATTGACCACTCACTCAATACTCATAGATCCTTTGACTACCCCATGTTTGTAGGTGCACGACGCAGTTTAAGAACTGACTCCTTTACTACAAAAGGTTCAATAAAAAAAAAAAAAAATCACCATGTTGAGGCCAAAGAAAATGTGAAGGCCTTTCTAAAAATCTAGGACATTTAAAATTTCTCCAACCTGCCTACCAGGACTTGGCTCAATAACCAGAGAACGCCTTTCCCAGAGGGAGAGGAGTAAGTTTTGTTCTCCACTGTTGCCTTTCATCTCTCACGGTAGCTCCTCCTCCGCATCCTCCAACCCAGGAGTTCAACGCCAGGGGGACCCAGGCGGCGCCGAAGCCGGGCCAGACCACATCGTGGGGTATGGAGTTTCCCCGGCGCGGCGGCTACGTCCCAGCATGTCGGTACGCACGTCGGTACCCATGCGAACCGGCAGGAAGGCCCCAGGCACAGCCGCCTCGGTGGGAGCCTCGAGGCGTTTCCCATTCCAGACACTCCGACCTCAAATGCCCGGCAGCGACACTTACTTCTTGCTCAGTTTCGGTTCGCCGCTGTCCACTTTTATCTCAGGCTCCTGAACTGCGGCCATCTTTCCCTGAGGGCCCGACCTAAAAGGGACCCGAGAGTGGCGGCGACTTCAGGTCGCGGGTCGGAGCCCCGCCTCTTCCGGTGGAAGTGGGGTGGCAGCTCTCTGCACGCAGCCGCTACTGCTGCGCCCGCGGCGTCTTTTATAGCAGCAGGCTGAGCACCGCTCCTGCGAACTAGGCGATCGTTCCTCTGCAGCACCCATGGCGGAGGTGTTGGATATGGGCAAAGACCCCAATGGGCTCACCCATTCTTCGACTTTATTCTTGCGGGAGGATGGCAGCTCCATGTCCTTCTATGTGCGGCCCAGCCCGGCGAAACGCCGGCTGTCGACGCTCATCCTGCACGGCGGCGGCACCCTGTGCCGGGTGCAGGAGCCCGGGGCCGTGCTGCTGGCCCAGCCCGGGGAGGCGTTGGCCGAGGCCTCGGGCGAGTTCATCTCCACGCAGTACATCCTAGACTGCGTGGAGCGCAACGAGAAGCTCGAGCTGGAGGCCTATCGGCTGGGCCCGGCCTCGGCGGCCAACCAGGCCCCAGAGACAAAGGCCGGCGCTCCCGCCGAGGGCGCCGCCGCCGGGGAGCCGGTGCCGCTCGCGGGGCGCTTGGCCTTCACCCACGCGGACGACGTGGCCATCCTGACCTACGTGAAGGAAAATGCCCGCTCGCCCAACTCTGTCACCGGCAACGCTCTGTGGAAAGCGATGGAGAAAAGCTCGCTCACCCAGCACTCGTGGCAGGCCCTGAAGGACCGCTACCTCAAGCACCTGCGGGGCCAGGAGCCCAAGTACCTGTTGGGGGACGTCCCAGTGAGCCCCTCCTCCCAGAAGCTCAAGCGGAAGGCGGAGCAAGACCCAGAGGCTGCCGACAGCGGGGGTGAGGCCTGCTCCTGCTGCGTTGCGGCCTGGGGTGACACCTGACAGCCGTACTCCTAGCGGGGATGCTGTGGCGTGCCTTTTTCTTCCGTAGTCGTCCATTTTGGCATCTTCTGTAGCAGCCCTCTCGCGCCACCCCCCCATTTGACATCCGGGTAAAATTGCCCCATGTTCTTTTCTCTCTTTTTAATGTTTATTTACCTTTTTAATAACTAGAACATAACGCATAGTCCTCCAGCTACCCATTTTCCTTCCCCAAAGGCAAAAGGGTAATCGGCTTTTTGTGCATCTTTTCAGAGATATTTGAGACTTCCTTTAAAAAAAGATTTTTCCTATGTTCAACTAGGTTGAATATGAACCCTTTTAAAGGAGAGCATGCCAGGCAAGTTAATTTTTATGCTTTGACTTAACTGAATGCATATTCATAAAAGTATGCAAGGTCAATTGTAAGGTCGTTTTTAGAGGCGAAGTTATTTTAACGCAGCTGAATTGGAAGTTGGGATTCAGGTATGGTTGGGACACTGCAACGCTGTTAAGGTGTTTCACTTTGGATATAGCTAGTGTTGACAGCGTAAGTTGAAAGGGGCATGCTTTTTCCCCCTTTTACTTTTCTTGTGGATATTTTCTGTAACATTGAAGTCTGGGGAGATAAAATTTGTTTCTTCCGTTCAGTATGCTTAGTAGGAATTTTGTTTTTGGGAAAAGTGGCATTTCACATTCATTCATTGAACAGATATTTGAGTGCCAGACATTGTTGTTCTCCTGGGATATAACAGTAAATAAAAGACAGTCCCTGTGGTCATGGAGTTTAATGTGTCAGCTGGGTGGTGGTAAGTGCTAAAGAGTAAAATAAAGCAGGATAAGTGTTGTGGAGGAGGTTGTTTACTATAGTGTGATAAAAGAAGGGCACCCGGATAAGTTGATATTTGAGCAGACATTAAAGGAAGTGAAAGAGCAAGCCAGGAAAATATCTGGGGAAGTGTGTTAGACGGAGGGAACAGTAAGTGCAAAGTCCTGAGGTGAGAATGTGGCTAGTGTGTTCTTGGAGCAACAAAGAGAGCAGTGTGGCTGGAATGGAATGCAAGAGAGAAAATTCTAGGAGATGAGGTTAGGGCTATGTGTATGGGTAAAGTAATTCCTGTAGGCCTTGATATTAAGTCAGGGATACTGAAACTCCAGGCAAGCTGTCTGGAACTTGGAACAAAGTCAAGCTGGATTCATCCAACTCATCAAAATAATGTTTCGATGATCAAATATGTAAATACAAAAATTGAAGTCCTAAACTAAGAAAATATGGATGAATATATTTTTAAGTGATAATCATGAACAAGAAAACTAAGAAAAAGCTTTGTATATTTGATTACATAAAAATTAAAAAAATTTTTCATGATAAATGACAGCCTGAAGGCAAACTAGAAAAATATTCCCAATACATTGCAAGAATGTTAGTTTCCTTAGTGTTCAAAGAGCTTTTAGAAATTGTTAAGTAAAAGAAAATTAATAGAAAAATGGGTGAAAAAAAAGAAAAAAAAGGACAAGAATTGCCCAGAAAAGGAGATAAATAAATGCATAAATATTCTGTTATTAATTAAAATAAATCAGTGCAAGGAGATGTCATATTTTATCTATCAGATTGGCAAAAATTAAAATGGGTAATATCCAAAGTTAGGTGTATGAAAACAAGTATACTCCTATATACTGTTAATAGAAGGAAATTGATAAACTTCTTGGAGAATTTAGGTATTTTGAGAATACTTAACAGCATTTAAAATGCTTGTTCTCTTAGACATGACAGTTTTGCTTCTAGGAATTTATCCAGTACTCAGTACAAAGGGTACATAGTGAAAAGTCAGTTTCTCTGCTGCATATACCTTTCCCTGTTTTCTTTCCCAGAGGAAACTGCTGTTGCCTTCCTGTTTTGTATATTTTTTGCTCATAGTAATACTAGCACATTAGACATAGGTTGGTTCTGCAGTTGACTTTTTTAGCTTAACGTATCTTGAAGTCCTTGTGTATCTGTACATAGTTCTGCCTTACTTTTCTCATCAATTGCATTGTATTCCACTGTGTGAATGAATCATAATTTGTTTATTTTTTATTATAGAAAATTTCAAACTCAGAAGTAGAAAGAACAGTATAATGAACTGCAGTGCATGTGTCCACCACCCAACTTCCCCTGATTATTAGTTCATGGCCATTTTTCTCATCTATACCTTCATCTCCAATTCATCCCTAACTTCTGGGATTATTTTGAAGCAATTGCCAGGCATCATGTCATATATGGTGCCATTTTGTATATTTCAGTTCATTCCTCTTAAAAGATAAGGCTTCTCTTTCTTTTTAATTAGGGAAGTTGTGGGTTTATGGAAAAATAATGCACAAAATATAGAAAAATGCATAAAATATAGGGTTCCCATATACCACTCTATTATTAACAGACTTTTTAATTATTATTTTTAAAATTTATACTTTTTAAATTATGTTTTTAATATTTGTATACAGTAAGGTTGACTTTTTTTTGATGTCTAGTTATATGAGTTTTAACACATGTATAGATTTGTGTAACCACCATCAAAATCAGGTTACAGAACAGTTCTATCACAACTCCTTGGTAGTCAATTTTTGGTAACTGGAAAAGAGAGCAGAGTTAAATCCCCAGAGATCAGAGAGTAAAGAGGAGTAAAAGGATGTTTAGATTTGGCAGGAAGCCCTCATTTTGTAGACGGCATATAGTGAGTGTTGTGGTGCACAACCCAGATCTGCCTTCAGCTGTTAAAAGAGTTGTCTTGCCCGAAGTTGTTCCCTGTTAAGTGACTGATCTATGCAGTTATAAAGGCTCAGCTACCTCACCCCAATTTGGACAACTCTGAAAGGCCTTCCCAGCTGTAGAGCTCCCTGTGGTTTTGACTGAGGCCTTGTTGGGACTTTGACAGCTTAGCTTCTGTCCACTCTTGCTTTCTTTTCCCTTCCACAAGTTTTCCAAGAGCACTCCTTAATAAACACCTTATGTGTTAATCTCTTTCATATTGTCTTCTTCCCAGAGAACCCAACTTAGGACATGGATTAGTTAATTTACAAAATCTATAAATGCAGAGCAAAAAGATTTGAAAGTATTTTATATATCAGTTTAGGAATATCATCATTTGGATAGTACAGCTTTTCAGGAGTGAGAGTAGAAATTATTTATGTGCATATCTTCTGCTTTTCTTATCCCTCTAAATCAAAATCAGATATCTCCTAATAGAAAAGAAAACAATGTAGGTTCTCTTGGCCCAAAGCCCATGGAACATGCACTGTTTTTGGTTTATGCGACAGAGGCTAATACTAATCTGTGCTGTTCTTCTCTATAATAGAACCACAGAATAAGAGAACTCCAGACTTGCCTGAAGAAGAATTTGAAAGAAAAGACACCCCGGAGAATGAAGAGGCGGTCAAAAAGATGCTTATAGAAGCTGATCGGGAGTTTGAAGAGGTGGCGGTATGTTAACCAGATGTACTTTTTTTCCCTAGTTCCATTCTCCTTTGAAACTGAGCATCCCATCTGTCCTTTTCATATATCTTAGGTTCAGAAAGGTAAGAAAGAAGTTTAGGAGGGAGGAGGAAACCAGAGAGTGGGACTAAATGTGGACCCTAAGCATGTAACTTTTAGTTTTTGGAAGGAAAACTTAAGGTGGAATGATAGGGAGAAAAATAGGGCAGAATAGGGACAGTTGTATTTATCAAGCAAGTTTAGCTTTTTGTGTACTTAGAGCTTTTTTGGAATGTATTAACTCTTTATATTTAGTCTAGTTTCTCTGCTGTTGAAATCTTATTTCATATTTATTAACAGCTATGGAAAAAGGCAGGAGTCATAAAATAATGAATAATTTTAGAAAATCCAAATTATATGTACCTTTCCAAGACAAAAGATCTTGTCAATAGTTAGAAAAATAGTTAGGCTTAAGGCTAAAACAGGGTAATTATTTAAAGTTTCTGTAATTGGTGAGTGAGGGAGTGCACAGGAATTGGCAGAATTTAGGGATTTATTGCCTTTGTAATCTGCCTTTTGTTTTATTTTTTGATATTTGGTTTGTTTTTCATAAATTGTCAAACTTTTAACAGTCCTCAACTATGGTTTACATAGGTCTCTTTTCTTATAATGTGTTTTGTAATGTGCCTAAGTGTAATATAGCTTGGAGGTCCTAATATATTCATACAACTAATTTTTTTTGAGTACTTATATTCGGGCATTATAGGCACTGGGAATGTTGTGATGAGCAAAAGAGCATTATGTTCCTGCTTTTGTGGAGCTTATAATCTGGGAGTAAGTCAAACATTTAAAAAATAATGTAACTCACACATGTGCGCATGTGTGTGTATATATATGTGTGTATACATGTATTAGTTTTTTCATATTCAGTCTAGCTTCTAATAATTCTGTTGGAGTAGCATAGCCAGGTATATACATATACACACATGTGCATACACATACACACCCCTATACGCCCTCCCACATACATACACATGAATGTATCCAACATAGATAAATTTAAGAAAGAACATGGCATATTAGAATAATTGAAAGAAGTTTGGTGTGATTGGAGTACAAAGGGCTAGGGGGTGGTTAGGTTGGGAGAAACCAGATCTTGCAAGTTTATGACTTGTTATTTTGGAATCAGCATTATCCATTACTTTCTGTAGGTGGAGGAGAGCCCTGATTTTGAAATACATATAACAATGTGTGATGATGATCCACCCACGCCTGAGGAGGACTCTGAAACACAGCCTGAAGAAGAGGAAGAAGAAAAGGCTTCTTCACCGGAGGTGGGAGCTGCCATTAAAATCATCCGACAGTTAATGGAAAAGTTTAACTTGGATCTCTCAACAGTTACACAGGCCTTTCTGAAAAATAGTGGTGAGTTGGAGGCTACTTCCTCTTTTTTAGCATCCGGTCAGAGGGCTGATGGATACCCCATTTGGTCCCGGCAAGATGACATCGATTTGCAAAAAGATGATGAGCGTTCCCGAGCTGCATTGGTTAAAAAATTTGGTGCTCAGAATGTAGCTAGAAGGATTGAATTCAGAAAGAAGTAATTGGCAAGCTGATGAGGGGAGAAAAAAAAAAAAAGATATGGCAGATGAAGCAGGAAAAAAAGATTACTTTTGAACTTTGGGGAGTTCTTACATTGGAACTGACACCTGCCCATGTTGTCATTGCTCTGCAAGTCATGGATTTTGTAGACAAGCAGAGCTGTGTATGAGGTTAAAAATAAAAAAAATTGGTTATATTTAAAGCTATCCTTGGCAAATGTCAGTATAATATGAAAGGAAAATCTATACCAGAGAGAGATTGGTGTACTTACTAGTAATCATTTGCTGGAATGGAACCCCTGCTGTATTGGTGACAGGAACTAGTGACAGAATCTAATGAGGGAAACCAGGAGGCATAGGCCTTTTCTGAGCATGAATCAGAATCGCCTGTCCGTTGGCAGAAGCTCCTCTAGAATGTGATAGATTCCAAATCAAGAATCCAGAAATACAGAAAGATTTCTTTACAAGGCATTGAACTTGGATTGTTCCAAACCCTTGCATCTCCTAGCACATTTCCCACTGAACTCGGATTTCTAGACTGTTTTGAAAATCCCATAATTCCTTTTCTACTTCAATATTTGGAGACCCTCTTCCTTGGCTGTTCTTTTCTCCAAACCCTTGTCTTGTCAGTCAAATGTCTAGCATGTATTTCTTTACCAACCACCCAATTTTGTATAAAACTTACACAAAATCCTAGAGAGTCTCAAGAACAGTCTTAAATCTGTTAATAATAGTAGTTCTTATTTATTGAGGATGGTTTTGTGCTAAGGACTGTATTAAAGATTTAAAAATTAGTGGTTTGATTTCATTTGTCCTGTTGCTTTCATTGTTGAAAATAAATAACTTTGTATTTGAATCTCCAACAAGTGTTTTGTTTTTTTTCTGTATGCATAAAACCTTTTAGATATAAAAACAAAGGAACTACTAACACTTCAAAAAAATTTTTTTATTGTAGTACCATATATACAACATAAAATTTCCCAGTTTAACCACTTTCATGTATACAATTCAGTGATTATATTCACAATATTGTGCTACTGTCACCACTATCCATTACCCAAACAGAGCTAACGTTTTTGGCTATTGTTAATTAGAACTGATGAAGTGGTTCCATTTTAGATCTTAAAGACCAGTAGAAAAATGCTAGTTCATTTGGATGGAGCAAGATCTGGGTCAAGGACTGTGAGAAGTGGCAAAATAAGGTGAATTGCTGAGGAAGCAAAGGGGAGAGAAGCTAATCAGGAGCCAGCAGGTATGTTGCAGAAGGTATCAGTGCCCCACCCACATCTGCTGGGCCCTCACCATTCTAGCACTTCTCCAGTGGGAGTCCTGCAAGCTCCTGCTTGAAGCTGCCTCTCCACTTGCAGTGCTAGAGAGTAAACACCTCTGAGAGTAGCCTTTGGCTAATGGTGAATGGAAATTAGAGGATGCGACTCTAGCTTCCTCAGTGGGAGAATGGTTTCCATGCCGTTGGTCCAAGGTTCCTGACAGGAGTGAGCATAGTTGCTCACAGCAGTATTCTGCCTATGAATGCACCCTGCATTGGCTCTTTTCTCTTTTCTCACATCCCCCTTTCCAGGTAGTACATCCTAGAATCAATGATTGCACTCAGATTCTTGCATTATGATCCATTTCGGGGGAACCCAGCCCAAGTCAAGGTGCTTAATCTTTCCTTCTTTCATGTTGGAGGGATACAGTGTACTCTTAGTAGCAAGTGTAGCAGACTAGTAGTAATTCTCAAGTGGGTATTGGGAAAGGTTGAGGGTGGGCATTCTGATACGATCCCCTAGGGTGGTTGAAAATTATTGCTTTAGAAGATTTCTAGGATTTCTTTTCCTTAGTGAAGTTAGCAAAGCCTATGATCTGTCTGTCTTTACAGGGCTAGAAATTCCAGCTTTTGTCTAATCACGTGCAGAGGGGTCTGATTCACTATATTCAGACTCTGAAAAGATGTGTTTTTTTTTTTTTTTTCCTCAATGACCCACAGCCCTCTGTCACTCATATAATAGACCTCATATCTCTGACACCCTTATCCCCATGGCTGAGCCTCAGAATTCTATCAGACACCCTAGACTACCTGAGCTTACAGACCACCCATCTCTGATCCCACAGACCCCTGATAGCTGCCCCCCACAGACTCACCATTTAAATTCTAACCCATGGGAATGTGGCATTTCTTTCTGAAGAAAATGTAAAATTAAAAGCAGAAATAAACACATTAATGCATGTGTTCATATGAGTTTCCTGGAGAGCATCCCAAGTTAACTGCTGCTTGCCTTCCTCAGCTGCAGTGACAAAGTGTTAGCATTGCTGCTGGGTTGTTAGGGCACTTAAAGGAACAAACAAATGTGGGAAAGATGGGAGCCTGTGGCAGAGGTACAGCCAAAGTCAACCAGAGTGTGTGTGAAGAGTGAAAGCCTGGTGGGGAATGGGATCTAGACTTCAAATGCTCATTCCAGGTCACGTGAGAGTGCACTTCTTTGTTACAGAAGGCAAGCAAAATTTAAATTTGGTTTATGGAAATTATTTTGTAATGGCCTCTTGCCTATCCCACGCTGTTCTGGTCAGAAACAAGCCACTTATGTTTCCTGTTGGTCAAGGTGCCCCCAGCCAACTGTGCAAACAGCCACTGGCTAGGATTGCTGTCCGTCTCTGGCTGCCCAATTTTGCCAACTCCAGCCTCTGCGTTGCAGGAGAAGGGGTTCTGTCCATCAGCCCCGGGGCTCACATTTGCCATTGGCATGGCGAGGAGACTTCAGTCCCCATGGTGGTCAATCATGGCAGTTCTTGTAGCCTCTGCTTTGGCTTCAGTCCTAGCCAGGGGCTTGCAGGAGTTGGGAGATGGGTTGACACAAACTGGAGTGCTGGGACTGGCGCAGAGGTGGAAGAGGTCCCCAGGGAGTGGCTGGGCACTCCAGTGTCATCTGACCCTGCAGAGTTTCAGGAAGACCCGGTCCTCAGTGTGACATTTGGAAAAATAGGTCCTGGCAGAAGGGCCTTTGGTCATGTGGGGACCTTCACATGGGTGGGAAGTGGTGGGGCCAGAGGTGTCTGTGAGATGGCTGCCAGTGGGGTGGTTTAGGGCTGGGACTGGAATCAGCAGTTTAAACTTCAGGTTAGCCTGGGTGGTGGGAGGGAGCCTGGACCCCTGGGGCTATGCAGCCATGCGCCCTGTGGTTTTCCAATTCCTCCCCTACCCTCCACTCCTCACCCTGCACCTCCCACCCAGTGCAGAGTAATAATAAGAGTGTCTGCAGCCCACCCCTCTACAAACCTCACCCTCTGAGGCTCTCTGCAGCAGGACTGCAGCTAACAGGTCAGTGCCAGCGTGTGTGCCCACCCCTCCGTGCCCCCCGGGGCGCCTCCTTGAAGTTGGGGGTTGGGGTGGGGATAGGGTGGAGGTGTTGGGCGATGGACTAGAGAGAAGTTGAGGTCCTTGGAAATGCGCCAGCATAGGGGACAGGACCTGGAGACAGCCTTTTAAACTGCCTTGGCTGCCCAGATAACACTCCTTGGGTGTCACTTGCACTTTTATTTACCCAACTGGGAAACGGAGCCAGTCCCAGTCTCCTCTTGGTTAGTCCCCTCCCATTTGTGATTGCCTGGAGCCTGGTTTTGGCCCAGTAACAGGTCATTCGTGGTTGCCATTGGCTGAGGCTAGCATTATTTACTAATAATGGTAATGTCCTTTATTACATTAAAGGATTAACTACTGACAGGCATTTAGCTTAGCTGTGGTTCACGAAAGGGATAATCAGTTTATTTTATTTTGAAATAGTTTCAAACTTAAAGTTGAAAGAACAGTTTACCCTTCACTCATGTTCCCCAATGTTGTTTTACCATTTTGCTCTATATCCTCCCTTCTTTCTCTATTTTTTTTTTCTGAATTATTTCTGAGCAAGTTGCCAGAAATATGCCCCATTACCCCCAGACATGCCAATGTGTTCATTACCCAAAGAGCATAATCCTACATAACAACAATTCAACCATCAAAATTAAAAAATGGACATGAATACAGCACTGCCATCACATCTTCAGACTCAATTCAGTTTTCATGAATTGTCCCGATTTTGTTCTTTTCGCAAAAGGAATCCTGTTCACAATTGTGTGATGCATTTAATGGCCGTGTCTCTTTAGAATCCTTCAGTTTGGAACAATCCCTCCATTTTTCCTTGACTTTCCAGACCTTGACACTTGTGAAGAATGCGCCTGAGTTGGTTTGCCCTATGATTAGATGTAGGTGTGTGTGATGGTTAGGTTCATGTGTCACATTGGCCAGGTGATAGTACCCAGCTGTCTGGTCAAGCAAACACTGGCCTAACAATTGCTGTGAGGACATTTGAGGCTGGTTAATAAACCAACAGGCTGGTTTATTAAATCATTAGTCAATTGCAGCTGTGACTGATGACTCACCAAATGGCATGCCTTCCACAATGAGAGAATGCAATTGGCTGGATTTGATCCAATTAATCAGTTGAAGACTTATAAGCAAGACAAGATAGAGGACCTTCACTTCTTCTTCGGCTGCCCAGTGAAGCATTTCCTGAAGAGTTCGTCAAAGTTGCTGGTTCATTTCCTGAGTTCATCGGACATCTTCCTTGGAGTTGGCAGTTTGCTGTCTGCTCTACAGAATTTGGACTCGTGCATACCCACAGTTGCATGAGTCACTTTTACAATTTGATAGAGATGCCTCTCATTGATTCTGTTTCCCTAGAGAACCCTAACTAATACAGTGTGCATCTTCAGCAGGAAAACCACAAGAGGGATGCTGTGCTCTTCTCTGAGTATCATATCAGGAGATAGACGGTATCCACCTGTGTTACTACAGCCGATGGTAACTTTGGTCCTTTGGTTAATGTGCTGTCTGCAAGGCTTCTTCACCACAGAGTTATCTTTTCCTGTTTATAATTAATAAGAATGTCTTGGGACACACTTTGAGATATAGTAAATATCCTGTTATTCTCAAATTGTACCCACTTGTTTTATCATCCATTGATAATTATTTGTCTGAAAGTATTATTGCTATGTTGGTGGCAGAGTATGATTTTCTAACAACCATTTCTCTACATTAGTTTGTTGGTATTCTATAAGAGTTTTCCCTTTTCCCTCATTTATTAGTCATTTAATCATTTATATCAGTATGAATTCAAAGATTTCTATTTTATTGCTATCATTAGTTATTTTGGTGGTCACATTTGCTGTTTTGGACAGCTCTTTGTTTTGGAGGTCCTGGCTCTTTTTTAGGAATAATAATAATACAATAATGAACGAAAAAAGTTTCCTGGCAGGTGTGTTATTTGGAGGGATTATTGATTTATTAATAATCAATTTATAGTTATAATGGCAATACCCAAACTCTTGAAAATTATTTTATTTCTATGCACAGACTTCTTCAGGAGGCATTTCTATAAAAGGGATAGTAATATATATGTTTGTTTAGAGACCTTTAGAATGCCATCTATAATGGTTTTAAAATATGTATATGCATATGTATCTATTTAAAATAGCAAAATGACTCTTTAAAAAGAGCAAACTACCTGGGCTGCTTAAACAGCCCTGGCCTCTTAAATCAGGGGAAGACCTACAGGTCTCTCTCTCTTGACACTTTATTCCCTGATCTCAAAACCCAAAGCCCCCCTCAGGGGTTGATTAAACAAGGCTGACTACTGCCCGGGGTGTGGGGGGTGGGCAGTGAAGGTCAAATTAACTATGGGATATATTTATTTCTTTAAACATTCACATCCATCTAGAATTATCTCTTTTGTATTAATATATATGTATAATAACATGTTATACTGAAAGGTACAGAGCATGGATTATTTATCAGTCTCCATACTTTATCAGCAGCCAAGGTACATTTTACATGCCTTTATTTTTATAGTCTTTGTAATTTATGATAAATCCATTTCCCCCTCCTCTAGACCCTTTTCTGTGCTTATTTTTAATCCCCTCACCACCCATTGCTCCCCTAGCTCATGGGAAATGAAATGATATTTCATTTTCAATCATGAAGGAGCAATTATGCTCCCTCTGTCACTTCCCTCCTCCCTCCATTGTGCTGTCTCTTTCAGTGGATCCTCTGTGAGGGTCAGCAGGTCCCCTGGTCCTCTGTCCTTCTTCAGGAGGCATTTCTGTAAAAGGGATAGTAATGTATCTATTTAGAGACCTTTCTTTGAAGAGTGCCATCTTCAGATAACAAACATTCCACCTTTCTCCAGCGCTGTTCACTGGCAGTGATGAAGCCACAGGGTATTAGCGCCACCTGGGGGCCATGGGGGTCATATCAGGTGTGTAGGCTTTTCTCATAAAAATAACGATGATAGTAGTAAAGCCAAACCACTTACTATGCTCTTGGTCCTTGTCAGGTATTTTATTAGCAGGATTTTTGTGACGGGAATGCCAGTCATGGAGGCTTGAATGAGATAAACTTATGGTAGAATTTTAGTAGTTTAGTATCTGCCATCTCTTTTCAAATCTTGTCTGCAGGTGTTTTATTTTGAGGATTTAAGTGAAAGGGACAGTTGAAATTTTAATAGCTATCCCCTGGTCATATCTTAACATCAACAATAAAAAATAAAATGATAATGAAGTCCCTTAGTTTAGAGTATGATTCCTGGTTTGGTTGGGAGAGGGAGGTAGAATTTGATTTACAAGGATTTCCATGAAATATTTCTCTGGTTAAGAAGTCCATTATTGCCTGGCTTCCTTCATCCATTTGTTCCAACAGATCACTTGTGTTCTTGTTTTGTTGCTTTGTTTTCTGGGTTTCCCCCTATCTTCTCCCTCAGTTTGTAATTTACTTGTAGGAACATACAGTCCTCCCCTCTACCCATGTTCTGCTGAATCCCTATTCTCAGAACTTGGGTGGGGTCCGCAGGGGAGCTCCAGCCTGGAAAGAGCCCACCTGAGGCTAAGCCAGGTTACCATGGGTGGTGGGGGCAGGGGATTAGGGTCCCTTCAGCCCTTCTAACTCAGACTCACCTGGTGGGCCCCACTTCCAGCTGCTGCAGGGGCCTCTGGCCATCCTCTCCCTCCCCACATCTCCTGTTTGATTCCTCTCCCTTGCTCCCTGTCTCTGTTTCTGGCTCTCTCACCAATTCCTACTCTAGGCACCTGTCTCCCACCCTCACTTCCTCTGCCTCTTTCCCCCATTTGAGTTTCTACCATCTTCCCCGCGCCATGCACCCTCTCCTGAAGACACTCCCCACCCCACCCCGCCTTATATCTGTGTTCTTAATGGAGACATACATTAACCTGTAAGGAATCAGCAACCATTCTCCTAATCTAACAGAATTTAATGTGGGCCTGGGATGGCCTGGGGCAGCAGAATATCAGGGTGGGGTATGGGATGCAGCAGCCTTGTGGTCAGGCCTGGCGGTGGCTGGGAGCCCTGTCTGTCCTTGCCCCTGGGTGGCTGCCATTACTGTTCATCAGACAGTGGTGCCAGGACGAGCCAGCTGCTGGCACTGGAAGCCCTACTCCCCTTACCTCATTCGTGATTTTCAGGCCCCTTTCCCTTCCACGGGCAGCCTGTGCCCTCTTCTGGGGCCTTGGTCTCCTAGCAGACTCACCTAGTCATCCTCTCATTTTCTCTGGCTTCTTCCCTGCTAGTTCAGCCTGTGTTATCCCAGGACAAGGGTTTTTTCATCCATAACCACCACAGAATTATCAAATTCAGGAAATTTAGCCTTGACAAAATACAAGTATTTAATAGACACTTCTATACTAAAAATCATACCAAATTGTCCTAATGGTTGGTGCCTTTTATAGCAATCTCCCCCATTCCCGGATCCAACCCAGATTCAGACATTACATTCAGCTGTCATATCTTCCCAGTTTCCTGTATTTTAGAACAGTTTTCAGCCTTGTCTTCAGACACTGTCATTTTTGAAGAGTACTTGCTACCTATTTTCTGAAATTGCCCCATTTGTTTTACCCTTCCTATTTCCTTATGATGTGATCCAGGTCATGCGTTTTTGGCAGGAGCAATGAGAGTGATGTTGGGTCTTTCTCATGTCTTACATCAGGAGGTTCTTGGTGTCCACTTTACGTTACTGATGGTGTAAACTTGGATCAGGTAATTAAAGTGGCATCCACCACATTTCCTCATGGTCAAGTTACTGAAAAATAGTGATATTTATTCTACCGTACCTTCTGCATTTGGGAGTTGGTATTCTGCAACAGAGTGCTGTCTTAGTTTGCTAGGTCTGAGATAATTAATGCTGCACAGTGGGTTGACATATACAGCAGTAATCTACTGTCTTATGGTTCTGGGGGTTGGAAGTCCTGGCAGGGCTCACTGTCTCCTGGAGTCTTTAGCTTTCTGGCGCTGGCTTGCCAGCTTTCTTGGGGTTCCTTGGCTGACATCTCTACCTCCATCACATGGCCAGCTCTCTCCTTGTGCCTGTTCCTCTGATTTCTGCTGACTTCTGGCTTCTATTGACTGACTACATCTTAATTTTCTTTGCTTATTACGACTCCAGTCATGTGGATTAAGGCCCTCCCTGATTCAATTTAGCCTCATCTAGATAGATCTTCGAAGATCCTTTTCACAAATGAGTCCACACCCTAACTGTTAACAGCGTCTTCAAAGCTGCTATTTACAGATAGGTTCACACCCATAGGAACATGGATTAAGACTTGAACCTGTCTTTTACAGGGGACATCATTAAATTCCCAAAAAATGCTTTTCCTTCTATTCCATGTGTGTATGTATTAGGTATACATGTATATATTTAATATTAGTATGGACTTATATATGAATGTATTTGATTATTATCGGGATGGTCAGTAACCTTGACAGAATACAAGTATTTAATAAACACTTCTATACTAAAAATCATACCAAATTGTTCTAATGGTTGGTGCCTTTTATAGCAATCTCTCCTTGTGGAATGTGATATAAGAGAAGCAGAACCAGTAAAACATTTATAGAAGAGATTTATTTCAAGGACTTGGCTGATGTGATTGTGGGGATAATGATGCAAGTCTGAAATCTGTAGGGCAGGGCGTCTGGAAGGGCAGGTGGAAACTCTCTGGCAGGAGCTGAAGCTGCAGTCCACAGGTAGAATTTCTTCTTCCTCAGGACAGCTGAGTTCTTCTCTTAAGATCTTTCAACGGATCAGATCAGTCCTGCCTCCATTATCAAGGACAATCTCCTTTACATAATGTCAACTGAGTGTAGATCTTAATCACAGCTACAAAGTACCACCACACTAACACCTGGATGAGTGTTTTATTGAATAACTGGGGAATAAAGCCTACACAAGTTGACCATCACTCCCTAGGTATTTTTGTCATCTTTGATTGTCATTATGGTCATTTTTCATTGTAATGCTCAAATTGCCCCAATTTGGCCAGTGGCAACCTCTTCATTCACTTCTGTGTCCTTTTGACATGTCCCCATATTTTTGTGAGTACTTATTTACTTTCCATCCAAAGATACCCCAGGTTCATCTTGTACTTTTCCTCCCCAACCTCAGTCTTGTACTTTCCTGGTTTCAATTAACCCTTTCTCCAAGATGCCTGGTTCCTTTTAGTGGGGAATGGACTTTAGAAACCAAGATTGGAGAACTTACTCTGCTCCTTGCTATGGAGGTGTCACTGTGTCCAGAACTTTTTGGTGGACAGAGCTAGGAAACACATGCACACGTATCACACACACATACACATATGTATATATGGACAGTATGAATTCATGCTAATAACTCTAATTCCAATTAATATCCTAGGATTTGTCCTCTCCTCCTTCTTCAGTATCTGTATCTCTTTTCTCCAGAGTGAGAACTTTATGTCCTAACAACCACAATAAATTTAATCATATGCTCAATCATATAATACAAATTTTCATAATCACTACACCCATACCACTTTTAAAAATGTACCTATTAAGTAGCCTTAAAAATGTTTTCAGTTATTTTTGTCTTTAACCTGAATGTATCTATTCAAGGCCCTGTGTTCAAAAGCTATTTGAGGT
Source organism: Choloepus didactylus (assembly GCF_015220235.1). Taxonomy (NCBI): domain Eukaryota; kingdom Metazoa; phylum Chordata; class Mammalia; order Pilosa; family Megalonychidae; genus Choloepus; species Choloepus didactylus. The sequence continues at coordinate 30,954,992 of NC_051328.1, forward strand.
TGTTCTTTTTTTGCTTGATTGTTTTTCCTGTGTGATTATGGAATTTGTTTGACTTATATCAAGTTCACTTATTTTTGTATGTATTCAGATTAAAGGATTTTCCCCATTATTGGTGATTTTTTAAAAATTTCAATTTTATTGAGATATATTCACATAACATACAGTCATCCAAAGTGTACAGTCAGTTGTTCACAGTACCATTAAATAGTTGTGCATTCATCACCACAATTAATTCTTGAACATTTTCATTGCCACAAAAAAAAAAAAGAATAAAAATTAAAGCAAAAAGGAACACCCAAACATCCCATTCCCCTTTCCCTCCCTATTATTCATTTACTTTTTGTCCCCATTTTTCTATTATCTGTCCATACACTGGATAAAGGGAGTGTAAGCCACAAGGTTTTCACAATCACACAGGCACACAGTGTAAGCTATATGGTTATACAATTGTCTTCAAAATCAAGGCTACTGGGTTGCAGTTCAACAGTTTCAGGTACTTACTTCTAGCTATTCTAGTACACTAAAAACAAAAAAGGGATATCTGTATAACACATAAGAATAACGTCCAGAATGTCCTCTTGACTCCATTTGCAAATCTCTCAGCTACTGAAACTTTATTTTGTTTCATTTCACTTCTCCATTTTTGTCAAGAAGGCTTTCTCAATCCATCAGTGCCAGGTCTGGGAGTCATGTCCCACATTGCCAGGGAGATATACACTCCTGGGAGTCATGTCCCACGTAGGGGAGAAGGCAGTAAGTTTACCTGCTGAGTTGGCTTAGAGAGTCCACATCTGAGCACAAAAGAGGTTCTCTGGAGGTGACTCGTAGGCACAATTATAAGTAGTTTTAGCCTTTCCTTTAGCTTCATAAGTGCAAGCCCCAAGATTGAGGGCTCAGCCTTCTAAATTGGTAGTCCCCAGTGCTTGTGAGAATACCAGTAATTCCCCAGGTGGGAGAGTTTAATATTTCCATATTTCCCCCTGTCCCTTAAGGTGGCTTTGCAAATACATTCTTATTCTCTGTCCAAATTATTCTGGGATGTACTGGGGCTTCACACTAACCTATACAAATCAACCAGATCTAACTCCCTATTCAAAGTTCCATGTGATTATGGTATTTGAATAAACTGACTATACAAGTTAAATTATATAGAGTGCTACAGAAAATATAGATTTTGTACCAAATAAACACCTCTTCCCTTGGTCTCACATAGAAGTTGAAGTTTTAAAACACTGTCAATATCGTCCTTTACCCTTTAGTCTGATTTACCTTAGTTCTAACCAAGTCCATTTCATTCATATCCCTAATTGAAGTCTGATCTCTTTTTCAGCCTCTTTAACACTTGCTGTATGGGATAATGCTGACATTCACAGCTGCCAAACTGTGGCTCTGAGTCTCAGGTGTTATATCACACAGATACCCGAAGTTCCAAGGACCAACCAGGTTACACGCAAAGAGCTCAGTAGCTCAGAATTTAAAAATAGCCATTACAACTCAGGAATAGATGTAACTGCTTTAAGAGCTTACAAGCTAGAAAACTTTACCATACGCCTTCCCTTGATAACCTGTGCTCTCAGATTCAATTCTTAGAGTTTGCACATTATTGTTAATCCATATTTATGAGGCATTATAATGTTCGTTTTTTCATGTCTGTTTTATTTCACTCAACATATTGTCCTCAACGTCCATTCACCTAGTTGCATGTTTCACAACTTCATTCCTTTTTGTAGCTGCTCAATATTCTATTGTATGTATACTCCACAGTTTGCCATTCTGCTCATCAGCTGATGTACCCTTAGGCCACCTCCACCCATTGCGAATTGTGAATGCTGCCACTATAAACTCCACTGTGCAAACATCCATTTGTGTCCCTCTTCTCAGTTCTTCCAAGTATATACCCAATAACAGGGTTGCAGAACTATATGGCAACCCCATACTTAGCTTCCTGTGGAACCACCGCACTGCTTTCCAGAGGGGCTGTACCATTCTGTTTCTCTACCAACAGTGACAAGGTACATCCCTCTCTCCACATTTTCTCAAGCACTTGTATTCCTATGTTTATTTTTTAAACAGTTTTATTCACACACCATATAATCCATCCTAAGTAAACAATCAAAGATTCCTGGTGTAATCACATAATTATGCATTCACCACCACAATCTATATGAGGACATTTCCATTTCTTCCATAAAAAGGAAGAGGAGAAAAAAGAAAAAAAGAAAAAAAAAGGTGACTAAAAAAATAAAAAAGAAAAGAAAAAGAAAAAGAAAAAGAAAAAAGAAAAAAAGCAAAGCATTAAAAAGGTCAGACAACAGCAATGTCAAGAATCTCATACTCCTCCCTTACAGCCCCCTTTTATTGACATTTAGCTCTGGTATTTTGCTTTTGTTACAATTAATGGAAGCATATTACAATGTTACTGTTAACTATAGACTCTGGTTTGCATTGATTGTATTTTTCCCCACTACCATCCCATTTTCAACACCTTGCAAAGTTGACATTCATTTGTTCTCCCTTATGTAAAAACTTTCTTACATTTGTACATTTAATCACAACCATTGACCACTCTAGGTTTCACTAAGTTATACAGTCCCGGACTTTATCTTCTTTCTTTCCTTCTGATGTCATACCTACCCCTAAACTTCCTCTTTCAACTGTACTCACAGACATCTTTGTTCAGTGTGCTTACAGTATTGTGCTACCGTCACACAGTATTGTGCTATCCATTTCTGGATCTATTCAGTCAATCCTTTTGAACATTCTATACTCTTTCAGCATCAAATGCCCAATCTTTGCCCTCTTTCTGTGTCCATTCCTGCATATGGAACATGGGCACTGCCTGCCGGTTCTCTGCCTGCTTTGTGCCCGTGAGTCTCAGGGGTATGGGAGGGGCCCCTGATCACTGGCATGGCACTTCTCCCTTCCCCGCTTCTTGCCATTGCATCACTCTGGACTTCCATGGGGGGAGAACAAATGCTGCCTGCCAGATTCTCTTTTGGGAGCTCCCCATTATCTGACTGTGGAGGATCACCCCCCAGCAAACTGTCAAGGTAGGTGAACAGGAGTGGAGAGCTGCTGCTCACTCCCTTGCCCAAAGGTGGTTTTGTTGCTGCCAGCTGGGAGGCCATCTGACAGGAACACACTCACCACATACCTCCAGCCACCATCTCTCCTCCATTTTTGTCAGTGTACCCTCCACCTACTTTGGAGGACCCTCTATGACTGGTCACACCCCAAAACTCTGGTCCCTGGTGTCCTCTGGCCCCTTTCTAGTTACTTTCATGGAGGAGAAGCCTGTTCCACCTGACCTGCTCTGCCACCTTCTGTTTTCTCTCTTTGCCTAGGGTTTTCTTGTTGGTTGTTCTTGATCTCTTATCTTTTCTTTGTTTCTCTTGCTGGCCAGTTGTCATATTGGCTCTGCCCCAGTCGTTTCCCCCCAAATTAGTCGCCCACCATGGCCTGCCACAGGGATGGGAGGTAGGCACTGGACCTTGCAGCAAGTTCATTGTGCATGGTAATACACATCTGCTGGCTTCCAGAGGTGCTGTTTTCCACTGGCCAGCAAGACCTTGGTTTGTTTTAGAGCCTTGTTTTAACTGTTGGGTCTTCCATATTTCTCAGCTAAAATGGGGCTATTTTCCATACATGGTGTGTAGACCAGCTGCTATGGTCCTAAGAAAGGGTCTGAAGCATCTTTTATGTGTTTCAATTCCCTTGCACCTTCCAGGCTATCCAGAAGATGGTGCTGTTCAGTAACTTAATCATTCTCAGAAGCTGCTTTGCCTCTGAGCACAGGCTGTGTCTATATAGGTGAGCTGAAACTGTGGGATTCCTATGTTCTCACTTTGCTGGCTAAAATCTGCCTTGATGTGGGGCTCCACCTGTGGCAGAGAACTCCCTTAGCTGATCCAGTACTTCAGCCATCCCCAAGGCAAGGAAACAGCCACTGGCTGCAGCTTTCCTCAAGGGTGGGAGAAGGGCTTTCAGACCCGGGGCTGGAAACACAGTCTCTGTCCACATTTTCTCTGTCTCTTTGACCTTCAATGACCTTGGACTTGAAATGTCCTCTCCTGCCCCCCCACCCAGGTCTTCAAACAGTGTGGTATGTCTCATTACTATAAAGGATTTTATTGTCTGTATCCATGGTGGGAGGGGTCCTGTCTGTTGATTCTGTGCCTTTCCCACACTGAGACCAATTGAGGGGGTGGGAGAGGACCAGCTGGTCTGGGACAGAAGATTACTGCCTGGTATTTCTTCTCTTTCTTCAGTTTGGCATTGGCGGGGCCCTTCTCTACTCTATATCCTCCTCCAGAGTTTCAAGCAATTCAGAATTGTCCCTTTTTTCATTGAATCTCTGGAGAGAAGTTTTCAGTAGCTATTTATGTTGCCATGTTGATGGCATTATTGGTGATTGAATTTTATATTTGGTCAGAAGTTCCAAAATCAAAACTCAAAAAAAAGGGTATAATCAGAAGTGTCACCACTTCTCATATCCCTTCCAATGTATTGCTGGCCTCCTCTTGTAGGAAACCTATTTTATTAGTTTCTGGTTATCCTTCCTATGATTGCTTTTACAAACAGGAGTATTTTCCCTATGATCTTCCTTTTTTCTTACACAAATTAAAGCATATTATATGTATACTAGATCATTCACAGCAGCACTACTTTTAATAGCTGGAAACAGTGTCTATAGACAGCAGATGGACAAATCAAGTATGGCATATATACACAAATACTATTCATCAGTATAATAAATGAACAACACCTAAGACAACATCAAAGAATAAATTTCCCAGAATTAATGTTAAACAAAGAAGCCTGTTACAAAAGGAGCCACACTGTACTGTTTATATAAAGCTGAAAAGCAGAAAAACCTATCTAGGGTGTGGGAAATCAGGACAGTGGCTACTCTCAGGAGGGGAAAACATAGGGAGGGGGCCTGAAGGGTTCTGACCACAATTGGGTTCTTGATCTTGGGGGCGGTTATACAGGGGTGCTCATTTTGTGAAAAATCACCAAGCTGTACGTACACACACGCACAAACACACACACATGCATATTTCAAAAATAAGTAAAAAATAGGTTTGCCTGTGGTCTTTAGAATTGAAGGGCTCTTTCCTGTATGTAAAATCATTTCGTATTTCTTTCTTCACGTTATCTTCACTTACAGGATGGTTTTCGTTATTCTTTTTTTTTTCACTTCAGTTTTATTGAGATACATTCACGTACCATACAATCATCCATGTTGCACAATCACCTATTCACAGTACCATCATATAGTTGTGTATTCATAACCCCAATCAATTTTTGAACATTTCCCTTACACCAGAAAAAATAAAAGTAAGAATAAAAAGTAAAAGTAAAAAAAGAACAACCAAACCATCCCCCTCATCCCACCCTATTTTTCATTTAGTTTTTGTCCCCATTTTTCTACTCATCCATCCATACACTGGATAAAGGGAGTGTGATTCACAAGTTTTCACAATCACACCATCACCCCATGTAAGCTACATAGTTACACAATTGTCTTCAAGAATCAAGGGTTGCAGTTTGACAGTTTCAGGTATTTCCATCTAGCCATTCCAATACACGAACAACTAGAAAGGGATATCTATATAGAGCATAAGAATGCTCTCCAGAGTGACCTCTCGACTTCATTTGAAATCTCTCAGCCACTGAAACTTTATTTTGTTTCATTTTGCTTCCCCCTTTTGGTAAAGGTTTTCTCAATCCCATGATGCTGGGTCTAGGTTCATCCCCAGGAGTCATATCCTGTGTTGCCAGGGAGATTTTATACCCCTGGGATTCAGGTCCCTTGTGGGGGAGGGTAGCGAATTCACCTGCCGAGTTGGCTTAACTAGAGAGAGAGATGGGCACATCTGAGCAGCAAAGAGGTTCTCTGGGGGAGACTCTTAGGCACAGTTGTAAGTAGGCTTAGCTTCTCCTTTGCAGTAACAAGCTTCATAAGGGCAAGCCCCAAGATAGAGGGCTTGGCACACCAAACCACCAGTCCTCAATGTTTGTGAGAACACAGGCAACAATCCAAATGAGGAAATCTAACACTTCCGCACTTTCCCCCAGTGCCTCAGGGGGGCTGGGCATATTTATTTTTATTCTCTGCCTAAATTACTCTGTTATGTATTTCTATTTCACACTAACCTGTACAAACCTACCAGATCTCACCTCCTAATCAAAGTTCCATGTAATCATGGTGTTTGAACAAACTGACCATACAAGTTAAATTATTTATTGTGCTGTAGAAGATATATATCCTGCACCAAGTAAACATCTCTTCCCTTGGTCTCACACAGAAGCTGAAGCTTTAAAACAGTCAGCATCGTCCTTCACCTTTTGGCCTGATTTGCCCCAGTCCTGACCAGATCTGCTGCATTCATCTCTCTAATTGAAGTCTGGACCATTTTTCAGCTTTTGAACTGTTGCTGTATGTGTTAATACTGGCATTCATATCTGCTGACCTCTAGCTCTGAACCTCAGGTGTCACACAGATACCCAAAGTTCCAGAGACTGACCAGGCTGTACACAAACAGATCAGCATCTCAGAATGTGGAGATAGCCATTACAATTCAGGAATACATGTGACTGCTCTAAGAGCTTGAAGGATGAATGGGGATTTCTCAGGGAAATTAGGTGGAAGAGAGGGATCAGGCCTCTGGTAGCCAGAAGTGGGGGGATTCAGGGCAGAGGTGGCATGAGTACAAACATCTCCTAAATTGACCCCTACGGAAGGAGAGAAAGAGGAAAAAATTAAAAATTGCTGGCAAATGTAAAAGATACATCAGTGAATATTGAACTTAGTGACATGTAGTATTCCTACATCTAAAACCTTTGACCAGTGGAGTCCCTTTAAGACTAAAGATTCTGTGTAACCATGGTATCTTGTATTTATTGGAATCCTATGTTGCTTTGATTTTGTTTTCTTTTTTAAATTTTCCCATTATCTCTGGCTACACAGAGTTTCTGGGTTTCTTTAACTACTGGATATTTTCATAGAAATTTCTCTCGAATGGGGACTCTCTACTCTTGGTTGTGGAAAGGTATTTTCTCAGTGGTTCTGATTCTCTTGGTTCAATTGTGAGGCCATTTTACTCCTGATTTTTTTTTTCCACTTATGTGATTATCTCATTTTCTACCTCACTTTGTAATTAAATTTGGGTTGCTCATGAAAAAGTATACATTTTCATGTAACTGATTTGTTCATTGGAAAACTATACTATGACAGACAACAAATGATTATCATTTCAATGGTCAATTAAGACAAAATGGAAACAGGTTATGTAAAATGTCCTGCCCATCCTTAATGGTATTTAAAACATCCCACCCAAATATGAATGGCCTTAAAATTTTATGATTGACAAAAATACATTTTTGGTAAGTAAGTGATGTTGGTGGATTTGCAATTTGACTTTTGATAAATTTATTTTCAACCAATAGATTTTAGACAATGGATTGTGTTCAGCAGTTACAATGGAAGTGCCAGTTTAGAGCCATTTCTCTATAGAATCAAGTTATAAGGAACACCCAATTTATTCTTACCAAAATCACCTGCTGTAAAAATTGTAACCAAATAATATAAAGCCAGCAGTGCATGTGATTTGGTTTGTGTGTTTTCACTGACGTCAAGTTCTCAAGCTTTCTAACACCTTTTGAATCATGGAAATGTCTTTATTTTTGTAATAAATTCCATTTAAGCATAGTTTAAAGTAATATTGTTCAATGTATCCTTTTCCATCCTGGAAATTGTTATCCACACAAGTGATAATAAAATATACGGTTTTCTAAGATAAGTAGATCAATGCAAAAAGACAGCTGCAGGTCTGATACTGCTGAATTAACACTGCGGCCTGGGATCATTACTGAATCTCTCTAGGCATTTGTTCCCTCACCTGACAAAGAAGATAAATAGAAAGATCACTGGCTTTAAACTCCCTAATTAAAGAAAGACGCCATGCTTTTTCAACAGCAATTGAAATCTCAAATGTAAAACTGATATTGCTGAGATGCTGTGACTGGGGACAGTCCTGAGCAACCTTTATTTTGTCCGTCCTCTGGTGAATGTTTTGTGAATCCCCCAGAATGGCTCACCGCAGTGATGCTTTATCATTTTCAATCAGTGCATTCATGTAAGCATGGTGATTGCAAATTAAAATGGATAGACTTTAAATCCCCTTATTTTAGATAAAACCACCCTATCTTGACCTAATATTAGTAGAAGCATGCTTAGCAAAGTAGGAACAAAATCCTCTAGTCTTCTTCTTTTTTTTTTTTTTTTTTCCTGTTTGCTCTTGGTTTGAGTTTGCATCCATTGCACTCAATCTCTGCCTAATTGAGGTACCTCCATGCTAGGCCTAAGTGGACTGTGCTGGCCTCTTTTGACTGTGAAACATGAGCCACATGTATTTATTTTCAAGAAATAGAGTGGCATGTGTGTCCCTAAAGATGACCCCCATTAGGACAGCATATCTCACAAAACAATGCATTTTGAAACCTTAATTTTAAAGAATCTCAGTTACGCAAAAAATAACAGAAATGGTGATTTTTTTTTTTTTTTAGGTTCTCGTAATTTGGAGGAGAAAGGAAGAAATGAACTAAAGAAGGTTAAAATTAGATCGTTAGATATTTGATTATAGATTAACTTTTTTCCAATAATTTTCTTCCCATGTCCTGTGTAAAATATACTCTAAATGAAAGCATAATGTTAGTATTTGATTAATAGTGATTCATGGGGTATCATTTATTCAAACCCAGGGATAGGTACTCAATGTTAGTTTATAATTTCTTTGTATTATCTGGGTGATTTGGTTCTCAAAAGTTTTTGTTAATAATTATACCTGTTGCTGTGGAAATATAACAATTGAACTTCTATGTTAAGACTTTAGAAAAATGGGTGTTATATTCAAATAAAAAGTTAGAATAAATTATACAGTATTTAATAGGAAAATCACATTCTATGTAACTTTCTGCCTTAAAAACTCTTAAAAGTTTTCAGCAATATGAAACTAGTTAAAAGCTACATGTAGGTTTAAAATTGTAAAGCACATCAGGAAATACATTTCCGAAATCTATTCAGTGTTAATTATATTTCAGATTCCTCAGAACAAATCAGGGAACATAGTAAGGTTATCATGTTGCTGAAAACCCTCTTTAATCACTTTCATTCTCAATTATTTACTGAGTGCATTTCAAATGTGAGAAAAGAGGGAGATAGAATCTTTCTCAAATCGTAGAGTTCAATGAGAGGTACTACAACCTTCATTTGTACATAACCTAAGTCTGTAGTAAAAACTAGAATATGATGAGCTTATACCAAAGCAAGTTACTTCTTTTTAAATAAGGATCTTGAGTAGCAATTGACTAGTATCAGAAAATCATAATATCCATTGTGAATCCTAAGTTCATAGCACTATCCAACCCTGACTGAAGACTAGAGTTGAAAGCTAAACTTGAAACAGCCCCTTTGTCTTCTACTGCTTCATTAAAAACTAGTTTGGCCTGCATCTTTGTGAGTTAATTTTATCTTTATATTAAATAAGCACAAAAATTCCAGTGGTTGAGCAAAAGCGACGTTTATTTCTTACTCGTCTAAGAGTCAAGTGCTTGTATGGATGTCATGGATTGAGGTTCCTTCAATCTTGTGGCTCCAAATCCTCTGAGTCGACCAGAGGAGGCACAGACAGTACCGAAGGCTCACCTGCTCGTGGCCAAAATAACCAGCCTGGATGAGTTGGTGCCCAGGATTGTATCACAGAGCAGCCCCTGCTCAGGTGGCAGATTGGGACATGCCCTTCAGCCAGAACCACCAACCCCAGGGAGGAGCCAGGGTTCCTGGGCACCTTTAGTCTACTCTGCTGCTGCCTGACCCAGCTGGTTGTAAATACGGAATCAGGTAACTCCTGATGGAGCCAACTTATATCCTAGAGTGAGAACCGAAGATTGTCAAAATGAGTAATTGCCCTGCTGAGGGAGGTATATGGATTTTGTTGCCTGGGAAGAAATGATATTGATTAAAATCAATAATAACAAATGAGAAAATGTTCAATAAGAATGCTAATCTAAAATGTGAGTGATGGCTTCAGGTTTGATTCTATTTTTATAGGGCTTTTTTTTCTTCATGTTGTTAATTTGACTTATCCTTCTCAATATTTCACTTAGAGTATGTAATATATATTATAGATATGTTAAATGAAATAAATAAAAAGTAATAGTGGAGTATTATGTGAAAAATTAAATTATTTTATCATCAATAATGTGAGCAGAAATTGTGCAGGTATAATTATTGTTACCTATTTACATATTGTTGGGTATATAATTAGAAAAAATGATTTGTGCTGTCCCATTGTAGTTGACAGCCACATTAGAAATATTTCCTGTGTAGACCAGTAACCTTCAAAGCTGTTGTGCAATATGAGAGTTTTAAACTAGTTAGAACTCACAGGGTGGTACTGGACTACAAAAACTACTGATAACATTGTATGGCTCTTTTGAAATCAGTTCCCACAGTAAGGATAGCAAGGATGTGTAGATTTCTAGGGATTAAAATCCTACAACAATTTTTGATAATTGTTTTAATCAGAGTGTCTTTTGGGAAGAGGAATTAGGAAGGCAAATTTTAATAACCCACAGACAGTTGCCATGTTTGTATTTCAGCATATAAAAATATGTCAGAGCTATGCACTTTATTTCACAATGTTTTAATTTTGCTCATTATATTTTATAGTCACAAAACCACATACATATACACATATGTGACACATGAATTAACAACATATATAATAATTGGCACACACTAAATGGCATATAAGTATAGAGAATTTAGAACAAAAACAGAGCCCCGAGATGTTCTCTACCTGTGGAAATCAGGCATTCTCAACGGATTTTTTTACTTTGTGAACTGCTTTGGCCTTTTGTTTTTACATACCATTACCATGGCCACATTAGACATTAATTATCAAAAGTTTAATATTGGTTTTTCTTTCAATTATCAATTAGGATAAAAATAAACTATAACTCCTTTTGAAGATCACGAGGAAGAATTTTATTATAATGGGAAGAAATATTCGTATGTAACTATTTCCATTATATTTAATACAGTGAATTTTCTTGGGTCCTTCTCATTTCACTTTGAACATTTTAATATAAATATTAGAAATAAAATAACTGCTATGAAAACCTACTTACATTTCTTCCTGCAGCATCCGGGTGGTCATAGTTCTCATGTGCTACGACAGCAGAGTTCAGTGATACAAAAAGTGTTCTCATATCTGGAATTGGATAGACAAGTCACCAAAAAGATCTTGGAAGATCTCAATGATGTTACAGCATCTAATGTTAAAATAGAGGGGTAAGTTTTAATTATATTACAATTAAAACTTTAATTATAGTATAATTATGTTAATTATGTTACATTATAATTAAAATAATGACAAATATTAACTTGAATATTCTAATGGTAAACAATATAAATCCCAGTTTTATTAAAATTATTCTATACCTATTTTTTTAACTTGTACTTTATATTATATGGTTATCAATAGAATTGTATTTTTATTAATATAGACATTATGTACTACTACTAAATATTTATGAATAAACCATATGTTTGAATAAAAATGTTATATTACTAATATTAAGTTAGTGATTGATTAAATATTTAATAATTTTAAAATTAAATTCTTTCTAAGTTCTTAATGTCATTTGTATAGAAGTTATTTGTCACATCTCTTGGGCAACAAATAAAGTGATATTCATTAAAGTATTGGCATTTTCTGATAAATTGAGAAAAGAAAGTGAACATTTGGGCATGAATGGATGTTTTCAAGTTGTTAATATCCTTTCATTGTTCACATTATTTAGGCTTTAATTGTGAAGAAATTCTCAATATTTGTGTATATCCTCATTTGCTACATTTAAGGGATTCACAAAATCAACTTTATATTAATATTTATATATAAATATATTATTTGCTGGTCATTCATATTATTGTCAAGAAGAATATTTTAATCGAAAATTCGTGGCCTGTTTTCTATAGAATGCTGACAATTATTAATACAATTGATTTTAAAATTTCATAGTAGTGTATTACATTTCAAATACTTTATTTACATAATTCTGCAGTGCAAACTTTTTTCTCAAGCTTTTTTCTGCATCTTCCCTTAAGAGTTAATAAAATATTTCATGATCTTTCCCTTAATTCATTTTTTTGTACTTTATCCTTTTTATAATAACAGCTTTATTGAGGAAAAATTCATATGCCATAAAATTCAACCTTCTAAAGTATACAAATCAATCTTTTTTGTTTATTCACAAAGCTGTGCAACCCTCATTACTATCTAATATCAGAATTATTTTCACCACCCCAAAAAGAAACCCATACCCATTAGCAGTCAGTTCCCAGATCCACTTCCCCCAGCCACTGGCAGATACAAATCAACTGTCTACCCTATAGAATTGCCTATTATGGATATTTCATACAAATGGAATCACACAATATGTGACCCTTTTTGTGTGACTTCTTTCGCTTAGCATGTTTTCATGGTTCATTCCTGTTGTAGCACGTATCAGTATTTGATTCCATTTTATGCCTGAATAATAGTCCATCAGATGTTTATCTATTCTTCAGTTGATGGACATCCTTTTCTTAATTCTTATCAGAAAAATCAGGCAAATAAACTCTACTATGCAATTGATAAAATGGTAATCATACAATAGTTTTATAAACTTGGTTGGCAAATTGGTCAGGATCAATAAAATAGTGTAATACTGGATGTTAATAAAAATATAATCATGCATGAGTTAGAAGTGACAATAGCAATCTGCTGGCCAAGCTATGTCCACCAGCACAGGCTTCAACAGGGTGTGTCAAGTTTTACTTATTCATCAGTAGACATTGATATGTGAGATCCACTCAGTAGCAACAATAAATGGACCCCACCTGCCCTAAGGAATTACTTATCATCTAGCTTTGTATAGCCTAAGGGTAGTCCAGTCATAAAATTAGGTTGTTTTATTTACATATATTTGGTGGCTCTGCCAAAGCGGAGTCATTGTTCTGTAGTATGAGTAAGCACAGCTTGAAGAGCTGCTGGATGTCACACTCTGAGATAGAGTTTAAAATGATTTTTCTTCTTTATGTGCCTGGGACATGTAAATCCACACATGTTCACATGAATGAATCGATCATGGATGTCTTAGAGAAAATAAGCACTTTCCTGGTGGTCTACAAAATGAGCTGCAGTAGATTTCTAGCATCTTTTTCTTTACATTAGAGAAATTATGGGTTTACAGAAAATCATGCATAAAATACAGGATTCCCACACCCTACCCCACCACCAACACCCTGCATTGTTGTTGATCATAGTTGCAACTGATGATAGTACATTTTTACAACTCTATTAATTAAAGTCCATGGTTTAACTTAGGGCTCACTGTTGGTGTACTGTATTTCCATAGATTTTTTTAAGATTTAAAAAACTTTTATTCTGTTACCATATATTCATTTCCCCTTTTAATCATATTCAGATTAAAATGCTGTTAACTGCATTCACAATGTTGTGCTACCATCACCACCATCTGTTACCAAAACATTTCCACCATTCCAAACAGGTTCCCTGTACATTTTAAGCCTTAACTTTCCATTCCCTATCCCCACCCCATCCCCTGGTAACCTATATTCTAGATTCTGACTCTATGAGTTTGCTTATTCTAATTGTTTCAAATCAGTAAGATCATAGAGTATTTGTCCTTTGTGTCTGGCTTATTTCTCTCAAGATGAAGTCAAGATTCATCCATGTATTAGTTAGGGTTCTCTAGGGAAACAGAATCAACAAGAGATATCTGTAAATAGAAGATTTTATAAAAGTGTCTCATGCAACTGTGGGGATGCACGAGTCCAGATTCCATAGGGCAGGCAGCAGACTGGCAACTCTGATGTAGGTGTTCGATTAACTCCTCAGGAAACACTTCGCGGGCTAGCTGAAGAAGAAGTAAAGGTCCTCTCTCTTTCTCCCTTAAAAGTCTTCAACTGATTGGCTTAAATCCAGCTGACTGAATTCTCATTGAGGAAGACACACCCTTTGTTGATGTAATCAGTCATAGGTATAGTCAATTGACTGAGGATTTGATAAACCAGCCTTCTGGTTTATTAACCAGTCACAAATGTCCTTGCACTAACTGTTAGGCCAGTGCTTGCTTGACCAGACACCTGGGTACCATCACCTGGCCAAGCTGACCCATGAACCTAACCATCTGAATCCATGTATCAGAACTTCGTTCCTTTTAATGGCTGAATAATTTCCATTGTAGGTATATATCACCTTTTATTTTTCCATTCATCGGTTGATGGATACTTGGGTTTCTTTCATCTTTTGGCAGTTGTGAATAATGCCGTTATAAATATCAGTGTGCAAATATCTGTTCGAGTCCCTGCTTTCAGTTCTTTCGGGTGTATTCCTAGTAGCAGGATTGCAGGTCATATGGTAGTTCTGTACTCAGCTTTCTGAGGAAATGCCAGACTGTCTCTCAGAGTGGCTGCACTATTTTACATTGCTACTAGCAATGAATGAGTGTTCCTAATTCTCAACATCCTCTCCAACACTTGTTATTTTCCATTTTTTAAATAGCAGCCATTCTAATGTTTGTGAAATGGTGCTCACTGTGGTTTTGCTTTGCACAATCAAATTAGCCCTGATGGATAATGACGTTGAACATCTTTTCATGTGCTTTCTGGTCACCTGTTTATCTTCTTTGGAAAGACGTCTGTCCAAGTCTTTTGCCTGTTTTTAAATTTTGGTTGTTTGTCTTTTTGTTGTTAAGTTGAAGGATTTCTTTAAGTGTACTGGATATTAATTTTTATTGGATATGTGGTTTCCAAATATTTTTTTCTCATTATGTAGGTTGTCTTTTTACTTCCATGATAAAGTCCTTTGAAGTGCAAAAGTTATACATTTTGATGAGATCCCACTCATCTATTTTTTCTTTTATTGCTTGTTCTTTGGGTGTAAAGTCTAAGAAACCATTGCCTAATATATAGTCTTGAAGATGCTTCCCTATGTTTTCTTCTAGTAGTTTTATAGTTCTGGTTCTTATATTAAGGTCTTTGACCATTTTGTGTGACTTTTGTATATTGTGTGGGGTAGGGGTCCTCCTTTTTTTTGTAAATGGAGATCCAGTTTTCCCAGCACCATTTGTTGAAGAAATTGTTTTTTCCCAATTGAGTGGTCTTTGCCACCTTTTAAAAATCCATTGGCCTTAGATATGAGGGTTGATTTCTGAGCTCTCAGTTCTATTCCACTGGTCCATATGTCTGTCATTGTGCCAGTACCATGCTGTTTTGATTACTGTGGCTTTGTAATAAGTTATAAGATTGGAACTTGTAATTCTCCAGCTTCATTCTTGTTTTTCAAGGTGGCCTTAGCTCTTTGAGGCCCTTTGTAGTTCCATGTAAATTTGATGATTGGCTTTTCCATTTTTACAAAGAAGGTTGTTGGAATTTTGATTGGAATTTCATTGAATCTAAAAATTGCTTTCGGTAATATTAACATCTTAATGATATTTAGTCTTCAATTTATGAACATGGAATGCCATTCCATTTATTTAGGTCTTTGATTTCTTCTGGCAATGTTTTGTAGTTTACATCCTTGGTTAGATTTATTCCTAGATATTTGATTCTTTTCATTGTGATCGTGAATGGAATTTTTTTCTATTTCTTCTTCTGATTGTTTGTTGCTTGTGTATAGAAACTCTACTGATTTTGGGGTGTTGATCGTGTACCCCACCACTTTGCTGAATTCATTTATTAGCTCTAGGAGCTCTGTTGTGGATTTTTCCAGATTTTCTGTACATAGGATCATATCTTCTGCAAATAGGGAAAGTTTTACTTCTTTCTTTCCAGTTTTGATGCTTTTATTTTATTTTATTTTTTTTCTTGTCTAATCATTCTGGCGAGAACTTTCAGTACAATGTTGAATAACAGCGGTGACACTGGGCATCCTTGTTCTTGTTCCTGATCTTAGAGAGAAAGCTTTCAGTCTTTCCCTATTAAGTAGGATGTGGGGCTTTGTATATATGCCCTTTATCATGTTGAGCAAATTTCCTTTCATTCCTAGTGTTCTAAGTGTTTTTATCAAGAAAGGATGCTGTATTTTGTCAAATGCCTTTTCTGCATCAATTGAGGTGATCATGTGGTTTTTTCCTTTATTCTATTAATGTGGTGTATTACATTAATTGATTTTCTTATGTTGAACTGACCTTGCATACCAGGGATAAATCCCACTTGATCATGGTGTATAATTCTTTTAATATGCTCTTAGATTCAGTTTTCTAGTATTTTGTTTAGGATTTTGCATCTATATTCCTAAGAGAGATTTGTCTGTAGTTTTCTTGTGGCATCTATCTGGGTTTGGTATGAGGGTGATGTTGACCTCGTAGAATTTTTTGGAAGAGTTTGAGCAGAACTGGAGTTAAGTCTTCTTGTAATGTTTGGTAGAATTCCCCTGTAAAGTCATCTGGTCCTGGGTTGTTTTTTTCGGGGGGGGGGTGGTGGTGGTGGTGCGGAGGATTTGATTCCTGAGTCAGTCTCTTCCTTAGTAATATGTTTGCTGAGATCTTCTCTTTCTTCTTGGTAGTTTGTGTGTTTCCAAAAATTTGTCCATTTCATCTAGGTTATCTAATTTATTGGCATACAGTTCATAGTATCCTCTTATAGTCCTTATTATTTCAGTGGGGTTGGTAGTAATGTCCCCCTTTTCTTTTCTGATTTTTGTTGTTTGTATCCTCTCTCTTCTTTGTTAGTCTAGCTAAAGGTTTGTCGATTTTACTGATCTTTTCAAAGAACCAATTTTTGGTTTTGTTGATTCTGTTTTTTTTTTCTATTTTCTTTATCTCCTCTCTGATCTTTGCTATTTCCTTCCTTTTGCACACTCTGGGTTTAGTTTGCTCTTCTTTTTCTAGTTCTTCCAGTTTTGAGGTTAGGTCTCTGATTTGAGGTCTTTCTTCTTTTTTAATGTAAGTGTTTAGAGCTATAAATTTATTACCTGTTTTGCTACCCTCCCCTTCTTCGTCATTTGTTGATACTTGATCTTGGATGACTCACTCAGGTGGGGTCAGTTGGCCCCAGATGTTGTTTCTTGCTGTTCTCAGAAATACCTTTCCCCTTGGGGCCTGACCACTTCTTGGAATTTGTCCTTTGCTCATCAGCCAGCCACGAACCTAATTCTAATCCTGCCTTGACTTCCCACTCAGAAAGTTCTAGCTCCTTAATGTGGGTAGCCCCAGGTAAGATGTCTGTGCAGGATAGGCCCTCCTGAACTTGATTAACTGTGCTTGCTCAAGGGCTTCTTCATGGTATCTTCTCTCCCTTCTCAGGTCCCTGCTGTAGTCTGTGTCAGCACGTTTGAGTCCTAGAGCTCCCTACTCTGCCATCTTCCCCAGAAGTCCCCTCTATTATCTTTTGATATCAAAATTTGATAATTCAAATTTAATAGAAGCAATAGCAGAACAGTCCAATGTACCATTTCTGTGCTAAAGGCAACATCCACAGGCTTTTATTAATATCTTTCCTTGTTGTTCTTCTCCTTAAGAAAAATACAGGAATTAGAGAGGAAAGTCTGGGAAATGGAAAGAAGGTGTGCCCTCCTGGAGGAGAACAGAGCCCTCAGAACCCAGACATGCATGGACAAAATTTGTGTGGTCAAGATTCATTGTAAGCCATGAAAAGAGTTTTTTCTAGAAGAGTCAGCCCACTGTGCCCAGGTGAGAATGACTCACATAGTCAACCTAGGGACCCAAAGTGTGTCAAATGAATGTGATCGCAAATACACTCACACACACTCTCTTCTGTGGACCCAATGTGCACACTCTCATTTCACTGTTACATCACACACAGTTAAAACATTTCTTTTTAGACTAATCACCAAAGACGGTTTTTCTGAATGGAAGTTCTTTTTCCGTGCCATGAATGTTTTTTTGCAAAATGCTTTTCATGGTAGAAATTTCTATTTCACATTAGTTTCACTTCGTTTTTGGAATGTTCCCAAATGTTCCATAGAGTAGCCTTTCCAACTTCCTGGCCTTCTTTCTCCACACTGGCATTTGGCAGTGAAGGAGGTTCAGCATTTGCCAGCCCTAAGCCCTGTGGGGCTGACGTTTAAGCAGTTTCTGGGACTGAGATGGTTGATATGGCAGTGAGTGTGAGTGGGTGTGAGTGTGGGGAGGAAGGGAGGGTGAGAAGGGAGGAAAGTGACATCTATCCTTGCTGGAGAGAGAGTAGAAATCAGGAGACACTGGGATGGGAGTGGCCCTAAAGGGAATGGCCAGAAGCTCTTCCCTTTGCCGAAGTCCTGGAGGCCACCAGCCCACTCCCCTTTCCTCCCCAGTCAGGCTCATGCGGGTCCATTATTTTCTGACAGATTTTTCTTCTCCTTCTCTTTCTACCCTAGACCCAGTGTCAAGAGCAGATACCACCATGGCCCCAACCGATGGACTACCCATATTTTAAACTGAACTGTGTGTACATGTATAAATAAAAATATTTAAGAAATTTATACATGGAATCTTGTGTTTGTAGTTCTATATGACTGCATTAGGATGGAAAATGCAGGCAATTGAGAGGACTAGTTATTCCACTCTTGAAAAGCCCCAGGGAAATCCAACAACACATAGGCATGCTTGGGTTGGAGGAAAATGATTATTTTGGAGTAGGGATTGCACAGTTGGGCTTGGGTTTGTTGATTCTGCTGGGAGAATCATGTATGGAACATGCCTGAAAATGTTGAGCCACTTTTGGGTTAGAGAATCCTAGAGTTGGGGGTAAGGAGGGCAAAGCCTTTTGAGACTCTAGGTGCTGCTCAGGGACTCTTTGGTCCCTGTTAAAAATTCTTCCAGGTATTCTTTTTTTTTTTTTTTTTTTTTTTTTTAATCTTCATTTTATTGAGATATATTCACATACCACGCAGTCATACAAAACAAATCGTATATTCGATTGTTCATAGTACCATTACATAGTTGTACATTCATCACCTAAATCAATCCCTGACACCTTCATTAGCACACACACAAAAATAACAAGAATAATAATTAAAGTGAAAAAGAGCAATTGAAGTAAAAAAGAACACTGGGTACCTCTGTCTGTTTGTTTCCTTCCCCTATTTTTCTACTCATCCATCCATAAACTAGACAAAGTGGAGTGTGGTCCTTATGGCTTTCCCAATCCCATTGTCACCCCTCATAAGCTACATTTTTATACAACTGTCTTCGAGTCCAGGTATTCTTTTATGCATTCTGAAACCACAGGTAATTCCATGTGTACCCCTGGGGCTAATGATGGGGAGCTGGGATGTCATGGATGTGCCAAATGGAGAGTGAGTATTCTGTGGGAATACCGCATGGCTCACCATGTGTGACCACTGTTCACCTGTGCTTCTTGGGACTTCTGGGGAGTGTTTTGGTTTGCTAAAGCCGACAAAAGGCAATATACCAGACATGGGTTGGCTTTTACAATGGGAATTTATTAACTTACAAGGTTACAATCCTGAGGCCATGAAAATGTCCAAATCAAAGCATCAACAGGTGATGCTTTCTCCCCAAAGACCAGCTACCAGTGATCCCCAGCTCCTCTGTCACATGGCCAGGCACATGGCGATGTTTGCTTGTCTCTCCCTTCTCTCCTGGGTTTCATTGCCTTCAGCTTCTGGCTTTTTCTCTCAGTTTCTCTGGGGCTTTTAACAGTGTCTTGTCTCTTGTCTTTTAAGCTCTTATAAATGCTCTAGTAAGAGGATTAATACCCATCTTGAATGAGGTGGGTCATATCTCAATTGAAATAACCTAATCAAAATGTCCCACCTATGATGGGTCTACACCCACAAGAATGGATTAGCTGATCTTTTCTGAATATGATCTTTAATGGGATACATACAGCTTCAAACTCTCACAGGGAGGAACTGTGGGCTTTCTGTTCACAGGAGCCCAGAGTGGAGGGTTAAGAGTCAGGAGTGGGGTCAGCTTTCTCTCTATTTTAAGATGAGGACAGGCAGATGGACATCCTACCCTCACTCTCTGGCCCAGGGTGGCAGGGGAAGAGCTTGGGGTTCTTGATCCTTCACCCTAAAGCTGTCTCCTTCATTCTCTGGACCAATAAAGCAGCAGCAGCTGAGAAAGCAAAGGCTACGCTTCTCGTGTCCACTTCTGCCAGAGAACAGGACAGGCTGTCAAAAGGCCTGGATCTTAGTTCTAGATCCAACTCTCCTCTTTGATTAATCATATTATTTTTTGCATTCTTTTTTCACCTATGAATTTTGGGTAGCAATATCACCGTATGTTCTTTTCAGGGCGTATACATGGAGGAAATCAACTTTGCTGGTCTCAGAAAATGATGCATTTTCTCTATTTTCTGCCAGCAACCATTGATCCAATGCTCTTTGGTATTTGTTTCTCCTAATTTCTCATCTCCAAATTTTTCAACCTTGGGGATTTTGTGTCCACTAATCCCTGCCTAGAGACTTTTGACATAAAATTTTTTTTTTAATATCATTGCTCATTTAATCTTGTGTTCAATTATACAAAACCATTATGAATTCTTTATATTTCTAATAAGAATGAAACATAACAATTAGAAAGAGGTTTTAACTTGTATCACATACATGAGAAAATACCATCCATTTTTCTATTAAATCATTGTTTTGAAAGTCGTTCTTTCCCTTTCCTTTTCAGTGCTAATATACAATATGATCTATAGTCATTGGAGAAGGTTACATACAGTGTTTCAGTTTGCTAAAGCTACTGGAATGCAATGTACCAGAAATACGTTGGCTTTTACAACAGGGATTTATTAACTTAAAATTTATGGTTCTTAGGCCATGAAAATGTTCAACTCCAGGCATCAACAGGACGACCTGGATTCTGAAGACAGGCTGCTGGCATCCGGGACACCTCTGTCACATGGGAAGGCAGGTGGCAGGTGTCTGCTGCTCTGTCACTCCTGGGTTTCATTGCTTTCAGCTTCTGGTTCCAGTGGCCTCCTCTCTGAGCTTCTGTGGGTTCTCTTTTAGCTTCTCTGGGGCTTTTCTCTATGAGCCTCTCTTAATTTCACCTCTCAGCTTCTCTGACCTCTCTGGGCTTTTCTATGTGTCCTTTACCCTCTCATAAAGGACTCTAGTGAAAGGATTCAGACCCACCTTGACTGGGGTGGGTCACATCTCAATTGAAATAACCTAACCAAAAGGTTCCACCCACAAGAGATTTACATCTGCAGGAATGGAGCAAAAGAACATGACCTTTTCTGGGGTACATAACAGCTTCAAACAACCACATACAGCATAGTATCTATCAATGATTTTGCAACTAAATTTTGACTTAAGTATAAAATCAAAATCACACAACCATCTGCAAAATGCCCAAACACTAATTACAAAGCACCTGAAATTATTTTAAAGAGCCAGGATGATCTATTAAAAGCATTTCTATTAGTATAGACTTTATGATGATATTTTTCAAAATATCTTTTTAGGTTATAATGTCTCATGAAAACAAAGGGTTTACAACAAAAAATTATAATATGAAAAAATCTCTTAGCCATGCTGACATGATCCTGATTATTTCTGTCCCTGACTAGAAACTCTGGTGTATATATATATATGTATATATTTATGTTTATATGTATATATATATAATACATGTATTTCAATGTCAACAGAAGTAACAACCAATACAATAATTAGCTCATAATCAAATTTCATATATATGTAGAGAATTTAGAACAAAAATTGAGCACTAAGAGGATCATGACCTCATGATATCAGCAATTCTGATTGGATTTCCTCTTTTGGGACACTTTGGGTTCTTCTTGAAAGCAAGGCCATTGTCATGGCCATATGGGTCTCTAATTTTCAACTTTTTTTTTTCATGCAACAAATAGAGGATCCACTATGTGCTAAGCACTCATCCAAATCTCCACCCCCATAGAGCTTATATTCTAACAATACAGTGTCATTAACTGAGACAGGGAAGGTGGAGGCTCTGGGAGATACAAATTTTAGTTTGGGAATATGGACAATACTCAGGTGGAGTTTTTCAGTCATAAACTTATAGCCATATTATCATATCGTGTGCTGTGCTTTCTAAAGCATTTCACATGCAATTCCAATTAAATATTTACAACTTTGTAGAGCAAAGAGGTATCAGTTGACCTGATGGGATAAAACTAAGGCTCAGATATTTGAAGTGACTTGCTCAGAGTCACTGAGCCAGTTGGTGTCAGAGGCAGGATTTCAATCCTAGGCTTCTGACAACTAACCTAGGAGTGCCCCCTCTACTTCTGCTCAATCTCTCTTAGTGCAAACCTTCACTACAGGCACAAATGACATGATGAAAGCAAAGGAAACCTTGTCTGGCATGCTGATGCCATTTTCACCCTCAAAGTGCTTCTCCAGCTGCCATCCCAGCTGTTCCTCACAGCCCTGGTTGCTATTCCATGGCGTTCATTTGGGCTTGCTAAGTGTGGATTAACTGTAGAGCCACCCGATCCCTGCCACCAGCTGCAAGATACGTGATTGCTCTGATTGTGATAGTAGTGATTTTTCCCTTTTCCTTTTCTTTTAAAATAATCTTTATTTAAAAGCACTCTATATGAACCAACTGAAAACTCTCCTTTCTCTCCTACCCAGGTTCCCTGATAACTTCTGATTTACTTTTTGTCTCTGCAAAGTTGCTATTTTTAGATGTGTCATGTAATTGACATCAAGCAATATTTGTCCTTAGGTGCCTTATTTCACTAAGAATAATGTTTTTCAGGTTCTTCCATGTTTCATTCCTTCTTATCACTGAATTATATTCCATTGTATGTATGTACCACATTTTGTTCATCCATTCATTTGTTGATGGACACTTCGGTTGTTTCCACCTTTTGGCCATTGTGAATAATGCTGCCATAAACACTGGTGTTCAAATATCTATTTGAGATCCTGCTTTCACTTTCTTTGGGTATATGCCTGGGCCCGGAATTTGTGGGTCATATGGTAATTCTGTATTTAACTTTTTAAGGAACTGCCATCTCGCTTTCCACCATGGTTGCACACATTCCCATCAACAATACACTCGAGTTTCGACTTCTCCTAATTCTTGTCAACACTTGTTATTTTCCGTTTTTAAAAAAATAATGGCCATACTTGTGGATATGAAATGGTGTCTCATTATGGTTTTCATTCTCATTTGCGTTTGTCTTGTTTGGAGTTCATTGAGCTTCTTGGATGTGTGGGTTTTTCATTTAATTTGGGAAGTTTTCAGCCATTATTTCTTCAAATATTCTTCCTGCCTCTTTCTATTTTTCTTCACCATCTGGGGTTCCCACAACGAGTATGTTTGTATGTTTAATGGTGCCCTCCAGATGTCTCAGGCTCTCTCTACTTTTCTTCATTCTTTTTTCTTTCTGCTCCTCTGACTGAATGATTTCAATTGTATTATTTCATGTTCACTGATTCCTTCTTCTGCCAGCTCCAATCTGCTGCTGAACCCCTCTAGGGAAGTTTTTATTTCTATTATGGTGGTCTTCAGCTCTGTTCCATTCCTTTTCAAGATTTCTATCTCTGTATATTCTCTTTGCGTTTATCTAACATTTTTCTCATTTCTTTTAGTTCTTTGTCTATGTGTTCCTTTAGCTCTTTGAGCATATCTAGGAAAAATGTTTAAAAGTCTTTGTCTGGTATGTCCAAGGGCTGGTTGTCCTTGTTCATGGTTTCTAATGCTTTATCCTATTTCTTTGCATGGATGATTATTTGCTGTTTCTCTGTATGTTTTGTAATATGTTGTTGCAACCTGGATTGTGATATTTTAATGTGTTATCTCTGGAATTTAGATACTGAAGTATCTGTTCCTTAAACTTTTATCCAGCTGGTGTTATGGCAGAGATTTCTTTGAATGCCAGGATCTTACAAAAAAACAAAAAAACAGAAAGAAAACACCTTTCCCAGTGTTTTCAAAGTGGCCTATGAGAGTTCTCTCCTTCAGTGCTCAGCTTTCCTACCAATAATTGTAGAGAACAGTCTGGGGCAAAAGCATGGGATCCTCCCCAGTCTTTTCTGTATATGTGTCTTGTACTGGGCACGCACACATGGCTCTAGGAATTCCCGTTTACATGTATCTGAATGTTCCCTTTTCCCGGGAAACCTTGCTGCCTCATGGTCTCATGCACCATGCTGTATGTTCCCTAGTCACCAATCTCCTGCTCCAAGGTGTTGCAATTTGACTGTTCTCTTACAGTGCTCCTTAGGAGAGCTTTGTGAGCCACCTCTGGGTGCAGGACAAGTTCTGGAATGGCAAGCCCATGATGAGGGTCCTGACTCAGTCCCTCAGTCTGCTACCAGACAGATCAGCACAGACAAATATGCACCCAGTATGTGCACGAGGGTTACTGTGCCCCCTCTGGAACCGGGACCAGGGAGCTGCACTAGAAGCACAACCCACTGTGGTGATGGGGGAAGGGCCAGAAAAGGAGCCATGAGATCCTACCATTTTTTAAGTTGCCTTTTTCTTGATTTTGCACTCACCCAGGTGCTGCAATTCTTAACGGTCTCCCAGAGCTTTGAGAAAGATGGTTCTGCCAGATCTTGTTTGATGTTTAAAATTTCTATGGGGTGAGGGGGTAGAACACTGGATCATCTTACTTCACTATCTCGATCCAGGGGTAGGTTTTATGAGGCCCCAGACTATTCATTTACATTTCTTACTATTGTTAGAATATTTAGAACACTTCAGACTTCATAATTGCAAGCAGTGTTTATCTTAGACAAAATAACAGAATATTTATGATCAAGATAGATACATTTATATCTTGTGTATTATATGCTAGGGTCTATTAAGAAAGGGCTATAAGAGATTATTCCTTAGTGATGGATGATGAAGTGCATGTTAGGAAGAATGCAAAACCAGAAGAAGACGTAATATGACATAAAAGCATGATAAAGGAAGTTGGAAAGTCTGTTTACTATTATGTTGGTCTGAGTGGTTCCCTGATCCTTTTCTTTCAACCATCAGGCTAATTCCAGATTTTGTTTATCTGGTTACTTTTGTGATTTTTATCTCATTTTTCTACTTCAGTTTGTAAATCAATTTGAAATAAAAATGTCAAAGCATACATTAACTAGTGAATATTAATTAAATAGAAACTAAAACACCCTGATAGCAAATGGATCATTTTAATGGGTCAATTAAACCAAATGGACACTGATCAGTAAAAACATCCTAGTTAAACTTAAATTGTGTTAAAAACCATTCAATTCAAATAGTAATGTCCTTAAAATTTACTTCTGATTCACACAAAAATATGTTCTTGTTAAATTATTGATGTTGGTGAATGTGGAAGCTTACTGTATTTGGGAAATTGAATTTTGACAAATGATTTTCAGTGAATTGATTATAGACAACATCTTGTATCCAGCAGTTATGATGGAATTGAGATTCTAGAGAAATGGTGCTGACATATACTTCTTTATAGAATTAAATTATTATAAGGACCTCCTTATATGTTCTTATTATCAAAATCATCATCTGCAAAATTCAGAAGCAAATTAAAGCTAGCAATGTATGTGATTTGATTGGTCTATTTTACCTGAACTTTAGTTTCTGTGTAGCTTCCTAATACCCTGTGAAGCCATGGACCTTGCTTGTGGTGGTCCTACACTCCATTTAGGGATAGTTTAAGGTGACATTTTCCATGTGTCATCATTTCCTGGAAACCACTATTTACAAATGTACATATAAATGTTTCTAAGATGAGTAGATCATGCAAAAAGACTTAATTCCAGGCCTGGTTATGCTTCATATTGAGCACTGTTGCTTGGGGATAAGTACTGAACCACTTGTGCATTTGTTCCTTCACCCGACAAGGACAGAAAAGGATGACATCAACAGCTCTAAAATTCCTGCTGTAAAGACCAGGGAGCCCTTGCCGTGCCAATTAAACAGGAACATAAATCCAATATGTCACACTGATCAAGGCAGAGGCTGATGGGAGGTGTGTGGAAGCCCTGGACCCCTAGCCATGGCTGCCCATTCTCCAAAGAATTATCTCTGAAACCCACAGAATTAGCTCTCAGTAGTAATGCTTTGTCATTTTTCAAACCATGTGCTTATTTAAATCAGTGATTGTAAAGAAAATGGGCCACAAAAACATTTTTATTTTTCGAATTAGAGATAAAACCATCCCACCTTAATCTAACATCAGCAGAAGGATGCTTGCCAAAGATGGCACAAAAATCTTCTAGCCTTATCTTTTTTCTGTTTAAATGTTTTATGTTCTACCTATGTTCTTGATTCTCGTGTGCTCTTGTTAAATGTTTAGCTGCTTGAGAATCCTTCAAGCTAAGCCTAAGTGGCCTGTGCTTGCCTTTTTGATGGTGACATGATAGGCATCATTTCAAGAAATAGGGTGGAATGAGGTGTCCTTAATGATTATACCTCATTTAGAACATTATTTCTCATAAACTGTACATATCTAAACCATGCTTTAATTTTAAAGATTTCATTTTATTCAAAGTAGTAACAGAAGTATCATTTTTTTCCTTTTTTTAAGGTTCTCATGATTTGGAGGTGACAGGAAGAAATGACACCTGTTACAAATTAGATCATTAGAGAAATTTGATTATTAATTTTTCAAAAGTTTTCAGAAATTTTCTTATATAGCATGTTTAAAACACTGTAACCATGAGCACAATATTACTATTTAATTATTTTTTATAGTGATTATGGGCTATTACTTTTTAAAACCAAGGATATGCAGACAACATTAGCCTAAAAGTTATCCTTCTCTGGTGTTTTGATCCATGAATATTTGCTCATAGTTATATCTGTTACTTTGGAAATTTAACAATGAAACTGCTATGTCTTCTTTGAAAGTCTGTTTGAAAAATAAATATAGTATGGAAATCAAAGACTGGAAGAAATGACAGAGTATTTAATAGAAAAATCTTATATATGATCCTTGCAGATTTAAAAATTCTTAAGTCTTCAAAGATATCTTTGATACATTTATTTGTTTCTTTTTTTCTGCAATATGAAATCTAGCTTGGTTATATGTAGTTTTTACATGGAATTTAAAAATCATAAGCACATCAGGAAATGAATTTCTGAAATTTCCTATTCAATATCTGTCTCAAAATTTTCAGAAAAAATGAGGAAAGAGAGCAAGATCATTATGTTTGTGAAAACTGTCTTTGATCTTTGAATTTTCTTGCTATAAGTGCTTTTCAAGTAGGAAAATATAGGGAGATAGCAGGACCTTTCTCAAATATTAGGTTTTAATCAGAGGTATTATAAACTTCATTTGTGCATATACAAAGTATGAAGTAAATGCTAGAGAATGATGAGTTTTCATCAGGACAAATATCTCTTCTTTTCATAAGGATCTTGAATAGGAATTGACTAGTATCATGACAACAACAGTCATCAATAATCAAGTGTTTATAACATAGTCCAATACTACAAATACTCTCTGAATATTGGAGTTGAACATTTGACTTGAAATGGCTACTGTCTTCTACTGTTTTCTTCACCCAAAAATAATAGGCCTGTGCACTGGTTTGTATGTATTATGTCCCTCAGAAAAAACTATGTTCTTTGATGCAATCTTGTGGGGGCACACATATTAGTGTCGATTAGGTTGGAACCTATTGTTTCAGTTTTTCCATGGAGATATGATCCAATCAACTGTGGGTGAGACCTTTCATTGGATTATTTCTATGGAGGTGTTGCCCCACCCATTTAGGGTGGGTCTTTATTGGATCACTGGAGTACTTTAAAAAGAGCCACATAGGCCCAGATGCAGAGCAGCTGTGAGTGACATTTTGGAGGAGCTGCAGCTTACAGAGACATTTTAGAGAACGCAACCCAGGAGTAAGCAGATGCTTGGAGAGGAACATCCTGGGAGAATGTCATTTTGAAACCAGAACTCCAGACCAGACATGCCAGCCACATGCCTTCCCAGCTAACAGAGGTTTTCTGGATGCCGTTGGCCATCCTCCAGTGGAGATACCCAATAGTTAATGCCTTAGCTTGGACACTTTATGGCCTTAAGACTGTAACTGTGTAATCAAATAAACCCCTTTTGTAAAAGCCAATCCATTTCTGGTGTTTTGAATAACGGCAGCATTAGCAAACCAGAACAGCCTGTATCTTTGTTAAGCAGGTATCTGTTGTATTAAATAAACCCCCAAATTCTAGTGACTGAGTAAAATACATGCTCATTCCTTGCTCATAGGAGAGTCACATATCTGTTCATGTCATGGGGGCAGCTTCCTTCTGGTGATGATTCTGGGATGGAGGTGCCGTCAGTGTTTTGGCTCCAATATCCTGTGGGAACTCTGAGTCAGCTGAAGGAGGTGCACATGGTACCAAGGCTCAACTGTGTGGAAAAATAGCCAGCTTGGATGAGTTGGGGTCCAAGATCTGATCACAGAGCAGCACCTGCACTTGTGGCAGATAGGGACACATGGTATTTCGTGGGGTATCTGCCTTTCAGCCACAATGACTGACCCTACAGGGGAGCCAGGACGCCTGGCAGCATGCAGCCCTCTCTGCAACTGCCTGACTCGGCTGGCTTGAAGATACTAAATCAGGGGATCCCTGAGGGAGCCATCCTATATCCTAGAGGGAGTGCGGAAACACTGTCACTATGAGTGATCAGTGATAGTCTTGCTGAGGAAAGGTTAGGAATTTTATTGCTTGGGAAGAAGGAATATTAATTAAAATAACAATAATAAGTGAGAGAGTCTTCAATTAGAACACTAATTTAAAATGTGAGTAATGGCTGTATTAGTCAGGGTTCTCTAGGGAAACAGAACCAAGAGGAGATATCTATAAAATGAGATATTACAAAGGTGTCTCACACTACTGTGGGGATGCACAAGTCAAAATTCTGTAGGGCGGGACTGACGAGTCCCAATTCCATAGGGCAGGCCGCGAGCTGGCGACTCTGATGAAGGTCTTCAATGAACTTCCCAGGAGAGGCTTCAACTGATTGGATTAAATCCAACTATTTGAATTCTCTCATTGAGGAAGATATTCCCTTAGTTGAGCATAGATGTAATCAGCCACAGATGCAATCAATTGACTGATGATTTAATAAACTAGCCTTCTGGTTTATTAACCAGCCATGAAACGGCTTTGCAGTAATGGTTAGGCCAGTGTTTACATGACCAGATGGCTGGGCACCATCACCTGGCCAAGCTGACACATGAACCTAACCATCACAATGGCTAGAGGACTGTTTCTATTTCTTTTTGTTGCATAAGTTTTTCTTTGGTTTTAATCCATGTAAATATTTCTCTCAGAATGTGTGTGTGTGTCTGTGTGTGTGTATATATATAGGAGTATAGAAGTACAATTAGCTTATTATGTTTTTACTTTTGTTGGATACATAGCTTAAAAATTATTTATATAATTCCATTGTAGACTTTAGTCACATTAGTAATACTTTCATGCATGTAAGGTCAAGGTTGCCTGGCAATCTAACTCCTTTGTGTTCTGTAGAGTTCATAATGTGGAGCTGGACTTGGCAAGGTTGTCTTGCTTTTTTGAAATCAGTTCCCAGCATAAGGATGGTGTAAGTCTGACCTATATTGATTTAAAGAGTGCAAATTCCCTTACCAGTGTTTGGTTTCAATTGTTTGAATCAGAGGGTCTTTTGGGAAAAGGAATTAGGAAGGTATCTTTAATAACCCACAGACAATTGCAGTGAAACATTTCAGAGCTGTCCATTTACTTTTTTTTTTTTAATCATCATTTTATTGAGATATATTCACATACCACGCAGTCATACAAAACAAATCGTACTTTCGATTGTTTACAGTACCATTACATAGTTGTACATTAATCACCTAAATCAATCCCTGACACCTTCATTAGCACCCACACAAAAATAACAAGAATAATAATTAGAGTGAAAAAGAGCAATTGAAGTAAAAAAGAACACTGGGTACCTTTGTCTGTTTGTTTCCTTCCCCTATTTTTCTACTCATCCATCCATAAACTAGACAAAGTGGAGTGTGGTCCTTATGGCTTTCCCAATCCCATTGTCACCCCTCATAAGCTACATTTTTATACAACTGTCTTCGAGATTCATGGGTTCTGGGTTGTAGTTTGATAGTTTCAGGTATCCACCACCAGCTACCCCAATTCTTTAGAACCTAAAAAGGGTTGTCTAAAGTGTGCGTAAGAGTGCCCACCAGAGTGACCTCTCGGCTCGTTTTGGAATCTCTCTGCCACTGAAGCTTATTTCATTTCCTTTCACATCCCCCTTTTGGTCAAGAAGATGTTCTCCGTCCCACGATGCCGGGTCTACATTCCTCCCCGGGAGTCATATTCCACGTTGCCAGGGAGATTCACTCCCCTGGGTGTCTGATCCCACGTAGGGGGGAGGGCAGTGATTTCACCTTTCAAGTTGGCTTAGCCAGAGAGAGAGGGCCACATCTGAGCAACAAAGAGGCATTCAGGAGGAGACTCTTAGGCACAAATATAGGGAGGCCTAGCCTCTCCTTTGCAGCAACCGTCTTCCCAAGGGTAAAACTTATGGTAGAGGGCTCAACCCATCAAACCACCAGTCCCCTATGTCTGTGGTCATGTTAGCAACCATGGAGGTGGGGTAGGCAAATACCCCTGCATTCTCCACAGGCTCCTCAAGGGGGCACTACATCTTTTTTTTTTTCCTTGTTTTTCTTTTTTCTTTTTTTTTTTTTTTTTTAACTTTCCCTTCTTTTTTAAATCAACTGTATGAAAAAAAAAGTTAAAAAGAAAACAAACATACAATAAAAGAACATTTCAAAGAGACCATAACAAGGGAGTAAGAAAAAGACAACTAACCTAAGATAACTGCTTAACTTCCAACATGTTCCTACTTTACCCCAAGAAAGTTATATAATATAGCAACATTTCTGTGAACTTGTTCCTACTATATCCATCAGAAATTAACAGACCATAGTCATTTCTGGGCATCCCCAGAACGTTAAATAGCTTATCTGTTCTTCTTGGATTATTGTTCCCCCTTCCTTAATTGCTCTCTACTGCTAGTTCCCCTACATTCTACATTATAAACCATTTGTTTTACATTTTTCAAAGTTCACATTAGTGGTAGCATATAATATTTCTCTTTTTGTGCCTGGCTTATTTCGCTCAGCATTATGTCTTCAAGGTTCATCCATGTTGTCATATGTTTCACCAGATCGTTCCTTCTTACTGCCGCGTAGTATTCCATCGTGTGTATATACCACATTTTAT
This sequence comes from Choloepus didactylus, assembly GCF_015220235.1. NCBI lineage: Eukaryota > Metazoa > Chordata > Mammalia > Pilosa > Megalonychidae > Choloepus > Choloepus didactylus. The sequence continues at coordinate 30,986,264 of NC_051328.1, forward strand.
TTATCCACTCATCTGTTGAAGGACATTTGGGTTGTTTCCATCTCTTGGCAATTGTGAATAATGCTGCTATGAACATTGGCGTGCAGATATCTGTTCGTGTCACTGCTTTCTGATCTTCCGGGTATATACTGAGAAGTGCAATCGCTGGATCGAATGGTAGCTCTATATCTAGTTTTCTAAGGAACTGCCAGACTGACTTCCAGAGTGGCTGAGCCATTATACAGTCCCACCAAAAAAGAATAAGAGTTCCAATTTCTCCACATCCCCTCCAGCATTTGTAGTTTCCTGTTTGTTTAATGGCAGCCATTCTAACCGGTGTTAGATGGTATCTCATTGTGGTCTTAATTTGCATCTCTCTAATAGCTAGTGAAGCTGAACATTTTTTCATGTGTTTCTTGGCCATTTGTATTTCCTCTTCAGAGAACTGTCTTTTCATATCTTTTGCCCATTTTATAATTGGGCTGTCTGTACTATTGTCATTGAGTTGTAGGATTTCTTTGCATATGCAAGATATCAGTCTTTTGTCAGATACATGGTTTCCAAAAATTTTTTCCCATTGAGTTGGCTGCCTCTTTACCTTTTTGAGAAATTCCTTTGAGGTGCAGAAACTTCTAAGCTTGAGGAGTTCCCATTTATCTATTTTCTCTTTTGTTGCTTGTGCTTTGGGTGTAAAGTCTAGGAAGTGGCCGCCTAATACAAGATCTTGAAGATGTTTTCCTAAATTATCTTCTAGGAGTTTTATGGTACTTTCTTTTATATTGAGATCTTTGGTCCATTTTGAGTTAATTTTTGTGTAGGGGGTGAGGTAGGGGTCCTCTTTCATTCTTTTGGATATGGATATCCAACTCTCCCAGCCCCATTTGTTGAAAAGACCATTATGGCTCAGTTCAGTGACTTTGGGGGCCTTATCAAAGTTCAGTTGGCCATAGATCTGAGGGTCTATCTCTGAATTCTCAATTCGATTCCATTGATCTATATGTCTATCTTTGTGCCAGTACCATGCTGTTTTGGCAACTGTGGCTTTATAATAAGCTTCAAAGTCAGGGAGTGTAAGTCCTCCCACTTCGTTTTTCTTTTTTAGAGTGTCTTTAGCAATTCGAGGCATCTTCCCTTTCCAAATAAATTTGATAACTAGCTTTTCCAAGTCTGCAAAGTAGGTTGTTGGAATTTTGATTGGGATTGCATTGAATCTGTAGATGAGTTTGGGTAGAATTGACATCTTAATGACATTTAGCCTTCCTATCCATGAACATGGAATATTTTTCCATCTTTTAAGGTCCCCTTCTATTTCTTTTAGTAGAGTTATGTAGTTTTCTTTGTATAGGTCTTTTACATCTTTGGTTAAGTTTATTCCTAGGTACTTGATTTTTTTAGTTGCTATTGAAAATGGTATCTTTTTCTTGAGTGTCTCTTCAGTTTGTTCATTTCTAGCATATAGAAACATTACTGACTTATGTGCATTAATCTTGTATCCCGCTACTTTGCTAAATTTGTTTATTAGCTCTAGTAGCTGTATTGTCAATTTCTCAGGGTTTTCTAGATATAAGATCATATCATCTGCAAACAATGACAGTTTTACTTCTTCTTTTCCAATTTGGATGCCTTTTATTTCTTTGTCTTGCCGGATTGCCCTGGCTAGCACTTCCAGCACAATGTTGAATAACAGTGGTGACAGCGGGCATCCTTGTCTTGTTCCTGATCTTAGAGGGAAGGCTTTCAGTCTCTCACCGTTGAGTACTATGCTGGCTGTGGGTTTTTCATATATGCTCTTTATCATGTTGAGGAAGTTTCCTTCAATTCCTACCTTTTGAAGTGTTTTTATCAAAAAGGGATGTTGGATTTTGTCAAATGCTTTTTCAGCATCTATTGAGATGATCAATTGATTTTTCCCTTTCGAGTTTTTAATGTGTTGTAATACATTGATTGTTTTTCTTATGTTGAACCATCCTTGCATGCCTGGAATGAACCCCACTTGGTCATGGTGTATGATTTTTTTAATGTGTCTTTGGATTCGATTTGCAAGTATTTTGTTGAGGATTTTTGCATCTATATTCATTAGGGAGATTGGCCAATAGTTTTCCTTTTTTGTAGCATCTTTGCCTGGTTTTGGTATTGGATTGATGTTAGCTTCATAAAATGAGTTAGGTAGTGTTCCATTTTCTTCAATGTTTTGAAAGAGTTTGAGTAAGATTGGTGTCAGTTCTTTCTGGAAAGTTTGGTAGAATTCCCCTGTGAAGCCATCTGGCCTTGGGCATTTATTTGTGGGAAGATTTTTGATGACTGATTGGATCTCTTTGCTTGTGATGGGTTGGTTGAGGTCTTCTATTTCTTCTCTGGTCAGTCTAGGTTGTTCATATGTTTCCAGGAAATTGTCCATTTCTTCTACATTATCCAGTTTGTTGCCATACAGTTGTTCATAATATCCTCTTATAATTTTTTTAATTTCTTCAGGATCTGCAGTTATGGCACCTTTTTCATTCATTATTTTGTTTATATGGGTCTTCTCTCTTTTTGATTTTGTCAGTCTAGCTAGGGGCCTGTCAATCTTGTTGATCTTCTGAAAGAATCAACTATTGGTGATATTTATCCTATTGTTTTTTTGTTCTCTATGTCATTTATTTCTGCTATAATCCTTGTTATTTCTTTTCTTCTACTTGGTTTGGGATTGGTTTGCTGTTCATTTTCTAGCTTCTTCAGTTGATCCATTAGTTCTTTGATTTTGGCTCTTTCTTCCTTTTTAATATATGCGTTTAGTGCTATAAATTTCCCCCTTAGCACTGCTTTTGCTGCATCCCATAGGTTTTGGTATGTTGTGTTCTCATTTTCATTCGTCTCTATATATTTAGCAATTTCTCTTGCTATTTCTTCTTTAACCCACTGATTGTTTAGTAGTGTGTTGTTTAACCTCCAGGTATTTGTGAATTTTCTAAGTCTCTGATGATTATTGACTTCTAATTGTATTCCATTGTGGTCAGAAAATGTGCTTTGAATAATTTCAATCTTTTTAAATTTATTGAGGCTTGTTTTATGTCCCAGCATATGATCTATTCTGGAGAAAGTTCCGTGAGCACTAGAAAAGTATGTGTATCCTGGTGATTTGGGATGTAATGTCCTGTATATGTCTGTTAAATCGAATTCATTTATCAGATTGTTTAGGTTTTCAATTTCCTTATTGGTCTTCTGTCTGGTTGATCTATCTATAGGAGAGAGTGATGTGTTGAAGTCTCCCACAATTATTGTGGAAACATCAATTGCTTCCTTTAGTTTTGCCAGTGTTTCTCTCATGTATTTTGTGGCACCTTGATTGGGTGCATAGACATTTACGATTGTTATTTCTTCTTGCTGAATTGCCCCTTTTATTAGTACGTAGTGGCCTTCTTTGTCTCTCAAAACATCCCTGCATTTGAAGTCTATTTTATCTGAGATTAATATTGCTACACCTGCTTTCTTTTGGCTGTAGCTTGCATGAAATATTTTTTTCCATCCTTTCACTTTCAGTTTCTTTGTGTCCCTGTGTCTAAGATGAGTCTCTTGTATGCAACATATTGATGGTTCATTTTTTTTGATCCATTCTGCGAATCTATATCTTTTAATTGGGGAGTTTAATCCATTTACATTCAATGTTATAACCGTGAAGGCATTTCTTGAATCGGCCATCTTATCCTTTGGTTTATGTTTGCCATATTTTTCCCTCTCTCTATTAATATCCTTTATTGTACCCATACCGAAGCTCTTTAGTACTGAACCTTTCTCCAAGTCTCTCTGTCCTGTCTTTGTTTCTCTGTCTGTAGGGCTCCCTTGAGTATCTCCAGTAGGGCAGGTCTCTTGTTAGCAAATTCTCTCAGCATTTGTTTGTCTGTGAAAAATTTAAGCTCTCCCTCAAATTTGAAGGAGCGCTTTGCTGGATAAAGTATTCTTGGCTGGAAATTTTTCTCACTCAGAATTTTAAATATATCGTGCCACTGCCTTCTTGCCTCCATGGTGGCTGCTGAGTAGTCACTACTTAGTCTTATGCTGTTTCCTTTGTATGTGATGAATTGCTTTTCTCTTGCTGCTTTCAGAACTTGCTCCTTCTCTTCTGTGTTTGACAGTGTGATCAGTATATGTCTTGGAGTGGGTTTATTTGGATTTATTCTATTTGGAGTTCACTGAGCATTTATGATTTGTGTATTTATGTTGTTTAGAAGATTTGGGAAGTTTTCCCCAACAATTTCTTTGAATACTCTTCCTAGACCTTTACCTTTTTCTTCCCCTTCTGGGACACCAATGAGTCTTATATTTGGACGTTTCATATTATCTATCATATCCCTGAAGTCCATTTCGATTTTTTCAATTTTTTTCCCCATTCTTTCTTTTATGCTTTCATCTTCCATTCTGTCATCTTCCAGGTCACTGATTCGTTGTTCAACTTCCTCTAGTCTTGTACTATGAGTGTCCAGAATCTTTTTAATTTGGTCAACAGTTTCTTTAATTTCCATAAGATCATCCATTTTTTTATTTAGTCTTGCAATGTCTTCTTTATGCTCTTCTAGAGTCTTCTTGATTTCCTTTATATCCCGTACTATGGTCTCATTGTTTATCTTTAGTTCTTTGAGTAGCTGCTCTAGTTGCTGTGTCTCTTCCGGTCTTTTAATTTGGGTGCTTGGGCTTGGGTTATCCATATTGTCTGGTTTTTTCATATGCTTTATAATTTTCTGTTGTTTTTGGCCTCGTGGCATTTGCTGAACTTGATAGGGTTCTTTTAGGGTTTGTAGACCTATTGAAGTCCTTATCTCTAAATTATCAGATCTACAGCTTCGTGGAGTACACTTTCTCTAACTAACCAGCAGGTGGCATCGACGAGCCACCTGTTCTCCACAAGCCAGTTCTCCCCTGCTTAGCCTTTTTGGTGAGTGGGGGAGTGAGTCTTGTGGGGCCCAATTGGTGTACCAAGCTTGCGTGTGTAGTTGGTGTTGCCTGCCCTGTATGTGGGGCATGTTTCTGGGCAGTTGGGGAGGGGGGGTGGCCCTAACAATCAAATCTCCCTGGTGATCCTAGAGTTTTAAAGCTGCTGCAATAGTCTAATCCTTCAGTTCAGTCCTGCCACAGTTTGTCTCTGCCACTGACCCACAAGTCCTTGGTATTGGCGTATGGCTCCTGAGACTTGCAAGTGGGCCCCTCTTCCAGGCTGTGCACCCCGGGTCCTCTGTTGAGGGATGACTGTGCTATGTCACAGGTGAGTGCCGTCCCCCCATGGCAGTTCTGGGCTGCTGGGCTGTGTAGGGAGGCTCCCAGTCTGCTCAAATGATGGCTGAATGAGGCTTTGTTAATTCACACTGCTCCACCTTCCCAACCCTGGGACAATCAGCTGAGGTTGCAGGGAAGGCTAATGTCCACGCCCAGTTTTGTGGTGTGTGCCTGTTATTTGAAGCACTTCCGTCACACTGGGTTGTCTGGGGCAGCTCTGGGCTATGGGGCTGGCGATGGGCAGGAGTGTTTCCTGTCCACCAGGATGGTGGCTGTGAGCGGACACCCCCCTTTTCTTGGGAAGTTGTGGTGTTTAGTGAATTTTCTCAGCCACTGGATTATTGCCTTTTGTCTCAGAGCTCTCTTAGTTCTGCTCTTGACTTGACCTGCCCAAATAGCAAGTCTTTGAAGCTTTCTGTATTGGGCTTCTTTGAGTAATTGTTTTAGAAAAAGAAAAAAGGATTAAAAAAAAACAAAAAAACAAACAAACAAACAAAAAAAAAACGGGCCCTCCTCACAGATCTAATGCGTTATTGAAATGCTAAGAGACAAAGCAATTAGGGCCATTAAGGAAAGGTCCACAGGGCAGAGAGATCAGCTTTTCTTCGGGATTTGCATATGCGCCTCAAGGCCTGAGCTCCGCCCTTCCCCTTTCTGTGTTCACCAGAACTCCAAAAATCCTCTGCTTTTATTTTGGAGTTTTTCGTGTTGTTTTTTTTTTCTATGCCTGTCTCCTCTCTGCTGGGCTGGCTGCTCTCAGATTCTCTGGTGTCTGGTCTCAGTCTATCTATGGTTGGAGTTTGGATCAGTAGAATGAGTTTCCGATAAGGGCTGCCACTGCAGTTCTCCCTTCTCCTTCCCGGAGCTGACAGCCCCTCCTCCCACGGGACTGAGCCTGGCAGGGAGGGGCGCGGGTCCCCTGGCCGCAAAAACTTACAGATTTCGCTGATCTCAGCAGTTCGACATTTTCATGAGTGTTGTATGAAGTATGCCCAAAGACAGATTGCTCTGTGGTGTCCAGTCCACGCAGTTCCTGGCTTTCTACCTACTTTCCTGGAGGAGTAACTAAAACATACAGCTCACCAGTCTGCCATCTTGCCCCGCCCCCATTTACTTTTACAATATTTTTATTATGAACATTGTATTTTATAGTCAGAAAACTGCATATAAGTATAGCAACTGAAGTAACACAATATTTAATCATTTGTTCACACTCAAGTCACGGATAAGTGCCATGAATTTAGAATAAAAACAGACCAAGTCAGCCACCACCTCTGGGAATCAGTTGCTCTGGTTGGATTTTCTCTTTGCTGGACAACTTGGGCTCTTCTTCTCGTTACAGGCTGTTTTCATGTTCATATTAGTATGAAATTATCAAAACTCTAACATGTGTTCTTTCAAATTTCCATTAAGATAACAAAATAAAAGGTAAAAAAAAAACCCCTTTGGAAGATCAATAAGAAGAACTTTGTTATCTGCAAGGAATTAGAAGAAAAAAGGTTAGTAGTCTCAAAAATTTTATGTTGACAGTGGGCAGTGATGATTCCCATTCTAGGGAATAATGTGTGTTTCATTCCCCACTATTTAGGCAAAGGTAGAGACCAAGGTGTGCATTTTCACCATTTGGAAATGTGAGACCCCTGAGTGGGCTCCAGGTTAGGGACAGTCACTCTCTTATGCTCCAAGGGTGTTACCAAGCACCCAGGTCTGCCTTGTTTGGAAAGGAGACATTAGAGATGCACACGGGACTTGAACCCTTTACCTGCCTCATCACCTGTGGTAGTTTGCAGCTGTCATGTACCTCAGAAAAGCCTATGTTTTTAAAATCCATTACTGTGGGTGCAGACCTTTCGTGGGTGGAACCTTTTGATTAAGTTATTTCAATTGACATGTGACCCGCCTCATTCACGGTGCATCTCTAATGTGTTTGCCTGATTTTAGGACTCTCTGGCTCATGGTATCCTTATTTGAAAATGGGAATAATACTTTTCATTGTCCACACAAACCAAATCAGACAACATATGTAAAGATTTCTCTTGAGGTTTCATTATTTCTCACTGAAAGCACTATACTTAGGATTATAGTTTTATTTGGTGTGCCAGTTTGAATGCATTATGTCCCCCAAAAAGCCATTATCTTTGATGCAGTCTTGTGTGGGCAGACATATTAGTGTTGATTAGATCGTAATTCTTTGAGTGTTTCCATGGAGATGCGACCCACCCAACTGTAGGTGATAGCTCTGATTAGATAATTTCCATGGAAGTGTGGTCCTGCCCATTCAGTGTGGGCCTTGATTAGTTTACTAGCACTCAGACAGAGGGAGTGAGCTTGCTACAGCCAAGAGGGACACTTTGAAGAACGCACAGGAGCTGAGAGAGGAGCTGCAGCTTACAGAGACATTTTGAAGACGGCTCTTGGAAGCTGACACTGACATTTTGGAGGAAGCCATTTTGAAACACAACCTGGGAGCAGGCAGACACCAGCCACGTGCCTTTCCAGCTAACAGAGGTTTTTCAGATGCCAATGGCCTTTCTCCAGTGAAGGTACCCTGGGTTGATGCCTTACCTTGGACACTTTATGGCCTTCAGACTGTAACTTTGTAACCAAATAAACCCTCTTTATAAAAGCCAATCCATCTCTGGTATTTTGCATAACAGGCAGCATTAGCAAACTGGAACATTTGGTAAAGAACACAAATAAGAAAGCCAAAAGATGAGATGCATTGGTCTGGGAGGGTCTCAAATGCAAGTTTCTATGTCCCCTCCATGTGGAGTAGGAACACGTTACCCTCCCAGCGCAGAGGTAGTCAATCATGGAAAAGGTATTCTCAGAAGTGTCACCCCTTATGTGCCTTCCACTGTGTTCTTACCTACCTCCTATAGGTAATCGATCTCATTAGTTTCTAATCATCCTTTCTGAGGCTGTTTTCAGGAAAACACGCACCTGTTTTCCTCTTCTTTCCTCTTCTTTCGTAAATGGAAGCATATTATGCAGGTACTACATTATTCATATAGAAAGAGTTTCTTAATAACCAAGAACACTCAGAATATTGGATGCCTAAATCAAGTATGGCACATACACACAGAAAAATACTACTCAGCAATTCAAATAAAGAGTCTACAACTGTAGACAACATTAAGGATAAATGTCACTAATTAATGTTAAGCCTGTTACAAAAGCAGTCATCCTGTACAATTCCATTTATGTAAAGTTGAAAAACAGGAAAGCGTCTATAGTGTGTGCAATCAGGACAGAGGTCACTGTAAGAGGTAAAGACAGAAGGGACAGGAAGGTATCGTTTCAACTAAGTTCTTTTATCTGGTGGATGATCATACAGGAGTGCTCAGTTTATGAAAACATATCAAGTCATTTATTTATGTGCACTTTTTTGTTTGTTTATTATATGTTATTTGAAAGTGAAAAATAAGTTTGCCTGTAATCTTTATAATTGTAGGTTATGTTGACTCAATGTAAAATCACTTTGGGTTACTTTCATCACCTTGTCTTCATTTGCAGGATGTCTTTTTTTATTCTTGAAGGATACAAGGGAATTTCTTAGGGAGATCTTGTGGGAAAGATGGGATCAGGTCTCTGGTAGTCAGAAGGGAGGGGATTCAGAGTGGACACAGCATATGTGTGAACATCTCCTAAACTGACCCTTAAGAAAAGAGAGAGAAAGGAATCTTTAAAAATTGCTAGTAAAATGTACATCACTGGATATTTGAATTCAGTTAAATATAGGTTTTTACATCTACAACCTTTGAGGAGTAGAGTCACTTTAAGACCAAGGATTCTACATTGCCATGGTATCTTTTATTTATTGGAATCCCAGGTTGATTTGGTCTTGTTTTCTTTGAATTCTCCCTCAGTGTCTCTGGCTATATAGAGTTTATGGGTTTCTTTAACTACTGGATATTTTCACAGAAATTTCTCTCGAAAGTATTTTCAGGACCACCAGTGCTGGTTTGAATCTATTATGTACTCTGGAAAATCCAGGTTCTTTCAACCCAATCTTGTGGGGGCAGACCTATTGGAGATGGGACATTTTGATTAGATTGTTTTCCTGGAGATGTGACATGTGACCCCCTCCCATTCAAGGCGCATCAATTAGTTTACCAGAATCCCTAAGAGAGCTCAGGGAGAGAGAGAGTGAGCTCAGAGTCGACACAGACCCAGATGCTTGGAAATGAAAACAGAAAGACGTTTGGAGAAGCTAAGCCAAGAGATGAAGCCCAGAGTTTGCCCTGAGAAGCTAAGTGAGAACCCACAGGTGCTTGAAGAGAAAGCCACCGGAATCAGACGTTGAAAGCAATGCAGCCGGGGTGCAAAGGACCAGCAGACGCCATGGGCCTTTCTTCAGTGAAGGTATCCTGTTGTGGATGCCTTAGTTTGGACTCTTTTATGGCCTTAGAACTGTAAACTAAATTTGTGAACTAATAACCCCCACTGTAAAAGCCTCATTCCCATACCTTCAAGTGGAACAGAAACAAAACAAATTACTGAAAGAATTGTTGCAAGGAACAGAATACACACTGACAATATGACACAAAGAAGTAATATTTATTTCTCAAAGATATTTTTATTGTACCAAAATAAACCCAGATTTACCATTATACTTGGTACTGTAACTTTAGAAATTACTGCTTCAAAAGAAAGGAGACAACTGTGTACGTATTAAGATGATTGTTCCAGAACTTCTAAGTTTACATATAATTTATTTACAATAAAATAGGGCATTTGATTTATATATATATATATACATGTATGCATAAATATATATGAATAACATACAAATGTGGAAATATTAATATTAGTAGACTATACTGTGATTGCATGTTATGCTAGAATAATTTCCTGTGTGATTGTCTGTATGTTTTAAACCATAAGAGGAAAAAAATACATTCATTTGAGAAGAGTACTCAGTATAATGGATATATCATAATTTGTTTCACCATCCCTTATTGATTAATAATGAGGTAGGTTCTAGCTCTCCATTCAAAAAACTCACTTTATTAAATACACATTATCAAGAAATACTGCATCTCTTCATTTTTTACATGTCAAACAAATTTCAAATTGGGCCTCCCATCTTGCCCAAAGTCACAAAATGCAGGTAAGTTCCTCTAAGACCCGTTCTCTTCACTTGTGTTCTATGACAGTTCTTTGTTTGTACAGAATGGTGACGGCATGATGATCACAGGGAGGAGGTCACATTTCTCATGAAAATGCTTTTCCATCAAGGATTCAGCAAATGTATCCACTACCTGGTGCTGATGTTGCTTCTAGAGGCAGGATGGAGCTTCCAGCGAATCCCTTACTCCAGGAAGTGAGCACAGATGGGAACCAGTGCCCACACGACAGAGTAAAATCTTCCATTTGGGTCCAGAGTGGTTGAATCTCCTTCCTGAATTAGTCTTGTTCCCGAATGTGATGTCCTCACTGTTCATCATTCTTTAAATCTTTCAGTTTGCACATCAAAGGAAGGAGGCCTGGACCAGGGTCGTGAGAAGGCCATCTTCCTTCTCCTAAAGCTGAGCCCCTGGTGAGCCTGGCAGCATGTGGATCAGCAGGAAGTTCCTCTTTTCGAAGGGGTGGTTGGGTTCAGGGAGGGTCTTCTTCCTGAACATCCGGATTCAGAAGAGATCGTTCTTCTAACTGAAAGTATGTAGGTGACAGAGTTCATCCCAAAGCCTTGAGGGGTCTACCTATCTCTGTTGCGTTGGTCAAGCGGATGACGTGGCTCCTGAGCCGACTGGCCCACGATGCTGCACCAGTGTGTCCGGCCAGTGTCCCTTTGGGCGGTTCCCATTCCTCAATCAGAGCCAGGCGCCCCTCGTCCCACCATCGCATAACGTAAGATACGTCAGGCACCTGGACATTTTCAGGCTCAGGATACGAGTCCTTTAACTGCAGAACTTCCCTGCCAGTGTGCTCACTGTGATCCTGGCATTTTCCTTGACATTGGGACCAGACAGGAGTCTGTGTATCTGAGATGGACCTCAACAGGGTCGGTGGTTTTGTCAAGGGATTCATAGGAGTCAGGGGCGTGTCAGAGTTCTCTCCTCCCTGCACAGCCTGGGTGGGCGGAACCATCAGGATGCATGGTTCCAAGCTCCCAGAGCCCCCACCTGGGTGCCAAGGAACAAAGGACACATGGGTTGCAGGAGGAGCAATGGAAAATGTTTGGTTCCTGCAGAAGGAATTTGGGGGAAGAAAATGAGACCTGCCTGGGTGAGTGGACAGTTCGATTTGGTGCTGCTGAAGAGTCAGATCTGGATTCCCCTTTGGGCTATCTCCAAAGGGATTTATGGATTCCCTTTTCCTGTGCTCTAAGTGTTGATCTCTTCGGTTCAGAAACGGTTCCTACATGAGGCAGAGGGAGACACGAACATCATAAGACATAAAGGAGTCCAGCTGCTTCTTGTAATCTGTAAAGCAACAGGGCTACATATACAAGGTCTAATTTTGGCATGATCTTATGTTACGTATAGGTATAGGTATATGTATACAAATAAGGGTATAGATATAAAAATTTGATCTTTTAAAATGCATTCATAAGAGAAATTAGTTACTCCTGCAATTGGATGTATCCTACATTGATTTACCAGAATTCTGGGGTTGCTTTTACACTCTGTCCATCCGTTCTCTATCCCTTTATTTTTCCCATTACACTCATTTGGTGCTGTAGGGCATGTTTGCAGATTCACTGCACCTGCCCTAGAAGTCTCCACATACTCCACAACCATTCTCTCCTCAAGGTTTTCCCTGTTGTTAATTCTTTTGATCCACATGGAAATCACCTGCACTGGCACAGATGCTTTTTCCTGGATGTAGACTTTAATAATTCCATCCATGGGTTCACTCTCTATATACACAAACACATAAAGTGAGTTCATGACACCCCGAACAGGCAACTGTAGATGAGGTGAAACTGAGGAAAAAAAGACATGAGTTCTAGAATATGCCTCTAATTTCAACAATCATCAGCAAACAAACTCTGTTGACCAGAATGAGTTTTTAGAGTCTTCACTGATGTGTGTATCAGAACACATGGCTTACATGAACCTGTAGAAATACTCTCCTAGGTTCATCTATACAATTAGAGATTTCAACAGTTTCTGTGGTGATCATCCTGTGAACATTCTTCACAATTCATGAGTATTTAACATGTACTACAGTGCAATGCCCATAACTTTGGTAGAAGAATGTACTTTACAGCTGAGATTTTGTCCCTAAACCCAAGGACATGTTTCAATGTCTGTGGAGTTTTTCAGTAGTTACAAAATTGGGAGGGAAAGCGTTCAGTATCTAATTCATAGAGGCAAGGAATGCTGAAAACTATCCCATCTTCCATGGAAAAGCTCCTTATAACACAGCCAAGGTGTAGGAAACCAGAAAGTATTCTCGTAATACGTATTAACTTTCAATTGTTCCACTTTTTAGCTGCTACTGATTGTGAATGGATGACAATTAGATTTGGTAAGTCTTCCTTTTGCAGGAATGCGACTTGCAATTCCATGCTTTCACCATCCCATAACTTAGCTCTAGATCACTGTGACAAAGCATAGTAGCCCACGTGTTCCAAAGAGGCAAAATACCACTATACGGAGGACATATTTGGTCAAACAGACGTAGAACTTACTTGAATTCTTGGTTGTAGAGTGCCTGTTGGTGTAGCCAGTTCTTCTTTGGTAGCAAAATCAGGGATTTGGTTCCTCTCAAAAGATTGGCCTGGGGTACTTGTTTGAGATCCCATGGTGGGTGTCCAGGGTCCTCTGGAATCTTTTGGTAGGTCTTCCAAAGGAGAACACAGTAACAAAGCGGAGATTACATGCCCGTTTTCACAGTCAAACCCAAAACATACATTTGTGAAGATACGTCTGCATACATTTACTCCTTTGAAATCATCAAGAGTTGACAGAAGAGAAAGCTGCAGGAGTAGCGGCATCAGGACCATACAGTCCAAAGCTTTCCTTGCAAAGCATCTTCCTGCCGTAGCCAAACAGGGCGCCCATGTTTATATTTCTGACACTAGGATGTCTGGAAGACACTGTAAGTGATCGCAAAGCTAAGTACTCTTTGTGGAGACTTTGTGGCAACCTACAGAGTCATTTCCACTCTCAGTGGGACCCACTGAGGAACTGCATTTGGACTGGGAGGTTCTTACCTGCAGTGCAGGGCTGAGACTTGCTCCATTCCTGGTTTCGATGTTTTCCTAAGGAGTATCCAAACCCCAGTCTTCTCTGCATCTGTCTGCAGTTTTTAAACCAAATCTAAGTCGAACAAGATGGGAAATTCAAGTATCATTAGAAACTTCAATCCAGTGAAGCAAAAGTGACTGGCCATCTGTCCTCGGAAAAATATCCATAAGAGAAGGGCAGTGGATTGTTCTTAGAATGATGTTACTATCTAAAACCTTAGCATGCTCTTGATTATGGCACACAAGCTACACGACTACAGTAAGCATTTCTTTCATAATCATCCTCACAGCACCTAAAGCAATTTTCCTTGTTCAGGAGATACTGTGAGGTCTCCTAAAGGAAATCTCTCTCTTTCTCCCTCTAGCAGACCTCCAATATATGAATGTTGTTTGTTGGCCCACTTTATCTCTTAGAAAATATCATTACACAATACACAATACATATGGAATCCTTAATTAGGGTGGCAGAATTGGCAATAGTCAACAGCTGGGCTAACACTTATGCATATTTCCTCTTCTTATATGATCTCAGAGTCAGCAAGAGATACCTCACATTGAAAATATTGTGAGTGACAACCTATTGAACTCTGCTTGTTTACTCACTATTGAAGTCAGAATGGCAGAGTGTGTTCTAATTATTTCCGAGTGTGTTATTTGGATAGCACAATAATTCATGATAAGATTTATAATTCTTTTGTCAACAGTATCTGTTGAGCCACTCTTAAAATCCTAGCATGCTGTTAAAAAGTCGTATCTGTGTTCTCCAGTAATTAATGAATGTCTTTTTAGATAAGATGTCTTAAACACAGTTGCAAACTTGAAACAAATGAATTAATTAGTGACCATTATGGGAGAACCAACCCTTCCTACATTGTTTCCCTGACTTTCCTTCCTCACAGCAGTTCAGATGGGCCCAGTGCCTCTCAGGGAGCCAATCATCACGCTTTCCCACAGGATACACTTTTATTATTGTGATTTGAGTAAACCTTGACGGAAGAGGGGCATGAAGAGATAAGAAAAATATCTGAGTTCCCAGCGTGCCTGCAAGGTTATGCCCTTACAACCAATGGCATACTGGAAAACACCCATTTGAAACAAGGCCCCAAATCATTATTTTTCTAAAAAAATATTGTTAATTGATCTTCATCACTTTAAATACTGTTTGACCTGACATAATTGTATTCTTTACAGATATCTCTTTGAAAATGACAGAAATTCACCTTAGTTTCATGTTTTACATTAATGAATCTATTAAAAAATTCATTATAGGGATTTTTCTTCATTAACTCTTGTGTATGAATCATATTTGAGATATTAACTAGGGGAAAGAAAAGAAAGGAAAAAAGCTAGCCTGAGCATTGGTCATTTACATGAATACTTACTCCCCAGTTCTGACCTCATTATATATTATGCATTAGTCTGCATACAATATTGTAGTACCAGTGATACTATAAGATTATCATTGTGATTCAATTTCCTACACTCTCACAATGTGGAAATATGATTTCATTATCTCCTATGAGGAAATCCTTACCCGAACAATCTCCTTTCCATCAGTGTATACACACAACCAATATTTCCACCCATGTCAAAAGATATAATGCATCCTACTTTGGATTTCTTGTTTAATATTCTATGATGTAACAGGATAAACATCTTAGCAAAATGTCTTGTATAAAAGAATTCTCTGAAAGTGCTCAGCCTAGTTTTCCCCTTGCTGTTGACTCTAATGCAATGAAAAAGAAACCAAAGGCCTACCCAAACGTTTTTCTCCAGAACTCCAATTTCTTCGGCGAGCCGTTCCCTGGCAGCTGTGTCGGGGTAAGGGTCTTTCTGAAACCATGCTTGGAGGGTAGCCACTTGATTCTTCTTGTAAACAAGCCTGTGTCTGCAGCCTTGTTTCTTTACCGTGCCTGCCGAGTAGAAAAGGAGAAGAGGAAGAAGGGTATATTTATGGACAAAAACGTGGCATAAGCACATCTTATGTTTATTCCCAGTTGAAAGCATGTAGGTCCAAGGATTAATATATATTATTACTTTATGGATAAAGCTAAAGACATGCTAAACTGGACAAATATAGGTATAAATACATATAAATAGAAATTGATAATCAATTAACTAAATTTCCAAAGCAAGAACTTACAGACAATCCTCAAAATTACACACAAATAGGAAACAATAGATTCTAGGAAAATTAATGAAAATTTTAAAAAGTTAAAACTTTTGAAAAAAATGAAAGGTTAAATCAAATATGGAAGTGTTTGCAATTTTAGTAAAAAATGACATATTTAATAAAAAGAAATACATAGTATCAGTTATTCCACACAGATTAGGGGCAACTGGGCAGTTCCCAAAGACACAGGACTTATGAAAACCGTTTTCTTAAATACCTTTTTTATTTAATCCCTTTGTTAAATATTCAACACCTTTAGAAGGCAAAGTGAAGTAATATAAAATATCCATTATTTCATTTTTCTTTTCTTCATTGAAAGTGTCAACTCAAACACTTTAGGTAGAGGACCCAGGTATACTGATCATGACTGCCATCTTCAATCTGAAATTTAAGGATCCAATTGCAAAGCACACCTCAATCCCCTGAAACAGCTTATCACAGAAAACATGCCAGCCTCAACAATCTAGATCTCTAATCACGTCTGTGACATAAACTTTTAGAAACACTGCACAATAAACAAGGCTTTTGGCCTTAGAAAGAACAGAGCACAGAAGCTGATGAGAACTTACTACTTGAAGAGCTGTTCAAATCCATCCTGGGAAGAGTCACCCGGATTCCACAAAGACTAGGGGCCAACTGAGCAGCTCCCAAAGACACAGGATTTAGGAAGACCCAGGGTGGCCCACCCATTTATTAAATACCTCTCTACTTAATCTCCTCATCAAATATTTAACACCTGGAGAGATAAGGTGATATGATTAGATTAAGGGGAAGTTTCCCTTTAAGTGGATTTAGATTCAGATTAAGATCACTGAGGTAATTTGGCTGTATCAGAATAACTTTCCCAAGATGACTTTGAATCTGTGCTCTCTGGTTTACACTAACATAAACCTTTCCTTGTCAAACAGGTTCAAGTACTCTTGTTTCTCAAATATTCTGGCTCACCCATATTGTTTATATTATCTTATATTGTGTTCTGGTTTGAATCTATTATGTCCCCCACAAGAGCCATGTTCTTTAATGCAATCTTTTGGGGACAGACTTATTAGTCTTTTGATTAGGGTGGGACCTTTGATTAGGTTGTTTCCATGGAGATGTGACTCACTCAACTGTAGGTTAGATGTTTTGATTAGATCATTTCAATGAAGATGTGAGACCCACCCATTCTGGGTGGGTGTTAATTAGATCACTGAAATCCTTAAGAGAAGCTGTGAAAGATATTTTGGACAGAAGCTAAGATATGTAATTCAGAATTTGCCCACGGAGAAGCTAGGATATGACACAGATGCAGGTGCTTGTGGATGCTGGGAGATGCAGACAGAGGGACATCTGGAGATGCTAAGGTAAGAGATGAAGCACAGAGTTGCCCCTGGACAGGGGCAGAGAACCCCCAGATGCTTAGAAATAAATACCCTAGGAGAACAATCAAAGATGCACAGATGCTGAGAGAAGCTAAGAGAGACAGAAGCCCAGAGACATTTTGGAGAAGCCATTTTGAAATGCAACCTGGGAGTAAAAGTCTAGCAGATGCCAGTCATGTGACTTCCCAGATGACAGAGGTGTGCTTGATGCAATTTACCTTCCTTCAGTGAAGGTATCCTCTGGGTGATGTCTTAGTCTGGACACTTTCATGGCATTAGAACTGTAAATTTGTAACCTGATAAATCCGCTTATAAAAGCCAATCCATTTCTGATATTTTTCATAACAGCAGCATTAGCAAACCGGAACATATGGAGAGCTTTGCTTCACTTTTCCTTTTTGCATTTTCTCAGCTCTTCCTCAACCATGTATCTTTTCATCATTTTGATGGTAAAGTTTTACATGTCAGTTTGACTAGATTATGCTACTCAGTTGTTTAATAGCACAGTAATCCAGGTGCTGATTGAAGGCATGTTCTAGACATGATTAAATGGTAAAATCTGTTGATTGTAAGTAAAAGAGATTATCCTTGGTAATCTGGGAGAGCCTGATCCATTCAACAAAAAGCCTTAAGAGCAAATTGAGGCCTCCCTGAGGAAAAAGAAGCCTCACCTGTGGACAGGAGCTTCCTCTGGTGCTGGAGAGTTTCAGCCTGTCCTTCCAGAAGAAGATCTTTTGTCTTTAGATAGACTAAGCATAAATATTCAAAGTTCTGTGTCCAAAAGTTATCTGAATTTTTTCTTTTTTGTTTTTTTTTTTTCCTGTTTGTGATTATGGGATTTGGTTGCAATATTCTTATGTTCTTTTTATATTTAATAGTTTTTAAAGGATTTCCCCATTCTTGTTGATTTAATTTTACTTTTGGGTATAACAGAAGTTCCAAAATAAAAACTGCAGAAAAAAGTATACTCAGAAGTATCACCCCTTATATGCCTTCCACTGTGTTCCCACCTACCTCCTATAGGTAATCAATCTCATTAGTTTCTAGTCATCCTTTCTGAGACTGTTTTCAGGAAAACAAGCACCGGTTTTCCTCTTCTTTCCTCTTCTTACATAAATGGAAGCATACTACGCAGGTACTAGGTTATTCATACAGAAGCAGTTTTCTTAATAACCAAGAACAATACTCAGAATATTGGATGCCTAAATCAAGTATGGCACATACACACAGAAAAATACTACTCAGCAATATGAATAATCTACAACAGAAGACAACATTAAGGATAAATGTCACTAATTAACGTTAAGCCTGTTACAAAAGCAGTCATCCTGTACAATTCCATTTATGTAAAGCTGAAAAACAGGAAAGCTTCTACACTGTGTGCAATCAGGACAGCGGTCACTCTAAGAGGTAAAGACAGAAGGGACAGGATGGTATCGTATTAACTAAGTTCTTTTATCTGGTGGGTGATCATACAGGAGTGCTCAGTTTATGAAAACATATCAAGTCATATATTTATGTGCACTTTTTTATGTTTATTACATGTTATTTGAAAGTGAAAAATAAGTTTGCCTGTAACCTTTATAATTGTTGGTTATGTTGACTCAATGTAAAATCACTTTGGGTTACTTTCATCACATTGTCTTCACTTGCAGGATGGCTTTTTTTATTCTTGGAGGATACAAGGGAATTTCTTAGGGAAATCTTGTGGGAAAGATGGATGAGGTCTCTGGTAGTTAGAAGTGAGGGGATTCAGAGTGGACACAGCATATGTGTGAACATCTCCTAAACTGACCCTTATGAAAAGAGAGAGAAAGGAATCTTTAAAAATTGTTAGTAAAATGTACATCACTGGATATTTGAACTCAGTTAAATATAGGTTCCTACATCTACAACCTTTGAGGAGTGGAGTCACTTTAAGACCAAGGATTCCACATTGCTATGGTATCTTGTATTTATTGGAATCCCAGGTTGATTTGGTCTTGTTTTCTTTGAATTCTCCCTCAGTGTCTCTGGCTATATAGAGTTTATGGGTTTCTTTAACTACTGGACATTTTCACAGTAATTTCTCTTGAAATTATTTTCAGGACTACCTGTGCTGGTTTGAATCTATTATGTACTCCGGAAAAGCAGGTTCTTTTAACCCAATCTTGTGGGGGCAGACCACTGGAGATGAGAAATTTTGATTAGATTGTTTCCATGGAGTTGTGACATGTGATCCGTCTCATTCAAGGCGCATCATAATTAGTTTACTGCAATCCTTAAGAGAGCTCAGGGAGAGAGTGAGCTCAGAGTTGACATAGACCCAGATGCTTGGAAATGCAAACAGAAAGTTTGGAGATGCTAAGCCAAGAGATGAGGCCCGGAGTTTGCCCCAAGAAGCTAAGTGAGAACCCACAGGTGCTTAAAGAGAAAGCCACTGGAATCAGAAGTTGAAAGCAACGCAACTAGGTAAAAAAAAGCCAGCAGACACCATCGGCCTTTCTTCAGTGAAGGTATCCTCTTGTGGATGCCTTAGTTTGGACCTTTTATGGCCTTAGAGCTGTAAATTTGTGAACTAATTACCCCCATTGTAAAAGCCAAAACGTGTACTGACCTCATTCCCATACTTTCAAGTGGAACAGAAACAAAGCAAATCACTGAAAGAATTGTTGCAAGGAACAGAATGCAAACCGACAAATGACACAAAGAAGCAATATTTCTTTCTGAAAGATATTTTTACTGTACCAATATAAATGCATAGATACCATCATACACAGTACTGTAACTTTCGAAATTACCGCTTCAAAACAAAGGAGAAGACTGTGTGTGTAGTAAGATGATTGTTCCAGAACTTCTAAGTTTACATATAATTTATTTACAATAAAATAGGGCATTTGATATATATATATACACATGTATGCGTAAATATATATGAATAACATAAAAATGTGGAACTATTAATATTAGTAGACTATATTGTGATTGTGTGTTATGCTATAATAATTTCCCGTGTGATTATCTGTATGTTTTAAATCATAAGAGGAAAAAAAATGCATTCATTTGAGAGGAGTACTCAGTATTATGGATGTATCTTTTCATCATCCCTTACTGATTAATATTGAGATAGGTTCTAGTTCCCAATTCAAACACTCAGTGTAGCGGGGGAAAAAAACTCATTTTATTAAACTCACATTATCAAGAAATACTACATCTCCTTATTTTTTACATGTCAAACGAATTTCAAATTTGACCTCCCATCTTGCTCAAAGTCACAAAATGCAGGTAAGTTCCTCTAAGACCCATTCTCTTCACTTGTGTTCTATGACAGTTCTTTGTTTGTACAGAATGGTGACGGCATGATGATTACAGGGAGGAGGTCATATTTCTCATGAAAATGTTTTACATCAAGGATTGAGCAAACATTTTCAATACCTGGTCCTGATGTTGCTTCTAGAGGCAGGATGGAGCTTCCAGCGAATCCCTTACTCCAGGAAGTGAGCACAGACGGGAACCACTGCTCACACGACAGAGGAAAATCTTCCATTTGGGTCCAGAGTGTTGAATCTCCTTCCTGAATTAGCCTTGTTCCCGAATGTGATGTCCTCACTGTTCATCATTCTTTAAATCTTTCAGTTTGCACATCAAAGGAAGGAGGCCTGGACCATGGTCAAGAGAAGGCCATCTTCCTTCTCCTAAAGCTGAGCCCCTTATGAGCCTGGCAGCATGTGGAGCAGCATGAAATTCTTCCTCTTGGAGGGGTGGTTGGGTTCAGGGAGGGTCCTCTTCCTGAGCATCCAGATTCAGAAGAGATTGTTCCCCTAAATGAAAATCTGTAGATGACAGAGTTCATCCCAAAGCCTTGAGAGATCCACCTATTGCTTGTGTGTTGGTCAAGCTGATGATGCAGCTCCTGAGCTGATTGGGCCACGAGTCTGCATCAGTGTGTCCGGCCTGCTCCAGTGTCTCTTTTGGGAGGTTCCCATTCTGCAATCAGAGCCAGGCGCACCTAGTCCCACCATCGCATAACGTAAGATACGTCAGGCACCTGGACTTTTTCAGGCTCAGGATACGAGTCCTTCAATTGCCGAATTTCCCTGCCAGTGTGCTCACTGTGATCCTGGCATTTTCCTTGCTACTGGGGCCCGAAAGGAGTCTGCGTATCTGAGATGGCCCTGATCAAGGTCGGTGGTTCTGTCAAGGGATTCATAGGAGTCAGGGGGGTGTCAGAGTTCTCTCCTCCCTGCACAGCCTGGGTGGGCTGAACCATCGGGATGCATGGTTCCCGCCTTCCAGAGCCCCCACCTAGGTGCCAAGGAACAAAGGACACATGGGTTACAGGTGGAGCAAGGGGGAAAATTTGGTACTTGCAGAAGGAATTTGGGGGAAGAAAATGATGAGACCTGCCTGGGAGAGTGGACAGTTCGATTTGGTGCTGCTGAAGAGTCAGCTCTGGATTCCCACTTGGGCTGTCTCCCAAGGGATTTATGGATTCCCTTTTCCTGTGCTCTGAGTGCTGATCCCTTCAGTTCAGAAACAGTTCCTACGTGAGGCAAAGGGAGACACAAGCATCATAAGACATAAAGGAGTCCAGCTGCTTCTTGTAATCTGTAAAGCAACAGGGCTACATATATAAGGCCTAATTTTGGCATGATCTTATGTTATGTATAGGTATAGGTATATGTATATAAATAAGGGTATAGATATAAAAATTTGATCTTTTAAAATGCATTCATAAGAGGAATTAGTTACTCCTGCAATTGGATGTATCCCTCATTGATTTACTAGAATTCTGGGGTTGCTTTTTTTACTCTGTCCATCTGTTCTCTATCCCTTTATTTTTCCCATTACACTCATTTGGTGCTGTAGGGCATGTTTGCAGATTCACTGCACCTGCCCTAGAAGTCTCCACATACTTCGCAACCATTCTCTCCTTAAGGTTTTCCCTGTTGTTAATTGCTTTGATCCACGTGAAAATCACCTGCACTGTACTGGACGTAGAGTTTAATAATTCCATCCATGGGTTCACTCTCTCTATATACAAACACATAAAATGAGTCCATGAGGCACCAAGCAGGGAACTGTAGATGAGGTGAAACTGGCTGAATCTGCCTCTAATTTCAACAGTGTTCAGCAAACAAGCTCTGTTGACCAGAATGACTTTTTCGACTCTTCATTGATGTGTGTATCAAACACATGGTTCATGCAAACCCACAGAAATACTCTCCTAAGTTCATCTACACAAATTACAGATTTCAAGGGTTTCTGTGACTATCATCCTATGAACATTCTTCACAATTCATGAGCATTTAACATAAACTAAATTGCTCTGACCATAACTTAGGTTGGAGATTTTGTTGGCAGTTACAAAAGTGGAAAGGAAAGTGGTCAGGGCTTAGCTGGTGTCTAATTTATAGAGGCAAGGAATGCTGAAAACTATCCCACCTTGCATGGAAAAGCCCCTCCTAACACTGCCAAGGTGTAGGAAACCAGAAAGAAAGTATTCTCAAAGTAGGTATTAACTTTCACTTTGTTACACTTTTTTGCTGCTAGGGATTCTGAATGGATGACAATTAGGTTTGGTAAGTCTTCCTTTTGCAGGAATGCCACCTGCGATTCCATGCTTTCACCACCCCATAGCTTAGCTCTAGATCACTATGACCAAGTAAAGTAGCCCAAGTGTTCCAAAGACACCTTGGGAGGCAAAATACCACTACAGAGAGGACATATTTGGCCAAACAGACATAGAACTTACTTGAATTCTTGGTTGTGGAGTGCCTGTTGGTGTAGCCAGTTCTTCTTTGGTAGCAAAATCAGGGATTTGGTTCCTCTCAAAAGATTGACCTGGGGTAGTTGTTTGAGATTCCATGGTGGGTGTCTGGGGTCCTCTGGAATCTTTTGGTAGGTCTTCCAAAGGATAACACAGTAACAAAATGGAGATTACATGCCTGTTTTCACAGTCAAACCCAAAACATACATTTGTGAAGATACGTCTGCATACATTTACTCCTTCGGAATCACCATGATTTGACAGAAGAGAAGGCTGCAGGAGTAGCGGCATCAGGACCATATGGTTCAAAGCTTTTCTTGTAAAGCACCTTCCTGCCGTAGCCAAACAGGAGGCAATGTTTATATTCCTGACACTAGGATATCTAGCAGAAACTGTAAGTGGTTCTCGAACTGAGATTTCTTTGTGGAGAATTTGTGGCAACCTATAGAGTCATTTCCACTCTCAATGGGACCCACTGAGGAACTCCATTTGCACTGGGAGGTTCTTACCTGCAGTGCAGGGCTGAGTCTTGTCTTGTTCTTGGGTTCAACTTTCAGTCTTTTCTATCTCCATCTGTAGTTTTTAAACCAAATCTATGTGGGAAAAGATGAGAAAGTCAAGATTCATTCCAAAAATCAATCCAGTGAAGCAAAAGTGACTGATCATCTATCCTCAGGAAAATATCCTTGAGAGAAGGGCAATGGATTGTTCTTAGAATGATGTTACCATCTAAATCATTGGCATGATCTTAAGTACAGCACACAAGCTACACGACTACAGTGAACATTTCTCTCATAATCATCCTCACGGCACCTAAAGAAAATTTCCCTGATTTAGGATATACTGTAGGTTTCCCAAAGGAAATCTCTCTCTTTTTCTCACTTCTACCAGAACTTCAATACATGAATGTTGTTTTTGGCTCACATTATCTCTTTTAGAAAATACCATTTCATAATACATAATACATATGGAATGGACTTTGGAAAGAAATCCTTAAGTAGGGTGGCAGAATTGGCAATAGTCAACAGCTAGGCTAACACTCATCTATATTTCCTCTTCTTATATTATATAATAGTCAGTGTTCCGGTTTGCTAATGTTGCTGCCAGAATGTAAAACACCAGAGATGGATTGGCTTTCATAAAGGGGGTTTATTTGGTTACACATTTACAGTCTTTAGGCCCTAAAGTGTCCAAGGTAACACATCAACAATCAGGTACCTTCACTGGAGGATGGCCAATGGCATCCGGAAAGCCTCTCTTAGCTGGGAAGGCATGTGGCTGGCATGTCTTGTCTGGAGTTCTGGTTTCAAAATGTCTTTCTCCCAGGACGTCCCTCTCTAGCCTGCAGTTCCTCTTCAAAATGTCACTCTTAGTTGCTCTTGGGGCACTGGTCCTCTCTTAGCTTCTCTGGAGCAAGAGTCTGCTTTCAATAGCCATCTTCAAACTGTCTCTCATCTGCAAGGCCTCTCTCAGCTCCTTTGCATTCTTCAAAGTGTCCCTCTTGGTTGTAGCAAGCTCGCTCCTTCTGTCTGAGCTTATATAGTGCTCCAGTGAACTAATCAAGTCCACGCTGAATGGGTAGGGCCATGCCTCCATGGAAATTATCTAATCAGAGTTATCACCTGCAGTTGGTGGGATGCATCTCCATGGAAATACTCAATCAAACAGTTACAAGTTAATCAACACTAACACATCTGCTCACACAAGACTGCAGCAAAGATAATGGCGTTTTGGTGGACATAATACATTCAAACCAGCACAATCAGCAATAGCTACCTATCATTGAATATATTATGAGTGACAACCTATTGAACTCTTTGCTTGTTTCCTCACCATTGTAGTCAGAATTTCATGGTGCCTTCTAATTATTTCTGAGTGTGTTATTTGTATAACACAGTATTTCATGATAAAACTTACAATCTTAATGTCAACAGTATCTGTTGGGCCACTCTTATAATCCTAGCATTATGTTAAAAAGTCGTATCTGTATTCTCAATTAATTAATCAAAATCTTTTCAGATAAGATGTCTTAAACACAGGGGGAAACTTGAAACAGATGAATTAATTAGTGAACCTTATGGCAGAGCCAACCCCTTCCCACCTTGTTTCATGGACTTTCCTTCTTCACATCCATTCAAAAGGGCCCAGTACCTCTCAGGGAGCCAATCATCATGTTTTCCCACAGGATACACTTTTGTTATGGAGATTCAAGTAAACCTTGATGGAACAGAAGCATGAAGAGATAAAAATACATGAGTTCCCAGCATTCCCTCAGAGTGATGCCCTATAACAAACGGCATATTGGAAAATACAGATTTGATACAAATCCCCAAAACATCATTTTTCTCAGGAAGAAAAAACACCGTTAATTGATCTTCATCAGTTTAAATACTATTTGATCTGACATAACTGTATTCCTTACAGCTATCTCTTTAAAAACGATATAAATTCACCTTAGTTTCATGTTTGACATTAACAATTCTATTAAAAAGATTCATTATAAGCATTTTTTGTTCAGTTACTCTTTGTTTTTATTTTTTATTTTATTTCATTTTATTTTGTTTATTTATTTATTTTTTTGTTACTCTTGTGTGTGAATCTTATTTGAGGTATTAACTAGGGAAAAAAAGAAAGAGAAAAAGTAGCCTGAGAATTAGCCATTTACATGAATATTTACTCCCCAGTTCTGACCTCATTATATAGTATGCATTATTCTGCATAATGTATTTCTGTGCCAAAAGTACTATTATTATCACAGTGATTCAATTTCCTTTAGTCTCTCAATCTCGAAGTATGATTTAATTAGCTCCTATGAGGAAAGCCTGATGAGGAAAGTCTTCTTCTCCCATCAGTGAATACGCAGAACCAATTATATTTCCACCAATGGCCAAAGATAGAGTTCTTGTTTTGATTTTTTTTTTTTTGAATTAAAAAAGAGTTTATTTGCTTTCACTCTGTGAATTCCAAATGAAAACCACTCCTGATTTTGAAAAATCTAAACATTTTTGCTGAGCTGTGACAAAACGAAAATAAAGCCATACATTTTCCTCTTTGTAATAAATATGAAGCAATACATGACAGATAAAAGGAGTTACCTTATTTACAAATTCTTTATCACCTATGCTAAGAAACTATTACCATATTATTTCATGAAAAAAATGTTTAAAAATACACAGCAAATTCAGAGGAAACACTGGAAAATTCCATGTCATTAGAACAACAAGAAAAGCTCACAGTTTGGTTGAGAAAGGCAAACATATGTCAAGTCCCATCAGACTGGAGTTATTGGACTTCAGATTGTAATATGATGATGGTGAATCAAAAAATATTTTTTTAGTTTTCCTACATGGGGATGATTTAATTTTCCTCTTAATCTCCTTCCTCTTCACCCTCTACCCATTTAAAAGCAGAGAAGCTTGTTTGCTAATTGTTTATTACTCATATTAGCTGATGCTTACTCCAGCTAATCCATGCTGTTTGCAGCCTTGAGTGTAGACACACCAAATCTGACCAGAAAGCGATGGTTCTTTGCCTGAGACAGGATCCTTATGTAAAAGGCTGCCGGTTTACATAACTCGATACTATGCAATGTGGCATGTTACGGTGCCCGCGAGTTAAAGTACGAGACAGCCAAACAGAATTTAAAGAGCCTTTTATTAGCCAGCTAGCAGGCGGCTGTTGTCTCTCACTCCACGCAGGGAGTTCAGCAAGCAGCCCCCACCTGTGTGCGCTGGTGCCTTATATAGGCAGAAACTGTATCCTAGAAACGCAAGCAAGCAAGCTATTCTAACAGAAGCAGAGTTGGCAGTTTAGCTCTTGATCACAGAAAACAATTACACAGAGTTTCACTTGGAGCTGGAGCAGCTATTGATTATAAAAGGGTTACAAAAAGTTTCACTTCGACCTGGAGCAGTTATTATTAAAAGAGTTACGCTTGGCTGATGCGTGCAACCGCAGCTTTGCCTCCCCTAGACAGTAAAGTTTTGCTTCCTTTAACTGGTACAGGCCCAGCCTCACTCCCCCCTCCCCATGGCCTAATGCCATTTACACAACACTGTTGCTTTTCAGATGTTTTAGGATTAAGGGAAGGGGACCCCACTTCATTCCCCACTGGTTTTTAGGGTGAATCAAATCATTGTTTCTTCTGAGGACAGGTGATGATATTGAGACTGCAAAACCATGAGTTTTACACTTTGAATGCGTCGCTGGACGAACTGAATTAAACACCTTATAACACAAGGACCTATGATCAGGGCTAATGTGAGGAGGATTAAGGGTCCAGCGACTGCTGACACTAGGGTAGTTAACCATGGGGACCAAGAAAATAAATTTTCAAACCAGTTTGCCTCCTTTTTCCTTTGCTCTTCCCTATCTTGTAGTCTTTTTCGGAGTTGGCTCAAACTTCCTTTAATTTTCCATGGGGCTATGGTTTCACAACCCCAACTGTAACAGAAGTAATCGCCCTCTCCCCCGCACGCTGAGGTACCTTCCTACGGACAGATATAATGTTGGCTATGCCACAGCCCTTGTTCCTGGGGTAATGCACCACAGCCATAAGCTTTTGCTCCTACTCTTCCCCCTCTTACCCTCAGTGGCGAATTCCAGGTTCTCCCAAAGAGTTTACATAGGTCAAAAACAAATTTAGGGCTGCCAGGAGTGCTAATTTGGCTAACTATGGTTCCATCAATGGTGCGAGTTAACTGCCATGTATAATTAATGGCTTGATGAGGGTTTTTGGCTGTTAGTACAGTTACTAGAGTTAGCATAATGGTGTACGTCACTGCAGCCGCAGTTTTAAGGGATCTGATGTCTTCTGTACAACCCATTCTGCGTTCTGGTCGGAGTCTGCCTTCTTAATTTGTGAGTGATGTATCCAAAATCTTTTACCTGCGACTTTCACAGTGGTTGGTGTGCTTAGAATCACCTAATAAGGTCCAGCCCAGCGTGCTTCAAGGAGGAGGGGTGTCTTTTCTTGATCCACACCAAATCCCCAGGTTCAGCGGTAGGGGTTTTTTCTTCCACGGCGTCAGGTTTTGAGTGGTGGTTGCGGACGGTGTGGTGGATGCCTTTGGAGTTGCAGTGTATAGCCTGTAGGGACTTGAGAAGTTCAGAATTAGACAGGGAGGCGAGCTGCTCCTCCCCTAGCTTGGGGAGGAGCGGGGGTGGCCTGCCAAACATGGCTTCATATGGAGTAATACCTTTTACATAAGGGGTGCACCTAGCTTTGAGCAAGGCAAACGGAAGGAGGCTCACCCAGTTTCCGCCAGTCTCTAGTTTAAGTTTGGTGAGGGTTTCCTTAAGTGTCCGATTCATTCTTTCTACCTGCCCTGAGCTTTGCGGTCTATAGATGCAGTGTAGTTTCCATTCGATTCCTAATGCTTTTACCAAATTCTGGGTAACTTGGGCTATAAAAGCCGGACCATTGTCAGACCCCATTGTTACCGGTAGGCCAAACCGAGGGATAATTTCAGCTAATAATTTTTTAGCTACTACCTGGGCTGACTCTGACCGAGTTGGGTAGGCCTCAACCCATCCTGAGAAGGTGTCCACCAGCACAAGTAAGTACTTGTATCCTCCTGGTCCAGGAGGCAGTTCCGTGAAGTCTATTTCTCACTGCTCTCCTGGGAGCTGACCTCTTAGGCGGTGACCTGGGGTAGCAGGGGTACTTACATGACTCGGGTTGACTTGAGCGCAGACGTGGCATCTTCTGCTTACCTCCTTTGCTACCTGAAAAAGCTTAGGTATGTAAAAGTTAGTTTTTAGCAATTCAGCTAATTTTGTCTCCCCTAAGTGTGTACTCTGATGTGTTTGTAAAATTAAGTCTCTTCCCAGTGCTTCTGGTAGGAGGATTCTAGAGTCGGGGAGGACTTTCCACCCTTTTGAATCATTTTTAGCTTGGAGCACTTGACTTAGATGAATGTCAGAGTCTGAGTAAGTTGGGGCAGCTTTTAGTACTCGGGGTGGTAGGAGGGGCAAGACTTGAAGGGGCCCCACTGGTTTTAGGGCCGCTTTTTTGGGCCATTTGGTCGGCGAAAGCATTTCCCTTTGCTTCAGGTGTATTTGAGGTTTAATGTCCTTTGCAGTGGATTATGGCTACTGCTCTCGGAAGCCAAAGGGCTGTTAAAAGCTCTAGTATTTTTGAGGCATTTTTCTATATATTGGAGGACAGTAACCTCGGGGTGTCTTTCCCGGAATTCTAGTAAGTCCCGGCTAAGGGCTTCATCAAAGAGAGTAGGAGAGTTTTTAAAACCTTGGGGCAGCCTAGTCCAGGTCAATTGTCCCGAATCCCCTACTTCGGGGTCTGTCCACTCAAAGGCAAAAAGAGGCTGGCTGACCGGAGCCAGCGGTAGTGAAAAGAAGGCATCCTTTAAATCTAGTACAGTGTACACTTTCGATTGGGAGGAAGCAAGCTAAGCAAGGTATACGGGTTAGGGACTGTTGGGTGGATCGTCTCAACCCTCTTGCTGACCTCTCGTAGATCTTGTACTGGCCTGAAGTCCTCGGTCCCTGGTTTTTGGACAGGTAGGAGCGGGGTGTTTCAAGGGGACTTGCAGGGTACAAGGATCCCCGCTTCCCTTAGTCTCTTAATGTGGACAGCTATTACTTTTTTAGCTCGGTAACTCATTGGATATTGTCGAATCCGGACAGGTGTGGCATGGCTTAGAAGCTGGACAACTATTGGGGGCTGGTGGCCAGCCAGTCCCGGGAGATTGGTTTCTGCCCATACTTCTGGAATTTCTTTCTGCCACTTTATGAGGAGCTCAGTCTCTTGTTTATGAGCATCTTCCCCGGTTAGGAGGAGGTACTGTTCAGACAGGGGGCAGGTAATTAAGATGGAACTCGGCTGTCTAGGAAAGTTTACTTCAGGCCCTTCATTTCGGAAGGAAATGGTTGCTCTTAGCTTGTGGAGCAAGTCACGGCCAACTAGAGGGTAAGGACACTCAGGCATAACTAAGAAGGAGTGAGTAACGGTTCTTTCCCCTAAGTTACTTATCCGGGCCTGTGTCCATGGATAGGACTTGATTCCTCCAGTGGCCCCTTGAATTGGGATCCGTTTTTGCGATAGAGGGCCTTCTGCTTCCTGGAGCACAGAAAAAGTTGCCCCAGTGTCCACTAAAAAGTCAATGTCTCGGCCCCCTACTTTAAGAGTGACCCTGGGCTCCTGGGGGCTAAGGGTGGAGCCCCGGCCCCGCCAGTCTTCCTTCTTTAGAAGGACCTTTGACGGTTCTCGACAAGATTTTCTTGGGCACTCGTTTTTCCAGTGCCCCTGCTCCTTACAGAAACCACATTGGTTTTGGCCTAGGGAGGGTCCTTTTCGCCCCCCTCTCTCGCCAGACAATTTATTTCCTCCCCCTGGCTTTTCTTCAAACTTCTGACCTCCTCCTTGGTTTTTATTCCGCGTCTGGTCCTCACTCATGGCAAGTAGGACTTTTGCCATTTTTTTTGTTTAAGTCTTTCGAACTTTCTCTATTATTGAAGACACATTGAGCAACCTCTACCAACTCGCTCAGTACCTTTCCCTCAAAGCCTTCTAACTTCTGTAACTTTTTCCTTATATCTGGGGCTGACTGGGCGACGAAGGCAATATTAATTGCCCGCCTGTTCTCTGGCGCCTCCGGATCTATAGGGGTGTATAACCGGTAAGCCTCCTGGAGGCGCTCTAGAAAAGCAGTGGGGGACTTGGTGGCCCCCTGAGTTACCTCCGTTACCTTAGACATATTTGTAGGCCTCCGCGCTGCTGCTCGGAGAGCCCCCATTAGAGTCCGGTGGTACCGTTCGAGAGCCTCCTTACCTTGACCAGTGTTAGGGTCCCACCGGGGTCGGGTGAGGGGAAAAACAGCTTCCAGGCAGTCTACTTCCGTGGTTGGCAGACCGTCTGGCCCCACGACTAGTCTCCGTCCCTGGGCACGGATTCTCTCTCTCTCTTCTGACGTGAAAAGGGTCTGCAGAAGTTGTTGACAGTCATCCCATGTGGGCTGATGAGTAAAGAAAACGGACTCTAACAGAGAGATTAGTCCTTGGGGGTTTTGAGAGAAAGAAGGGTTTTGATTCTTCCAATTGTACAGGTCACTGGTGGAAAAAGGAACGTAAACCATAAAGGGCTTTGGGTCTTCAGGGGGGCCCTGAATAACTTGCCTCAGGGGTAACTGGGCAGGGACAAAAACCTGGCCATGTGGTCCGTACGAACTTCCGGAACGGGTATGGGGGGGGCTGGAGAGAGTTGTAGTGGAATCCGGAGTGGGAACAAGGGGTTCCTCCATTCTTGAGGTAGAGAGCCCTTCCGTTCTTGAGGTAGAGGGCCCCGAGCTTGAAGCAATGGGTTCCGGGCTGAGAACAGAGGGTTCTGGACTTGGAGGAGAGGGCCTTGGGCCGGGGGCAGAAGGCCCTGAGCTAGGGGGAAGGGCAGGGGGCCCTGCGGAATAAGGTGGGGGCCGTGTTAAGGGGGGACTATCCTGTGGAGGATCGAGGACCGGGGGCCTTTTGGGTGGCCCCTCTAGAATGAGCACATCTCGCTCTTTGGACGGTTTAGGTGGTGAGCAATTTTTAAGCCATGTGGGGCGGTCAGCGAGGACGTCGATCCAGGTTTCAATGTAGGGAATCTGATCCGGATGTCCCGGTTTCCCACAAATGACTTTTTGAACCTGAAAGGCAATTGGCAAGTTTAGAGTGCCCTCTGGTGGCCAGTTAGAGTCTGGAAAAGTTGGCCATTCGAGCTCACAAAGGGCCCGAAGGGTTCCTGGGTTGACCGTAGCCCCCGACCCTGCAGCTCGTCGGCGGAAGTCCTGAAAATTTTTCAAGAAACACTGCAACGGAGAGCAAGCAGAAGCAGACTGAGACAGACCCATTGCGGGACTAATGGTTGACAAAACAGAAACAGAACAGAACAAAGACACTAACAACAAAACACAAAACAGAGACTAACCAAAACCTGAACCTGAAGCCACCGGCCACCGTCGTGGTCCGAGGCCAGGTCTTGGAGTTATGGCTGCGTCCAGCCCTCCTAAAGACCCTAAAGGGGTACTCCACTAGACCAGATTAGAGATCTCTTACCGTTGTGGGCCCACGTCCAGATGGCTCCAGAGGCGGATTTTTGAATTTTGAGGCTTGACCACTCGGTTCTCCGCCGGGGCTGAGGAACGTCTCTCAGCGCGCGCCCCCTGGGGGAGGGCCGGTAGTCAGACCTTTGTCTCGACCTACGAGCCTCAGCAAACGCTGAGATATAATCTCGCTGGGGCCTCCAAATGTTATGGTGCCCGCGAGTTAAAGTACGAGACAGCCAAACAGAATTTAAAGAGCCTTTTATTAGCCAGCTAGCAGGCGGCTGTTGTCTCTCACTTCACGCAGGGAGTTCAGCAAGCAACCCCCACCTGTGTGCGCTGGTGCCTTATATAGACAGAAACCGTATCCTAGAAACGCAAGCAAGCAAGCTATTCTAACAGAAGCAGAGTTGGCAGTTTAGCTCTTGATCACAGAAAACAATTACACAAAGAGTTTCACTTGGAGCTGGAGCAGCTATTGATTATAAAAGGATTACAAAAAGTTTCACTTCGACCTGGAGCAGTTATTATTAAAAGAGTTACGCTTGGCTGATGCGTGCAACCGCAGCTCTGCCTCCCCTAGACAGTAAAGTTTTGCTTCCTTTAACTGGTACAGGCCCAGCCTCACTCCCCCCTCCCCATGGCCTAATGCCATTTACACAACACTGTTGCTTTTCAGATGTTTTAGGATTAAGGGAAGGGGACCCCACTTCATGGCACCCCCAGTCAGTTATAATCACTGAAAAAAGCCACATTAAAACCGTATATTTGGAGCTAGATTGTGATCAAATAAAAATTGCAATAAGGGAGAAGAAATTTATGGAGTGTCTACTCTGTGGCAAGAAATATGCTTTCCAATTTAGTTACATAATCTTGATTTTTGCAACATGTCTGAGGTGGATATTCTCTTTATTATTTCCATTTTCTGGGTAAGAAAAGGAGGGTCAGAGATATTGGGTGACCTGCCAAAGTCAAAAAGTTAGTAAGTGAAGTGACATATTTTAAGTCATATCTGATTCCAAAGCATATATATTTTTTCCTACACTGGATTGCCTCTCAGCAAATGCTAGACTTTTACAGAGATGAACATAGTTTTACCACCCTTGGTTCACTTTATGGATACACCATGTAAATTCTTCTCAGAGAGGCAACTTTTCTATATATTGGACCACAAATAAATTTAGAGCAGGTGAATCTAAGTCATTGTTTTGATTTTTAAAAAATATTCTATGTTAGAACAGGATAAACGTCCTTAGCAAAATGTCTGGTATAAGAGAATTCTTTGAAAGTGCTCAGCCTAGTTTTCCCCTTGCTCTTAACTCTAATTTAAAGAATTAGAAAACTAATGCCTACCTGAATGTTATCCTCCAGAACACCAATTTCTTCAGCGAGTTGTTCCCTGACAGCTGTGTTGGGGTAAGGGTCTTTCTGAAACCATGTTTGGAGGGTAGCCACTTGACTCTTCTTGTAAACGAGCCTATGTCCCTGGTCTTGTTTTTGTACTATGCCTGATGAAGAGAAAAGGAGAAGAGGATAAATATATATTTATGGACAAAAACCTGTCATAGGCCTATGTCTCATGTTTGTTACCAGGTGAAAGCAAGTAGGTCCAAGGATTAATATATATTTTTACTTTAGGGAGAGAGCTAAAGGCATGCTAAATTGGAAAAATATAGGTTTATATATATATATAGACACACACACACACACACACACACACACATATATATATATATATAAATGATAGTCAATTAACTGATTTTCCAAAGCAAGAACTTACAGACAATCCTCAAAATTACACACAATTGGAAATGACACTAGGAAAATTAATGAAAATTAAAAAACAAACAAACAGGTAACACTCATGAGAAAATAAAGGTTAAATAAAATATACAAGAGGTTACACTTATAGTAAACAATGATATATTTAATAAAAATAAATATAAAATATTAGTTATTCCACAAAATTACGGGTCAATTGAGCAGCTCCTTTGTTAAATATTCAACACCTTTAGAAGGCAAGGTGATGTAATATAAAATATTAGCTATTTCGTATTTTTGTCCTCCATTGAAAGTGTCAACTTTAACACTTTAGGTAGAAGACTCAGGTATACCGCTCATGGCTGTCATCTTCAATCTGCAATTTGAGGATCCAGTTGTAAAGCACGCTTCAATCCCCTGAAACAACTTTTCTCTGAACACATGCCAGTCCCAACAATCTAGCCCTCTAATCAAGTCTGTGACTTAAACTTGTAGAAACACAGCACAATAAACAAGGCATTTGGCATTATAAAGAACAGTGTACAGAAGCTGATGAGAACTTACCACTTAAAGCGCTGTTCAAGTCCATTCTGGAGAGAGTTACCTGGATTCCACAAAGACTAGGGGTCAACTGAGCTCCCAAAGACATAGGACTTACTTTCTCTGTCAGTAGGGCTCCCTTTAGTATCTGAAGTAGGGCAGGTCTTTTATTAGCAAAATCTCTCAGCATTTGTTTGTGAAAAATTTAAGCTCTCCCTCAAATTTGAAGGAGAGCTTTGCTGGATAAAGTATTCCTGGTTGGAAATTTTTCTCTCTCAGAATTTTAAATATGACATGCCACTGCCTTCTTGCCTCTATGGTGGCCACTGAGTAGTCACAACTTAGTCTTATGTTGTTTCCTTTGCATGTGGTGAATTGCTTTTCTCTTGCTGCTTTCAGAACTTGCTCCTTCTCTTCAGTATTTGTCAGTCTGATCAGAATAAGTCTTGGAGTGGGTTTATGTGGATTTATTCTATTTGGAGTTTGCTGGGCATTTATGCTTTGTGTATTTATATTGTGTAGAAGGTTTGGGAAGTTTTCCCCAACAATTTCATTGAATACTCTTTCAAGACATTTATCCTTCTCTTCCCCTTCTGGGACACCAATGAGTCTCATATTTGGATGTTTTATTTTATCTATCATATCCCTGAGGTCCATTTTGATTTTTTTGATTTTTTTCCCCATTCTTTCTTTTGTTCTTTCATTTTCCATTCTGTTGTCCTCGAGGGCACTGATTCATTGTTCAGCTTCCTCTAGTCTTGTACTATGAGTATCCAGAATCTTTTTAATTTGGTCAACAGTTTTTTTTATTTCCATAAGATCATCTATTTTTTTGATTTACTCTTGCAATTTCTTCTTTATGCTCTTCTAGGGTCTTCTTCATGTGCTTTATATCCTGTGCCATGCTCTCGTTGTTTGTCTTTAGTTCTCTGATTAATTGCTTCACGAACTGTGTCTCCTCTGATCTTTCGATTTGGGTGTTTGGGTTTGGGTTACCCATATCATCTGGTTTTTCATATGCTTTAAAATTTTCTGTTGTTTTTGGCCTCTTGGCATTTGCTTTACTTGATAGGGTTCTTTTAGGATATGTAGGACTAGTCACAGACTTATCTCTGATTTGTCAGATCTACAGCTTGATGGCTTACACTTTCTCTAATGAACCAGCAGATGGTGTCTGCGAGTCACCTATTCCCCTCAAGTCAGTTCTCCCCAACTTTGTCTTTGTGGTGTGTGGGGGTCTGATTCTTGTGGGGTCCAATTGGTGCACCAAGTTTGGGTGTGCTGTTGGTGCTGTCTGCCCTGAATGTGAGGTGTGTGTCTGAGCAGTTAGGGAGGGAGGGCAGCTTTAACAATGAAACCTCCCAGGTGTTCTTGGAGATTTAAGGCTGTTTCAAGAGTCTAAACCTTCATTTCAGTCCTGCCACAGATTGTCTTGGTATTGGTGTATGGTCCCTGGGATTTCCAAGTGGGTCCCTCTTCCAAGCATGCCCTTCTAGGGCCTCTGCTGAGGGAAGGCTGTGCTACATCAGAAGTGTGCGCCATCCCTCAAGGGAAGTTCTGGGCCACCGGGCCGTGTAGGGGCGTTCCCAGCCTGCTGTAAGCATGGCTGAATGGGGTGTGTTAATTTCCCCATTTTCGCACAGTTCTGCCTTCCCAGCTCTGGGACAATTAGCTGTAGGTGCGTGAAAGGCTATTGTCTATGCCCGATATTGTGGCGTGTGTGTGTGATGCTGGAAACACTTCCTGTTACACTGGATTTTTTGGCACGGCTCTGGGCTGTGGCTCCGGCACTGGGCAGGTGCGTTCCCAGTGCGCTGGGAAGATGGCTGCAAGGGGCATGGTTATTTTCTCCTTTTGGCTCACCTCTGCCTTCCTCGCTCCAAGACAATTAGCAGTGGGTGTGTGAAAGGCTATCTTCCATGCCAGATATTGAGGTGTTCTCATAGCCTGTTCCTACTGCGCTTCACTGTGCAGTTCTCACTGCCATATCTGCAGCCACTTTTGGGTTTTTTAAAAAAGAACTAGTCCGCCTCCAAACGCCAACCCATGGTTTCCCCACACTGCAGCAGGGCTGCCAGACATTTAGCAGGCTTACTCACTCATTTCAGAATGCAGGCTCCTGGTTTCACCAATCGCACGCTCCCTGTGGATTTAGCAAATCTTGTCCAGCTGGTGCATCGCTGGAACTGGTGTTCTGGGTCACTTTCTGGCTTTTATCTAGTATTTTTCATGGAGGTGTTTTTATGCCCTGTCTCTCCTAGCCGCCATCTTAGGTTCTCCAAGAAATGCATTTCTAAATGGTGATTTTTATTTTAAAGATTCCTTTTTATGCAAAAAGTAACAGAAATGACTTTTTGTTTTTTAGGTTCTCCTGATTTGGAGGACAAAGGAAGAAAGTACCTGAAGAAGTTTAAAAAATAGGTCAATAGATTCATTTTTATAGATTTTTAAAATTTTTGATTGTTATTCCCATGACATACATAAAACATAGGCCCAAAATTCAAGCATAATATTAATGTTTGATCGTTAGTAGTGATCATGGGGAATACCTTACTCTAACACAGGGATAGGTAGGCAATATTAGATAAAAGTCTTCATTATTCTCTTTATGATTTAGTCCTTGAAAGTGTGTTCATAACTATATCTGTTGCTTTGGAAATATAACAATTTAGCTGCTTAGTAAAGACTGAGACCTTTTGAAAAATGAATATGGTCTTGTAACAAAAGACTAGAACAAATAATACAATATTTAAGACTTAAATCATATTCAACATAATTTGCTGGCTTAAATTCTGAAAATATTCCTAAGACATCTGACACATTTATTAGCTTCTTTTTTCTGCAATAAGAAAAATTAGTTAAAATTTACATATAGTTTTAAGACCATGAGCACATCAGGGAATACATTTCTGAAATCTTTTCAATGATAAATGTTTTAAATTCTTCAAAATAAAAGTGGGGGAAGAAAGCAAAATCATCACATTTCTGAATACCCTCTTGTGTTGGTTATATACCCCAGAAAAGCCTATTTTTTAATCCAATCTTGTGGGTGGGGAGACCTATTGTGGGTGGGACCTTTGATTGGGTTGTTTCCAAGGAGATGGGACCCTGCACATTCAAGGTGGGTTTTTTTTTTAATTCATTTTTATTGAGATATATTCACATACCATGCAGTCATACAAAGCGTACATTCAATTGTTCACAGTACCATTATACAGTTGTACGTTCAACACCAAAATTAATTTTTGAATATTTTCATTACCACACACACAAAAATAATAATAATAAAAATTAAAGTGAAAAAGAACAACTAAAATAAAAAAGAACACTGGGTGCCCTTTTTTTTTTTCCTTTTTTGCCCCCATTTTTCTACTCATTCATCCATACACTGGACAAAGGGGAGTGTGGTCCATATGGCTTTCCAAATCACACTGTCACCCCTCATAAGCTACATTTTTCTAAAATCGTCATGAGTCCTGGGTTCTGGATTGTAGTTTGATAGTTTCAGGTATTTACTGTTAGCTATTCCAATTCATTAGAACGTAAAAAGGGTTGTCTATATTGTGTGTAAGAGTGCCCACCGGAGTGACGTCTCAGCTCCTTTTGGAATCACTCAGCAACTAAAACTTATTTCATTTCCTTTCACATCTCCCTTTTGGTCTAGAAGATGTTCTCCATCCCATGATGCCGGGTCTACATTCCTCCCTTAAAGTAGGTTTTAATCCCCTTGCTGGGGTCCTCTATGAGAGGATACAAGCAGAGACATTTTGGAAAGAGCTCAGACAAGCTGCGACTGCTCCAGGAGAAAGAAGCAGAAAGCCGAGAGAAGCTAAGAAAGAAGACGCTCCGGGAGAAGCAAGCCGGACCCATAGAAACAGAGAGAGCCATTCTGAGAACAGAACCTAGGAGAAGAAGGGCCAGGAGACGTCGCCATGTGCCTTCCCGTGTGACAGAGGAACCCTGGATGCCATCAGCCTTTCCTCAGAGAAGGTATCTAACTATTGTTGCCTTAATTTGCACGTTTTCATGGCCTTAGAACTGTAAATTTGCAATCTAATAAATCTCCATGAAAAAGCCAACCTGTTTATGGTATACTGCATTCTGTCAGCATCAGCAAACAGAAACACTTCTTGAAACCCTTTTTTGTCTTGAACAAATACTGAGTGCATTTCAAAGGCAGAATATGGAAAGAGCAGAACTTTCAGAAATTGTAGGGTTTAATCAGACGTAGAAGAACCTTTATTTGTGCATATGTGAACTATTCAGCAAAATAAAACAACAACAGAATAATGAATTAACGTTGTAACAATTACGAATTTTTTAACTAAAGACCTAAAGCAGCAATTGACTGGCATCATGGAAAAGAACATAAATTGGGAGTCCTACGTTTATAACAGTTAAATACCATTAAGCACTGTGCTCCTTTGGGTCTATTAGGCTCCCCAGAAAAGCCATGTTCTTCAAGGCAATCTTGTGGGGATAGACTTAGTAGTCATTTGATTAGGGTGGGACTCTTTGATAAGGTTATTTCCATGGAGATGTGACCCACCCAATTGTAGGTGAGACCTATGATTAAATTATTTCCATTGAGGTAAGAAACCACCCATTCAGGGTGGGTCTTAATTAGATCACTGGAGTTCTTAAAGAGAAGCTGAGTCATACATTTTGGAGAGAAGCTAAAATATGTAATACAGAATTTGCCCCAGGAGAAGCTAAGAGTCGACACAGAATCCAGATTCTTGGAGACACTGGGGGAGATGCAAACAGAAGGGCATTTGGAGATGCTAACCTAAAGAGATGAAACCCAGAGTTTGCTCCAGAGAAGCTGAGAGGATTCTCAGATGCTTAGAGAGAACGCCCCCCAAAAACCAAGCAGAGAATTGAGAGAATTAAGGAGAGACAGAAGCCCAGAGACATTCTGAAGAAAGCAATTGAAATGTAACCCAGGAGCAAGACATCAGCAGACACCAGCCATGTGCCTTCCCAGCTGACAGAGAGGTTCTGGATGCCATTGACCTTTCTTAAGTGAAGGTATCCTCTTGTTGATGCCTTAATCTGGACACTGTTATGGCTTTAGGACTGTAAACTTATAACCAAATAAACCCCCTATATAAGCAAATGTATTTCTAGTATTTTGCATAACAGCAGCATTAGACAATCGAAACAAGCACCAACTGAATATTAGAACTTGAAACAACTACTGCATCTTTTCCAGTTTTCTTAAAATAAATTTGGCCTATAATTTTGTTATAACCCTGTTATGTTAAATAAAACCCCAAATTCCAGTGCTCGAGAAAAATAAGATGTATGCTTCTAGTTCATGTGAGAATCACAGATGAGGGCTGATGGTCAGGAAGCAGCTTTCTCCCAGTGATGATTCAGGGATGCAGGTGCCTCAACTCTTGTGGTTCAAACATCCTCTATGTCGGCTGAAGGAAGGCACAGATGCTACTATGGGCTCAACTGTTTGTGGCCAAAATCACCAGCTCAGATGGTGTGATGGTTAGGCTCATGTGTCAACTTGGCCAGGTGATGGTACCCAGCTGTCTGGTCAAGCAAGCACTGGCCTAACCGTTGCTGTGAGGACGTTTGTGGCTGGTTAATAAACCAACAGGCTGGTTTATTAAATCATCAGTCAATTGGCTGCAGCTGTGACTGATGACGTCAACATAGGGCATGTCTTCTACAAGGAGAGACTGCACCTGGCTGGATTTAATCCAATCAGTTGAAGACTTTTAAGCGAGACAGAGGACTTGCACTTCTTCTTCGGCTGATCAGCGAAGCATTTCCTGAAGAGTTCGCTGAAGTTGCCAGATCGTTTCTTGAGGAGTTCATCAAACACCTTCATTGGAATTGCCAGTTTGCTGTGTGCCCTGTGGAACTGGGACTCATGCATACCCACAGCGGCATTGGACACTTATAAATCTCATATTTATAGATATCTCTCATTGATTCTGTTTCCCTAGAGAATCCTAACTAATACAGATGGTTTGTTGCCCACACCACGGGCAAGCCCAGAGAAGCCCCCGGGGCTCACACACAGGGCCTGGAGCCCTGAGGACATCAGCCCTCTCTGCCTCTGCCTGGCCTGGCCAGCTGTGAACCCTAAATGAGGCAACTCCTGCTGGAGCCAACCCTACATCCCAGACTGAGTGTGCATGGTCATCCTTCCAGGGAGGTTTATGAACTGGGCACCTGAGAAGAAATAAGCTTAATTAAAAGTAATAAAAACAACCCCCAAACTCTTCGATACAAATGCTATTCTCACATGTAAATAATGGTTTTAGATTTGATTCTGTTTTTGTAGGGATGTTCTTCTGTTTCATATTTTCCTTTGTTTTTCATCCACCTAAATATTTCACTTAGTGTGTGTGTGTATGTGTGCACTGAAATAAAGAATAATTGTGGAGTATTCTATGAAAAAG
Organism: Choloepus didactylus; assembly: GCF_015220235.1. Classification (NCBI taxonomy): domain Eukaryota; kingdom Metazoa; phylum Chordata; class Mammalia; order Pilosa; family Megalonychidae; genus Choloepus; species Choloepus didactylus. The sequence continues at coordinate 31,026,737 of NC_051328.1, forward strand.
TATTTCATTCTAAGTAACTCTATTCATTGAAATTGTAGAAGCACAATTAGGTTGTTGCATATTTATTATCTATTGTTGTGTGCTGTCCACTGTGGTTGACAGTCACAGGAGTTGTATTTCCTTTATATAGTAGGAACCTTCAAACTTGTTATGAAATTAGATAGTTTCCTAATTTGGAACTGGACTGCTAAAATGTAGTGATATTATTAGGGCTTCTTTGAAATCAGGTCCCAGAATGAGGATAGAAAGAGTCTGGTATGTATATATTCCTAGAGAATAAAATGGTTCAGCAGTTTTTGGTGACTGTTTTAATCAAGTGTCTTCTAGGAAAAGGAATGAGCATGGCATATTTCAACAATCCCCAGAGAGCTGTCATGTTCCTATTTCAGTGCATTCAACACTTTGACGGCTACCCACTGTATTTCACACTTTTAATTTTGATCATTATTTTATATTTACAAAAGCAGAAATATCTACAAACAATAGCCTGACACTCAAATTGCAGAAAAGTATGGAGAATATAGAACAAAAGAGATTTGGGCCACCTCTTGAAGTCAGCCCTTCTCATTGGATTTCCTCATTGCAAAAAAATTAGGGCTTTTCTGGACTCACAGGCCATTTTTATGGCCATATTAGTCTCTATCAGCATTTTAAACTGAAATTTTCTTTCACTTCTCAAGATAATAAAATAAAAGTTAGAAAACTGCTTTTGAAGATCTAATCTGTTTTTATCATCACAAGGAAGAAATATATTTCATATGTACCTATTTCCATTGTATTAATTATGGTGAATATTCTTGGGTCTTTTCATATTTCATTCCCAACTTCCTAATATTAATATTAGAAATAAAATATGATTGAGATTAAAACCTACTTACATTTCTTCCTGCAATGTACAGCCAGAGGGAGGTCTCAGATGTTGGAAGAGCAGGATAAAGTTATAGGTAGATTGTTCTTTCATGCCTGGAATTGTATAGAAAAGCCACCAAAAAGATCATGGAAGATCTGAATGATGTTATAGCATCTAATATTAAAATTGAAGGGTAATGCTTAATTATGTTATAATAATTACAATATCAAGGACAGAATAATTAAGGACCAACATTAACTCTGAGTATATGTAAATATTCTAACAGTAAACATATAAATTACAATTGCATGAAAATTATTTCTATATCTGTGTTTCTATTTTTACCCTTATATTATGACATAATTATCAATAAAAATTATACTTTATTAATACAATAATTATGCAACACTATAAAGTTATTTATGAATATAACAGAATAAAACAGTATATTATGTTATTACTAATAGTATGTTAGTCATTATAAATATTACATTTTAATAAATTTTTATGAAATCCTAAGTTCTTAGTAATATTTATAGAGAAATTACGCGTCACATCTCTTGCTCAGTGCATAAAGTGATGTTTGTTAAAGTGTAAGTATTTCTAACTGAAAAAAGAAGTGAGCATTTGAAAATGAATGGATGCTCTCAAGTAGTCTTGTTATACCTTCACTGTACGTATTATTTATTGACACTCTACATATGAAGAAAATCCCAATATATTTAATAACACCTTTTGCAAAATTTAAGGGATTCCCCAAATTAATTTTTTGCCAAAAATATATTCTTTGCTGACCAAAGACTTGACTATCCATGCAGTAGGCAACCAGATTGTTTTAATCTAAAATGTACAGCCAGCGTCACCCAGAATGTTGACAAGTGTTAACTGTATTGATTTTAAATTTCATACTAGTGTATTGCATTTCAAATTTCACTTTCACTTGACAGAATTCTGTAGTGTTCATTGTTATTCCCAAAGTTTTTTCTGCATCTTTAAGCACATAGTGGAATATTTCATGACCTATTAATTTATATTTTTGGACTTTATCCTTTTTTATAACACCTTTATTGTGGAACAAATCCACATACCATAAAATTCACCCTTTCTGGTTTTTATCTAGTATTTTTCACGGACGTTTTTTGCCCTGTCTCACCTAGCCGCCATCTTAGGTTCCTCCCTGGATTGACTTTCATAAAGGGGGTTTATTTAGTTACAAAGTTACAGTACTAAGGCCATAAAAGAGTTCATCCTAAGGCATCAACAAGACGATACCTTCACTGGAGTATGGCCAACGGTGTCCAAAAAACCTCTGTTTGCTGTGAAGGCACGTGGCTGGTGTCTGCTCCAAGTTCTGGGTTCAAAATGGCTTTCTCCCAGGATGATGTTCTCTAGGCTGCAGATCCTCAAAAATGTCACTCTTAGTTGCCCCTGGGGTGTTCGTTCTCTCTTAGGTTCTCTGGAGCAAAAGTCTGCTTTCAAAGGCTGTCTCCAAAACATCTCTGTAAGCTGCAGCTCCTCTCTCAGCTCCTGTGCATTCTTCAAAGTGTCCCTCTTGGCTGTAGCAAGCTCACGTCTTCTGTCTGAGCTTCTATGGGGCTCTGGTAAACTAATCAAGGCCCACGCCTCCATGGAAATGATCTAATCAGAGTTATCGCCTACAGCTGGGTGGGTTGCATCTCCATGTAAACACTCAAAGAATTACAATCTAATCAACACTAATACATCTGCCCACACAAGATTGTATCAAAGATAACGGCGTTTTGGGGGACACAATACATTCAAACCGGCACAGCCAGTATCAATGAATGCTGAGCACACTGTCACAATGTGAATTTTCAACGGGCAAAACCTTGTTGGTATATGCTATGAATCGCAGAGAATTAGAAAATTATGAAAAAATTTACAAACAAACAGAATGTAGCATTGCTGGAGCACACACAAAAAAACTGCAGAGTGCAAAAAGCAAATTCTTCAAGCAAAACAAATACGAAAAATCGCTAAGAATAAGACGCTTTGGCAAAAGTGATCCAGCATCATCCAGACAGGCAGGAGACATTGAAGGAACAAGAGACTATGAGAAAAGAACTGGAGCGTCTTTCACATATTAAAGAAAGCACTGAAGGGAAGCTGGAATCGAGACAGAAACAGTATCTCATTCTTCTTTGCACCATCCACGAACACTAGAAAATGACGAAAAGCTCTCAGAGGTGGAGGAAGCTCAAGAGACAAGCGTGGAAACAAATCCTAAGCCACAGATGAAGCTGATTGCTCACCATTTCCAGGAACGTTGAAAGAGCTACATGGTCTGAGAGTGTTTAGAATTTATCATGCTCTTGAGATATTTAAAGCTATTTCTGCAGTGAAATACTTTACTTTTAAATAGGAATGCACATTTCATTCATATTTCTTCACACTAAGTGATGTGTCTTTAGTATAGATTTGGTTTTATTAAAATGTTTCTTTATTCCTAAACTTCGAAGGTAGGAAGCAGTACTCCAAAAATGTTTAGTAAAATGTTTTCAAACAGGAAAAAAAAAAGTAAAATATGTATTAGTCAATAATTGTACTCAATGAAATATGGGTTCTTACATGGAAAACCATTTTTCAGCGGTATCCCTTTAACAACAAAGATTCCATGTTGCCACGGTATCTTGCGTTTATTGGAATCCTGCATTACCTTGGTTTTGCTTTCTTCAAATTTTCCATCAGAGTCTCTGATGGGAGTTTGTTAGTCTCTTAACTGCTGGACATTTTTATGGAAATTTGTGTAGAATGGGAACCTTTTACTCTCACTCATGGCAAGGTATTGTCTGAGTGGTTTCTTGATCTTCCTCTTTGAGTGGTCACACTGATAATTTCCTGATTTTGTTTATCTGGTTATTTTTGTGATTTTTATCTCATTTTCCATTTTAGTTTGTAATGATATTTAAGGTACTAATGACAAAGTATTTGTTTACCAATGAAAATTAATTAGAAGGCTAAACCAGACTGACAGTCAGCAAGTAACAATAATTTAATGAATCCATTGAGAAAGTGCTGTCAAGGATAATTAACGTAGCTAAACATAAGCTGGATTTCAAAACCATTCCATTCAAATAGGAATTGCTTAAAATGTATTTAAGATTGACTAATATAAGTTTGGGGTAAATAGGTGACGTTATGAAAGGGTCAAAGTTTGCTCTGTTGGAGAAACTGAATTTGACAATTATTTTTAAGTAAATAGACTGTAGACACTATTTTGTATTCAGCAGTTAGAATAGATGTTCTAGAGCAATTGATTGTGCTAATATTATACACTTCTTTAAAGAACCATGTTAGAAGGAATACCTCATTTATTCTTAACAAAATCATCTGCAAAAATTGAAACCAAATTAATATAAAGGTATCAATGGATGGGATTCAATTTATCTGCTTTCATTGACCTTGAATTCTCATATAGCTTCCTAACACCATTTGTTTATACTCCATATAAGCATCGTTTAAGGTAATATTTTCCACGTATCATTTTCCCTGGAATAAAATCTTTACATTTATAGATAATTTTCTAAGATGATTAGAGCCATGCAAGAACCCAGCTCTAGGTCTGGTCCTGCTGCATACAGAGCCCTGGGGCCAGGGGATAATTAGTGAACCTCTCTGTGTGCATTTGCTCTTCACCCAACAAGGAAAGAAAAGAATGAGATCATTACCTTTAAACTTTCTATATTAAAAACATGACCTTGCTGTGCCATTTAAACAAGAATTAAAATCCAATATGGAATACTGGTAACAGCAGAGAGGCTGTGATCGGAGGTGGTCCGAAGCCCAGGACCCCCGGCCACCGCTGCCCCCTCTAAGTTGGCCGCCCTTTCGAGAACACTCTCTGAAATCCACCGAACTATCCCTTGTCAGCAGGGCTTTGTCATTTTTCAAACCATGTGTTTAGGTAAACATTGATTACAAAGAAAATGGGCCACACAAACACTTTTATTCCTCAAATTATTGGTAAAACCATGCTTCCTTAATCTAAAATCAGCAGAAGCATGCCTAGCAGAGTTAGCCAAAAATCTGCCAGCCTTATTTTTGTTTTCTGTTGATTTTTTTCTGTTACTTAAATTTTTTCTTGAAATATATCTATGTTCTTGGTTTTACTCTGCTCTTATGAAACATTTATGTACTTGAAGAACCTTCAACCTAGGCCTAAGTGATCTGGGTTTGCCTTTTTGATAGTGAAATGACAGGTATCATTTTCAAGAATACACTGGCAAGTCTTGTCCTTAAATGTTACAGCTCATTTAGAATATTATTTCATAAATTACAAGTTTCTTAACCATGCTTTGAATTTAAAGATTCCATTTTATTCAAGTAGTAACAGAGGTGTCATTTCTTTCTTTTTTAAGGTTCTCATGAATTGGAGGAGAAAGGAAGAAATGTCCTAAACAAGGTTATGAATTAAATTAATAGATAAATTTGATTACAGATTTCTGAAACATCGCAATCTTATCGTTTACATAGCATATTTGAAACAAGCTTTAATCATAAGCACAATAATAACATTTGTTATTAATAGTGATCATGGGCTATCACTTATTAAACACCAGAGATATGCAGACAACACTGGTTAAACAGTTATCTTCATTCTCTGGGTGTTTGAGTACATTAATGTTTGTTCATAATTACGGCAGTTCCTTTGGAAATCTAACCATTGAACTGCTAAGAAAACTGCTGTGAGTACTTCCGAAAAATTTTATATTGGAGAAAAAGACTAGAGAAATAATATAGTATTTAAAAGAAAGCACAATCTATGAAATTTATTTAAAAAATTTTAGAACTCTAAATATGTTTGATATATATATTAGTAATTTCTCTCCTCTATGAATAACTAAATAAAATTTACATGTTGCATCTTTTTACATGTATTTCAAACTCATAAAATATCACGAAATGATTTCCTAAAATATCCCTTCAATCTTATTTATATTTCAAATTCTTCATTAAAAAAGCAAGAAAGTAGGATCATCGTGCGCTAGCACTCTCTTTCAGTCTTTTTAAACTACTTATTTAGTGAACGTATTTCAAATGAGAAAATGTAGGAAGAAAGCAGAACCTTTCTCAGATATCAAGGTTTAATCAGAAGTACTAGAAGTTTCACTTGGGCGTATGCAAAGTATATTCTAGGATACTTGGGAATGGTGAGTTTCCACCAGAGAACATTTTTTCTTTTTTTGGTAAGGACTTTGAGTAAGAATTGAGTAGCAATGATGAAAACAAACATTCAATGAAACACAGTTTGAAACAGCAGCACCGGGAAGCTCCTGCTCTGTGGTCCTCGGGGTCAATCCTTTCTCGCCACCCAGGACCTGGAAGGGTGGGATCCTAGCTTTTGGATTTTAGTGCAGTTCAAGTCCAAGGTTACAAGTTAGATGATAAATAAATCCTTCTTCTACTTCTACTGCTTTCTGAAGAAAAAAGAATAGACCTGTATCTTGGTTACCTGTATCTATTATATTAAATGAACCTCCAAATTCCAGGGATTGAGTGAAATACATATTTGTTTCTTGCTCATGTGAGTGTCATGTGTGTGTTCCTGATCAGCGGGCAGCTTCTTCCAAGAGCTGATTCAGCGATGGAGGTGTGTCTTCAGTCCTGTGGCACCAACATCTTGTGGGGTCCCTGAGTTGATTGACTTAAATTTAATGTAATATACTTCAAAATAGTAGTGGAGTATTATGTATAAAGAACTAAAATATCTTGAATAATAATCTTGAATACTACTACTAATTGAAATTTTACAAGTACAATTAAATTATTATATTTTGTACATTTGTTGTGTGCACAGAAATGTTGTTATTTGTGTTGTTCCATTGTAGTTTTTAGCCACATTAACAATATGTGTTCACATATGTAGCAGTAAGGTCAAGGTTTGTTTGAAATCTAACTCTTTTGTATTCATTAGAGTTCATAATGTGGGGCTGGACTCCTAACAGCCATTAGTAAGGTCATCTTGCTCTTTTGAAATCAATTCCCAGAATAAGGATGGCGAGAGTCTGACACATACCAATTTCAAGAGTGCAAAATCCTTTAACAGTATGTGGTTTTAATTGTTGGAATCAGAGGGTCTTTTGGGAAAAGGAATTAGGAAGGTGCCTTTTAATAACCCACAGACAGTTGCAGTGAAACAAATCAGACCTATCCACTTATTTTTACAATATTTTTAGTACAAACATTATATTTTATATTCTGAAAACCCCATGAGTATAGAAACTGAAGTAACACAATATACAGTAATTTGTTCCCACTCAAATCACATATAATAACCATGAATTTAGAACAAAAACTGAACACCAAAACAACTAGCATCTCTGGGAATCAGTGATTCTAATTGTATTTTCTCTCTGGGGATAATCTGAGCTCTTCTTGTCACAGGCCACTTTCATGCCTATGTTAGTATCCAGTTATCAAAATTTTTAACATACGTTCTTTCAAATATCCTTTAGGATAACAAAATAAAATGTAAAAAATCCTTCTGGAAAATCAATAGGAAGAAGTTGGCCATCCACAAGGAATTAGAAGAAAAAAGTGGTTCCTTTCAAGAGGTTAGTAGTCTCAAAAACTGTATGGTGACGGGGGCCATGAGACGATTCCTTCTAGGGAGTAATGCGTGTTTCACTCCCCACTGTTTAGGGTCAGAGGTATTTGAGACCAGGGTGCACAGTTTCACCACGTGGAAATGCTGGACCCTGAGTGGGTTTCTGGTTAGGGGGAGTCAGTTTCAGGACCGTAGGCTTCCCCAGCACCCAGGTCAGGGGCATTAGGAAAGGACATGTCAGCTCCATGGAAATCTTCCCCCACAGGAACAGTGCTCACCTCCTGCCCCGACAGGGGACACTGGTCCCTGGGAGCAAGAACCTTGGTGAGTGCCGGCCTCAGCAGCACCTGGAAGCTCCTGCTCTGTGGTCCTCAGGATTAATTCTTTCTCATTACCCAGGACCTGGAAGGGTGGGATCCTAGCTTTTGGATTTTAGTGCAGTTCAAGTCCAAGGTTACCAGTTAGATGATAAATAAATCCACCAACCTGGTGCAGCAAGTTGAGGGCCATCCTGAAATTGAGAAGCAGAACAGAGCACCCCACATGCAATCCTCACGAATCTCTACCACCTGCATTGCTGAGGTCGTGTTCTAGTCTGCTACGATGCCAAAAGCAATATGCCAGAAATGGTTTGGCTTTTAACACTGGGGATGTATTAGCTTCCAAGCTTACAGTTCTGAGGCCATGAAAATGTTCAAATCAAGGCAACATCAAGACGATGTTTTCTTCCTGAAGACCAGCTCCCAGAGATCCTGGACTCCTCTGTCACATGGTGGCATCTGCTGGTCTCTCCCTTCTCTTCCCTGATTCACTGCTTCCAGCATCTTGCTTCCATGAATTTCTCTTTGTCTGAATTTCATTCACTTATAAATGTTTCCAATAAGAAGATTAAAACACACCCTGAATGAGGTGGGTCACATCTTAAGTTAAGATCCCACTCACCACCCAAACCCACAGGCAACAGCCTCTTCAAGAACATCAACCAGATGCAGACCTGTTCCCCATAATGTCGACACCCGTTTCATTATGAACAATATGAAATTATACTGGTCACTGCCTGGACATCCCTGAAGATTGAGAAAGTGATTAAATGAGAGGAAGGGGTAGCAACAGACAAGATAGGATTTAACAAAGGATTACAAATACTGAATCTGTATATAAATATATTTTTTAGATGCTAGGGTATTAGAACAGCTAGAAGGAAATAGCTGAAATGGTGGAGCTATAACCCATAACATTTTTTTGAAATTTGCCCTATAGCTGCTCATTAAATTGTACATTGAAAGTTATCGCCCTTCTGTATATGTCATATTTCACGATAAAGAAATAACTGAAACTGTGGAACTGTAACCTGTATGATTCTGTAAATAAACAAATGTAATTACTTGTTAAATTGTGCTTTGAAAAGTTATCACCTTTCTGTGTACAGTTATATTTCACAGTAAGGAAATAACTGAAATTGTGGAACTGCAACCCATAACAATCTTTGAAATTTGCTCTGTAACTACTTGTTAAATCATACTTTGAAAGTTATCACTGATCTCAATATGCTATATTTCACAATAAAGAATGTAGAAAAAAAAAGATCCCACTCACCAAAAGATCCTATTTACAAGAACATTCTTTTCTGGGGTCCATACAGTTTCAAATCATCACAGATTGATACTGTAGGAAGTTTTGTCAAACTTTTCTCAAGAATTCCTGAAGCTTGAGGAAAATATGTCTACTTCACCTGGAAACTCCTTTCTTCCATCATATTATACACTTTATCAAGGACGTCAGAATTTTTCTTTTCTGCTAAAAATAGTTTCCTCTAATGAAGGGTAAACATTTGAAGAGATTATAACCTTAATCTTAGTCTCATTCTATTCACAAATATCTCCTGTTGATTCTGTTTCCCTAGAGAACCCTGACTAATACACTCAGTGACTATACTTATATGGCAGAACTTATTAGAATTCAGTAAAATTCCTTATTTCATGGCCCAGGATATAAATTAGAAATAATGTAAAATTTAGAAAAAAAATCATGGTAGTCATTTAAAATAAAAATATTTTCAAAATTATTAATTTGTTAATGAACTTTGGCATAAGTTATATCACTTTTTTAAAAAACTGCCTTTCAACAGAGTGGAATATCATTCAATAAACAGGAGTACAACTCCCCAGTGGAGGAAGTAGCCAGAGTGGAAGTTGGCACACCCCCGGAGGACCAAATCAGCGAGATCAGTCAGGGGTAAGACATCTTGAACACTTGCATCTTTGGGGTCTCCACAATCCCTCCATACAGATGTGAATGCCAGGGGGTGTCTGGGTGTTGTGACAATCTTCATTTCATTTCAGTGAAAATTCAGGTCTTTTTCGCTAATGGTGAGTGAAAATACACCCTGTAGTAAATCTTTATTACTATTGCCTTTTTATAACACCTTATAAATGTTTCTTTTTTTAAAAAACACAATCCTTCCTGCCTCATCCTCAATCTTTGTATCTGTATCTGTCTTGTGTGCTGTGTCCTAGGGAATATGAAGAAAGGGCTACACCAGATTGCTTCCCAGCAGTCGATTGTGAAGCATATGATATGATGGATGTGATGTCAGAGGTATGAAGAGGTGATGGGACATAGGAGATGGCAGCAAAGCAAATCAAAAGATCTGAGCAGCGTTGGGTTGGTGTTGGCAACCTTTGTCAAGCTTTCTAGTTTTTAGCCTAAAGTAGTATTTCCCCAAGTCTCTAATAGTGTCCCAGCTCATTAACACCTTGGCCATGGCGAATTAACCAAACTCTTATGGGGAGATGTTTCTGGTGGTTTATGATCACATGCCTATGAAAGAGTTCTGAAAAGCATCCCTGGACTGAATGAGGAGAAATATATTTATATGTAACTATTTCCATTGCATTTAATAATGGTAATATTCTTGGGGCTTTTCGTATTTTATTTTGAACTTCTTAATTATAATATGAGAAATAAAATATGATTCAGGTGAAAACCACATCAACATTTCTTCTTTCAGCACCCAGCCAGCGAGAACTCTCAGAGTTTAGAAAAGGAGTCGGGAATACGTGGATTGATGAAGTATTTAGAACTAAACATAGCAAGCAATGAGAAGGTCTTAAAAGAGCTGAATGATGTTAAAGCATCTGATATTAAAACAGCATGGTAATGTTAATGATAATATGAAATTTATGGTATTAGTGACAGAGTAACTAAGGAAAAACAGTGATCTAGAATTATTATAAGATATTCTCATGGTAAATATATGTCAATGTTAGCAATTTTATACCTCTGTGCTTATATTAATACTTAATGAAATAAGTATTAAAATACAATCATAACATTTCTTAATAGAAAAGTTATATAGGTTTATTACAAGACTGATGAAGAGAACTATAAGTTTGAATAAAAGTGTGTTATAAATATCAAAATATTTTGCACGTTGCCTCAGCATCCATCTTATTGTGGTGAAGCCTCTTGCCTGGACTGACCTTTGGCCTAGTTAATAAGCAGCTTTCCAGCCTTGGGGCATAAACTCCCCTAGGGCCCAAGCCTTCATCTGAGGTCACCACCCTCACCACCCACACACCTCACCCAAAACCCACAGGTGGTCCCAAATGATAAGCTAACCATCCCCACCACCTTGGGACGCCCAGTGTGTGTCCTTTTTTAGGCATTTGCTTTAAACTAAACGATCCTTGACTTAGTAGGGAAACCTACTAAGCTCCATCCCTGGACCACAATAAAGGCATAAGTCCACGGGTCCTTTCTGGTCTGCCCTGAGCTCCCTACCCTGGGCTGAGGCACCGGAGCCCATCGTGCTTCCCTTGACCCCTCACAGCCTCCCTCTCTCTCTGGCATCTGGGAGGAACAAACTTCTCCTCAGGTGTTTTGGCCTAGGTTTCCCAAATTTGACATTTGACTTAAGTATTTGAAACTGCATTATAATATTAATATTAGTATTTGATAAAATATTAAAATTTAATAATCTTTTCATGAAATGTGTTGTTTTTCAGTAATAATTTATATAGAAATTATGTACAATAACTCTTGCCCAACAGAGTGATATTTTTTAAATGTCATTTTATGATTAACTGAAAAAAAAGGGAATATTTAGAAAAACATTGATTCAAGTTTTTTTTGAAAATATCCTTTCACTTTCCACATAATAAATCATTATTCAATTTATATTTACAAATCAATTTCTAACATTTGTTCAGACTCTGACTTGCAAATTTTAAGTGATTCACACAGTTAATTACATCCTATAAATACATTCTCTGCTGGTAAAGAATACCTTGTTTGAATATTTGAGGTAGCTGTAGTCAACTAGATTGTTTCAAGCTAAAAGTTTTGGCCTGTGTCTCTTTAAAAAATTCATCAAATATTCATACTACTGATTAGAAATTTTATAATCATCTGCCTCTTAATGTACACATATGACTTAACATAATTTTGCTAATTTTAATTGTTTGGGAAAAGTTTTCCTCTGCATAGCAACTTCTCCAGGAGCTGAAACATAATTATAACCCCTTCCCTTAATTCCTATCCCAAAAATATGGCAGGTAGTTCCCACAGTGCTTCAATAAGTTGGTAATTATTTAATAGTTTTATAAACTTGTTTGATAAATTAGTAAAATTGTGTCATTTTGGAAAGTAAACAGAAAAATAATCATACTTGAGTTAGAAGTGAAAACAGAAAAATAAATCTGCTTCATATACCACGTGCAGCAGCAATGGCTTCAACAGACTATTGTGAGCTCTACTGATTTGTCTGTAGTCACCTCCGTGTGAGATCTACTCAGTGATACAATAATTTCTTTATCATCTAACTTTGTACTGGCTATAAATAGTCCAGCCATAGAATTAGCTCCTTTAATTTATACATACTTGGCAACCGTTCCAAAGCGCAGGCGTGGTTCTGCATAATGTGAGTGAGCACAGCATGAAGACCTACCAGATGACAGCTCCTAGATAAGAGTTTATATATGATGTTTTTCTTTATATGCTGGAACATGTGAATTGACACATTATCCCTTGAAGCAGGCAAGGTACAGCATACAGAAATTAAGAACCATTTATATTTTTGTCTCATTTGCCTGATTCTCTAGGAAATGAGCTGTAATAGAAGTCTAAAGTCAGCTGTGGATTTCATGATATTGTTTTAAAACTGATAATTCGGATTTAATAGCAGTAATAACAAAACAGTTCCATGTTCCAGTTTTATGATAGAGGCATTATCCACAAGCATTAAGTAATTATTAAGGTTTGTCATTTTTCTCCTTTAGTAAAATTACAGAGCTAGAGGAGAGGATCTGCAAATTAGAAAGAAGGTGTGCCCTACTGGAGGAGAACAAAGCCCAGGGATTCAAAAAACGTGTGGGAAAAAACCGTTTAATGAAACATTGTATGCCCATAAGAAAAGTTTTTTCAAGGCGGGTCAGCCCACTTTACCCAGGTGAGAATGAGTCACATATTCAGCTAGAGACCCAAAGTTTGTCAAATGCACGCATACATGCCCTTCTCTCGGGGATCCAGTGTGCAGTACCGTTTTACTGTTTCACCAGGTGTGATGTAAACACCCCTGCTTAGCCTTTCCTGCTTCCTGGACATCTCTAAGTTGGTATATGGCAGTGCAGGAAGCTCAGCACTTCCCAGTCCGAAGCCGAGTAGGGCTGACTTTTAAGCACTTCTGGGACTGAGATGGTTGATGTGGGAGTAGTTGGGGGCAGCAGTGGGTGTAGCAGGGATGAGGAGAATGGAGGAAAGTGGCATCTGTTCCTGATGGATCAGAGTCAGGATGAGACACTGGGCAAGACTCGGTTGGCAGTGGCTTTAAGGGGCACAGCGCAGGCTCTGTGAACACTGGCTCTTCCCTTTACTGCAGTGATGGATGACACTACCCAGGCGCCCCTCCTTCCAGTCAGGAACCCTGAGGCTCCATTGTTCTTTAACAGGTTTTTATTTCCTTTCTCTTTTTACCCTAGACCCAGAGTTGAGATCTGATACCACCAAGGACCCTGAAGAGGGGCTGCCACTCCCCAGCTCATCCCCTGCCCCCACCTCCCGAACGGACAGCCTGTAGTGAGATGAAAGATTTCTCTTCAGTTGTTTCTACAGAAAAAGGAAATCATAATGTATATAATACGCATGAACATTTAAGCTTCCTGCTTAAATGGCTTTGGCCATTTTGCACTGATTTTCTGTTTAAGTTCACTGGATCTTTTGTATTGATGTAATTTTAGTTATGATTCAGTAGCACAAAATAGTTATATGATAAAATAGTTTTCAAGAGTTTCTTTCCCTTCCTTTCGTCTTTCCTCCCTCCCTCATTTGTCCCTTCCTTCATTTCAAGGTTTGCTTACAAAATAAAATGTTGGATTATCTTCCCTTTTATAAAACTTTATTCTCTCTAAAACAGTGGCAGTTCATCATCTCTCTGGAATGATGTGAAATTATAATTAGTGAAAGACCTTGACTTACTATGTGGATGTTGCCCAGCTGACGGAAGCACCACCGCTGGACATTAAACACCTTTCGCTTGTAATTTCCAAAGTAGTTTACTAAGGGAATGGATTTTCTGTTTTTCACGTGAGGGAAGAGGCATCATTACCACTAACATATGCGACGAAAGCAAAGCACATATATAGATATACCATCTGGGTTATGAAAATGTGGAGTCATGGCTTTCTCTAGGAAGGTAAAGTGTATTGCCTCTAGGCTTTGAATGTCATGGAGTAACAGGCAGGAAGCAGGGTCAGAAATCAAGCCAAGGCCATCATTTTGACTGGCAAATAATTGGGTATTCTTTTACCTAAACATTCTACCATTTCAAAAGGTCAAAGGGGGTGCAAGGACAATACCTTAAAGGATCTGTAAGCCATGGTAGAGAGTTTGGAGTTTATTTGGCACCAACAGGGAGTTAATGGACTTAGCTTAAAATACATCAGTGACAGATTTTCAGTTTAGAGATTACATCCTGATCAGAGTGCACAGTCATTGATGGGTGTAATCAGAGGGAGGTCTTTAACTTAGGAAACACATAAAATAGATTAGAAAGAGAGGATGTTGTCCAGGCATTGTGTAGTGACAACAGGCATGGAGAAATGTGGACAAGTTTTTTAAAAATTCAGTTTATTGAGATATATTCCCATACCCTACAATCATCCACAGTGTACAATCAACTGTTCATAGTACTGTCATATAGTTTTGCATTCATCACCACAGTCATTTGTTGAACATTTTCATTACTCCAAAAAAATAAAAATAAAAGTAAAAATAAAAACACAAGTAAAGAAGAACTCCCCAAACATCCCATCCCCGCATCCTCCCATTATTAATTTATTTTTTGTTCCCATCTACTGATCTTTCCACTGGATAGATGCAGTGTGAGCCACAAGGTTTTCACAATCACACAGTCACACCGTGTAAGCCACATAGTTATACAATCATCTTCAAAATCAAGGCTAATAGGTGGCAGTTTCAGGTATTTACTTCCAGCTATTCCAAAACGCTTAAAACTAAAAAGGCATGTCTTCATAATGCATAAGAATACCCTCCAGAATGAGCTCCCGACTCTATTTGAAATCTCCCAGCCACTGAAACTTTATTTTATTTCATTTCTCTTCTCCCTTTTGGTCAAGAAGATTTTCTCAACTCCATGATGCCAGGTCCATGCTGATCCCCGGAAGTCATGTCCCACATTTTCAGAGGGATTTACACCCCTGGGAGTCATTTCCCATTTAGGGGGGAGGGCAGTGAGTTTACCTGCTGAGTGGGCTTAAGGAGAGAGAGGCCACGTTTGAGCAACCAAGGGATTCTCTGGGGGAGACTCTTAGGCACTGTTGTAAATAAGCAGGCTTAGCCTCTCCTTTGCAGTAACAAGCTTTGTAAGGGAAAGCCCGCAGATTAAGGGCTTAGCCTACTATTTTGGTAGTCGTCAATGTTGTGAGAATATTAGTAATAACCCAGATGGGGAAGTCCAACATTTCCACATTGCTCCGCAGTTTCTCAGGGGAGCCCTGCAAATGCATTTTTATTCTCTGCCCAAATTACTCTGGGTGTATCAGGATTTACCTTAACCTGCATAAACCTACCAGATCTCACTTGCTATTCAAAGTTCCATGTACTTATGGTGTTTGCATAAACTGACCATACAAGTTAAATTATTTAGTGTGCAACAGAAAATATAGATCCCGCACCAAACAGACATCTGTTCCCTTGGTCTAAAACAGAAGTTGAAGTTTTAAGACACAGTCAATATCGTCCTTTACCCTTTGGCCTGATTTGCCTTAGTCCTAACCAGATCAGCTTCATTCATATCTCTAATTGAAGTCTGAACTCTTTTTCAGCTTTTTTAACCACTGCTGTATGAGGTAATACTGACTTTCATAGCTGAGTAGACACCTTTGGTAAGTATTTAAGGTATATGCAAAAAAATCCTAGAAGATTGGAAGTAGGAATGAAGGGTATGGCGGAGTCTGGCCTGGCTAATTTGGTAGAGGTAGGACAAAACGACTTCTATTTCAGATAGGCTGGGTATGGACTGTCTAAATTATCTAAATGGAGAGTTTGAGATATTTGGTCTAACTCAGGAAAGATGTCCAGGATGAAAATAGCAATTAGGGAATCTTTAGCATGTAGACAGTAATTATATCCATGGATGTAGGGAAGAAAGTAGTTGAGATTGATAAACTACAGTGAGTGGAGGGAGGATAAAAGAGAGACCAAGAGAGAAACCCAAGAAATGCCTTCAAGTAAGTTTTGGGCAGAGACAGAAACACTTTAGAAGATACTAAAAGAGAACAGCTAAGGAAATAGAAGAAAATTAAAATCCAAGAATATTTCAAGGAAGAGTTAGTGGTCAAGTAATGAATGCCAGCCAATGGCCAACAAGCCAATAATGACAAAAAATGTTTCTTAGATTTAGTAACAAAGATTTTATGCTGACCAAGCAAGAACTGTAATGCTTCAGCCGTCTACTTTTAGATGGTATTTGCATATCGTGTAGAACCATCTGGAAATGAAGCCTAAACACTCTCTTCCCCATTATCTGATCATATAGGCTAGACCACAGAAGGCAACGTGGGAGGAGTGGGGGCCATGGGCATTTAGCCATTTTCTTATCTAGCTCACCTATGCCTTCTGGGTCTGTTCAAGTCCAATCTCTTATAAACAACCTCTGTTTCATAATGGAATATTGCTGCACACACCCAGCTTTAAGGGTTGATGACTGATACAACACCCAGTCTAGGACGGGCAACTCAGGTCACATGTAACCTGGTGGCCCATGGTTAAGTTTTCAGTGTCTACAAAGGCCCAGTCACAAACAAGTGCTATTTCCCAAAAGGAGAAGAGTTATCCACAGACACTGACAAGGTTTTCCTACAAAATCCTAAAGGTCTGCACTGTGATTCACCCATAGGGACTGCCAAAGGTCCCAAACAGCTTCTCTCTCTCTGCCACTGTCACTTCAAGGTGCCTCTGTCACTGTCACCATCACATCTGCTGGATCATATGTCCCAAGTCGCAGGGCAACTTGCATGGCAACCTGGACTTGTTGCAAAGCATCCTCCTGTTCTGATCCCCATTCAAAACTAGCAGCCTTTTGGGCCCATTGACAAATGGTCCAGAGTAGCACACTCAAATGAGAAATATGTTCCCTCCAAAATCCAAAGAGACCCACTAGGTGTTGTATCTCTTTTTTGATTGTAGGAGTGTCAGGTTGAACAACTTATCCTTCATGTTAAAAGGGATATCACAACATGCCCCACACCACTGGACCCCCAAGAAAGGTCGCTGAGGTGGGAAATTCCTGAAATTTTTGTCAGATTTATTTCTCACTTTCTGGTATGCAAATGTTTTACCAATAAGTGCAGAATATTTGCTACTTCTTGCTCACGAGCTTCAATCGGCACAATGTCATCAATGTAAGGAATATGTGTGACGTCTTGTGCAAGAGAAATGTGGTCATGGTCCCTTGTACTAAATTACGGCATAGGGCTGGAGAGTTGATATATTCCTGAGGTGGGACAGTGAAGGTAAACTGATGAATTGGCCAGCTGTAAGCAAACTGCTTCTGGTGGTCTTTACTAGGTATCAGGAAAAAAATTTGCCAGGTCAATTCATGCATAGCAGGCACAGGGGAAGTGTTAATTTGCTCAAGCAATGAAACCACACCTGGAACACTAGCTGCAATTGGAGTCACCACCTGGTTAAGTTTATGATAATCTACTGTCATCCTCCAAGTTCCAACTGTATTCTTTACAGGCTAAATAGTAGAGTTGAAAGGAGATGTGGTGGGACTCACCACCCCTGCATCCTTCAAGTCCTTGATGGTGGCACTAATCTCTGCAATCCCCCAGGAATGTGCTATTGCTTTTGATTTAGTATTTCACTAGGTGGAGGTAGTTCTAGTGGCTTCTACTTGGCCTTTCCTATCCCAATAGCCCTTACTCCACAAGTCAGGAAGTCAATGTGGGGATTCTGCCTGTGGCTTAGTATCTCTATTCCAATTATGCATTATGAAACTGTGGTTAATAACAACAGAATTGGTTCGTGGACACAGTGGACTCACTGTGAGACGGGCCTGAGCTAAAACTCCATTGATCACCTGACCCTCCTAAACCCCTCTTCTGAATGGTGGACCACTGTGATGTTTTGGGTCTCCTGGAATTAATGTCGCTTCTGAATGAGCCAGTGTCTAATAGTCCTGCAAATACCTGATCATTTCGTTTTTCCCTTTGCACAGTCATCCTGGTGAAAGGTCATAAATGCCTTTAGAGAAGGCTGGGAGAAAGATTAACAATATAGTTTTTTGGCAGTGTAGTTGGATCCTTCAAGGAGACCCAGCCTCTCCTTCACTCAAGGGGTTCTGGGTCTGGAAACTGTCTCAAGTCTGGGAACTGATTGAGGGGACGTGAATCTCTGTTCTGGTGATTCAAACTGACTTCCATTCACTTGACCTAGAACTCTACTATTTATAAAGAACAAGATAGGATTTAGCAGACTGCCCTTTTCTCTTCCATGGACACCAGGATCAACTAGCCAATGTTATAGGTCTCTGTGAGTCAGACTATTCAGATTACTGCTTTGATTCTCTGCTGTCTATTATGCTGACCAGAACCACCTTGTCTTTGGAAATTAAATACAGGATCCAATTATTCCATTGCATTTAAGGATTCCAGTTCAGTGGCAGCAGTTGTCATAGTAATTCATGACCTACAGAGAAGATCAATCACAGAGCTCTTAAAGAATGCTGGCAATTTGAAGCCATGGACTCATCTTTTTACCGCCTTCTCCAGGGCAGATAGGAGTGACCAGCCAGTCACTCCTTAGCTTGACTTAGTTTGACAGAAACTTGCCAATTTTAAGTCTTTGATTAGGAGTATCCAATGGTGATATTTTGCATATCTCTATTGCCACAGCACACCAAGGATTATCAGTGCCTACTTATCACTGGAACCCTAATCCTAACCCTAACACTATCCTAGCCCTAGCCCTAGCCCTAACCCTAAAGCTAACACTAGTCCTATCTTACCCCTTACCCTACCCCTATCCTTAACCCTAACACTAACCCATTAGTAACCCTAAACCATAAATTTGCTTATCAACAGTGTTAGTAAGCAAGATGTGTTCATAGAAGTGAAACATGCATTTCACTCAGTTTCAGAAACTAAGTCACAGAGGTTATTCAAAGCTCTTTAACAGAAACTTGCATGTCAACAGTGTTTATATGTTAAGATAAGTGCTAGAAGTAAGTGAAACACAGTTTCAGAAACTAAGTCACATAGGTGATTCGCAGCGCTCTAATAACAATAGCATGACAACCTAACCCTGACACTAACCCGAACCTAATTCTAGATTACTTCACTAAGGTTGTGGCCAAATGACTCAGGATGGGTCTTAATCCTATTACTTATAGGGAAGGCCCCAGAGATAGAGAGAAAACTAGAGGGAGCAGCCAGAAGCTGAAAATCAAGGGAATCTAAAACAGAAGGGAGAAGCCAGGAGAGATGCTGCCATGTCCATTGCCACGTGACAGAAAAGCCAAGGATCAAGGATCATTGGCAGCCAGCCCGGAATGCCGCACTCTTCTGGGAGAAAGTATCACCTTGATGATGCCTTGATTTTGGACTTTTAGCCTCAAAACCATGAGACAATAAATTCCCACTGTTTAAGCCAACCCACAGCATGATGCTTGTTTGGCAGGCAGGAAACCAAAATAAGGGGATTTTAGGCCAATTTGCACAATTAAGCCCGAAACACAAATTTGTGACGATAGTGCTGAATACACTAACTCTGAATCCCCAGGAGGTGACAGAAGAAGAGGAAGCTGCAGGCTTAGCAGCAGCAAGCCCATGAAGTCCAGAGCTTTGCTTTCTAGGAAGCTACTTGCCTCACACATTCAGGGGGACAATACGTTTCTGGTACTAAGGTGTCCAGAAGAAGCTGCAATTGGTGCTTAAGCTAAGTATTCTTTAGAGAATTTGTGTACAGCAAATGGGACCCACTGAGGAACTACACTTGGACTGGTGAGTTCTCGCCATGAGTGCAACTTTGAGGCTGTGTCTATACCTGGGTTTGATCCTTTCCTAAGGAGCATCTAGACCCCAGTCTTCTGAATTTCGATGTGGCTTCTAAACCAATTTGAAGTGGAAAAAGAGGATGTGGAAATCATCTTTCTCAGCCTATATCATTCCAAACATGAATCCAATTCAATAAAAGTTGTTGGACATCTGCCTTTGGGAGAATATCCATAAAAATGCAAAATTATCATTCCTAGGATATTATTATTATCTCAAAATACTAGTGTGGGTCAGGACAGCACACAAGTTGCACTCATTCAAATTAGCATTTCTTCCATGTTCATCCTGATGGGATCTGTGCTGGTTTGAATGTATTATGTCCTCCAGAAAAAGCCATATTCTTTGATGCAATCTTATGGGGCAGACATATTGGTGGGGATTAAGTTGGAATGTTTGGATTAGGTTGTTTGCATGAAAATGTACCCCACCCAACTGTAGGTGATAACTGTGATTAGATAATTTCCATGGAGGTGTGGCCCCACCCATTCAGGGTAGGCCTTGATCTGTGGAGCCATATAAAGGAGCTGAGGGGCAGAGGGAACTCAGTGCAGCTGTAGTGACATTTTGAAGAGGAGCTACAGCCAAGACGGACACTTTGAAGAAAGCACAGGAGCTGCAGATGAAAGACACATTGAAGATGGCCGCTGAAAGCAGACTCATGCTCTGGAGAAGCTGAGAGAGGACAAATACCCCAAGTGCAACTAAGAGTGACATTTTTGAGGAACTGCAGCCTAGAGAGGAACATCCTGGGAGAAAGCCATTTTGAAACCAGAACTTTGGAGCAGACGCCAGCCACGTGCCTTCCCAGCTAACAGAGGTTTTCTGGACACCACTAGCCATCCTCCAGTGATGGTACCCGATTGCTGATGTGTTACCTTGAATATTTTATGGCCTTAAGACTGTAAATGTGTAACCAAATAAACCCCCTTTTATAAAAGCCAATCCATCTCTGGTGTCTTGCATTCTGGCAGCATTAGGAAACTAGAAGAGATTTTGGTACCAGAAGTGGGGGGCTTTTGCTGCTATGTTTGCAAATACCAAACATGTTGGAATGGCTTTTTAAATGGATAAGGGGAAGATTCTGGAAGAATTGTGAGGAGCTTGATAGAGAAGGCCTAAACTGTTTTGAAGAGACTGTTGGTGGAAATATGAACTCTAAAGATACTTCTTGAAGTGGGGCCCCTTTCCCTTAATCCTATAACATCTGCAAAACAAAAGTGTTGTGTAAACGGCATTAGGCCATGAGGAGGGGGGAGTGAGACTGTACCTGTACCAGTTAAAGGAAGCAAAACTTTACTGTTTAGGGGAGGTGAAGCTGCGGTTGCACGCATCAGCCAAACATAACCCTTTTAACAATAACTGCTCCAGGTCCAAGTGAAACTCTTTGTAACCCTTTAATAATCAATAACTGCTCAGTTCCAAGTGAAACTCTTTGTAAAGTGAAACTCTTTGTAAAATTGTTTTTTGTAATCAAAAGCTAACTGCCAACTCTGCTTCTGTTAAAATAGTTGCTTGCGTTTCTAGAATACGGTTTCTGTCTATATAAGACACAATCGCACACAGGTCGGGACTGCTCACTGAATTCCCTGTGCGGAGGGGGTCAAGCTGAGCAGTCGCTGGCCGGCTAATAAAGGCTCTTTAAATTCTGTTTGGCTGTCTCGTACTTTCACTCGCGGGCACCGTAACACTTCTGATGAGGCCTTGAACAGAAATGATGAATGTGTTATTGTGAACTGGAAGAAAGGCGATCCTTGTTTTAAAGTGGCAGAGAATTTGGCAAAATTGAGTCCCGGTGTTGGATGGAAGGCAGAATTTGAAAGCGATGACCTGGAATATTTAGCTAATAAGATCTCCAAAGAAAATATAGAAGAAGTAGCATGGCTTCTACTTGCAGCTTATAGTAAAATGTGACAGGACAGAGATTAACTTAGAACTGAATTCTTAGATTCAAAGAAACCAGAAACTGATGGTCTGGAAAATTCCAGGCTTCCAGGGGGTGGATCCCCAGAAGCTATAGCCCAACATGAGGATTTAACCAAACATGGAACCCAGCTGCCATTTCAATACAAGCCAAGATTGAAGATGGAGTTATCCAGAAAGGATCTGTGGAAAGTCCTATTGTCTGATGGCTTTGACCCCTGTGTGCTTCATGCAAAGCCAACAGAATTTTTGCGAGATCTTTATAGACAGAGCCGTTGCCAGTCTGGACTGGAGGAGACAGACAAGGAACAAACTGAGGGAAAAATTTCTTCAAAGACTGAGCCATGGAGGTTGAGGCCTGGAGTCAAGAGGTCTCGGGCTGGGAGAGCGGAGCAGCCCACACGCATGGAAAGGGTGAGTTTGCCCTGGAGGTCAAGGGCGGGCCTTCCACCTCGATGCTCAGGAAGTGTTCTGCCACTGCAAGCTCCAAAGAAGGTGGAGCACATTCCCAGGGAATTGGGGAGAGCCTGGCTGCCACACACTGCTCTGAAGGGGTTGAGCATGTGCCCCAAAGATGGAAGGGAATCTGGGAGCTGCCCCGATGTTTGAGGAGGGTGGGGCCGAGAAGGCGGTCTCCCCAGTGTGTGGATATTTTGGAGCACTCACCTAAGCGTTTGGAAAGGAAAGGGCTGCTGAAAAGGCCCTTAGGAAGGGTTAGACTCCTGCTCTCTCAAGCCCCAAGGATGCACCCTCATTCTGTAAATGACTCTCAGACTTTGAAATCTAATGGAGTTTGTCCTGTGGGTTTTACGAACTGTTTTGGTCCTGTTAACCCTGTTTTCCTTACTCTTTCTCCTATGGCAATGGGAATGCTTATCCTATGACTGTCCTTCCTTTGTATACTGGAAGCACATAAGCTGTTCTAAGTTCACAGATCCATAGCTAAAGGCAAAGTATGCCTTAGGACTGACCACGCCTATAATTGATTTTGATGGGATCTCGTACTTATCTATTGTTACTGAAATGAGAAAAAGTTTTTGTGATATTGTGATGGGATGAATGTATTTTGTATTTGGAAAGAATATGCTTTTCTGGGGTCCAGGGGGTGGAATGTGCTGTTCTCAATGTATTATGCCCCCAGAAAAAGTCATATTCTTTGATGCAATCTTGTGGGGCAGACATATTGGTGGGGATTAAGTTGGAATGTTTGGATTAGGATGTTTGCATGAAAATGTGCCCCACCCAACTGTAGGTGATAATTCTGATTAGATAATTTCCATGGAGGTGTGGCTCCACCCATTCAGGGTGGGCCTTGATCTGTGGAGCCATATAAAGGAGCTGAGGGGCAGAGGGAACTCAGTGCAACTGTAGTGACATTTTGAAGAGGAGCTACAGCTAAGAGGGATACTTTGAAGAAAGCACAGGACCTGCAGATGAAAGACATTGAAGATGGCCGCTGAAAGCAGACTCATGCTCTGGAGAAGCTGAGAGAGGACAAATACCCCAAGTGCAACTAAGAGTGACATTTTTGAGGAACTGCAGCCTAGAGAGGAACGTCCTGGGAGAAAGCCATTTTGAAACCAGAACTTTGGAGCAGACGCCAGCCACGTGCCTTCCCAGCTAACAGAGGTTTTCCGGACACCATTGGCCATCCTCCAGTGAAGGTACCCGATTGCTGATGTGTTACCTTGAATATTTTATGGCCTCAAGACTGTAAATGTGTAACCAAATAAAACCCCTTTTATAAAGCCAATCCATCTCTGGTGTTTTGCATTCCGGCATCATTAGCAAACTAGAACAGGATCCAAAGTAAATTTCCCTGATTTAAGAGACAATGTTATGTCTCTCACAGGAAACCTCTCTCTCTCCTTCTCTCTGTTCAACACACACACACACACACACACACAGACATACACACACACACAGACACACTGTCTTTCTCATCTAGCAGGCCTTCTACATCTGAATGTACTTTCCTGGCCACTATTATCTCTTCATTGGAAATACTATTTCATAATTTACAATGTATGTGGTGCTGATCTTAGAAAAGATTTCCTTTCAATAGGGAGGCAGCATTGGCCTTAGTAAATAGCTGGGCTAAGCCTCATCCATATTTCGTTTTATTTCATCTCAGAGTCAGAAAGAATTAAGGAGACTTCTAGATACCCATATAACTTTGAAACTATCATTAAGGAGACTTCTAGATACCTGCATAACTTTGAAGCTATTGTCACTGACTTAACCAATCAGACTCTTTGCTTGTTTCCTACTACTGGAGTCAGAATAGCAATGTACTTTCTAATTACATTTGCGTGTTTTAGTTGGATAATTTGATAAATCATGATAAGACTTATACTCGTAATGACAAATACATTCCATTGAGCCACTTATATCCCAGGCATTGTGCTGAAAGGTTTTATCTGTTCTCTAAATTAGTCAGTCAAAATATATTCAGGTAAGACTTCTTAAACACAGCTGCAAACCTGAGCATAATGAATAGAATTTAGTGAACACTATGGTAGAGTCAACCTCGTCCTCCACTGCTTCCTGGACTTTCCTTCCACCATCAGTTCAAACGATCCAGTACCTCCCAGGCAGCCAATTACCAGCAATTCTCACAGGATGCACTTTTATTACTGGGATTTGAGTAAACCTGTCTCCCCTACCCAGAACAGATGCCTGGAAAGGTAAGAAAAAGTTCTTCTTTCTAGCATCCCCTCAAACTGAGGCCCTTCTAGCCAATGGCTTATTGGACTACAAAACCCTTAACTCATTATTTTCCTCTAAAAACACATTTTTGATGATTTTCATTGATTTAAATATTGTTTCACCAGTTACAATTGTAGTCTTTACATGTATGTATCTTTGATAACTGAAGAAATTTAGCTTAGTTTTATTTTTATGCTAACAATCTTATTTGAAAAATTTAATATGGGATTTGACTTTAAACACCCCTATGAATCACACTGAGACTTTAAATAAAAAAAACCATGTGGGCGTGCACACACACAACACCAATAAAAACCTAGCCTTTGAATTGAAATTTCCATAAGTTCCCCAGTTTCCTCTTAATTATATGGTAATCATTATTCTGCTGTATCTATTCCAATTCTTAATGATAACATTAATTGGAATAGCGATCCAATTTCCTATATTCTCTCCATCGCAGGAACAATTTAATTATATATCAGGAAAGCCTGAGCCATTTCCTCTCCTTTTCCCCAGCTGATACATCCACCACTGGTAAAAGATATATACAGAGTTCTTGTTTTGATTTTATTTTTAACATTATTTGACACAACGGGAAAAATCTTTTAGCAAAATACCTAAGTCAATTTCTTAAAAGTACTAGCCCAGGTTTTCCTTTTATCTTGACTCTGACAGATAATGAAATAGAAACCTAATGTCTACCTGAATTTTAGACTCTAGGATGCCAATTTCTTTGGCCAGTTATTCCTGGGTAGCTTTGTCAGGGTAAGCGTTTTGTTCAAACCACGCTCGTAAAGTATCCTTTTGACTCTGGGTGTTAATCTTGTCTTGCCAGGTTTCTCTTCATAGTCCACTTCATGACTACAAGGATACGTTTATGACTTAAACAATGGTGTGAGCACATGCCTTATGTCTATTTTAGGTTGAAAGCCTCTAAGTACAATAATCACTATTTACTTTTACTGTAGGGATACACTAAAACCGTGCTAAAATGGACACAGAAGTTTCAATAAATATATTAGAAAAATGATCCTCAATGATCTAAGTTTCTGAAGCAAGAAATTCCAGAAAAGCCACAAAATTACATGCCAAGAAAACAGGAATTAATAGAAAGTAGGAGAATTAATGAAAATAAATGAAACAAGTAAAACTCATGAAAAAAACTAAAACACTGAATCAAATGAACAAATGGTACTTTCTAATAAATAATTGTATCAATAAAATTAAATAGTAGTTAATTCAATATTTTTTTCTCTAAACCTTAAAACTTTAGGTAGAGGATCCAGATATGGCATTCATGGCTGCCATCTTCAATGCGAAATTTAAATATCCAGCTGCAGAGTACCTATGAATTCCCTGGAACAACTTATCATGGAAAATAGCTCCTACCCCAACAATCTATCCCTCTAATCATGTCTGTCATTTAAACTTTTTAAACACTGCAAAATAAATAAGGTATTTGGTTTTATAAAGAACAGAACAAAGTCGCTGATAGGAACTTACCACTTGAAGTGATGGTTAAATCCATCTTGGAAGAGGCACATGGATTCTATCAAGCTTCAACCTGAGCAATCATCTATTCACTTCACTACAGCAGTGAAACCAAATGAGAGAAACTTTAAAATTACTTTAGATAAGGGACAGAATATAACAATTTCTCAATCAATAGAAGAGACTATTAAATATCAAGGCCAAATATATCCCACTTGCAGTATCTAGAATTCAAATAAGATGGAAACAATTCACCGATATGATTTACATGCATAAAATGTACATTTATGAAAGACTATCTTAAAAATTAAAATCCTATCATGTCTCCACTTGAGATGTTATACAATCACTTAAAGAATATCACTAGCACTGTGTTAGTTTCTTAGGCTGCTCAAACCATGAAATAGTTTGGTGTAGGCAATGAGAATTTATTTGATTATGGTTAGAGTCTGGAAAAATATCCAAATCAGGGCATCATCAAGGAGACGCTTTCTTCCCAAAGAACAGCTGCTGGTGATCTGTGGCTCCTCTGCTACATGGCAGTGCACATGGTGGTGTATGCTGGTCTCTCCCTTCTCTTCCAGGTTTTGTTGCTTTCAGCTTCTTGATTCCTTGGCTTTCTCCTACTCCCTGCATTCATTTGGTATATAAAGGATTCCAGTAATAGGATAAGACCCATCCTGAATGAGGTGGGTCATACCTTAACTGAAGTAGTGTCATCAAAAGGTCCTACTTATAATGAGTTTACACCCACAGAAAGAGATTACATTTAAGAACATGTATTTCTGGGGTACATATAGCTTCAAAACACCATAAAATCCAAAAAAGAAAAAAGCAAATTTATTTTAGGGAAAAGAAACAATAAAATTCTTGCTGTGTTTCTGGATTATTTTAGTGGACTTGTTAATGCAAGAAAATACTATAATTAAACTACCTACATATAGAATGACATGAAGCACTTATAAGCTGTACTGAAATTGTCTACAGACATAGAACATTAAAAAGTACAACTAAAAGGTTTCTATTTTAACTACTGCACAATCAAATAACAGAAATAACACTAAAAGAGGAAAAACATATTTATTTTATTAGAGATAAAAAAGCATCTTGCTGTGGATCTGGATCTGCAGAAGCAGGCCCACTGGAAGGAGGGGTCAACTCAGAGGTGACTTACTCCTTTTTCAGGCAGTGTGGACAGCACTCGGTGGAGACAGATTTCTGTGACTGGTGGAGGATGTGTCAGGCCAGGAATGCCCCTCAGTAGAGAAGATTCCTAGGCAGTTTCTGCCTCAATTTCTGGAATAGGGGGGAAAGCCAAAGAGTCTTCTTTTCAGGAGGTGACCCTGGGGACCCCTCTGGAACATCTGATGTCTGACAAAGGGACAAGGCAGAGGAATAGGGCCTGGGCCAGAGGTTCCCTGTACCAGAGGGGAGGTTAAATCAACAGGTCCTGAGCTGCTCCAGAAACACTGTCTTGCTCTTGAAGAGGAGGAGCTATGTGGGATGGGGCTGACATGCAGGGGGTGGCTCTTTCTCTGGGGCCCTGATCCTGGGAGGGACCCTGGATCTCCAAACAGGTACAGCCTGATGGCCCTCCTACTTCGGGGGTCTGTACAGCTTTGTGTATGTGTGCCTGAGTATGTTTATTTACCTGTACCTGTGTCGTGGGTACAGTCCTTCCCCTATATCAATTTCTATCCATCTATAACTATCCTCTCTCTCATCATCAACCTAAAGCTATGGATTTATTATTCTCTAGTTATTCAATTACCTGAACTAGCAGTTTCTCTCTTGTTTGTACAGATAACCATCCTCACAGTTTCAGGCCCCAGGACTCCCATCAAGCATGTCTAGTGGCCTCAGGTGCTTGGGTACCAATCACAGAAACGCCACTCAACAGCCTTTTGTGAAAGTGTCAGTGGCACAACATAGGGGAAGGGCATTTCAAGCTGAGGCAGCAATGAAGGAAACAGTTCTTGTCACCTTGAGGTGGCAGCTCAGTGCTGTCAGCTATACATGGGAATGTGGCTTTGGACCCAAAGGGAAGGTCACTTTGCCTCAGGGCCAGGGGCTTGTCACAATACTTAAACCAGGCCCCTGACCTGGTCATCCGGCAGGACTGATCCACGTCCAAGCAGGTGAAGCAGAACTCCATGTGGTATTGTATTCCATGCTCTAAGACTGAGCAATGGTCGATGGCCCCGCAAAGAAGGCACAGCACCTGAACCCCTCAGTGCCCCACATCCTTACTGTGGTCAGCCAGGAGCCTGACTCACATAGTCATCCATTCCAAAGATGAGCAAAGTGAGCCAGGGTTGGAAACAGGGACTCCACTCTCCATTGCATTAGAGGACTCCACTGGTTGCAGGAGGGGATGCCCACGTGTAGTCTGTGCACAAAGGATGGGGGGATTTTCAGGGTCCTCAGGTGGTGGGAACGTCCCCTCCAGCACCAGGATTCACCCTCACTCGACAGTCCTGACTCTGGACATACAATGATCCACTGGGGACCTTTTCTAGCAATTTGAAGTATGTATTTCAAAAATCAAAATACCCATTTCAAATTATTTGCCCATTTATAAACTGGGTTGCCTGTCTTATTATTGAGTTGTAAGAGTTCTTTACATATTCCAGTTTAAAATGTTTTATATGAAACTTGTTTAAAAATAAATGTAGTTCAAATAGCCACTAACAGTACATTTTTAGCTTATTTAATGAGTTTTAGAGCATTTATATCTAATCTGTTTTAGATAATTATTTTTTATACTTTTTAAACTCATAGTGTCACGTTCCCTACCCTCCCATCCCCGTTATTTGGGCTCTTCTTAAAGGAGCCACTTAGCCCTGAGGGTGAAATTAAGTTTCACAGTGATACCTGTCACCAGAAACAGCTGCTCATAATCACACTTCCCGCTTTTCCATCCCTCCTTTTTTCCTAGTGACAGCATAACTGGTGCTGTTTTCTTGTATTGGCTATGCTTCTAATTCCAACAAGTCACTTGAGAATCCTCTTTCAAGATACTGTGCCCCAATTCTTATTTTTTTTTAATCCCTAAAGCAAAGATCTAATTCTCAAGCAATGTCTGTAGTTCAGAGGGGGTGAACAAGGAATGATTCATGCTAGGAATCTGTGATGTTGTTCTTTAGAGTAGCAACATGAGTGTAAACAATAGACGATAAACATATTTAATAAAACTGTTTCAATTGTGTTGGAAACATAAAGATATCTGATATTCAATAGTTTAAATGTTTTATATGTAAATGTTTTGAAAAGATTTTTTCCTTGTCTGTTTTGCCTTTTTCTTAACATTGCTGAAGAGCCAAGTTTTTATATGGAATAAGTCAGTGTATTGATTTTTTCTTTTATATGTTGCACAGTCATATTTAAGAAAGTTTTTTAAAACCTAAATTCACTATTTTAGTTTCCTAGCTTCTAAAACAAATACCATAAAGGACTGGTTTAACAACAGGAATTTATTGGCCCACCGTTTCAGAGGCCAGAAGGTCTGCTTCCTTCTAGAATCAGTATCTTTTTTTTTTTAATTTTTAACTTTATTTATTGAAAAATTAAAACAAACAATCAAAAAATGCAAGATTTCAAACAAAACAAAGGATTAAGAAAAACAACCTAAAATAACTACTTTTTTTCCAACATGTTCCTACCATACCCAAAGAAAATTAATAAACTATAACCAAAGGAATAAGAAAAACAAATAATCTAAAATAACTACATTGCTTCCATCATTTTCCTACCATACCCAAGAAAATTTACAAACCATCATCATTCCTGAGCATAGAATCAGTATCTTTTGGTTGGCTGGCAATCTTTGGGGTTCCTTGGCTTTTCCGTCATATGGCAACTCACATGGCAATGTCCTCTCCTTTCTCTTCTGAGTTCCCTTGACTTCCAGCTTCTGGCTGGACCCCATGGCTTCTATATGTATCCGACTTTCACACTGCTTATAAAGGATTGCAGTAATCCCAATTAAGGCCCAACCTGATTCAGCGGGGCCACACCTTAACTGAAGTAACATCTTCAAGTGATTCTATTTACAATGGGTCCATACCCAGCAGAATGCAGACCAAGAACCTGCCCAAACTGGGGTACACAATCAATTCAGTCACTAAGATTTTCTCTTTCATTTTTCCTAGGACATTAATAGATCCATCTCCTAAATTTAGTCTATGATCTAATTTGAGTTGATTTTCATATATGGTGTGACGATGAGTTTTATCTTTATATATATGAATGTTCTACAGTTCCAGCATTATTTGTTGAAAAGATTATCCTTTCCCTATCAACTTGCTTTCATACCTTGGTTGAAAAATCAATTGCCCTTATATGCATAGGTCTATTTCTGTATTCACTATTCTCTTCTGTTGATCTATTTTCCCACCTTTACACCCATCGCACACTGTCTTGGTCATAGTAGCCTTAAAATAAGTCTTGAAATCAGGTAGTTCAGACCTCCAACTTTGTTCTTCTTTTTCAAGTTTGTTTGGATATTTTATGTAAATGTTTTTCAAACTGAGTACTACTACTATTTTGAACGGGCGAAGTTTTTCTTGCAGTGAGGGAAGCTGTTCTTTACATTTTAGGATATTTAGCAGCATCCCAGGCCTCTAAGAACTAGATGGCAGTATTGTATCTCCCAATCATAACAATCTAAGTATCTCTAGATGTTGCTAACTCTCTCCTGGTGTTCTAGTTTGCTAATGGTGCAGAGTGCAAAACACCAGAGATGGATTGGCTTTTATAAAAAGGGGATTTATTTGGCTACACAGTTACAGTCTTAAGGCCATAAAGTGTCCAAGGTAACACATCACTAATCGGGTACCTTCACTGGAGGATGGCCAATGGCATCCGGAAAACCTCTGTTATCTGGGAAGGCATGTGGCTGGCGTCTGCTCCAAAGTTCTGGTTGCAAAATGGTTCTCCTGGGACGTTCCTCTCTAGCAAGCTTGCTCCTCTTCAAAAACGTCACTCACAGCTGCACTAAGTTCCTTCTCTTTGAGTCAGCTCATTTATATGGCTCCACTGATTAAGACCCACCCTCAATGGGTGGGGCCATGTCTCCATGGGAATATCTCATCAGAGTCATCACCCAGAGCTGGGTGGGGCAAATTCCAAGGAAATCTAATCAGCACCAAAACGTCTTCCCCACAAGACTACATCAAAGAATATGGCTTTTTCTGGGGGACATAATACATTCAAACCGGCACACCTGGGGAGTAATATTACCCCTGGGATAAGAACCACTGTTCTGTATCCTTAATAATTCTATATAAATTTTAGAATCACTGTCAAATTTTTAAAAATGCCTGCCAGGATTTTTATTGAGATTGCATAGAATCGATACATCAATTGGGGAGAACTGATACCTTAAAAACATTGAGTTTTATGATCCATGGTCAAGGTATATCATTATTTTTATTTAAGTTTTCTTAACTTCTCTCAGCAATGTTTTGCATTATTGTATATAGGTCTTGCACATTTGTCAATGTATCCCTAAATATTTTAAATGTGTGATGATACTGTATGTCTTTTAAAATTTTATTTTCTGATTGCTTTTGCTGTAGTAGAAATACAATTGACTTTTTAATATTGATTTTATATCATCTAACCTTGCTAAACTCACCGATTAGTTCTATTAGCTTTTTTGTGTCTTCCATAGGATTTTATACATAAATGATCAAGCCATGTGAAAATAAGACATTTTTACTTCTTCCTCTCCAATCTGGATGCCTTTTTTTTTTTAAACTGTCAACTTAACTGGTATAAATTTGTTTACAATATCTCTTCTTTTTATTTTAATGACTGTGGAATCAATAGTGATGGAGTGTGTCTTTATCCTGTTCAATCTGCAGCTACCCCATGGCATGCATATATGAGAAGATTCCAAAGAGGAAGTGAAACTGCTATAAAATAGAAATTTCCATGATGGAAAGCATTTTGCATGAAACATTCATGGCACTGAAAAAGTACTTCAATTCAGAAGAAACACTTTTGGCTCTTACTCTGAATATACATGGTTTAACCATGCGCAAAAGCAGAATGACACTGTATACATCGGATGTGAAGGAGTGTGTGGGCATTTATGTATTTTGGGGGCAAATTCATTTGACAAATTTTAGGTGCCAAGTTGACTATGTGAGGCAGTCTCACTTGCTCACAGTAGCGTGACTCTTCTAGAAAAAAATTCCTCATGGGATTACAACATATCCTCCTAAAACAACTTTTGCCCATACAGTTTTAGGATATGAGAGGTTGTTTTTTCTCCTCTAGGAGAGCACAACTTCTTCATATTTCCCAATTTTCTTCTCTAGCTCTTTATTTTTACTTAAGGTGAAGAATAACAAG
This sequence comes from Choloepus didactylus, assembly GCF_015220235.1. Classification (NCBI taxonomy): domain Eukaryota; kingdom Metazoa; phylum Chordata; class Mammalia; order Pilosa; family Megalonychidae; genus Choloepus; species Choloepus didactylus. The sequence goes on from NC_051328.1 coordinate 31,059,213, forward strand.
GAAAGATGTTAGTAATTACTAAATGTTAACAGATGACCTCTGCAGCATGTAAAGAAATATGGAACTTTAAGAGATTACTGCTATTAAATCTGAATTATCAATTTTAAGACACTTATGATATCAAAAGCAGATTTCAGAATTTTTACAGCTCAATTTCTGGACAACCAGGCATATGAAGAAAAAAATATATCTTAATTTCTATGTGGTGGACACAGCTGCTTTCAAGTGAAAATGTGCGGATTCGCGTCTCAGGGATATAGAAAAAATTACTTACATTTTAAACTCTAACTCGGGCCTCATCCAGCAGTTATTTATGCTATGTTCCTTCGCACACTACCGAATGATGGCTCTTTGGAAGATCCACCAAGGATATATATATTAAACAGCCTACTTTTACGACTGGATTCTTGGTGGAAACAAGAAAAAGCTGGGTGCTCAGTAATTCCTCAGGAGGATCCATTTATTGTTGTTACTGCGCAGATCCCACACATCGGGGACTGCAGACGAGTCAGTAAGACTTGCCGCACCGTGTTGAGACTAGCGTCCTTGATGGGTTGAGGCTGGGGTCCAGGCGTCTGGCAACTGCTGCCCCTATCCCTGGAGGGCCCCTGCGAAAAGGCATCTGCGTGCTCCCGGGAGCCTCCGGCGGCTGCACGAGCCATCCCCGCCGCTCCCGGACTCAGACTTCCAGGAGACGCATCCAGGCGGTGCTGGCGGAGGCCTGGCCGGCAGCGCGCGGTGAGCACCGAGTCCGGTATGCGGCGACGGATCGACCCGGCTCCTCCCCAGCGCCGTCCGCATCCAACGCGACCGCCGTGAGCGCTCCACCAGGAGGTGAAGGGCTCTGAGACCACAAGCGCCCGCGAGCCGGGGACCGGAAGCTTCGCTGTCGAGGGGGTGCGTCCCGCAGGCACTTCCGGTCCCCGTCGCGTCGGACAGCGGCACCTCAGGATAGGCGCTGAGCCAAGTGGGGAAGGAGTGTCTGGAGCCAAAAGCGGGATTTAGCCCCCTCAGGGAAAACTAGGAACATAGTCGTTAGCGTCATAGGTCATATTTTTTAGGCTCAGGAGGGAAAGGCCGGGCACTGTTCCTGGCGGGAGAGTCGGGTCCTCTGGGACTTGGTGCTTGGCCCCAGGAGTCAGGATCAGTGCCAGGCCAAAGGCCTGTGGGCTTTATTGGTGGCTCGAAGTCTCCGGAATTAGTGCCTGGCCTCAAAGAAAGGCCTTACATGCTTGAAGCGTTCTCTTGGGGCCTCGCGATACCCTCACGATGTGTGTTGCTCCCGAACCAGCCCCAGCTGAGAACCAAGGTCAGAAAGAGCCCGACCTTGTCAGGTGGCTGGCCTGGTGCCGGGCTTCACCTCAGGGATCCCTTAAAGGCCTCTGAATCTCCCCGTGTGATCACTGGCGGCCAGATGCCAGCTCACAGGTGGGGTCCGGGTGACTGAAGGCTGTATGCTGGGTTTTTAGGTGAATGAACAATTAAACCACTTGGTGTGTTATTACCTGGTAAGAAGATGTGCTCAGAAGGAATCGTCCAGGAATTTCACAGATACTTCTGTCAACTTACAAGCACTTTATCTGGAGCCTAGATCGTCATACTCTTCATGCCCCTGTAAGCCCATCACAAACGTGGTTGAAATGGTAGTCCCAAATCTGCTCTTCATTTCCTCAAGAATAAGGGAGGACAACTCAAGTTTCTCAGGTACCCACAAGAAGAAGGCCCAAGAAGAATATTCTGTTATCTGCATGTCCCCTCTACAATTTGTTAACACTGCTAAGTTGGATTTTTGTTGTTTTCTACTGGTATTAACCACAGGACATGAGAATATTAAGAGACCCTGTAGGTGATTTCTTGTATTCCAGACATACTCTTCCATTCCTTAATTGGATGATAGCAAGCTGAATTTGCTTTGGTAATTTTGAGATTGTCTAGGCAAGAATGAAATCTGTAGGGTGGGGCCTCTGGAATGACAGACTGAAACTCTCAGGCATCAGAGGAAGCTCCTATTCACAGGTGTGGTTTCTTTTCCTCCAGGGAAGCCTCAACTTGCTCTTAAGGCATTCTGCTGGATCAGGCCCACCCAGATTATCAAGGATAATATCTTTTACTTAAAATCAACAGATTTTAGCATTTAATCACTTCTAGAAAACCCCTTCAAACAGCACCTGGATTAGTGTTCTATTAGCAAACTGGGTAGCATAGTCTAGTCAAATTGACAGGTAAACTTTACCATGACACTGATGGAACAAAATATGTTTCAGGAAGAACTGAGGAAAACATGAAGTAGACAAATGAGGCAAGGCTCCATATAATATTTTATAAACAATATGGCTAAGCCAAAATATTTAAGAACCAAGAGTACTTGAACATAATCGATAAAAAGGTTTATATGTGTGTAAACCAGAGAGCACAGATTGAAAGCCAAGTTTGGAAAGGTGTTCTGATAAGCCAAATTACCTAGGTGATCTTAATCTGAATCTAAATCCAGTTAATGGTAAACTTCCCCTTAGTCTAATTACTTCACCTTGTCTCTAAAGGTGTTAAATATTTGATGAGGAGAATTAATTAGAGAGGTATTTAAGAAATGGGTGGACCACACTGGGTCTTCCTGAGTCCTGTGTCTTTGGGAGCTGCTCAGTTGGCCCCTAGTCTTTGTGGAATCCGGGTGACTCTTCCCAGGATGGATCTGAACAGCATTTCAAGTGGTAAGTTTTCATGAGCTTCTGTGCTCTGTTCTTTAAAATGCCAAATGCCTAGTTTATTTTGCAGTGTTTCTAACAGTTTATGTCACAGATATGATTAGAGTGCTAGATTGTTGGGGCTGGCATGTTTTCGGTGATAAATTGTTTCAGGGGATTGAGGCGTGTTTTGCAACTGGATCCTTAAATTTCAGATTGAAGATGGCAGCCATGATCAGTATACCTGAGTCCTCTACCTAAAGTGTTAAAGTTGGCACTTTCAAGGGAGAAAAAAAATTAAATAATGAATATTTTATATTACTTCACATGGACTTCTAAAGGTATCAAATATTTAATAAATGGATTAAATAGGAAGGTATTTAAAAATGGTTGGGTCACCCTGGGTCTTCATAAGTCCTGTGTCTTTGAGAGCTGCTAAGTTGGCCCTTAGTCTTTATGGAATAACCAATACTTTATTTGTGGAATAACTAATATTTTATATTTATTTTTTATTAAATTATGATTATTGCATGTACAAACACTTGTTTATTTTATTTAACTTTTTTCATGAGTTTTACCTTTTTTCAAATTTTTCATTAATTTTCCTAGTATCTATTGTTTCTTTTTTGTGTATAATTTTGAGGATTTTCTGTAAATTCTTGCTTTGGAAACTTAGTTCATTGATTATCATTTTTTATATATGTACTTAGACCTATATGTGCTAAACATATAGCACATGTTTAGCACTATCCCTGAAGTAAAAATATATAGTAATACTTGGATCTACATGCTTTCACCTGGGAATAAATGTAAACTGTGCTTATGCCAGGTTTTTATCCATAAACGTTTCCTTCATCCTCTTCTCCTTTTCATCAGGCACAGTACTCTTGACATTAAGATTATAAGTCTTACCATGAATTGTTAGATTATCCAAATAACACCCTCAGAAAGACAGGACAGGACCGGAGACGCAGACTTAATTACAAGACGAGTCAAGTGGCTACCCTCCAAGCATGGTTTCAGAAAGACCCTTACCCTGACACAGCTGCCCGGGAATAGCTTGCCGAAGAAATTGGCATTCTGGCGTAAACATTCAGGCGGGCCTTGGGTTTCTATTAATTATGTTAGAGTTAAGGGCAAGGGAGAAGCTGGGCCAAGCACTCTTAAAAGAATTCTCTTATCCTACACATTTTCCTAAAATGATACATCATAGAATGTTCAGCATGAAATCAGAACAATATCTATTTATGTCTTTTGCCAATGGTGGAAATATTGGTTGTGCATATTCACTGATGGGGGAAGGAGAATGTCCTGGTCAGGCTTTCCTGACAGGAGATAATGAAATCATATTTTGAAATTGAGACAGTATAGGAAATTGGATCACTCAGATGTTATAGTATCATTGGCACTGGAATACATTATGTGGAATAATTAGTTCAGAACTTGGGAGTAAGTATTCATGTAAATGACCAATTCTCAGGCTAGTTTTTTTTTCCTAGTTTAATATCTCAAATATGACTCATTCACAAGAGTGATTGAAGTAAAATCCTTATAATGAATTATTTTGAATACAATTTTTGACATAAAAATGAAACTAAGATGAATTTCTTCAGTTTCCAAGAGATAGCTGTAAAGAATACAATTATGTCTGGTTAAAGGGTATTTAAACTGATGAAGATCAGGTAAAAATGTTTTCTGAGAAAAATAATGATTTCAGGCTTTGCATCAAATCTGTGGTTTCCAATGTGCCATTCGTTATAAAGCCATCACTCTGAGGGTTTGCTGGGGAGCTTAGAAATTTTTCTTCTCTCTTCATGCATTCATTCCATCAAGATTTACTCGAAACTCAGTGATAAAAATGTATCCCTTGGGAAAACTTGATGACTGGCTCCCTGACATGCAGTGGGCCCGTTTGAATTGATGTGAGGAAGGCATATCCAGGAAACAATGTAGGAAGAAGTTGTTCACTTATTTATTCATTTGTTTCAGGTTTTCACCTGTGTTTAAGACATCTTATGTGAAAATATTTTGATTAATTGATTGAGAATACACACATGACTTTTTAATGCAATGCTTGGGATGTAAGAGTGTCTCAACAGATACTGTTGACATTAAGATTATAAGTCTTACCACGAATTGTTAGATTATCCAAATAACACCCTCAGAAATAATTAGAAGGTACCTTGCAATTCAGTTTACTGTTGCCAGTTCTGCTACCTAATTTAGAGGAATTCTTTTCTAAGTCCATTCCATATGCATTGTGTATTATGAAATGGTATTTTCTATGAAGAGATACTGTGGGCCAACAAATGATGTTCAGATATTGTATGTCTGCTAGAAGTGAGAAATATTTCCTTTGGGAGACCTCACAGTGTCTCATAAATCAGGGATATTTATTTGGGTGCCTTGAGGATGATTACAAAAGAAATGTTAATTTTAGTTGAGTGCAGGTCCTGTGTTAAACTTAATAGCATGCTATTTCTTTGAGATATAACATCATTCCAAGGATAATACATTGCCCTTCTCTTATGGATTCTTTCCTGAGGACAGATGTCCAGTCATTTTTGCTTCATTGGATTGATGTGTGGAATGATACAGTCTGAGTTACTTGACTTTCCCATTGTCTTTTCCCACTTAGACTTGGTTTAAAAACTACAGAATGGGAGGGAGGGGCAAGATGGCGGCATAGAGAGGACTGGAAGCTAAGTAGTCCCCCTGGATCAACTACAAAAAACCAGAAACAACTAGTAAATAATCCAGAATAACTGCGGGGGGGGGGGAGGGGACAGACAAGACCATCCACTCATCATACACCAACCTGAATTGGGAGGAATGCCCGAGAACACAGCATAAAATCTGTTAGTAAAACCTGCAGATCCAAGTTGTGAGGCCCCCTCCCCCATAGCCTGAGCTGCAAAGCCTCGTGGTGCCAGAGAGAAGCTCTCTCCCAGCAAGTGAATATAGCTCAGCTGAGCTCCAACTGGGGTTTTAAGTAGCGAGTGTGAGCTGCTCACTACAGGTACGAATCTCCAAAAAACAGACAGAGGCTTTGGGTGACGACTGACCTTGGAGAGCCAGAGGGTCGCCTTGGACTGGGTCTGAAGGGGACTATCTGTTTCTTTTTCGGCTCAGTGGAGAAAGCCCCAGTCATTTTCAGTTTCCAGGGCTGTGACTCTGGGAAGGGTGGAGACAGCATAAGCAGAGAGAGAGATACCATTGAAATGCTAATGACCTCCACCTGGGGGCTCTGTCTTCTCTAGGAGGAAAGGGGTGGGGCCCTTTCCATTCAGAACCAGACCCCAGAGCCTGGGAGAACATGGCCATACCTCTTCACACCAGTCAAGAATTATAGGCTAACAGGTATCACCTGCTGGGCAGAAAAGCACAGTGACCTGAGGCATCACAGGGTGGAGCAATTTTCTAAGACACACCCGCAGGGAAACCAGATACTGAATATTTCTTCCCTCTGGGACTTGAGCCTGTTCTGGTCTGGGAAAACCTGATTTGGATAACCAAGGAAACCATGCCTAGACAACAGAAAATTACAACCTACACTAAGAAAAACAAAGTTATGGTCCAAAGGAACAAACGTACACTTCAACTGAGATACAGGAATTTAAACAACTAATGCTAAATCAATTCAAAAAGTTTAGAGAAGATACTGCAAAAGAGATAGAGGCTGTAAAGGAAATACTGGGCATATATAAGGCAGAAATCGAAAGTTCAAAAAAACAAGTAGTAGAATCTATGGAAATGAAAGGCACAACACAAGAGATGAAAGACACAATAAAAACATACAACAGCAGATCTCAAGAGGCAGAAGAAAACACTCAGGAACTGGGGAACAAAACACCTGAAAGCCTACACGCAAAGGAGGAGATGGAGAAAAGAATGAAAAAATATGAGCAACATCTCTGGGAACTCAAGGATGAAACAAAGTACAATAATGTATGTATCATTGGTGTCCCAGAAGGAGAAGAGAAGGGAAAAGGGGAAGAAGCAATAATAGAGGAAATAATTAATGAAAATTTCCCATCTCTTATGAAAGACATAAAATTACAGATCCAAGAAGCGCAGCGTACTCCAAACAGAAGAGATCTGAATAGGCCTACGCCAAGACACTTAATAATCAGATTATCAAATGTCAAAGACAAAGAGAGAATCCTGAAAGCAGCAAGAGAAAAGCGATCCATTACATACAAAGGAAGCTTAATAAGACTATGTGTGGATCTCTCAGCAGAAACCATGGAGGCAAGAAGGAAGTGGTGTGATATATTTAAGATACTGAAAGAGAAAAACCACCAACCAAGAATCCTATATCCAGCAAAGCTGTCCTTCAAATATGAGGGAGAGCTCAAAATATTTTCTGACAAACAGACGAGAGACTTTGTGAACAAGACACCCGCCCTACAGGAAATACTAAAGGGAGCACTACAGGGTGATAGAAGACAGGAGTGCGTGGTTTGGAACACAATTTTGGGAGATGGTAGCACAACAGTGTAAGTACACTGAACAAAGATAACTGTGAATACGGTTGAGAGAGGAAGGTGGGGAGCATGTGAGACACCACAAGAAAAGAGGAAAGATAAAGACTGGGACTGTGTAACTTGGTGAAATCTAAAGTATTCAACAATTGTGATAAAATGTACAAATATGTTCTTTTATGAGGGAGAACAAGCAAATGTCAGCCTTGCAAGGTATTAAAAATGGGGAGGCATTGGGGGAGGAATGCAATCAGCATAAGCTAGAGACTGTAACTAATAGAATCATTGTATTATGCTTCCTTTAATGTAACAAAGGTGATATACCAAGGTGAATGCAGATAAGAGGTGGGGATTGGGGAGGCATGTTAGACACTTGACATTGGTGGTATTGTCTGATTCTTTATTCTACTTTGATTTAAGGTTATTTTTCCTTTTGCTGCTTCCTAGCTGTCATTTTTTTTTCCCTCTTTCTTTTGCCTCTCTACCTTCTTTGACTCTCCCTCCTGCCTTGTGGAAGAAATGTAGATGCTCTTATACAGATAGTGGTGAAGGTGGTGAACACATAAATGTATGACCATGCCCAGAACCATTGATTATTTACTTGGGATGGAATGTATGGTGAGTGAAAAAAACCATATTAAAAAAAAATGGGTTGATGACAAAACCTTGAGAGCAATATACTGAGTGAAATAAGCCAGACACATAAGGACAATTATTGCAGGGTCTCACTGATAGGAACTAATTGTAATATGTAAACTCATAGGCATGAAATATGAGGTACCAAGATATAGGCTGAGGCTTAAGAATGGGGAGTGGTTGCTTAGTATGAGCAGAATGTTCAATTAGGACGAAGTTAAATGTTTGGAAATGAACAGGGGTGTTGGTAGCAAGATGTGAGAGTAACTAACAGTGCCAAATGGTGTGTGGATGAGTTGGAAAGGGGAAGCTCAGAGTCATATATGTCGCCACAAGGAAAGTTGGAGGTCAAAAGATAGGACTGTATAAAACTGAATCCTATGAAGGGCCATGTCCATGATCAACTGTACAAATACTAGAAATTGCTTCCATGAACCAGAACAAATGTATGATGATACAATTAGAAGTTAATAATAGAGGGGCATATAGGGAAGAAATATATACCTTTTGCAAACTATATACTACAGTTAGTAGTATTTCAACATTTTTTCATAAACAGTAACAAATGTACTACACCAATACTACGAGTCAACAATTGAGGGGGGTTGGTTAGGGATAGGGGAGGATTAGAGTTTCCTTTTCTTTTTTTCTTTTTTCATCTTTCACTTTATTTCTTGTCTGGAGTAATGAAAAGTTTCTAAAAATTGAACAAAAATTAAGTGTGGTGATGAATGCACAGCTCTGTGACGGTACCCAGAGGCAAGTGATTGTACACTTTGGATCTTTGGATAATTGTATGGTATCTGAACAATCTCAATAAAAATGGAAAAACAAAAACAAAAACAAAAACAAAAACAAAAACAAAAACAAAAAACTGCAGAATGAAACAGAGAAGACTGGGGTTTGAATGTTCTTTGGGAAAAGATCGAAACCAAGAACAGGGCAACCCTCAGCCTTGCATTCAAGGTAAGAACCTACCAGTTCATGTGTAAATCTACTTTTTATGTCTTACAGGTTCCAAAATGCAAATTCATAAAAGGTAATGCTAAATCCATGATTTTGAAATTCAGTGTACAAAGACATAAATTGTAATGTACAGTAACAATGTGGGGGGTCCAAGAGTTATGGGAACAGTGTGTGTATGCTATTGAAGTAAAGTTGGTATCAATTCAAACATAATTTTTATAGATTTAGGATGTTCAATTTAAGCCCCGTCATAATGCAAAAAAAAAAAAAAAAATCTGAAAAATATGTATATAGAAAGAAATGAAACTTTCCCGTCAAAGGGCAGAGGTTCCCAGAATGGATAAAAAGCATGACTCAACTATGTGTTGTTTATAAGACAGTCATTTTAACTTTAAAAACACTGGTAGGTTGAAAGCAAATGAATGAAAAAATACACTATGCAAATAGTAACCAAAGGTGAGTTAGGGAACTCTACTAATATCAGATAAAATAAACTTTTCATCAAAGACTGTTAGAAGGATAGAAATAGTGGATATATGCTATTGAATTTAAGTTGTTATCAAATGAAATAATGATTGTTATATACTTAGGATGTTAAATTTTAACCTCAGGGAAACCACAAAGAAAAAATGAAAAATATATCCATAAAAAATGAGAAGAGACTCAATATGGTATAATATAAAAAATTAAATAAATATGAAAGTAGGCACTAACAGAAGAATTGAGGGTCAGAAAAGGTGTAAAAAGACTAAGTGGCGAAATGGCGGAAGGAAATCCTGTATTATCAGTAGTTACTTTTTTCTCTTTTTTTTTATATATATATTTTTTTATTGAGATTGTTCACATACATACAACTATGCAAAGATCCAAGCTATACAATCAGTTGCCCATGGTACCGTCATAAAGCTGTGCATTCATCAACACAATTTTTTTTTTCAATTTTTAGAACATTTTCATTAATCCAGAAAAGAAATAAAGGCAAAAAAAGGGAAACTCAGATCCTCCCATACCCCTAACCACGCCCCCCCTCCATTATTGATTCATAGTTTTGGTATAGTACATTTGTTACTGTTGATTAAAGAATGTTAAAATAATACTAACTGTAGTATATAGTTTGCAATAGGTATATATTTTTTCCCTATGTGCCTCTCTATTATTAACTTCTAGTTATAGTGTCATCCATTTGTTCTAGTTTGTGAGAGAGATTTCTAATATTTGTATAATTAATCATGGACATTGCCCACCACAAGATTCACTGTTTTATGTACATTCCCATCTTTTAACCTCCAACTTCCCTTCTGGTGACATGCATGACTCTGAGCTTACCCTTTCCACCACCTTCACACACCTATAAGCACTGTTAGTTATTCTCACAACATGCTCCCATCACCCCTGTCCATTTCCAAACATTTAAGTTCACCCTCGTTGAACATTCTGCTCAAAATAAGCAACCACTCCCCAATCTTTAGCCTCATTCTATATCCTGGTAACTTACATTATCAGTAGTTCCTTTTAATATAAATTGGTTAATCTGTGTAGTAAAAGGTAGAGATTAGCAAAATGGAAAAAAAGCATGACTCAACTGTGTGCTGTTTACAGAAGAGTCACCTTAAATTCAAAACATAAGCAAAAAAAAAATAAAAAAAGAAACTACCAGTCCAAATACAGCTCCTCAGTGGGTTCCACTGAGAGTGGAAATGAGTCTATATGTTTCCAAAAATTTTCCACAAAGAATATTGAGTTCTAGAACCACTTGCAGTTGTCTTCCTGCTGCTAAGCCTGAAGCCTTCTTTTCTGTCACTTCTGGAGGATTCTGAAGGAGTACATGTATTCAACCATATGTTCACAAATTTGTGTTTTGAGTTTGAATGTGAAAACAGGCCTGAAATCTCCCTTTTATTCCTGTGTTTTTCCTTTGGAATACCTACCAAAAGAAGCCAGAAGACCCCAGACACCCATCATGAGATCTCAAACAGGTAACCTAGGTCAAGCCTTTGAGAGGAACCAAATCCCTGATATTGCTAACAGAGAAGAACTGGTTAACCAAACAACAGGCACCCCAGAACCAAGATTTCAAGTAAGTTCTGTGTGTGTGTCACCAAATAGTTCCTCCCTATTAAGTAATTTTGCCTGCTGAGGTAGTGTTATAACACTTGGGCTACTTTGTGTTGTAGGGCAAAGGTATGGGGTGGCAAAAGCCTTGCACTGCAAGTCACATTCCTGCAAAAGGAATACTTTCCAAACCGGGTTATCATCCATTCTGAATCACTGGCAGCAAAAAAGTGCAAAAATATGAAAGTTAATACCTATTTTGAGAATACTTTCTTTTTGGCTTCCAACACCTTGGCAGCTTGTGAGAGACTGTTCCGTGTAAGGTAGGGCATTTTCCTTGCTCTCTTAAGTAGATAACAAGCAGAGCCCCTGACCACCTTCCCTCCCCAGTTTGTTACAGTCGAAAAAATCCATAGATATTGATAAATGTCCTTGGTTTGAGGGACAGAATCTCTGCCATTGAGTACTTTATTCTATCCCGGTTATGGGCATAGTACTTTAGTATATGTTAAATCTCTTGAAATCTCTTATTTGTGTTGATAAACCTATGATAATATTTCTATACATTTGCATAAGCCATGTAATCTTAAACACACATCAGTGAAGTGTAGAAAAAGTCATTCTAGTCAAGAGAGCTTGTTTGTGATCATTGTTGAAATTAGAGGGCAGATTCTAGAGCCCAAAGCTTTTCAGCCAGAGTGTCACCTCATCTACAGTTGCTTGCTGGGTGTATCATGAACTCTTTGTGTGTGTGTGTGTGTGTGTGTGTGTGTGTGTGTGTGTGTGATTATTAGATTAAACTCTAGATCCAGGAAAGAACATCTGTGCCAGTGCAGGTGATTTTCATGTGGATCACAGGAATTAACAACAGGGGAATTCTTTAAGGAGAGAATGGTTGTGGAGTATGTGGAGGCTTCTGGGGCAGGTGCACTGAATCTCAAAATATGTCCTACAACTCCAAATGAGGGTAACGTAAAATTATAGAATTCCAGAAGAATACAGGGACAGAGAAATGATGGACAGAGTGTGGAAACAGCCTTGGAATTCTGGTAAATCAAGGTAGGAAACATCCCATGGCAGGAATAAATCTTTCTTGTATGGGTGTATTTTCTTTTACATTTTTAAATTGTGAAATATAACATATATATGGAAAAGTGATAGCTTTCAAAGTAAAATTTAAGAAGTAGTTATAGGGCAAATTTTAAAGAATGTTATGAGCTACATTTCCACAGTTTCAGTTATTTCCTTATTGTGAACATATAACATATATGAAGTATTACACGTATATGAAATATGAAGCATGAAATATAGCATATTTCACAATAAGAAATGTGATAATTTTCAAAGTATATTTTAACAAGTAGCTATAGAGCAAATTTTGAAGCATGTTGTATGTTACAGTTCCACCATGTCAGTGATTTCCTTCTAGCTATTCTAGTATCCTACAAACTAAAAAAAAATTGCTTATATAAAGATTCAGGATTCGTAATCCTTTTTAAAATTCTCTCTTGTCAGTTGCTACCCCTCTCTCTTGTTTGATCACTGTCTCAATTTTCAGGGATATCTGGGCAGTGACCAGCCTAACTTTTTCATATTGAAAAGGAGTGTTGGCATTATGGGGAAGGATGATGCACTTAGTTAATATTCTTGGAGAGACTGTTGCCTCTGAGTTTTGGAACTTATCTGGCAAGGGAACACTCTAGGGATTTAAGTTTCTGAAAAGTAAACTTAGTGAGTGAAACTTGTATAGAGTCTCAGATAGGGAACTAGGTATTCTTTGGTATTTTCGGGACTATTGTTGGTTAGGGCTTGCATACTGTGGGCATTTGGAGTATCTGGCTGGAGGTTGTATAAGAGTAGCCTCCAGGATAGCCTCTTGCCTCTATTTGAAATCTCTTAGCCTCTATAACCTTCTTTTGTTTCCTTTCTTTTCCCCCTTTTTGTCAAGAAGGCATTTTTCAATCCCTTGATTCCAGGGCCAGGCTCATTCCTGGGAGTTGTATCCCACATCACCAGGGAGATTCACTCCCCTGGGAGTCATGTCCCATGTAGGGGGGAAGGTAATGAATTTATTTGCAGAGTTGGACTTAGAGAGAGAGACCACATCTAAGCAACAGAAGAGGTTCCCTGGAGGTAACTTCTAGGTGCAATTATAGGTAGGCTTAGCCTCCCCTTTATAGCCATAAGTTTCACTACAGCAAGCCTCAAGATCATGGGCTTGACTTATTAAGTAAGGGGTTCCTAATTTCACATAACATATATTCTGTCCAAGATAAACAATCGGTATCTCACATTATCTTCACTTAGTGGTACAGTCATCATCACTCTCAAATTTTAAACATTTATCATAACCCAAAACACCCCAAAGCTCTTATCAGCCCCTATTTGTCCCTAGTATTAGTGTGGTACTCGTAAGATATTCCTATTAAATATAATCAGTAATATGCCATATGTAGTTTTTCTCATGTAGCACTCTGTTAACTCTTTTTTTTTTTTTTTTAATCATCATTTTATTGAGATATATTCACATACCACGCAGTCATACAAAACAAATTGTACTTTCGATTGTTTACAGTACCATTACATATTTGTACATTCATCACCTAAATCAATCCCTGACACCTTCATTAGCACACACACAAAAATAACAAGAATAATAATTAGAGTGAAAAAGAGCAATTGAAGTAAAAAAGAACACTGGGTACCTTTGTCTGTTTGTTTCCTTCCCCTACTTTTCTACACATCCATCCATAAACTAGACAAAGTGGTGTTTGGTCCTTATGGCTTTCCCAATCCCATTGTCACCCCTCATAAGCTACATTTTTATACAACTGTCTTCGAGATTCATGGGTTCTGGGTTGTAGTTTGATAGTTTCAGGTATCCACCACCAGCTACCCCAATTCTTTAGAACCTAAAAAGGGTTGTCTAAAGTGTGCATAAGAGTGCCCACCAGAGTGACCTCTCGGCTCCTTTTGGAATCTCTCTGCCACTGAAGCTTATTTCATTTCCTTTCACATCCCCCTTTTGGTCAAGAAGATGTTCTCCGTCCCACGGTGCCAGGTCTACATTCCTCCCTGGGAGTCATATTCCACGTTGCCAGGGAGATTCACTTCCCTGGGTGTCTGATCCCACGTAGGGGGGAGGGCAGTGATTTCACCTTTCAAGTTGGCTTAGCCAGAGAGAGAGGGCCACATCTGAGCAACAAAGAGGCATTCAGGAGGAGACTCTTAGGCACAAATACAGGGAGGCCTAGCCTCTCCTTTGCAGCAACCGTCTTCCCAAGGGTAAAACTTATGGTAGAGGGCTCAACCCATCAAACCACCAGTCCCCTATGTCTGTGGTCATGTTAGCAACCATGGAGGTGGGGTAGGCGAATACCCCTGCATTCTCCACAGGCTCCTCAAGGGGGCACTACATCTTTTTTTTTTTTTTTTTTCCCTTGTTTGTCTTTTTTCTTTTCTTTTTTTTTTTTTTTTTTTAACTTTCCCTTCTTTTTTCAAATCACCTGTATGAAAAAAAAAGTTAAAAAGAAAACAAACATACAATAAAAGAGCATTTCAAAGAGACCATAGCAAGGGAGTAAGAAAAAGACAACTAACCTAAGATAACTGCTTAACTTCCAACATGTTCCTACTTTACCCCAAGAAAGTTACATAATATAGCAACATTTCAGTGAACTTGTTCCTACTACAACCATCAGAAATTAACAGACCATAGTCATTTCTGGGCATCCCCAGAACGTTAAATAGCTTATCTGTTCTTCTTGGATTATTGTTCCCCCTTCCTTAATTGCTCTCTACTGCTAGTTCCCCTACATTCTACATTATAAACCATTTGTTTTACATTTTTCAAAGTTCACATTAGTGGTAGCATATAATATTTCTCTTTTTGTGCCTGGCTTATTTCGCTCAGCATTATGTCTTCAAGGTTCATCCATGTTGTCATATGTTTCACCAGATCGTTCCTTCTTACTGCCGCGTAGTATTCCATCGTGTGTATATACCACATTTTATTTATCCACTCATCTGTTGAAGGACATTTGGGTTGTTTCCATCTCTTGGCAATTGTGAATAATGCTGCTATGAACATTGGCGTGCAGATATCTGTTCGTGTCACTGCTTTCCGATCTTCCGGGTATATACCGAGGAGTGCAATCGCTGGATCGAATGGTAGCTCTATATCTAGTTTTCTAAGGAACTGCCAGACTGACTTCCAGAGTGGCTGAACCATTATACAGTCCCACCAACAATGAATAAGAGTTCCAATTTCTCCACATCCCCTCCAGCATTTGTAGTTTCCTGTTTGTTTAATGGCAGCCATTCTAACCGGTGTTAGATGGTATCTCATTGTGGTCTTAATTTGCATCTCTCTAATAGCTAGTGAAGCTGAACATTTTTTCATGTGTTTCTTGGCCATTTGTATTTCCTCTTCAGAGAACTGTCTTTTCATATCTTTTGCCCATTTTATAATTGGGCTGTCTGTACTATTGTCATTCAGTTGTAGGATTTCTTTGTATATGCAAGATATCAGTCTTTTGTCAGATACATGGTTTCCAAAAATTTTTTCCCATTGAGTTGGCTGCCTCTTTACCTTTTTGAGAAATTCCTTTGAGGTGCAGAAACTTCTAAGCTTGAGGAGTTCCCATTTATCTATTTTCTCTTTTGTTGCTTGTGCTTTGGGTGTAAAGTCTAGGAAGTGGCCTCCTAATACAAGGTCTTGAAGATGTTTTCCTACATTATCTTCTAGGAGTTTTATGGTACTTTCTTTTATATTGAGATCTTTGGTCCATTTTGAGTTAATTTTTGTGTAGGGGGTGAGGTAGGGGTCCTCTTTCATTCTTTTGGATATGGATATCCAACTCTCCCAGCCCCATTTGTTGAAAAGACCATTATGGCTCAGTTCGGTGACTTTGGGGGCCTTATCAAAGATCAGTTGGCCATAGATCTGAGGGTCTATCTCTGAATTCTCAATTCGATTCCATTGATCTATATGTCTATCTTTGTGCCAGTACCATGCTGTTTTGGCAACTGTGGCTTTATAATAAGCTTCAAAGTCAGGGAGTGTAAGTCCTCCCACTTCGTTTTTCTTTTTTAGAGTGTCTTTAGCAATTCGAGGCATCTTCCCTTTCCAAATAAATTTGATAACTAGCTTTTCCAAGTCTGCAAAGTAGGTTGTTGGAATTTTGATTGGGATTGCATTGAATCTGTAGATGAGTTTGGGTAGAATTGACATCTTAATGACATTTAGCCTTCCTATCCATGAACATGGAATATTTTTCCATCTTTTAAGGTCCCCTTCTATTTCTTTTAGTAGAGTTATGTAGTTTTCTTTGTATAGGTCTTTTACATCTTTGGTTAAGTTGATTCCTAGGTACTTGATTTTTTTAGTTGCTATTGAAAATGGTATCTTTTTCTTGAGTGTCTCTTCAGTTTGTTCATTTCTAGCATATAGAAACATTACTGACTTATGTGCATTAATCTTGTATCCCGCTACTTTGCTAAATTTGTTTATTAGCTCTAGTAGGTGTATCGTTGATTTCTCAGGGTTTTCTAGATATAAGATCATATCATCTGCAAACAGTGACAGTTTTACTTCTTCTTTTCCAATTTGGATGCCTTTTATTTCTTTGTCTTGCCGGATTGCCCTGGCTAGCACTTCCAGCACAATGTTGAATAACAGTGGTGACAGCGGGCATCCTTGTCTTGTTCCTGATCTTAGAGGGAAGGCTTTCAGTCTCTCACCATTGAGTACTATGCTGGCTGTGGGTTTTTCATATATGCTCTTTATCATGTTGAGGAAGTTTCCTTCAATTCCTACCTTTTGAAGTGTTTTTATCAAAAACGGATGTTGGATTTTGTCAAATGCTTTTTCAGCATCTATTGAGATGATCAATTGATTTTTCCCTTTCGAGTTTTTAATGTGTTGTAATACATTGATTGTTTTTCTTATGTTGAACCATCCTTGCATGCCTGGAATGAACCCCACTTGGTCATGGTGTATGATTTTTTTAATGTGTCTTTGGATTCGATTTGCAAGTATTTTGTTGAGGATTTTTGCATCTATATTCATTAGGGAGATTGGCCGGTAGTTTTCCTTTTTTGTAGCATCTTTGCCTGGTTTTGGTATTAGATTGATGTTAGCTTCATAAAATGAGTTAGGTAGTGTTCCATTTTTTTCAATGTTTTGAAAGAGTTTGAGTAAGATTGGTGTCAGTTCTTTCTGGAAAGTTTGGTAGAATTCCCCTGTGAAGCCATCTGGCCCTGGGCATTTATTTGTGGGAAGATTTTTGATGACTGATTGGATCTCTTTGCTTGTGATGGGTTGGTTGAGGTCTTCTATTTCTTCTCTGGTCAGTCTAGGTTGTTCATATGTTTCCAGGAAATTGTCCATTTCTTCTACATTATCCAGTTTGTTGCCATACAGTTGTTCATAATATCCTCTTATAATTTTTTTAATTTCTTCAGGATCTGCAGTTATGTCACCTTTTTCATTCATTATTTTGTTTATATGGGTTTTCTCTCTTTTTTATTTTGTCAGTCTAGCTAGGGGCTTGTCAATCTTGTTGATCTTCTCAAAGAACCAACTTTTGGTGATATTTATCCTTTCTATTGTTTTTTTGTTCTCTCTGTCATTTATTTCTGCTTTAATCCTTGTTATTTCTTTTCTTGTACTTGGTTTAGGATTGGTTTGGTGTTCATTTTCTAGCTTCTTCAGTTGATCCATTAGTTCTTTGATTTTGGCTCTTTCTTCCTTTTTAATATATGCGTTTAGTGCTATAAATTTCCCCCTTAGCACTGCTTTTGCTGCATCCCATAGGTTTTGGTATGTTGTGTTCTCATTTTCATTCGTCTCTATATATTTAGCAATTTCTCTTGCTATTTCTTCTTTAACCCACTGATTGTTTAGGAGTGTGTTGTTTAACCTCCAGGTATTTGTGAATTTTCTAAGTCTCTGATGGTTATTGACTTCTAATTGTATTCCATTGTGGTCAGAGAATGTGCTTTGAATAATTTCAATCTTTTTAAATTTATTGAGGCTTGTTTTATGTCCCAGCATATGATCTATTCTGGAGAAAGTTCCGTGAGCACTAGAAAAGTATGTGTATCCTGGTGATTTGGGATGTAATGTCCTGTAGATGTCTGTTAAATCTAATTCATTTATCAGATTGTTTAGGTTTTCAATTTCCTTATTGGTCTTCTGTCTGGTTGATCTATCTATAGGAGAGAGTGATGTGTTGAAGTCTCCCACAATTATTGTGGAAACATCAATTGCTTCCTTTAGTTTTGCCAATGTTTCTCTCATGTATTTTGTGGCACCTTGATTGGGTGCATAGACATTTACGATTGTTAATTCTTCTTGCTGAATTGCCCCTTTTATTAGTATGTAGTGGCCTTCTTTGTCTCTCAAAACATCCCTGCATTTGAAGTCTATTTTATCTGAGATTAATATTGCTACACCTGCTTTCTTTTGGCTGTAGCTTGCATGAAATATTTTTTTCCATCCTTTCACTTTCAATTTCTTTGTGTCCCTGTGTCTAAGATGAGTCTCTTGTATGCAACATATTGATGGTTCATTTTTTTTGATCCATTCTGCGAATCTATATCTTTTAATTGGGGAGTTTAATCCATTTACATTCAACGTTAAAACCGTGAAGGCATTTCTTGAATCAGCCATCTTATCCTTTGGATTATGTTTGCCATATTTTTCCCTCTCTCTATTAATATCCTTTATTGTACCCATACCGAATCTCTTTAGTACTGAACCTTTCTCCAAGTCTCTCTGTCCTGTCTTTGTTTCTCTGTCTGTAGGGCTCCCTTTAGTATCTCCAGTAGGGCAGGTCTCTTGTTAGCAAATTCTCTCAGCATTTCTTTGTCTGTGAAAAATTTAAGCTCTCCCTCAAATTTGAAGGAGAGCTTTGCTGGATAAAGTATTCTTGGCTGGAAATTCCTCTCTCTCAGAATTTTAAATATATCGTGCCACTGCCTTCTCGCCTCCATGGTGGCTGCTGAGTAGTCACTACTTAGTCTTATGCTGTTTCCTTTGTATGTGGTGAATTGCTTTTCTCTTGCTGCTTTCAGAACTTGCTCCTTCTCTTCTATGTTTGACAGTGTGATCAGTATATGTCTCGGAGTGGGTTTTTTTGGATTTATTCTATTTGGAGTTCGCTGAGCATTTATGATTTGTGTATTTATGTTGTTTAGAAGATTTGGGAAGTTTTCCCCAACAATTTCTTTGAATACTCTTCCTAGACCTTTACCCTTTTCTTCCCCTTCTGGGACACCAATGAGTCTTATATTTGGACGTTTCATATTATCTATCATATCCCTGAGGTCCATTTCGAGTTTTTCAATTTTTTTCCCCATTCTTTCTTTTATGCTTTCATTTTCCATTCTGTCATCTTCCAGGTCACTGATTCGTTGTTCAACTTCCTCTAGTCTTGTACTATGAGTGTCCAGAATCTTTTTAATTTGGTCAACAGTTTCTTTAATTTCCATAAGATCATCCATTTTTTTATTTAGTCTTGCAATGTCTTCTTTATGCTCTTCTAGGGTCTTCTTGATTTCCTTCATATCCCGTACTAGGGTCTCATTGTTCATCTTTAGTTCTTTGAGTAGCTGCTCTAGGTGTGTCTCTTCTGGTCTTTTGATTTGGGTGCTTGGGCTTGGGTTATCCATATCGTCTGGTTTTTTCATATGCTTTATAATTTTCTGTTGTTTTTGGCCTCGTGGCATTTGCTGACCTTGATAGGGTTCTTTTAGGGTTTGTAGACCAGTTGAAGTCCTTATCTCTAATTTATCAGATCTACAGCTTCGTGGAGTACACTTTCTCTAACTAACCAGCAGGTGGCGTCCACGAGCCACCTGTTCTCCACAAGCCAGATCTCCCCTGCTTAGCCTTTTTGGTGAGTGGGGGAGTGAGTCTTGTGGGGCCCAATTGGTGTCCCAAGCTTGCGTGTGTAGTTGGTGTTGCCTGCCCTGTATGTGGGGCGTGTTTCTGGGCAGTCGGGGAGGGGGGGTGGCCCTAACAATCAAATCTCCCTGATGATCCTAGAGTTTTAAAGCTACTGCAATAGTCTAATCCTTCAGTTCAGTCCTGCCACAGTTTGTCTCTGCCACTGACCCACAAGTCTTTGGTATTGGCGTATGGCTCCTGAGACTTGCAAGTGGGCCCCTCTTCCAGGCTGTGCACCCCGGGTCCTCTGTTGAGGGATGACTGTGCTATGTCACAGGTGAGTGCCGTCCCCCCAGGGCAGTTCTGGGCTGCTGGGCTGTGTTGGGAGGCTCCCAGTCTGCTCAAATGATGGCTGAATGGGGCTCTGTTAATTCACACTGCTCCCCCTTCCCAGCTCTGGGACATTCAGCTGAGGTTGCAGGGAAGGCTAATGTCCACGCCCAGTTTTGTGGTGTGTGCCTGTTATTTGAAGCACTTCCGTCACACTGGGTTGTCTGGGGCAGCTCTGGGCTATGGGGCTGGCGATGGGCAGGAGTGTTTCCTGTCCACCAGGATGGTGGCTGTGAGTGGACACCCCCCTTTTCTTGGGAAGTTGTGTTGTTTAGTGAATTTTCTCAGCCACTGGATTATTGCCTTTTGTCTCAGAGCTCTCTTAGTTCTGCTCTTGACTTGACGTGCCCAAATTTCAATTCTTTGAAGCTTTCTGTATTGAGCTTCTTAGAGTAATTGTTTTAGAAAAAGCAAAAAGGATTTAAAAAAAAAAAAAAACAAAAAAAAAACAAAAAAAAAAAACGGCCCTCCTCAGAGATCTAATGGGTTATTGAAATGCTAATAGACAAAGCAACCAGGGCCATTAAGGAAAGGTGCCCAGGGCAGAGAGATCAGCCTTGCTTCGGGATTTGCATATGCGCCTCAAGGCCTGATCTCCGCCCTTCCCCTTTCTGTGTTCACCAGAACTCCAAAAATCCTCTGCTTTTACTTTGGAGCTTCTCGTGTTGTTTTCCTTCTATGCCCGTCTCCTCTCTGCTGGGCTGGCTGCTCTCAGAGTCTCTGGTGTCTGGCCTCAGTCTATCTATGGTTGGAGTTTGAATCAGTAGAATGAGTTTCCGATAAGAGCAGCCACTGCAATTCTCCCTTCTCCTTCCTGGAGCTGACAGCCCCTCCTCCCCCGGGACTGAGCCTGGCAGGGAGGGGCGCGGGTCCCCTGGCCGCAAAAACTTACAGATTTCGCTGATCTCAGCAGTTCCACGTTTTCATGAGTGTTGTATGAAGTATGCCCAAAGACAATTGCTCTGTGGTGTCCAGTCCACGCAGTTCCTGGCTTTTTACCTACTTTCCTGGAGGAGTAACTAAAACATACAGCTCACCAGTCTGCCATCTTGCCCCGCCTCCTCTGTTAACTCTTTGTACCAGGGTTATACCTTAGAAGTAGATCGTGCAAGCACTTGTGGGATACATACCTTTAAAGAAACCATTTCAATCATGTTTGCCTTCTGTGTGGCACTGATACTTACAATCCCACTAATGTACTATCATCACCTCTCCATTCCCATACCTTTAAGTTCACCTTCATTAACATGTCTGTACATATTAGGTAATCATTCCCCCTTCACTCGCTTCTGACTATCTCTAATTCCCCTATATTCTACAGTATAAGACACTGATTTTACATTGCTCAGGGAGTTTATATTAGTGATACCATATAATATCTCTCCTTTTGTGTCTGACTTATTTCACTCCGCATTATGTCTTCTCGGTTCACCTGTGTTGTCATATGTTTCAGGGCCTCTTTCCTTCTTTCTGTTGCATAGTATTCCATCATATGCATATACCACATTTTGTTTATCCATTCATCTGTTGAAGGACACTTGTGTTGTTTCCACCTCTTGGCAATTGTGAACAATGTTGCTATGAACATTGGTGTCCAAATGTTGCTTCTCCAAGGTTGCCAAGTAGGTTGTTGGAATTTTGATTGGAATTGCTTTTGGCAATTTGAGGCCCCTTTCCCTTCCACATAAATTTAATAACTTGCTTCTCCAAGGTTGCCAAGTAGGTTGTTGGAATTTTGATTGGAATTGCGTTGAATCTGTAGATCAGATCTGATATCGTCTTCATATATAATGAGAAGTGAAATTGCTAGATCATAGGGTAACTCGATATCTAGTTTTCTGAGGAACTGCCAGACTGTCTTCCACAGTGGCTGTATCATTATACATTCCCACCAGCAATGAATGAGAGTCCTGATTTCTCCACAGCCTCTCCAGCATTTGTAGTTTACTGGTTTTTTTTTTTGTTTTTTTTTTTTTTTGGTGGCAGCCATTCTTATAAAGGCTACTATCTGATTGTGTTTTTGATTTGCATTTCTCTAATAGCTAGAGAAGATGAACATTTTTCCATGTATTTTCTAGCCTTTTGTAGTTCCTCTTTGGAAAAATGTCTTTGCATATCTTTTGCCCATTTTATAATTTGGCTGTTTGTACTATTGTTTTTGAGCTGTAGGATTTCTTTATATATGCTGGATATCAATCTCTTATCAGATATATGGTTTCCAAATATTTTCTCCCATTCAGTTGGCTGCTTCTTCACCTTCTTCACAAAGTCCTTTGAGGGTAAGGTCTAAGAAGTTACCTCCTAATACCAGGTCTTAAAGATGTTTCCCTACATTATTTTCTATGAGTTGTATGGTGCTGTCTCTTGTATTTAGGTCTTTGGTCCACTTTGAGTTAATTTTTATATAGGGTGTGAATAGGGTGTGAGGTAGGGGTCCACTTTCATTCTTTTGGGTATGGATATCCAGTTCTCTCAGTCCCATTTACTGAAGATACTTTTCTGTCCCAGGTCAGTGAATTTGGGTGCCTTATAAAAAATCAGTTGACTATAGATCTAGGGATCTATTTCCAAGCTCTCAATTTGATTCCATTGATCAATATCTCTATCTTTGTGCCAGAACCATGGTGTTTTGATCACTGTCGCTTTATAATAGGCTTTAAAATCAGGAAGTGTAAGTCCTCCCACTTTGTTCTTCTTTTTTAGAATGCTTTTGGCAATTTGAGGCCCCTTTCCCTTCCACATAAATTTAATAACTTGCTTCTCCAAGGTTGCCAAGTAGGTTGTTGGAATTTTGATTGGAATTGCGTTGAATCTGTAGATCAGTTTGGGTAGAATTGACATCTTAATGACTTTAGCCTTCCTATCCATGAATACAAAATATCTTTCTACCTATTTAGGTCCTCTTTAATTTCTTTGGTAATGTTTTGTAAATTTCTGAGTAGAGACCTTTTACATCCTTGGTTTCTTCTAGGTGCTTGATTTTTTTGTTTTTGTTTTTTTAGTTGCTACTGTGAATGGAAATTTTTTTCTTGAGTGTCTCTTCAGTTAGGTCATTTCTAGTGTATGGGCACATTACTGACTTTTGCGCATTAATCTTGTATCCCACCACCTTGCTGAATTTGTTTATTAGTTCAATAGCTTTGTCATGGATTTCTCTGGATTTTCCAAATATGTTGTGCCGGTTTGTATGTATTATGTTCCCCAGAAAAGCCGTGTTCTTTGATGCAGTCTTGTGGGGACAGATTGATTAATCTTTTTGGTTAGGGTGTGACCTTTAGATTGGATGTTTCCATGGAGATATGACCCACCCAACTGTGGATGATGACTGGGTAATTTCCATGGAGGTGTTACCCCACCCGTGCAGGGTGGGTCTGAATTAAATCACTGGAGCCATATAAATGAGCTGACAAACAGAAGAAACTCAGAGCAGCTGTGAGTGACATTTTGGAGAGCAGCTTAGAGAGACATTTTGAAGACAAGTGCTGAAAGCTGATATTTTGGAGAATGCCATTTTGAAATGCAACCTGGGAGTAAGCAGACGCCACCCACGTGCCTTTCCAGCTAACAGAGGTTTTCCTCTGACCTTTCTCCAGTGAAGGTATTGATGCTTACCTTGGATGCTTTATGGCCTTAGTCCCCTTTATAAAAGCCAGTCCATTTCTGGTGTTTTGCAAAACAGCAGCATTAGCAAACTGGAACATATACGATCAAATCATCTGCAAATAATGACAGTTTTACCTCTTCCTTTCCAATTTGGATGCCTTTTATTTCTTTGTCTTTCCAAATTGCTCTGGCCCAGAACTTCTAGCACAATGTTGAATAATAGTGGTAGCAGTGGACATCCTTGTCTCATACCCAATCATGGGAGAAGGCTTTCAATCTCTCCCCGTTGAGTACAATGCTGGCTGACGGTTTTTCATATATGCCCTTTATCTTATTGAGGAAGTTTCCTTCAGTTCCTGCCTTTTGAAGTGATTTTATTAAAAAAGGAAGCTGACTTTTGTCAAATGCTTTTTCAGCATCTATTGAGATGATATTTGATTTTTCCCTTTCGATTTGTTATGTGTTGTACTACATTGATTGATTTTCTTATGTTGAATCATGCCTGGGATGAACCCCATTTGGTTGTGGTGTATGATTCTTTTAATGTGTCTTTGGATTCGATTTGCAAGTATTTTGCTGAGAATTTTTGCGTTTATATTTCTTAGGGAGTTTGGCCTATAGTTTTCCTTCCTTGTGGAATCTTCATCTGGTTTTGGTATTAGAGTGATGTTAGCTCCATAAAATGAGTTATCTAGTGTTCCTTTTTCTTCAGTTTTTTGAAAGAGTTTGAGCAGGAATGTGTCAGTTCTTTTCGGAAATTTTGGTAAAATTCCCCTGTGAACCCATCTGGCCCTGGGCTTTTATTTGTAAGAATCTTTTTGATGACTGATTTGATCTCTTTACTTGTGATTGGTTTGTGGAGGTCTTCTGTTTCTTCTCAGGTCAGCCTAGGCTGTTTATGCATTTCTAGGAAGTTACTGATTTCCTCTAAGTTGTCTAGTTTGCTGGTGTGCAGTTGTTTCTAGTATCCTTTTATGATTTTTTAAATTTCTTCGGGATCCACAGTAATGTCTCCCCTCTCATTTCTGAATTTGTTTATTTGGGTCTTCTCTGTTTTCAACTTTGTCAGTCTATCTAAGGGTTTGTCAATCCTGCTCATTGTCTCGGAGAACCAATTCTTGGTTTTATTTGTTCTCTCTATTGTTTACATTTAATTCTGCTTTAATCCTTGTTATTTCTTTTCTTCTACTAGCTGTAGGGTTAGTTTGCTGATCATTCTCTAGCTTCTTCAGTTAGGTCTTTGATTTTAGCTCTTTCTTCCTTTTTGATGTATGCATTTAGAGCTATAAATTTCCCCCTCAGTACCACCTTCATTGCATCCGATAGGTTTTGGTATGTTGTGTTCTCATTTACATTAATCTCTAGGTATTTGTCGATTTCTCTTGCAATTTCTTCTTTGACCCTCTGATTATTTAGGTGTGTGTTGTTTAACCTCCACATATTTGTGAATGTTCTGGTTCTTTGGTGCTTACTGATTTCTGGTTGCATTCCATTATGGTAAGAGAATGTGCTTTGAATAATTTCAGTCTTTTTAATTGAGGCTTGGTTTGTGTGCTAGAGAACATCCAACAAGCACTAGAGAAAAGTGTATACCCTGGTAATTTGGGATGTAACATTCTATATACGTCTGTTAAGTCTAATTCATTTATCACATTGTTTAGGTTCTCAGTTTTTCTTGCCTAATTGCTCTAGCTAGAACTTCCAGCACAATGTTGAATAACAGTGTTGACAGTGGGCATCCCTGTCTTGTTCCTGATCTTAGAGGGAAAGCTTTCAGTCTTTTCCCATTGAGTATGATGTTAGCTGTGGGTTTTTCATATATTGCCTTTATCATATTGAGAAAATTCCCTTCTATTCCTATCGTTTGAAGTGTTTCCTCAAGAAAGGATGTTGAGTTTTGTCAAATGCCTTTTCTGCATCAATCGAGATGATGCAGAAAAAGAAATAAAAGGCATCCAAATTGTAGAGGAAGAAGTAAAACTTTCACTCTTCGCAGATGACATGATTCTATATGTGGATTGAGACGATCATGTGGTTCTTCTGCTTTGATTTATTGATGTGGTGTATTACATTAATTGATTTTCTTGAACCAGTCTTGCATACCTGGAATAAACCCCACCTGGTCATGGTGTGTAATTCTTTTAATGTGTATAATTCTTTTAATATGCTGCTGAATTCAGGTACTCAAGGTTACAAAAATTTCACTTATATTTCTTACTAAACTTAATTGATTTCTTGAAATAGGACATATTTGAAGCATCAGCATATTTTTCTTTTTATTACATTTTATATAAGTGCCATCATTACCAGGTACATTGCTCAGTTTATTCAACCTGCCTAGTTAGGCTATCTTTATCATTGCAATTTTATTGAGATATAGTCCTATACCATAGAAACATCCAAAGTTTACAATCAGTTATTCATAGTTGTCATCATATAGTTGTGCATTCATCACCACTATAAATTTTTGAACATTTTCATTACTCCAAAAAAATGATAAAAATAAGAATAAAAATAAAAGTGTAAAAGAACACCTAAAACAACCCATCCCCCTATTATTCATTTACTTTTTTTTTAATTTTAATTTTTATTGAGATTGTTCACATACCATACAATTATCCAAAGATCCAAAGTGTACAATCAGTCGCCCCTGATACCCTCATACAGCTGTGCATTCATCACCACAATTCATTTTTGTTCAATTTTTAGAACATTTTCATTACTCCAGACAAGAAATAAGGACAATGAAGCAAGGAAAAAAAAAAAGAAAAAAGAAAAAAAAAAAAAAGAAACTTGAATCCTCTTATATCCTTAACCATCCCCACTCTGTTGTTGAGTCGTAGTATTGGTATAGTACATTTGTTACTGTTTATGAAAGAACATTGAAAATGCTACTAACTGTAGTATATAGTTTGCAATAGGTATATATTTTTTCCCTATATGTCCCTCTATTATTAACTTCTAGTTGTATTGTCAACATTTGTTCTGGTTCATGGAAGAGATTTCTAATATTTGTACAGTTAATCACGGACATTGCCCATCATAGGATTCGGTTTTGTACATTCCCATGTTTTGTCCTCCAGCTTTCCTTCTGGTGACATATATGACTCTGAGCTTCCCCTTTCCACCTCATTCATGCACCATTTAGCACTGTTAGTTATTCTCACAACGTGCTACCGTCACCTCTGTTCAGTTCAAAACGTTTAAGTTCATCCTATTTGAACATTCTGCTCATACTAAGCAACTGCTCCCCATTCTTTAGCCTTGTTCTATATCTTGGAAACTTATATTTCATGTCTATGAGTTTAGATATTATAATTAGTTCCTATCTGCGAGACCCTGCAATGTTTGTCCTTACGTGTCTGGCTTATTTCACTCAGTATATTGCCCACAAGTTTTCGTCATCAACCCATTTTTTTTTTAAGATGGTTTTGTTCCCATTGCATACATTCCATCCTAAGTAAACAGTCGATGGTTCCCTGTATAGTCACATATTTATGTGTTCACCATAAATGTATAAGGGCATCTACATTTCTTCCACAAAGCAGGAGGAAGAGTAAAAGAAGGTAGAGAGGCAAAAGAAAAAGAAAAAAGAAAGAGGAAAAAACAAACAAACATGACAGAAGGAAAGATAACCTTAAGTCAAAGTAGAATAAAGAGCCAGACAACACCAATGTCAAGTGTCTCACACCCCTCTCCATCCCTCTCCTTATCTGTGTTTACGATTTCTGCCTTATGTATGCCCAGTGTTTCCTTTATAGCCTTTATCTCTTTTTCCATATCTTCTCTAAACTTTTTGAATTGATTTAGCATTAGTTGTTTAAATTCCTGTATTACCTTTGTTACATTAAAGGGAGCATAATACAATGATTCTGTTAATTATAGTCTCTAGTTTACATTGATCTCATCCCTCCCCCAATGCCTCCCCATTTTTAACACCTTGCAAAGTTGACATTTGCTTGTTCTCCCTTGTGAAAGAATATATTTGTACATTTTATCACAACTGTTGAACACTCTAGGTTTCACTGAGTTACACAGTCCCAGTCTTCATGTTTCCTCCTTTCTTCTGGTGTCCCACATGCTCCCAACCTTCCTCTCTCAACCATATTCACAGTTATCTTTTTTCAGTGTAGTTATGTTGCTGTGTTACCATCTTCCAAAATTGTATTCCAAACCTCTCACTCTTGTCTTCTCCTATCACTCTGTAGTGCTCCCTTTAGTATTTCCTTTAGGGCGAGTGTCTTGTTCACAAAGTCTCTCATTGTCTGTTTGTTGGAAAATATTTTGAGCTCTCTCTCACATTTGAAGGACAGTTTTGCTGGATATAGGATTCTTGGTCAGCGGTTTTTCTATCTCATTATCTTAGATATATCGCACCACTTCCTCCTTGCCTCCATGGTTTCTGCTGAGAAATCCGCACATAGTATTATTAAGCTTTTCTCTTGCTGCTTTCAGGATTCTCTCTTTGTCTTTGACATTTAATAATGTGATTATTAAGTGTCTTGGTGTAGGCCTATTCAGATCTATCTTGTTTGGAGTATGCTGCGCTTCTTGGATCTGTAATTTTATGTCTTTCATAAGAGATGGGAAATTTTCATTGATTATATTCTCTATTATTGCTTTTGTCCCTTTTCCCCTCTTTTTACCTTCTGGAACACCACTGATACCTACATTCTTGTATTTCATTTCGTCCTTAAGTTCCCGGAGACGTTGCTCATAGTTTTCCATTCTTTTCTCCATCTACTCCTTTGCAGTAGGCTTTCGGGTGTCTTGTTCTCCATTTCCTGAGTGTTTTCTTCTGTCTCTTGAGATCTGCTGTTGTATGTTTGCACTGTGTCTTTCATTCTTGTGTTGTGCCTTTCATTTCCATAGATTCTGCCAGTTGTTTTTTTGAACTTTCTATTTCTGCCTTATGAATGCCCAGTGTTTTCTTTGTAGCCTCTCTCTTTTGCCATATCTTCTCTAAACTATTTGAATTCATTTAGCATTAGTTGTTTAAATTCCTGTATCTCAGTTGAAGTGTAAGTTTGTTCCTTTAGACCATAACTTCATTTTTCTTAGTGTAGGTTGTAGTTTTGTGTTGTCTAGGCATCTGACATCGTAGGCCACCCCAATCAGGTTTTCCCAGATGAGAACAAGCTCAGATCACAGAAAGAGGAAATATTCAGTATCCGGTTTCCCTGACAGTATGTCTTAGAGGATTGATGCACCCTGTGCTTTTCTGCCCAGCTAGTGCTGCCTGTCAGCCTGTCATGGGCTGGTGTAAGGGGATGTGGCCCGCGGGTCTCCTCCCCAGGCTCTGGGGTCTGATTCTGAATGTAAGGCAGGTAGTAGAGCTGGCCCCCTCCTCTTTCCTCTTGTGAAGCTATACCCCCTAGGGAGAGGTCATTTGCATATAAATAGATTCTTTGTTTCTCTGGTTCTGCTGTCTCTACCCTTGTCTGGATCAGAGTGCTGCAATTTAAAAATGGCTGAGGCTTTCTCTACTGCAAAGCACTGCGAGCTGAAAATGGCTGAGGCTTCCTCCACTGAGCTGCCCAGGTTGACACAGAGACAGAAAGGGACAGCGAGCCCCCAGATTCACCTGTTGGACAGAGATAGCACCTGAGCCTCTGGGCTCCCCGTCCTGAGACAGATATGTCCCCTGACTCTCCCAAGGTCAGTCGTCACCAAAAGCCTCTGCCTTCTTGTTGGGGATTCGCTGTCTGTATTGAGCAGTTAACATTAAAACCCCAGTTGGATCTGGGCTGAGGTACACTAGCTTGTTTGGAGAGTGCTGCTCTCTAGCACCACAAGGCTTCCCTGAGGGAGGGGCTCACAGCTCTCAGTGTGGGTCCACAGTTTTTACTTACAGATTTCATACTGCAATCTTGGGCATTCCTCCCAATTCAGGTTGGTGTATTATGAGTGGACAGGCCCGTTTGTCTCCCCACAGTTATTCCAGGTTATTTATTACTTTTTCTGTCATTTATGAATTATTCCAGGGGGACTAACTGGTTTCCGCTCCTCTCTATGCCTCCATCTTAGCTCCTTCCTCTATTCATTTACTTTTTTCAAATTCAATTTTATTGATATATTCACAAACCATACAGTCATCCACAGTGTGTAATCAGTTGCTCACAGTACCATTATTTAGTTGTGCATTCATCACCACAATCAATTTTTGGCCATTTTCATTATCGCACACAGAAAAATAATAAGAATAAAAATTAAATTAAAAAAGAACACCCAAAACATCCCATATCCCCCATTCCCCCCTATTATTCATTTAATTTTTTGTCCCCAATTTTCTACTCATCTGTCCCTACACTGGATAAATGGAGCGTGAGCCACAAGGGTTTCACAATCACACGGTCACACCATATAAGCTGTATAGTTATACACTCATCTCGAAGAATCAATGCTACTGGGTTACAGTTCAACAGTTTCAGGTATTTCCTGCTAGCTATTCAAATACACTAAAAACTAAAAAAGGGGTATCTATGTAATGCATAAGAATAACTTCCAGGATGACTTGTCAACTCCATTTGAAATCTCTTAGCACTTGAAACTTTTTTTTTTTAATTTCTCTTCCCCTTTTGGTCAAGAAGACTTTCTCAATCCCATGATGTTGAATCTAGACTCATTCCTGGGAGTCATGTCCCACATTGCCAGGGAGTTTTACACCCCTGGGAGTCATGTTTCATGTAGGGGGGAGGGCAGCGAGTCCACCTGCCAATTTGGCTTAGAGAGAGAGAGACCACATCTGAGCAATAAAAGAGGTTCTCTGGGGATGACTCTTAGGCACATTTATAAGTAGGCTTAGCCTCTCCTTTGCAGTAACAGGCTTCATAAGGGCAAGCCCCAAGATTGAGGGCTTGGCTTACTATTATGGTAGTCCCCAGTGTTTGTGAGAATATAAGGAATTCTGCAAGTGGGTAAATTTAATATTTCCACATTTTTCCCCAAGGGACTTTTCAAATACTTTTTTATCCTCAGCCCATATTACTCTGGGATGTATCAAGCTTCATACTAAGCTGTGCAAACAAACCAGATCTCACTCCATATACAAGGTTCCATATAATTATGTGTTTGAGTAAACTGGCCATACAAGTTAAATTGGATAGCATGCTACAGAAAATAAAGATTTTTGCACAAAATAAACATCTCTACCTTTAGTCTCACACAGAAGTTGAAGTTTTAAAACACAGTCAGTATCATCCTTTACCCTTTAGTCTCGTTTATCTTAGTCCTAACCAAGGCCATTTTGTTCATATCTCTGATTGAAGTCTGATCTCTTTTTCAGCTTCAACATTTGCTGTATCGGGTAATGTTGACATTCATAGCTACGGAACTCTAGCTGTGAGTCTCAGGTGTCACCAGATGCCCGAAGTTCCAGGGATTGATCAGGTTATACACAAGAGCTCAGCATCTTAGAATCTAGAAATAACCATTACAACTCAGGAATAGAGATAACTTCTGTAAGAGCTTACAGTCTAGGAACTATTATAATAAGCCTTCCCCTGATAACCTTTTCTCTCAGATTCAATTCTCAGAGTTTGCACATTATTGTTAGTCCCTATTGGTAAGGCATTATAATGTCTGTCTTTTCATTTCTGGCTTATTTCATGCAATATACTGTCCTCAAGCTCCATTCATTTAGTTGCATACCTCACAACTGCATTTCTTCTTGCAACTGCTCAATATTCCATTGTATACACACACTACAGTTCAAGTTAGGCTATTTTTAAGAGGAGTTTTGAGAATGTACTTATAATACTAGCTTATTTTATCAGTAAGCTTGTATAAATTTAGGAAGAAATACTTAAGCAAAAGAAAATTACATTTGTTCAATTCAAAAAGTCATCATAAATATAGGAATCAGACTAGACTTTGCCACTGAAATTTTGCAGCTGTATTTCCATTGTATTCCTTCTATTGGAGGTTAAAAAATCTCTTTTTTTTCATGATATTCCAGTTTGCTTATGCTGCCAGAATGCAAAACACCAGAAATGGATTGGCTGTTATAAAGGGGGTTTATTTGGTTACAAAGTTATAGTCTTAAGGCCATAAAGTGTCCATCGACAACAGGGTACCTTCACTGAAGGATGGCAAATGGCATCTGGAAAACCTCGTTAGCTGGCTGGTGTCTGCTCCGGAGTTCTGGTTTCAAAATGTGTCTCTCCAAAATGTCAGTTTTCAGCTTCCAACAGCCATCTTCAAAATGTGTCTCTCAGCAGCAGCTAGCTGTGAGCTCCTTCCTTCTGAATTTTTATCGGGCTGCAGTGAACTAATCAAGGCCCATGCTGAATGGGTAGGGCCACACCTCCATGGAAATTATCTAATCAGAGCTTTCACCTACAGTTGGGCAGGTCACATCTCCATGGAAACAACCTAATCCAAAGTCTCCAACTTAACACTACTATGTCTGCCCCCACAAGACTGCCTTTAAGAATATGGCTTTTTCTGGGGGACATAATATACACAAACTGGTACACATAATATCCTAAAATTACAGACAACTTTGAAAGTACATTGACTATCAAGTTCTGGAAAATATACTGCAATTGTTTAAATTGTCTCAAGCCTAAATCTGGGAATACTTTTCCATAGCTCTCATACACCTTTCATTTCACTTAGTGAAAATTTGGCAATTAGATCTTATTGAGTTACTCCTATTGTAAGGCTATTTATATTTTAATAATGATCTGATTACTATGGTTACTATTGCAAAGGTATTATTGGAAAAAAATAATCTTAGGAAAGATGGCCTATTCTTCAGCATTTATTCTATGCCTACTATTTCTAATTTCCAAGCTCAGTTGAAAGAATTATAAACCACCTCTGCCATCTTTCTACACCCAGCCCTTCCTTCATAGCTGCCTTAGGTGGTAGGCCCTGATAGCAGGGATAGGTGACAAAAGAGAAAAATGAGGTTTGCTTTGTGGAACTTGAATTTAAAAGTTTTAGGTGAGGGCAGTCAGATTGGAGAGTTCCTATGCCCTTCTTTTAATTATTTTCAATTATTAGATCTATTTCACTTAAGGCTATGACCCTGATAATTGGACAAGGTTTTTATCTTTTCCAGAAAAAAGCCCTCTGGCAGCCTTTTGCTGCCTTAGGGAAATTCCAGGGGCAATTTCTTTCTAATGTCCAGGTTTGTTTATAGTAATTACAAAACTAAGGTTTTGAACCCTGCTACCCAGAGGGTTTTTAACCCTGGGACTCCAGGAGTACTAATTTATATAGATACATTTATAGATAATAGTGCCGATTCATTTTTAAGCAAGTCAAATAGGGCTCTTTAAGAATTTTTTGTTAATTTGGTATTACCATGCAGAGGTATGAAAATGTACATTGAACAGGCAGACAAGACACAAATAGAAAGTTAGTCACAACAAACAGAAACACAGAAATACTTTTGAGAGGGACAAATAAAGCACTGAATATACATTATCTTATCCCATTTCTGCCCTTTTGCAGAGCAATTATAGAACCATTCTCAGGCCATTTCTCCCCTGGTCTTGAATCGTATCAAGGCCAGACTGTGGTCTTGAATCATATTGAGGCCAGATTGTGGTACAGAAGTAAACCTTTTTTTCCCATAGGCTCATAACGAAAATCTTTCCAATTATTCTATACAGCCTGAAGGTTCCCTTTTTAAAGAATTTCTGTAATCAGTAACCAGTTAGGAACACTTGACCAATACAAATGCAATAAGACACCAACTAACAAATTTAGAGACACTTAGCACTTACCATATATTTAAGTAACACACCCATTAATAACTAGACCAAACACACCAGTTAACAATTAAACAAGTGTTAAATACTTAACTATACCTAAGCAACACAGTTAACAGTTAAACAGGCCTACTTAATTTCATTTAGTGCCAATTAATTGTTGGATTACTTATTTTCCAGGAGTATATTTAACAGACAAACTTAGGTCAGGGCCTTGGATCCCATACAGAATGGTACCCTGAAAACAGAAAGGTGTAGTGGACAAAGTAAGGGGGATTGTTCTGGAAGCAGCACTGGGCCTCAAAGCCAGGTCCAGGGGGGACTTGAACCACCATATTAACTCCAATCCACTTTTACCCTGATGACTCACTTACCCAGTCAGATGTCTGCCCTTGAAACTGGAAATCTTTTCTCTCTTTCAACTTTTTAGGTGCCAAGGGCCTGGAGTGCCGACAGGACAGAGAAAACCCCGATTGCCGAGCCTCTAGACCAAATACAGACCAGTGGCCACAAAAGCCTCTAGACCAAATACAGACCAGTGGCCACAAAAGGCTCGGTTTCCATGCTTACCAGGGCTTCAGAGCCTTGGGCATCGTCCCATCTGGGGGTCACCTAATTGTTACCGGACCAAGGTGGTGGATTCTTTGCCCAATGCACTCAAATGACCAATTCCTGAGACACCAGGGTTTCAAAGAGAGAAAGAGTTTTATTGCTAGGTGTGAAGCAGTAGAGCACATAGCCTATGGCCCAACATCTGTCTCCCCAAACTGCAGTAATTCTGATGAACCCGTGTTGTAGTCTGAAAAGATGGGCAGGTTTTAGGATAATGAGCACAGTGGCTCCAGGTGATGTAGTTAGAGGTGATCTAATTATTGAGCAGCACAGATTGGCTACATGCTTAGTCACAGAACATATGTAAGCAAATGGCAGCCTTAATATGATGATAGGCCTGAATTTTAGTAGTATAATGAGGTATAGGTGACTTGTAGGTTAAAGTCTAAGCTACTATATATGTCAGGCGGGCCCATTTTGGTTAAATTCAGCTTCGGTTATCAAGATAACTTTGGACTTGGGGTGGGTTAGTTCTGGGCTGACCCAAGACCCTTTATTAATAAACATTAGGGGCTGTCTTTAGTGATCCTAAGATTTTAAAGTTGAAAAAATGGATAAATGGATATGGGTGAAGGTTAGTCACAAGGTTTTTACAGTCACAAGTGCACAAGATAAAGGCTCTACAATCATTATCAGAGATCAAGGCAGCTGGATTACAGTTCAAGTTTCAGGTATTTCCCTCTGTCTAGTCTAATATAGCAGAAAGTAAAAAGGAATGTCTATGTAATAATTCAATGATCATAATCAATCCTAAATCCTAACTTCTTGGTTACAGAACCTTAAACTTCTTCTGGATATTATATTATCAACAGCTTATTCCTTTTATTTGTCAAACTATTCTAGCTTTTACAGTCTTGAAGACATTTATGATTATTTATATTATACAGCCTATATTTATTCCTTCACATATCTCATGAGTAGAAATCTCTGAAAATAATATTGGTAAAACTCTAGGTATTTGCTCATATTGGGGGTGGTGAAATTTACTTGATCTATGCAAATATTTTGCTCTATTACTACTTAAACTGTTTATTTTGTTCTTACTGCAGCTTAACTGAAGGTAAAGAGGATAAAGTGATTTTTGTGAAACTATGTGAGGAGCTTTTGAAATGATAGCATGTTGCAGGAAGAGAATAACAACTTAAGACTTAAAAGAACCGAACAGTAATATGTATGAAATGCCTTCTGCTTTTGGCAGCAGATGCACTAACGTAGGGTTATCATTTACAGACTCCTTCTTGGTGAACCTAATTATCGTCCCATTAAAGGGGCAGAAGCAGGGCAATATGAACACAGCTGTATGGAAGTACAGAGCTGATAAAGACCCTGGATGACCATCTACCCAACTCCTTGTTTTTAGATTGAAGAAAGAAAACATGAGCAAGGTTGTGATGGCTCCAAGATGCCAGAGCCAAGTTTGTGGCAGACAGGGCAGCAGATCTTGCTTTTGCTTTTTTTTTTTTTTTTTTTTTAATCATCATTTTATTGAGATATATTCACATACCACGCAGTCATACAAAACAAATTGTACTTTCGATTGTTTACAGTACCATTACATAGTTGTACATTCATCACCTAAATCAATCCCTGACACCTTCATTAGCCCACACACAAAAATAACAAGAATAATAATTAGAGTGAAAAAGAGCAATTGAAGTAAAAAAGAACACTGGGTACCTTTCTCTGTTTGTTTCCTTCCCCTACTTTTCTACACATCCATCCATAAACTAGACAAAGTGGAGTTTGGTCCTTATGGCATTCCCAATCCCATTGTCACCCCTCATAAGCTACATTTTTATGCAACTGTCTTCGAGATTCATGGGTTCTGGGTTGTAGTTTAATAGTTTCAGGTATCCACCACCAGCTACCCCAATTCTTTAGAACCTAAAAAGGGTTGTCTAAAGTGTGCGTAAGAGTGCCCACCAGAGTGATCTCTCGGCTCGTTTTGGAATCTCTCTGCCACTGAAGCTTATTTCATTTCCTTTCACATCCCCCTTTTGGTCAAGAAGATGTTCTCCATCCCACGATGCCGGGTCTACATTCCTCTCCGGGAGTCATATTCCACGTTGCCAGGGAGATTCACTCCCCTGGGTGTCTGGTCCCACGTAGAGGGGAGGGCAGTGATTTCACCTTTCAAGTTGGCTTAGCCAGAGAGAGAGGGCCACATCTGAGCAACAAAGAGGCATTCAGGAGGAGACTCTTAGGCACAAATATAGGGAGGCCTAGCCTCTCCTTTGCAGCCACTGTCTTCCCAAGGGTAAAACTTATGGTAGAGGGCTCAACCCATCAAACCACCAGTCCCCTATGTCTGTGGTCTTGTTAGCAACCATGGAGGTGGGGTAGGCGAATACCCCTGCATTCTCCACAGGCTCCTCAAGGGGGCACTACATCTTTTTTTTTTTTTTCCTTGTTTGTCTTTTTTCTTTTTTCTTTTTTTTTTTTTTTTTTTTTTTAACTTTCCCTTCTTTTTTAAATCAACTGTATGAAAAAAAAAGTTAAAAAGAAAACAAACATACAATAAAAGAACATTTCAAAGAGACCATAACAAGGGAGTAAGAAAAAGACAACTAACCTAAGATAACTGCTTAACTTCCAACATGTTCCTACTTTACCCCAAGAAAGTTACATAATATTTGCTTTTGCTTTTAAAGCTGTTTGGTGCTTCTCCTTGCTCTTAAATAACAGAGCCCAGTTTTCAATACATCCATACTTATTAGAAGATATGACTGCTTTCCCTAAGGTCTTCTTATTTATGTCCTTATCATTTCTTGGGCACAGGTTTTTATCATCCTTAGAAGTGCAAAATTGTCTAATGAAGACAAGAAGGTGTTGAAAATGTTGTAAAGATACAAAAATACCAAAAATATTCTGAATCAATTATTTGTGGTTAAAAAAGATAACCTACTTAGCTTTTCCTAAATAACAGAGTAGAGGATATTTTGCATACAAGCAGACAGAAAGTATTAATACCTAACTTAAAAAAGAAAAGATAACCTTGGCTTGATTTGTGGATTTCTGACCCTGTTTCCTTCCTGTTACTGCATGACGTGCAATGCCTGGAGGTACTAAGTTTTACATTTTTAGAGAATGTCATGACTCCCTTCATATTTTCATAATCCAAATAGTATATCTAACTGTGTTTTGGATTCATCTCACATATCAGTGACAATGATGCCTCCCTCATGAGAAGTAGAGAAAATCCACTCCTTTAGTAAACTACTTTGGAAATTACAGGTGAAAGGTTTTTCTTATTTTATTCAGTTTTATTGAGAAATATTTACATACTATGCAATCATCCATGGTGTACAATCAACTGTTCACAATACCATCTTACAGTTATGCATTCATCACCCCAATCTATTTTTGAACATTTTCCTTACACCAGAAAGAATCAGAATCAGAATAAAAAATGAAAGTAAAAATAGAAAAAGAACACTCAGATCACCCTCCCATCCCACCCTTTTTTTCATTTAGGTTTTGTCCCCATTTTTCTATTCATTCATCCATCCATACACTGGATAAAGGGAGTGTGATCCACAGGACTTTCACAATCACACTGTCACCCCTTGTAAGCTACATTGTTATACAATCGTCTTCAAGAATCAGGGCTACTGGGTTGGAATGTGGTAGTTTCAGGTATTTACTTCTAGCTATTCCAATATATTAAAACCTAAAATGTGTTATCTAGGTAGTGTGTAAGAATATCTACCAGAGCGATCTCTCGACTCCATTTGAAATCTCGAAGCCACTGAAGCTTTATTTCATTTCATTTCGCATCCCTCTTTTGGTCAAGCAGGTGTTCTCAATCCCACAATGCCCAGTCCAGATTCATCCCCGGGAGTCATATCCTGCGTTGCCAGGGAGATTTACACCCCTGGGAGTCAGGTCCCACATAGGAGGGAGGGC
The DNA here is from genome assembly GCF_015220235.1 of Choloepus didactylus. Lineage (NCBI taxonomy): Eukaryota > Metazoa > Chordata > Mammalia > Pilosa > Megalonychidae > Choloepus > Choloepus didactylus. The sequence goes on from NC_051328.1 coordinate 31,097,158, forward strand.
AGTGAGATCATCCGCCAAGGTAGCTTAGTTAGAGAGGGCCACATCTGAGCAACCAAGAGGCACTCCGGGGGAAATTCTTAGGCACAATTATAAGCAGAGTTATCCTGTCCTTGCAGCAACAAGCTTCATAGGGGCCAGCCCCAAGACACATCAAGCCATCAGTCCCCAATGTTTGTGAGAACATCAGCAACATCCAGGTGAGGAAGTCCAACATACAGGTGAAAGGTTTTTAAATGCCCCATGGTGTTGGTTTCCATCAGCAGAAACTTGACAACCTATATTTGGCAATCTCCCTATTATATTTCAGGGTCAAACTACACATTTACTAAATACAATGTCAGAAGATTCCAGAGAGATATGTCCTGTCATTTCTTTAGCGAGAGTAAAATTTTATAAATGGGGAGATAATCCAGCACTTGATTTAGGAAGGAGGAAACCAAAGGAAGGAAGGAGAGAAGGAGGGAAGGAAAAAACAAAGAAACATTTGGAAAATATAGTTTAAGCAAATAGCTATTTTTTTACATTTTTTATTGTGAAATATAACATATGCAGAAAAGTGATAATTTAAAAAGTATGATTTAACTAGTTAGAGATTGAATTTCAAAGTTCCACCCTTTCAGTTATTCCTTTATTGTGAAATATAACATATATATGGAAAGGTGATGACTTTCAAAGTACAATTTAACAAGAAGTTATAGAGCAGATTTCAAAGAATGTTATGAGTTACAGTTCCACAATTTGAGTCATTTCCTTATTGTGAAATATAACATATGTACAGAAATGTGATAACTTTCAAAGTTATCATCTAACAAGTAGGTATAGAGCAAATTTTGAAGCATGTTATATGTTACAGTTCCACCAGCACAGTTATTTTTGCACCCACAAATACATACTCAAAATTACATCAATGCAAAAGATTCAGTGAACTTCTACGAAAAATAAAAGAACAGCAACAAATCCCCCCACGAAAAAGTCAATGCAAGATGCCCCACAGCATTTAAGCTTCCTGCTTAAATGTTTCATACAGAATTCAATATATTTAATGATTTCCTTTCTCTATGGTAAGTGAGGAAGGAATAGAAATTCCCTTTCTTCTCCCTAGGAGATATCCATTCAGGAAGTGGAGGCAGGAAGTGAGCTGGAGAATTGGGCTCCATCAGCTGGGGTCATGGTGATGTCAGTCTTGGAACCTGGGTCTAGTGTAAAATGAGGAGGGAAATAAAAATCTGTCAGAAAACAATGGAGCCACAGTGAGTGGACTGGGGGAGGAGGGGCACCTGGACTGGTGGCCTCCAGAACTTCACAAAGGAAAGAGCCAGTGCCCAGACAGCCAGGGAGCCCTAGCTCGTTCTCTTTAGTGCCACTCATACCCCAGTCCCTCCTGATGTCTGATCCTAAACCTCCCCTCCATCAGGAACACATGCCACTTTCTTCCTCTCTCTCCCACTCTGCTCCACGTGTTTCTATATCCCCATCTCCTATTTCAAGCATCTAATTCCAGAAATTGCTTAAATGTCAGCCCTGCAGGGCTTTAGGCTGGGAGGTGCGGAGCCTCCTTCACTGGCAGATGCCAACTGCCAGGGAGTGGAAATGTTGGGCGGGACTCCACATTCATGTGTCACAGCGCCACCCTATGGCACATTTAGGAACATTCCAAAGAGGAAGTGAAATTAATATGAAACTGAAATATCTATCATGAAAAGCATTTTGGATGAAACATTGATGGTGCTTAAAAAGTACTTTAATTCAGAAAAAAAGAACTTTGGATTTTACTTTGAAAATAAATGTTTAAACCAGGCATGATGAAAGAGAGTAAATTGAAGCAGCACAGTGGATCCAGGGGGAGAGCATGTGCATGCCAGTGCGTTTGAGGGCCCATTTGTTTGATAAACCTTGAGTCCCTGGTTGATTATGAGACTCCTCCTCACCTGGGCAAAGTGGGCTGACTCTCCTTGAGAAAAATTTCCTTTTGAGTGTGCTGTGTTTCTTTCTGAAACGTTTTTTCCCATGTTTTTGGGATCTCTGAGCTTTGTTCTCCTCGGGAGGGCACACTTCTTTCTAATTCTCAGATCCTCTCCTCTACCGCTTTAATTTTACTTAAGGAGAAGAATGATAAGGAAAGATGTTTATAATTTCAAAACGCCAGTGGATAGCTCAAGCATAGACTGGAACATGAGATGATTAGGCTGTTACTGCTACTGAATCAGAATTATCAAATTTTTAAACAATATTATGATATAAAAAAGCTGATTTTAGAATTCAGTTAAGCTCATTTCATTGAGAACAGGCAAGTGGAATAAAAATATGTGTTTCTTAGTTTCCGCATGCGATACCTAGCTGTTTCATAAGATAATGAGTCGATTCACACGTTACGGGCCTGTAAAGAAAAACATCACGTATATTTTAAACTTTAAATAGGAGCTGTCATCCAACAGGTCTTCATCCTGTGCTCACTCACATTATACAGAACCATGACTGTCTTTTGGAACAGTCACCAAATATGTACAAATTGAAAGGGCTAATTATATGACTGGATTGTTTGTAGCCAATACAAAATTTGGTAATAAGGAATTCCTCTGGGATCTATTTATTGTATTGCTGAGTGGATTCCACACAAAATGAGAATGGAGTAATCAACAAGACTTGACACAGACCGTTGTAGCATCTGCTATTGCATGTATATACCAAGCAGAGATTTGCATTTCTATTTTCCCTCTAACTCAAACGTGATCATTTTTCAATTTAGTTTCCAGCATGACACAATGTTATTGCTCTTAATTCATTCAACAAGTTTATAAAAAGCCAGTCAGTACCAGACACCTTCTTGCCCCCTTCTATCTTTACCTCAGAGTGACTTCTGTGATGACTGCACACAGCGTAAAGGTTTTCCTGTTTTTTAGCTTTATATAAGTGGACGCTGTGATGGTTAGGTTCATGGGTCAACTTGGCCAGGTGACCCAGCTGTCTGGTCAAGCAAACACTGGCCTAATAATTGCTGTGAGGACGTTTGAGGCTGGTTTATTAAATCATCAGTCAATTGACTGCAGCTGTAACTGATGACTCACCAAAGGGCGTGTCTTCCACAATGAGAGAATGCAATTGGCTGGATTTAATCCAAGTAATCAGTTGAAGACTTATAAGCAATACAGATAGAGGACCTTCACTTCTTCTTCGGCTGCCCAGTGAAGCATTTCCTGAGGAGTTCGTCGAAGTTGCTGGTTCTTTTCCTGAGGAGTTCATCGAACACGTTCATCGAAGATCCCAGTTCATTTCCTGAGGAGTTCGTCAAAGTTGCCGGTTTGTTTCTTGAGGAGTTCATCGGACATCTTCTTTGGAGTTGACAGTTTGTTGACGGCTCCACAGAATTTGCACTCGTGCATACCCACAGTTGCATGAGTCACTTTTACAATTTGATAATCAGAGACACCTCTTGTTATAGTTTGCTAATGCTGCAGAATGCAAAACACCAGAGGATTGGCTTTTATAAAAAGGGGGTTTATTTGGCTACACAGTTACAGTCTTAAGGCCATAAAGTGTCCAAGTTAACACATCAGTAATTGAGTACCTTCACTGGAGGATGGCCAATGGCATCCGGAAGATCTCTGTTAGCCGGGAAGGCATGTGGCTGGCATCTGCTCCAAAGTTCTGGTTTCAAAATGGCTTTCTCCCAGGACGTTCCTCTCTAGCAAGCTTGCTCCTCTTCAAAACGTCACTCACAGCTGCACTGAGTTCCTTCTCTTTGAGTCAGCTCATTTGTATGGCTCCACTGATCAAGTCCCACCCTCAATGGGTGGGGCCATGCCTCCATGGGAATATCTCATCAGAGTCATCACCCACAGCTGGGTGGGGCACATTCTAAGGAAATCTAATCAGCACCAAAATGTCTGCCCCACAAGACTACATCAAAGATAATGGCATTTGGGGGACACAATACATTCAAACTGGCACACCTCTCATTGATTCTGTTTCCCTAGAAAACCCTAACGAATACAGACGTGTACAGGATGACTGCTTTTACCACAGGCTTCTTAACTTAATTTGTGAAATTGATTCTTAATGTTGTCCTTGGTTGTAGATTGTTTATTCATATTGTTGAGTAGCATTTTTTCTGTGTGCATATACTATACTTGATTTAGTCATCTAATATTCTTAGAGATTCCTTGTGGCTATTACAAATAATGCATCTATATGAATAATCTAGTACATGCATAATATGCTTCCATTTGCATAAGAAAGAAGAGGAAAGAAGAGGGAAACAGGTGTTTCTTTTTGTAAATACAATCTCAGAAAGGATGAGTGGAAACTGATGAAATTGATTATCTACAGATTGTAGGTGGAAATATAGTGGAAGGCACATGAAGTGTGATACTTCTGAGTATACTTTTTTGTACAGTTTTTATTTTAGAACTTTTGCTACACTCAAAAGTAAAATGAAATAAACCAGAATGGGGAAAATCCTTTTAAATCAATTAAATATTAATAAAACATAAATGTATTTCAACCAAATTCCTTAATCACAAAGGAGATATAAAGAAATAAAAAATAACCAATTCAGGTAACTTTTGGACACAGGGTCTTGACTATTTATGCTCAGGCAAAGGACAAATATCTTGGAATTGGCAAAGTTTCTTAAATAGGATACCAAGAGCGCAAGATACAAAAGGAAATACAAATTAGACTTCATGAAAATTAAAAACTTTTGTGCATCAAAGGACACAATTAAAAGATTGAAAAGACAGTCCACAGAATAGGAGAAAATATTTGCACATCACATTTCTGATAAAAGTCTAAAATTCAGCATGTGTAAAGATCTCTCACAACTCAAGAACAAAATAGCCAACAATGCAAATTAAAAACAGGCCAAGGATTTGATTAGTTCTTCAAAGATCTTCATGTGGCCAACAAACACATGAAAAGGTATTCATCATCATTAGTCATTAGAGAAATGCTGATCACACCCACTGGGAGGGCTATAATCAAAGGTCTGATGATCATAAATGTTGGTGAGGATGTAGAGAAATCAGAACACTCATGCACTGCTGGTGGGAATGTAAAATTGTGCAGCTGATTTTTTTTTTTTTTTTTTTGTCACAACAAACATTTTTCTCTCATGCCAAAGGCTTTCTGCCTTTCATTCTGATACATGGATATAGGCTAATGAAGGCTCCTTCTCAACACTGGCTTCTGTGATCCCGTGGTAGGAGGTGGAAAACATGGAAAATTCTGCATTGGCATTTTATTAAAAAACCAATTTTATTGAGATATAGTCACATATCATACAGTCATCCAAAGTGTACAATCAGTGGTTCACAGTACCATTGTATAGTTGTGCATTCATTACCACAATCAATTTTTGAACATTTTCATCATTCCAAAGAAATAAAAATAAGAATAAAATTAACATAAAAAAAGAATGCCCAAAATATCCCTCCCATTATTCATTTTATTCATTTAATTTTTGTCCCCATTTTTCTAGTCATCTGTCCATACACTGGATAAAGGGAGTATGAGCCCCAGGGTTTTCAAAATCACACAGTCATACCATATAAGCTATATATTTATAAAGTCGTCTTCAAGAATCAAGGCTACTGGGTTGCAGTTCAACAGTTTCAAGTATTTCCTTCTAGCTATTCCAGTACACTAAAAACTACAAAGGGTTATCTATGTAATGTATAAGAATAACCTCCAGAATGACCTCTGGTCTCCGTTTTAAATCTCTCAGCCACTGAAGCATTATTTCATTTCTCTTCCCCTTTTTGGTCCAAGAAGGCCTTCTCAATCACATGATCCTGGGACCAGGCTGATCCCTGGGAGTCATGTTCCATGTTGCCAGAGAGTTTTATACCTCTGGGAGTCATGTCCCATGTAGGTGGGAGGGCAGTGAGTTTACCTGCGGAGTTGGCATAGAGAGGGCGGCCACATCTGAGCAACAAGAGAGATTCTTTTGGGCTGATCTTAGGCACAATTATAAGTAGGTTTAGCCTCTCCTTTTATGCAGCTGATTTTGAAAATTGTCTGCCAGTTCTTCAAAAGGATAAAAATAGAGCTATATTAGGACCCAGCAATTCTACTTTCAGATATATATCCAAAATAATTGAAAACAATTGTACAAACAAAAATTTGTATGCAAATGTTCATAGCAGCACTATTAACTATAGTCAAAAGGTGGAAACAACCAAACTTCCATCAGTGACATAAGGGAAAAGAAAAATGTGCCGGTGTCTGAGAGACTAGAGAGAGAGGGACATAAACAGGCTGTGAAACCACAAAACTTGTGGACATAAATAGGCTGTGAAGCCACAAAACTGAGTCCCTCATCCAGAGGGCCAGAGATGTTTAAATGGCCCATCAGTTCTCTTATTTCACAGGAGCTGCAGCCCAGAGGCTCTCAATACTGAGCTGGGGCCAAGCGGGAGTTGAAGCCCTCCTCAGAAGCCAGTATCTTCAGGTGCAACTTGAACTGTGGTGTGTGTCCGTGGTGTGGGGGGAAATATGGCATTGCGGCATGTGTCCATGGTGTGGGGGGTCATGGGTGCCTGGGAAGATCTGTGCGGGGCAGACATTTGCCTCAAGCTGCTCAAATACTACTGCTCTAATGATATCCTTGAAAGCAGAGTATGTGTACCAGCCACCCTGGGGTAGCTGCAGATCCAGCACCAATGTGCACAAGTTCAAGATGGAAGCCCAGCAATAGCTTCATAGCCTCAAGCTTGTTCCAAATACATCAACTGTGACTAACATTTTAGTTCTTGCTGAACCAGCTTCTTTTCCAGGCTCTAATCCTGCTGCAAATGGGATGCCAGTGCCACCTCAAGCCAGGGATGAGTAACTGAGTGAACAGACAGACGTGTGGGATGATGTTGAGGCCATCTTCAATGGAAGCAGATGTAAATGGACTGACTCACTGGTAGTCAGAAGCAGCAGTGCAAGTGAACAGAGGCACTGGTGACCCATCCTGCATCTGGGACTCGGCCCCAGGCCATCACCCCATAAGAGCTTGTGAAGATAAGAAGTCAGGGTCTCCGAGTCCACCTCATCTTCCATAGTGCAGAGTGGGGCTGATGGCAGGCACCAGCGTGGACAACAATCCAGAGATTGCACTACTGGGAGGAGCTACCTGTCCATAGTCACTGCATCTCTCAGGTTTCCCAAATACCTTCAACCTCTGCCCCAAGAAGAATGACTGGACGCTGGAGGGCAAGCACAAAACCAACCATGTCCTTGGGTATGACATGGTCTTAGGGCTAAGGATGTTTCTTCTAAGGCACTAAGGAGGTCCCAGTAGGGGTGATATGTTTTGGGACCTCGAGCAGCAGGGGAAGCCAAGGACATGTCCATGTAGGTACTGCAACCCCCAGCATCTTCACATTGCTCATGTTCGCATGGTGCCTTCCTTTGCCACATACAGTCATGCAAAAGTCCCAGGAACCAAGGCAGGGCATCCCTGAGTTCCTGGATAGAACTGAGTAGTTCAGGAAGGGATGCTGGGACACACTGTCCTGTAGGTCAGTGGGAATGACAGCATAGACTAGGTCCTGGAAGTGGTTCCCTGCTGGGCACACTGTCTGACTCCCACCACGTGTCTACTGCTCCTTTGTGCCAGCCTTTCCACCCACCATTCAGGACAGGAGAGCAACACCAACCTGTACATCGCTCAGCTCTATAAGTTAGGGATGGTGGTACCAGTGACAAGTTCCAGGAATAGCCAGGACTTTCTGGGCAATGGCAACACTATCTACTGCTCCACCTCATCCCTATGGAAAATGGTGCCTTGGGAGACTTAGGTGGACCAGGTGGGAGTGGGGCCCAATGTCTATTTTTCTCCTTAGAGTGACAACCTGCCCCTCTCCCTACACCCCAGTCCCATACCCCAGCTTCTATTAGAGGAGGGTTGGTTGAGGAGGCCCCTTCCCTGCACCCTCAGCTGATAGCCCCACTCAAGTCTGCAGTGGCTGAAACGGGTGGTTCTGACATTTGGAAGGGTCCTCTATCCAACCTATTCCCTGTCCTACTGCTGTGTTCCTTGTAGTTCTATCATTTCTCCCACACTTTGGCAGGTGTTGCTCTGAAGAAAAGTCTTTCTATGGTATTCCCACTTGCCAGTTGATTTTATGGTAGATTCATGAAAGTGAAGGTCTGTCTGCTCTGGATTGTGGGTTATCACAAAGAAGGTTATTTTAATAAAATCTTATCTCTAGGGAGGGACGTAGCACAAAGCTAGAGCTCTAGTTGGTAAAGAAGCAGCAAACACTCATTGACTGGGATAGGGGGGTTGATATATTTCTTGGATGACATTCTAATTTTGTCAGTGTTCAGACCTGCTTACAAGGTGGTCCTGTTTATGTCTTGATCCACCACGATCACAGAGTAGCCTTGTATGATGTTAATGTTCTGTGAACATGTTCATGTTCACCGTGAGAACACCAAGACATAGCGAGAGTGCCAGGCCAGCTCCTGGCCATCAGGGACTGCTTTATCCTTGTACATTTCAATGAGAAGTGGGGGCAGGAGGTGAGCTGGAGAATCACAGCCGATCTGTTGGGGTCATTGATGTGCCTGCACTCAAGTCTGGTTCTAGGGTAAGAACAGAAAAAAAAGAAAATACCTGTTAGAGAACAGTGGAGTGACAGTGAGCCGGACTGAGGGAGCAGTGGCCCCTGGGCTGGTGATGCACAGGACTTCAGCAAAGGGCAGGGCCAGTGCCCAGGCAGCCAGGAGCCCTGGGCTGCTCCCCTAAGGTCCTCCCATCCGAGTCTCTCCCGATGTCTTACCCTGATCCTCCATCAGGAACAGATACCACTTTCCCAAGCTCTCCCTTACTCCCCTCCACCCACAGCCACTCCCTCCCCCATCAACCCTCTCAGTCTGAGAAACTGCTGAACTGTCAGCCCCACAGGGCTCAGGGCTGGGAAGTGCTGAGCCTGCCTCACTGCCAGATGTCAAGGTGAGGAGGGCCAGGAAGTAGGAGAGGCTGAGCAGTGACCCTAAATCCTGATGCAAAAGTAGCTACCCTACGGTACACTGGGGACTTTCTAAAGAGGACGTGAAATCTGATAAGCAATTTCTATCAGGGAAAGCATTTGCAATAAACATTCATAGCACTGAAGAAGTACTTCAATTAAGAAAAAGTGATTTTGGCTCTTGCTCTGAAAATGAAAGTTTTAACCCTTTCGGATGTAACAGAGTAAAATGATGGTGCTCATCAGATCCTACAGGAAAGGGTGTTTGTGGGCACCTTTATTTGATGCTTGTTGGGACCAAGTTGGCTGAGTGACTCTTTCTCACCTGGGCACAGTCAGCTGACTCTCCTAGAGAAAACTTTCTCCTGGGTTTAGAATGCATTGTCATAAAACAGCTTTTGACCTTTTTTAAAAATTTTATGGCATCTCAGGGCTTTTTTTCTCCTCCATGAGGGCACAGCTTCTTTCCATTTCCCAGATTTTCTTCTCTAATGCTTTACCTTTTCTTAAGAAGAACAAGGAAAGATGTCAATAAATGCTGAATGCTAGTGTAGCATACCTCCTTTAACTGATGAGTGGATGGACAAATGTGGTAAATCCACAGAGGAATGTTATTCAGACATAAAGAAAGGAATGAAACATGCTACAACATGGATGAACCTGGCAAACGTTATACTAAGTGAAAGAGGCCAGACTAAAACGCTGCATATTGTATGATTCAAATTATATGAAATATCCAGAATGGATGAAAACACATAGACTGAAAGTAGATTATGTTTTCCTGGTGCCGGAAGGAAGGGAGAACAGGGAGTGACTATTAATGGATAGTGGATTTCTCTTTAGCAGTGATGCAAATGTTCTAAAATTAGCTGGGACTATGTTGCACAACTCTGTGATTATGCAAAAAACCACTGTATTGCACATATTAATGGTGATTTGTACAGTAAGCAAATTATATCTTAATGAAGCTGTTATAAAAAAGGAATAACTAAAAAAAAGAAAGCATTAAGGGAAGGGTTGTGGATGAGTGTACAGAGAAAACGTTTAAAAAGTGATGAGTAACACTGCCAATTTATTTAAAATGAATGTATAAAGGGTTACACAGTATTGTGAAATTTATTACCATTATTATTAACACATATCAACATACTATATGAGAGAGACCACAGTTTTAGATTAAAATGGTCTAGTTGAGTATTACTTGACTCTATAGATAAAGTATTTTTGACCAGAGAAAGATGAAATTAGGGTGTTCAGTCAATTTTGTGAATAACTTAAAATTTGCAAACACACAGAGAAGATGGTGGCATAGAGAGAAGTGGAAGTTAGTTAGTCCCCCCGGAGCAACTGAAAAAAACAAACAAACCAGGTACTAGTAAAAGATCTGGAATAACTGCTGGGAGACGGCGGCTACTGTCCATGCATCATGCAAAAATCTGAATTGGGAGAAATGCTCAAGATCACAGCATAAAATCTGTAAGTAAAGACTGTGGACCCAAGCTGAGAGCCCCCTCCCTCACGGCAGCCTGAACTGCAAAACCCTGTGGTGCTACAGAGCACCACTCTCTGAACAAGTGAATATTACCTCAGCCCACCTCCAACTGGGGTTTTAATGTTAACTGCTCAATACAGGCTACGAGTCCCCAACAAGCAGATGGAGGCTTTTGGTGACAACTGACCTTGGAGAGCCAGGGGACGTATCTGTCTCAGGACAGGGAGCCCAAGGGATTGGGTGCTGTCTCTGGCTGACGGGTTAATCTGGGGGCTGTGGATGGGGGCTTTCTGTCCCTCTCTCTCTCTCACCCTGGGTGGCTCAGTGGAGAAAACCTCAGCCACTTTTAGCTCGCAGTGCTGTGCAGTAGAGAAAGCCTCAGCCATTCTAAAGTTGCAGCACTCTGACCCAGACAAGGGTGGAAGTAGCAGAGTCAGAGAAACAAAGAATCTATTTATATCTAAATGGCCTCTCTCTAGGGGGCATATCTTCCCAAGAGGAAAGAGGTGGGGCCCAGCTCTATTACCTGACTTCCATTCAGAGCCAGACTGGGGGAAATCAGCCATGAGCCACACCCCCTCACACCAGTCTGGAATGACAGGTTGAGAGGTGCCACTTGCTGGGCAGAAAAGCAGAGGGTGTGTGAATCCTCTAAGATATACCATCAGGGAAACTGGATACTGAATATTTCTTCCCTCTGGGACCTAAGCTGTTCTCATCTGGGAAAACCTGATTAGGGTGGCCAAGGAGGTCAGATGCCTAGACTACAGAGAACCACAACCTACACTAAGAAAAATGATGTTATGGTCCAAAGGAACAAACTTACACTTCAACTGAGATCCAGGAATTTAAACAACTAATGCTAAATCAATTCAAAAAGTTTAGAGAAGATATGGCAAAAGAGATAAAGGCTATAAAGAAAACACTGGGCATACATAAGGCAGAAATAGAAAGTTCAAAAAAACAACTGGCAGAATCTATGGAAATGAAAGGCACAACACAAGAGACGAAAGACACAATGGAAACATATAACAGCAGATCTCAAGAGGCAGAAGAAAACACTCAGGAAATAGAGAACAAGAAACCTGAAAGCCTACACACAAAAGAAGAGACAGAGAAAAGAATGGAAAAATCTGAGCAACATCTCTGGGAACTTAAGGACAAAACAAAATACAAGAAAGTACGTATCATTGGTGTCCCAGCAGGAGAAGAGAAGGGAAAAGGGGCAGAAGCTATAATAGAGGAAATAATAAAATTTCCCATCTCTTATGAAAGACATAAAATTACAGATCCAAGAAGTGCAGCATACTCCAAACAGAATAGATGTGAATAGGCCTACGCCAAGACACTTAATAATCAGATTATGAAATGTCAAAGACAGAGAGAATGCTGAAAGCAGCAAGAGAAAAGTGATCCATCACATACAAAGCAAGCTTAATAATACTATATGTGGATTTCTCAGCAGAAACCATGGAGGCAAGAAAGAAGTGGTGTGATATATTTAAGATACTGAAAGAGAAAAACCACCAACCAAGAATCCTATATCCAGCAAAACTATCCTTCAAATATGAGGGAGAGTTCAAAATATTTTCCAACAAACAGACAATGACAGAGTTTGTGAACAAGATACCTGCTCTACAGGGAATACTAAAGGGAGCACTACAGACTGATAGGAAAGAGGGGGGCATAGGGGAGGGGTGTGAGACTCTTGGCATTGGTGGTGTTGCCTGACTCTTTATTCTTTGATCTAAGTTTATCTTTCCTTTTGCTGCTTCCTGGCTGTCATGTTGTGTTTTATTTTTCTCTTTTGTTTTTCTTTTTCATCTGTCTCTCTACCTTCTTTGACTCTTCCTCCTGCTTTGTGGAAGAAATGTAGATGTCCTTATATAGATAGTGGTGAGGGTGGTGAACACATAAATATGTGACTATACAGGGAACCATCGATTGCTTACTTAGGATGCAATGTATGTGGTGTGAACAAAACCATCTTTTTTAAAAAAAAATGGGTTGATGACGAAACCTTGAGGGCAGCATACTGAGTGAAATAAGCCAGACAACATAAGGACAAATATTGCAGGGTCTCATGGATAGGAACTAATTATAATATATAAACTCATAGACATGAAATATAAGTTACCAAGATATAGACCGAGACTAAAGAATGGGGAGCAGTCGCTTAGTATGAGCAGAATGTTCAACTAGGTTGAACTTAAATGTTTGGAAATGAACAGAGGTGACAGTAGCATGTTGTGAGAATAACTAATAGTGCTAAATGGTGCGTGAATGTGGTGGAAAGGGGAAACAGAGTCATGTATGTCACCAGAAGGAAAGTTGGAGGTTAAAAGATGGGAATGTATGAAACATGAATCTTGTGGTGGGCAATGTCCAAGGTTAACCATACAAATATTAGAAATCTCTTCCATGAGCCAGAACAAATGTATGACACTACAACTAGAGGTTAATAACAGAGGGGCATATAGGAAAAAATATATACCTATTGCAAACTGTTTTAGTTTGCTAATGCTGCAGAGTGCAAAACACCAGAGATGGATTGGCTTTTATAAAGAGGGAGTTTATTTGGCTACACAGTTACAGTCTTAAGGCCATAAAGTGTCCAAGGTAAGTCATCAGTAATCGGGTACCTTCACTGGAGGATGGCCAATGGCATCAGGAAAACCTCTGTTAGCTGGGAAGGCACATGGCTGGCATCTGCTCCAAAGTTCTGGTTTCAAAATGGCTTTCTCCCAGGACGTTCCTCTCTAGCAAGCTTGCTCCTCTTCAAAACGTCACTCACAGCTGCACTGAGTTCCTTCTCTTTGAGTCAGCTCATTTGTATGGCTCCACTGATCAAGTCCCACCCTCAATGGGTGGGGCCATGCCTCCATGGGAATATCTCATCAGAGTCATCACCCACAGCTGGGTGGGGCACATTCCAAGCAAATCTAATCAGCACCAAAATGTCTGCCCCACAAGACTACATCAAAGATAATGGCATTTGGGGGACACAATACATTCAAACTGGCACACAAACTATATACTACAGTTAGTAGTATTTCAATGTTCTTTCATAAACAGTAACAAATGTACTATACCAATACTATGAGTCAACCGTGGAGTGGGGGTGGTTAGGGATATGGGAAGATTTGAGTTTCCTTTTTTTTTTTTTTGTCTTGGTTTCTTTTCTGGAGTAATGAAAATGTTCTAAAAATTGAACAAAAATTAATTGTGGTGATGGATGCACAGCTGTATGATGGTGCCAGGGGCAACTGTATGTACACATTGGATCCTAGGATAATTGTATGTTGTATGGTATATGAACAATCACAATAGAAAAATACTAAAAAAAAATTGCAAACAAGGATATTGGGGATTTCTTCATAAGTATAGAGTGTTTAATATGGTTTGATTATGTGGAAAATGAAATGAACTTAAAACATAAACTGAAACCATCAATTCATTTCTGTGTTCCTTTTTTTTCTGTCAATCAGAAAATGACACCACTTTAACGAATATCACATAGTTTGTTGGTCAAGTGATGTTAGAAATGGTTTCTGTATAAATATTACTGAAAAACTTGGAAAGCATTCCCCAAAAAGATTATTAAGATATAATATTTTATCAATCAGTAATCTAATATTGATGATAGTTTTATTCAAAATTTATTTTCCACTTCCCAATAGTTTAATATCATTGCATAGTTATAAAATAAATTTAATATTAATCTTTTCCTAACAGTAATAATGTGATCTAGTGATATTAATAATATTAACATTTGAATTTATATAATATTCATTAGAATATCAATTATAATTCAGAATTTTAAATTTCATTATTCTATTAATGTTGTAATTACTAGAACATAATTTAAAGTTACCTTTCTATTTTAATATTAGGTGCTTTAACATCATTCAGATTTTCTAAGATCTTCATCATAGTTTGTCTCTTGAATATCAAACTTGTCACCAACTGACATAGCAATGAATCCCGCTGTTCTAAGGTCTGAGAGTTCTCACTGCCTGGATGCTGCAGGGAAAATGTAACTGAGTTTTCATATCAGTCACCTTTTATTTCTAGTTTTTAAATTAAGAAATTTGGAATAAATTATGAAAAGCCCCAAGAAAATTAATTTTATTAAATGCAATGCAAATAGTTACGTATGAAATACATTTCTTTTTATTCCATCCTGAGATCCTTTTCTGAACTGTTTCACATGCATGTGACTGTGAAGTTCTTGAAATAACTCCCCATAAAAAGTTGGTAAAACTGTCACAGGCTAATGAAGGCTAACAAGCAGGGAGGGTACTGAGAACCTGGGTAAAAATTACTTTAGTACTTTAGGCTAAAACCTAGAAAACTTGACTTAAGTATCCAGCACCAACATAATGTTGTTGAGACCTTCCGATTTCCTTTACATTCAGCTTTTATGTCATATTGTGTCTTTGTACCTCTGGTCTTGCATCCATCATACTGCACACTTTGCAGACTATTGCTGTAGTCCTTTCTTCATATTCCCTAGAACATAATGCATAATATGTATTATGCATTACAGACATATATATTTATAGAACACTTATACATCTTGATGTTAAATATTCTTCTACAGACATACATATTTATAGAACACTTACACATCTTGATGTTAAATATTCTTCTACTTTGCTAAGGAAAACACTGCTATTATGAAATTTGTACTGTTCTAAATATTTTATCAATTTTAAGAAATAAACAGAATAGTCTACACAAACAATCAGGGATCAATTCTGAACTCTCTCCTTTTTTTCTTAATTTATTCTTCAGTCTCTCCCAGTTTACTGAATAAGTATGAAAGGGCTAGCGAAGATAATTCCCCCATATGCTGAATGCAGATCCCACGTTTTGTCTTAAGGTCCTTTAATTGATGTAGTGTGAGAAACAAGCACTATTCCTAAAAGGAATAAACGCTCACCTGATTGTGGAGAAGAAAAGAATTTATTCACGATCTTGCAAGAACCGGCGCCCAAACAAAATGTGGGGGGTTGGCACACAGAACAATAGACCTAGCAGTATTTATTCCCTAGCCTAACCACAAGTCCCTCTCCTGTTTCTCCAGTGGCTGGATACTTCAGAGGTTACATTCTATTCAACAAGCCTAACTAGCCCACGCAAATTTGAAACATGCAGCCTGCGCAAATTGGAAACATTTGCAAAAAAGTCTCCTGTGCAAACTCCACACATTTGAAAGGAGTCTCCACCCCTCTTTCCTTTGTTTAACTGCAGAGCCAGTCTGAGCCAGTTTGGTAACAATTTATGAAGCTATTTTAGGAACCTCTACCCCGAGTCTCCATCTTGCAAGGATGGTAGACAGTGGGCGGATAAACAGGGGGAACTGACCGTGGATAGTGGGTGGATAAACAGGGGGACCGACCGTGGACTACAGTTTGTCTCTTTAACCTGCCAATTCCTGCACTGCCCCACCCTGCCAGGCACACCTAACCTATGTGAAAGCTAAACTTAATCTCATTCTCACATGTAGCTATTTAATTCATTGAAAAAAGATGCTGTTTTGTTTTCACACCATGAAATCATGACGACTGTCTTTCAGTTTACTGTGGAATGTATATTCATTTTCTCCATACCCTTCTCTGCCCCAAATCCACTTCTAAGACGTGTCTAGATTGAATTCACATCATTTGATAATCCACAAACGGACACACTACACTGTCAAGAAGTTATAAAGAGTTAATCGTGAAGAGGATAAAAATGAGATTGATGGACACAGTGAGCTGAGAACCAGATCTTTGTGGGAAGTAATCTGCCTGGATCCATGCTGGGCTTGTCCTGGGCCCTGTTTGGTCACTCATGCACAGTCAAGACACGGGGCTATTTTGGGTAAATCAGTGCTAGGTGATGTGTCCAGAAGTCACGTCAGGGTGTGGAGGGCCAGGCTCAGCCTACATGGGGAGCGTCTCTAGGTGTAGGCTATACTGGGAAGTCCCCAGGCAGAGACAGATCTATAGCATCATCTCAGATGAATGTTCATTGACACGGACTTCATATATTAGAGTTAATTAGGGATACAACTGACAGTCTCCAGGGTTTAAAATTCATCAGTGAAAAGTTTTATATGATCAGGCAAAATGTGATGACACAACTAGACACTCACGACCTCTTTAGCTGGGCAGATGGGGAGTACCTTTCTCTGGGCTACCGTTTTCCCCAAATAACAGCATTGTAACTTGTCTTTAGAAACTAATAAACTGATTAAAAGTTATTTTTAATTGATTATGTAGAATCTATATTAGTCTTTTAATCCATCTATGGTCAAGGTCAGAGACATGAATGACTGTAGCTCTCACAACACAACTCAAAAATGATGGCTTATGCCCATGCCCATACTACTGGGAAGCATCTGTATCTGCTAACTTGAGCAACAGATAACCTATTCCTGTATCCCACCTCCTTCGGAGGTAACCTTCCTCATGAAGATATTCAGGGCTTGGAAGGCTGACCTGATGTACCCCAGGTGATAAGATCTTTGACTCTGCTGGTGACATGCTTTGACTTGGGCACCAACAGTGCTTTGAGGAGTGATGTCAGTTGGATGCCCACACCGTGTTTAATTTCCCTGGAAATCCTACAGAGGTGAGAGGAAAATGATCTCAAGGGAGTTTGGCTTCCCAGGGTCAAGCAGTGGCAGACTGGACCTCAACGCAGACCTCTTGCCTCCTGGGCCAGGTGCCCTAGTCCTTCCCTGCAGGAAGGCAAAGTTCTAAACTGACCCTGGTCATCAGTTCCAACTGTCACTGATGCGGTCAGTTAGTATCTGAGGGACAGAAGTGGCAAACCAGGAGGGGTGAAGGTTGATAGCTGGGTCTCTGAGGTCCCTTCCAACCGCAAGACCAGACAAGATGGAGAGAGAAGTGCGGAAGGACATAGAATAGGGAGGGAAATCGGGGAGTCTTGAAAAAACTTTTCACTATCATAATTTTGCCAGGGGCTGCCCTGGCTGAAGAGTGCTGGGTTGACCACTGAACTCAGATCAGGGCTTCCCGAGGGAGCTAAGGTTGAGGTTGTCTCTTGGTGATCACCCTGGGGGTTTAGCCTGAGTGTGGTGAAGCAATTTGTGGCCTAGTGGTTGAATCTGAGTTCAGATTTCCTCTTTCAGATCCCTATGACTCCTTGTCACCTATATGTTCGTTCACTGAAGTGAGTGCCCCAAAGGCTGATTCTGAGAGATGTTAATCAGGGTTATGGTGGAGGTGGCAGGGGTGGGGCACAGAATAGGAAACAAATTTAGGAACCTGGGTTGGGCCTCTGGAGGAAGACTCCCACTCCAAGCTGGTCATCTTTGTGCAGAGTTGATTGTGAGTCTGAATGGCGCAGGTGCTGGAGTCTACAGGGCAGGTCTCCTTGGAGTGCTTAGCGAGAACCATCCATGAGGACTAGTGAAGAAACGGATGCTTGGACGTAGAGGATTTTTCATAAAGGATTGTTTAGAAAAAAATTGAAACATATTACTCTATAATTAGAGTAAATTCAGTTCTTGGTACACAGTAAACTGTTTCTGAGACTGATCGTGAAAAACTCTCAGTGTTATGGGGCTTTATTAAGTAGCTGTAACGTAAATACTTTACTTATGGGGCTTTATTAAATATCCATAATCGAAATACTGTCTTTACACTGTCTAGAAATGGGGGAAAGGAAACAATGTTCTCAACAACTTCACTTCTAAATGAGCTCCATTTATAAAACACTACTCTTGGAATTAGAATTCCATTGAGTTTCAAATTGTGCAAAATTAGAAGAAATGCCACTAAGTACAGCAATGAAACCAATTGAGAAAAAATTCAAAATTACACCAGGAAAGAAACAAAATATTGCTGTTTCTGGATTAAATAGTAATTATAAATATATTCATGCACTATCTGGACATCAAATAAGACGGAAAGAAATTACTGATAAGAGTCACATTTATATTATGTATATTTATAAAACACTATATCCTAATAGTGTAATCAAATGAATTCTTCATTTGAGATATTGTACAATCTGTTACACAATAGCAATGAAAGGTTTTGAAAGAAAGAAAATCAAAATTATTTCCAAAGACAAAATGTATTTCTTTCTGTGTTTCCAGATTGTTTTAGTGGACTTGTTACAAAAACAAAGATACTGCAATTACACTTCCTACAAGTAGAATAACACAGAAGCCCTAATTTATAAGAATCACATTGACTCATCTATAGTTATTTAGCTTTTTCTAAGAATCCTATTGAGTTTCCACATTGAGTAGTGAGTGGTCCGTGCATCTCTCTCTCTCTAAGTCACCATTAGCCAGAACTGAGAAACATCCCTATCGCCTAAACATGTAAAGTGGCTCTGACTCAAATGATGGTGATACCAGGTGGTCTCAGGGGTGACTGGATGCAAGTGCTCAGAGCTGAGCTGGAGCAGAGGGAGCACTCACTGGGATTTAAATGTTATTCCCATAGAGAGGCACCCCAAGTTTCTTTATTTCCACTATCACCTAAACTATCCGCTCACATTCATTCTGATAGTGAGCTCTAAAATACTTTGCCAATGTCCAGACAGAATCCCCTTGTGGTTCTACCTGGGATTGAAGGTGTTGGTTACCTTCTCAATTTTTCTTTACTGCTTAGTTTGAAATGCCCCCTCCACCCTTGGTCTCCCTCTGCCCAAGGGGCTGTTCTTGCCTTCTGGTACTCAAATCTTCATTGCTGAGTCTACCTGTGCCCACTGATGCTTGAATTTGCCTCGTGAAAAGTGTCCTTGTATACTCCAAACATGCATATACCTGGACTTAGGGGACTTGATTCATACTCTTATCCTCTGGCGACCCTCCTTCTGGGTGACTGATGCTTACCATTTCCCTCCCTGGAAAGTTGGAAGCAGTCCACACCTAACACTGTGTAAGTGGAAGGAAAACAACTTTTAAGACAGAGAAAAGTGGATGGGACTTGGGGGCAGAGATCCCAGATTTAATGCCAGGTTTGTCATTACCTTAGAGTGTGATGATAAAAACAGCAGCTTCCATGGAGGTTTACCAGGTACTGGAGGTGTTCCATGACTTCATTTCTGCTGCACAATGACCCTCATTCTACGTTACAGATGGGGAAGTCGAGGGAAGGGAAGGTTAGCTAACATAGCCAAATGTGCACAGCCAGGAAGGTGCAGAGGCCAGGGTAGCCCTGGGCAGTCTTGCTCTGGGTTCTGAGCTGTCAGCCACCCTCCATATTGTATGATGAGGAGCTCGTCGGAACCTTGGTTGACTCACGTCTGAATGTAACCTCTGTTCCACACGGTAGCTATGGGGGGAGATGGAGAGGAGGGTTAAACGGTATGAAATTAAAACATGGTGTAGGGCAACATGACACTGTGATTTGTGAGATGCGTGCTCCCATAGATAGTAGTTGTTACACCCGGGGAAGAGCTGATTGCTTCATGCTGGCTGGTTCCTGTCTCTTCGATGGGGATTATCCAGGCCAGTGAAGGGACCTGGGTGCTTCAGGTCCAGGAGCTTTTCTTTAACACAAAGTCATTCAAGCTCTTTGCTGCTCAGCTCTGTGGTCCAGGACTCCAAGGACCACCCTACCAGGTCTCTTTCCTTTTCATCTCCTCGTCTTCTCCCAAAACATAATGGTTTCCCTTCCCACTGAATGAACCACATGGATGTGGAATTTTTAGGACTCCCTGGCAGTGGGTGGCTACACAGGGGTTGCCCTGAATCTCTAGGACACAGTCTGGGCTCCTTGGAGAGCGTGCAGGTGGTGGGAAGCCCCTGAGCCCAAGGCCAGCTGGTTCCACAGAGGTACCCACAGGCGAGCGGATCCTGCACTGCTTTCGTCTGGGGTTTGGGCAGGTCTGAGATCTCAGGAGGTCTCCCCCTGCATTCACTTGTTCCTTTTATTCCTCCTTTTCCCAAATCCTTAATGACTGACTGTCATGTGCTAGACAGGAGAAGAGGGGTCAGCGGTGAATACCGTAATCTCTCTTCCTCCAAGGACTGTGTATTTCAGAGCCTGCTGAAGATAACATATGGGGGAAATGTGGCAATAAAAAGATTTGAGAATGGATGGCTTCTATGAAGCTATAAATTGAGCAAAGAAATAGAGAAGGATGTAAGAAGCACCTCTCTCTGCTACTGTGGTCAGGAAAGGACTGTTTAAGAAGACAGGGTCAGAGGTGGGATCTAACGGGAGGAGGCAGCCACAGGCTTGTCTCGGGAAGGCATTCTTGGCAGAGGAAAGACCCAGGGCAAAATCCTAGACAAAAGGCACTTGATATGTTGACCAAACAGAGGTGGTCTGTGGCTGTACAGGAGCAGTTTGGGGCAGATTCAGGCAAGGAGCAGGGCCCTTGTGGGCCTTGGTGGGAGCATAGATTTGAGGCCCAGTGTGGTTTGGAGGCACTGCAGGGCTTTGAGCACTGGGATTTCATCAGCTCATTAAAAAGTGACGTGCCTCAGGGAGGGGAAGGCACGAGGATGGACTGCTTGGCTTCTGAAGTCTTTTCCAAACCCACTTCCAGACTTGTGAAGGGGAAAGAGAGATGAAGGACCCAAAACAGGCATTAGGGTCTTGACAAATCTTTGTCACCTTGATGATTTTCTCTTGGGTGCGGCCTGGCAGAAGAGTGCTGGGTTTGACCCGTGAATGCATTCAGGGCCCACCTGGAACACCTTTCAGAGTGAAGGTTAAGGTTCCCAGCAAATCCCCAGGGAGTTTCCGTTGGGGAGAGTGGGGCAGCTTGTGGCGTCAGGGTTAATTCTGATTCTCATTTATGCAAAGCACATGCTAAAACACAATCCTAAAAAGTAAAATCCTATCAGGTCTCCATGTGAGATGTGGAAACACATAATAATGGCAATAAAACCTAAAGAGACAAAAATCAAAATTATTTTAGAAGAGAGTTAAAGTAGCTGTTGTTTTCCTGGATTATTTTAGAAGACTTGTTAAAAACACTCAAGAGCTAACTACAGTACCTACAAATAGAAAAAAATGTAAGTCCTTAATTTATTAGTCACACTGAAATAATCTACACTACTGGTTTTATGTTAGCCATTGTATAATCAGTTAAAAATAATAGAACTAAAACAGGAAAAAATAAAAATTATTTCAGCGGAGAGAAAAGTGCGTCTTGCTGTGATTCTGGATCTATAGTATTCAGCTCATTGAAAGATGGGTCAACTGGGAGGTGATTCACTTCTGTTTTCAGGCAGTGTAGACAGCACTTGGTGTAGTCAGATTTTTGTGACTAGTGGAGGATGTGTCAGGCCAGGAGTGCCCCTTGGTGGAGCAGATTCCTCTTCTCAGGAGTGTCCCTGTCTGGAGTATCTGGCAAAGGGACAAGGTGGAGGACCAGGGCACCCTGTACCAGAGGGAGGGTTAAATCAAAAGAAGTTCCTGGGTTGGAGCAGCACGAGGGGCACGAGGACACGCACTGTCTTGCTCTTGATGAAAATTGATGTGTAGTTGGGGCTGATTTGCAGTTGGGTCTTTCTCTGGGGCTCTGACCCTGGGAGGGTCCTTGGCCCCCAAGCAGACACAGCCTGGTGCTCCCCCTACCTTGGGGGTCTGGACAGCCCGAGGACACCCTGGTGGTTTTTTAGGCCTCTGCCAAATGTCCCACTTGCAACACTGGGGACACAGGATACTTATTTTTTTTATGGATTTCTCAAGCCTTGATTTATTTTAATCACCATCTCTGTTCCATTGATGATGTGTCTTGTAGAGGTGGCATTTTGCAGTTTCTTGAGTTCTTTTGGTTCTAGCTTCTAGTCTTTGCTAGTGTCTGCAACTTCTTGGCCTTTTTCAGTTGCTTCAGTTTCCATAGAAAAGCTGTACTAATATGAGAAGACTTTTTTCTGGAAATCCCATGAAGCAGTCTTCTTATTTCCCTCTTCATCTGGCTCTGGATTTATGTGGATTCCTCTTGTCCTTCCTTCCTTTTCTGCATGGAGTTCGTCGCGTTGTGCTTTGGGTTGATGGTTCCATAACTGGTCAGGTTTCTCTTGTTTTCTCTTAACCTTAGCCGTAGTGAAGCTTCCTGGTGGCCTGGGTCAGGGCTCTGAAGATTTCCTTTACGTAGGTTCCTAATGGCAATGTGGGACCACACTCCTCAGCTTTGTTTGTTTCCCTAGGCGCTTCCCCCAGCCAGTGGGGGCTAAGGGTGGCTTCAACATCACAAGGCACTACTCCTGATGTCCCCAGGGGGTGGGCGTGCTTGGGTGACCAAGATGCTCTGGTCAGAGAAAGTGGATGTTTCCTTGACAGCCCACAAAGGAGCTTTCCCAAAGTGACCTGCCACCCCTTCTCATCAACTGTGTGCATGACAGGGAGAGGGGTTTCCTCCAAGCCTTTCCTCATAGCCATTCCCATTTCATGGTTTATTCTGTTCCAGGATACTTTTTGAGAGCTTTTCATTCTCCCTCAATGATTTTTTTGTCCCAGGTGTGCATTTTCTTAAGTTATGGAGGTGTTTCAGCTAACAGAGCTCTCATTGCCACAAACTTTTCTTTCATGGGAAATCAGGTGGCTTCAGTAATAGCCCTTGATTCTTTCACGATTTTCTGGAAGGAGTTTTGTTTTTATTTTCTATGTGTCTAGCTCTTGAGCACACATGGCAGACGTTGTTTGCTTTCGAAAGGTTCTCCTATAACTTTGTAGGCTACATTCTCTCTAAATCAGATATCTGGTGAAAATGATTATTTTTCCTTGCTGCTGTTCAGGCAGGATTCAAAGCTTTCACCAGAGGTGTGGCCTCTCCCTTTTCTGTATGTTCGCCGACTGCAGAGGATATTTCCCAGTTTGGAGACTTTTTATGTGATATGTAAGGGAATCGATTAATCTTCTTCAGTTCAGTTAGTGTACAATTGACTTCTCTTTTTTCCAAGACATTTTAAATAGTTATTTAACTGAGCCACCTGAATCAGTGTCTTCAAAACTCCTTTTAATTCATTTTCTACCTGGCTTCTGTTTTCTGATAAATTGTTGATAGGTGCTTTGCAGTTGGGTATTTAAATTTCAGACTGAAGATGGCAGCTATGAATCCCATACCTAGATTCTCTACCTAAAGTTTTAAGGTTTAAATAGAGAAAAAAATATGGAATAACTCATATTTAATTTTATTGATGCATATTATTATTTATTAGAAAATACCATTTGCTCATTTTATTCAATATTTTAGTTTTTTTCATGATTTTTACTTGTTTCATTTATTATCATTAACTCTAGTTTCTGTGGCTTCCTATTTTCTTTGCATGTGATTTTTTGGCTTTTCTGCAAGTTCTGACTTCAGAAACATAGATCATTGATGATCATTTTTCTAATATGTTGATTGAAATGTGTATGTCTGGTTTAGCACAGTTTTAGTGTATCCCTAAAGTAAAAGTAAATGGTGATTGTTGGACTTAGAGGCTTTCAACCTAAAATAAACATAAGGCATGTGCTCACACCATTGTTTAAGTCATAAACAATGAGAGTTATATCAATGTCTCTTAAATCAGGGAAATTTACTTTGG
Organism: Choloepus didactylus; assembly: GCF_015220235.1. Classification (NCBI taxonomy): domain Eukaryota; kingdom Metazoa; phylum Chordata; class Mammalia; order Pilosa; family Megalonychidae; genus Choloepus; species Choloepus didactylus. Next base: position 31,121,129 of record NC_051328.1, read on the forward strand.
ATCCCATGAGGATGACCATGGAAGAGATGCTAATTTGAGTGAGTGCAGATTGTGTGCTGTCCTGAACCATGCTAGTATTTAGGGATAGTAATAATATCCTAGGAATAATATCCCTTTTAGGGTAGAAATGACTCTATATGCTGTACACACATTCTCCATAGAGATACTTAGCTTAAGAACCAATCACAGCTTCTTCTGGGCATCCTAGTGCCAGAAACATAAGTGTTGTCCCCCTAAATGGGTAGGGCAAGTAGGTTCCTAGAAAGGAAGGCTTTGGACTTCATGGTCCTGCTGCCACAAAGCCTTATTCAGAAGGAGTAAATGTATTCAGCATTATCTTTACAAATTTGTGGTTTGGGCTTATATGTGAAAATTGGCCTAAAATCCCCTTATTTTAGTTTCCTGCCTGCCAAACAAGCATCATGCAGTGGGTTGGCTTAAACAATGGGAATTTATTTTCTAATGGTTTTAAGGCTAGGAGAACTCCAAAATAAAGGCATCATCAAGGTGTTGCTTTCTCCCAGAAGACTGTGGCATTCACGGCTAGCTGCCAATGATCCTTGGTCCAACTTGGCTTTTCTGTCACATGACAATGCACAGGCCTCTCCTGGCTTCTCTCTTCTCTCTCTCTCTCTCTCTTTTTTTTTTTTTAACAAATATAAAACTATTTATTGACCACTGTTCACCAGTATTTACAATAATGTAAACAATATGCAGTTGGATAACATTCTGATTACTATGAAGTTATTGTTGATTCCTGGCTTGTGCTGAATCCAAATACTGAAAAGATTGAGCCTACATGTAAGGAATGCGTTGGGGTAAAGAAAAAACATGCAGGTCAACAGTTTAGATTACAAAAGTCAATTTGCCATTTCTGCCAACATGTCCTAAACTGCAACATCTATAACCATCTGATTAGGTTTCCATGAATCATGACCTTTTTAGTCGCTACAGCACAGGGATTTCAAAGTTCTATAAAGGAATGGCTTTATGGAAGGAACCTTTAAAGGCCCATTTAACTAAGCCTTGCTTGGCTAATGAAAGCACAAAGCTATTTTCGTTGTTTTCTCATCTGGGTGGGGAGACTGTTGGTTGTGGTAGATTTTCCTGTCAGAGTTTTGCAAGTATTTTCCATTTATGTGACTATAGATATAGACATCGATTTGCTCTGGCTGCTTTAAATTATGTAATTTAAATTATTTTGTATTATATTTAAATTGTCCACTTAATTACAGAATCATCTATTTGATTTGAAAGTTTATGATTTCATGAAAATTTTGGTTTGACTTGAAGTGATGTCTTGCTCAGGATGAAGGCATCCCAGAAGCACCATGGATTTATCCATGATTGTGAAGTGTCGTTTTTGTTCTGAATGGTTTTGTTTTTTGATAAATGTAAAAAATAATAAAAATAAAAAATACAAACTACATATGTTTTTATATATATACTCACACAAAAAATAAATAAAAAAACCCAGAATGGTCAGAATGGTCTCCTTAGGCATATACGGGGTTAAACACAAATTCTGATTCAGTAATGACTATGGAAAATTTCCCCAAATTTAGAAAAGCTGTTCTCTAATGCAAAGGAAATAATATGCCGTGGTATCAAATGGTCTTTTCTGATAGGTGAAGCAACTACAGAAAGCTTTTATTTGTTCAAAGTAACCAGTGATACTGATGCAAAAACAAAACAAAAAACCAATACCCCCCCAAAAACCTAACAACTCCCCCAATAATACTACTTTAAAACAAACATATCAAACTTGATTTCCATTAGAACACAGTTATTCTTCACACTAATAAATCAAAAAACCAAGATCCAGATTTTATATATATATATATGTATAAATATGTATAAAAAGCAATGCAAAACAGTTATTGAGTTTTGTCTTTTGGACAAGAATGCCAAGTTAGTCTCTATTCATAAAAAGCAATTACAATTTGAGGACAGTTCATGTTTGCCTCTTTTGCCAGCACCAAGTCGGCCTCATTTGAATCTTTCCATTCATGAGAAACATTAATTCTGCACTGTTGTCTGTGGCACCAATTATGCGTTCAGGGTCAAGACTTCTAGCAAAGCCTCTTGGTTTGTCAGCAGCATCTCTTTTCTTCCTTGATTTGCTGTCATCAGACTGTCAGATAAAGATTTTCTTTTGGTACCGTCTTTTTCTTTACGAGCTTTTTGAGAATGAAGAAATGCTTCAATTAACTCTGGGCAGTCTAAATTTTCTTCAGGCTCCCAAGTATTGTCAGCATCTGTAAATCCCTTCCACTTCAGGAAATACTCCACCTTCCCATTTACTACACATTGATCCAGTACTTTTTCCACTGCAAATTCTTCAGGCTCTGCCTCTTCAACTGTTTTACTCTTTCCATTCTGCCTCTTTCCCATTTTTTGCAATGTAGTTTTATTGAGGAGCCTGTAATATTTATTTATATAATAAATAATTAAATATTTTCATTATTTAATAATAATATCAATATATTAAATAATGAAACATAAATAATATTTAAAATGTTTTTAAAGTATTAAAATAATAAAATATTTTATTATTAAAATTAATAATATTTACTATCAATAATTTTAATAATTTTAATGAAATATTATATTTTATTTTTATTATTCACAGCCTCTGAGCTGCTCTGAGTCCTGGGTCTGCTGCGTATTCCCTTCTCTTTTAGATTCCCTTGACTTTCAGCTTCTGGCTGCTCCCTCTAGTTTTCTCTCTCTCTGGGGCCTTCCCTATAAGTAATAGGATTAAGACCCATCCTGAGTCATTGGGCCACAACCTAACTGAAGTAATCTAGAATTAGGGTTCGGGTTAGTGTTAGGGTTAGGTTGCCATGCTGTTCTTAGAGCGCTGTGAATCACCTATGTGACTTAGTTTCTGAAACTGTGTTTCACTCACTTCTAGCACTTGTCTTAACATATTAATGCTGTTGACATTCAAGCTTCTGTTAGAGATCTTTGAATAACCTCTGTGACTTAGTTTCTGAAACTGAGTGAAATGCATGCTTCACTTCTATGAACACATCTTGCTTACTAACACTGTTGGTATGCATGTTTATGGTTTAGGGTTAGGAGTAGGGTTCCAGTGATAAAGTAGGCACTGATAATCCTTGGTGTGCTGTGGCAATAGAGATATGCAAAATATCACATTGGATACTTCTAATCAAATACTTAAACTTGGCAAGCTTCTGTGTAACCACTTATTTGATACCTCAGAATGTTTTATCAAACTAAGGAGTGACTGGCTGGTCACTCCTATCTGCCCTGGAGAAGGCGGTGAAAAGATGAGTCCATGGCTTCAAATTCCCAGCATTGTTTTAAGAGCTCTGTGACTGATCTTCTGTGAAGGTCATGAATTACTATGACAACTGCTGCCACTGAACTGGGATCCTTAAATGCAATGGGATAATTGGATCCTGTATTTAATTTCCAAAGACAAGGTGGTTCTGGTCACCATAATAGACAGCAGAGAATCAAAGCAGTAATCTGAATAGTCTGACTCACAGAGACCTATAACATTGACTAGTTGATCATGGTGTCTGTAGAAGAGAAAAAAAGGGCAGTCTACTAAATCCTAACTTGTTCCCTATAAGCAGAAGAGCTCTAGGTCAGGTGAACGGAAGTCTAGTGTGAATCACGAAAACAGAGATTTACATCCCCTCAGTTAGTTCCTAGATTTGAGAGAGTTTCCAGACCCAGAACCCCTTGAGTGAAGGAGAGGCTGGGTCTCCTTGAGGAAGAATCCCACTATACTGTGAAAAAATTATATTGTTAATCTTTCTCCCAGCCTTCTCCAGGGGGACCTATGACCTTTCACTAGGGTGAATGTGCACTGGGGAAAAGGAAATGTTCATATATTTGGGGGATTATTAGACACTGGCTCAGAAGTGTCATTAATTCCAGGAGACCCAAAACATCACTGTGGTCCACCAATCAGAAGAGGGGTTTAGGAGGGTCAGGTGATCAATGGAGTTTTAGCTCAGGCCCGTCTCACAGTGGGTCTGCTGGGTCTATGAACCAATTATGTGGTTGTTAACCACAGTTTCATAATCCATAATTGGAATAGACATACTCACATAGGCAGAATCGCCACATTGACTTCCTGACTTGTGGAGTAAGGGCTGTTAGGGTAGGAAAGGCCAAGTAGAAGCCACTAGAACTGCCTCCACCTAGCAAAATAGTAAATCAAAAGCAATAGCACATTCTTGGGGGATTGCAGAGATTAGTGCCACCATCAAGGACTTGGAGGATGCAGGTGTGGTGATTCCCACCATATCCCCTTTCAACGCTCCTATTTGGCCTGTGCAGAACACAGTTGGAACTTACAGGATGACAGAAGATTATCGTAAATTTATCCAGGTGGTGACTCCAGTTGCAACTACTGTTCTAGATGTGGTTTCATTGCTCGAGCAAAGTAACACTTCCCCTGTGCCTGCTAAGCATGAATGGACCTTGCAAATTTTTTTTCCTGATACCTATTAAAGACCACCAGAAGCAGTTGGCTTACAGCTAGCAAATTCATCAGTTTACCTTCCCTGTCCCACCTCAGGAATGTATCAACTCTCCAGTCCTATGTCATAATTTAGTCCAAGGGACCTTGATCACATTTCTCTCACATAAGATATCACACCTGTTCATTACATTGATGCATTGTGCTGATTGAACCTAGTGAGCAAGAAGTAGAAAATATTCTTGTCCTAGTTTGCTAATGCTGCAGAATGCAAAACACCAGAGATGGATAGGCCTTTATAAAACGGGGGTTTATTTCACTACACAATTACAGTCTTAAGGCCACAAAGCGTCCAAGGTAACACATCAGCAATCGGGTACCCTCACCGGAGGATGGCCAATGGCATCTGGAAAACCTCCTGTAGCTGGGAAGGCAGCTGGCGTCTGCTCCAAAGCTCCGGCCTCAAAACGGCTTTCTCCCAGGACGCTCCTCTCTAGCAAGCTTGCTTCTCTTCAAAACATCACTCCCAGCTGCACTCTCTTTTCTCTCTTTGAGTCAGCTCATTTATATAGCTCCACCAATCCAAGCAAATCGAACCAGCACCAAAACTTCTGCCCCACACAAGACTACAAAGATAATGGCATTTGGGGGACACAATACACTCAAACCGGCACATTCCACCCCCTGGAACCCAAAATGGCATTATCTTTCCAAATACAAAATACATTCATTCCACAATACCACAAAAACTTAAATCATTTCAGTAACAAAAGTTAAGCACAAAATCCCATCAAAATCAATTTAGGCATGGTCAGTCCCAAGGCACAATCTTTCTTTAGCTGTGGATCTGTGAACTCAGAACAAGTTACGTGCTTCCAATATACAAAGGAGGGACATTCATAGGATAAACATTCCCATTGCCATAAGGAGAAACAGTAAGGAAAACAGGGTTAACAGGAGCAAAACAGTTCTTAAAACCCGCAGGACAAACTCCATTAGATTTCAAAGTCCAAGAGTCATTTACAGAACAATGTTGCATCCTTGGGGCTTGAGAGAGCGGGAGCCTAACCCTTCCCAAGGGCCTTTTTGGCAGCTGTTTCTTCTCCAAATGCTTGGGTGAGTGCTCCAACATTTCCACACATTGGGGAGACCACCTTCTCGGCTCCACCCTCCTCAAACCTCGGGGCAGCTCCCGGATTCCCTTCCATCTCCGGGTCACACGCTCAACCCCTTCAGAACAGTGTGGTGGCAGCCAGGCTCTCCCCAGTTCCCTGGAAATGTGCTCCATCCTCTTTGGGACCTGAGGTGGCAAAACTCTTCCAGAGCATCGAGGCGGAAAGCCCGCCCTTGACCTCCAGGGCAAACTCACCCTTTCCATGCATGTGGGCTGCTCCGCTCTCCCAGCCCTAAACCTCTTGACTCCAGACCTCAACCTCCATGGCTCTGTCTTTGAAGAGATTTTTCCTTTAATTTTTTCCTTGTCTGTCTCCTCCAGTCCAGACCGGCAATGGCTCCGTCTATAAAGATCTCGCAAAAATTCTGTTGGCTTTGCATGAAGCATGCAGGGGTCAAAGCCATCAGACAATAGGATTTTCCACAAATCCTTTCTGCTTAACTCCTTTTCCAATCTTGGCTTGTACTGAAATGGCGGCTGGGTTCCATGTTTGGTTCCATCCTCACGTTGGGCTGTAGCTTCTGGGATTCCACCCCCTGGAAGCCTGTAATTTTCCAAGCCATCAGTTTCTGGTTTCTTGGAACCCAAGAGTTCAGTTCTAAGTTTATCTCTCTCTGCTCGCATTTTACTATAAGCTGCAAGGAGAAGCCAGGATATATCCTCCACAGGTAGTCTGGAGATCTCCTCAGCTAAGTATTCCAGTTTGTCACTTTTAAATTCTTCCTTCCATCTGATACCAGGACTCAATTTTGCCAAATTCTCTGCCACTTTAAAACAAGGTTCGCCTTTCTTCCAGTTCACAACAACACATTGATCATCTCTGTTCAAGGCCTCATCAGAAGTATCTTTAGAGTCCATATTTCCACAAACAGTCTCTTTAAAGCAGTTTAGGCCTTTTCTATCAAGCTCCTCACAATTCCTCCAGAGTCTTCCCCTTATCCATTTAAAAAGCCGTTCCAGCATGTTTGGTATTTGCAAACTCAGCAGCAAAAGCACCCCACTTCTCTGGTACCAAAATCTGTCCTAGTTTGCTAATGCTGCAGAATGCAAAACACCAGAGATGGATAGGCCTTTATAAAACGGGGGTTTATTTCACTACACAATTACAGTCTTAAGGCCACAAAGCGTCCAAGGTAACACATCAGCAATCGGGTACCCTCACCGGAGGATGGCCAATGGCATCTGGAAAACCTCCTGTAGCTGGGAAGGCAGCTGGCGTCTGCTCCAAAGCTCCGGCCTCAAAACGGCTTTCTCCCAGGACGCTCCTCTCTAGCAAGCTTGCTTCTCTTCAAAACATCACTCCCAGCTGCACTCTCTTTTCTCTCTTTGAGTCAGCTCATTTATACAGCGCCACCAATCCAAGCAAATCTAACCAGCACCAAAACTTCTGCCCCACACAAGACTACAAAGATAATGGCATTTGGGGGACACAATACACTCAAACCGGCACAATTCTACACTTATTTGTAAAACATTTCCATGCCAGAAAGTGGGAAATAAATCTGAAAAAATTTCCACCACAGGGAAATTTATGGCGGTCCAGTGGTATGGGGCTTGTTGTGATATCCTTTCTAAGACGAAGAATAAGTTATTGAATCTGGACCTCCTACAATCAAAAAAGAGGTACAACTCCTAGAGGGCCTCTTTGAATTTTGGAGGGAATGTATTCCTCATTTGAGTTTGCTACTCTGGACCGTTTGTCAATGGGCCCAAAAAGCTGCTAGTTTTGAATGGGGATCAGAACAAGAGGATGAACTGCAACAAGTCCAGGTTGCCATGCAAGCTGCTCTGCCACTTGGGACATATGATCCAGCAGATGTGATGGTGACAGTGACAGAGGCACCTTGAAGTGACAATGGCAGAGAGAGATGCTGTTTGGGACCTTTGGCAGTCCCTATGTGTGAATTACAGTGCAGACCTTTAGGAGTCTGGAGCAAAGCCCTGTGAGTTCCTGTGTATAACTCTTTTCCTTTTGGAAAACAGCATTTGGTTTGTGACTGGGCCTTTGTAGACACTGAACACTTAACCATGGGCCACCAAGTTACCATGTAACCTGAGTTGCCCGTCGTAGACTGAGTGGTCTCACCCATCAACCCATAAAGTTGGGTGTGTACAGCAATATTCCATTATGAAACAGAGGTTGTTTATTAGAGATTGTATTTTAACAGACTCAGAAGTCACAAATGAGGTAGATAAGAAAGTGGCTATATGCCCATGGCCCCCACTCCTACTACATTGCCTTCTTTCTTCTAGCCTACATGATCAGGTAATTGGGGAAGACAGTGTTTAGGCCTGGTTTCCAGATGGTTCTACACAATATGCAGATACCATCTAAAAGTGGACAACTGAAGCATTACGGTTCTTGCATAGTCAGCATAAAATCTTTGTTGCTAAATGTAATAGACATTTTCTGTCATTATTGGCTTGTTGGCCATTGGCTGGCATTCATTACTTGACCACTAACTCTTTCTTGAAATATTCTTGGATTTTAATTTTCTTCTATTTCCCTAGCTATTCTTTTTTAGTATCTTTTACAGTTTTTCTGCTTCTGCCCTAAACTTACTTGAAGACGTTTCTTGGGTTTCTCTCTTGGTCTCTCTTTTATCCTCCATCCACTCACTATAGTTTTTCAGTCTCATCTACTTCCTCACCTACTTCCATGGATATAATTAATCTGCATGCTAAAGACTCCCTAATTGCTGCTTTTATCCTGGACATCTTTCCTGAGTTAGACCAAATATCTTAAACTCTCTATTTAGATATTTTAAACAGTCCATACCCAACCTGGCTGAAATAGAAGTCATTATCACCTACCTCTACCAAATTACCCAGGCTAGACTCCCCTATGCCCCTCATTCCCGGTTCCAATCTTCTAAGTTTTTTTTTTTTCATGCGCCTTAAATACATGTCAAAGGTGTGTACACAGCTCTGAATGTCAGTATTACTTCATATGACAACTTTTTAAAAAGTCGAAAAAGAGTTCAGACTTCAATTAGATATAAATAAAGTGGATCTGGTTAGGACTAAGGCAGATCAGGCCAAACAGTAAAGGACAATACTGACTGTGTTTTAAAACTTCAACTTCCATGTGAGACCAAGGGAAGAGATGTCTATTTAGTACAGGATCTGTAATTTCTGTAGCACATTAAGTAATTTAACTTGTATGGTCAGTTTATTCAAATACCATAAGTACATGGAACTTCAAATAGGAAGTGAAATCTGGTAGCTTTATACTGGTTAAGGTGAAATCTCGATATATCACAAAGTAATTTGGGCAGGGAATAAAAATAAAAATGTATTTGCGGAGCCCCCCTGAGAAACTGGGGGAAAATGTGGAAATGTTGGGCTTCCCCACCTGAGTTATTATTGATACTCTTACAAACATTGAGGACTACCAAAATAGTAGGCTATGCCCTACTTCTGGGGGCCTTCCCTTATGAAACTTGTTACTGCAAAGGAGAGGTTAAGCCTACTTATAATTGTGCCTAAGAGTCTCCCCCAGAGAATCTCTTTGTTGCTCAGATGTGGCCTCTCTGTCAAAGCAAGTCTGCAGGTAAACCCACTGCCCGCTGCCCACCCCCCACCCCCCCGCCATGGGACATGACTCCCAGGGGTGTAAATCCCCCTGGGAATGCAAGACATGACTCCTGGGGATGAGCCTTGACCCAGCATCATGGGCTTGAGAACATCTTTTTAACCAAAAGAGGGAAGAGTAATGAAACAAAGTAAAGTTTCACTGACTGTGAGATTTCAAATGGGGTTGAGAGATCACTCTGGAGGGTATTCTTATGAGCTATACAGATATCCATTTTTAGTTTTTAGGGTTTTGGGGTAGGTAGAAGGAAATACCTTAAACTATTGAACTGCAACCCATTAGCCTTGATTCTTGAAGGTGATTGGCTAAGTATGTAGCTTACATGGCGTGAATGTGTGACTGTGAAAACTTGTGGCTCACACTCCATCTATCCAGTGTATGGACAGATGAGTAGAAACATGGCAACAAAAATTAAATGAATAATTGGGGGTGGGGTGGGGTGGAGGGATGGGATGTTTTTGGTGTTCTTTTTTACTTGTGTTTTTATTTTTTATTTTTTTGGAGCAAGGAGAATGTTTAGAAATTGATTATGGTGATGAATGCACAACTATATCATGGTACTGTGGACAGTTGATTGTACACTCTGAATGATTGTAGGGTATGTAAATATATCCCCATAAACTGAATTAAAAAAAATGGTGCCCACATTTCTCCATTCCCATTGTCACTACCGAATGCCTGGACAACATCCTCTCTTTCTAATCTAATTTACCTGTTTCCTAAATTAAAGACCTGCATCTGATTAAAGCCATCAATGTGCACTCTGATCCGGATGATATTTTTAAAGTGAAACTCTGACACCCACTTATTTTAAGCTAGGTCCATTAACTCCCTGTTGGTGCCAAATAAACTCCCAACTCTCTAACATGGCTTGCAGATCCTTTAAGATATTGTACTTGCACCCCCTTTGAACTTTTGAAATGATGGCACATTGGAGTAAGATAATACCCCCTTAAGACTTAGGGAGTCAATATCTGTTCCCCCACCTGCTATAAACTGGCTTTGGCATCCTGGAGCCACCACTGCCTTGCTAATGTTTTCTTTCTTGAGCTCTAAAATCAAGGAGTTGAATAAATAGTCCTCCAGGGTTCATCAGCCCTGAAGTTCTGTATGATTCTGTTTATATTACTCTGTGTATACCCCTTTAATGGGACCATAACTTAGATACACCAAGAAGGGGTCTATAAATAACCCAAGCAGCAAAACAGATGGCATGTTATAGACATTTCTGCTGGGTTCTGGTCTTCACGCTGATAAATTTCTAATGAATACAGCTTGTTGGCATTTCTGTGAGGCTTGTAGAGCTTCACAGGGCTGCACAATTAGGCTCAATTTGCTCAGCACAGTTTCTTGCCCACAGTTTCTGTGTTTTGGGTATAAAAGCCCGATACTGGGTCAGACACTGGGTTCTTGATTTCAGTGCTTAGTTCTTCCCTGTCAGCCCCTCACTAGGATTCCATTAATTCTAGTCACAGATAACATCCCTTACTGATGCTGTGATTCATCATCCAATGAAGATCTGAAATGAGACTGGCTAAAGGCACTAGTGGGTTACCGAAAGCAACATGGGCACAATTAAGGCTACAGTTTGAATCCTTACTCCTTACTACAGCCACAAGTGTTCTTCATTGAAGACTTGTTTGGTGATAAATAAGGAAGAAATATCAATAATCACTCGTTCAAATAAAGAAGCATAGTCTCAGGTGCTTGGTGTAGGTATCCAGAAAAATATTCACTGATTCAGAATTATATCCCTAAGGAAGATCATTTTTGGAGTGTACATTTTCCCTGTTGTAGGGGTGTACCTGACATGGCTCAACTTCAAGCCTACAGAATTACGCACATCCTGAGAAACAGCTGTGATACTTTGTGAAGTTATTTGCTGTTTCTCCTTGGCCTCAAAGGACAGAGCCCAGTTAGCAATAAATGTGTACTTATTAAGAGATCTGACTACTTTCCCTCAGATCTTCTTATCCTGTCCTTATCACTGCTTGGGCACAGTTTCTATTTTCAACTCCCTACAGTTGAAAATAGTCTAATGAATGCAAGAAGGTGTTGAAAATGTTGTAAAGAAAAAAAATACCAAGACTATTCCGAGCCAGTTACTTGCCAGTCAAAATGATGGCCTTAGCCTGATTTCTGACCCTGCTTCCTGCCTATCACTCAATGACATGCAAAGCCTAGAGGCAATACACTTTATCTTCTTAGAAAAAGCCATGACTCCCTTCATATTTTCATAACCCAAATGTATATCTATATATGTGCTTTGCTTTCATCTCATATGTCAGTGGCAATGATGCCTCTTCCCTCATGTGAAAAATAGAAAATCCATTCCCTTAGTAAACTACTTTGGAAATTACAACCAAAAGGTATTTAAATGTCCAGTGATGGCGCTTTCCATCAGCAGAAACTTGGCAACACCCACATTATAAATCAGGGTCTTTCACTAATTATAATTTCACATCATTCCAGAGAGATGATGAACTGCCATTGTTTTAGAGAGAGCAAAATTTTATAAAAGGGTAGTTAATCCAACACTTGATTTTGTAAGCAAAATTTGAAATAAAGGAAGGAAGGGACAAATGAGGGAGGGATAGAGGGAGTAAGGGAAGGGAAAGAAACTCTTGAAAACTATTTTATCACAAAACTATTTTGTGACACCAAATCACAACTAAAATTACATCAATACAAAAAGATCCAATGAACTTAAAAATCAGTGCAAAATGGCCCAAGCATTTAAGCTTTCTGCTTTAATGTTCATGCATATTATATACATTATGATTTCCTTTTTTCTGTAGAAACAACTGATGGGAAATCTCCTTTCATCTCCCTACAGGCTGTCTGTTCGGGAGGTGGGGGCAGGGCATGAGCTGGGGAGTGGCAGCCCCTCTTTAGGGGCCATGGTGGTGTCAGATCTCAATTCTGGGTCTAGGGTAAAAAGAGAAGGGAAATAAAAACTTTTTAGAGAACAATGGAGCCCCAGGGTTCCTGACCAGAAGGAGGGGCGCCTGGGTAGTGTCATCCATCACTGCAGTAAAGGGAAGAGCCAGTGTTCAAGGAGCCCGGACTGTGCCCCTTAAAGCCATTGCCACCCCAGTCTTGCCCAGTGTCTCGTCCTGACCCTCTGATCCATCAGGAACAGATGCTACTTTCCTCCCGTCTCAGTGCTGAGCTTCCTGCACTGCCAGATGCCAATTTAGAGATGGCCAGGAAGTAGGAAAGACTGAGCAGGGATGGTTACAGCATACAGGATGTAGCAGTAAAATGGCACTGCATCCTGGATCCCCATGAGAATGGCGTGTATGCGAGTGCATTTGACAAACTTTGGGTCCCTAGCTGACTATGTGACTCATTCTCACCTGGGCAAAGTGGGCTGACTCGCCTTGAAAAAATTTCCTTATACAATGTTTCATGAAATGACTTTTTTTCCCACACGATTTTGGGATCTCTGGGCTTTGTTCTCCTCCAGGAGGGCACACCTTTCTAATTCACAGATCTTCTCCTCTAGCTCTTTAATTTTACTGAAGGAGAAAAATGACAAATGTTAATAATTACTTAATGCTTGTGGATAATGAATGCCTCTAGCATAAAACTGGAACATGGAACTATTTTTTATTACTGCTATTAAATCTGAATTATCAATTTTAAAACATATCATGACATCCAAAGCTGACTTTAGACTTCTATTACAGGTCATTTCCTAGAGAACCAGGCCAATGGGACAAAAATATAAATGGTTCTTAATTTCTATATGCTGTACCTTGCTGCTTCAAGTGATAATGTGTCAATTCACATGTTCAGCATATAAAGAAAAACATCAGTATAAATTCTTAACTAGGAGCTGTCATCTGACAGGTTTTCATGTTGTGCTCACTCACGTTATATAGAACCATACCTGCACTTTGGAACAGTTGCCAAGTATGTATAAATTAAAGGGGCTAATTATATGACTGGAGTATTTGTAGCCAGTATAAAGTTAGATGATAAAGGATTTATTGTATTACTGAGGAGATCTCACACAGAGGTGACTGCAGACAAATTACTAGGACTCAACACAGTCTGTGAAGCCTGTGCTGGTGCATGTGGTATATGAAGCAGATTTATTTTTCTGTTTTCACTTCTAGCTCAAACATGATTATTTTTCTGTTTACTTTCAAAAATGACACAACTTTACTACAAACCAATTTATCAAACAAGTTTATAAAACTATTAAATAATTACCAACTTATTGAAGCACAGTAGGAATTACCTGCCCTATTTTTGGGATAGGAATTAAGGGAAGCTTAACTTCTCAGCCCCTGGAGAAGTTGCTATGCAGAGGAAACTTTTCCAGAACAATTAAAATTGGGAAAATTTTTTAAAATCCATGTGTACATTAAAATGTAAATGATTATTATGAAATTTTTAATCAGTAGTATGAATAGTTGATGAATTTTTTAAAGAAACAGTCCACAAATTTTAGATGGAAACAATCTAGTTGACTATATACCTACCTCAAATATTCAAATAAAGTATTCTTTACCTGCAGAGAATGTATTTACAGGATGTAATTAATTGTGTGAATCACTTAAAATTGGCAAGTCAGAATATGAACAAATGTTAAAAATTGATTCAGAAATATAAAGTGAATAATGATTTATTATGTGGAAAGTGAAAAGATATTTTCAAAAAAAACTTGAATCAATCCTTTTCTAAATATTCCCTCTTTTTTTTCAGTTGATTATAAAATGACAGTTTAAAGACTGTCACTCTATTTGTACATAACTTCTATATAAATTAGTACCAAGAAATAACACATTTCGTGAAAAGATTATTAAAATTTAATATTTTATCAAATACTAATATTAATATTATAATACACTGTTTCAAATACTTAAGTCAAATGTCAAATTTGGGTCCAGGTAGAGGTCAGGTGCAACACAATGGAAACCTAGGCCAAAACACCTGAGGAGAAGTTTGTTCCTCCCAGATCCCAGAGAGAGAGGGAGGCTGTGAGGGGTCAAGGGAAGCACAATGGGCTCCGGTGCCTCAGCCCAGGGTAGGGAGCTCAGGGCAGACCAGAAAGGACCCGTGGACTTATGCCTTTATTGTGGTCCAGGGATGGAGCTTAGTAGGTTTCCCTACTAAGTCAAGGATCGTTTAGTTTAAAGCAAATGCCTAAAAAAGGACACACACTGGGCGTCCCAAGGTGGTGGGGATGGTTAGCTTATCATTTGGGACCACCTGTGGGTTTTGGGTGAGGTGTGTGGGTGGTGAGGGTGGTGACCTCAGATGCAGGCTTGGGCTCTAGGGGAGTTTATGCCCCAAGGCTGGAAAGCTGCTTATTAACTAGGCCAAAGGTCAGTCCAGGCAAGAGGCTTCGCCACAATAAGATGGATGCTGAGGCAACGTGCAAAATATTTTGATAGTTATAACACACTGCTTTTATTCAAACTTATAATTCTATTCATCAGCCTTGTAATAAACCTATATAACTTTTGTATTAAGAAATATATTATGGTTATATTTTAATACTTATAAAGCATTAATATAAGCACAGAAGTGTAAAGTTACTAACATTGACAGATACATTTACCATGAGAATATCTCATGATAATTCCAGACCACTGTTTTTCCTTTGTTATTTTATCACTGTTCTGGTTTGCTAATGCTGCCATTTTGCAAAATACCAGAAATGGATTGGCTTTTATGAAGGGGGTTTATTTGGTTACAAAGCTACAGTCTGAAGGCCATGATAATGTTCAAAATAAGCATCAACACATATATACCTTCACCAAAGGAAGGCCAGTGGTGTCCAGTAAACCTCTGTTAACTGGGAAGGCATGTGTCTGGCATCTGCTGATCCTGGGTTGTGTTCCAGCTCCTCTCTCAGCTCCGGTGTGTTTTTCAAAATGTTGCACTTGGGGCATTTTGTTCTCTCTTAGCTTCTCTGGAGCAAACTCGGGGCTAGCATAAGTCTGTTTTCAATGGCCGTCTCCAAAATGTCTCTCTCTGTTGCTCTCCAAAATGTCATTCACAGCTGCTCTGAGGTCCTTTTGTATGTGAGCTCTTTTGTAGGACTCCAGTGATTAAATCAAGACCCACCCTGAATGAGAAGGGTCCACATCTCCATGGAAATTGTCCAATCAAATGTTTCCTTCGCAGTTGACTGAGTCTTATCTCCATGGAAACACTCAGACAAAGGATTCCAACCAAATCAACACTAATACATCTGCCCCCACAAGACTGCATTAAAGAACATGGCGTTTTGGCGGACTAATACCTCCAAACCAGCATGATCACTAATTTTCCTTAGTTATTCTATCACGAATACCATAAATTTCATATTATCATTAACTTTACCATGCTCTTTTAATATTAGATGCTTTAGCATCATTCAGGTCTTCCAAGATCTTCCAGTTTCTTGCTCTGTTCAGTTCCAAATACCTGTGCAAACTGCATATTCCTGAATCCTGTTCTAAAATCTGAGAGCTCTTGCTGGCTGGGCACTGAAGGAAGAAATGTTAACGTGGTTTTCATCTGAATCATATTATATTTCTCATAATTAAGTTCCAAATAAAATATGAAAAACCCAAGGATATTACCATTGTTGAATACAATGGAAATAGTTACATATAAATATATTTCTCTTCATTCAGTCCAGGGATGCTTTTCAGAACTCTTTCATAGGCACATGATCATAAACCACCAGAAACATCTCCCCATAAGAGTTCGGTTAATTCACCGTGGGAAAGGTATTGATGAGCTGGGATACTATTTGAGACCTGAGGCAAATATTACTTTAGGCTAAAAACTGGAAAGCTTGACACAGGTAGCCAGCACCAACCCAGCCTGCTCAGATCTTTTGATTTGCTTTGCTGCAATCTCCTATGTTCCATCACCTCTTCATACCTCTGGCATGTGTCCATCATATGAGATGTTTCACAGTCCATTGCTGGGAAACAATCTGGTGTAGCCCTTCCTTCATATTCTCTAGGACATAGCACAGAAGATAGACATAGACAGAAAGATTGAGGATGGGGCAGGAAAGACTGTGTTTTTAAAAGAAGAAACATTTATAAAGTGCTATAAAAAGGCAATACTGATAGAGGTTTAGTAATCATTAACCAAAAAGACCTTATTTTCACTGAAATGAAACCAAGATTGTCAAAATACCCAGAAGCCCCCTGGTGTTCATATCTATTTGAATGGGGTAAAAGAAGCAAGTGTTGATTACGTCTCACCCCTGACTGATCTCACTGACTTGGTCCTCTAGAGCTGTGCCAGCATCTGTTCTGGCTACTTCCTGCACTGGAGAGTTGGACTCATGTTTATTGCATGACATTCCACACTGTTGAAAGGCAGTTTTTTTAAAAAAGTGATACATCTTATGCCAAAATTCATTTTAACAAATTAGTTGAATAATTTGCAAAGCATTTTAATTTTAAATATTACTGTGATATTTTTCTACATTTTACATCATTTCTAATTTATGTCCTCCTGGGCCATGAGATAAGGAATTTTACTGAATTCTCCTAATACGTTCTCTGATATAGTTACTGAGTGTGTTAGTCAGGGTTCTCTAGGGAAACAGAATCAACAGGAGGTATCTATAAATAGTATGAGACTTTATAAAATGGTCTCATGTAACTGTGAGCAGGCTGCAAGCTCGCACTCCAATGAAGGTCTTTGGTGAATTTGCCAGGAGTGGCTGGCTGGCAGAAGTAGAGAGGAAAGTTCTCTTTTCTGACTGTTGAAGTCAACACCTCCCACTTAAAAGCCTTCAACTGATTAGATTAAATGTCTCTTATTGCAGAAGACATGCCCCTTAGATGACTGCAGATGCAATCAAAGTAGTGATGATTTAAGTCCGTGAAATGACCTCACAGCAACATAGGCTTGTGCTTGCTTGACCAGACAACTGAGCACCACCAACTGGCTAAACTGACACATGAGCCTAACCATCACACTGAGTAACTGGATTTCCTGATACACTGCTGGGGATGAGTCATGTGGCTACTCCATTCTCAGGTGTTAGTCTCCCTACTTTCCTTAGGTCTTTGCTCCTTGTCCATTTTCTGTAGGTGTCTCCATTTCTTTAAACAACAACAACAAAAAACACCCTTTTCCCAAGAAAGTAAGGTCTATGCAGTTCTCTCACATGAAAATTGATGGATTGATTCTACGACATTTATCTTTATACACAGTTTATGGACGAGGAAAATTCTAGCACCATGCAGTTGGGTGTCTTGATTGGACAAATGGTAAACAGAGGAGCCCAAATTCACATGCAAAGTCGGCCATGCATGATGCTCCCTTCAGTAGCTTCTTGGACAGTGAGGAGTTGGTCTAAAACTGTCATTTCACTGTGTGCACTCAAATGTAGTCACCCTACACTGACCTCTGCTAAAATTTCTTTAAGGCTGGGGGAACAACACATCAATGCACAGGCTCCCATGAGGGGTGGGGGTCTCCCAAGTTGCCATGGAAGTCATTCTGTGTGGGGTCCAGCTCCCTTTGCCTGCCTATCTTGAGAATTCCCAATGTCTGTTTCTCCAGGAAACCCAGGCTTCACCTTCCTCCCAGCAACCACGGGTCTGCTGTGGTCTGTCAGTCTCCAGCAACTTTGTCTTGGGGTTTATCCCTGCTGAGTCTTCCCTCCAATCAGGAGAAGATACCAGCTTTAGAGCAGCCAACTTCCCTTTGTGCCGAAGTAACTGCACAAATTTACGGTTTCCTTGTGTGAATGGCAGAGAGCTATTTAGTTCAGAAAAACGGCAACCATACCTTAATGTGGTCCTTCCTAATTATTCTCAAAGTGCCCAGAGTACTACCCAGTTTCTTTTTCTTTCATATCATTAGACATTGAGCTGCTGCATAAGGTAAAACTTTAGGAGTATATGAGGATTAAGATTATAATCTGCTCAAATGTTTACCCTTCATTAGAGGAAACTATTTTTAGCAGAAAATACAAATTCTGGTATCCTAGATAAAGTGTGTAATATGTTGGAAGAAAGGGGCTTGCAGGTGAAGGACACATTTTCCTCAAGGATCATGAATTCTTGAGAAAAGTTTGACAGAATCAAGCTTCCTACAATATCAAGCCATGATGATGTGAAGCTGTATGGACTCCAGAAAAGTATGTTCTTAAAGTTAATCTATTACTGTGGGTTATGGACGTATTGTAAGTAGGATCTTTTGGTGAGTAGGATCTTAAGATGTGTCCCATCTCATTTAGGGTGGGTCTTAAACTTCTTCCTGGAGACTTTTACCAGTGAATGAAATTGAGACAAAGAGAGAAAAGCCATGGAAGCAAAATGCTGGAAGCAATGAATCAGGGAAGAGAAGGGAGAGACCAGCAGATGCCACCATGTGCCTTGCCATGTGACAGAGGAGTCCAGGATCTCTGGGAGCTGGTCTTCAGGAAGAAAGCATCGTCTTGACGATGTCTTTGAACATTTTCACAGCCTCAGATCTGTAAACTTGGAAGCTAATACATCCTCAGTGTTAAAAGCCAAATTATTTCTGGCATATTGCTTTTGGCAGCCTAGCAGACTAGAACACGACCTCAGCAATGCAGGGGGTGGAGATTCGTGATGATTGCATATGGGGTGCTCTGTTCTACTTCTCAATTTCAGGATGGCCCTCAACTTGCTGCACCAGGTTGATTGTGAGCAGCCACATTCCGGATTAGGCCTAGTAGACAAGCTGCAGCCTGCCCCTGAGTTCCCCCCGCCCATCGAGTGGTGCAAAGATGGCGCCCACATCCTGCTTCCGCTTTGTGATGTATGTGACAACCCTCTGTATTCACCAATCATGCTTGTATGCGTGGCGTTTGCCCATTGGATATACGTAAGGTTTATAAGAAAGTTCCCGGGCAGAGCTCGGGGAGACAGCCCACAAGGAGCCGCGCCTGACGGCCGCATCGAGGTTGTTCTCCCCCGAGGCGTCTTGCCCCGGGCGGAACCTGTAAAGAGGATGATTGCCTAGTTCCATTAAAAGCCTACATGCTTCACTGCTGCGAGTCCAGAGTGATCACGAGTGCGTCGGGTAAGACATTGTCCGCACCCTCTCTCCCCTTATCTCTCTGGTCCCCATCGCCGGCCGACCGAGGACTCGAGGCGGGGCGGAGAAAGCGCCGGACAAGTGGTGGCCCGTACGGGGAACCTCATTCGCGTTCCCCTCGACCCAACGGAGACGTGCTCCCGGGATCCGTGGCTTGACTTCCGCGACTGATCACCGCGAGAAGGTAAGCACCCCTTTTTTTTCGTGCGAGGACTAGGGCCCGTGGGCGTTCAGGTAGCCCCGGGGACTCGGAAGAGCTCTCCGAGTGATTAAGAGATAGTGCCGACTGCAAGCATGGGGCAGTCTGAAAGCTCACCCCTACCCTTTTGAAGCAGCGGGGTATCTCAGTTAAGAAAAGTTCTCTCCAACGATTCCTTGATGATGTGGCCACTTTTGCCCCCTGGTTTGCCTGCACCGGCAGCCTTAGCCTACCCTCTTGGATGGAGCTCGGTCGCGACATAGACCGAGCGCGCCAGACGGGCGTGTGTATGGACCCGATTCTAGTACCCATGTGGGGGACCGTCCGTGCGGTCCTTGAACTGGAATCGGCTGCCGGCCTAAGCCCGTCCTCTGCCTTGCAAGAAGCACGGTGCGCGCTCCAAGAAACTCAGTCCGTTTCATCCGCGGAGGGCACCCATAAGGGCAAGCCGCCAGAGTCGAGTACTAGTTCTGATAGTTCTGACTCAGATTCTGAAAGCGAGGCAGACGAGGGACCGGAAGCGCCTCCGCTGATTGATCTAGAGGCACCCCCTATCTCACCCGTGCGGCCTTCCGCCCCGCCAATGTCTACCGCTGCACCCCCAGGGACACCCCAGCTCCTAACTGACGCCTTGGGCGGTCCCACCAAAGGACCTCGCCGAGAGCTCCCTCTAGTGGCCATGCCCAGTAAATGTAATTATCCTTTGCTGCCAGACCCGGAAACCCCGATGGGCCGGTCAGGGGAGGGGCAACCTTTGCCGTACCCCCCGCCCGAGTACAAAGGCCCTGACCCGGTGCTCAGCTGGGCCAGAGGCTCTGTTTGTGTTTTTCCCCAGGAACCAGGACGTCAACCAGTGTGGGTTCCGGAGAGATTGGTGAGAACCGTGCAGTCGCCTGAGAACACCAAAGAACTGCAGCCTGACGGGTCGTTAAACCCCCAACGTGACCTGTTGGATCCAGTCCTCAACTCGCGTGATGAGCGGTCAAATGATGTCGACGGTGTCGACCACTCCCCAGCAGACCGGGAAGAGGGCCAGGAATATTGACCTTTTTTCCCTCCTGGTTCTCTTGGCCTAATCTGACCAACTGGGTTCTTCTTGCTGTGGGGTTATTAGTAGGTTTGATCATTGTTAAGAGTTTGCTGGAGCGTTTGTTTCAAAGACAACAGCAATTACGTGTTACCGCCATGATGGCCATGTCCTCTGCCTGTAACCCTCCTGATGACTATAGTCCCTCTGCCCAGCACCCATCCCAACCACTCGAAGCGGGGCATTTGGGGGCAAGGTTCGCAGCTAAGTATTTGGCAAAATCCCGGATATAAATAATCGGCACCAGTGGTCCTATTTTTGTCTCAGGTAGATCTCTTGGGCAGAGTCCTAGTTGTGGCCAGACGGGACCCCTGCCATTGCACAGAGGCTCCTAGTGACGCCCTCGGCACTGGCTACCTTCTCCTAATCCTCTTGTCCCCCAGTTGCGAGACTGAGTACTGCAAGGAGAGCCACATGGTTTCCAGCTCATGGGCTCTCCGGTCTCTATATGAAGTGAGCATTCTGGTCGGTGCCAGAGGTCCCACCTCAGTATGGCCGGGACCTAGTCCAGACTCCCCAAAGCACCAAAAAATACGTTGTGGGCCATCTTGGTCCACGGGAGCACATTCATCACTGGAGACACTGGGGCATAAAAAACAAAAAAGGGGGAGATGTGAGCAGCCACATTCCGGATTAGGCCTAGTAGACAAGCTGCAGCCTGCCCCTGAGTTCCCCCCGCCCATCGAGTGGTGCAAAGATGGCGCCCACATCCTGCTTCCGCTTTGTGATGTATGTGACAACCCTCTGTATTCACCAATCATGCTTGTATGCGTGGCGTTTGCCCATTGGATATACGTAAGGTTTATAAGAAAGTTCCCGGGCAGAGCTCGGGGAGACAGCCCACAAGGAGCCGCGCCTGACGGCCGCATCGAGGTTGTTCTCCCCCGAGGCGTCTTGCCCCGGGCGGAACCTGTAAAGAGGATGATTGCCTAGTTCCATTAAAAGCCTACATGCTTCACTGCTGCGAGTCCAGAGTGATCACGAGTGCGTCGGGTAAGACATTGTCCGCACCCTCTCTCCCCTTATCTCTCTGGTCCCCATCGCCGGCCGACCGAGGACTCGAGGCGGGGCGGAGAAAGCGCCGGACAGTTGATGGATTTATTTATCACCTAACTTGTAACTTTGGACTTGAACTGCACTAAGAAGTGAAAGCTGGCATTCCACTCTTCCAGGTCCTGGGTGGCAAGAAAGGATTGATCCTGAGGACCACAGAGCAGGAGCTTCCCAGTGCTGCTGAGGCCGGCACTCACCAAGGTTTTTGCTCCCAGTGACCGGTGTCCCCTGTCAGGGCAGGAGGTGAACACTGTTCCTGTGGGGGGAGAATTTCATAAGCTGACATGTCCTTTCCTAATACCCCTTGACCTGGGTGCTGGGGAAGCCTACAGTCCCAAAAGTGACTCACCCTAACTGGAAACCCACTCGGGGTCCAGCATTTCCACATGGTGAAACTGTGCACCCTGGTCTCAAATATCTCTGTCTAAACAGTGGGGAGTGAAACATTTATTACTCCTAGAAGGAATCATCATGGCCCCCGTCACCATAAAATTTTTGAGACTACTAACCTCTTGAATGGAATCACTTTTTTCTTCTAATTCCTTGTGGATGACCAAGTTCTTCCTGTTAATCTTCCAAAAGGGTTTTTTGCCTTTTATTTTGTTATCCTAATGGAGATTTGAAAGAACGCATGTTAAAAATTTTGATGGTTAGATACTAACACAGGCATGAAAGTGGCCTGTGACAGGAAGGAGAGCTCAAATTGTCCCCGAGAGAAAATCCAATCAGAACCACTGATTCCCAGAGGTGGTGGTTGTTTTGGTGTTTGGTTTCTGTTCTAAATTCATGGTTATTATATATGATTTGAGTGAGAACAAATTACTATGTATTGCATTACTTCAGTTTCTATACTTATATGGGGTTTTCAGAGTATAAAATGTACTGTTCATAATAAAAATGTTGTGAAAATAAGAGGATAGCTCTGAAATGTTTCGCTGCAACTGTTTATGGGTTCCTAATTCCTTTTCCCAAAAGACCCTCTGATCCAAACAATTAAAACTAAATACTGGTAAAGGATTTTGCCCTCTTAAAATTGATATATGTCAGACTCTTGCCACCCTTATTCTGGAAATTGATTTCAAAAGAGCGGGACATCGTTCCTGATGGCTGTTAGGAGTCCAGCCCCACATTATGAACTCTAATGAATGCAAAGAGTTAGACTGGCAAACAACCTTGACCTTACTGCTACATACGTGAACATATATTGTTAATGTGGCTAAAAACTACAATGGAACAACACAAATAACATTTCTGTGCACACAACAAATGTACAACATATAATAACTTAATTGTGCTTGTAAAATTTTAATTACTAGTATTATCCAAGATTAAACATTTTAGTTGTTTACATATAATACTCCACTATTACTTTGAAGTATATTACATTAAATTTAAGTCAGCCGACTCAGGGACCCCACAGGATGTTGGAGCCACAGGACTGAAGACATCTCCATCCCTGGATCAGCCCTTGGAAGAAGCTGCCCACTGATCAGGAACATACACACATGACACTCACATGAGCAAGAAACAAGTGTGGATTTCACTCAATCCCTGGAATTTCGGGGTTGATTTAATATACCAGATACAGGTAACCAAGACACAGGTCTATTCTTTTTTGTTAAGAAAGTAGTAGAAGACAGGTAGCTGTTTCAACCTGTGTTTCAATGAATATTTGTTTTCATGATTACTAGTCAATTCACACTCAAGATCCTTACCGAAAAAAGAAATATTCTCTGGTGCAAACTCACCATTCCCTAGGATCCTAGTACATACTTTGCATATGCCCAAGTGAAAATGCTAGCACTTCTGATTAAACCGTGATATTTGATAAAGGTTCTGCTTTCTTCCTACATTTTCTCATTTGAAACACATTTGCTAAGTAATTAAGTAGATTAAAAAGGCTAAAAGAGAGTGCTAGCACACACGATGATCCTTTCTTGCCTTTTTAATGAAGAATTTGAAATATAAATAGTATTTAAGAGGATATTTCAGTAATTTATTTCCTCATATTATGAGTTTGGAATACATGTAAAAAGATGTTACATGTAAATTTTAAGTAGTTATTCATAGAGGAGAGAAAATAAATTACCAATATGTATATCAAACATATATGAAGAATTTTTAAATTTTTTAAATAAGCAAATTTCATAGACTATGTTTTCTTTTAAATGCTATATTATTTCTCTAGTCTTTTTCCCCAATATAATATTTTTCAAAAGTACAACAGTTTTCTTAACAGTTCAGTGGTTAGATTTCCTAAAGGAACTGCTATAATTATGAACAAACATTAGTTTGGTAAAAGACCCCGAGAGTGAAGGTAACTTTTTAATTAACGTAGTCTGCATATCTCTGGTGTTTAGTAAGTGATAGCCCATAATCATTATTAATAACAAATGTTATTATTGTCCTTAGGATTAAAGCATGTTTCAAATATGCTATGTAAAGGATATGATTGCAATGTTTGAAAAATCTATAATCAAATTTATCTGTTGATCTAATTCATAACCTTGTTTAGGACATTTCTTCCTTTCTCCTCCAATTCATGAGAACCTTAAAAAAGAAAAAAATTACCCCTCTGTTACTATTTGAATAAATTGGAATCTTTAAATTCAAAGCATGATTAAGAAACTTGTAGTTTATGAGAAATAGTGTTCTAAATGGGGTGTAGCATTTAAGGGTAAGACATGCCAGTGTATTCTTGAAATGATACCTATCATTTCAGTGTCAAAAAGGCAAACCCAGATCACTTAGGCCTAGGTTGAAAGTTCCATAAGTACCTAAATATTTAGTAAGCTCATAGTAGAACCAGGAACATAGGTAGATTACAAAAAATATTTAAGTAACAGAAAAAAATCAACAAAAAACAAAAATAAGGTTGGCAGATTTTTTGGCTGATTCTGCTAGGCATGCTTCTGCTATTAGATTAAAGAAGTATGGTTTTACCTATAATTTGAGGAATGAAAGTGTTTGTGTGGCCCATTTTCTTTGTAATCTATGTTTACCTAAACACATGGTTTGAAAAATGACAAAACCTTGCTGACAAGGGCTAGTTCGGTGGATTTCAGAGAGTGTTCTCGAGAGGGCGGCCAACTTAGAGGGGGCAGCGGTGGCCGGGGGTCCTGGGCTTCGGACCACCTCCGATCACAGCCTCTCTGCTGTTACCAGTATTCCATATTGGATTTTAATTGTTGTTTAAATGGCACAGCAAGGTCATGTTTTTAATATAGGAAGTTTAAAGGTAACGATCCCGTTCTTTTCCTTCCTTGTTGGGTGAAGAAACAAATGCACACAGAAAGGTTTAGTAATTATCCCCAGGCCCCAGGGCTCTGTATGCAGCAGGACCAGACCTAGAGCTGGGTTCTTGCATGGCTTTCCTCATCTTAGAAAATTATCTATAAACGTATAGATTTTATTCCATGGAAAATGATAGATGGAAAATATCACCTTAAACGATGCTTATATGGAATATATTACAATGATAAACAAATGGTGTCAGGAAGCTACATGAGTATTCAAGGTCAAAAAAGCAGATAAATTAAATCCCATACATTGCTACTTTTATATTAATTTGGTTTCAATTTTTGCAGATGATGTTGATAATAAGAATAAATGAGGTATTCCTTATAATATGGTTATTTAAAGAAGTATATAATATTAGCATAGTCAATTGCTCTAGAACTTCTGTTTTAACTGTTGAATACAAAATAGTGTCTACAGTGTATTTACTTAAAAAAATTGTCAGTTTCTCCAATAGAGCAAACTTTCACCTTCACAACATCACCTATTTACCCCAAACTTATATTAGTCAATCATGAATACATTTTAAGGCAATTCCTATTTGAATGGAATGGTTTTAAATCCAATTTATGTTTAGCTTGGAAATTGTCCTTGACAGTTACTATTTCTCAATGGATTCATTAAATTACTGTTATTTGGTGTCTGTCAGCCTGGTTTAGCCTTCTGTGCTGGTTTAGATGTATTTTGTCCCCCATAACACCATGTTCTCTGATGCAATCTTTTGGGGGCAGATTTATTATAGTGTTGATTAGGTTGGAACCCATTGATTGTTTCCATGGAGATGTGACTCAATCAACTGTGGGGAAGACCTTTGATTGGATAATTTCCATGGAGGTGTTACCCCACCCATTCAGGGTGGGTTGTAATTAAATCACTGGAGTCATATAAAAGAACTGACAAACAGAAGGACCTCAGAACAGCTGTGAATGACATTTTGGAGAGCAGGTTAGAGAGACATTTTGAAGATGGCCGTTGAAAGCTAGAGCTGACATTTTGGAGAATGCTGTTTTCAACATGTGAGCAAGCAGACACCAGCCACGTGCCTTCCCAGCTAACAGAGGTTTTCTGGATGCCAATGGCCTTTCTCCCAGGAAGGTACCATGTTGTTGATCCCTTACCTTGGACAGTTTATGGCCTTAAGACTAACTTGTAAGAAAATCTACCCCCTTTATAAAAGCCAATCTGTTTCTGGTGTCTTGCATTCCCGTAGCATTAGCAAACCAGAACACCTTCTAATTAATTTTCATTGGCTGTGGTTCTTTGCCTGGTGGGGTGACCCAAACCTTCATTCCTGAAGTTTCTTGGCCATTGGTAGTCCTGCCTGGATTAGGTTGTTGCAGTTTTCCATTGACTTTAATCACAGGGCATGGTAATACTAAGAGATGCTTAGGAGATCTCCTCTATTCCAGGAAAACTCTTCTTTACCTCCATTGTGTAGTTGTAGTGCTATTTCCCCTTGATAGTCAGGATTGATCACCCCAGCCAGTACAGTAATTCCCTTCTTTGCCTGTTGATTCAGAGGCATAAGAATCCCAAGTTGCAAGGTATTGCCACCTAGTTGGCACTGTAATTGAGTCTTCAACAGGCCATTCCACTATTCTATCAACCCAGTTGCCTCTGGATGATGGGGAACATGGTAAGACCAGAGAATTCCATGAGCATGTGCCCATTCTTTCACTTCATTTCAAGTGGGTTCCTTGGTCAGAAGCAATGGTGTGTAGAATACTATGATGGTAGATAAGGCATTCTGTAAGTCCACAGATGATAGTTCATGCAGGGAAGGCAAAGCTATATCTGGAGTATGTGTCTATTTCAGTAAGAACAAATCGCTGCCCCTTCCGTGATGGAAGTGGTCCAATGTAATTAACCTGCCACCAGGTAGCAGGTTGATCACTTCGGGGAATGGTGCCATATTGGGGACTGAGTGTGGGTCTCTGCTGCTGGCAGATTGAGCCATCAGCAGTGGCTGTGGCCAGGTTGGCCTTGGTGAGTGGAAGTCCATGTTGCTGAGCCCATGCATAATCTCCATCCCTACCACCATGACCACTTTGTTCATGAGCCCATTGGGCAATGACAGGAGTGGTTGGGGAAACAGGCTGATTGGTATCCACCAAAGCATCATCTTATCCACTTGATTATTAAAATCTTCTTCTGCTGAAGTCACCCTCTGGTGAGCATTCACATGGGACACAAATATCTTTGTGTTTTTTGCCACTCAGAAAGGTCTATCCACTTCCCTCTTCCCCACACTTCTTTGTCACCAGTTTTCCAATCATGTTTCTTCCAAGTCTCTGTCCATCCAGCTAAACCAATAGCAACAGAATCAGTATACAAATGCACCTCTGGCCAGTTCTCCTTCCAAGCAAAGTGAACAATCAGGTGCACTGCTCAAAGTTCTACCCACTGGGAGGATTTCCCCTCACCAGTTTCCTTCAGGGACATCCCAGAAAGGGGCTGCAGTGCTGCAGCTGTCCACTTTTGGGTGGCACCTGCATATCGTGAAGAAACATCTGTAAACCAGGCCTGAGTTTCCTCTTCCTCAGTCAACTGATTGTAAGGAACTCCCCAAGATGCCATAGCTGTGGGCTTGGAAAGAGAAGGTAATGTGTCAGGAGTAGGGGCCATGGGCATTTGGGCCACTTCCTCATGTAACTTACTTGTGCCTTCAGGGCCCACTCGAGCTCTATCTTGTATGTACCATTTCCATTTTATGATGGATTGTTTCTGTGCATGCCCAACTTTATGGCTTGGTGGGTTGGACAACACTCAGCTCATGATACGTAACTCAGGTCTCATGGTAACTTGGTAGCCCATGGTTAAGCATTCTGTCTCTGCTAAGGCTCAATAGCAGGCCAAAAGCTGTTTCTCAAATGGAGAGTAGTTATCTGCAGAGCATGGTAAGTCTTTACTCCAAAATCCTAAGGGCCTGCTTTGTGATTCTTCTGTAGGAGCCTGCCAAAGGCTCCAAACAGCATCTCTATTTGCCACTGACACTTCCAGCACCATTGGATCAGCTGGATCAGATGGTCCAAGCAGCAGAGCAGCTTGCACAGCAGTCTGGACCTATGGCAGAGCCTCATCTTGTTCCAGGCCCCACTCAAAACTGAAAGATTTTCTGGTCGCTCGGTAAGTGGGCCAGAGTAGCACACCCAAATGAGGAATATGTTGTCTCCAAAATCCAAAGAGGCCAACTAAGTGTTGTGCCTCACTTTTGTTCATAGGAGGGGCCAGATGCAACAACTTATCCTTCACCTTAGGAGGGATATCTTGACATGCCCCACACCACTGAACACCTAGAAATTTTACTGAGGTAGAAGGCCCCTGTATTTTTGTTGGATTTATCTCCCATCCTCTGCCATGCAAATACCTTACCAACAAATCTGGAGTAGTTGCTACTTCTTGCTCACTAGATCCAATCAACATGATATCGTCAATATAATGGACCAGTGTGATGTCTTGTGGGAGGGAGAAATGATCAACAAGTGGGCAATGTTATGACATGGAGCTGGAGAGTTGATGGTAGCACAGTGAATGTATACTGCTGGCCTTGCCAGCTGAATGCAAACTGTTTATGGTGGTCCTTACTAACAGCAATTGAGAAAAAAGCATTTGCCAGATCAAGAGCTGCATACCAGGTACCAGGGGATGTGTTGATTTGCTCAAGCAATGATACCACATCTGGAACAGCAGCTGCAATGGAAGGCACCACCTGGTTAAGTTTATGATAATCCACTGTCATCCTCCAAGACCCATCTGTTTTCTGCACAGGCCAAATAGGAGAGCTGAATGGGGATGTGGTGGGAATCATCACCCCAGCATCCTTCAAGTCCTTAAGGGTGGCATTAATCTCTGCAATCCCTCCAGGAATCCAGTATTGTTTCTGGTTTACTATTTTGCTAGGAAGGGGCAGTTCCAGTGACTTCCACTTGGCCTTTCTCACCATAATAGCCCTTTCTCCAAGAGTCAGGGAACCAATGTGAAGATTCTGCCAGTTGCTGAGTATGTGTATTCCAATTATGCATTCTGGAACATGGGAAATAACCATAGAATGGATCTGGGAACCCACTAGACCCACTGTGAGATGGACCTGAGCCTAAACTCCATCGATCACCTGACCTCCATAAGCCCCAATTCTGACTGGTGGACCAGAGTGATGTTTTGGGTCTCTTGGAATTAATGTCAATTCTGAACCAATGTCTAATAATCCCTGAAATTTTGTTTTCCCCAGTGCACAGTTACCCTGGTAAAAGGCCATAGGTCCCCCTGGGGAAGGCTGGGAGGAAGATTAACAGTATAAATTTTTGGCAATGTAACAGGGTCCTTCCCCAAGGATACCTGACCTTCCCCTCATTCAAGGGGCTCTGGATCTGTAAACTTTCTCAAGTCTGGGAATTGATTAAGGAGCCGTGACTTTTGTAATTCAAGGTTGACTTTTGTTCACTTGACCTAGAATTCTTCTGCTTATACAGCTCAAACAGGAATTTAGTAGACTGCCCATCTATTTTACTGCTAGGTACTCCATGATCTATTAGCCAATGCCATAACTCTCTGTGAGTCAGATTATTTTGACTGCTGCCTGAGCCTGTTTTCCATTACGGTAGCCATCCCACCTTTGACAATTAACTGCTGCCACATGGCTTCTGCTGACTCAGGATCTGATTATCCCCATCCCAAGTTTCAGGATCTCATTCTTTACCAATCAATGCCTTTAACAGCAGACACCTCATGAGGCTGAGATTTTAGTTTACTTATAAATCTGCTACTCGCACAATGAGACTCAGTCTGGGTTTTCAGAAATCTCAAGTCTTTGGCCACAGGAAATAAGATTTTCTTTCAGGGCGCACATAGAAACCTTTACATCTGTCATACAGTGCTTAAGTTTTAAATTTGAATCCTTTAGCTTGTTCCTTTTTCTTATACCTTTATCCAGCATGTCTAAGAACATCCAGTCAACATCATTATACCTCTGAATTCTGCAAAACTCTGTTAGGGTGTCAAAAACACTGTCACCCAGAGCCTTGCTTCATACAAGAGTATGATTAGGAGAATCAAACGGTGACATTTTGCATATCTCCATTGCCAACTCACACCATGGACTGTCAGTGCCATCGTGATTATTGGAAATGGAGTCATTAGTGCCTTTGAATCTAATCAGAGTAGAAAACCTATTGTAAAAGCCCATTTTAAGATTCTGTTTCTCAAGAACCACTCCTGGTACCAAGTTGTATTAGTTAGGGTTCTCTGGGGAAACAGAATCAACAAGAGATACAAGATTTTATAAAAGTGTCTCTTGCAACTGTGGGTAAGCACAAGTCCAAATTCTGTAGGGCAGGCAGCAAACTGGCAACTCCAATGAAGATGTTCGATGAACTCCTCAGGAATGAACTGGCAACTTTGATGAACTCAGGAAATGCTTCACTGGCTAGCCGAAGAAGTGAAGGTCCTCTGTCTGTCTCACTTAAAAGTCTTCAGCTGATTGGATTAAAGCCAGCTGATTGCATTCTCTCATTGTGGAAGACATGCTCTTCATTGATGTAATCAGTCACAGCTGCAGCCAATTGACTGATGATTTAATAAACCAGCCTTCTGGTTTATTAACCAGACATAAATGTCCTTTTAATAACAGTTAGGCCAGTGTTTGCTTGACCAGACAGCTGGGTACCATAACCTGGCCAAGTTGACATCTAACCATCACAGATGTCCATCAACTGAAGAACGGACATCTGGATGGTTGACATCTAACCATCACAGATGTCCTTCAACTGAAGAATGGATAAACACTACACTATTTTAAAGGAGCCAAATGAAAAAAGCCAGATATTATATGATGCCATGTATATGAAATGTCCAGAACAGGCACATTTATAGAGACAGAAAGTTGATTCAGGTCTGACAGTCTGGGGATTTATTGTTAACGAATATGAGGTTTTCTTTTGAGCATGACGCAAATAATTCTAAAACTATATAGTTGTTATGGTTGTGTTACCATTAGAATACATGGTCCTAAATAGTCAGGCCTGCCTGATCCTGCTTCAAACAGAGAAACAAGTCTCTTTGTTTTGGTGAGAAGGTGAGTTTATTGAAGATGCATCAACAAGAAACTGGAGGAAAAAAAACTTTCCAAGACCAGTTCAGAGTGAGAAGAGTTGTTTGGACTTTTATAACCTCAAAGAGACAGAGAAATGGCCAGAATCCAGAAGAAAGCAGAAGGGGGGCAAAATAGAAGAGAGAAAGCTGTTTGGTCAGAATCTCCTGCTGTAACATCGTCCAGATCTTCCATGATCTTTTTGGTGGCTTTTCTATCCAATTCCAGGCATGAGAGAATAATCTACATATAAGTTTATCCTGCTCTTCTAACATCTGAGACCTCCGTCTGGCTGGACACTGCAGGAAGAAATGTTTTAATCTCAATCATGTTTTATTTCTAATATTGATATTAGGAAGTTGAGAGTAAAATGTGAAAAGACCCAACAATATTCACTGTAATTAATACAATGGAATAGGTAATAAAAAATATATTTCTTCCTCATGATAATAAAAATTGATTCAATCTTCAAAAGCAGTTGCTTAACTTTTATGTTATTATCCTGAGAATTGACAGAAAAATTCAGTTTAAAATGTTGATAGAGACTAGTATAGCCACAAAAATGGCCCGTGAATCAAAAAAAGCCCTAAGTTTTTTGCAATGAGAAAATCCAATGAGAATGGCTGATTTCAAGAGGTGGCCAAGTCTCTTCTGTTCTAAATTCTCCATACTTCTCTGCAATTTGAGTGTCAGACAATTGTTTATATATATTTCTGCTTTTGTGAATATAAAATATAATGATCAAAATTAAAAGTGTGAAAGACAGTGGATATCCATGAAATGTTTAATGCACTGAAATATGAACATAACAACTGTCTGGGGATTGTTAAAATATGCCATGTTAATTCCTCTTCCTAGAAGACACTTGATTAAAACAGTTACCAAAAACTGCTGAACGATTTTATTCTCTGGGAATATATACATACCAGACTCTTTCTATTCTCATTCTGGGACCTGATTTCTAAGGAGCCCTAATAATATCTTATCGATACATTTTAGCAGTCTGGTTCCAAATTAGGAAACTATCTAATTTCAAAACAAGTTTGAAGGTTCCTAATATATAAGGGAAATATAACTCATGTGACTGTCAACTACAATAGACAGCAAAAATAGATAATAAATACACAACAACCTAATTGTGCCAGTACAATTTCAATGAGTAGAATTACTTAGGAGGAAATATTTTTCACAGAATGCTCCATGATTATTTTTTATTCTGGTACACATATATACACTGTTCTGGTTTGCTAATGCTGCCAGACTGCAAAACACCAGAAATGGACTGGATTTTATAAAGGGGATTTATTTGGTTACACAGTTACAATCTTAAGGCCATAAAGTGTCCAAGGTAAGGCATCTACAATAGGGTACATTCACTGAAGAATGGCCAATGGTGTCTGAGAAACCTCTGTTAGCTTGGAAGGCACATGGATGGTGTCCACTTGCTCCCAGGTTGTGTTTCAAAATGGTGTTCTCCAAAATGTTGCTCTTGGGGCGTTGTGTCCTCTCTTAGCTGCAGCTCCTCTTCAAAATGTCACTCTCAGTTGCTCTGAGATCCTTTTGTCTGTGAACTCTTTATATGGCTCCAGTGATTTAATTCAGACCGACCCTGAATGGGTGGGGTAACACCTCCGTGGAAATTATCCAATCAAATGTTTTGCTCACAGTTGATTGAGTCACATCTCAATTGAAACAAAAGATTCCAATCTAATCAACACTAATACATCTACCTCCACAAGATCACATCAAAGGTAGTGGCATTTTGTGGGCCATAATACATTCAAACTGGCACACAAACACACACATTTAGGTGGATGAAAAACAAATGAAAATATGAAACAGAAGAACATCCCTACAAAAACAGAATCAAACCTAAAGTAATTATTTACATTTTAGATTAGCATTTGTATCAAAGAGTGTGGGGTTTGTTTTTATTATTTTTCATTAAGCTTATTTTTTCTCAGGTGCGCAGTTCATAAACCTCCCTGAAGGATGACCACGGGCCCTGGCCCTGACCATGCACACTCACTCTGGGATGTAGGGTTGTCCAGCAGATTTGCCTTGTTTAGGGTTTCCAGCCGGCCAGGCTAGGTGGAGGCAGAGAAGGCTGATGTCCTCAGGGTTCCAGGCCCTGTGTGTGAGCCCGGGGGCTGCTCTGGGCTTGCCCGTGGTACCATCTGTGCCTTCCTTCAGCCGATCCAGACGATGTTTGAACCACAAGAGTTGAGGAGCCTCCATCCCTGATCTCTATTTATTATCCAATATTAATATTATCCTTTGATTTAGGGCCTATAGTATATTTTACATATGTTATGGGAATAAAATAATTGAAAATTTCAAAAATATACAAAATATGAATTTATTGATCTAATTTTTTTCATCGTTCAAGCATTTTAAATTTTAAGAAATTAGGCAACTTTTCTTATGAAGGTATTCTTTTTAAGCTCTTTCCTAACCTCATAAGTCTAACCTTGAATATAGGGAAAACAAAACAAAACAAGGTATGGCCAGTTCACTAGCATTTGACTCTGGGTGCCAGGAAAGTAAATAATTTTTTGTTTTTATTTGTAAGCAGTTTTACTGAGGTATATTCATATCACACAGTCTGTCCAAAGTGTACAATCAGTGGTTCACATTATCATCACACAGATGTACATTCATCACCACAATTTTAGAACATTTTCAATACTCCAAAAAATAAAACCCCCAAGCATCCTTTACTCCTTATCCCCCACTATTATTGACCCTTAACATTGTTGTAGTACATTTATTACTGTTGATGAAAGAATATTAACATATTAGTAGCTGTAGTCCATACTTATAATAAGTGCACTTTTCCCCATATATACCATTGTATTATTAAATGCTTGTAGTAGTGACATACTTGAAAGTTCTTGAAAGTTCATTTGTATATTTGTACTATTAATCACCATCATCCATGACAAGGTTCGCTGTGTTATACTGTCAAATGTGTTATCCTCTAGCTTTCCTTCTAGTTACATGCTTGACTCTAAACCTCCCCTTTGAAGCACAGTTACACAAATAATTCAGTACTGTTAATTACACTTACCTTCTTTAGGTCATTTCTTCCTTATCCTCCAATCACGAGAACCTAAAAAGAAAAAAAAGAAAAATCATTTCTGTTACTTTTTGCATAACAAGGAATCTTTAAAATAAAATCACATTTAGAAATGCATTTCTTTATGAGTGATAATATTCTAAATGGGCTGTAACCTGAGGGACAACACATGCCAATTATTTCTTGATAATGATATCATTTCACTGTCAAAAAGGCAAGTGCAGACCATGTAGGCCTAAATGGAGGGGCCTCAGTTAGGTGAATCTTTACTGGGTGTAAACTGGAACCCAGAACAGCAGGTAAAACATATAAATAAATAAAGAACAGGGGAAAAGGCCAAGGGAGTTTTGCCAACTTTCCTTAGCATGGTTCTACTAATATGAGGTTACAGTTGGAGGTTTTTAATCTAAAATATGAGCTATGAAAGTCTTTCGATGGCCTGTATTAAATTGTAATCACTGTGCTTACATGAGTGCTGTGTTTGACAAATGACACAGCATCACGCTGGTGAGCCAGTCCTTGGGGTCTAGAGAACATTCAGCAGAGGGCAGACAGAAGGGTGGTGGCTGAGGAGGCCCGGGGTCCAAAGCTTCAGCCCCTCTTTATGGCCTCACTGCTTTTATCACTTTTACATGTGGGATTTCTGTTGCTTAAAGAGCCCTGTGTCTCTCTTATAATAGGAACAATCAGCCAGTGATCTCTTTCTTTTCTCTCCTTGTCAAATAGGGAATAAATGTGCATAGAAGTTCAGCAACTATCCCCAGGACCCTGTGCTCAGTGTGCAGCAGAACCAGAGCTAGAGTACAGTCTCCTTGAGGGCATCTACTTGTCTTAGAAAAACATATCATATATGTATTGTTATTATCATTTGTGTGGGTGCCAGTTGACAGGGGAAAAGTGACCCATGGAACAATATCACTTTCAACTCTGCTGAAGTGGAATTCATTACAGCAATGGAGAGGATTCCTTAGATTCAGGGGTGTTCAGAAGCTCTATGAGAACTTGAGGTCAGTGACAATAGACAAATAAAATTGTATATTCCTAGCCTTATATTAATTTTGTTCCTATTTTTGCAGATGGTGTTTTTGATAAGGTCCTTATGATGCTTGCTTATATAGAGAAGTGAACTGTATCAGCATCATTGCTTGCTCTTGACTGCAACTTCAAACATAACTTCTGAACACAATATATTGTATAAAATATACCTTTTGAAAATAAATTTGCCAAAAGTCAAAATCCACATTCACCAACATCACTGAATTACCCAAAATTTGTTTTTGTCAATGTTCTGGTTTGCTAATGCTGCCATTAAGCAAAATACCAGAAATGGATTGGCTCTTATAAAGTGGGTTTATTTGGTTACAAAATTACAGTCTTAAGGCCATAAGGTGTCCAAGGTAATTCATCAACAATCGGGTACCTTCACTGGAGGATGGCCAATGGCATCCGGAAAACCTCTGTTAGCTGGGAAGGCACATGGCTGGCATCTGCTCCAGAGTTCTGTTTTCAAAATGGCTTTCTCCCAGGACGTTCTTCTCTAGGCTGCAGCTCCTCAAAAATGTCACTCTTAGTTGCTGTTGGGGCATTTGTCCTCTCTTAGCTTCTCTGGAGCAAAAGTCTGCTTTCAAAGGCTGTCTCCAAAATGTCTCTGTAAACTGCAGCTCCTCTCTCAGCTCCTGTGCATTCTTCAAAGTGTCCCTCTTGGCTGTAGCAAGCTTGCTCCTCTGTCTGAGCTTATATAGTGCTCTAGTAAACTAATCAAGGCCCATGCTGAATGGGTGGGGCCACACCTCCATGGAAATTATCTAATCAGAGTTATCACCCGCAGTTGGGTGGGTCACATCTCCATGGAAACGCTCAACCAAAGAATTACAATGTAATCAACACTAATATGTCGGCCCACACAAGATTGCACCAAAGATAATGGCGTTTTGGGGGACATAATATGTTCAAACTGGCACAGTCAATCATCAGAAAATTTAAGGCAGTTCATGTTTGGATAGGATGTGATTTTTTTAAACACAATTAATAATAACTAGGAAGGTTTAATGGACCTGTGTCCATATTGTTTTTTCCATATTGTTTTAATGGAACCATTAAAATAATTGTTATTTGTTGGTGTCAGGGAAGTTTAATCTTCTAACGAATATAATATTTATGTGGACTTACATACTTTTTTTGCCAGTAATCCACATTTAAATGCAAGGTGACAATTACAAAAAACCAGATAAACAAAATCAGGATTAGAATACCCTGCAAATTAAACCAAGAGGATCAGGAAAACTTCTGAGAAAATAACCTTCCATCACCAAGAGTAAAGAGTCTCCATTCAAGAGAAATTTCTATGAATATTTCCAGTAGTTAAAGAAACCCAGAAACTCTGCATAGCTAGTGGCACTGAGGGAGAATTCAAGGAAAACAAGACCAAAACCATACAGGATTCCAATAAATACAAGATACTATGTGTGCTGGTTTTAAGCTGTTATGTACCCCAGAAAAGGCCATGTACTTTTTTTTTAATTGTGGAATATAACATTTTTAAAATTCATATTTATTGAGATATATTCCATACAATGCAGTCATACAAAACAAAGCATACATTCAGTTGTTTACTGTACCATTATATAGTTGTGCATTCATCACCAAAATTAATTTTTGACATTTTCATTACCACACACACAAAATAATAAGAATAAAAATTAAAGTGAAAAAGAACAATTAAAGTAAAAAAGAACACTGAGTACCTATTTTTTTCTTCCCCCATTTTTATATTCATCCATCCATAAATGAGAAAAAGGGGAGTATGGTCCATATGGCTTTCCCAATCACATTGTCACCCCTCATAAGCTACATTTTTATACAATCGTCTTCAAGATTCATGGGTTCTGGGTTGTAGTTTGATAGTTTCAGGTATTCACTGCTAGCTATTCCAATTCATTAGAACCTAAAAAGATTGTCTATGTTGTGCGTAAGAGTGCCCACCAGAGTGACCTCTTGGCTCCTTTTGGAATCTCTCTGCCACTGAAGCTTATTTCATTTCCTTTCACATCCCCCTTTTGGTCAAGAAGATGTTCTCTATCCCATGATGCCAGGTCTAGATTCCTCCCCAGGAGTCATATTCCACGTTTCCAGGGGGATTCACTCACCTGGGTGTCAGATCCCACGTAGCGGAGAGGGCAGTGATTTCACCTGCCAAGTTGGCTTAGCTAGAGAGAGAGGGCCACATCTGAGCAACAAAGAGGCATTCGGGAGGAGGCTCTTAGGCACAATTATAGGGAGGCATAGTCTCTCCTTTGCAGCAACAGTCTTCCCAAGGGCAAGTCCTGTGGTAGAGGGCTCAGCTCATCAAACCACCAGTCCCCTACATCTGTGAGCACATTAGCAACCATTGAGGTGGGGGAGACCACCACCCCTGCATTCTCCACCAGCTCCTCAAGGGGGCTCTGCATATTTTTTCTTTTTTTTTAATTAGCTCTTTTTTTTAATCAATTATATTAAAAAAAATAAAATAAAAAAACATACAATAAAAAAGAAACATTTCAAACAAACCATAACAAGGGAGTCCAACATGTTCCTACTCTACCCCAAGAAAATAACCTAATATAGCAACATTTCTGTGAACTTGTTCCTACCATACCCATCAGAAATTAACAAACCATAGTCATTCCTGGGCATTCCCAGAATGTTAAATTTACCCACGATAGTTTATCTGTTCTTATTGGGTTATCGTTCCCCCTTCATTAATTGCTCTCTTTTGCTAGTTCCCCTACATTCTACATTATAAACCATTTATTTTAGGAGTGTGTTGTTTAACCTCCAGGTGTTTGTGCATTTTCTAAGTCTCTGATGGTTATTGACTTCTAATTGTATTCCATTGTGGTCAGAGAATGTGCTTTCAATAATTTCAATTTTCTTAAATTTATTGAGGCTTGTTTTATGTCCCAGCATATGGTCTATTCTGGAGAAAGTTCCGTGATCACTAGAAAAGAATGTGTATCCTGGTAATTTGGGATGTAATGTTCTATATATGTCTGTTAAATCAAATTCATTTATCTAATTGTTTAGGTTTTCATTTTCCTTATTGGTCTTCTGTCTGGTTGATCTATCTATAGGAGAGAGTGATGTGTTGGAGTCTCCCACAATTATTGTGGAAACATCAATTGCTTCCTTTAGTTTTGCCAGTGTTTGTCTCATGTATTTTGTGGCACCATGATTGGGTGCATAAACATTTATGATTGTTATTTCTTCTTGTTGAATTGCCCCTTTTATTAGAATGTAGTGGCCTTCTTTGTCTCTGGTGGCATCCTTGCATTTAAAGTCTATTTTATCTGAGATTAATACTGCTACTCCTGCTTTCTTTTGGCTGTAGCTTGCATGAAATATTTTTTCTATCCTTTCACTTTCGATTTCTTTGTGTCCCTGTGTCCATGATGAGTCTCTTGCATGCAACATATTGATGGTTCATATTTTTTAATCCATTCTGCCAATCTATATCTTTTAATTGGGGAGTTTAATCCATTTACATTCAATGTTATTACTGTAAGGCATTACTTGGATCGGCCATCCTATCCTTTGGTTTATGTTTGTCAGATATATTTTTTCCCTCCCTCTCTTATTGTCCTTTAATGAACCAATATTGAATCTCTTTAGTACTGAACCTTTCTCCATATCTCTCTCTCCTTTCTTTGTTTCTCTGTTGGTAGGGCTCCCTTTAGTATCTGAAGTAAGGCAGGTATTTTATTAACAAAACCTCTCAGCATTTGTTTGTCTGTGAAAAATTTAAGCTCTCCCTCAAATTTGAAGGAGAGCTTTGCTGGATAAAGTATTCTTGGTTGGAAATTTTTCTCTCTCAGAATTTTAAATATGTCATGCCACTGTCTTCTCGCCTCCATGGTGGCCACTGAGTAGTCACTACTTAGTCTTACGTTGTTTCCTTTGTATGTGGTGACTTGCTTTTCTCTTGCTGCTTTCAGAACTTGCTCCTTCTCTTCAGTATTTGACAGTCTGATCAGAATATGTCTTGGAGTGGGTTTATTTGGATTCATTCTATTTGGAGTTTGCTGGGCATTTATGCTTTATGTATTTATATTGTGTAGAAGGTTTGGGAAGTTTTCCCCAACAATTTCTTTGAATACTCTTACTAGACCTTTACCCTTCTCTTCCCCTTCTAGGACACCAATGTATCTTATATTTGGATGTTTTATTTTATCTATCATATCCCTGAGGTCCATTTCGATTTTTTTGAATTTTTCCCCATTCTTTCTTTTATTCTTTCATTTTCCATTCTGTGGCCCTCGAGGTCACTGATTCGTTATTCAGCTTCCTCTAGTCTTGTACTATAAGTATCCAGAATCTTTTTAATTTGGTCAACAGTTTCTTTTATTTCCATAAGATACCTATTTTTTTATTTACTCTTGCAATTTCTTCTTTATGCTCTTCTAGGGTCTTCTTCATGACCTTTATATCCTGTGCCATGCTCTTCTTCATGTCCTTTATATCCTGTGCCATGGTCTCATTGTTTGTCTTTAGTTCTTTGATTAATTGCTCCAAGTCCTGTGTCTCCTCTGATCTTTTGATTTGGGTGTTTGGCTTTGGGTTATCCATATCTTCTGTTTTTTTCATATGCTTTTAAATTTTCTGTTCTTTTTGGCCCCTTGGCATTTGTTTGATAGGGTTCTTTTAGGATATGTAGGATTATTTAAAGTCTAATCTCTAATTTGTCAGATCTACAGCTTGGTGGCATACACTTTCTCTAACCTGCAGATGGCATCTGCAAGTCACCTATTCCCCTCAAGTCAGTTCTGCCCAACTTTGTCTTTGTGGTGTGTGGGGGTCTGATTCTTGTGGGGTCCAATTGGTACACCAAGTTTGGTTGTGTTGTTGGTGCTGTCTGCCCTGAATGTGGGGTGTGTATCTGAGCAGTTAGGGAGGGAGGGCAGCTTTAATAATCAAACCTCCCAGGTGTTCTTGGAGATTTAAGGGTGTTTCAAGAGTCTAAACCTTCATTTCAGTCTCACCACAGGTTGTCTCTGCTGCTGACCCATAAGTCCTTGGTATTGGCCTATGGTCCCTGGGATTTCCAAGTGGGTCCCTCTTTCAAGCTGTGCCCTTCTAGGGCCTCTGCTGAGGGAAGGGTGTGCTATATCACAAGTGCATGCCATCCCTCAAGGGAGATTCTGGGCCGCCGGGCCATGTAGGTGTATTCCCAGCCTGCTGTAAAGATGGCTGTATGGGGCGTGTTAATTTCCCCCTTTTCACACAGCTCTTTCTTCCCAGCTCTGGGACAATTAGCTGTGGGTGTGCAAAAGGCTACTGTCCACGCCCGATATTGTGGCGTGTGCGTGTGATGCTGGAAACACTTCCTGTCACACTGGGTGTTTTGGTGTGGCTCTGGGCTGTGGTGCCAGCATCAGGCAGGTGCGTTCCCAGCCTGTGGGGAAGATGGCTGCAAGGGGTGTGGTTATTTCCCCCTTTGGGCCTACCTCTGCCTTCCTCGCTCCAAGACAATTAGCAGTGGGTGCGCAAAAGGCTATCTTCCACGCCAGATATTGAGGCGTACCCACAGCCTCTTTGCTGCACTTCACTGTGCAGTTCTCGCTGCCCTATCTGTAGCCACTTTTGGGTTTTTTAAAAAAGAACTAGTCTGCCTCCAAATGCCAACCCACGGTTTCCCCACACTGCAGCATGGCTGCTGGATATTCAGCAGGTTTACTCACTCTTTTCAGAATGCAGACTCCTGGTTTCACCAAGTGCATGCTCCCTGTGGATTTACCAGACCTTGTCGAGCTGGTGCATCACTGGAACTGCTGTTCTTGGGTCACTTTCTGGCTTTTATCTATAATTCTTCAAGGAGGTGTTTTTTTGCCCTGTCTCTCCTAGCCGCCATCTTAGGTTCTCCCTGGAATATAACATATTTACATAGAAGTGATAACTTCCTAAGTGCAATTTAACAAGTATTTAGAGAGCAAATTTCAAAGAATGTTATGAGTTACAGTTCCACATTTTCAGTTATTTCCTTATTGTGAAAAATAGCATATGTGCAAAAAGCGATAACTTTCAAAGTACGATTTAACAAGTAGTTATGTAGGAAATTTTCAAGAATGTTATGGGTCACAGTGCCATAGCTGGCCATGTTCTTTTAATTCATCCCTGTGGGTGTAGACCTACTGTGGGTGGGACCTTTTGATTAGGTTCTTTCAACTGAGGTGTGACTCACCCAATTCAAGGTGGGTGTGGTCTTATTCCTTTACTGGAGTCCTTTATGGGAGGATAAAAGGCAGAAAACCCAAGAGAGCTGAGAGAGACACCCACAGAAACTCATAGGATAAAAAAGTAAGCCCCCAGAGGAGCTGAGAGAGCCACTGAAGCCAGGAGCTGAAAGCAACAAAACCCAGGAGAGAATGATCAGCAGATTCTGGCCGTCTACCTTCACATGTGACAGAGGTGTTCCACATGCTGGCAGCTTTTCTTCAGAGTCCTGGTATTATCCTGTTGATGCCTTAATTTGGACATTTTCATGGCCTTAGAACTGTAAATTTGTAAACTAATAAATTCCCATTGTAAAGGCCAACTCATTTCTGGTAAATTGCATTCCAGCAGCTTTAGCAAACTGAAACAGCATGGCAATGTAGAATTTTGGGTCTTAAAGGGACTCTCTCCACTGGTCAAAAGTATTAGATGTAGGAACCTGTATTTTACTGAGTTCAAATATTCACTGGTGTGTATTTTACATTTGCTAGCAATTTAAAAATGTTCCTTTCTCTCTCATTTCATAAGGGCCAGTTTAGGAGATGTTTGTGGATGCGCTGCATCCACTCTGAATCCCCTCACTTCTAACTACCAGAGATCTCATCTGTCTCTCCCACCTGATTTCCCCGAGAAATTCCCTTTCATCCTTCAAGAATAAAAAGCCATCCTGTAAGTGAAGATAATTTGATGAAAGTAACCCAAAATGATTTTGCATTGAGTCAACATGCCCTTCAATTAAAAAGATTAAAGGGAAATTTATTTTTCACTTATAATTGAAATATAACAAGCATACAAAAAGTGTATATATACATATACCTTGACTTTTCATAAACTGAGCACTCCTCTATGATCATCCACTACATAAAGAACTTAGTCAGTACCTTCTTTACCTCTTCTTAGAGTGACCTCTGTCCTGACTTCACACAGTGTAGAAGTTTTCCTGTTTTTCACCTTTATATAAATGAACTTGTACAGGATGACTGCTTTTGCCACAGGCTTCTTAACATTAATTTGTGAAATTTATTCTTAATGTTGTCTTTGATTGTATATTGTATATTATTTATTTATATTGCTGAGTAGTATTTTTTTATGTGTACATATGCCTTACTTGATTTAGTCGTCTTATATTCTTAGGGATTCTTTCTGGCTATTACAAATAATGCATCTATATGAATAATCTGGTACATGCATAATATGCTTCCATTGGCCTAAGAAAGAAAAGGAAAGAAGAGGAAAACAGGTGTTTCTTTTTGTAAATAGAATCTCAGAAAGGATGACTGGAAACTAATAAAACTGATTACCTACAGGTTGTAGATGGAAATATAATGGAAGGCATATGAAGAATGATACTTCCAAGTATACATTTTTGTGCAGTTTTTATTTTGGAACTTTTGGTACACTCAAAAGTAAAATTAAGTAAGCCAGAATGGGGGAAATCCTTTAAAATCTATTAAACATAAAAAGAACATAAAAATATTTCAACCAAATTTCATAATTACAAAGGAGAAACAAATAAAAAATAACCAATTCAGGTAACTTCTGGACACAGATCCTTGACTATTTATGCTCAGGCAAAAGACAAATATCTTGGAATTGGCAAAGTTTCTTAGATATGACACCAAGAGCGCAAGACACAAAAGAAAATATGAGTTAGACTTCATCAAAATTGAAAACTTTTGTGCATTGAAGGACACTATCAAAAGATTAAAAAGACAATCCACAGAACAGGAAAAAATGTTTGCACATCATATATCTGATAAAAGTCTAAAATCCAGAATATGTAAAGACCTCTCACAACTCAAGAACAAAATAGCAAATAATGCAAATTAAAAATGGGCCAAGGTTTTGATTAGTTCTTCAGAGATCTTCATGTGGCCAACAAACACATGAAAAGGTATTCAACATCATTAGTCATTAGAGAAATGCTGATCAAAGCACAATAAAATACTTCACACCCACTGGGAGGGCTATAATCAAAGGACTGATGATTACGATTGTTGGTGAGGATGTAGAGAAATCAGAACACTCATGCACTGCTGGTGGAAATGTAAAGTTGTGCAGCTGATTTTTTTTTTTTTTTTGGCACAACAAACATTTATTTTTCTCTCATGTAAAAGGCCTTCTGCTTTTCATTCTGATACATGGACATAGGATAGTGAAGGCTCCTTCTCAACACTAGCTTCTGTGATCCCCTGGCAGGAGGTAGACAGCATGGAGCATCCTGTGTTGGCTTTTTATTAAAAAATCAATTTTATTGAGATATAGTCACATATCATACAATCATCCAAAGTGTACAATCAGTTATTCACAGTGCCATT
Organism: Choloepus didactylus; assembly: GCF_015220235.1. Lineage (NCBI taxonomy): Eukaryota > Metazoa > Chordata > Mammalia > Pilosa > Megalonychidae > Choloepus > Choloepus didactylus. The sequence continues at coordinate 31,164,770 of NC_051328.1, forward strand.
GTATAGTTGTGCATTCATCACCAGAATTTTTGAATTTTCATTACTCTAAAAAAATAAGAAGAATAAAAATTAACATAAAAAAAGAACACCCCAAAACATCCTTCCTCTCATCCCCCCTATTATTCATTTAATTTTTGTCCCCATTTTTCTACCCCTGTCCATACACTGGATAAAGGGAGTGTGAGCCCTAAGGTTTTCACAATCACATGGTAACACCGTGTAAGCTATATAGTTATACAATCACCTTCAAGAATCAAAGCTACGTGGCTGTGGTTCAACAGTTCCAGGTATTTCCTTCTAGCTATTCAATACACTAAAAACTACAAAGGATTATCTATATAATGCATAAGAATAACCTCTAGAATGACCTCTCAGCTCCATTTGAAAGCTCTCAGCCACTGAAACTTTATTTTGTTTCATTTCTCTTCCCCCTTTTGGTTCAAGGCCTTCTAAATCCCACGATGCTGGGACGAGGCTCATCCCTGGGAGTCATGTCCCACATTGCCAGGGAGATTTACACCCCTGGGAGTCATCATGTCCCACACAGGTGGGCGGGCAGTGGGTTTACCTACAGAGTTGGCTTAGAGAGAGAGGGCACATCTGAGCAACAAACAAGATTCTCTGGGGGTGACTCTTAGGCACAATTATAAATAGGCTTAGCCTCTCCTTTTGCATAGGTGATTTAGAAAAGTCTGGTAGTTCTTCAAAAGGATAAAAATAGAGTTATATTAGGACCTAACAATTCTACTCCTAGATACATATCCAAAATAATTGAAAACAGTTGTACAAAAATTTATATGCAAATGTTCATAGCAGCACTATTAACAATAGTCAAAAGGTAGAAACAACCAAACGTCCATCAGTGATGTAGGGAAAAACAAAAATTTGCCAACATATGGCTGAATAGTACTGAAAGAGGGACATAAACAGGCTGTGAAGCCACAAAACTAAGTCCCTTATCCCCAGCTTGGAGGCCAGAGGTGTTTAATGGCTTATCAGCTCTCTTATTTCACAGGAGTTGCAGCCCAGAGGCCTCTCAACACTGAGCTGGGGCCAAGCAGGGAGGGAGATCCCCAAACTACAAGCAGGAGTTGAAGCCCTCCTCAGACGCCAGTGTCCGCAGGTGCAACCAGGTAGGAAAGATGACACTGTGGCATGTGTTCATGGTGTGTGTGGGGGTCATGGGTGCCTAGAAAAATCTGTACGGGGCAGACATTTGCCTCAAGCTGCTGAAATACCACTGCTCTAATGATATCCACAAAAGCATAGTATGCATACATGCCACACTAGGGTAGCTGCAGATCAGCACCAATGTGCACAAGTTCAAGATGGAATCTCAGTAGCAGTTTCATAGGCTCAAGCTGGTTCCTGAGATATCAAGTGTGACTAACACTTTAGTTCCTGATGAACAAGCTCCTATTCTGAGCTCTAATCCTGCTGCAAATGGGATGCCAATGCCACCTCAAGCCAGTGATAAGTCACTGAGTGAACCGAGACAGACATGTGTGGGATGACGTTGAGGACATCTTCAATGGCAACAGATATGAATGGACTTGCTCACTTCCCCTCTCTCTATTCCCCAGTCCCATGCCCCAGCTCCTATTGTTGGAGGCTTGGTAGAGGAGGGCTCCTTCCCTGCATCCTCTGCTGATAGCCCCATTCAAGTCTGCAAGGAGGCCTCAGAAGCAGCAGTGCAAGTGGACAGAGACATTGGTGGCCCATCTGCATCCAGGACTTCGCCCCAGTCCATCATCCCACCACCCAACACCCCACCGGAGCCTGTGAAGATAATTCAGGGCCTCCGAGTCCACCTCATCCCCCACAGTGCAGATTGGGGCTGACGGCAGGCACCAGCATGGGCAACAATCTGGGGATTCCACTACGGGGAGGTGCTACCTATTCATAATCACTGCATCTCTCAGGTTTCCTAATTACCTTCAACCTCTGCCCTAGGAAGAATGACAGGACGCTGGAGGCAAGCCCAAGAGCAACCATGTCCTTGGGTGTGGCATGGTCTTAGGGCCCAGGATATTTCTTCTAAGGGGCCAAGGATGTCCCAGCAGGGGTGTCATGTTTTGGGACCTCGAGCAGCAGGGGAAGCCAAGGACACGTCCAGGTAGGTACTGCAACCACCAGCATCTTCACATTGCTCATGTTTTCATGGTGCCTTCCTTTGCCACGTACAGTCAGGCTAAGGTCCCAGGAACCAAGGCAAGGGCATCCCTGAGTCCCTGGATAGAGCTGAGTAGTTCAGGAAGGGATGCTGGGACACACTATCCTGTAGGTCACTGGGAATGACGGCATAGACTAGGTCCTGCAACTGGTTCCATGCTGAGTGCTCTGTCTGACTCCCACTACCTGTCTACTGCACCCTTGTGCCACCCTTTCCACGCACCATTCAGGACAGGGAAGCACCACCAACCTGAACTATGAGGTAGGGATGGTGGTACCAGTAACAAGTTCCAGGAGTAGCCAGGACTTTCTGTTAATGGCAACTCTATCTACTGCTCCACCTCATCCCTATAGAAAATGGTGCCTGGGGAGACTTAGGTGGACCAGGTATAGGTGGAGCCCAATGTCTGCTCTTCCTCTTGGAGTGACAACCTATTGTCTCTATTCCCCAGTCCCATGCCCCAGCTCCTATTGTTGGAGGCTTGGTAGAGGAGGGCCCCTTCTCTGCACCCTTTGCTGACAGCCCCACTCAAGTCTGCAATGGCTGAAAGGGGTGGCTCTGACATTTGGAAAGTCCTCCACCCAACCTACTCCATATCCTGGTGCTGTGTTCCTTGTAGTTCTGCCATTTTTCCCATAGTTTGGCAGCTGCTGCTCTGAAGAAAAGTCTTTTCATGGTATTTCCACCTGTCAGGTGATTTTATGGTAGATTCATGGAAGTGAAGGTCTGCTCTGGATTGTGGGCTATCATGAAGAGGGTTATTTTAATGAATCTTATCTCTAGGGAGGGACCTAGAGCAAAGCTAGAGCTCTAGTTGGTAAAGAAGCAGCAGTCACTCATTGGCTGGGATAGGGGGGTTGATGTATTTCTTGGATGATATTCTAATTTTGCCAGTGTTCAGACATGATTACAAAGTGGTCCTGTTTATGTCTTGATCCACCACGATCACAGAGTAGCCTTGTATGATGTTAATGTTCTGTGAACATGTTCATGTTCCCCTTGAAAACACCAAGACATAGTGTTCTAGTTTGCTAATGCCGCAGAATGCAAAACACCAGAGATGGACAGGCTTTTATAAAACGGGGGTTTATTTCACTACACAGTTACAGTCTTAAGGCCACAAAGCATCCAAGGTAACACCTCAGCAATTGGGTACCTTCACCGGAGGACGGCCAGTGGTGTCCGGAAAACCTCTGTTAGCTAGGAAGGCAGCTGGTGTCTGCTCCAAAGCTCCGGCCTCAAAATGGCTTTCTCCCAGGACGTTCCTTTCTGGCAAGCTTGCTCCTCTTCAAAACATCACTCCCAGCTGCACTCTCTTTCTTCCCCCCGAGTCAGCTCATTTATATAGCTCCACGGATAAGGGCCCACCCTAAATGGGCAGGGCCACACCTCCATGAGAACATCTCATCAGAATCATTGCCCACAGCTGGGTGGGGCACATTCCGAGCAAATCCAACCATCACCAAAACGCCTGCCCCACACAAGACCACAAAGATAATGGCATTTGGGGGACACAATACACTCAAACCAGCACATTCCACCCCCTGGACCCCAAAATGACATTATCTTTCCAAATACAAAATATATTCATTCCATCACAATATCACAAAAACTTAAATCATTTCAGTAACAAAAGTACAAGATCCCATCAAAATCAATTATAGGCATGGCCAGTCCTAAGGCATAATTTTTCTTTAGCTGTGAATCTGTGAACTTAGAACAAGTTATGTGCTTCCAATATACAAAGGAGAGACATTCATAGGATGAACATTTCCATTGCCATAAGGAGAAACAGTAAGGAAAACAGGGTTAACAGGAGCAAAACAGTTCCTAAAACCCGCAGGACAAACTCCATTAGATTTCAAAGTCTGAGAGTCACTAACAAAACAATGTTGCATCCTTGGGGCTTGAGAGAGCGGGAGCCTAACCCTTCCCAAGGGCCTTTTTGGCAGCTGTTTCTTCTCCAAATGCTTGGGTGAGTGCTGCAACATATCCACACATTGGGGAGACCACCTTCTCGGCTCCACCCTCCTAAAACCTTGGGGCAGCTCCCGGATTCCCTTCCATCTCCGGGGCGCATGCTCAACCCCTTCAGAACAGTGTGGTGGCAGCCAGGCTCTCCCCAATTCCCTGGAAATGTGCTCCACCCTCTTTGGGACCTGAGGTGGCAAAACTCTTCCAGAGCATCGAGGCGGAAAGCCCGCCCTTGACCTCCAGGGCAAACTCACCCTTTCCATGCATGTGGGCTGCTCCGCTCTCCCAGCCCGAGACCTCCTGACTCCAGACCTCAACCTCCATGGCTCTGTCTTTGAAGAGATTTTTCCTTTAATTTTTTCCTTGTCTGTCTCCTCCAGTCCAGACTGGCAATGGCTCTGTCTATAAAGATCTTGCAAAAATTCTGTTGGCTTTGCATGAAGCATGCAGGGGTCAAAGCCATCAGACAATAGGACTTTCCACAAATCCTTTCTGCTTAACTCCTTTTCCAATCTTGTCTTGTACTGAAATGGTGGTTGGGTTCCATGTTTGGTTACATCCTCATGTTGGGCTGTAGCTTCTGGGATTCCACCCCCTGGAAGCCTGTAATTTTCCAAGCTATCAACTTCTGGTTTCTTTGAACCCAAGAGTTCAGTTCTAAGTTTATCTCTCTCTGCTCGCATTTTACTATAAGCTGCAAGGAGAAGCCAGGATATGTCCTCCACACGTAGTCTGGAGATCTCCTCAGCTAAGTATTCCAGGTTGTTGCTTCCAGATTCTTCCTTCCATCTGACACCAGGACTCAATTTTGCCAAATTTTGTGCCACTTTAAAACAAGGATCACCTTTCTTCCAGTTTGCAACAACACATTCATCATTTCTGCTCAAGTCCTCATCAGAAGTATCTTTAGAGTCCATATTTCCACAAACAGTCTCTTTAAAGCAGTTTTGGCCTTTTCTATCAAGCTCCTCACAACTCTTCCAGAAACTCCCCCTTATCCATTTAAAAAGCCGTTCCAGCATGTTTGGTATTTGCAGACTCAGCAGCAAAAGCACCCCACTTCTCTGGTACCAAAATCTGTTCTAGTTTGCTAATGCCGCAGAATGCAAAACACCAGAGATGGACAGGCTTTTAAAAAACGGGGGTTTATTTCACTACACAGTTACAGCCTTAAGGCCACAAAGCATCCAAGGTAACACCTCAGCAATTGGGTACCTTCACCGGAGGACGGCCAGTGGTGTCCGGAAAACCTCTGTTAGCTAGGAAGGCAGCTGGCGTCTGCTCCAAAGCTCCGGCCTCAAAACGGCTTTCTCCCAGGACGTTCCTCTCTAGCAAGCTTGCTCCTCTTCAAAACATCACTCCCAGCTGCACTCTCTTTCTTCCCCCCGAGTCAGCTCATTTATATAGCTCCACGGATAAGGGCCCACCCTAAATGGGCGGGGCCACACCTCCATGAGAACATCTCATCAGAATCATTGCCCACAGCTGGGTGGGGCACATTCCAAGCAAATCCAACCATCACCAAAACGTCTGCCCCACACAAGACCACAAAGATAATGGCATTTGGGGGACACAATACACTCAAACCGGCACACATAGCTAGGGAGCTAGGCCAGCTCCTGGCCATCAGGGGCTGCTTTACTCTTTCTCTTACACATCAATGAGAAGTGGGGGCAGGAGGTGAGCTGGAGAATCACAGCCCATTTGCTGGGGTCATTGATGTGTCTGCTCTCAACTCTGGCTCTAGGGTAAGAACAGAGAAAAAAGAAAAACCTGTTAGAGAACAGTGGAGTGATAGTGAGCCAGACTGAAGGAGGAGCAGCCCCTGGGCTGGTAGCACACAGGACTTCAGCAAAGGGCAGGGCCAGTGCCCACGCAGCCAGGAGCCCTGGGCTGCTCCCCTAAGGTCCTCCCATCCTAGTCTCTCCCGATGTCTTACCCTGATCCTCCATCAGGAACAGATACCACTTTCCCAAGCTCTCCCTTACTCCCCTCCACCCACTCCCTCCCCCATCAACCCTCTCAGTCTGAGAAACTGCTTAACTGTCAGCCCCACGGGGCTCAGGGCTGGGAAGTGCTGAGCCTGCCTCACTGCCAGATGTCAAGGTGGGGAGGGCCAGGAAGTAGGAGAGGCTGAGCAGTGACCCTAAATCCTGATGCAACAGCAGCTACCCTATGGTACATTGGGGACATTCTAAAGAGGACGTGAAAACTGATAGGCAATTTCTATCAGGGCAAGCATTTTGCAATAAACATTCACAGCACTGAAGAAGTACTTCAATCAAGAAAAAGTGATTTTGGCTCTTACTCTGAAAATAAATGTTTTAACCCTTTCTGACATAACAGAGTAAAATGTGCACATTGGCTCTTACAGGAAAGGGTGTGTGTGGGCAACTTCTTTTGACACTTGGGGCTAAGTTGGCTGAGTGACTCCTTCTCACCTGGGCACGGTTGGCTACTCTCCTAGAGAAAACTTTCTCCTGTGTTTTCAATGCGTTGTCATAAAACAGCTTTTGACCTTTTTAAAAAATATTTATGGCAGCTGAGTGCATTTTTCTCCTCCATGAGGGCACAGCTTCCCTCCATTTCCCAGATTTTCTTCTCTAGTGCTTTACTCTTTCTTAAGAAGAAGAATAAGAAAGATGTTAGTAAATCTGAATGCTAGTGTATGATACCTCCTTCAACTGATAGACAAATGTAGTAAATCCACAGAGGAATGTTATTCAGACATAAAAAGGAATGAAACATGCTACAACATGGATGAACCTGCAAAAATTATACTATTGAAAGAGGCCAGACTAAAAGGCTGCATATTATATAATTAGAATTATATGAAATATCCAAATGGATGAAAACACATAGACATGAAGTAGACTATGTTTTCCAGGAGCTGGAGGGAAGGGAGAACAGGGAGTGACTACTAGTGGATAGCGGATTTCTCTTTAGAGGTGATGAAAATGTTCTAAAATTAGCTAGGATGATGGTTATACAACTCTGTGATGATATGAAAAACCACTGCATTACACGTTAATGGTGAATTGTACAGTCAGCAAATTATATTTTAATAAAGCTGTTATAAAAAAGGAATAACTAAAAAAAAGAAAGAATTAGCAGAAGGGTCGTGGATAAGTAAATGTGCAGAAGAAATTTTAAAAAAGCAATTAATAACATTGCAAATTCATTTAAAATGAAAGTATCAAGTAAAAGGCCACACACTATTGTAAAATTTATAACCATTATTATTAACACATATCAACATTTTATATGAGACAGACCATGAGTTTTAAAGTGGTCTTGTTGACTATTATTTGAATCTTCAAATAATTTTTGATCACAGAAAGATGAAATTAGGGTCTTCAATTGATTTTGTGAATAACTTGAAATTTGCAAATAAGGATATTGGGAATTTTTTCATAAGTATAGAGTGAATAATATGGTTTGATTATGTGGAAAATGAAAGGATCTTAACACATAACCTGAAACCATCAATTCATTTCTATGTGAGACCCTGGGTAAATCTTACTTTAGGCTAAAACCTAGAAAACTTGACTTAAGTATCCAGCACCAACATAATGCTGTTCAGACCTTCCGATTTCCTTTACATTCAGCTTTTATGTCACATTGTGTCTTTGTGCCTCTGGTCTTGCATCCGTCATACTGCACACTTCACAGCCTATTGCTGTAGCCCTTTTCTTCATATTCCCTAGAACATAATGCACAATATATATGTATTTACTTACAGACATATATGTTTATAGAACACTTTACTTTGTGAGGTTAAATATTCTTCTATTTTGCTAAGAAAAACACTACTTGCTCTTATACAATCTGAAGGGTTCTAAATATTCTATCAATTGTAAGAAATAAAACTCTGTTTTATTGATTGATCAATAATAATTTATTGATTGTTTGATCAGGCATCAATTCTACACTCTCTTTTTTTTCTAATTTTATTGTAGGTTTTCTTTATTCTTCAGTATCTCCCAGTTTTCAGAATCAGCATGAAAGTGCTATCAAGTTAATTCTCCCATCTGCTAAATGCAGATCCCATATTTTGTTTTAAGGTCCATTAGTTGCTGTAGCTATTTAATTCACCGAAAAAAGATTGTTTTGTTTTCACACCATGAAATCATGATGAATACCTTTCAATTTACTATAGAATGTATATTCATTAGCTCCATACCCTCCCCACCCCCAAATCCAATTCTAAAACATGTCTAGATTGAACTCACATCATATGATAATCCACAAACTGACACCCTACACTGTCAAGGATTTATAAAGACTTAATTGTGAAGAGGATAGAAATGAGCCTGATGGACACAGTGAGCTGAGAACCAGATTTTTGTGGGAAGTAATCTGCCTGGATCCATGCTGGGTTGTCCTGGGCCCCATTTGATCACTCATGTACAGTCAAGACATGGGGCTATTTTGGGTAAATCAGTGCTAGGTGATGCGTCCAGGAGTCACATCAGGATGTGGAGGGCCAGGCTCAGCCTACTTGGGGAGCCTCTTTAAGTATAGGCTGTACTAGGAAGTCCCCAGGCAGAGACAATCTACAGCATCATCTCAGATAAATGTTCATTGACAGGGACCTCATATATCAGGGTTAATTAGGGATACAACTGACAGTCTCCAGGGTATTTAAAATTCATCCACGAAAAACTTCATATGATCAGGCAAAATGTCATGACACAACTAGACACTCATGACACCTGTTAGCTGGGCAGGTGGGGAGGACCTTTCTCTGGGCTACTGTATTTCCCAAATAACAATGTTGTAACTTGTCTTTAGAAACTAATAAACTGATTAAAAGTTATTTTTAGTTGATTATGTAGAATCTGTATTAGTCTTTTAATCTATCTGTGGGCAAGGTCAGAGACATGAATGACTGCATCTCTTACAACACAACTCAAAAATGATGGCTTATGCCCATGCCCATACTACTGGGAAGCATCTGTATCTGCTAACTTGAGCAACAGAAAACCTATTCCTGTATCCCACCGCCTTTGGAGGTTACCTTCCTCATGAAGATATTCAGGGCTTGGAAGGCTGACCTGATGTACCCCAGGTGATAAGATTTTTGACTCTGCTGGTGACATTCTTTGACTTGGGCATCAACAGTGCATTGACGATTGATGTCAGTTGGATGCCCACACTGTGTTTAATTTCCCTGGAAATCTTACAGAGGTAAGAGGAAAATGATCTCAAGGGAGTTTGGCTTCCCAGGGTCAAGCAGTGGCAGATTGGACCTCAACGCAGACCTCTTGCCTCCTGGGCCAGGTGCCCTAGTCCTGCCCTGCAGGAAGGCAAAGTTCTAAATTATCCCTGGTTGTCAGTTCCAACTGTCACTGGATGTTGTAAGTTAGTGTCTGAGGGACAGAAGTGGCAAACCAGGAGGGTGGAGGTTGACAGTTGGGTCTCTGAGATCCCTTCCGACCGCAAGACCAGAGGAGATGTGGAGAGAAGGGGGCAAGGACATAGAGCAGGGAGGGGAATCATGTGCCTAAGAGGATTTTTGAAAAAGGATTGTTTAGAAAAAAATTTAGTTAAACATATTATTCTATAACTAGAGTAAATTCAATTCTTGGTACACAGTACACTGTGAAACCGATCATGACAAACTCTCACTGTTTATGGGGCTTTATCAAGTAGCCATAATCGAAATACTTTTGTTACAGGGCTTTATTAAATAACCATAATTGGAATACTATCTTTACATTGTCTAGAAATAGGGGAAAGGAAACATTGTGTTTACCAACTTCACTTCTACATGTGATCCATTTATAAAACACTACTCTTGGAATTATAATTCCATTGAGTTTCAAATTGAGCGAAATTTGAAGAAATGCCCCTAACTACAGCAATGAAACCAACTGAGCAAAATTTCAAAATTACACCAGGAAAGAAACAAAATATTGCTGTTTCTGGATTAAATAGTAATTATAAATATATTCATGCACTATCTGGACATCAAATAAGATGGAAAGAAATTACTAGTGAGATTCACATGTATATTATGTATATTTATAAAACACTATATCCTAATAGTACAATCAAATCAATTCTTCATTTGAGATATTGTGTAATATATTACACAATTACAATGAAAGCTTTTGAAAGAAAGAAAATCAAAAGTATTTCTTCCTGTGTTTCCAGATTGTTTTAGTGGACTTGTTAACAAGAGCAGTGTTACTGCAATTATGCGACCTACAAATAGAGTAACATAGAAGCCCTAATTTATAAGAGTCACATTGAATCATCTACAGTTATTGAGCTTTTTCTAAGAATCCTATTGAGTAATGAGTGGTCCATGCATCTCTCCAAGTCACCATTGGCCAGAACTGAGAAACATCCCCAACGCCTGAACATGCAAAGTGGCTCTAACTCAAATGATGGTGATACCAGGTGGTCTCAGGGGTGACTGGATGCAAGTGCTCAGAGCTGAGCGGGAGCAGAGGGAGCACTCACTGGGATTTAAATGTTATTCTCATAGATAGGCACAGCCAGAAAGGTGCAGAGGCCAGGGTAGCCCTGGGCAGTCTTGCTCTGGGTTCTGAGCTGTCAGCCCCCCTCCATATTGTATGATGAGGAGCTCATCTGAATATAACCTCTGTTCCAGATAGTAGCTATGGGGGTTGGAGGGGAAGGTTAAATGGTATAACATTAAAACATGGTGTAGGGCAAAATGACACTGTGATTTGTGAGTTGTGCATTCCCATAGATAGTAGTTGTTATACCCAGGGAAGAGCTGATTGCTGAGTGCTTGCACGTTCCTGTCTCTTTGATGGGGATTATCCAGGCCAGTGAAATGATCTGGGTGCCTCAGGTCCGGTAGCTTTTCTTTAACACAAAATCACTTAAGCTCTTTGCTGCTCAGCTCTGTGGTTCAGGACTCCAGGGGCCACCCTACCAGGTCTCATTCCTTAGCATCTCCCTTCTCTTCTCCCTCAACCTTGCGCTTTCCCTTTCCACTGAATGAACCACATGGACGTGGAATTTTTAGGACTCCCTGGCAGTGGGTGGCTACACAGGGGTTGCCCTGAATCTCTAGGACACAGTCCGGGCTCCTTGGAGAGCGTGCAGGTGGTGGGAAGCCCCTGAGCCCAAGGCCGGCTCCACAGAGGTACCCACAGGCGAGCGGATCCTGCACTGCTTTCGTCTGGGGTTTGGGCAGGTCTGAGATCTCAGGAGGTCTCCCCGCTGCATTCACTTGTTCCTTTTATTCCTCCTTTTCCCAAATCCTTAATGAGTGACTGTCATGTGCTAGACAGGAGAAGAGGGGTCAGCGGTGAATACCGTAATCTCTCTTCCTCCAAGGACTGTGTATTTCAGAGTCTGCTGAAGATAACATATGGGGGAAAATATGGAAATAAAAAGATTTGAGAATGGATGGCTTCTATGAAGCTATAAATTGAGCAAAGAAATAGAGAAGGATGTAGGAAGCACCTCTCTACGCTACTGTGGTCAGGAAAGGACTGTTTAAGAAGACAGGGTCAGAGGTGGGATCTAATGGGAGGAGGCAGCCACAGGCTTGTCTCGGGAAGGCATTCTTGGCAGAGGAAAGACCCAGGGCAAAATCCTAGACAAAAGGCACTTGACATGTTGACTGAGCAGAGGTGGTCTGTGGCTGTACAGGAGTGATTTGGGGCGGATTCAGGCAAGGAGCAGGGCTTGGATGGCCTTGTGGGCCTTGGTGGGAGCATAGATTTGAGGCTCAGTGTGGTTTGGAGGCACTGCAGGGCTTTGAGCACTGGGGTTTCATCATCTCATTAAAAAGTGATGTGCCTTGTGGGGAACCAAGTCTTTCATGTTACTTAGACCGTGTCTGGGGTGGCGGCCTGGAATGCTGGGCCGCAGGCCTGCATGGAATGCTATGCAGGTACACCTTGTAAAATTATGTGTCTTGTGACTATGACGACAACGTTTACCATTGTCCTAAACCTAGTTTGTTCCTTCTGATATGCAACAGGATGTAAGCATAGGTATCTGGTAGGCCCTGCATGCCTTAGGACACTTAGCATATACTCTCTTATCTTTTGAAACAAATAAATAGCTGGAGCACAGGTGCATTATTATCCACTTAGCACGAGATGCAGTGGGTCCCCTGCTCCCTTAGTTCTTAACTTTGTTTCTGCGTCTCATTCCTGCACTGCCCTGTCAGCAACAGTGCCTCAGGGAGGGGAAGGCACGAGGATGGACTGCTTGGCTTCTGAAGTCTTTTCCAAACCTACTTCCAGGCTTGTGAAGGGAAAAGAGAGATGAAGGACCCAGAACAGGCATTAGGGTCTTGACAAATCTTTGTCACCTTGATGATTTTCTCTTGGGTGCGGCCTGGCAGAAGAGTGCTGGGTTTGACCCGTGAACGCATTCAGGGCCCACCTGGAACACCTTTCAGAGTGAAGGTTAAGGTTCCCAGCAAATCCCCAGGGAGTTTCCGTTGGGGAGAGTGGGGCAGCTTGTGGCGTCAGGGTTAATTCTGATTTTCATTTATGCAAAGCACATGCTAAAACACAATCCTAAAAAGTAAAATCCTATCAGGTCTCCATGTGAGATGTTGTGGAAACACATAATAATGGCAATAAAACCTAAAGAGACAAAAATCAAAATTATTTTAGAAGAGAGTTAAAGTATCTGTTGTTTTCCTGGATTATTTTAGAAAACTTGTTAAAAATACGTAAGAGCTAATTACACTACCCACAAATGGAAAAAAAAAAAAAAAAAGAGGAAGTCCTTAATTTGTTAGTCACACTGAAATAATCTACACTACTGGTTTTGTGTTAACAATTGTATAATCACTTAAAAGTAATACAACTAAAACAGGAAAAAATAAAAATTATTTTAGCGGAGAGAAAAGTGAATCTTGCTGTGATTCTGGATCTAGAGTGTTTAGCTCATTGAAAGATGGGTCAACTGGGAGGTGATTCACTTCTGTTTTCAGGCAGTGTGGATAGTACTTGGTGTAGTCAGATTTTTGTGACTAGTGGAGGATGTGTCAGGCCAGGAGTGCCCCTTGGTGGAGCAGATTCCTCTTCTCAGGAGTGTCCCTGTCTGGAGTATCTGGCAAAGGGACAAGGTGGAGGACCAGGGCACCCTGTACCAGAGGGAGGGTTAAATCAAAAGAAGTTCCTGGGCTGGAGCAGCACAAGGGGCACCAGGACACGCACTGTCTTGCTCTTGATGAAAACTGATGTGTAGTTAGGGCTGATTTGCAGTTGGGTCTTTCTCTGGGGCTCTGATCCTGGGAGAGACCTTGGCCCCCAAGCAGACACAGCCTGGTGCTCCCCCTACCTCGGGGGTCTGGACAGCCAGAGGACACCCTGGTGGTTTTTTAGGCCTCTGCCAAATGTCCCACTTGCAACACTGGGGACACAGGTTGCTATTTTTTTTTTTTTTTAATGGATTTCTCAAGCCTTGATTTATTTTAACGATCACCATCTCTGTTCCACTGATGACGTTGTATCTTGTAGAGGTGTCATTTTGCCGAGTCTCTTGAACCTGGCCTGAGTGCTTTTGGTTCCAGTTTCTATTCAGTCTTTGCTAGTGGCTGAAACTTCTTGGCCTTTTTCACTGGCTTCATTTTCCTTGAAAATGCTATACTAATATGAGAAGACTTTTTTCCTGGTCTCCCAAGAAGCAGTCTTCTTATTTCCCTCTTCTTCATCTGGCTATTCCTTCTTGATCTGGATTGATGTGGATTCCTCTTGCCCTTCCTTCCTTTTCTGCATGGAGTTCGTCGCGTTGTGCTTTGGGTTGATGGTTCCATAACTGGTCAGGTTTCTCTTGTTTTCTCTTAACCTTAGCCGTAGTGAAGCTTCCTGGTGGCCTGGGTCAGGGCTCCCAAAAAGTGCCATGTACGCCCTCCCCAGGACAATGAGGGACCACACTCCTCAGCTTTGTTTCCCTAGGCACTTCCCCCAGCCAGTGGGGGCTAAGGGTGGCTGAAACATCACAAGGCACTACTCCTGATGTCCCCAGGGGGTGGGCGTGCTTGGGTGACCAAGATGCTCTGGTCAGAGAAAGTGGATGTTTCCTTGACATCCCACAAAGGAGCTTTCCCAAAGTGACCTGCCACCCCTTCTCATCAACTGTGTGCATGACAGGGAGAGGGGTTTCCTCCAAGCCTTTCCTCATAGCCATTCCCATTTCATGGTTTATTCTGTTAACAGGATACTATTTGAGACCTTTTCATTCTCCTGCAATGATTTTTTTGTCCCAGGTGTGCATTCTTTTATGTTATGGAGGTGTTTCAGCTGACAGAGCTCTCATTGCCACGAACTTTTCTTTCATGGGAAATCAGGTGGCTTCAGTAATAGCCCTTGATTCTTTCACAATTTTCTGGAAGGAGTTTAGTTTTTAGTTTATAGGTGTGCAGTTCTTGAGCACACATGACAGATCTTTTCTGCTTTTGAAGGATTCTCCTATAACTTTGTAGGCTATATTCTCTCTAAATCAGATATTGGGTGAAAATTATTATTTTTTCTTGCTCAATTTAGGCAGGTCTCAAAGCTTCCGCCAAAACTCTGGCCTCTCCCTTTCTGTATGTTCACCGACTGCAGAGAAACTTTCCCAGTTTGGAGACTTTTCATGTGATGTGTAAAGGAATTGATTATTTAATCTTCTTCAGTTAAATTAGTGTATGAGTGGTTTATTGTCTTTTCAAGACATTTAAAATAATTATTTAGCTGAGCCACTTGAATCAGCGTCTTCAGAACTCCCTTTGATTCATCTTCTACCTGGCCTCTCTTTTCTGATGAATTGTTCACCTCTCCTTCCAAGCTCCTGCCATCCATTTTGCCTCCTCCAGGAGCAGCAATTTTTCATCTTCTGCAAATGTTAACTTAGAGGCTTTGTTTTGGATTGCTAAAGCTGCTGAAATGCAACATACCAGAAAAGGACTGGCTTTTACAATGGGGATTTATTAACTTACAATTTACAGTTCTTGGGCCATGAAAATGTCCAACTCAAAGCATCAACAGGATGATATCTGGACTCTGAATGCAGGCTGCTGGAATCCAGGACACCTCTGTCCCATGGGAAGACACATGGCTGGTGTATGCTGATCTGGTCTGCACCCACAGGAAAAGATTAAATGAACATAGCCTTCAGTATTCACGATTTGCAGTGGATGGAGGTGCTCTAAAGGTACATTGACTGATGAATGGAAGGGCGAACTGTGGTGTATGCATACAATGGAATACTGAGCAGCTGCAAGAAGGAATGAAGTCGTGAGGCATGCACCTAGACAAATGAACCTTGAGGGAATGTATGTTGAGTGAAATAAGCCAAAAACAAAAAGACTAAAATTATAATGCCTCACTAATGTGGACTAAATATAATGTGCGCACTCTGAGAATTGAATCTGAGAGCATAGGTTATGAGGGGAAGGCTTATTGTAAAGATTCCTAGATCATAAGCTCTTACAGCAGTCACATCTATTCCTGAATTGTTAGGGTTACTTCTAAATTCTGAGATGCTGGGCTTATGGTGCATAACCTGGTAGTTCCCTGGAACTTTGGGTGTCTGTGTGACACCTGAGACTCATTCAATCTGCAGCTGTGAATGCCAGCATTAATCCATACAGCAATTATTCAAAAAGCTGAAAAAGAGATCAGATTTCAATTAGAGTTATGAATGAAACTGATATGATTAGGACAAAGGCAAAACAGACTAAAGGGTAAAGAACAATATTGACTGTGTTTTAAAACTTCATCTTCTGTGTGAGACCAAAGGAAGAGATGTTTATTTGATGGAAAATTTATATTTTCGTAGCACACTATCAAATTAACTTATATGGTCATAAACCTTGAATAGGGAGTGAGATCTTGTTGGTTTGTTCAGTTTAATATGATGCCTCTATATATCCCAGAGTAATTGGGGCAAAGAATAAAGAATTATTTGCACAGCCCCCTTGAAGGACAGGGGGAAAATGTGGAAATATTAAACCTCCCCACCTGGGGAATTCCTCGCAAGCATTGGGGACTACCAATTTAATGGGCCAAGCCCTTGATCTTGGGGCTTGCCCTTTTGAAACATATTCCTACAAAGGAGAAGCTAAGCCTACTTATAATTATGCCTAAGAGTCACCCTCAGAGAACCTCTTTTTTTGCTCAGATGTGGCCTCGCTCTCTAAGCCAGCTCTGCAGGTAAACTCACTGTCCTCCCCTCTATGTGGTACATGTCTCCCAGGGTTTAAGTCTCCCTGGCAAGGTGGGACATGACTCCTGGGGATGAGCCTGACCCTGGCATCATGGTATTGAGAAAGCCTTCTTGACCAAAAGGGGGAGGAGAAATTAAACAAAATAAAGTTTCAGTGGCTGAGAGATTTCAAATGGAGTCAAGAGGTCATTCTGGAGGTTATTCTTATGCATTATATAGATATTCTTTTGTAGTTTTTAGTGTATTAGAATAGCTAGAAGGAAATACCTGAAACTGTTGAACTATAATCCAGTAGCTTTGATTCTTGAAGATGATTGTATAACTATATAGCTTTTAAGGTATGACTGTGTGATTGTGAAAACCTTGTGACTGATACTCCCTTTATCCAGTACATGGACAGATGAGTAAGAAAACAAAGACCAAAAATAAATAAATAATGGGGGGTGGTGGTGGTGTATGGGATGTTTTGGCTGTTCTTTTTTATTTTTATTCTTATTTTCTTTTGGAGTAATGAAAATGTTCAAAAATTGATTGTGGTGATGAATGCAAAACTGTTTGATGATGCTGTGAACCACTGATTGTACACTTTGGAGGATTATCTGATATGTGAATACATCTCAATAAAATTGCATTAAAAAAACACACCATGGCATTTTCTGAGGTACATAACAGCTTCAAACTACCACAGGCTTGATATAACTTTCTTTAGAGAGTCATCTAATATTCTTTTATTTTGTAATAAGTGTATTCACTCTCTTCTTTTGTTCATCTTTTTGTGAAAGCAGCTTTAGGATTCCCTGAAGATCAAGATTTTTCACCAAAGCATTTAGAGCTCCCTGGGGTTCTTCTTTTCTCTGGTGGATTTTGAAGGATGCTAAAGTGGCAGCTACTTGATTTGGATGTACCCTTCTGTGTATTGTAAAGACTGGATCTTTATGCTAACATCAGCCATCAGCTCAGCTTCTGTTAAATCTTGAGATTGTCCTCATAAAGTGTCCATTTTATGCCCACGGAAAGCCTTCTAGTTCTTTATTCGTGGCCTCTAATTTTTGTATTGCTGTTGTTGTGGTCTCCAATTGGGGTTCCATTGAAGTTGACTCAAGCCCTAAAAATTCATTTTTCAATTAAACCGAGTTTCTAAAAAATGTGTTGTCTTTCTTCCAGAAGTGCAGAAACCCCAGTGCCCAGTTTTTCTCTACTTGAAGGAAGTTGGGTCTGAATAACGACAAATCTGATATAACTATCAATGTTGCCATCTTGCGTGGCAATTGTGGGTAGCTGGGGCTGGTCTGAGGTCCCTTGGATATGCTTAGCTCCCCATCTCCAGGACCAGCAGGACTCAGAGAACCACAGAGTCACCTCATAATCAAAACTCTGCTCTCCACAAGGACATCTGCCTGATGACAGAGCAGTGCCTGGCAACCGTGGTGACTCCATAGAGGTGGGGCAGATGGGCAAGGACAGTAAACCCTGGCTAATGGTCTTTTTTTTTTAACAGTTTTATTTTAGAGACATTTTATGTATTAAAAACTCACCCCTTCCAAGTGTACAACTCAATGATTTTAGTAAATTTACTGAGTGGTGCAGTAATTACTAATGTATTTTAGAACATTTTCATCACCACAATAAGAAGCCTTGTGCCCAGTGTTCTTGTCAATTCAATGCTTGGTTCTTCATGTCTTCTTGTTTCTGACTTTGGCAGACCTTTGTCCTCTTACCTCTTGAGGACTTGCATGGCTCCCTCTGGGGCTAGAGGGGAGCTGTATTGAAGCTTGGGGAGTGTCCAGAGGCAGTTGTTGCACAGTGTGCAGTTGCTACTGGGTCCAGTTCCAAGTGGCTCCCAAACTAATGTAGCCACAGAACCATCTCACAGACTGGGAATATTCTTTGGGATCTGTTTTCAAAAATACTGAGTGAGTTAATTAGGTGCAATCTTCCAGATTAACATACGAGACCCTGAACTCACTTTTCCTTTCCACCATTACCTTCCTTTTCTCCAAACCACCTTGCCATACTTAATTCCATGTGTGAATTCATTCATTCATTCATTCATATGCACCAATCATTTAAGCAAATACATATTAAGCATTTATTCTGTACCAGATATTTTAGAAGCTGAGGATAGAATGGTGAAGAAAATGTAACAACACCCTGTTAGATGCGAAAGACTTCAGTTTCTGAATTTTTTCATAGGTGCTCAACTGTGCCTTCTTGAACAAGTAGGTTGTTTTGGTTTTCAGGACAAGATGGATAAAATGACCCTCTGCTAAAACCTGTTTGTTAGTACTGTTTAGTAGTGTTAAACAAGTAATGTAAACCTCATAATAATCAAGAAGACAAATGGGGTGTAGATGACATCATGGAAAGCTGTATCTAGGGCTGAAACATCTTCTCTTGTATTTCCTCTCACCTGTGCTTCCCTGAAAACATCTGTTCACACAGAAGCTGTGCTTGAATGAACATAGAAGCTTTATTTTAAAGCCCAAAATGGGAATCAGCCCAGATATCCTTCTCCAAGTGAATGGTTAAACAAAGTGTGGTATAGACATATATATCATGGATTACTTGTCAGCAATAAAAAGGAATGAACTATTCATGTGTGAAATAAATTGGATGGATCTCCATGGTTTTATGTTGAGCTAAAAAAAAGTTAATTAAAAAATTAACGGAGGTGGGGCAAGATGGCGGACTGGTGAGCTGTATGTTTTAGTTACTCCTCCAGGAAAGTAGGTAGAAAACCAGGAACTGTGTGGACTGGACACCACAGAGCAGTCTGACTTTGGGCATACTTCATACAACACTCATGAAAACGTGGAACTGCTGAGATCAGCAAAATCTGTAAATTTTTGTGGCCAGGGGACCCGCACCCCTCCCTGCCAGGCTCAGTCCCCTGGGAGGAGGGGCTGTCAGCTCCGGGAAGGAAAAGGGAGAACTGCAGTGGCAGCCGTTATCGGAAACTCATTCTACTGATCCAAACTCCAACCATAGATAGACTGAGACCAGACACCAGAGAATCTGAGAGCAGCCAGCCCAGCAGAGAGGAGACAGGCATAGAAAAAAACAGCACGAAAAACTCCAAAATTAAAAGCGGAGGATTTTTGGAGTTCTGGTGAACATAGAAAGGGGAAGGGCAGAGCTCAGGCCCTGAGGCTCATATGCGAATCCTGAAGAAAAGCTGATCTCTCTGCCCTGTGGACCTTTCCTTAATGGCCCTAATTGCTTTGTCTCTTAGCATTTCAATAACCCATTAGATCTGTGAGGAGGGCCCTTTTTGTTTTTTTGTTTTTTTTAAATCCTTTTTTCTTTTTCTAAAACAATTACTCTAAGAAGCCCGATACAGAAAGCTTCAAAGACTTGCAATTTGGGCAGGTCAAGACAAGAGCAGAACTAAGAGAGCTCTGAGACAAAAGGCAATAATCCAGTGGCTGAGAAAATTCACTAAACACCACAACTTCCCAAGAAAAGGGGGGTGTCCGCTCACAGCTATCATCCTGGTGGACAGGAAACACTCCTGCCCATCGCCAGCCCCATAGCCCAGAGCTGCCCCACACAACCCAGTGTGACGGAAGTGCGTCAAATAACAGGCACACACCACAAAACTGGGCGTGGACATTAGCCTTCCCTGCAACCTCAGCTGATTGTCCCAGAGTTGGGAAGGTGGAGCAGTGTGAATTAACAAAGCCCCATTCAGCCATCATTTCAGCAGACTGGGAGCCTCCCTACACAGCCCAGGAGCCCAGAACCGCCCTGGGTGGATGGCACTCACCTGTGACATAGCACAGTCATCCCTACAGAGGACCAGGGGGTGCACGGCCTGGAAGAGGGACCCACTCGCAAGTCTCAGGAGCCATACACCAATACCAAGGACTTGTGGGTCAGTGACAGAGACAAACTGTGGCAGGACTGAACTGAAGGATTAGACTATTGCAGCAGCTTTAAAACTCCAGGATCACTAGGGAGATTTGATTGTTAGAGCCACCCCCTCTCCCTGACTGCCCAGAAACACGCCCCATATACAGGGCGGGCAACACCAACTACACACGCAAGCTTGGTACACCAATTGGACCCCACAAGACTCACTCCCCCACTCACCACAAAGGCAAAGCAGGGGAGAACTGGCTTGTGGAGAACAGGTGGCTCGTGGACGCCACCTGCTGGTTAGTTAGAGAAAGTGTACTCCACGAAACTGTAGATCTGACAAATTAGAGATAAGGACTTCAATTGGTCTACAAATCCTAAAAGAACCCTAACAAGTTAAGCAAATGCCAAGAGGCCAAAAACAACAGAAAATTATAAAGCATGTGAAAAACCAGACGATATGGATAACCCAAGCCCAAGCACCCAAATCAAAAGATCAGAAGAGACACAGCACCTAGAGCAGCTACTCAAAGAACTGAAGATGAACAATGAGACCATAGTACAGGATACAAAGGATATCAAGAAGACCCTAGAAGAGCATAAAGAAGACATTGCAAGGCTAAATAAAAAAATAGATGATCTTATGGAAATTAAAGAAACTGTTGACCAAATTAAAAAGATTCTGGACACTCATAATACAAGACTAGAGGAAGCTGAACAATGAATCAGTGACCTGGAAGATGACAGAATGGAAAATGAAAGCATAAAAGAAAGAATGGGGAAAAAAATTGAAAAAATCAAAACGGACCTCAGGGATATGATAGATAATATAAAACATCTGAATATAAGACTCATTGGTGTTCCAGAAGGGGAAGAAAAGGGTAAAGCTCTAGGAAGAGTATTCAAAGAAATTGTTGGGGGAAAACTTCCCAAATCTTCTAAACAACATAAATACACAAATCATAAATGCTCAGCAAACTCCAAATAGAATAAATCCAAATAAACCCACTCCGAGACATATTCTGATCACACTGTCAAACATGGAAGAGAAGGAGCATGTTCTGAAAGCAGGAAGAGAAAAGCAATTCACCACATACAAAGGAAACAGCATAAGACTAAGTAGTGACTACTCAGCAGCCACCATGGAGACTAGAAGGCAGTGGCACGATATATTTAAAATTCTGAGTGAGAAAAATTTCCAACCAAGAATACTTTATCCAGCAAAGCTCTCCTTCAAATTTGAGGGAGAGCTTAAATTTTTCACGGACAAAAAATTACCTATGGTTTGATTCCATTTATATAACATTTTTGAAATGACAAGATTTTGGAAGTGGAGGTTGGATTGTCAGGGGCTGGTATGGGGAGAGAGGATGCAAGGGACGTGGGTATGGTTATAAAAGGACATCAGGAAGGCTCTTTGCTCTGTGTCTTACCTGTGTGGGTGGACCCGCGAACCCACTCAGGCTAAGGCAGGCTTGGTTTTCCCCAGGTGATTGGGGCTGAGGCTCTCCACAATGTTTTCCTCGGTCACTCCAGGGGGAGAGGGAGCCTTACTTCCAAAGCCTTGGCAGGAAACAAATGCCTGGCTTTATTCCTGGGGCCTTCTGGGTCCAGCCAGGGCCTCTTGCAAGGCCTCTACCCTACCTAGCTGGCTCCTCCACCATCCCTGAGAGTCTCTCTGGGGTGAATCTCTAGTTTGTAGGAAGGGGACCCTGTCTTGCCTCTTCCTGCCCCACACCCCCAGGGAGCTTTGATTTGATTAGTTTGCTACTTTCCAGGCTGGGGGATGTGGAGACACGGAATGTCCCCTGGCTCAATAGATTATACAGTGGGCCATTTCCCAAACTCTGGAAGCTTGAAGGTGGGCACCAGGCTGGGAAAAGGCCAAAAGCTTTGCATGCCTGAAGGCAGACAGCAATTTAGATAAGGGCTTCTTGCAGGGCTCTTTCCCGTGCTCCTGTCTCCTGCTCCTGCTGTCTCCCATCTAGCCCCAAAGAAATTGTCCCTTGAGATTAAAGACATGTAAACACACCTTATGGCTTTAGAAAAAATGTACCCTCCCTGAAATACCTGAAAATAGTCACATAGGAAACTACCTTGTATGCTATAAAAACCTGTAGAAATGAGTAGAATAAAACTTTCTTTTGCAGGAACACAGAGAACGGAGTGGTCTCCCTTCTTTCACAGGGGGAGCTGTGTCAGTTCCAGCTGGGCAAGGTCAGGAGGGGTCCCCACCCTGTGGCTGCCTCTGACAGACCCAAATTCTCCAAGATCAGCTGGACAAGGGCTCCCAAAAGGGTACGGCAGATGGAGGGCTTCTGGTTTTATCCTGGGAGCCACTCTGGGTAATCCCAGAATCTCCCTGTCCTTCCCACTCTCCTGTTGTAAGGAGTACCCGGGACTGTAGGTGCTGTGCTGGGGCTCAAGAGGAGCCTGATGTGGCTCAGGTTCCTCAACACGGGGACGTTTGACTCCAGCCACTCGTCTCATGAGGACTGGAAATTATTTCTGATGAGAGGTTGGGTCTGTCTATGGGCTCCAGGAGAGGTCCTCAAACCAGAGGAGCAGGTGCTGCTTGAGTGCAGGCAGTCCAAGCAGCCCCGGGGAGGCACGGAAGGCTTGGGAGGCTGAGCAGGAGAGGGGGACCCTGGGTGCCAGGCTGAGGAGTCTGGACTCCTTCTGCAGCACGAAGAGGACATGAGGATTTGGGGCAGGGGCAGGGCACTTCTCAACCCTGGGCTCTGTTCCTGACCCCAACCCTACCCTGACCTTCCACTTCCCTCCCTGGTCTAGCCCTACACCTGCAGTGGGCTCTGATTTCCCACCTGAAGCAGCTCAGTGAGTCGAGAGTCCTGGACCAATGTCAGAAGCCCAGAACTTCACTGAACAGGGATCCCTTTATTCCTGCTGAGATGATCGTACCAGGTCATGCCCATGTGGGTCTCAGCACATACTCATAGCTCCGGATATGTCTGCATGCATTTATTTACCTATAACTGTATTGGTGGGTCCAATACATAGTCTCTTCAACAAGCAGTACTGGGCCAACTGGATCATCACATGGAAAAGAATGAAGTTTAAATTTATATCATTTAAAACAATAAGTTAAAAGGGACTAAGACCTAAATATAAGAGCTAAAACTATTAAACTCTAAGAAAAAAAACTTAGGGGTAAATCTTCATGACCTTGGATTTGGCATTGGATTCTTATATATGATGCCCAAAGCATAAGCAACAAAAGAAAGAATAGATGAGTTGGACTTCCTCAAAGGACAGGATCAAGAAAGTGCACCATAGAACACTATCAAGAAAGTGAAAAGACAACCTATAGAATGGGAGAAAATATTTGCAAATGATATATCTAATAAGGATCTACTATCTAGAATATAAAAAAAAACTCTTACAACTCAAGAGCAAAAAGGTAGCCAACCCAATTAAAAAGATGGGCAAAGGACTTGAAAAGACATTTCTCCAAAGAAGATATGCAAATAGCACCATGCACATGAAAGGATGCTTAACTTCAGTTAAATAATTAATAATAATAATAATAATAATAATAATAAGTGATAATGAGATCTTACTTCATATCCATGAGAATGGCCATCATCATCATCATAAATGTCAAATATTCAAGTGTTGTTGAAGATGTGGAGTGGAAACCTTGTAGACTGCTGGTGGGAATGTAAGATGGTTCATCCACTGTGGAAAACCATTTGGCAGTTCCTCAAAAAGTTAAATATATAATTACCACTAACCCAGCAATTCCACTTTGAGTTCTGTTCCAGTTTGCTAATGCTGCCATTATGCAAAATACCAGAAATGGATTGGCTTTTATAACAGGGGTTTATTGGGTTACAGAGTTACAGTCTTAAGGCCATGAAGTGTCCAACAACAGGGTACCTTCCCTGAAGGATGACCATTGGCATCCAGAAAACCTCTGTTAGCTTGGAAGGCATGTGTCTGGTGTACTCTTGCTCCCAGGTTGCATTCCAAGATGGCATTCTCCAAAGTGTTGCTCTTGGGATGTTTTGTCCTCTCTTAGCTGCAGCTGCTCTTCAAAATGTCACTCAGTTGCTCTCCAAAATGTCACTCTTAGCTGCTCTGCATCTGGGCCAGTGTGGCTCTTTTTAAAGTATTCCTGTGATCCAATAAAGACCCACCCTGAATGGGTGGGGCAACACCTCCATGGAAATAATCCAATGAAAGGTCTTGACCACAGTTGATTGAGTCACATCACCATGGAAACACTGAACCAATAGGTTGCAACCTAATCAACACTAATACATCTGCCTCCACAAGATTGCATCAAAGAACATGGCATTTTGGGGGACATAATACATTCAAACTGGCACAAGTTCTATACCTGCAATTGGAAAAGAGTTACACAAATGAATTCTTGTGCATGGATATTCATAGCTCCAGTCTTCACAATATCCACAAGTGGAAACAATCCAAATGTCCACCAAGGGATGCAAGAATAAACAAAATGTGGTGTATCCATACAATGGAATATTATTCAACCATAAAAGGAATGCAGTTGGATATATCCTATAATGTGAATGAACCTCAAAAACATTATGCTAAGTGAAAGAAGCAAGACACAAAAGACCATATATTATGTGATTCCATTTGTATGAAATATCCAGAACATGTATTGATAAAGACAGCAGATTAGTGGTTGTTAGGCACTAGAGAAAGGGAGGAATGGGGTGTGACTGCTTAATGAGAAGTCATTTCTTTTGGGGATGATAAAAATGTTTTGAAACTAAATTGTAAATGTTCTAAATGTTACTAATGGTAAATTTTATGTTATATGTACTTTACCACCACAACAAAAAATGTTTAAAGAAAAAAAAAACCCTCTTTAATTCTTTGTCTCTTTTACAGAATTATCTGGGAATAAATACATCCTGTGAAGTAGCACTTTAAATAGATCAGAGGTTTCCAACAAAATAATACTGGGTATTTATTTCATTAAAGAAATATCAAGCAGCCATAACTGGAATTCATATTTATGGAAATCCCTGTAAATAAAATACCTGCCAAGAACTGGAACCATTTTAATGTGGTTTGGCACTACAATATTGGTTTTCAAGGAGGGGAAAAAGATGATCCTCACATCTGCTCTGGCCCCATTTGGACACCAGGTGGCGCTAACACCCTGTGGTTTCCTCAGTAAGGCGCGTGGTTAGCGCCGCTGTGGCTTTCTTTAGAGGCTGCAGGTAGTTAGAAGGGAGAGAATCGAGGGAGGGAGCGGTGTGTGTACATCTCCAAAGCTGGGGGTTATAAAGCGAAGGTGAGAATGGAATGTTTAAAAATTGCTAGTAAAAGTGAAATAAACATCAGTGACTATTTGGACCTCTGAAACATAGATTCCTGTGTCTGAAATAATTTATCTGTGGAATCCTCCACATTGCCTTGGTATCTTGTATTTATTGGAATCCTATGTCGCCTTTGTTTTCTTTGAATTCTTCTTCAGTGTATCTGACCGCGCAGAGTTTCTTGGTTTCTTTCCTGCTGTACATTATCATAGAAATTTCTCTAAAATGGGGATTCTTTACTCTTGGTTATGGCAAAATATTTCCTGAGTAGTGCTTCTGATCCTATTCTTTCAACTGTCAGACCATTGTATTCCTGATTTTATTTGGTTACTTTTGTGTTTTAAACTCATTTGCTACCTCAAATTTGGGGTACTAATGACAAAATATACATTTCTAAGTAAAATTTTATTTGTTAGAAGATTAAACCACCCTCGAACCCTGTAGTCAACAAGTAACAATCACTTTAATTCAACCTTAAACCAAAACGAAACTGGTCAATTAGAAGCTATCATTAATGCTGCGAAAAAAGTTCCATCCAAATATAAATTGCCTTACAGTTGTTTACAATTGACAAAATTTGCTTTTGTTAAGACAATGATTTGTTAATTGCCTGTTTTTGAAAAACTGTGGACTATAACATATTTACATAGAAGTGATAACTTTCCAAGTGCAATTTAACAAGCAGTCTGAGAGCAAATTTCAAAGAATGTTTTGAGTTACAGTTCCACAGTTTCAGTTATTTCCTCTTTGTGAAATACAACATACATGTAACGAAGCGATAGCTTTCAAAGTACGATTTGTTAGGCTGGTCCCTGCCTAGACATCCCTGAAAATCAGGAAAGTGATTAAAAACTAGAGGAAGGGGTAGCAATAGACAAGATAGGATTTAACAAAGGAGTATGAATACTGAATTTCTATATAATTTTCTTTTTCTTAGTCACTAGGGTATTAAAATAGCTACAAGGAAAAAACTGAAATGGTGGAACTGTTAATTGCCTTTTACAAATTTATTCTCAGTAAATTAACTGAAAATACATTGTATATATACTGTATTCAGCAGTTACGATTAAAGTGATATTCTAAAGCAGAAGACTGCACTGATACATTCCATTTCTCTATAGGATCTTGGTCTTAATTTACTCTAGTTAAGAATTTAGCTATTTGAGATACTTTCAAGCTAGAGCTAAGCAGTCTGTGCTTGCCTTCTTGAAAATGTGATAATATGTGCCCTTTTAAAGAAATAGAGTGGTACATGGTGTCCCTAAAGGTTACACCTCATTTAGAAAAGTCTTTCTCAACAACCCCCCCAAAAGTATTTCTAAACTGTGCTTTGATTTTTTTTTTAATATCCTCCAATACCTCTCTTTTATATATAAAGCTCTACATCAAATACCTTTAATAATTTTACAGTTAAATAAAATAAGTCTGTAATTCTTCTACATTACTTTGGTCTCAACATTTTAAAAACATAATTAATTTTGAAAATATACAATTTACAACACGATCCTATCGCTAACAAGCACATTTTGTGGTGGACTAAAGATGCATTCAACTATGCAATCCAGCATTTAATACCTAAATGATAAATAACAGTGCTGACTGACTTTTTACTCTGAAAATCTTTGAAGACTGGAATAATCTTGTAAAACTCATGTTGCTCACAAACATGCAGAAAAAGGTATCCATTTCTAGTCTTCTTGAAGAAATGTTACAAAATGACCACTTTTTATACAGGGTAGATAATTATGTCAAATTCCATTCCATTATCTTCCAATCTATTATCTTCTTTTTAGGATCTGTCATTTGTTAACATTTTTTTAAGTGTACAAATTCTATAAGTTCTGAAAGTTATGACTAAAAATGAACCTCAACTTTAATTTCAGCCTTGAAAAAGGAGTTCAGTCACTGTCATATACTAATAGCTTTCAGTAAAACAGTGACATCCAGTGGACAAGTGAAATAAAGAAACCTCTCAAAGTTTCCCTTCATAATTTGAATTGTAAACAAAGATCACGTTCTCTAAATTCAGTAATTTTAATAAGAATTAGGTCCTGCACATTTGGACAAGGTGTCTGCATATTCTTATGAATATATCACCCTCGTAATTTCCCTATATCTTGAATATATCCTTCTCTCTTCTTCCTATTTAAAATCACTCCTTTAAATTGAGCAGTTAAGAGTGTGTAGCTCTCGAGCTAGGGAGGTTGAAGAAATACCCTTCGCTTCTACTATTTCCCACTACAAACTAACTGGCTCATCTCTAGGAATGAAAGAAACAAAATGTAAGAAATACATTTAAATAAAAAATGAACATTAAAAAAAATTTGTAAAAGAAGGAATTTGAACCTGTTTTTGTACTTGTAAATTTTGATATATTTTTGAATATAGATAGAAAGAGACGTAGTCAGGAATGCTAACAATCAAATTACATCCTCCTGCATCACTACTCAAATATTATGAAAGAATACATATTTTAGCAATGATTGCTCAGTGTTTAAAAACTTACTTTCATAGGTCAGTACAAATGAATATTCATTATACATCATGTTTAAGTAAAATAAAAAAAACTTCCATTGTGCTTAATTATGATTTACCATTCATTAGATATATTATGTGTGTTTTCAAAAGTACAAAATGCAGCAGGGATGTTAACAGTGACAGTGCAACAAACTTACGTTTGTTTAATTTCTTGGAAAACTGTAAAGAAATCTCACAGGTTAAAAAAATAGAGAAAGCAAAAAAAGGAATTGGAGAATTGTTATTTTTAAATAAGCAGCCACACGAAGAAAGCTTTTTTTTAAAAAAAGATTAAGAATGTAAAAGTATATTTTAATATTTAAAAAGCATTTTTAAAAATCTATAACAACTTTATGACAAAATCTAAGTTTGAAAAAGGCCTGTAAAAACAGCTGGACAGAATTACCCTCATTGCCTTTTATTTAATCTTGTCAGAAAAAGGTGATACATCTCTGGAGCCAGTCATGATGTTAAAACAGGCATTTATAAAATGGCAAGGAGAATTTCATGGGAGGGTTATGTTTTTTAGTCATTGACATCACGGCCCTGGTAGGTCACCAGTAAACCTTCTCTAGCTAAAAGCAAAATGGAATATAAAATTTTGCCTGCATTTTGCTAATTTCATTTTTTTTTTCAAAATGCAACTCCATTTCTTCTAGGACTTTGGGTGTATATCGTACTACTAATGTAACCTTTCCTTGAGTTGCTTTCAGCAGAACTACAGTTTTTCATGATACCCTCCTTCAATGCTCGCTCCATTAGCAGAAAGGAGTTGGTCTCCTTGTTTGAGGACCCCATGTCTATCAATAATACCTCCTGGAATTACTTGAGATCTATAGATTGGAGAGTTTTGTTCTTTCCCTCCCATAACATCCAATCCAAGGCTCTCTTCTATTTTTGGTAGCTCAACCACTGTAGTATGAGAATGCCCTTCACTGGCAGCAAACGCAGCAACTATAGGTTTTGCAGTTCCATCAGCTCTCATGTCAGGAGCTACTGATGTCCACAGTTTCATAAACATGCTCATATACCTCTCTTACTGCCTTGCAGAGCTCACTTTGAAGGACTTTTTGTAAAGCCTGAAGTTTTTGTGGTGGTACTTCTCCACTCCTTTGTAGTTTTTCCAACAATTCAGTTGCTCTGCAAATACCTCTCTTCAGCCTCACAGAAACCCCCAGCCCTCCATCTTCTTGCTTTGCCCCTGTGCTTTGATTTTAAAGATTCCATTTTATTCAAGTTTTAATAAAAATGGTTTTTCTTTTTAGGCATGATTTGGTGGGGAAAGGAAGAAATTTTAAGGAAGGTTAAAATTTAAATCAATGGATAAATTTGGTTATAGATTTTTCTAAGTTTTCAATCATTTTTTTTCTGATAGCAGGCTGAAAACATCCTGGAAACCTAAGCACAATATGAATATTTGATTATTAATAGTTATCATATGGTATCAGTTATTAAACCTCTGAGTATGCAGACATGAGTAGTTGAGAAGGTATTTTCATTCTCTTGATGAGCTAGTCCATGAAAGTGTGTGTGCAATGATATTTGTTACTTTAGAAATTTAACAATCAGCTAATTAAAAATGAGTCTTTTTGAAAAATGCATAGTATGTTGGAATAAAAGACTAGAAGAAATTATTCAATGAATAGTAGAAAAAAGTCACATTTTGCATAATTTGCTATATTAGTTTTCTGTGGCTGCTTTGAAAAATTCCCACCAACTTGGTGGCTTAAAACAACAATTTTTTTTTTCTCTTACAGTTCCAGAGGCCAGAAGTCCAAAATCAGTTTTACTGGACTGAAATCAAGGTGTTGGCAGGGCTGTGCTCTTTTTAGAGGCTCCAGGGAAGACCTCTTCTGGCCTCTTCTGGCTTCTGATTTGCCGCATTCCTTGGCTTGTGGACACATCCCTCCAATCTCTGCCTCTGAAATTACATTATCTTCTCCTTTTCTGTGTGAAATATCCCTTTGCCCCCCTCTTAAAAGGAAATTTGTGATTGCATTTAGGGCCCACGGGAGCAATCTAGGATAATCTCCCCATCTCAAGGTCCTTAATTTAATCCATCTGCACAGTCCTTGCCATGTCAGAGAACACTCACAGATCCTGTGGATTAGGAGCTCGATGACTTTGGTGGCCATTATTCAGCCAACTGTGCTTGTGACTTAAGAAATTCTTAAGAGTCTTCTAAGGTATCTTTGATATGTTTATTAGTAGTAAATGATGCATGTAGTTTTAAAATCATAAGCCCACAGGAAATAAATTTTAATGGCATGTCAAAATCTTTGGAACAAATGAGGGAAGAAAGCAAGAAAATCATGTTTGTGAAATGCCCTTTGAGTCTTTTTGTTGTCTTGATTACACACTGAAGAGTATTTCAAATGGGAGAAGTAGGAGAGAGAGAAGAAACTTCCTCAAATATTAGGGTTTAATCAGAAGTTCCAGAACCTTCATTATGTATATTAAAATTAAGTAGTAAAAATAGAGAATGATGAATTTATACCAGGGAACCCTATTTCTTTTTTTCTTAGTAAAAAAACTGAGTAGGAATTGACTGGTATCATAAATTAAAACAACATTCATTGAGAGTCATGAGTTTATACCATAATCCAGTAAAATAAACACTGTCTGAATATTAGAACTGAACACTTAGGTTGAAACAGCTACTGTGTCTTCTGCTTTTTTAAAAAAAGTAGGCCTATATCTTTTGATAAGTTCAGTATCTTTTATATCATATAAACCCCAAATTCCAGTTGTTGAGCAAAACAGATGCTTGTTCCTTGCTCATGTGAGATTCACATGTGTGTTGGTGATCAGGGGGCAGCTTCCTCCTGGTGATAATTCAGAGGTGGGCTCCTCCAGATGTGTGGCTCCAACACACTCTGAGTCGGCTGCGGGAGGCACAGGTGGTACTGACGGCTCATCTGCTTGTGGCCAAAGTCACCAGCTCGGATGTGTTGGTGCCAAAGATCTTGTCACAGAGCAGCCCCTGCTCCTTGGGGCGACTGGGACATGTGGTCCTTGGTGGGCCGCTGCAGTTCAGCCACAGCTGTGACCCTAGGGGGGAACCTGGACTTCTGTGGTCAGCCGGCCCTCTCTGATGCTAGATGAGTGACTGACTTTCTGAGGAATGTTTATAAACATTCTGAAGCATGTTTATGCATTGTGTTGCCCAGAAGAAATAAGCTTAAATAGAAAATAATACCCATCCCCTCAACTTCAACAAAACACTAATCTAAAATGTAAGTAATCGGTCTGATTTTATTTTGGGCGAGGTGATTTTTGTTTCATAGCTTTACTTTTTTAGTTCCTCTATCTATAGCATATCCAAATAATTCAAGTATGACAGTGGGGTATCACACATAAAGAATGAAAATATTTCATCATGAATAATACTAATAAAAATAATACAGGTATAATTAGCTTGTTATATTTTTGCACAACTTGTAGAAATGATTCAGGACCTGGAGTGTGTAGTCCTATAGTGAATCTCAAGTTCACAGTGAAAAGTTTACTATGAATAAGTCCACGAAAATGGTGCAGCAAGTTGATTGATCAATCCTGTGATTGATCGGCAGGACATAGCAACCCAAGGACAAGCCTCATTAATCTAAAATGAATTCACTTCTGTAGTTGATGTTGCAGGATATTTGAGTAAGGGTTAAACTTTCCTCAAGCATCCCTGAGCTTGGAGGAAAAGATTTATACATCATTTGTATTCTAGTTTGCTAATGCTGCTTGAATGCAAAATGCCAGAAATGGATTGGCTTTTATAAAAGGGGGTTTATTTGGTTACACAGTTACAGTCTTAAGGCCATAAAGTGTCCAAGGTAACACATCAGCAATTTGGGTGCCTTCACTGGAGGATGGCCAATGGTGTCTGGAAAACCTCTGTTAGCTGGGAAGGCATGTGGCTGGCATCTGCTCCAAAGTTCTGTTTTTAAAATGTCTTCCTCTCAGGATGTTCCTCTCTAGGCTGCAGTTCCTCAAAAATGTCACTCTTAGTTGCACTTGGGATATTTGTCCTCTCTCAGCTTCTCCAGAGCAAGAATCTGCTTTCAACGGCCATCTTCAATCTGTCTCTCATCTGCAGCTCCTGTGCTTTCTTCAAAGTGTCCCTCTTAGCTGTAGCTCCTCTTCAAAACATCACTCACAGCTGCACTGAGTTCCCTCTGCCCGTCAGCTTATTTATATGGCTCCACTGATCAAGGCCCACCCTAAATGGGTGGGCCAAGCCTCCATGGAAATTATCTCCTCAGAGTTATCACCCACAGTTGGGTGGGGCGCATCTCCAAAGAAACACTCAAAGAAATCTAATCAAAACTGATAACGTCTGTCCACACAAGATTACATCAAAGATAATGGTGTTTGGGGGACACAATACATTCAAACTGGCACAACTTGTACACCCTTTCTTCCAGCTTAACATATACTATCTAGGAATTCAGTATTTTAGTTTCCTTCCAATGATAGTTTCCTCTCATGAGAGGAAAACATTTTTTTTAATAAAAAGGTAATATCAATTCTCATGTTCTCAAATTTCACTTCATGCAGCAGCTAGATCTCTAAAGACATGAAAGAAAATGAAACTCTAAGTAGTACTCTACTCTAGGCACTTTGAGGATAAATAGGAAGAACCCCACATTCATGCCTGATTTAAAATTTTCAGCCTTTAAATAGCTCTCTTCCAATTAACCTACATAGACTGTTAGTTTTGCGGTAACTTGGGCAGAAAGGGAAGTTGGCTGCCCTAAACCTGGCATCTTCTAATAGGAGGGAAGACTCATGGGTAATTCCCAATACAAAGTTGCTGGAGACCCGTGGTTGCTGGCAGGAAGGGGAAGCCTGGGTTCCCTGGAAAAACAAGGACATTGGGAACTTTTAAGACAGGCAGGAAAAGGGGGGTGACCCCTCACAGGGTATTCCTGAGGGGCTGCCTACTTACTAACTGAATATCCAGAAGCAACTGGTCTCACTGCGCCAGGACAGAACCCCCAGAATGACTTTCCTGGCATCCTAGAGACCCTGCACGGGAGCCTGTGCATGAATGTGTTGATCCCACAGCCTTATGCAGGATGTTAGCAGAGGTCAGTGTAGTGTGACTACACTTGAGTGCACACTCATGAGAGGCAAACATTTTTTTTTTTAATAAAAAGGTAATATCAGTTCTCACGTTCTCAAATTTCACTTCATGCAGCAGCTAGATCTCTAAAGACATGAAAGAAAACAAATAGTGGAAATGAATGTTTTAGACTAACTCCTCACTCTCCAAGTGATGTTAATGGTGTGTGCCAGTTTGAATATATTGTGTCCCCCAAACACCATTATCTTTGATGTAATCTTGTGTGGGCAGATGTTACCAGTGTTGATTAGATTGTAATTCTTTGAGTGTTTCTGTGGAGATGTGCCCCACCCAACTGTGGGTGATGACTCTAATTGGATAATTTCCATGGATGTTGGCCCACCCATTGGGTGGGCCTTGATCAGTGGAGCCATATAAATGAGCTGATGGGCAGAGGGAACTCAGTGCAGCTGTGAGTGACATTCTGAGGAGGAGCTATAGCCAAGAGGGACACTTTGAAGAAAGCACAGGAGCTCCAGATGAGAGAGTTTGAAGACGGCCGTTGAAAGCAGACTCTTGCTCCAGAGAAGCTAAAAGAGGACAAATACCCCAAGTGCAACTAAGACTGACATTTTTGAGAACTGCAGCCTAGAGAGGAATGTCCTGGGAGAAAGCCATTTTGAAACCAGAACTTTGGAGCAGACGCCAGCCACATGCCTTCCCAGCTAACAGAGGTTTTCTGGACACCATGGGACATCCTCCAGTGAAGGCACCCAATTGCTGCTGTGTTACCTTGGACACTTTATGGCCTTAAGACTATAACTGTATAACCAAATAAACCCCCTTTATAAAAGCCGATCCTTCTCTGGTGTTTTGCATTCCGGCAGCATTAGCAAACTAGAACACAGGGGAATCATGCAGAGCCCAGACTCTGGATGAGGAATTGAGCTCCTTTATTAACTGTTTGTTTAATCCGGGCACCCAATTGCTTGGTGCTGGAATTTTCCTTATCAGTAAAATGGGTACACTATAGCCCCCTACCCCCTACCTTTATGTAGTTTTTGCCACAAATTGCATGTTTATACATGTGAGTTCATTCCAAAAGAATGAAAGAGGACCCCTACCTCACACCCTATACAAAAATTAACTCAATGTGGATCAAATATCTCAATATAAGAAACAGTACCATAAAACTCCTAGAAGATAATGTAAGGAAACATCTTCAAGATCTAGTATTAGGAGGGCACTTTTTAGACCTTACACTTAAAGCAATAGCAATGAAAGAAAAAATAGATAAATGGGAACACCTCAGAATTAAATGCTTCTGTACCTCAAAGGAATTTGCCAAAAAGGTAGAGAGGCAGCCAACTCAGTGGGAGAAAATATTTGGAAACCATATATCTGATAAGAGACTGATATCTTGTATATATAAAGAAATCTTACAACTCAATGACAATAGTACAAACAGCCCAATTGTAAAATGGGCAAAAAATATGAAAAGACATTTCTCTGAAGAGGAAATACAAATAGCTAAAAAACACATGAAAAAGTGTTTATCTTTGCTGGCTATTAGGGAGGTGCAAATCAAGACCACAATGGGGTAGCATCTCACACCACTAAGAATGGCTGCCATTAAACAAACAGGAAACTACAGATGCTGGAGAGGATGTGGAGAATTGGAACACTTATTCATTGCTGGTGGGACTGTATAATGGTTCAGCCACTCTGGAAGACAGTTTGGCGGTTCCTCAGGAAACTACATACTGGGTTACCCTATGATCCAGCAATTTCACTTAGTATTTACCAAGAGGATCTGAAAGCAGTGACATGAAGAGATATTTGTACATAGATGTTCATAGCAGCATTGTTCATGATTGCCAAGAGATGGAAACAACCTAAATGTCCTTCATCAGATGAGTGGATAAACAAAATATGGTATATACACATGATGGCATACTACACAGCAGTAAGAAGGAATGAGTTCATGAAACGTGACAGCATGGATGAATCTTGAAGAAATTATGCTGAGTGAAATAAGCTAGATACAAAAGGAGAGATATTGTATGCTTCCACTACTGTGAACTCTGTGTTAAAGGTAAAATAAGTGTCTTATATTGTAGAATATAGGAGACCTAGAGATAGACAGCAGCTAGTGAAAGGGGAACAATAATCTAAAAAGAACAGATAAGATATTGAGGGTTATCTTAATGATATTGGAATGCTTGGGTGTGACTATGGTTCACTAATTTTCTTTTGTTATGGTAGGAATGAAGTTATTTCAGGATATTTGTTTTTCCCATTGCTTTACTTTGTTTTTTTGGAGATTTTTTTTTATTTGATGAAGTTAAAAAAAATGGTCAAGGCATGGAGCAAGTTCACAGCCAATGTTCCCCATTCCCTACTTCTAAGAAAAAAAAATACATATGAGTTCAAAACCACTGATTTGTCATTACTTTTTATGTACTTGCCTTTTAAATCCTGTAGGAAGTAAAGTGGAGTCACAAACTAAAAATACAATAATATTGCACTTAAATTTACCCATGTCATTACACTAACCGAGATCTTTATTTCTTCATGAAGTTTCAATCTATTGTCTATTGCTCTTTCCTTTCAACCTGCAGAACTCTCTTTAGCATCTCTTGTGGGGCTGATCTAGTAGTGAACTCCCTAGCTTTTATTTATCTGGGCATGTCATAATTGCTCCCTCATTTTTGAGAGACAGTTTTGCCAGATATGGAATTCTTTGTTGGTGATTTTTTGCTTTCAGCAAAATCTTTGACATTTGACAGTTTGATTATAATATGCCATGATGTGGACCTATTTGGGTTTCTCCTGTTTGGAGTTTGCTGAGTGTTGTGGATGTGTATATTCATGTCTTTCATTAAATTTGGCATGTTTTCAGCCATTGTTTCTTTGAATATTTTCTCCGTTCCTTTCTCTCTCTCTTCTTCTGGGACTTCCACTATACATATATTGGAACACTTGATGGCATCCCACAGGTTCCTCAGGCTCTGTTCAGTTTTCTTCATTCTTTCTTCTTTTCTTCAGACTAGATGATCTCAATTGTCTTACCTTCAAGTTCTTTGATTTTTTTTTTTCTGTCAGCTCCAATCTGCTATTGAATTCTATGGGGGACTTTCTAATTTATGCTAGTGTGGTCTTCAGCTCTGTTTAGTTCCTCTTCATAGTTTCCATCTCTCTATTGATATTCCCTTTGTATTCATCTATTGTTTTTTGATTTCTTTTAGTTCATTGTCCATGTTTTCCTTTAGCTCTACGAGCATATTTGGGAATATTTTAAAAAAGTCTTTGTCTGGTATAGCTCGGCTCTGCTTCTCTTCATTGATGATTTCCAGTGCTTTAATCTTCTCCTTTGCCTGGGTCATCACTTCATGTTTCTTTGGGTGTTATGTAACCTTTTTTTTTTTTTTTTTTTAATTAATGTACACTTTTAATACACATTACATATAACCTCTTAATTACAATGGGAAAAATGTACGTTTAACCAAGTTATGATTTTAGCATCACCAGTAATGAGATGAACTAACATTGTGTTCCTTCTGGTGTGCTGCAATGACAATGAAAAGCACATAACATAACTGTGTTAGTTTTCCATTGCTGCATAACAAACTACCACAAACTTAGACGCTTAAGGCAACATCCATCTATTAGCTCATAATTCAGAAACTCAGAAGTCTGGCAGGGCATCTCAGGGTTTCACAGGCTGAAATCAAGGTGTCGATCAGGCTGAGCTCTTGTCTCAAGGCTCTGGGAAAATGTGCTTCTAAACTCACTCTTGTTGGAAGAATTCAGTTATTTGTGGTTGTAGGAATGAGGTTCCTGTTTCCTTAACGTGGGTCGGTCAGGAGCCACTTTCAGATCCTAGAGGCTGCCTGCAATCCTTGCTGTGTGACCTCAACCATCTTCAAGCCAGCAAAGACATATGGAGTCCTTCTTGTGATTCAAATCTCTGGCTCCCCCATTTCTGACTTCAAAACCAGGATTTAAAGGGCTTGTGTGATTAGTTCAGGCCCACTTGGATAATATCCCTATTTTAAGGTCAACTGATTTGGGACCTAATTCCATCTGCAAAGTCCTTCTTGCTATAGACTGTAACATCGTCACAGGAGTCGTTTTCTTCATGGGTTCTGCCCACACTCAAGGAGAAGAGATTATACACAGACAACCGTCATCAGGATCATTTCAGAATTCTGCCTGCCAACATCACCAACCTAGTATTCTTGCCAAAAATGTTTAACCTGAATCCAGACTGAATCTTCAAATGCAATCAGAGAAATCCAGATTGTCTGACATTCTACAACAGGCCTATACTCTTCAAAAATGTCACTCTCATGAAAGATTTTTGAAAAAAGGTGAGATAACCCTTACAGATAAAAGGAGATTAAAGAGATTTGACAACCAAATCCAATACATGATCCTTTATTGGATCCCTGATTTTAAAAAATCTTATGAGACATTTTGGGAACAATTGTGAAATTTGAATATGCCCCAAATATTAGCTAATGTTATTGTAACAATGTTAACTTTCTTGGGTGTGATAATGGTATTATGGTTATGCAGGAGACTATCTTTGTTCTCAGGAAATAGATATTGAAAAATTTAGGAGTGAAGGTCACTATATCTGCAACTTACTTTCAAACAGTTCGAGAAAAAAATATATGGAGATAGAGGAAAATGTGACAAAATGTTAACAATTGGTGAATCAAGGGTATATTGGTGTTCATGGTATTACTATTCTTCAATTTTTCCCTAGATTTGAAAAATTAAAATTAAAAATAAAGTTGGAGGAAAAGAATCTTAATGATAAAATGATAAAATAATCATTAAAAA
Source organism: Choloepus didactylus (assembly GCF_015220235.1). Classification (NCBI taxonomy): domain Eukaryota; kingdom Metazoa; phylum Chordata; class Mammalia; order Pilosa; family Megalonychidae; genus Choloepus; species Choloepus didactylus. The sequence continues at coordinate 31,202,679 of NC_051328.1, forward strand.
AAACTTAATGATAAAATATTTTCCTGTCTAAAAGATTTAATTAAAAATATCTCTTTCTATAGTGAAATAATGTGGCAGGTAAGTTGAACAATTTCAGACAATGCCTAAATATCTTACAGGAGTGAAGTAAAATATGAGTCAGAATCTTTTTTTTTTTCTGGTTAGGAAGGATAAATAACCAATTTCTCATTGCTACAATTCATATGTGAAGAAAGACAGTACTTGCCTTCCCCCTACTTATCAAAACATGATCTAATAGAAATTCGGAAACCATGCACATGCATCAAGATCTTGCTTTTGGTAGACCTTTTATCCTAGCAGTGGCTGTAAAAAGCTGTTCAGGCCGGTGCACCTCCCTGGACTTCCCCTGGGGATGAGCAAATGCTGCCTCCCATCTGGCTGTGGAGGATCACCGCCCCAGCTAATCGCCAAGATTCCCTTCAAGCTCAGCTTATCAATATGGGTGTTATTCCTACCTTAGTGAAATTACTGGGCATCCACTGCCTAAATGTGGCCTTTATAGAAACATGCCTTGTTGCCGTATGTAACCTTTTATTGAAACCTGGACATTTGGATATTTTAATGTTTTATTGATGGAATTTAGACTCTGAGGCAGATGTGCTGTAAGCTTGTATCCAGCTGGTGTTATGACAGAGTTTCCTTGAATACCAGAAACTAACCAAAAAGAGAAAAAAAAAGAAAACATTTTCCCCAGTCCTTCCAGATTATGCGAGTGCTCACCTTAAGGGCTTACCCAAACAATGGTTGTAAAGAATAGCTCCAGGCCCAGGGACCTTGATCCTTTCTGTGCATGTATCTTATTTTGGGCATGCACATGTGGCCCTGGGAGTTCCCCCATTTGCATGGTTCTGAATGTCTCCTTTTCCCCAGGAAAGTGTCCTCCTAGCCCGGAGCACTGCTCTGTGTAGCCTACAGCCAGCAATCCTGTGCTCAGGCAGCATGACTTGGCTGCTCTCCCACATCGTTCTGTAGAGGAGTTTTGTAAGCTGTCTTCCACAAGCAGGGCAAGTTCTGGGACAGTGAGTCCCTCAGGCTACCACCAGATAGACTGGGTCAGATATGCATGTTCCCAGTGTGTGTATGAGGGTTACTCTGCTCCCTCCAGAACTGGGACCAGAGAACCCATCAGGCCAGCTCTGTACCAAGCTGGGGGAGGGGCCAGCAGGGTGCCACGAGATCCTGCCACTTTTAAGTAGCCTTTTTCTTGATTCAGCATTCACCCTGTTACTGAACTCCTCTGTTTTCTGGGGCTTTAAGGAAGATGTTCCTGCCGGTTCTTGCAGGTTGTTCAAAGCTGTGTGGAAGGACCTTATCACCTGGCTTTGTACTGACTACAAATAGCCCAGTCATAAAATTAGCCTGTTTAATTTTATTATACTTGGTGATCTGCCAAAGGGGATTTATCATTCTGTAGTATGTGAATGAGCACAGCATGAAGAGCTGCTGAATGACAAGCCCTGAGACAGGGTTTAAAATATACGTGATGCTTTTCTTTATATGCCTGGGATACATGAATCCACACATTATCACATGAGGTGGCAAGGCACATCATACAGAAATTAAGAAACATGTTTGTATTTCTGTTCCATTTGTTGGGTTCTCTACAAAATGAGCTGCAAGCAAATTCTAAAATCAACTTTCAGTATCATAATATTGTTTTAAAATTTGATAATTCATACTTAATAGTAATGAAAAAAGTCTCATGTTTCTCTACATGCTAGAGGTATTATGCACTAGCATTTAATAATTACTAACATCTTTCCTCATTATTTTTCTCTTTTAGTAAAATTAAAGATCTAGAGATGAAGGTCTGGAAATAGCAGGAAGGTGTGGTGTGCCCTCCTAGAGGGTAAAAATGCCCTCACATTGCAAGAGTATGGACCAAAGTTCTTTTATGAAGACATATTGTAACCCCTTGAGCAAATTTTTCCCCAGGAGCGACAGTTCACCCTGTACAGGTGAGAATGAGTCACATCATCAACCAGGACCCAAAGTTTGTCAAATGACTGTGCCTGTGAATACACTTGCACACGCACCCTCCCCTGTTTGAGGCACTGTGCACTGTGTCATTTTACTATTTCAAATGGTTTAAACGTTTATTTCCAGAGTAAAATCCAAAGTCATTGTCTTCTGAGTTAAAGTACTTTTTCAGTGCCATGAATGTTTCGACCAAAATGCTTTTCATGACAGATATTTCGGTTTCATATTAGTTTCACTTGCTCTTTGGAATGTTTCCACACAGGCCGTAGGGTGGTGCTGTGGCACATGAATGTGGAGTCCCTGCTCAGCCTTTCCCTCTTTGTGGGCCCCTCCAAGTTGGCATCTGGCCATAAGGGAGGATCAGCACCTCCCAGCCCAAAGCCCATGAGACTGGCATTGAAGCTGTTTCTGGGATGAGATGGTTAAAATGGGACTTGAGAGGGATATGACAGTGGGGTTGGACAGAGAGGGAGAGAGGGCAAGAAAGTGGCATGTGTTCCTGCAGAGGGGAAGTTTAGAGTCAGACATCAGGAGGAGCTGGGGAGGGAGTGGCTTAAGGAGATTGGTTCAGGGCTCCCTGGCCACCTGGACATTGGCTCTTTCCTTTGCTGAAGTTTTGAATAACAGCAGCCCCAGGCTTCCTTCCTCCCTCTGTCAGGCTTGCTGACTTTCATTATTTTCTGACATGTTTTTCTTCCCCTTCTATTTCATTCTAGGCCCCCAAATCCACCATGGCCCCAGCAGATGGGTTGCAACTCTCCAGCTCACCTCCTGCTCCCCTCTCCTTTAAATGTACGAGAAAAAGTAAAGCAGCCCCTGATATCCAGGAGCTGGTGGACATCCTCAGCTAGGCTGTCGCTGGGCACTAACAGGTATTTATAAAGTAGCATGTATATATGTATATAAATGTCTGCATAACGTTTTACTCTATAAACTTGACTCTGTGTTCCCAATTTTGTAAACCCATTTTCATGTAACAAATTCAATAAGCCCTTGCTGCAAGCCCCAGTAAGTGCTGGCTTGTGTGTGTGGGACCTGTTATTCTGGAGCCAGGATACATGGGCAGTTATGTACTGGGAGTGGTGGGATGGTTGTGTCAGGTAGGGAAGAGAAGAGAGTATGTCCTGATGAGTGACCCCATTCAGGGACCTCCATATGCAATTCTCTAAAGACTAATGAGGTTGAATAGCTTTTCATGTCTTTCTTGGCCATTGAGTACCGTCTTTAGACAACGTTGATTCAAATCCTTTGCCCATCTTACAATTAGATTATATGTCTTTTTATTGTTAAGATGTAAGAGTTTTTTTTTTTAATATTCTGGATACGTGACCCTTATCAGATCTATGATTTGCAAATATTTTCTCTAATTGTATTGGTTGTTTTTCAACTTCCTATATAGTGTCCTTTTAAATGCAAACATTTTTAATTTTCATGAAGTCCAGTATACCTGTTTTTTCCTTTGGTTGCTTGTACTTTTGAAGTGTCATAGCTAAGAAACCATTGCATAATTCAAGATTACAAAGACTTATACCTATGTTTTCATCTTAGGACTTGACAGATTTAGCTCTTGCATTTAGATCTTTGATCCATTTTGAGTTAAATTTGTATATTTGATATTGGGGTCAAATTTCATGGTTTTTGCATGTTGCTATTCAGGGGTCTCAGCACCATTTGTTGAAAAGAACATTTTCTCCCCCATTGACTTTTCCCCTTTTTGAAGATCAATGTATCATAAATATATGATGTACTTGCTTCTGGACTTTCAATTCTTTCCCATTGTTTTACGTCGATTCTTATGCCAGTACCACACAGTCTTGATTTCTGTGACTTTGGAGTAAGTTCTGGATTTAGAAAATATGGGTCTGTACTAGTTTCATGTGACTACTGTAACAAATTACTACAAACTTGGTGGCTTAAAACAACAGACATTTTTCTCACAGTCCTAGAAGCCAGAAGTCCAAAATCAGCCTCACTGGGGTGAAATCAAGGTTTCGGCAAAGTCGTGCTCCCTGGAAAGCTCTAGGGGATCACTCAGGCTGCTGCTTTGAGAATAGAGTTTTAAAATCAGTGGGAGGGCCCTAGCCTTCTAATTATGGTGGTCCAGGTAACCCACCCCAGTCCACCTTTTCTACTGAAACAAGTAGAAAAGGTGGATGGAATACTTAGACATTTGATTAAAGGCATCAGAGAACAACAAGGTAAAACCAAGGTCGGAGGGAATATGGAAACACAAGTAAATGAACCTGACATTCAAGGCCATATTTTCTCCAGGACCATCTGCTGAGAGACTAGAACTGGACAGAGATTTTAACACTCTCAAAGAGCTAAGGGACAAAAATTCTCATCCAGGGCCTTGCAAATTCTCGCTACCTTGGCACATCTCCAGTGCCTCTAAAGAGTTTTTTTTTTTTTTTAAACATTACTTGCCTAGCTTTTCTACTTGCTCTCAGCAGTGGCTATCCAAAACAGCCTGGTCAGCCATTAGCTATCATGGACCTCCATCACAGCACACTTTCCTTCTTCCTCCTTTCTCCAGTGGTGAGCTGAAGTATGTCACTCTCCTTATTCCTAGGGGGCAGACGCCCGGTGTCACCACCTTCTTCTAGATCTATATACCCAAGGGGTCTGAATCTTCAGTCTTATCCAACTGTTCTCATTTCTCTTCTGCAGATGGTGAATGAAGCCAGGGTTTTCCAGCCCAGCTATGTGAATTTTTTCTCTCCTCTTTTTATATTTGCCTGCCATTGCTTTACGCTTGAAGTAGAGGGGATAATCAAAGTCAGAATCACTGGGGGTTCTCCATTTACTTTCTTCCCTGCTTGCCTGGTTATATAAATAATTTTCTTTCACAATTTTGACAGCGGTTTTGTGGCATTTGCTTCATTTGCTTTGCCGCTGAACCCAGAAATCCTTGTTTTCCAGAATTGATTTCCATGGCCTCCGTAGACCTACTGGCTTGTCCAAAGTGCTGCCTCTTGGAGATGGGCCAATGGAGACCCTTGGGCCCACGGAGCAGTAGTTGTCCATATGGAATCTGTAAGTTCTGAGACACATTAAGCGTCCTGGCAGCTGCTTCCTGCTGAGCCACATTGGAGCTGCAAATATTTTAGTTCAAAGAACAAGATTTTGATTAAAATAGGGTGAAAGAATAAAACAGAATTTATCATATTAGGCAAAATCAGTGTTTTTACTTCTAAAATCTCCCATTAGATAGAAACATCTTGGCTGGTGCTCTGTCATGTACTTGTGTCCTAGATGCTCTGTGGATTAGATTAGCACTGCGGACATCTTTCTCTCTCTCTCCTTCAATTCGGGCAGGAAAACCACACCGCACCATCATCATCCTGTCAAGACTGAACACACATCAACAAAATATACAAATTTAATCTAACAATATCCCCAGCAAAGTTAACCTAAAATGTTTAAATATTTACAAATGATTACTGTGTTTCTGAATAAATAGAGGTATTATGCTAAGTTGCTCTCAATATTCTTTTTGTACAGCTAAACCAGCACTATATGGCTCTTTCTTTTTGCTTTGTTAGTGTTCACATTATCATAGAATGCAATGATGCTAATAAAGGTATCAGTAAAAGTCTACTTTTAGAAAACACTGGGTCAAGATAATTGAGGGTGAGCTTAATGATATGAGAATGCTCAGGTGTGACTGTGGTTTGTTAATTTTTCTTTTTGTGTGGTAGGAGTATATTGGAAAGAATGAGGTTATTTCAGGATATTTGTTTTTCCCATTGCTTTGCTTTATTTTGTTTGGAAATGTTTTTTATTTGATAAATAAAGTAATTAAAAAAAAAGGGAACACTGGGTCGATTCAAGGCATCTATGCTTTTCCTGTATAGATAGAAGCATGTGGGAAGTATTCAATAAATATATATTAAATCGATGAATGAATATACTGATGCATTTCTTTAAAAGAGTTTATTTCATCATTTTAAAAAATTAATTTTATTTATAGATACCCAATATCCACCAAAGATACACTCCCGTTTCCTCCCTTCCCCTGTCCCCTAGTAACTTGTAATCTATTTACTACTTCTGTAGATTTGCTATTTTTAGACATCTCTTATAAGTGACATTGCACATTTGTCCTTACGTGCCTTGCTTACTTCACTGAGCATAATGTGTTCAAACTTCTTTCATGTTGCAACATGTCTCAGAACTTCTTTCTTATAGCTGAGTACTGTTCCACTGTGAGTATGAACTACATTTGTTTATCCATTCACTTGTTCATGGACGGCATTTTTTTTTTTTTTAACCTATTTTCTCTGGGTATAGAATTCTAGGTTGACAGATTTTTCTTTCAGTACTGTGTGTAACATGCTTTTTCCCTCAGTTGCATTTAAGATGTTGCAGTTTAAGATTTTCTCTTTGTCACTGGTTTTGAGCCATTTGATGTTGTTGGTCAGAAGGAGAGACACCTCAAGAAACATCAGCCCACTCCTACACAGGCGTTGGGGTCTCCAGCAAAAGCACAACTCACAGAAGCTCTGATGGAAAGATGTTTTACTCACGCAGAGAAGAGACAGAGCAAAGTTGGCTTCACTGCAGGCATCAGTTCCCCACAGCTAGGGGTCTCAATCTGGGGCTGATGCAGGGAGAGGTCCTATGCCCAGCACCCCTCTCTTGTGTGTCTGTGCCATTGTGTAGGAACCCTGCGCCCTCGCCTCCAGGAACAGAGATGCCACTGGGCTGTGAGCTGGATGCTATAAAACATGTCCTCCAGAGTCAGGGTGTTCCCAGTGAATGAATAGTTACACATGCTCAGGACAACAGGGGCAGGAATGTTCCGGCAGTTCCCTTCCCTACTTTATCCTGCCAGGTGGACACTACTGGTCCCGAGCACAGCATGGCCTTGTGTGTCCCAGGGAAGGGGGGCAGGTCACGCTAAGACTGTCCCCTACTACAGATTTCGTGTGTCTTGGTGTAGTTTTCCTCATGTTTTATCCATGTGTTCGGGATTCATTGAAACTCTTGGATCTGTAGGTGTATTGTTTTTGTAAAAATTGGGGAAATTGCAACTATTTTTTCTTCAATTATTTTTACTGCTCTTCCCCAGCCTCCTTTGCAGATTCTGGTTACATGTATATTAGGCCACTTAAAGTTGTTCAGCAGCTCTTGATGATGTTCATTTTTAAAAATTATTGTCTTTCAGTTTTATTTTGTATAGTTTCAATTGCTGTCTTTAAATCCAGTAATCTTTCCTTCCGCAGTGCCTAGTCTTCTGTTAATCCTCTCTAGTCTGTTTTTGGTCCCATGCATTATAGTTTTCATTTATAGAAGTTCAGTGTAGCTCCTTTTTATTTCTTCCATGTCTCTGTTTAACTGTTTTGAACATACGGAAGGCAGTTGTGACTGTTTTAATGTCCTCCTCTGCTAATTCTAACATCTGTGTCAGTTGGGAGGTGATGGTGACTGACTGGTTATTCTGCTCTTTCTCTGTTGTATTGAAGACATACCCCGTGTGCTCATTTGCATCTTGGCGATTTTTGATTGGATGATTGCGGTTTTTACCTTGTTGTATGTTAGACCTTTGATGTTCCTATAAGCACTCTTGAGCTTTTTCTGGGACACAGTTGAGTTACTTGGAGACAGTTTACTTCCTTTTAGTTCCTGCTCTTTAGGTTGTCAGACAGGACCACAGCTGGGCTCAGCTGGGGCCAACCACTCCTGCTGAATGCCCCATCTGCACACCCCACACAGTGCCCTGCAAATCCTAAAGATTTTTGTTCTGGCCAGTGGGGACAGGCACCCTCTCCCACCCTGTGTGAGTGCCAGGCACTGCCTCCCAGCCTCCCACATGGTCCTTTCCCTGGCTTTGGGAAATTCCCTCACAGTCACACACTGATCATACTTGGTGGGATAGCATAGGGGTCTCCGCCTTCCCCCTGGTCAGCGCTCTCTTCTCTGGCCTCCATGCTTTGTGCTGTAACCACTGGGTCTCCCTGGACTTCCAGCTCTGTGTCCTCAACTCCAGGAGTCCAGCAGACTCCCCCTGGGTTCCTTCTCCCTGCACCATGGTCTGGAGACTCTCTCAAGATAGTAATGGGCAGGGGGGTGGGGGTGGGCGCATTACAGTGTTTTCCTTGTTTCCTGTTTCACAGGGTCACTGTCCTTTCTTGCCTGAAGTCCAGTGCCTTGCAAATCGTTGTGCTATGTATATTGTCCAGTTTTTGGTTGTCCCTGGCAGAAGGACAAGTCTGTGTTACTCCATCTTGGCCAGAAGCTGAGGTCCTATTATGCATCTTTAAGTAGTGAAGTCAAGATTGCTTTGCATTACTGCATTTTGAAGGCTACCACCAGGGGGCAGTGTTACCCAGCCGGGACGCTTTTCAGGAAAGGCACCGTGCAAAGCACTTAGGTTCTTTTGAGAGGTTATGTGAAATTACCTTATAGATTTGGTATTAACTTAGATACTCCACTCCGTTTCATTGAGCTCTCTGTTCTTCCTGTGTCTGTTCTCATGTAATTTCTTCTGCGTTGTGAAATTTATGAAGATATTTTGCCTAAAATAATGTTATAGATTGAAATGATTTATGGCATTCTCTTCTTTCGACCTCAGAAACAGAAATGATATAGCTGTTGGGGAAATTTTCCACCTTGACAGAGATTTAAATATATTTATTAACATCTTTTTGTTTCTTCTATGTAACACAAGCACAGGGAAGGGTGATGTGCTGTGTCCCCTGCCTCGGAGGGACTCCTGTCCAGGGGTGCTGTGTAATTCTGTCTAGGGGAGGGGCTGTGTGGGAAAGCTGCAAACAGCAGGTTACCACTGAGCAGGGTTTGAAAGATGTGCAGAAATTTTCCCTTTGCAGAAAGGGGCAGAGAAGAGTACTTTCTCAGCAGTGAAAATATCAAATAGAAAGACCTAAGTACTTAAAATATATCAAGTTCAGGAAAGACTGAGCAAGTCTGTGTGGTTAGCAGATTTGAGAAGAGTGGCAAGAAATAAGGATAGTACAGTGCTTGGGGCCATATTTGCCACAATAAGAGTTTGACTATGCCTTGTAGTCACTGGAGATTAAATGATTGTTTTCGATTAAATGATTGATATGAATCAAATGGTGCTTTAGACTAGAGTCTTCAAACTACTTTGACTGAATAGCCCTTATATGTAAAAACATTATTGTAGTTTGAATCCAATATGTTTATATCTAGTAATGTATAAATTATACATGTGTAGTACTATTCAAATATATTAGGTAGATTACAAAACATCTACTATAAAGTTTGTGGTTATGAAATAGCGTTGACTTTTTTTTGAACTTTTTTGCAGATTGGATGACAGATCTGATTATATAACTGCCATAATGTATCTAATGTAAGAACATGTAGTAGAGTAGAAGACGTTTGAGTCTTGCAGTTTTATTGCTCACTCCACAAATGTGAACACCTCAGTGAAGTTCTGCTGTTTCCTCAAGGTGCCTGCCGTGCTGCACATGCTGCATGACCATTTCGCATAGAAACCGAGTAAGGCTGATCTCCAAGTAATTATTAGAAAATTTCTTTCATATGTGTTAATATACAGAACTGCTGATGGGAGATATGCTGTTTTATTCCTCATTCTTTGGATTCTTCCGTCAGCCTGGGGTACATGTGCCCCTCTGGAGACCCCCTAAGATCACACTGGCTGCAGCCTTGAGGGACTCACAGGGCACACAGAGCCCAAGTGCAAGTTCTTGTCTTGTCTGCTGATGAAGAATGAATGAAAGCAGAGATGAAGATAGATACTTAGAGTCCAAAGGGAAAGTATCTGTAAGATGTAGTTTCATGTACCGCTTAATGTTAGATGTGAAAGCACATGAATAAAGAAATTAAAAACAGGAATTGTGTTCTAAATAGTTCTGGTGTCACAAGTGGGCCTTGGTTAAAATTGTCTCAGAGTGGAAACTTTGCCACTGGTTCTAAAGCGCTATACCTTAGGAAGGGCAAAACAGCTTAATTGAAGTGGATCTTCCCAGTGGCTCTGTGGGGAAGGTCAGGGCATGGAATCCGGGGGAAAACGTATGCTAACTGCCTGACATTTGGGGACCTCAGGAGGTCCTCACGACCCTTTCAGGGGCTGCATGAAGCCGACACTATTTTAACAATTCAGAGACATTTGCCTTTCTGACTTTGCTCTGTCCTGAATGTACCGTGGAGTTTCCAGAGGCCACATGACATGTTGCTATCGGAGGCAGGGAGGAGAATTCTGTTGTCTTCTACTAAGCCAGACATTAAAGAGATTTGCAAAAATGTAAGACAGTGCCCCTCTTCTCATCTGACTCATGAGGATAGGCCTGGTTTGATACTTGTCAGCTCCACATAGCTTAGAATGTGTCTACTTGTTGGAGGATTTTAGTTCCTGTGTCAGGAAAGGCTGGGCCTGACAGCAACAGAAACCTGTTCCTTCTCGAAGGCTGTCAGTTAAGGGAAGGAAGGAGAATCAAGGCTACAGCATTCAAGGTGCTTGTCTGAACACATTTTAACACTGATAGGAAAAAGCAGGCAGAGGAGAGGTATGTGAAAATGCAAGACCAAGAGGAGATGTTGATGGAGCAAGGGCTCAGGGCAGCCAGGGTACTGCAAGTATCTGGAACATCCACACACAGCATTCAAATACAAGTGCACAGATAGTATCGAAAGTGAAATGCAGCTGTGATTTGACAATCCACATCTATTTTAGCTGGCCTCTGTGTTGATACATTCAGGTAATTGCTGGTTAATTTGTGTGGGTGTGTTCTATAAACTATTTTTATTCAGCAATGAACTTTACTGGGAGCCTGTTGTAAGCCTGGAAACATGAGTCCTGTCTCTTTCTAGAAGCCTCTGGCCTGGTAGGTGGAGAAGGCCATGGGGCTCCTGACCCGACTGAGAGGGTAAGGATGATTCCAGGAAATGCTGACATCTCATCTGAGTCTGAAGATGGGGTACAAGTGAGTCAGTAAAGCGGGGAGAGAATGTGAGGCAGGGGACTAGGGGACAGCATGAAGAGGGCAGAAGAAACTACGTTGTCTCTGTCCTCAGGAGAGCACTGCTAGCTGTTGGTAGTAGTAATAAAATCTGGCCTCAAATGTGCAATGTAAACAAAGTCTAAGTGCAAAAGCAAAATGGCACATGAGGAATGTAGGTAAAGTGGAGCATTTGATTCCGTCATCTGTCCGAGTTTTGTAGGAGAGCCTGATGAGACCTGACATCCACCTCTCCATTTCTTGGTTCACCCGTTAATATTTCTAATAAATATGGCTAGTTCACTTAAGATACTAAGTTTCCAAAGTGTAGTAAGAAGTGCCACACATTCTGCCTCAGTTTTGCCGATACCTTTGTTGTAGAAAGTTATAAATTACTGTTTATAAATTGCATTGACTATTTATGAAAAGTATTGCATAAATGCAGAGAAAGTTTGTCTCTTAATTAGTATCATTTGAAGTATTAAAATAGGTGTCTTTAAAGTAAGGGTTATAATTTATATCTAGACAGTGTGCAGGTTAAGTTTTTTTTTTTTCTCCCAAATGCATTTTGGCCTCGTTAATTTGTAGCAAATTGTTTGCAAAGTTATGTCCCTTTTCTTACTTCTGAGTTGCTGGTGGTATCAGCAGTTCAGGGGGAGGTTTCAGGATTTGCAGTTCCTGAACTCTCCTGTCTTCCAGACATAGTGAAATATCAACATTTTGGCCAGTCTTTAGTTGAATACCTTTTGAAAGCTCAGACAGGATAAAGCTACCTTGTGTATAAAAGGGAGTCTCACCAAACATAATGTAAGCCCTTTTGAAGCTGTACCACAGTGTAAACCTGATGGTTTATGCATAGACTGGTTTACATGGCCTCCAAACGTCTCTTCTGGGAACACTAAACGTTCCCACTTGTTCTCAGGATAGGGGCTTGACTGGTCTTTGCAGGTGCAGAGCTACCTCGGATGGGCTGCCCCCTCTGTCTCTCTGCACTTCAGTGGAACTTAGTAAATGGTCCTGCTCCCCGCCCCCCCATCCCATTACTCAACTCTATCCATAACAGTTACCACTATCTGAGATTATCTTGTTTGCTTATTTTATGTTTATTTTCTGTCACTTTTCACTAAAATGTATTCCTGGATGAGGTCAGGGGTCTCGTCTTGTTTTATTCATCACCATGTCATCAATGCCAAGAAAGGACCCAGCACAAATTGAGTGATCAATGCAAAATCATTGATTATGTGAATAGGCATAATAGTTCCTGGTGTCTTGACCACTGTCATCATCAACAACGTCAAGAAGCATCGACTCAGTCTCTGTGTGTGGCACCAGAGTGTTGCACAACCCAGGAGACGCTGCCTGCGTGTCACATCCAGACACCGCACAAAACAGATGGAAGCCAAGGAGGACCCAATTAAATAGGAATACATCAGAGCTGCTCCTGGGTAATATGTCAACTCATATTTGAAATCATCTTCTGTTGAGGACCTCTGTGTAGTTCAGTAAAAAAACTCCTTTGGGTAAAGACCCCCATGGAGCTACCTTCAACTGAATAAAAACCCTGCTTGACGATAAACAGGATTAGAGGTAAATTGCTCAGGAGCCCTTTCGCTAAGATTCATAATCACAACAAGAAATTTTTTTGCATAGAAAGAAGTAAATACAAAAAGTAATTTATATCAAATTGGGATTATAAGCTATCTAAAACTAATTTAGAGAGAGAGAGTTAAATTTAATTGATTTGGTAGGATAAAATGGTAATAATTGTTTAGCATAGCATTTAAATTTCATTACTTGAGTTTCTCATTGCTTCTTTTCATGTGAGAATTGCGTTGGCAAATACGACACAATGAAAAACGTTTCAACTCTTACTCACATTTTCTGTCTGAGGTCACATTCAGGGAATGGCAGCTGAGAAGGGCGCAGTGAGAAGATGAATGTGCCTCAGCCTTAGAAATGTCTCCATCCACTGACTTTGTTCTTTTCCTCAGGCTGAATGAGGTGAATATAGAATGTCTTGCAGTTGAATAATTCTGACAGCTTTTAAGCAAGAATTTCTGTGATGTTATAAAAATTGAGATCTAAAAGGAAACTTAACCTTCAGTTGATTCTTTTGATGTATTTTGCCTGAAGCATGGTGCTAGGACCTGTTATCTCAAATAGGCAATATAAAAATAGCTTTCTAATTCATTCCTACAGTTGAAAGATCCTCATGGATTGAAATTATTGTGATCTATCAAAATTCACTATGTTGTGCAAACAAAATAAAATAACATACCAGGTGAGGAATGGTGACAACGATGGAGCAGCTTATTACGAAGCTTAAAATGAAAATGCCTTTCTGGCAACACACTTATCCTCAGTGGCCTTTTGAAAGATTGAAAATCAGAGGAGCCAAAGTGCTGATATTTTTCTCATCTTTATGATGTGGCTTATTTGCCTTGTGCTTAATGCCAAGCTTTTGGAATCAGGATAACTTTTGGATTAATTGAATGTCATTTTTTTATTGAGCTTTGAGTCACATATCATAAAATTTGCCATTTGAAAATGTACAGTTCAGTGGCTTTGAGTATATTCACAAGGTTGTGTAACAATTGCACCTATGTAATTCCAGAACATGTTCATCACCCTCAAAAGATGAAACCACTAATCTCTTTGTGTCTCTATGGATTTGCTTATTCTGGACATGTTCTATTAATGGAATCATAAAATGTGTGACTTTTTGTGTCTGGTTACTTTCACTTAGCAAACACTTTTCAAGGTTCATCCATGTTGCAGCATTTCTTTTTTGTGGCTGAATAATATTCCATTGCATGAATGTACCACGTGTTTATCCGTTCATCAGTTGATGGGCACTTGCTTGTTTCCACTGTTTGAAGTGATAATGGATTATATTTACAAAATTAATGTCAGGTGCTAAACTACAGATTCAAGAAACTTAGAGGATACCAAACAGGATAAATACCAAAACTACAGCTGCACATATCAAATCTTGAAAGAAGCCAGTGTAGGGGAAATAAACTTATCTATAAAGGAACAGCAGTAAGAATTTCAATGGGCTCCTCTTCAGAAACCACCCAAGCAATAAGAGAGCAGAGTAAAATATTCAAAATGTTGCAAAATATCCACCAACCTAGTGTTCTCTATCCAGCAAAATTATCCTTCAAAACAGGATTTTCTTAGACAAACAAAACTGAGTAAAATTGTTATCTAATACATCTGCCTTGCAAGAAATGTTAAAAGAAATTCTTCAAAGAGAAAGAAATGGTATAGACTCAGATTCACATAAAGAAGGGAAGAGCATCAGAGAAGGAATAAATGAAGGTGAAATAAATCTTTTATGTTTTTTATTCTTTATTGATCTAATAGATAACTTTAAAATAATAGTAACAATGTATTGAGTGATTATAGGCTATGGATAATTGAAATGACTGACAGCTGTGTTGTAAGAGACAGAAGAGATGAATTGTGGATATTCTGTTATAAGATACCTGCACTACTCTAGAAGAGGTATACTTCTATTTAAAAGGGAATTTAGAATAGTTTTAAATGCATATTACAAACTCTGGGCAACTGCTAAAAGGTTTTTAAAGAAGTATAATTGATATGCTGAGAGGAGAGAAAATGCAATCATATAAAATGTTAAATTCAAACTAGAGAAGGCCAAAAAAAGGGGGGGGGGAGGAGATAGAAACAAGAAGTACAATGAGAAGAAAGCAGTTACAAACATGGTAGATTATAATCTAATGACAGCAATAATTTCAATACCACTTTAAATGTGAGTGGCCTAAATACACCAAGTAAAAGACAGCATCAGAGTGGATGAAAAAACAGGACTCAATTATTTGTTGTTTACAAGACACCCACTTTATATATAAAGGCGTGTATGTATTAAAAGTAAAGGGATGGAGAAGATAGTGGCATAGAGAGGAGTGGAAGCTAGTTTGACCCTGGAACAACTGATAAACAACCAGGAACAACTAGTAAATAATCTGGAATAACTGCGGCGGACGAACATGACTGTCCACTCATCATACACCAACCTGAATTGGGATGAATGTCTGAGATCACAGCATAAAATCTGTAAGTAAAAACTGTGGATCCAAGCTGGGAGCCCCCTCCCCCCATGGCCTGAACTGCAAAGCCTCGTGGCGCTAGAGAGCAGCACTCCCCAAGCAAGCTAATATAACTCAGCTGAGTTCCAAATGGGTTTTAACTAACAAGTGTGGACTGCTCAATACAAGCTACAAATCCCCAACAAGCAGACAGAGCCTTTTGGTGATGACTAACCTTGGAGAGCCAGAGGGTGGCCATGGAATATCCCTGAAGAGGGCTTTCTGTCCCTGTTTCAGCTCAGTGGAGAAAGCCTCAGCCATTTTCAGTTCCCAGTGCTCTGACACAGACAAGGGTAGAGATAACACAGGCAGAGAAACTATTCAAATGCTAATGACCTCTCCCTGGGGGGGGGGGATATCTTCCCTAAGAAGAAAGAGGTGGGGCCCAGCTCTACTAATGCCTTCCATTCAGAACCAGATCCCAGAGCCTTGGGGAAAACAGCCACAGGCCACACCTCCTTACACCAGTCTGGAGCTACAGGCTGACAGGCGCCACCTGCTGGGCAGAAAAACACAGTGACTTGAGGCCTCATAGAGTGTACCAATATTCTAAGACACCCTTAGGGAAAAAAGTTACTATTCCCTCCTTCCAAGACCTGAGCCCATTCTGGGCTGGGAAAACCTGATTGGGGTAACCAAGGAAACCAGATGCCTAGACAACAGAAAACTACAGCCTACACTAAGAAAAACAAAGTTATGGCCCAGTCAAAGAAACAAACTTACACTTCAACTGAGATACAGGAATTGAAACAACTAATACTAAATCAATTCAAAAAGTTTAGGGAAGATATGGCAAAAGAGATGAAGCATATAATGAAAACACTGAGTGTACATAAGGTAGAAATCGAAAGTTTGAAGAAACAACTGACACAATCTATGGAAATGAAAGGCACAACACAAGAGATGAAAGACAGAATGGAAACATACAACAGAAGATCTCAAGAGGCAGAAGAAAACACTCAGGAACCGGAGAGCAAGGCACCTGAAAACCTGCACACAAAAGAACAGATAGAGAAAAGAATGGAAAAGTATGAGCAACTTAAGGGAACTTAAAGGGAACTTAAGGACAAAATGAAATGCAGGAATGTATATGTCATGGGTATTCCAGAAGGAGAAGAGAAGGTAAAAGGGGCAGAAGCAATAATAATAGAAATAATCAAAGAAAATTTCCCATCTCTTATAAAAGACATAAAATACAGGTACAAGAAGCACAGTGTACCCCAGACAGAATAGATCTGAATAGACCTATGCCAAGGCACTTAATAATCAGATTATCAAATGTCAAAGATAAAGAGAGAATACTGGAAGCAGCAAGAGAAAAGCAATCCATCACATACAGAGGAAACTTGATAAGATTATGTGTGGATTTCTCAATAGAAACCATGGAGGCAAGAATGAAGTGGGGTGATATATTTAAGATACTGGAAGAGAAAAACCACCAACCAAGTATCCTGAACCATGGAGGCAAGAATGAAGTGGGGTGATATATTTAAGATACTGGAAGAGAAAAACCACCAACCAAGTATCCTATATCTGGCAAAACTGTCCTTCAAATATGAGGGAGAATTTAAAATAGTTTCTGACAGACAATGGGAGAGTTTGTGAACAAGATACCTGCTCTACAGGAAACACTAAAGAGAGCACTGCAGACAGAAAGGAAAAGACAGGAGTGAGAGGTTTGGAACACAGTTTTGGGAGATAGTAGCACAGCAATGTAAGTACACTGAACAAAGATGACTGTGAGTATGGTTGAAAGAGGAAGGTTAGGACCACGTGGGACGCCAGAACAAAAGATGAAAGGTAAAGACTGGGACTGTATAACTCAGTGAAACCTAGGGTGCTCAATGATTGTAATAAAAGGTGCAACTATGTTTTTACATGAGGTAGAACAAATGAATGTCAACATTGCAAGGTGTTAAAAATAGGGTGGGATGGGGGAAAATACAATCAATGCAAACTAGAGACTGGTAATTAACAGAAACATTGTATTATGCTTCCTTTAATATAACAAAGGCAATATGCCAAAGCTAAATGCATATGGTAGTGGGGGGGCATAGGGGAAGGGTATGGGCCTCCTGGCATTGGTGATGTTGTCCAACTCTTTATTCTACCTTAGTTTAATGCTATCTTTCCTTTTGTTGCTTTCTAGCTGTCATGTTTTTTTTTTTCTGTCTCCCTCTTTTTTTTTTCTTTTTCTTTTGTCCCTCTACCTTCTTTGACTCTTCCTCCTTCTTTGTGGAAGAAATGGAGATGTCCTTATATAGATAGTGGTGATGGTGCTGAATACTTAAATATGTGACTATACAGGAAACCAATGATTGTTTACTTAGGATGGAATGTATGGTTTGTGAACAAAACCATCTTGAAAGAAATGGGTTGATGAAGAAAACCTTAGGGGCACTATATTGAGTGAAATAAGATGACACATAAAGGCAAATATTGCAGGGTCTCACTGATATGAACTAGTTATAACATGTAAACTCATAGACATGAAATATAAGTTACCAGGATATAGAACGGGGCTAAAGAATGGGGAGCAGTTGCTTATTATGAGTAGAATGTTCAACTAGGGTGAACTTAAAGGTTTGGAAATGGACAGGGGTGATGGTAGCACATTCTGAGAATAACTAACAGTGCTGAATGGTGTGTGAAGGTGGTGGAAAGGGAAGTTCAGAGCCACATATGTCACCAGAAGGAAAGTTGGAGGTTAAAAGATGGGAGTGTAGAAAACAGTGAATCTTGTGGTGGACAATGTCTGTGATTAACTGTACAAATATTAGAAATCTCTCTCATGAACTAGAAAAAATGTATGACATTATAACTAGAAGTTAATAATAGAGGGGCATATAGGAAAAAATATATACCTATTGCAAACTATATACTACAGTCGTAATATTTTAACATTCTTTCATCAACAGTAACAAATGTACTATACCAAAACTATGAATCAATAATGGAGGGGGGTTGGTTAGGGTTATGGGATGATTTGAGTTTCCTTTTTTTGTCTTTATTTCTTTTCTGGAATAATGAAAATGTTCTAAAAATTTAAAAAAAAATTAATTGTCATGGATGCACAGCTGTATGATGGTACCGTGGGCAACAGACTGTACACTTTGGATCTTTGGATAATTGTATGGTTTGTGAACAATTTCAATAAAAAATAGATTAAAAAAATATAAAGGGATGGAAAAAGTATACCATATCACTAATTAAAACTAATTAAAAAAACAGGACTAGTTACGTTAATTTCAGACAAAGCAGACTTCAGAACAAGGAAAATTATCAGGGATAAAGAAGTGCATTGCAAAATGAAAAAGGGGCCAATTGTCCAAGAAGTCATAACAATCCTTACCATGTATGTACCTACCAAAAAGCATCAAAATATGTGAAGTACAAACTGATAGAACTTTGAGGAGAAATAGAAAAATCCATTATTGTGGTTGGAGAATTCAACACTACTCTGTCAGTGACTGACAAATCTAGCAGGCAGAAATCAGTAAGGTTGCAGTTAAACTGAACAGCACCATCAACCAACTGGGTCTAATTAATATTTATAGAATACTTTATCCAATAACAGCATAATACACGTTCTTTCCAAGCTCACATGGAACGATCACCAAAAGAGAAGACATTCAGGGAAATAAAACTTACTTTAACAAATTTTAAAGAACGGAAATGCAAATTAGGGTCTTAGACCCTAATTAGTGGAATTAAAGTAGAAATCAATAACAGAAAGATGGCTAGAAAATCCCCCAAAATTTGGAGATCAAACAACACACTTCTAAATAACACCTGGGTCAAAGAAAATGTCTTAAGATAAATTAAAAATTATTTTGTACCAAATAAAAATTTGTACTTATCAAAATATAGGATGTAGCAAAAGCAGTGCTTACAGGGAAACTGATAGCTTTGGATGCATATATTAGAAAAGAAGAAGGATAAAAAATCAAATCCATAATCTAACCTTCCTCCTTAGGTAACTAGAGGAAGAAGAGAATCATAAACCTAAAGGGAGCAGAAGAAAAGAAATAATAAAAATTAGAGCAGAAATCAATGAATTTAAAAACAGGAAATCAGTAGAGAAAATCAACAAAACCACAAGCTGGTTCTTTGAAAATCAATAAAATTCATAAACCTCTAACCAAGATAACTGAGGAGAAAAGGGAGAAGACACAAATTACTAATATCGGAAATGAAATAGGGTCGTCACTACTGATCCCAAGCACATTTAAAAGATAATATTGGAATTTTTAAACAACTCCATGCCCACTGATTTGATAACTTAGGTTAATTGGTTCAATTCCTTAAAAGACTCATACTACCAAAACTCATACAAAGTAAAAATAGATAATCTGAGTAGGCCTGTACCTATTAAAGAGCTTGAATCTAATTAATAATATTCCAAAAAAGAAAGCACCAGTTCCAGATATTTTCACTGGTGAATTTTACCAACATTTAAAGAAGAAATTACACCAATTCTCCATAATATCTCCAGAAGCAGAGGGAACACTTCCTAACTCATCATATGAGGAAAGCATTACATTAATACCAAAACCAGGTAAAGACATTGCAAGAAAGAAAAATTACAGACCAATATCTCTCCTAAACATAGATGCAAAAATCCTCAATAATTATTAGCTAATTAAATACAACAATGAATAAAAAGGATTATACACCGTGAGCAAGTGGGATTTATTCCAATCATGCAAGGCTGGTTCAGCATTCAAAAATTAGTCAATGTACTCCACCATATCAAAAGACTGAAGAAGAAAAATCATGATAGTACCAATATATACCAAAAAAACATTTAACAAAATACCCAAACAATCCATAAAGAAAGCTCTCAGCAAACTAGGAACAGTTGGGAACTTCTACAACTTGATAAAGCATATATACCAAAAACCTACAGCTAACATGGTGAGGAACTAGATGTCTTCCCCCTAAGACTGGTGTTCTGGTTTGCTAAAGCTGCCAGAATATAATATACCAGAAATGGACTGGCTTTTACAATGGGGGTTTATTAGGTTACAAATTTCCCATTCTAAGGCCATAAAAGTGTCCAAACTAAGGCATCCAGAGAAAGATATCTTGACTCTGAAAAAGACTAATGGGGTCCGGAATACCTCTGTCAGCTGGGAAGGCACGTAGCTAGTGTCTGCTGTTCCTTTGCTCCCGGATTGCATTGCTTCCAGCTTTTGACTCCAGTGGCTTTCTCCTTAAGTGTCTGTGGGTTTTCACTTAGCTTCTCTGGGGCAAACTCTGGGATTCATCTCTTAGCTTAGCATCTCCAAGTGCCTGGGTCTGTGTAGGCTCTGGGCTCTCTCTCTCTCTCACCGAGCTCCCTCAAGGACTCCTGTAAACTAATTAAGACCCATCTTGAATAGGCAGGGTCACATCTCCATGGAAATAATCTAATCAAAAGGTACTGACCGCAATTGGGTGGGTCACATCTCTATGGAAACAACCTAATCAAAAGATCCCACACACAACAGGTCTGCCCCAACAAGAATGAATTAAAAGAACATGGTCTTTTATGAGGTACATAGTAGATTCAAACCAGCACAACTGGAAACAAGAAAGGGGTGTCCTCTTCCACTACTCCTATTCAATATCATACAACATCATACTAGAGGTTCTGTTGCTAGTAGCAATAAGACAAGACAAGGAAACAAAAATGACATACATTAGGAAGGAAGAAATAAAACTGTATTTGTCTGCAGATGACATTATTGTCTATGTAGAAAATCCAAACAATGAACAAGAAAATTTTTGAAACTGATAAGTGATTATGGCGATGTTGTAGAATGCAAGGCTAATACAGAAGTCAATTGCTTTCCTCCATACTAGAAGTGAACAATTGGAATTTGAAAATAAAACCACCAGCCTTTACATTAGCACCAAGAACAGGAAACACTTAGATATAAATCTTGTAGTAAAATATGTCCAGAATCTATATAAGGAAAACTACAAATCTTGATTAAAGAAATAAAAGAAGATCTAAATAAATGGAGACCTGTTCATGGATAGGAATTACTCAATATTGTTAAGATGTTAGTTCCTCCCAACTTGATCTATAGCTTCAACACAATCCCAATCAAAATTTCAGCAACTTGTTTTGTGAATATCAATAAGCTGTTTCTTTTGAAAAGGAAAAAACCCAGTATGTCCAACACAATACTGAAGAACAAGTCAGAGGACTGACACTGCCCTACTTGAAAACTTACTACAGAGTTACAGTAATTAAGACAGCATGGTATTGGTGAAAGAATAGATATGTGGATTAATGGAAGACAACAGAAAGGCCAGAAATAGACCCACACGAATATAGTCAACTGATCTTTCACAAAGGAGCAAAGGCAATTCAATGGAGGAGCTATAGTCTTTTCAACAAATGATGTTGGAACAACTGGGCATTCACATGCAAAAAGGTGAGTCTAGGCACAGACCTTATACCTTGCACAAAAATTAACTCAAAATGAATGTGAAATGAAAACTATAAACCTCCTAGAAGATAATAGAGGAAACTAAGTGACTTTGGTCTTGGGAATGAGTTTTTAGATAGAACACCAAAAGCACAATCCAAGAAATGGAAAGTTGATAAGCTGAACTTGATTAAAATGAAAAACTTCTGTTCTGTGAAAGACACTGTCAATAGAATGAAAAGAGAAGCCAGAGACCGGGAGAAAATATTTAAAAAAACTCTGATTAAAAATGGCCCAAAGACCCAAACAGACACCTCATCAAATAAGCATTTTAAAAGATGTTCAACATCGCATGGCATTAGGGAATTTTAAGTTAAAACAACGAGATACTGGTAAAACAGCTATTCCAGAATGGCCAACACCCAAAGACTGACAATATCACATGTTGTTGAGGATGCGAAGCAGCTGAAACTCTTTCATTGCTGATGGGAATGCAAAATGGTATGGCCACTTGGGAAGACAGTTCGGCAGTTTCTTAACAAAGTTAAACATAATCTTATATGAGCTTGTGATCAACTTCCAAGTATGTAGCCAACTGAAATGAAAACTTATGTTCACACAAATGTTTATAGCAGATTTAATCATAATTGCCAAACACTGGAAGCAACCAAGATCCCTTCAGTAGGTGAATGGATAAACAAAACGTGGTACATCTATACACAAATGTCCATACAATAATAAGAAATGAACTGTCATGACATGAAAAGATATGGAAGAAACTTAAATACATATAGTTAAGTGAAAGAAGCCAGTCTGAAGGGATAAGTACTTTAAGATCCCCACTATATGGCATTCTGGAAAAGGCAAAATAGAGAGACACAAAAAGGGTCAGTGGTTGCCTGGGGTTCGGAGGGAGAGGGAAGGGATGAACATGTGAAGCACAGGATTTTTAGGGCATGAAACTATCCTGCATGATATTGAAATAGTGGATACATGACATTTGTCAAAACCCATAAAACTTTACAACAGAAAGAATGCAATTTAATGTAAACAATGGACTTTAGTATTGATAAGTAATGTAACAAGATGTCAATAACAGGAGAAACTACAAGAAAGGAGGGCATATGGGAACCCTGTACTTTCTGCTCAATTTTTCCGTAAATCTAAAATTGTTCTGAAAATAATGTCTATTAATTTAAAAAATAGGAATAAAAATAATATGTGTCTGATTTCAGCTTGCCTGTAACATACTCAGAAACCCATCTCATGGAACCAAATTTCAGTTTTGAAATATTCGGATTGTCCAAAAGAGGGTGCCAAAGACTTACAAAGGTGACATTTCATTATGCAAAGGGAGTTGTTAAATAATAAAAAAGAAATTATAGAATTAAAAACTGGAGGGCCTTAACATACATGCACAGCACTTGTCTATCTTTTGCCTATAACCATTGTCATCCTTCTTTAGGGCTCAGATCAGCCCCCTGCTGCTGTTTCTTTGTTGTGTATGTGAGTGTCCACCCTGGTAATGCTCAGTGGTGACCTTGATTCCAAAGATCTGCAAGGTGTGGGGCTGGAGCAAATGCATTTGGATCCTATTTTAAACAACTCTAGATGCAGTCTTGTATTAGTTATATTTAAACAGGAATTTTGCGAATGGGATATATTTCCTGTAATAAATTATAAACTTAGAGATTCTTTTCATTTATTACTATTGGGTTTTCCATTAGTGGAAGCTTTTAACATTGTAATGTTGAATTTCTTTGTTCCTGGGACCCTACGTCAAGGAGTCTGTAATCTATACTAAGTATAATGTAATGACATAATTAATTAATTCTTTAACATACTCTTTGATGAATCATTCTGTCAAGGAGAGAGAATCTCTTTTTTTGGGCAATAATCATGAGTAAACTGAGTTTCATTTTTGTATATTCCTTTTAATATTTTCAAATCTCCTATAAATTGAAAATATCTTTAGTTTTTGTTGATTGTAAAAGGATTATACACTCATTAAAAAATCAAATCAACAAAGTCCAGAGTGAGAGCTTACTTAATCTCATGTGCAGCGATAAAACGATCAACAATTTGTTATCTAGACTTCTAAACATCAACAATTTGTTATCTAGACTTCTAAATATTTATGCATGTGTGCTTAGAATATGAATGGTTTATACTAACCATGTTCTTTAGTAATCTGCTTTCCATGCCTAATGATAAAAGCCTATATTCTAGCTCATCATCTTTCCTTTCTTCACAATGGCTGCCTGCAATTCCCTTTTATGGATGTATTGTACTCTATTAAATCTAACATTCTGCATACATATATCTAGTTTAGTTCTTTCTTTGTTTTATTTTATTTATTTATTTTTGCTATTAACAGCACTGATTCAATAACAATCTTATAAATACATGTTTATGTATTTGTGTTATTTCAGTGAATGCTACAAAATACTTCCCAAAGTATCACTGATACCTTACATTTTCTGTATATCTATGTAAACGGACATTTCCTGGAAAAACTTCTTGTAGACCTCAGATCTAGCTTCCTGTTGAGATACAGCATCCACTCTGGTGATGTGGTGATTCAAGTTTTCTGGTCTTGAGACAGAGAGCCATGCTAAAAGCAATCTATACTGCTCTGCTCGTGGTAGCATCTTTAGTTTCGGGAAGCCTTTCTTCTCTGCAGGGAGGAAGACTGGAATGATGCAGTTATCCTGCTGGACTATGTTCCCTCTCAATTCTGCTATCCAAATATAATTTTTTTTTTCCAGAAGAGATATTAGTATCTTTAAGGTGGGGGTGGGGTGGGGTGGAAAAAAGGATTAGAGATATTCATCTACTTATATTTCTTCTTAAAAGATATGGTTACGTAGTTTTTCCAGTTGTTTTCACTGTTTTTTTTAATGGGAAGGACTTACATTAGGTTACAAACATTTTATTTTGCAAAGTCGGCACACACACATCCCTCTCCACATACTTCCTAAAAGCAATGAGCACTATCGATATCACGTTAACGACAAAATATTAAGAATATATTCATGAACCCTGTCATTCTTAGCTGTGTGATCTTGGGCAAGTTATTTAGTCTCTCTGTTCACCTAAAAAAGAGGGTAACAGGATCAAATGAGATAAATGTACAATGCACAGGTCCACAGTAAATACTCAGGTTACGTTGTTATTTTTAAATGTTTTCATTATTCGTTATTTCATAGTACGTTTGAATAAATTTATTTTTAAAGAAAACGTCCTGCTTGACATTTATTTTTCTTCTTAGTTTGGGTTCTCTCCAAGGCAGACCCAGAGACAAGGAGTCGGGAAGCAAAGGAGACCCTGGCAGGAAATTGGAGAAATGACACAGGGAAGGGAAGAAATGAAGGCAGCCCAGTCAAGGGGCCGCTCTTGAGCCAGCTGCAACCCTGGTCTCCCGGAGTATTATCCCATGCGGGATCTCCAGGAAAACCTCAGGATTTACTAGAAGACAGGCCAGGAAGCTGAAGCATATGCCCCAACTCCTGAAAGTCATTTTTTGAGGACTATTCTTGGGGCTATTTCCTTGGCACTTCCGCCTTCCATATATGTGTGCAGACAGAGTGGCCTTCAGGCACCTTGATGTGGACACAGGTATTGGGGAGTTGACCAGAGCACCTCAAAAGGTGGGACACTGACAATATCGACTATGGTTGTAGATTGATGAAAACTTGGTCTTCAAGATTACTTAGAGATGCCTGGGGAAAGCTATGGGTGTCTTACATCCCTTTATCTTACAGATAGGGCAGGTGGATTAATTAGGATGTACAAAACATTGAATTTTCAGTCTATCATGTTCATTTTTAAACACAATGCGATCAGCAGCTCTCTGGAATCAAAATTATTATATCATTCTGGGCCATAAGCCAAATTATGTATTTTAATTTATTTATTTTCAACATTTTTATTATGGGAAAATTTTAACAAATATAAATACAGAGAGAAAAGTATAATGAACAACCATGTATTTGTCATCCAGCTTTCAATAATCTTATTTCATAAATAAAACCACTCATGTCTCACCCCATCCCCTATTGGATGCATTTGAATTAAATTGTGTAATTTCATCCATGACTATTTCATATACATAAATTATGAATTAATTATGCAATAATTAATCTAGTCAAATATACAGTCCTTGAATAAATTTCCCTGTCTCCTTCCTCTTTCCCTCCTTCCCCTCCTTCCCCTCCTTCCTTCCCTTCCCTCTTTCCTTCCTTCCTTTCTTCCTTCCTTCCTTCCATTTGGGACAATAGAAAAAGGACCTAAAAATGTCCACATATGGCATTTGGTTGACATGTTTTCTAAGCCTCTTTGAATCCATAGATTCCCCTATTCTCAATTTTTTTGTTTTATTTCTCAAAGAAACCAGGCCATTTGCTCTTAGAGTTTTGGATAATTTCAATTTACTAATTACGTTTCTGTCATGGAATATATTCCTCTATCTATTCTAATTCTAGTAGATCGATACTTATATCTAGAAGCTTGATCTGATTTAGGTTCAATTTTATTGGCAAAAATATTTCCTGTGTGATTGTGAGCATTTTCATCATGTGGGAGAAGATATCTTCTGATTAACTCTCTTTTGGGAATTCCTGTCTTCATTGGGGGGTTTGCAAAATCTATCATTCCATCTTCATATGTTACGTGGAATAATTCTATGAAGAGAAACTTCCTCATCAAATATTTGGTTACCCAGTAGAATCGGTGGTCTAAGAAAAGCAGATTAAATATTTGATTTGTTTGCTTTATTCATCAGTTTTCAGAAACAATGAATTGATTCCCTAGTGATCAAGACTTTTTCTTTCTCTTGACAAATCTGCCAGCCTTTCTTCTTGTGTGCCCCCACTTGCTCTCTCCCCCTTCCTGACTACCTTGAAATTAATCTTGCAGCTGGGGACTGCAAAGAAAAACAATTCAGACTGCAGGGAACAAAGAAAAAGAGAAAAGGACAACTTCAGACCCTAACTATTCTACATATCAATCTCGGCAGCTGACCTCCCCCTCCCGTCTCCCTCTCCCCCAGTCTACCCTGGCGCCTTAGAGACTTCTCTCTCTCCCCCTCTCCCCCAGCCCTTATGGCTTCCAGGTGGCCTAATTACAGCAAAGGAAAACATTCCCAACCAAGTGGTCCTAATTGCAACCTCAGCAAATCGCTCACCAAGGTGTCCTCAGTGCAACATCAGTACACTCACCCACCCCTGTGATCACCCCTCCTTACTATCTTCCAGTGCTTTTCCTCCAACCCACTGCAGACCGTAAAAAGCTGGCTGTCCTTTGTTTCCAAGGAGTTGCATGACTCTTAATCTGCATTCTTCTGGGTGAACCCATTATTATAAATAGGATCTCTCAGAGATGTTCATTTAGTTAAGGTGTGGCTCAATTGAATGAGGGCAGGCCTTAATGTGGGTTACCAGAGTCCTTTATAAGCAGAGGGAAGGGGGCATCGTCAGAGGAAGGACGGGGAGCAGCTGGAGTCCATGGGAACCTGGAGGAGAAAGGAGAGGACAGTGCCATGTGACACGAGGCGGGGATAAAAGCCCAGAACCCAAGGATGCCGCTACTGAGTGACCCCTGAGGAAGCAAGCCTTCTGGCCAATGCCCCGACTTCTGGCCTCTCAAACTGTGAGTCAAAAAATTCCTGTCGTTTCAAAAACCCCTTGTGTTATTTGCATTGCAGCTTGGAAAACTAAGATACTAGTGACGGTGTTTTTTTTTTTTTTTTTTTTTTTTTCCTCTTTCTGTTTTAGAAACATTTCAAACATGCAGATTTTAACATAGGAGGTATGCTTTAACCTTTGCTTAAATGTGCATTCGTTTGCATTTTGGCCTTATTCTTATCAATGCTTTTCAGTTGGAGCCTCTTCGAATTAAGATAACTCCCTAGTGTTTGAGACCCTTCCTGCTTCTGATCTGACATGTTCCAGGTTACCTCATCTTGTATTTCCTGCCCCAGACTTGTAACCAGCCATTTCTCTAAGATGCTTTAATTTTTAAATTAAGAAAAATAACATAATTGGAAACCATAATCTGGGTACTAGGGAGTGGTCAGTGTTCCATACTTTTTCAGTTGACCACTCTTAACTCAATTTGACCATTTTCCTTAACCAGTTTGTCATTGGTAACCTTGTTGTAGTGCCATATCATGAATATATTATCTTCATCAGTATCAGCATTTCATGACAATTTTGCAAGACATTTTTAAGAACTTACATAAATGTGATTGGGCAAGACCATTTCAGGCTGAGGAAAGAGCATGAACCAACCTCCATCTTGCAGAGGCACAGGCTCTGATTTGGATAGTTGTTTGTACTGGTAGGAGGGTAGCATGGGGTGGTAAAAAGAAGGAAAATCATAGTGGAAAGAGGCCACAGTCTTAGTAATTTATGATTAAAATATATTTTTTGCAAATTTTACGACATGAACACATTCTAGAGCTCTCTCACATGAGGGGCCCTGAAGTTTAAGCCTCCTTAGTTTCATGGTAAATCAACCCTTGAGGAAAAGCAAAGAGGTGGAATGTGGAATTCTGTCTTGAGTCTTAATTCTCTCTTAAGTGTGGGCAGCTGAAGCTCTAGAATACTTGAGGAAGGCTTTGAAATTAGAGTGCTGCCTCCTCAAGGGGCAAGGGAGAGTCCACCAGGCACCCGGTGCTCTGTTGCTTGTCGAGTTTAGAAAAATAAAAAAGGAAAATATCTCATGAATTTTCTTACCTCTAAACCTTAAAGAGGAAATCTTAGTGCATGTCACTTTGCATGCTGATGCATACAAAGAAGGTTCAATTTGGATCTGATCTTGATTGTCATTGTGGTAAGGACATTTTATCTTTTCTCTTAATCCTCTAAGACCTTACTGAGCTAAGATATATTCACCTGAGTGGTCTGGGGTTGAAAGGCAAGGTGATCAGAAACAGCATCAGAATGTTAGAGCAGGAAGAATCCAAGAGGTATTTAATGCAGCTCCCTTATTTCACAGAGGAGAACATCAAGACCCCCAAGAAAAATTTTCAATCTTATTGGAAGGATACAAAATAAAGCCTAAAATAATTAAACAGTAATATATAATAGGATAGGATTAAGTATTCCATTTTATGTGGATTATATATGATTTAATCCAAGGAGAGGAGAGATCTAGTGCAGTAGAAGTACGTGGTGAGAGATAAGAGCCTTGATATTTACTGAATGCCTGAAGTGTGCAAGGGGTTTATCTGGGTGACATGGCATCTAATATTTGCACAGCGGATTAAAGAAGAGGAAAGTTGTTTGCAGAACTGGGAGGTCCAAGAAAATGCTCAAAGGTAGCACAGTCGTGGCTTGTCTGGAAGGTGGTGAAAGGAACACTGGGGAGCATATGTGGATAGAAAAGAAACAAGTGAGTGAAGGTGAGAATGTCATGAGTGTGGACCTTGGTCTTCAGCCAAGGTTAGTAACTGCTGGATTGACAAGTTGAAATTTGTATTTTAGAAAGAATAGATGGGCAATTATGAAATCACATTGCAGTCACTGACATATTCATAGTCCACTTTGGAAAGCTTCAGATTCTGCAATATCTTAAGTTATCTGAAGTTAGTTATTGACACTTTTTTTTTTTCTTATCACAGTTGAAAAGTGGGGGGACCTTTTCAAAATCCTATGGTTTATTATCTGTGAAATTGTCTACAATGTTGTTGGAGTAAACTTGAATGTATTTTAATTAACAATAATGTATAGGTTTGCTCTTTAAAATTTTTTTTTTTAGTTAGGGAAGTAGGTTTGCAGAAAAGAGTTCCCACATACTGCCCTATTTTTTTTTACACCTTACGTTAATGTGATAACTTTGTTACAATTGATAAAAGAGTATTACAATTGTACTATTAACTATAGTCCAAAGTTTCCATTAGGGTTCACTGCGTTGTGCAGTCATATTTTTTTACAGTTTTTATCCTAGTAATATATATATTATACACACACACACACACACACACCTTAAACTTTCCCCTTTAAGCCATGCTTGGATTATAATTCAGTGCTGTTAATTACGTTCACAATGTTGTGCTACCATTGCCACCACCCATTAAGTTTCACTCTCAAGAATAAGAATGATGGCCAACATGTGTGACGTGTCTTCTGGGCTCCAGGTACTGTGCTAAAGCTCCCTAATTCCATTATCACATTTTACTGCTGTTTTATGGCTGAGGGAGGTGAGGTGTAGAGAAGACGTGGGACCTGTTTGGCGTCACACAGCTAGTAGGTTCCCTGGTCTGGATCTTCCTCATCTCAAAGCCTGGTGCTCTTAAACCTGTGGTAATATCTCAATCCTCATTTTTCTGAATTATTTGGGGGAAGTATGGTTCAGATTGTTTGAGAGAATCACATTATTTAATTTGTTTAGTTTCTAATTAGTACCATTTATAATTTTGCTGATATTACTCTGAGGAAGCAGTACATTCCTGTTTTGTAGATCCTCCATATTACTTAAAAATAATTGGTCTAGTTCACCTGTGTTGGAAATTGACATCACTACCTAGTGGTGTATTTGTGGCAGGATTAATGCTCTCTGGATTTAATATGTAAAAATATGGTGCTGTTGCCATTTGTCCATCCATCTATTTATCCAACAATGTGAGGCATTGATTGCTATCAATGTTGCCATTGGTTTTGTCCGTGTTCTTACTAGCTGAGAAAACAAAAAGCCTCCAAATCTCAGTAATTTCCTGCTCACATTCCAGACTGATATGAAACATAAGCTGCGACTCTATCTCTGGAGACCTCCTTACTGTCTTCCCCAGGAAACTCCACATTTAGCCCACGAAGGAGTGAAGAGCAAGACAGTAGAGGACTGGGCACCCAGTACCTAACATCAGAGCTTAGCGGTTACCCTTATCCATCAGTGAGAACTTGTCACATGGTCCCTGACTGGGCAACATCTTTCCACCAACAACTTTGCTCTGTGGAAGACAGCACAGATGTCTGCTGGTCAACCCATTATCTTTGTCTGTGTTAATGAATGGAGGTGAATGTGTTTGGTGAACTGTGATGCGCTTTTCAATTGTTCAATACCGTTATTTCACAAATATGAGTGCACCAAAGTGGGAAACAAAATAAATATAAGGGGACTGACTTGACATGCAGTGAAAGAAGGTCTTTTGTACATATAATGCATTGTCTAAACTTTTTTCAGACTAGTTAGATTCTCAGAACTGTCTGGGTGCCGTGTCTGTGGCTGTGTTCCCACTGAAGGCCGCCTTAGTGGAGAAGCGGATGGGGAAGTACCCATCCCATCAGGCTCCCTTATTTACTCTATTTTGAAATTATTAAGAGATGTGAGGACAGGGACTCTGATGTGTGATTTAAATGTCCATGTTTTAGAAATGCCAGTGAGTTTAACATAAAAGAGCCCCTCATTCGCTTTGTGTCTTTGGAACTTAGGGTTCATATCATTTAACCCTTATTTTGCAGGGGGAAACTGATGGTTCCTCTGAGTTTTAACATTCTCCAATTATACTAAACATATAAAATGGGTATGTTTATCACAGAAGTTTTTTTCTGCCTTAGGTAAAATGAGTGAATTGAGGTTGTAGGTTTTTGGCTGCTTGGGAAGTATTTTGGTGCTGTTCCTTCTTCTAGATCAACTTTGTTCCCTGCCCTGGAGTTTCAGTGGAAATTGATTGGGGAAAATATTATCTTTTTTTCCCTCTTTAGATCAGCAGCATGTCCATTTCAGATGTCACTTCAGTTAACTGGTCTCATCTTGGAGAGTACCGGAAGCTAAGAGGTCTGTACCTGGGGGCTCTGGAGAAGTGCTAAAATTATGGAATGATAACAGAGAGGAAAAAATGAATTAAGTTGACAGCATGGCCTTGGAGAAAACAACTGTCTTATCTCTGTTCTTGTTATGCCCCCTCCACAAAGGAAAAGAAATATCATCATCAAAAAACCACTTAGCAGATCTTGGCCTTTCTCCTCAGACCATGTACATCTTAGAGATCACAAAAATGGAAACATGTAACTATTAATATACATTAAAAAAGAATGTACTAATTGCATAAAAGGATTTCAAATAAAAAATCTGAATGATTACATTATAATTTGTGGGCAATGTTCGCTGATCACCTGTTGTTGCTGGAAATTTAAATCTTAATATAAAATTTCTGTTCTGTTTCTTCAAAGATGTAACCAGAGCATGTAGTCATTATTCCATGCATTAATATTTTCATGCAGATTATAAGAGCAAATTACAAATACAGTAGGACTTAACAATTATTAGGGATCCTATTAGATTGTCAGTACCCTGGTGACAGACACCAGCATGTGATTGGTTAGGCTATCCCTCAAATATTAAAATTAAAAAAAAAAACAAAACCCACAAACACTCACACATACACATATCAGTTTTAATTATGTAAAACAATCTGTTTGTAGCACATTGTTAATATGTTTTCCCCAAGCTCTATGCGGAAAGCTCTATGGGGCACAGGCCATCCTGTGCTTTTAGCCAATGTGAGCTAAGCGCCCTATTTTTCTCTGTTTTATGTTCTCTGACCATGAGTGGTGCAATGATCTTGGCTTGTGAGTGCTCTAACTACTCTGTACGGAGGATGTGGTTTTCTAGCTGATGTTAAGAGCTATTTACTAGACAGTGACCTTTCTGTAATTTATTTTGCATTCTAGGGAACATTTTTGACCCATAAAGGCTGGCAGAACTGTGAAAATGTTAGAACTAAATGTACCTAAAGGAACAAAGGATGATCTATCACGTGTATTTGGAAGGGTGTAATAACCAACCGAAATATAGGGACTAGTGGAAATCTTTTGACCTTATGGGGGTGGTAATAATGCTGCAGCCTAGAGGGAATGGGCCACAATTTGGACAGGCACCTGGAGGAATCTATGATTAGAGGCCTGGCTTGATTCCAGGGAATTTGGGTGGGTTTTTGCCAATGATTCCTCTCGGGGATGTATCTCCATGGGAAATATGGACTGTTGGGGGTGGGCTGACTTTGGAAGAAGTGCTGAGGCCACGAGGGACATGTTTAACACAGCCTGCTGCCTATTCTAGCATTTCCTACTTATTTTAAAAAAAATTATCTATTTTTTAATTAGAGAAATTGTGAAATTGTGGGTTTACAGAACAATCATGCATAAAATACAAGATTCCCATATTCCACCACATTATTAACACCTTGCGTTTGTGTGATACATTTGTTACAGTTGATGAAAGCACATTTTTATAAGTATACATTAACTAGATGTGGTTGTAGGTTGTATATATGGTAATAGAATAAGTATTTTTTAAAAAATTCATGAACCTTCATTTTACACAAACAGTGAATTACGTGTTCTTTATAAGGAAGGAAACATGTCCCTCCAGGAATCCTGAGATGAATGTGCTTTGCAGACCAGACTTGAGTGACAACAGTCCCCCTCACCAATGAGAAACGATGAGAGAGATGATTTTACAGTCTTTCCTCTCATCAATGTAATGCAGGCTTGTCTCTCGCTTCCTGACACAGAAAATTGCATTTTGTCACCCATTTGTCAGTTCTCTGAGATTTTAAGATAATTAAAGAACATTATAGCAGGTGACAGCTGTTGCCGGATGCCAAGTTGCTAGTTCTGCTTGTTGGGTGCCCATGAATCTCAGATGATGATAGCGTGGTGCTCCAGGTTTAATTAGCTGGTTGTTTTTGAATCTGTCTGGGTTGTCAGGTGCGGGGTTCTCAGGCTTGCAGCTTGTTGAGACTGAGATGTGCTCCTCTCTGACTGGCCCCTGCTGGACCATAAAACAGTCAGGTGGGGGGGATCCCCTGACCCTTATCAGACAAGGGCTCCTAAGGGATGAGAATGCAGCTTTCTAGGTGTTGCTACTAAAAGCATCAACTGCTGATTGGTTTCCTGTTATTTTTGCGCCAAAGCCAAAGCCTGCTTTTGATTTTGAAATTTATTTTCTGAGTAAATCTCCTTCAAGGCCATCCCTTCTGTTATACAGCACAATGATGATAATCCATGTGGATTTCTTCCTAAGTTATTTCCTTGCTTGGAGGATTTGAATGCCTTAGAGAAGCTAAGTATCCTGCTGCAAGCACCCTATTTCCTTTCTCTTTTATTCTCTCTAGGTGGGAGTGAGTTTCTATGTATTTTAGCTCTTTGTTCTTTAAAAACCTAGATTAAAAAAAACACACATACTTTTAAGTTTGCTTCTTCAAGTCTTACTTGTTTTCAAGTCAATCTTAAACAGAACTGGAGTAATTAAAAAATTGTCCTTAACTTATAGAAAGAGTTCATTCTCAACAACATACTTTGAATCATTAAAATGGATAAGGTAGAAATGCATCAATTTCTATTTTAGAACCATAGTGAAAGCCTTCTGTTTCTTCTTTGCACCACTATTTCCTTTCCTCAAACTTTTCTCCTTGTTGTATGTCTCCTAAACTCCTGCTCATTTTTTCAGTCTTGGCCTCCTCTTCTTTGAAACCTTCTCTGAATCAATTTAGCAAATCCAGGCCCCTTTTTCCTCTGTTTTACTTTCCCTGTTTTTTGCTTGTATGTCCATTGAGAAATGAAAACATCTATGTAGCTTATTATCTACATAAAATGGCTTTATTATTCCATTGTCTTCAACATAACTTTACTATTCTGGGAAACTGTTTTCCAGGAAGAAACAAGTTGCAAAAACTTTATTTTTCATTCTAAGAGCATCCAGAAAGTCCAATCAATTCATAAACAAATGCAACAAATGACAGTTTACATAAGACACTGAAACCCTTGCCTCGAAATCCTTGCATTTCTGTGTCCACCACTCTTAAACTATTATGTCATGATCCCTATTCAATCCTAATTAAGCTTTCACATGGAAAGACTCACTTTAAACCAATCTCAAATATCCTGATTTTGCCTTTCACTCTCTGGGACATTCCTAAGACCGTTGACCTAGTATTCCCTTTTCAGGTAAGAAGTCAACTCAGTTTTGTTTCTTCAACAAATATTTTTGTGATACTTGGGGGCAAGTTACATTTGACACCATGATAGCCTGTGTTACTCTGTCTTGTGCTTGACTGTGGGTCATTCTTCCCAGTTCACCATGAGCTCTTGAGGACAAGGATCATCTTTTTAACTCTCTACCTACCCATGGGTATTACATACAACACAGAACATGAGAAATACGCATCTTTCGTATAAATAGCCTTTGCAATATGGAGAGGAAGTTATGTCCTGAATACACAGAAAAAACACCCCACGTGACTAGACTCAAATTTGCCCAGAACTTTTCCAAGACCTCCTCAGTGTGGGTTTTAATGGTCACCATAAACTGGTCCCAGCTCATCCACCTAACTCTATTGCCAACACATCCTCCACTCCAGCAGAGCCATTCTTCTCACCGATCAGTGCTCTAATTAGCTGCTAGATCTTCATGTATTCTGTTTCCTCTGCCAGGATTTCCCTTTTCCTCTGCCAGGATTTCCCTTTTCCTCACCTGATGCTAAGCCTTGCCCCAAATTTAAGGCCAAATTAGTTCTAAATTCTCTATGAAGTATTCTCCAACTTCTTTCTACATTCTTTTCTCTTTCTAGTATTTTTATTACTAAAATCCCACTCTTTTTGGTACTTTTTCCCCATAAATGATATTTATTTGGATCTTTGATACCTTCAATTCCTATATATGTTCTTTCCTAGAGACAGAAGAGCCTATATTTGTCCATTAACTTATTTATTTAACTAATGTTGTGTAATGTGCTATGACAGGTACTGGAGATGCAGCAGTGAATAAGACAGAGTGACCCATTGCTTTGTACTTTTTTTTTTTTTTTCGGTATCCCTAAGTTCCTTAATCAGGGTCAAGTAAAACATCAATGTTTGGTTAATTCTTTTTGGTTAGCTGGTTCTCCATTCAGTCCTTCTTCACATTTCTTAAAGCTTTCACAGAAGCCTTAGGACACTAGTTCAATATTTTTATATAGTTTTTTTAGATATTCTATCAACCATGCTAAAAAGAAACACACTGTAGAGAAACTTAATAGCAGTTCTCAGCTATTTCTATAGTTACTAACAAATCTTGATTACCTGGAGTAAGGAGCAATGACATTACCTCAACCTAACACATTTAAGATGTTATAGGCTTTGAATGTTGGCTAGTTAAGCGTGCAGAAAAATCTGGGAAAGAGCAGGTGGTAGTTACTAGAACAAGTTAAAGGGTAAACTACCTTAAAAAAAAGTGGCCAAGTTTCCAAAACATTGTCCATGGGGGAAGGGTTGAAGATATCAGTATTCTGGCAGGATGTGGCATTCCATGGTGCTGCTTTGTCAGGATCTCTAGGTGGTAGAATTATTCCACAGTAAATGGCTGATGGAAACAGAGTTCCCAAGACAACAGGGTTGTATTCTCTGAAATAGTGTCTGCTGTTACAGTGCAGATTCTGGTCCCTGAGAGAAGGACGCAGGCGATGATGGAGGGGGAGCTGGCTGGGTGCATTGTTGGAAGCCTATCTGCATGAGGACAAAGAGCATGGAGGACACTGGGCCCTGCAGGGAAGCCAGATTACCAATCAGGAGAAGAAGATGAAGCCACATCCTTTAGAAGAAATCAATTTGGAGAGAATGGAGGGAATGCTTGGTAAACATGCTGTTTCCAAGGCTTTCTTGAATTGAGGATGCAACTAATTGGCAAGCTCATAGGCACGGTGCTGGTGCATTAATTTCCACGTATACAGCCAGGCTTGGCAGAATTGGCTCTCTCTCTTCATGGGGGCAAAGCCAGAGTTGCAGGTCAAAGGTTTTTCATAACCAAGGGTAGGACTGAATGAAGTAGATGGGGCTGGGGTCAGCTGGCACTGACATTTGGAACAACAGTTTGGTCCTTTTCCATTTTTTTTCTTCTTTGAAGCTACTAGAATAGCTTACATTTATTTTGTCTTTCTTCTTGCTTGGAAGGGAAGAATTAATTATCTGTGAAATGACCCAAGGCAGAAGCAAAGATCAAGTAAAAAGGAAAAGTAAGAGGAATTAAATATACATGCATTGGATCACCAATTCCTGAATGAATGTTCAAGGCCAAAAAATCACAAGGGTTATTCTGAAAATAAAATGACATATGGATGAGCGATCAGGTGGTTTCACCAGAATTCAGATTCGTCTTCTATTGGGTTTTGGGTCCTCTATCCCCAATTTACAAATAGAGCATTTAACTTAAGGAAAAATAATATATAGCAAAGATCAATATGCAGTTTTAAAGTAGAAATCATTGGAGGAAAGTAGGGCAAATTAGAGCATTCAGAAGAAAATCAGGATTACAATTCCTCTATCATTGTATATGACGCTACTAAACCATAATTTGCGACTCGCGTCTTCTGGATAAAGCTCCCACTCACAAACAGTTATTGACACCAACTCAGGCATATTAACTATGTTCCAAGTAGTGTTAATTTATTTTTTCTCATCTTCCCATTACCGTAATATATTCTCTTTGATTTAAAAATCCAGAGCAGAGCTTAATTTTATCCAATAATTTAATTTAAAAGAACTATTTATTGAATCCTACTAAATTGTATTTTTTCCAGAGTACTGGCATGTAATGTTGAATTATCAAACTTTGTTTCCTTTTACTTCTAGCTTTTTTCCTCTAGGCCTTTTCTACTCTTTTATATGAAAGAAGCAACCCCTCCCCAATTTGCTTATTAAACAGATTTTACCTATACTTAACAAGAACATAGAAATCCTAAAAACAGATTTATTTAGAGGCCAGATTCTAATTTAGTATTGAGAAACTAAGTTGATGAATAAGTTCTTAATCCTGATAAATTCTTTGCTTTAACTCAATTTGTCCATGTCTGATTTTTTTTTTCCCTTAAGATCATTTATATTGTCCATAACTGCACTACCTGTTTTCCCTTAGGGAAACAGGCTCTGATGAGGTGAGTATAAGGCATTCCTGATAAACAGAAGACTGGCCACTTCAGCCCTCCCTTCTATTTTTGGCAGGTGTCTCTGGGATCTCAAAAAATAGGGACAACTGTTCGTGACTTGATTTCTCCAACTGTTAAAAGGGAGATAATAACATGTATCAGCATCTATTTTGCACTCATAGCAATTTGTAGGTAATATGCAACAGTTAACTTGATACTTTATATAGATATTGTTCCCAAGTTTTAATGATGATATTCCATTTTGAAACTTAATGTTGTCCTCAGACAATGAAATTGTGATTTTAACATGGGCTTGCAAACTAAGCCCGTAAGATTAAAAACAAAACTCATCTCTATATTTACTATAACTTTAAGAAGACAACTTTGTTCAAGTGAATAATTTTCTGTGGAAAGCATAGAAAAGATGTTTTTCCAAACAATTTCAAAATTAATTATTGCCTTTTAGAGCGCACATGACCATAGAGCTATCATGGGTAGAAAATGAAAAGCAATTTTATATATATATTTATGTATACACACACACACACACACACACACACACACATTTATACACACACACGGCAAAAGAAAAAATATCCTTTATGTTTCTAATAATCCTTCCTACAATCAACTAACAAATGTTACTGATGGAGCAAATCAGTTTAGAATGTAGCTGCTTAATGTTGCCTTCATTATTATTGCCATTATTATAACAACAAAGCAAGTATTTAAATAATAAATCTGGCATATGCTGGTTTGAGGAGACATTCTCAAATGATGCAAAATGCCTCTTCTAAGACCACTGGGTCATGACCATGGGGAGGTAGAGTCTAGCTCAGTATAAGTCGTGCATCCTAGCTTTAGCTGCCAGAGGAAGGCATGGGCCTTCCTTTGAGTTGGTTGATGCTCTGGCATTTTGGAGTTTTTAAGAAGAGCCTGGATAACTATTGGACTGGTTTTAGAATAGATTCATCCTTTCAAAGAGGAAATGGATTAGGTGGCCTGAAAAAAAACCTGTCCATAATTGACATTCTATGAATCTAGACTTTGTGGAAAGTAATTCATAGATTCAATCTATGTCCCTCAGGAGATTTTACTCTATAGCAGACACAGTCTTATGGATACAAAAAATTGTTCACCCGGAGAATCTAATACATTTTCACCAATGCTGCTTTTCACAACAACCAGCAAGTAAAACCCAAGACTTGTTTTATCTCGACCTGTGATTGGTTGAATTATGTACCTCAACTTAGACATCATGTTCGTGGTTTTAATCTGCATACCTATGAACCTAGGATCTTTTTTTTTTTTTTTTTTTAGCTTTTTTTTTTTAAGTTCACTTTTATTGAAATACATTCACACACCATACAATCATCCATGATATACAATCCACTGTCCACAGTATGATAACATAGTTATGCGTTCATCACCACAATCTATCTCTGAACATTTTCCTCACATCAGAAAGAACCAGAACAAGAATAAAAAATAAAAGTGAATAAAGAACACCCAAATCATCCCCCCATCCCACCCTATTTGTCCTTTAGTTTTTATCCCCATTCCTCCACTCATCCATACACTAGATAAAGGGGGTGTGATCCACAAGGTCTTCACAATCACACTGTCACCCCTTGTAATCTACATTATTATATAATTGTCTTCAGGAGTCCAGACTGCTGGGTTGGAGTTTGGTAGTTTCAGGTATTTACTTCTAGCTATTCCAATACATTAAAGCCTAAGAGGTGTTATCTATATAGTGTGTAAGAATGTCCACCAGAGTGACCTCTCGACTCCATTTGGAATCTCTCAGCCACTGAAACTATTTCGTCTCATTTTGCATCCCCCTTTTGGTCAAGAAGATACTCTCAGTCCCACGATGCCGGGTCCACATTCATCCCCGGGAGTCATACTCTGTGTTGCCAGGGAGATTTACACCCCTGGGAGTTGAGTCCCACGTAGAGGGGAGGGCAGCGAGTTCACCTGTCGAGATGGCTCAGTTAGACAGAGAGAGAGGGCCACATCTGAGCAACAAAGAGGTACTCAGGGGGAGACTCTTAGGCACCATTACATACAACTTTAGACTCTCCTTTGTGGTAATGAGCTTCATAAGGGCAAGTCCCATGCTCGAGGGCTCAGCACATCAAACCGCCAGTCCCAATGTTTGTGACAACATATGCTAGGGGATCAGCATCTCAAAGTTTAGAGATAGGCCTTACAATTCAGGGATAGAGTTAACTGCTGTAAGAGCTTACAATCTAGGGACTATTACAATTATTGTGTCCACGTTAGGCTATGTTCTAAGATTCAATTCTGAGTTTATACATTGTAGTTAGTCCATATTGGTGAGGCATCATCCCTCTCACCATGTTTTCTCCAACACTTTTACTCCTATATATATTTTTTCCTACAATTTTATAGAGTTATATTCACATACCATACATTTATCCACAGTGTACAATCAGTTGTTCATGGTATCATCATAAAACCTAGGATCTTTTGAGGATGTTATTTTAGTTAAGGTATGGCCCAGCAGAATGAGGTTGGGCCTTAATCTGGATTACTGAGTCTTTTCTAAGCAGAAGAAATTCGGACATGGAGAGAAAAAGAGCCATAGGGAGGAGCTGGAAGCTAGAAGTCAACTGAACCTGGAAAAGAAAGGAGAGGACCTGGACTCTGAAACTGTGAGACAATATATTCCTGTTGTGTAAGCCAAAATCAGTTTGTGGTATTTGTGATTATTGCCGATTGCCACAGTCCATGTATACTGTGGACATGGCTGCTACTGTTACTATAACTGTAACTTGGGGAGGAAAAGACATAGAAATTCTGCTTGTAAGGGCAAGAGCCAGGAAAAGAGAGCCAGGGAAGTGACTGCCGCACAAATAAAATAGCAATAAAACCCCTGATCACTCTCTTCTCATCCTGATTAAACTGAATTGCTGATTGGCTGATTAAGGTCCCTTCTAAACTTCTGGGACATCTGCTTCCACCA
Organism: Choloepus didactylus; assembly: GCF_015220235.1. Classification (NCBI taxonomy): domain Eukaryota; kingdom Metazoa; phylum Chordata; class Mammalia; order Pilosa; family Megalonychidae; genus Choloepus; species Choloepus didactylus. The sequence continues at coordinate 31,243,058 of NC_051328.1, forward strand.
AATGTTAGTGGCTCATAAACATGATGCAGTTGTAGAAAATGGAAGAACTAAAACTCTTCTTATTTTAAGTTGCAAAGACCAAGTAAATGTTATCTTTTGGTTTTGTGCCTCCTACCTCTAAGACATCATTAAATACTCTCTTGAAAAGTGCTTTTTCACTTGTTGCCATTATTAGAATACAAAGGTCAATGAATTAAAAAATTCTACTCCCCTTCCCTCATGAAGTCACTGACTGATAGCACCAAAGATTGGTGAGGTAGAAGGAGAGAGACTTTTAGAGGAAGGGGGATGTTCAAACTCCATATCTCCCACTTACTAAATGAGAGACTTTGGTAGAGCTAATTAGCCTTTTCAGTCTCTCCCGCCTATAAAATAAGGATACTTAAACATAATTTATGGTGCTATTGTAACTAATATATAGACAGGAGTAAATAGGTGGTTTAGAATGAGGGATTTGTTGTAGGGATTTGATCTTACACAACTGAGAAATCTGAAGCTTACATACAGTTATTGCTTCTGCAATTGATGCTGCAATGTGAAGTGAGCAGGGCTGGTGTTTGGGAAGAAAGATGGACATTAAGTAAGGAGGGAACAAGGACAAACTGGAACCTGCAAGTATGGGTTGGAACCCTCATGGATTAAGTGAAACTCACTGTTTCCAACCCTCCATCTTCAATGAGGTGGATGACCTGTAGGAGCAACGGGCACCCATCATCACAGAGCTCAAGAGGAACCTGGTCAGGTGTTGGAGAAACTGAAGGGGAAGGTATTGCAGTTTGCTAATGCTGCCTTTATGCAAAATACCAGAAATGGATTGGCTTTTATAAAGGGGTTTATAGTGTTACAATTTTACCATCCTAAGGCCATAAAAGTGTCCAAACTAAGGCTTCAACAAGAGGATACCTTACTGAAGAACAGCCGATGGCATCTGGAACATCTCTGTTAGCTGGGAAGGCATGTGGCTGGTGTCTGCTGATCACCTGCTCCTGGGTTCTGGTTTCAAAATGGCTTTCTCCAAAATGTCTCTGGGCTTGTCTCTCTTCACTTCTCTGAAACAAACTCTGGGCTAGCATCTCCAGACTTCTTCAAGTATCAGCATAAGTGTCCGCTCTTAGCTTCTCTCAAAATGTCCCTCTCAGCTGCCCTTAGCTCCTTCTGTTTGTGAGCTCTTTTATAGGACTCCAGTGATTTAATTAAGGCCCTCCCTGAATGGGCAGGGTCCATGTCTCCATGGAAATAATTTAATCCAAGGTTTTGCCCACAATTGATTAAGTCACATGTCCATGGAAACACTCAATTGAAAGACTGATGTCTTCCCTCACAAGATTGCATTAAAGAATATGGCTTTTGGGGGGACTTAATATATCCAAACCAGCACAGAGGGGTCTCTGGAGGAGAAGTCTCTGGAGGAGCTGTGGCAGTGGTCTGTCTGCCACCTTACTCCCAGGTCTGTAAGCAGATCAGGGACACTGTGCATGAGCTGCACCAGTCTTCCGAGTGTGAAAAGAACATGGTGACTGATTCACTCCCACCTTCCAAATCTCATGTAAAATGTCTCCTGTGGCCCACACAAACCCAGAACTGTACAGGGAAGTGGATTCTGGCAACCACACTTCCAGTGAACCAAGTTGACATGGAACAAAGCCAACAGTATCTGTTATTAACTATTCCTTCCAGAGATCCTCTTCTCTTAATCACCCAGTCCACTTTCATGCTTTGTGTGCAGCTTCCATTCCCATTCCTTGGAGACCTGAGACCACTGAGAGAGTGAAATTCTCTCCTCTTCAACATATCTCTACATCAGTGGTTATCAGTCAGGATGATTTTGCCCTGAGTGACATTTGGCAATGTTTGGAGACATTTTGGGTTGTCATGACTGGAGGGAGTGGTGCTACTGTGGTCAATTAGTAAGTAGAGGTCAGGGATGCCACTAAATGTCCTACAATATACAGAACAATCCCCCACAACAAAGAATTACCCTTTAGAAAGCTGGTCTACCTTTATCTTCTCATCTAACCCTATGGTTTCTGAGGAAGAAGTACTCACTTCTCTCTTGAAGTCAGTTCTCTTGTTTAAATTACTTCCAACCCTTCAGGAACCCCATTCTCTCACAACTTTCTCCATTTTACATCACAGATTAAACAGATCAAAGAGATTTCAACTGTTGCATTTGTTTTTCCCCTTAGATCCTGCAAATTAGCATGCACTTACTGTCAGTTTCTTTAATTAGAAAACTCTAAATGATCTATGCTGGTTACTTATTTCCTTCATAGTTCTAGCAGTATGGTGTCTCTCAGTGAAACTTTACTCTCTTAGATTAGAAATGAGCTTATTCTGACCAAATTTGTGGATTTTTTAAAACAAAATGAATTGGCTTTCCAGTCAAATTAATTTCATTTCCTTTACATGATGTCTCCAAATTTCTTTTCCTATCTTCCCCTGAAGACTTCCTGTGAAGATTTTATCCCCAGTGTCATCAGAACTTCTATAGTCAACATCTCCAATGACTCCTAGATTGCTAAATCCCGTGGTCACTTAGTCCTCTTCTTACTTGCCTTCTTAGCAGTTATTTGACACTTTTGGTCACTCCTTCCTTGAAATACCTTCTTCATGTGGCTTAACAGAGCTCTACGTTCTCCAGTTTTTCTACCACTTTCTTCTCAGTATCTTTTACTGGTCCCTCTTCTTCCAGACCTTTTAATTTTGGAGGCCCCCAGTCTTTGAACCTGTTCTTTTTTGGCATCTACAGTCCCTCATTTGATGACCTCCTCCAGTCTTAGCGGTTAAGATCCTCTCTCTATGTTGCTGACCGCAAATCTATAGCTAGGACCTGGACCTATATTCTGATCTCTGGACTTTTATATCCAATTATCTTCTCAAAATCTCCACCTGTTTTTAGATAGAAATATCAATCTTATCATGCTCAAATCCGAGCTCCTGGTATTTTCCTGTAAACCTGCTCCTCCCACATGGTCCCTGTTCAGATAATGTCAACTCCTTCCTTCCACTTTATACCCAATACCTTGGAATAATCCTCAACTCTCCTCTTTTACAGCCTACATATAATCCATCAGAATATATCAGTTCTGTCTTCAATATATAGTCAGATTCCAATCACTTTTTGCCATTCACTGCTAGGCCACCACATATACTTCCTGGACTCCAGCACAATTATTTCTCATGTAGACTACTCCAACAATTTCTCAACTGTGCTCCCATTACCATAGCTTCCACTCCCACCCACTGTTCCCAACAGAACAGCCAGCTTTCCTGGGTGAGATAATAAATATTTTTGGCTTTGTGTGCTATACTGTCTCTGTTATACCTCTCCACTCTGCTGTAGTAGCATGAAAGCAACCATAGGCCACATATAGATGAATGAGTATAGCTGTGTACCATTAAAACTTTATTTATGGGCCCCCAAATTTGAGTTTCATGTAATTTTCTCATGTCATGGAATATTATTCTTTTCTTTTTTTCAGTAATTAGAAAGCATAAAAATCATTCCTTGTTCTTAGGCCATACAAAAATATGAAGCAGGCCAGATTTGGCCCTTGGGTTGTATTTTGACAACCCCTACCTAAAATCATATGTCATGTCACAATAAATTCTCTGTTCAAAATCCCCCTTGCCTCCCCATTTTACCCAGAGTAAAAGCCAATGTCCCTAGAGTGCCCTTAATCTTCTATTAGTCATCAGCCACCCACTCCCTTTGCTCCACTTTTTCTCTTCCAGCTACGCTGGCCTACTAGCGGTTCTTCAGACATTCCAGGAATGCTCTTACCTCAGGAAATTCAAACTTGTTCTTTCCACTGTCCGGTATCCTCTTCCTACCAAAATCTGTGTTACTCTATCACCTTCTTAGGTCTTTGATTCATTGCATTTGTTCTGTGAGGACCTTCATGTCAACTTGTATTAGTTTCTTATTGTTGTTTAACGAATTACCACAAATTTAGCAGCTTAAAACCAGAAACATTTATTATTTCACTGCTTCCCTGGATCAGGAGGGCCTGGCTCAACTGGGTCCTCTGCTTAGGGTATTACAAGTCTTCTACGTGAGGAGTTGGTTGGACCAGGTTCTCATCTGCAGGCTTGATTAGGGAAGAATCTGCTTCCAAGCTGATTCTAATTTTTGGCAGAATTCATTTCCTTGTGACTCTATGACTGAGAGCCCCTCGCTGTCAGCTGGAGGCAAACATTGGGTCCCAGCAGCTTCCAGACATTCCTTGTCTTATGGCCTCTTCATAGGTAGCTCATAACACACCTGTTTAATTCTTCAGGGCCAGTGGAGTGGCTCTCTCATGCCAGCCTGCAAAGACAGAGTCATAATACAGCGTCATTAAGGGGGTAACTGTCCCATCACCTTTGCCATATCATTTTGGTTAGAAGCAAGTCACACATGCTTCACAGATAGGAGTCAAGGCCATGACTCATCTTAGGGTATGTCTGCCAAATCACTACTTAAAAGATTGTCCTCCAACCCTTCTCCCCAGGTAATTTCTTCTTCTTTGTTTTCTTTTCTTCATAGGCTTCCTTCACTCCATTTATTTTATGTCTGTCTTCATGCCATTATAATATAAGCTCCACAAAAGCAGGGATTTCCTTGTCTTTTCCTTCTTCTGTATCTATAGTATCTTGAATGGTTAGTTGCCTGGTACATAGTATATGGTCAATTAATAGTTGCCAAATGGATGACTAGTTCTCTTCTTCATTTTAATCCTGCCATATGCTGGCATTAGCAAAATGCAACCCACAGGCCAAATATAGCCTGTCTGCTATTTTTGTTTGGCCTGAGAGCGAATATATTATCTTAACAAGGGTGAGTTCTCCGCGTCTGAAAGGACTCAGAAAAGGCTTGATGGTCAACCAACAGGTTATTATGGAGAGCTCCTATGTTGGGAATCAATTGGATTAAGTGCTTTCATGGTATCTAGTGAAACATGGTTCTATATCCACTGGGGGTAGTGGCCTCATTCACATTCATATATGGACTAGTGAATAGAGTACCTATATATACATATTTTTTTTTTCTCCCCTCTATTTCCTAAGATATGTCTTGATGTCATGTGATAATATCTGAATTAGATTCCTGTGCTGTTGTACCAAATTACAACAAACTTGGTGGCTTTAAACAATAGAAAGGTATTATCTCATAGTTCTGGAGGCCAGAAGTTCAAAATCAGTAACATTGTGCCGAATTCAAGATGTTGGCATGGCCATGTGCCCTCTAGAAACTCTAGGGGAGAAATCCATTCCTTGCCTTTTCATACTTCTTGATTGCCAGCATTCCTTGGCTCTTGGCCACATCTTTATAGTCTTTAAGGCCAGCACCTTCAAATTTCTCTGTTTCATCTTTCCATGGCCTTTTTCTGTGTGTATAAAATCTCCTCCTGCCTTCCTTTTATAAAGGATACATGTAGTTATACTTAGAGCCCACTCAGATAATCCAGAAAAATCTTGCCATCTCAAAATCCTTAAGTACATCTGCAAAAAAAAAAAAAAAAAAAATATATATATATATACATATATATATATATATATATATATATATGCCTTTTACATAGGCAGCATTCATAGCTTCCAGGGATTAGGACCTAATTATCTTTTGTGGGGTAGCTTTTTCACCTACCACAACCTCCAAGCCCCACAATGATTGGACTGTGTCTCGGGTCATAACAACAGAGTATAACCTGGAAATAGAAACCACATTATCTGTTTAAAACCCAAGAACCTCACTCAGTTTATTTTTTTGATTATCCCTTTTTATCCCCACAAATACCACATCAACCTGGCTTAACTTATCTTCCATATACCATACTCATGATTTTCTGTTAATCTCTAACTATTTCTTAAGATTGTGGGGTTGGGCGACTCCAATCAGCTTGAACATGAGCTCAGCATTGCGGAGCTGGTGTTTGTCTGCAGCATACATGGGCATTTTAGATGCACTGAAATGAAAGTCAGGAAACTGGGCTTAAGCTTTGACTACTACTTATGAGAACTCTAGTTGTGAGTCCAGTGATTTCACCTTTTTAGCTCTTAGTTAATTCATCTGAAAAATGAATATTAGTGCTTATGGAAATTAAAATGAGGCAATGAGAACAACTTTGTTAATAAAGTTTTAGTTAACTAACAAATGAGATGAAAACGATGATGTGGACCATTTCCTATAGCAGCCATCACCTTTTAGTCATTTCTATTAAGATTCTCTAATTTGCATATAAAAGTGATGTTCCTTTTAGAGAACACTGTTGAATATTCTTCATTTTCATTCCCCTCAAATTGTGGCATGCTTATGCTAGGAAAAGCATGAGTGAATATGACTCTTGATCTCTTCTTGCTGGATATGTCCTTCTTCCTCATCTAATTTTTATAATTTCCTTGAGCAACACTCCAGTGATGCTTATATTTGCTCATTTGCAGCTGTTAAATGATAATTTTCAAAAAAAAGGCAAAATTATTACTTCCATACAGATATAAAATGAACAGGTATTAAAGATTTTATTTAACTTAGTAATCAATGACATAGATGTTTAATAGGTTCAAAGGGGAAATCTGGCTTCTCCACAATGGGGGAAGGAAATCAGTTGACTCTGTTGGACAGCATGATTTGCATTTCTATAGTCAAGAATTATTTTGCAGGGCCATCACTTATCTACATTTCAGAGTTGTAAAATAGTTCCATGGAATCAGAAACAGGTACTTCACTGAAGAACAATTTTTTCCCTGCAGTCTTGGTTCATTTTCTACCATCTCACAGAGTTACAGGATGAAAGTGCTGGAGAACTATGAAAATTGCTCAGGGTTTAAATTTGGGTAATTGTTTTATTCATAATGGAAAATGGACACGCAGTTCGAGTATCTTCGATACAAGCTGTCAGTGAGCCCAAGAAAGGATTTCAGAGAAAGGATTATTACATTAAAGGAGAGTGACATCCAGAACCTCAAAATGGGAGGAGTTTCGGTCTTTCTGCAACTGACCGCTTGGGAGGGAGAAAAAAGTCAATTTGACCAGAGTGCACACGACTTTTTATATTTGAAGTGGAATTGGCCTGGTGGGTAAGCCCTGAGCCCTTTGAACCTCTGAAATGTGATTCTGCTACCAGCCACCTAGAACCAAGATAACTGAGCCAGACAACTCTGGCCTGAAAGCTGCAACGGCTTGGGCAGGAGGCGAGCTCCAAAGGGAAATTCAGTGGGTGTGAAATGAAAAGGATGGTAAACTGTCCAGTAGTTCATCATGATTCAAAAAGTCTTCAATGCCAAGTTCTTTCAGCTCTGAGTAATCTTTGCTCGCAGTTTGGCATGCACCATCATGCAGCATAAAGTAGTTATTGTCAATTGAGCCCATATTTTAGGGACAATAGGAACAATATGCAAATTAACCATAGATAATGTTCCTGCCCATATACAATTATGAGAATTTAAAATTTTTAGATGCTAATTAAACCCAGAGTTCCTTGTAAATACTGTCAATTTGCTTTCAAATGACATGTTAAAGGGATAAGACAATTTTCCATAAGTGACTACACCAGCATGAGTGGCTGGCACATACATAGATGCTGTTCAATAAATGTATGTGGTATTGACTGACTGGAAAAGCATCCACGAAGAGTTCCATTTTTAAGATAAAACACATTTTATGTTCAGTTATTGAAAAAGAAGTGGCTGTCTTCAGAGTGATGATGTGCTTGTTGGGGATTGAAGTGCATCTCCCACAAAAGACATTTTCAAGTCCTAATCCCTGGCCGTATGGGTGTGAACCTATTTGTAAATAGGACCTTTGAAGATGTTATCATAAGTTAAAGTGTGCACTCATTTGTTAACAGGATATTTGAATATTCTATTTAGATGAGGCCAAACTAAATCAGGATGAACCTTAAACCAATGACTGGAGTCCTTATTAGGCAGAGGAAATTTAGACCCAGCAGTCAGAGAAAGCTGCAAGAAGAGACCAAGGAGACAGATCAACATGTGACGGAGGTAGAGATGCAAGCCAAGGAACCCCAGGGACTGCTCAACCTACCACTGGAACATTTAGGCTGTGGGAGAAAGCATGGCTTGTTGAGACCTTGATTTTGGATTTCTGTCCTCCAAAACCGTGAGACAATGAATTCCTTTGGTTTAAGCCAAAATATATTTAAGCTGCAGTATTTGTCATAGCAGCCCTGGCAAACTAAGCCAGCGGTCACTCATTCGTTTTAGTGGTCCTATATGTTAAAAGATATGTAAGATTTCCTGTGAGAATGAACTAGAAGCACTGACGTTTCCCTCGGCTTATCACTGGAAAACCATACCGTAGAATTCATAAACACATTGGCAGTGTAAATGTAAATAGACATGCATATTTCATGAAAAAATCCACCTGGGGAAACCTTTTTTCATACTGTAAGTGTAGAGTTACCTAGAATCTCATCGTCCCCAGATGTGTTTATAATTATGTATTAAAATGTCTTGAGTTCTAGGTCATAGGCTTATTGAACTTAATAAAATGGAAATAAACCATACTGACCTCTTCGATTACATAAACTCTATTAACTAACTCTCTTATAAACCATGAGAGTATCTAGTACAGTGGTTTTGAAGTTGATACTTTCTTCTTTGTTTTTTCTTCTTGGTTGCATGCAGTTTGTGGGAAACTGAATAGGAGATAACACATATTGAAATATTTAAAAAACTAATACAATGTGAAACATTGAAAGAGGATATTTAAAAAAATGCAAGTTATCATTTATATGAATTTGACACAAAGAGAATAAATCCTTCAGGAAATAGAACACATTAGGCTACATTTCTTTGCCATTCAAAGTCACTTCAGCCAAGTTTTCAGTCTTTTTGAAATCTTTGCTCCTAATTATGGAAATAACATTCATTTGAACAAAAATAAAAGTACTATAAATTATTAAAAAGAAAATAAATAAAAAGAATACCAATGAGAATAATTTTATATATATTCTTCTAATCTTGTTTTCATGATATGTTTATATATTGTAAATATGTCATGATATATACATATATAATAATTTTATAATCCTTACTCTATTGGGTGACTTTTAATATTTTGAAGCCTTTTTTTCATTTAGTATACTGATGTTTTATAATGCCATGAAAAAGTCTTCCAGTGTATTATTTTAGAAGTATATTTTACTTGTAAATAAATGCTATTAATATGTATATATAGAGGATATGGATATGTAATTGGAAGATATATATTATTCAAATTTCATCACTTATTATTAGGTATTTAGATTGATTTAAATGTATTCTATTAAAATGTAACAGAATGAAGAGACTTTATAATTCTTCAATATATAGAGATTTCATTTATTCAATTATGTAATACTTTCTATGTAATCGTCTGAAATTTTACTTTCATGAAGCATGCATGTTACCTTGATTTATTCTTAAGCAACCAAAAATCCTTGAACATTTTCTGAACAAGTAGTCTATTGACTTACTGTATCTAAAGAAACCAGTAATATTTCCCCCACATATCCCGTTATTTTCAGTTTCTTTATTTGTACTTCAGTCTCTCTGGAAGTTATCATTTATCTGTTATTTAAAAATTACATTCATTGCATTTTCCCCAGCCTTTCATAAGGTTGATACAGATCACAGCTATGTGCCTCTCTGTAGTTTTCGCTAGGGAGGAAAAGAGGAGGCGGGCAAGGGGAGTGGACCATCAGGAGAGCATATTATAAAAGGAAGGAAACACAACAATCTGAGCTAAGTTAAACTTCACTTATGTCCCTGTGTGCAGCAAGAAGTGTATTTGATGAATCAGCAGCTGAACTGAAATGAGATTTTTTGGATCAACTATTTGAGGCAGCTCTTAATTAGCCTTCCCTGTTAAGAAATGGTGAGATGCAAAGGAGAGTCTAAAGTTGTATGTAATGGTGCCTAAGAGTCTCCCCCTGAGTACCTCTTTGTTGCTCAGATGTGGCCCTCTCTCTCTCTAACTGAGCCATCTCGACAGGTGAACTCGCTGCCCTCCCCCCTACGTGGGACCCGACTCCCAGGGGTGTAAATCTCCCTGGCAACGCAGAGTATGACTCCCGGGGATGAATGTGGACCCGGCATCGTGGGACTGAGAGTATCTTCTTGACCAAATGGGGGATGCAAAATGAGACGAAATAGTTTCAGTGGCTGAGAGATTCCAAATGGAGTCGAGAGGTCACTCTGGTGGACATTCTTATGCACTATATAGCTAACACCTCTTAGGCTTTAATGTATTGGAATAGCTAGGAGTAAATACCTGAAACTACCAAACTCCAACCCAGCAGTCTGGACGCCTGAAGACAATTATATAATAATGTAGATTACAAGGGGTGACAGTGTGATTGTGAAGACCTTGTGGATCACATCCCCTTTATGTAGTGTATGGATAAGTAGAAAAATGGGGATAAAAACTAAAGGACAAATGGGGTGGGATGGGGGGATGATTTGGGTGTTTTTTTTTCACTTTCACTTTTTATTCTTGTTCTGGTTCTTTCTGATGTAAGGAAAATGTTCAGAGATAGATTGTGGTGATGAACGCGTAACTATGTTATCATACAATGGACAGTGGATTGTATATCATGGATGATTGCATGGTGTGTGAATGTATTTCAATAAAACTGAATTAAAAAAAAAAAAAAAGAAATGGTGAGATGAATCATCTAGCTGTTGAGAAGTCTCTAGACCACTTTAGTATCTCCATTCCTGGATCCAGTGACTCATCCTAAATGTAGATTTGCCTTCTATACAATTTAGAGAAGAAACATTTGATATTTTTATAGTTTTTACTTCAAATAAGCTATCAAAAAATCTTAAGTCTCCACTACGCTAAAAATCTCTAAGGATAGCATTTAAATTTATAGGGAATCTCCCTATACCTCGTACAGAACATCGAGTTTAATGAGCCATTATCAAAAAATGAGGAGTGAGAACTGTTAATTCCACCCAGTGGTGATGAGGAGCCCCTCTCCCTAATGTGTCAACAGAGAGAGAGTGGAAACCTGAAATTTACTCCCAAGTAGTAGTAACAAGGTGATGTCTACCCCTTTTCCTGCTGGAGCAGGGTCACAGAAAGCCTGCGGAAACAGAAGATTTAATAAAGATTCAGTCTCACAATGTAATATCAAAATGTCCACATTTCAATCAAAAATCACTCCTCATGCTAAGAACCAGGAAGATCTCAAACTAATGAAAAGGCAATCAATAGATGACAGCACTGAGATTACAGAGATGTTAGAATTATCTGAAAATACTTTAAAGCAGTCATCATAAAAATGATTCAACAAGCAAGTACAAATATACTTAAAACAAGTGGAGAAATCAAAAAGTCTCAGCAAAGCAAAAGAAAGCCCCAGAAAATAAATAGACTCTATAAGGAACCAAATGGAAATTTTAGAACTGAAAAATGCAACAACAAAATCCTCAATGAATGGGCTCAACAGCAAAATGAAGGGTACAGAAGTAAAAAAAAAAAAAAAAATCAGTAAACATGAAGATAGAACAATGGAAAATACCCAAATCTGGGCAACAAAGAGAACTGACTGCAGAAAAAACTAGACTGCAGAAAAAACTAGCACATCCTCAGGGAAGTGTGAGATAATAACAGAAAGCTAACATTTGTATCATCAGAGTCCTGGAAGGAGAGGAGAAAGAAGGCAGGACCAAAAAAGTACTCAAAGAAATAATGACTGAAAACTTCTCAGATTTATCAAAATCCTCATTTTGAGATTTTTGCAGAAACAATTTTCCTAAATTTCCACATTTTATGAAAATCCAAACTTGAGATTCAGATAGCAGTATCACTTTCCTGGATGCTCAGAGTCTCACTGCTTTTTATATTCAACTCTGGAAGCTTCTGCTTCCTTCCTGAGGGCAGCACTCTTGTCTGACAGACCCACGGAGGCAGTTGACTGACACCTTTAAAGACTGACTTTCCGCATTTGACAGTGAAGTCGTATCAGCTCTTCCACAGAGCAGGGAAAGTCATCTGAGCAGTCGAATGGCAGCCATTTGATTGAGGGGCTCTGTGTTTGATCTCTGCATGCGTCTGCTTGGGTCCGAAGAGGAGGATGTGTGATGAGGAAGATAGGAAAGCAGTTGTCCCAGGATTACAGATAGACTTCCTCAATTATTACTAATCTACTTTTCCCCGATGCCAGAATAAAGAAGTAAATGCCCAGACAGGAAGCATAGCTCTTTCTAAAACCACCTTTTGTCCAGTTAAGCCTCAGTTCGCTCTGGTATCTGAGATGGAGCGAAACTATTTATCAAAAGACTTAAGCCTACATAGTCAAGAAAGTAAGTGAGCCCCAAAAAGGATAAACCCAAAGAAATCCACACCAATCACACCAAGATACACCATAGTCAAAGTTCTGAAAACTAAAGACAAAAAGAAAATTTTGAAAGCAATGAGAGGGAAACAACACCTTACCAATAGAGAAAAACTAATTCAAATAACAGAGGATTTCTCATCAGAAACAATGGAGGCCAAAAGAAGGTGATACAGCATTTTTCAAGGCTGAAAGAAAGAAACTGTTAACCTACAATCCTATATTCACTGAAAATATCCTTCAGGAATCAAGGGGAAATAAAGATATTCTCAAATGATGAAAAGCTAAGAGATTTGTTCTGAGCAGACCTACCCCCCCCCCAAAAAAAAAATGCCTAAAGGAAATAAATTTTTTAATGCAGTTGTATTGAGATATTTTCACACCATACAAACCATCCGAAGTATACAATCACTGGTTCATAGTATCATCAAATAGTTGTGTATACAACTCCATGATCAATTTAGAACATTTTCATTACTTCAGAAAAGAAATAAAAATAAAAAAAAAGAAATCCTCCCATCCCCCTACCCCCCTATTATTGACCCATGGTATTGGTGTAGTACATTTGTTACTGTTGATGAAAGAGTATTAAAATATTAGTGTTAACTATAGTCCATAGTTTGCAATAGGTACATTTTTCCCCATAAATCCCTTTATTATTAACTCCTAATAGTGTCATACACTTGTTCTAGTTCATGAAAGAACTTTTTAATATTTGTATAGTTAATTACAGGCACTGTCCACCACAAGATTTAGTGGTGGACCTTCCCATGTTTTAACCTCCAATGAGAGAATGCTTTTGTTGTGGCCTTTTTTTTTTCCCTCTGTACTTACTGGTATATCTTGGTTTCCAGCCTCTTTAGCTCCAATTCTGGGCTATATGTGGCAAAAAGGAAACCCAGGTAATTCACCACCTTGTACCTTGGGTCCCAAAGTGTCTACATGTTGTACTTTCTTCTCTCCATCTGCGACATTTGGAAGCTGTATGCACCCCAGAAAAAATTATGTTCTTTTAATTTATTCCTGTGGGTGTAGACCTATTGTAGGTGTGAACTTTTAATCAGGTTATTTCAATTGAGATGTGACCCACTTCATTCAATGTGGGTCTTAATACTCTTACTGGAATTGTTTATAAGAGGATAAAGGACACACACAAAAGAGAAACATACAGAGAAGTTGAGTGAGGGAGCCACTGATGCCAGAAGCTGAAAGCAATGAAACCTGGGAGAGAAGGAGCAGCAGGTCACATGTGCCTTGCTATCTGAGAGAGGAGCCAAGCTGGTCTTCAGGGAGACAGCATTGCCTGTTGATGCCTTGAGGTGGACATTTTCATGGCCTTAAGAACTGTAAACTTATAAGTTAAAAAATCCCCGTTGTAAGAGCCAGACCATTTCTGGTATATTGCATTTCATCATATTTAGCAAACTAAAACGTCGTCTTTCAGAACATCCTTATATTTGTTTCATACATGATTTCCAGGGTTTTTAAACTGCATTTAGCAGGAGGAAGAGGACTGAGCATGTTTATTCCATCTTACCTCATCCTTGTTCAATTTTGACTGAATGTTTGATGTCATGTTTTAAGAAGTGAGGATGGCCAAGTTTGAATAAACTGTTATGGCCTAATTTACCATTAATTAGAACCAAAACCTTTGGGAAAAATAGAAAAAGCAGTGAACTACCTGAGAAAGTAACAATAGCAGGAGATTAGGAGGGAAGGCACAGGAAGCAACATCTCCAAGAGAAACCTTGTCTTTCTGATCAGAGAACTGGGAAAGGGACCCTGGCAGGATTTTCTGTGAGGGGAATCACTGCGTTTTTTCCCCTTTTCTTCTCCCAGTCCTGCCCTGAGGGTGGTCCCGATCCCAGAACTACATGGTGGCAATGGTAGCAGTGGTGGAGCAGAGAGAAATCCCTGTTTCTGGCAAAAGAAACTGAGAAAAGGGGCTTCTGTTGTTCGAAGCCTGTGTGTGGACAATCTCAGTTATTTTTTCCTCTTTCTTTTCTCCCACTGGTTTGTCTTGAGAACAGCTTAAGTTGTAAGACTTAGGGCATTTTGAGGCCTGACTACTTGGGTATTGATATGGTAGCTTCTTGATATGAAGCTTGAAATATAGTTTTATTCCCAAGAAAACAAGGGGAAAAGTCTTGAGAGAGAAATTGTATTCAACACATAACTGTATTAATTATAAATGTATAAATAAATAATAACCTACTAACTTTCATGCAGAGTATGTTTGATGTGAATCAAGTTTTAGGACAGTCTCAGATCTCTCTGCACACCTTAAAATAATGCAGAGAGTAATTTAGATTTTCAGGTATGAGGGTATGAGGGGAGAGGACACAATGGGAGACGAGACAGAACTGGTTCAAAGGCATGCAGTTGTTTTGCTTGGTTAAAATGTAAGAAGTTTCTCAAGGAACGTTTTCTACATTAACATTTTCTACATTATCTTAACCTTAAACAACTTCTTCTGATTCTTCACATTTCATCTTGGAAGCTTGTCTCATTTCCTTCTGACAAAATCTATCCAAAGAGATCCAAGAATAGCACCAATTTTCAAGATATAGGTGTAAAATTACTTGTTGCTTGGGTGAAAGATTTTTAAGACTTGGGAGCTTAACTTGGTACCTTCCTGGTTTGGAAATGGTGTCCAAACTTCAAATAAGGCACCCTGCTCTGCTGATGCCCAGAAATCCCCGAGATTTCTACCTCAGGATTTTAATGCAATTGCGGAGTCCTTCTGCAGGAATTTGGGAGTTCAGAAAATCCTCCATACTAGGGAGAGTGTTTTCCAGTCTCCCCAATATAGACACTCCCCTGAACTTATATGAGGAGCTTGGAACTGTAGAATGGGGATAAATAAGTAAACCTGAGATCAAACACAGGGTAGATAAACTGACTCTGTCTGCCAAGGAGATAAGGTGAGGTGATCTCAAATCCTTGTCAAAAAGATGTTCTAGGTGAAGCCAGAGCAAGTCTGTTCACGAAAAGGCTGTGGCTGCACAATAATTTTTAAGTCTCCTTGTTTAGTAGAATGTTTGCATTTGTCAAATTGATTTTTCTCTTATGCAATATGAGCAATTATAATAAAAGCTCCAAGTAAGAGCAGTAGTCCAAACATCATTGTCTAATCTTTTGTCCAGTAACAAGTAAAGTATCACTGTACTTAATGTTATGCCAGTTTGAGTTTAAAAAAGCTATGTGAATTCATTTAATTGGAAATTCATTGAATTGGAAAGATATGTGCAAACCCACTTTGCTCACCTCTCTCATTGAGGAAGGTCACATCCAGAAGCATATCGTACTGTTCAAATCCAGATTTTCCAAAATTTTCATTAGCAAGTTGTTTGCAAGTATCTAAGATATAAATGATATATTTTCAGTGTGTTCTCCATGGAGATTTTCATGGAGAAAACGAGTAGTTGATTTGATTGAATTCTATTTTTAATTTTAAATGTTTTTTTAAATGTAATATTAAAATATTGAAAGTGTTATATTTAATATACATCCCCAAATAGTGGTGCTAGTAAGTAGAGAATAGATTTAGCATAGGGAATATGTTGGTTAATGAATTACTATTTAAATAATTATAAGATGAATAATATTAAATTTATCCACTGGAGTAAAAAAGTTAACTATTAATAAAAATAAATAAATGAAAGGTTATGAAGCATGTTTGGCAAAAGTAACATGGTATCTGTTAGAAGATTATTTTCTAATGTTAGAAATCGATAAATCAGTTCTGTCCAATAAAATCTTCTGTGATGCTGGAAATGTTCTATAATACAGTGGCTATTGAGCATTTGAAATGGAAACAGTAAGACTGAGGAAGTAAATTTTATTTATTTTCTACTTTTACTTAATATAAATGTAAATAACCACAGATGGTTGCTGTATTGGACAATACAGCTCTAGACTGTGAAAATTAAGAAACCAAAGGAAGGGTTTCTATCAGGTGTTGTAGTCTTTGGATGTTTAGGGGCATAAGTATTTATAAAAATGATGCAAGTATCTAAGATATAAAGGATATATTTTCATTTTTAATGCCAATGTGCATTAGTGAAGCAGAAATAAGGCTGACAAATGGTGACATTCTTTTTTTTTCTAATTTTATTGAGATATATTTATATACCATACAAACCATCCAAAGCATACAATCACTGTCTCACAGCATCATCACATAGTTGTGCAGAAGAATAGAATGTATGATATTTCATAATTATCAAATCTTATACCATCAACCCAAAAAGCATGCTATCCAAACATTTAAAATCCTAGAAATGGATTCAATGCCTCTCCCTCAGTCCCCTTTCCAATATGTGCTTATTCTGTTTTGACCAGGAGAGTCTTATAGTGAGGGTCTTGACCTTATTGTTCTTTGAACCCCCAGCATCTAACAGATAGTCTACTGCAGAGTGGGTGTGATTAGATATTTACAGCATAGTTGAAAATAAGTTAGCTGTGTGTGCATTGCCTGGTCTATGGTTCTTGAAGGCAGGCAGCTCAATATCTAGCTCCTGCATCCTGAACAGTATATGGTCTAGAGCAGCCAGGAGTAAAGGCTTGTGAACTGATTGCTAGACTTTGCACATGCTAATTCCTTTTATCCTCATCAAGTAAAGCTAAAGGGAAATTATATATAGAAATGAATGTTTTCACTTTCTTATGAGTTAGAAAAGTTCAGTGTGTATCTGTCCTTCTGGTGACTTCCTAGCATAGACCTCTGCATGTTAAATACCAAAGTTTTTGCCAAGAGCTGTGAGTCTTCCACACTTAGAAAGGGAGTGAATTTTCTGGAGCAAATACATAAAAATTCTAAGGAAATGCACGTAATTTAAAATATTCTGTGACTTCCAAGTCAACTCTACTTAAAAGCAAAAACTATGAGCCAGCCCTTCATTAAATTAACCGTGTCTGCAGAAAGAGAAGACAACATCTGCTTGATCATTTTTTTCATAGTACTTGGCATACCCCTCATTAGAAAGGGCTTTTAATTTCCTTTTCTTCTGTTTTCTTTTCTTCTTATTTTTGTCTTTTGAGATGCTGGCCTGGACTGGCAGAACTTAAATGAAGAGCTTGAGATGTGCAAAAGGTGTGTTACAACAGGGGTCTGGTGATCTCAGGATATTGACCTTGTGTGCTAAAACAACAAGCCTTAGGTCTTCCTGAGACTCTTGAGGAACATTCTCTATTACAATCTCTAAATTAATTTGACAATCCTCTTGTGAAAGAAAGGGGGGACAGGGGGAAAAGTGACTGTTGAGATGCCACCCAAATTTCTTTGAGGCTTGTATATATTTCTACTAAATTGAACTTTGGTCAGAGTTGTTTTTTTTTTTTTGATAATAATAATTAATTTAATCTGGGGGGCTGTACTTTCTTTGGTGTACAGAATACAATCCAAAACAATTGGGATTATGTCAGTGAATGGCATGTTCTCAGAATATAAAAGCAAATGCTCTCTTGCTGCGTTATATGTGTTTTAGTGGCCATGGGATACAAAGGCAGTTCCTGGAGTACTTGGTCTGGGAGAAGCCAGCTGCTGTGCACTGAGGACACCCAAGAAGCTGGATAGAAAGTTTCACGAGGTGGGAAACTAAGACCTCCTGCAAACAGACAGCACCAACTTGCCGTCCACTTTAATGAGACACCTTGGAATTGATTCTCCAGCCCCAGTTAAGCCTTCAGATTACTCTTGTCATGGCCACCATGTCAAATGCAACCTCGTGAGAAGCCCTGAGTCAGAAGCACCCATTCAAGGGGTCCTGAGTTACTTATTCACTGAAACTTTAAGTTTTACACTTCTTGTCATGTTGTAGTAACTGGTCCTGAACTTGTCTTCTTTCTGTAAAACAAACAAAAACAGTTAGAAAACTAGAAAAATATATGGAACAGCTACATTCAGACGCTGGGCAATAGGCAGTGAAGGAGTATGATCCAGAGAAAACGAAAACAAGAGATGTGAGCCCTGCAATTGCTCTGCCTACAATCACCTAGAGATACTTTCTGAATCATAGCAATAGTTCAGAAACTAACCAGTTACAGCATTCCCACTGAGCTGAAAAGGCAGAGATTAGCATTTGGGGAGGCTATGGTGGGTGGAATTTGAAGGGCAGAGTACCAGAGAGGAGGCAGGTATGCAGACAATAGCTGCAGAAATCAGACTTAGGATCCTCTTGAGTCTGTTGCTGAATACTAAGCTGCACACATGTAGAATGAAACTCCACCAGGTGAGAAAATGAATCACTGGGAAGCTAGCTGCAAGAACTATTTCCAGAGCTCACACAGGGCTGGAAGACAAATCCATTTAGTCAGAGTAGAGAGAGCTCATTGAAAACCCAGAGTATTCAGTAAAGACAACAAAAAATGTTATGCCTTAGTTGTAAGGCAAAACTAGCCCTAGAGTAAAGGACATTCTGGACCAGCCCTAAAAAAGCTTAAAAAAATAAGTTGATCTACAAGTTCCTTACTGCCTGATAAAATAAAGTTCAACACTCTTAAAAGGAAGTAAAAATCTGGCACTCAACAGCATCATAATTAAAACCTAGTGAAAAATGAGAAAATACACACACACACGCAAAATATATATGTATTACTATTAACCAAGAGAAAATCAGGCAATAGACATAATTGAAAATGGTAGAAGTGATGGAGTTTGCTCAAGAGGTTTATAATAGTTATTTTAAATCATTATGTTTAAATCCTCACATTAAATACAACAAAGAAAGGAATGGAAGATATAAAAATTAACTTCTAAAATATTAAAGTATAGTATGTGAAATGAAAATTTTATTGAATGGAATTAACAGCAGACATTGCAAAAGAAAAGATCAGTGAACTTGAGAAGGTACTAAAAGAAATTATATAAACTGAAGCACATAGAGAAGAAAGACATTAAAAAAAAGAACAGATTCAGTGATCTGTATCAATATCAAATGGTCCAACATACATGTAATTGGGATCCCAGAAAATAGGGACTCAGAAAGAATTTTTGAAGAAATAATGGCTGAAAATTTTCTAAGATTAATGAACTTCATAAACTCATGGATCTAAAAGGTTCAATGAACTAAAGCAGGGTAAATTTAAAACAAACAAAAAACCATTGAGCTAAATCATAATCAAATTGCTGAAACCCAATGGTAAAGAGAAAACACTTAAAAGCAACCAGAGGAAAAACACATTTTATGTATTTGGAAATAAAGATAAAATTAATCTCAGACATCTCTTCAAAAACTATGCAAGCTAAAAGATACTGGCATGGCATTTTCAAGGATCTAAATGGAAAAAAAAACCCACATAAATCTGTGTAAACTTAGAATAAACCCACTAAAAATCTTCAAAAATGAAGGCAAAATAAAGACTTCAGACAAATAAAAGCTGATAGAATCTGTCACCAGCAGATCTGTATTACAGAAAACATAAAAGGAATTTCTTCAAGTGGAATGTGAATGATAGCAGATGGAAACTTGGATCTGCACAAAGGAATGTGAGGTGCCAGAAATGTGCAAAATTGATGAACAAAATGAGGATTGCTCACCAACAGTGATGGAAACAGAAACTAAATCAACTGATTCTACTTTTATTGGTGAAGTATCATAACATGAATTTGCTTTATTGACTAAAGCACAAAATGGTTACTAACAAAACAAAGCAAAATGAAACAAAATTAAGCAACAAGCAACCATCATTTGCAGAATTAAAACAGCATGAATAGCAGAGAGGACTGGAGAGAGAGCTTGCACAGAGAGGAGCTCTCCTTTTAGCAGTTCAGTCCACCCCTATGCTTAAGGCCTACAGAGGGTATGTGTTGAAAATGGCAAAGCCTAAGAAGCTTCAGAAATAAATTGGAGATCTGATTTCTTAAAAGATGATCCTCCTGCAAAATGTGGCATTTTCTGAGGAGATTCAGTTGTTATGCTCTCTGTACAGGGATGCGGTCTAAGGTTTGATTTTTTTTTCCCTCCCCTGCTTCCCTTTCTCTCTCTCTATCTTTTTAAAATAAATCTTCCCTGTGCAAACAGTGTCTGTCCAGCTCCTTCTGAGATTGGTCCTTTTAACCTGTCCCGCTGCCATTTGTGAGAATTTCCTCTGCCTTGGTTGGGCAGGAGATGTCCATGTTGTCTATCTCTTCAGGGTTGCTTAGCCACATGGCACTCCCTCAGCTCTCCCCTGTGTCTGGGGAGGACAGTTGACCAGTAAGGAGGGTGCTGGGTCACAGAGAGCTGTGTTGTATTTTTAAAGCTCCTTTTCCCCTTGAACAAAACTACCTGTGAAGAGCAACTAACTTTTGAGGGAAGATAAATATGAATTAGGAATCCTGACTTATGAATCTCTCTAGAAGGGGAGAAAAATCATTTTGATATGAAGCCTGTGATTTATTTGTACCCATTAAAATTGAAATATTTGGCCATTGTTCTGGATGTGATATTTTCCTTGGTGATTTCCAAAGGCCACAATGTGTATTTGATAAATATTAACCATTCTGGCCCCTTTCCCTTAAGCTATGAGGGGGAAATGATTCAGACAAATCTGAGAGGCATAGCTCTTATTCTATGAGTGAGATTCAAATGGGGTCTTTATTAGAGACAGAAAGTTGTGGAAAAGAGGTGCAAATGGAAATGATTGTATCTTGAATAAACTATTCCAAGATGCATATATTGCACATTTTCAGTGAAGTGTTAAATTTTTAGAGTTTCCTAGACTGTGTAAACATGAAGGAAATTCTCCTTCCATGGTGGTAATCGTGCTGTGATGTCCCATTTTGTGAGATAATAAACCAATTGTGCTGACACTGTCATGGTTGCAAGAGCTCCTCCTTTGCAGGATCTCTAAACTCGGAGCTCTCTGTTAGAGAATGGCTGCTGCTGGCCTCTGGGTGCTAGCTTGTTGCCCAGCAAATAATTGAGGATGTCAAACCAATGTTGGGGACTTCTCTCTCAGGGCAGCCCTCCTGCCTCCTGGGCTGCCTATGCCGGTTCATTCATGCTTCTTGCATGGCTTCACTTTCCAGGCATAAATGTCACAGAAATAAATGTTGATCTCTCTGTTTCTGGTTCCCGACATGCCCTGCCCCCCCCTTTTTTTAAATCTTCATTTTATTGAGATATATTCACATACCACGCAGTCATACAAAACAAATCATACATTCGATTGTTCACAGTACCATTACATAGTTGTACATTCATCACCTAAATCAGTCCCTGACACCTTCATTAGCACATACACAAACATAACAAGAATAATAATTAAAGTGAAAAAGAGCAAGTAAAGTAAAAAAGAACACTGGGTACCTTTGTCTGTCTGTTTGTTTCCTTCCCCTATTTTTCTATTCATCCATCCATAAACTAGACAAAGGGGAGTGTGGTCCTTATGGCTTTCCCAATCCCATTGTCACCCCTCATAAGATACATTTTCATACAATTGTCTTCGAGATTCATGGGTTCTGGGTTGTAGTTTGATAGTTTCAGGTATCCACCACCAGCTACCCCAATTCTTTAGAACCTAAAAAGGGTTGTCTAAAGTGTGCGTAAGAGTGCCCACCAGAGTGACCTCTCGGCTCCTTTTGGAATCTCTCTGCCACTGAAGCTTATTTCATTTCCTTTCACATCCCCCTTTTGGTCAAGAAGATGTTCTCCATCCTATGATGCCAGGTCTGCATTCCTCCCCAGGAGTCATATTCCACATTGCCAGGGAGATTTCACTCCCCTGGGTGTCTGATCCCACGTAGTGGGGAGGGCAGTGATTTCACCTTTCAAGTTGGCTTAGCTAGAGAGAGAGGGCCACATCTGAGCAACAAAGAGGTATTCGGGAGGAGGCTCTTAGGCACAATTATAGGGAGGCCTAGCCTCTCCTTTGCAGCAACAGTCTTCCTAAGGGTAAATCCTGTTTTAGAGGGCTCAGCCCATCAAACCACCAGTCCCCTATGTCTGTGGTCATGTTAGCAACCATTGAGTTGGGGTAGGCCAATACCCCTGCATTCTCCATAGGCTCCTCAAGGGGGCTCTACATATTTTTTTCCTTGTTTTTTTTTTAACTTTTTTTTTTTTTTAAATCAACTGTATGAAAAATAAAAAAATAAAAAAAAATAATTTAAAAAAACATACAATAAAAGAACATTTCAAAGAGACCATAACAAGGGAGTAAGAAAAAGACAACTAACCTAAGATAACTACTTTACTTTGAACATGTTCCTACTCTACTCCAAGAAAGTTAACTAATATAGCAACATTTCTGTGAACTTGTTCCTACTATACCCATCAAAAATTAACAGACCATAGTCATTCCTGGGCATTCCCAGAAAGTTAAATTTACCCATGATAGCTTATCTGCTCTTCTTGGATTATTGTTCCCCCTTCCTTAATTGCTCTCTATTGCTAGTTCCCCTATATGCTACATTATAAACCATTTGTTTTACATTTTTCAAAGGTCACATTAGTGGTAGCATATAATATTTCTCTTTTTGTGCCTGGCTTATTTCGCTCAGCATTATGTCTTCAAGGTTCATCCATGTTGTCCTATGTTTCACAAGATCGTTCCTTCTTACTGCCGTGTAGTATTCCATCGTGTGTATATACCACATTTTATTTATCCACTCATCTGTTGAAGGACATTTGGGTTGTTTCCATCTCTTGGCAATTGTGAATAATGCTGCTATGAACATTGGCATGCAGATATCTGTTCGTGTCACTGCTTTCCGATCTTCTGGGTATATACCAAGAAGTGCAATCGCTGGATCGAATGGTAACTCTATATCTAGTTTTCTAAGGAACTGCCAGACTGACTTCCAGAGTGGCTGAACCATTATACAGTCCCACCAACAATGAATAAGAGTTCCAATTTCTCCACATCCCTTCCAGCATTTGTAGTTTCCTGTTTGTTTAATGGCAGCCATTCTAATCGGTGTGAGATGGTTTTTCCCTTTCGAATTGTTAATGTGTTGTAATACATTGATTGATTTTCTTATGTTGAACCATCCTTGCATGCCTGGAATGAACCCCACTTGGTCATGGTGTATGATTTTTTTAATGTGTCTTTGGATTCGATTGGCAAGTATTTTGTTGAGGCTTTTTGCATCTATATTCATTAGGGAGATTGGCCAATAGTTTTCCTTTTTTGTAGCATCTTTGCCTGGTTTTGGTATTAGATTGATGTTAGCTTCATAAAATGAGTTAGGTAGTGTTCCATTTTCTTCAATGTTTTGAAAGAGTTTAAGTAAGATTGGTGTCAGTTCTTTCTGGAAAGTTTGGTAGAATTCCCCTGCGAAGCCATCTGGCCCTGGGCATTTATTTGTGGGAAGATTTTTGATGACTGATTGAATCTCTTTTCCTGTGATGGATTGGTTGAGGTCTTCTATTTCTTCTCTGGTCAGTCTAGGTTGTTCATATGTTTCCAGGAAATTGTCCATTTCCTCTACATTATCCAGTTTGTTGCCATACAGTTGTTCATAGTATCCTGTTATAATTTTTTTAATTTCTTCAGGTACCGCAGTTATGTCACCTTTTTCATTCATTATTTTATTTTTATGGGTCTTCTCTATTTTTGATTTTGTCAGTGTAGATAGGGGCTTGTCAATCTTGTTGATCTTCTCAAAGAACCAACTTTTGGTGTTATTTATCCTCTCTATTGTTTTTTTGTTCTCTATGTCATTTATTTCTTCTTTAATCCTTGTTATCTCTTTTCTTGTACTTGGTTTAGGATTGGTTTGCTGTTCATTTTCTAGCTTCTTCAGTTGATCCATTAGTTCTTTGATTTTGGCTATTTCTTCCTTTTTAATATATGCATTTAGTGCTATAAATTTCCCCTTCAGTACTGCTTTGCTGCATCCCATAGGTTTTGGTATGTTGTGTTCTCATTTTCATTCATCTCTATATATTTAGCAATTTCTCTTGCTATTTCTTCTTTAACTCACTGATTGTTTAGGAGTGTGTTGTTTAACCTCCAGGTATGTGTGAATTTTCTAAGTCTGTGATGGTTATTCACTTCTAATTTTATTCCATTCTGGTCAGAGACTGTGCTTTGAATAATTTCAATCTTTTTAAATTTATTGAGCCTTGTTTTATGTCCCAGCATATGATCTATTCTGGAGAAAGTTCCGTGAGCACTAGAGAAGAATGTGTATCCTGGTGATTTGGGATGTAATGTTCTATATATGTCTGTTAAATCGAATTCATTTATCAGATTGTTTAGGTTTTCAATTTCCTTATTGGTCTTCTGTCTGGTTGATCCTTCTATAGGAGAGAGTGATGTGTTGAAGTCTCCCACAATTATTGTGGAAGCATCAATTTCTTCCTTTAGTTTTTCCAGTGTTTCTCTCATGTATTTTGTGGCACCTTGATTGGGTGCATAGACATTTATGATTGCTATTTCTTCTTGTTGAATTGCCCCTTTTATTAGTATGTAGTGGCCTTCTTTGTCTCTCAAAACATCCCTTCATTTAAAGTCTATTTTATCTGAGATTAATATTGCTACACCTGCTTTCTTTTGGCTGTAGCTTGCATGAAATATTTTTTTCCATCTTTTCACTTTGAGTTTCTCTGCGTCCCTGTGTCTAAGATGAGTCTCTTATATGCAACATATTGATGGTTCATATTTTTTAATCCATTCTGCGAATCTATGTCTTTTAATTGGGGAGTTTAATCCATTTACATTCAATGTTATAACCATGAAGGCATTTCTTGAATCAGCCATCTTATCCTTTGGTTTATGTTTGTCATGTATATTTTTCCCCTCTCTCTATTAATATCCTTTAACTTACCTATACCGAATCTCTTTAGTACTGAACCTTTCTCGAAATCTCTCTCTGCTTTCTTTGTTTCTCTGTCTGTAGGGCTCCCTTTAGTATCTCCAGTAGGGCAGGTCTCTTGTTAGCAAATTCTCTTAGCATTTGTTTGTGAAAAATTTAAGCTCTCCCTCAAATTTGAAGGAGAGCTTTGCTGGATAAAGTATTCTTGGCTGGAAATTTTTCTCACTCAGAATTTTAAATATATCATGCCACTGCCTTCTTGCCTCCATGGTGGCTGCTGAGTAGTCACTACTTAGTCTAATGCTGTTTCCTTTGTATGTGGTGAATTGCTTTTCTCTTGCTGCTTTCAGAACTTGCTCTTTCTCTTCCGTGTTTGACAGTGTAATCAGAATATGTCTCGGAGTGGGTTTATTTGGATTTATTCTATTTGGAGTTCGCTGGGCATTTTTGATTTGTGTATTTATGTTGTTTAGAAGATTTGGGAAGTTTTCCCCAACAATTTCTTTGAATACTCTTCCTAGACCTTTACCCTTTTCTTCCCCTTCTGGAACACCAATGAGTCTTATATTAGGACGTTTTATATTATCTATCATATCCCTGAGGTCCATTTCGATTTTTTCTTTTTTTTTCCCCATTCTTTCTTTTATGCTTTCATTTTCCTTTCTGTCATCTTCCAGGTCACTAATTCGTTGTTCAACTTCCTCTAGTCTTGTACTATGAGTATCCAGAATCTTTTTAATTTGGTGAACAGTTTCTTTAATTTCCATAAGATCATCTATTTTTTTATTTAGTCCTGCAATGTGTTCTTTATCCTCTTCTAGGGTCTTCTTGATATCCTTTGTATCCCATACTGTGGTCTCATTGTTCATCTTTAGTTCTTTGATTAGTTGCTCTAGGGCCTGTGTCTCTTCTGATCTTTTGATTTGGGTGTTTGGGCTTGGATTATCCATATCGTCTGGTTTTTTCATACGCTTTATAATTTTCTGTTGTTTTGGCCTCTTGGCATTTGCTTAACTTGATAGGGTTTTTTAGGATTTGTACACCAATTGAAGTGCTTATCTCTAATTTATCAGATCTACAGCTTCGTGGATTATACTTTCTCTAACTAACCAGCAGGTGGTGTCCATGAGCCACCTGTTCTGCACAAGCCAGTTCTCCCCTGCTTTGCCTTTGTGGTGAGTGGGGGAGTGAGTCTTGTGGGGTCCAATTGGTGTACCAAGCTTGCGTGTGTAGTTGGTGTTGCCCGCCCTGTATATGGGGCTTGTGTCTGGGCAGTCAGGGAGGGGGGTGGTGGCTCTAACAATCAAATCTCCCTGGTGTTCCTGGAGTTTTAAAGCTGCTGCAATAGTTTAATCCTTCAGTTCAGTCCTGCCACAGTTTGTCTCTGCCACTGACCCACAAGTCCTTGGTATTCACATATAGCCCCTGACACTTGCGTGTGGTTCCTTCTTCCAGGCCATGCACTCCTGGTCCTCTGTTGAGAGATGACTGTGCTATGTCACAGGTGAGTGGCATCCCCAGGGCGGTTCTGGGCTGCAGGGCTGTGTAGGGAGGCTCCCAGTCTGCTGAAATGATGGCTGAATGGGGCTTTGTTAATTCACACTGCTCCACCTTCCCAAGTCTGGGACAACCAGCTGAGGGTGCAGGGAAGGCTAATGTCCAAGCCCAGTTTTGTAGTGTGTGCATGTTATCTGAAGCACTTCCATCACACTGGGTTGTCTGGGGCAGCTCTGGGCTATGGGACTGGCGACGAGCAGGAGTGTTTCCTGTCCACCAGGATGATGGCTGTGAGCAGACACCCCCCTTTTCTTGGGAAGTTGTGGTGTTTAGTGAATTTTCTCAGCCACTGGATTGTTGCCTTTTGTCTCAGAGCTCTCTTAGTTCTGCTCGTATCTTGACCTGCCCAAATTGCAAGGCTTTGAGGCTTTCTGTATTGGACTTCTTAGAGTAATTGTTTTAGAAACAGGAAAAAAAAAGATTAAAAAAAAAAAGCTCTCCTCGCAGATCTAATGGGTTATTGAAATGCCAAGAGAGAAAGCAATTAGGGCCATTAAGGAAAGATCCAGGGGGCAGAGAGATCAGTTTTTCTTCGGGATTTGCATATGAGCCTCAGGGCCTGAGCTCTGCCCTTCCCCTTTCTATGTTCACCAGACCTCCAAAAAGCCTCCGCTTTTATTTTGGAGTTTTTCTTGTTGTTTTTTGCTATGCCTGTCTCCTCTCTGCTGGGCTGGCTGCTCTCAGATTCTCTGGTGTCTGGTCTCAGTCTATCTATGGTTGGAGTTTGGATCAGTAGAATGAGTTTTTGGTAAGAGCTGCCACTGCAGTTTTCCCTTCTCCTTCCCAGTGCTGATGGCCCCTCCTCTCATGGGACTGAGCCTGGCAGGGAGAGGCGCAGGTCCCCTGGCCACAAAAACTTACAATTTCCCTGATCTCAGCAGGTCGACGTGTTCATGAGTGTTGTATGAAGTATGCTCAAAGTCAAATTTCTCTGTGGTGTCCAGTCCACGCAGTTCCTGGCTTTCTACCTACTTTTCTGGAGGAGTAACTAAAACATACAGCTCACCAATCCACCATCTTGCTCTGCCCTCATGCCCTGCCTTTTGTTTGCACAATGTCCCCTACCTAAGGAGCCCCTCCAGTCCCACTCTCATCCCCATAGGTGAAACCTGATGACCTTACACCTGAAGTCTTACATGAGTGCACACACTGGGGTGAGTGTGTGCACATGTATATGTGGTATCCCCATTTAGGTTCTTGAGGGTAAGCTCTTAGCTTAAATACCAGTTGCTTTCCCTACAGCTATTTATGATAACTAGCAAAGTGCTAGACATGTCAAATATACAATATCATTAATTAAATAAACTCCATGGAAATATCAAGGCCTGTTCAAAGCAAGTTAGAGTATCAGAGTGGAAAAAATCTAAATGAGAGAAATAATGTCTTTTAACACAACTTCTAGAAAAGGTACTCTTTGCAAGGTTTTTGCAACTTGGGTACTTATATTTTATAATAGTTAACATCGACTCTATATTTTTAGAACTGTGGATACAGTTTTTCACTCAAGATTTTATGATGTTTGAAATAATTTCTTTAGAGTTTGTTTTCACTTTCATTTTTTGACATTATTGAAGAAAAGTGATAATTTTCAAAGTACAATTTAACAAGCAGTTATAGAGAAAATTTCAAAGTTTGGTATAGATTACAGTTCTACAATTTCAGTCATTTCCTTCTAGCTGTTCTAATACACTAGAGACTAAAAGGAAATATCTATATAATGATTCATTAGCCATAATCATTTGTTAAATCCTATCTTCTCTGTTACCTCTCCTCCCTCATATTTGATCATTCTCTCAATCTTCAAGGATATTTGGGCAATGACCATTCTAACTTCTTCATGTTGAAAAAGGGCTGTTGACATTATGCGGTAAGGGGATGCAACTGGTTGATGTTCTTGAAGAGACCAGTAGCTCTGGATTTCAGGGCTTAGGTGCCATAGGAACAAACCAAGGTTTATGTTTCTGAAAAATGAACTTAGTGGGTGAAACTTTTAGAGTCTCAAATATAGCCCTGGGTATTCTTTAGGTTTTCAGGGATACTGTTGTGTGGTGCATGACAATTTGCAATATCTAGCTTTAACATGTATAAGAGTAATTTCCATAATAGCCTCTCAACTCTATTTGAAATCTCTTAGCCACTGAAACCTTATTTTGTTACCTTTCTTTTCCTCTTTTTGGTCAGGAAGGATTTCTCATTCCCATGATGCCAGGGCCAGGCTCATCCCTGGGAGTCATGTCCCACATTGCCAGGGAGACTTATAACCCTGAGAGTCATGTCTCACTTAGTGGAGAGGGTTATGAGTTTATTTGTGGAGTTGGGCTTAGAGAGAGAGAGGGGCCACATCTGAGGAACAGAAGAGGTTCTCTGGAAGTGACTCTTAGTCATAACTATAGGGAGACTTAGCTTCCCCATTACAGAAATAAGTTTCATAAGAGCAAGCCTCAAGATGGAGGGCTTGGCTTATTCTATTTGGAGTCCCTAATGCTTGAGAAAGTATCAGAAATTTCCCAGATGGGGAAGTTAAAAAGTTCCATATTTTTTCTCTAGTCCCTCAAGGGACTTTACAAATACTTTTAGTTATCTGCCCAACATACTCTGGAGTGTATCAGGCTATTACATTAAGTTGTATGGAATTATAGGCACTCATTCTTTATTCTAGGCACCATGTGTTTAGGTTGTTTACATAAACTGGATACGTAGGCTAAGATAGATTGTGTGCTACAGAAAATTAAATTTTGAACATGGTAAACATCTCTTTCTTTGATCTCACACAGAAGGTAAATTTTTAAAATATAGACAGACAATATCATCCTTTACCCTGTGTTCTGAGTTATCTTAGTCCCACCCAGATCAGCTGTGTTCATATCTCTAGTTGAAGTTGATCTCTTTTTTCACTTCTTTGGCAGTTGCTGTATAGAGTAGTGATGCAGAACTCTAACTCTGAGTCTTAGGTGTCACAGGTACCCAAAGTTCCAAGGAAATAATAGATTATATACATAGAGCACAGCATCTCAGAATTTAGAAATAACACTTAAAACCCAGGAATTAGATGTGACTGCTGTAAGAGCTTACAATCTAGGCCCTAATTTTTTTTTAATAAGTATTTTCTAAACAAAACTATATAATATTTGTCCTTTTGTTTCTGTCTTATTTTGCTCAACATATTGTCCTCATGTTTCATTCACCCCATTGCATGTCTCACAACTTCATTCCTTTCTGTACCTGCACAATATTTCATCATCTGTATACACCACAGTTCTCCCTTCAGAATTTTTCAAATATAAGAACATATCGGCGGGGCAAGATGGCAGACTGGTGAGCTGTAAGTTTTAGTTACTCCTCCAGGAAAGTAGGTAAAAAGCCAGGAACTGCGTGGACTGGACACCACAGAGCAATCTGTCTTTGGGCATACTTCATACAACACTCATGAAAATGTCGAACTGCTGAGATCAGCGAAATCTGTAAGTTTTTGTGGCCAGGGGACCCGCGCCCCTCCCTGCCAGGCTCAGTCCCGTGGGAGGAGGGGCTGCCAGCTCCGGGAAGGAGAAGGGAGAACTGTAGTGGTAGCCCTTCTCGGAAACTCATTCTACTGATCCAGACTCCAACCATAGATAGACTGAGACCAGACACCAGAGAATCTGAGAGCTGCCAGCCCAGCAGAGAGGAGACAGGCATAGAAAAAAAAAAAATAACACGAAAAATTCCAAAATAAAAGCAGAGGATTTTTGGAGTTCTGGTGAACACAGAAAGGGGAAGGGCGGAGCTCAGGCCTTGAGGTGCATATGCAAATCCCGAAGAAAAGCTGATCTCTCTGCCCTGTGGACCTTTCCTTAATGGCCCTGGTTGCTTTGTCTATTAGCATTTCAATAACCCGTTAGATCTCTGAGGAGGGCCCTTTTTTTTTTTTGTTTTTAATCCTTTTTTCCTTTTCTAAAACAATTACTCTAAGAAGCCCAATACAGAAAGCTTCAAAGAATTGCAATTTGGGCACATCAAGTCAAGAGCAGAACTAAGAGAGCTCTGAGACAAAAGGCAATAATCCAGTGGCTGAGAAAATTCACTAAACACCACAACTTCCCAAGAAAAGGGGGGTGTCCACTCACAGCCACCATCCTGGTGGACAGGAAACACTCCTGCCCATCGCCAGCCCCATAGCCCAGAGCTGCCCCAGACAACCCAGGGTGATGGAAGTGCTTCAAATAACAGGCACACACCACAAAAATGGGCGTGGACATTAGCCTTCCCTGCAACCTCAGCTGATTGTCCCAGAGCTGGGAAGGTGGAGCAGTGTGAATTAACAAAGCCCCATTCAGCCATCATTTGAGCAGACTGGGAGCCTCCCTGCACAGCCCAGCAGCCCAGAGCTGCCCAGGGGGGACGGCGCTCACCTGTGACATAGCACAGTCATCCCTCAACAGAGGACCCGGGGTGCGCGGCCTGGAGGAGGGGCCCACTTGCAGGTCTCGGGAGCCATACGCCAATACCAAGGACTTGTGGGTCAGTGGCAGAGACAAACTGTGGCAGGACTGAACTGAAGGATTAGACTATTGCAGCAGCTTTAAAACTCTAGGATGACCAGGGAGATTTGATTGTTAGGGCCACCCCCCCTCCCCGACTGCCCAGAAACACGCCCCACATACAGGGCAGGCAACACCAACTACACACGCAAGCTTGGTACACCAATTGGGCCCCACAAGACTCACTCCCCCACTCACCAAAAAGGCTAAGCAGGGGAGAACTGGCTTGTGGAGAACAGGTGCCTCGTGGACGCCACCTGCTGGTTAGTTAGAGAAAGTGTACTCCACGAAGCTGTAGATCTGATAAATTAGAGATAAGGACTTCAATAGGTCTACAAACCCTAAAAGAACCCTATCAAGTTCAGCAAATGCCACGAGGCCAAAAACAACAGAAAATTATAAAGCATATGAAAAAACCAGACGATATGGATAACCCAAGCCCAAGCACCCAAATCAAAAGACCAGAAGAGACACAGCACCTAGAGCAGCTACTCAAAGAACTAAAGATGAACAATGAGACCATAGTACGGGATATGAAGGAAATCAAGAAGACTCTAGAAGAGCATAAAGAAGACATTGCAAGAATAAATAAAAAAATGGATGATCTTATGGAAATTAAAGAAACTGTTGACCAAATTAAAAAGATTCTGGACACTCATAGTACAAGACTAGAGGAAGTTGAACAACAAATCAGTGACCTGGAAGATGACAGAATGGAAAATGAAAGCATAAAAGAAAGAATGGGGAAAAAAATTGAAAAAATCGAAATGGACCTCAGGGATATGATAGATAATATGAAACGTCCAAATATAAGACTCATTGGTGTCCCAGAAGGGGAAGAAAAGGGTAAAGGTCTAGGAAGAGTATTCAAAGAAATTGTTGGGGAAAACTTCCCAAATCTTCAAAACAACATAAATACACAAATCATAAATGCTCAGCGAACTCCAAATAGAATAAATCCAAATAAACCCACTCCGAGACATATACTGATCACACTGTCAAACACAGAAGAGAAAGAGCAAGTTCTGAAAGCAGCAAGAGAAAAGCAATTCACCACATACAAAGGAAACAGCATAAGACTTAAGTAGTGACTACTCAGCAGCCACCATGGAGGCAAGAAGGCAGTGGCACGATATATTTAAAATTCTGAGTGCGAAAAACTTCCAGCCAAGAATACTTTATCCAGGAAAGCTCTCCTTCAAATTTGAGGGAGAGCTTAAATTTTTCACAGACAAACAAATGCTGAGAGAATTTGCTAACAAGAGACCTGCCCTACTGGAGATACTAAAGGGAGCCCTACAGACAGAGAAACAAAGACAGGACAGAGAGACTTGGAGAAAGGTTCAGTACTAAAGAGATTCGGTATGGGTACAATAAAGGATATTAATAGAGAGAGGGAAAAATATGGCAAACATAAACCAAAGGATAAGATGGCCGATTCAAGAAATGCCTTCACGGTTATAACGTTGAATGTAAATGGATTAAACTCCCCAATTAAAAGATATAGATTCGCAGAATGGATCAAAGAAAAAGAACCATCAATATGTTGCATACAAGAGACTCATCTTAGACACAGGGACACAAAGAAACTGAAAGTGAAAGGATGGAAAAAAATATTTCATGCAAGCTACAGCCAAAAGAAAGCAGGTGTAGCAATATTAATCTCAGATAAAATAGACTTCAAATGCAGGGATGTTTTGAGAGACAAAGAAGGCCACTACATACTAATAAAAGGGGCAATTCAGCAAGAAGAAATAACAATCGTAAATGTCTATGCACCCAATCAAGGTGCCACAAAATACATGAGAGAAACACTGGCAAAACTAAAGGAAGCAATTGATGTTTCCACAATAATTGTGGGAGACTTCAACACATCACTCTCTCCTATAGATAGATCAACCAGACAGAAGACCAATAAGGAAATTGAAAACCTAAACAATCTGATAAATGAATTAGATTTAACAGACATATACAGGACATTACATCCCAAATCACCAGGATACACATACTTTTCTAGTGCTCACGGAACTTTCTCCAGAATAGATCATATGCTGGGACATAAAACAAGCCTCAATAAATTTAAAAAGATTGAAATTATTCAAAGCACATTCTCTGACCACAATGGAATACAATTAGAAGTCAATAACCATCAGAGACTTAGAAAATTCACAAATACCTGGAGGTTAAACAACACACTCCTAAACAATCAGTGGGTTAAAGAAGAAATAGCAAGAGAAATTGCTAAATATATAGAGACGAATGAAAATGAGAACACAACATACCAAAACCTATGGGATGCAGCAAAAGCAGTGCTAAGGGGGAAATTTATAGCACTAAACACATATATTAAAAAGGAAGAAAGAGCCAAAATCAAAGAACTAATGGATCAACTGAAGAAGCTAGAAAATGAACAGAAAACCAATCCTAAACTAAGTACAAGAAAAGAAATAACAAGGATTAAAGCAGAAATAAATGACATAGAGAACAAAAAAACAATAGAGAGGATAAATATCACCAAAAGTTGGTTCTTTGAGAAGATCAACAAGATTGACAAGCCCCTAGCTAGACTGACAAAATCAAAAAGAGAGAAGACCCATATAAACAAAATAATGAATGAAAAAGGTGACATAACTGCAGATCCTGAAGAAATTAAAAAAATTATAAGAGGATATTATGAACAACTGTATGGCAACAAACTGGATAATGTAGAAGAAATGGACAATTTCCTGGAAACATATGAACAACCTAGACTGACCAGAGAAGAAATAGAAGACCTCAACCAACCCATCACAAGCAAAGAGATCCAATCAGTCATCAAAAATCTTCCCACAAATAAATGCCCAGGGCCAGATGGCTTCACAGGGGAATTCTACCAAACTTTCCAGAAAGAACTGACACCAGTCTTACTCAAACTCTTTCAAAACATTGAAGAAAATGGAACACTACCTAACTCATTTTATGAAGCTAACATCAATCTAATACCAAAACCAGGCAAAGATGCTACAAAAAAGGAAAACTACCGGCCAATCTCCCTAATGAATATAGATGCAAAAATCCTCAACAAAATACTTGCAAATCGAATCCAAAGACACATTAAAAGAATCATACACCATGACCAAGTGGGGTTTATTCCAGGCATGCAAGGATGGTTCAACATAAGAAAATCAATCAGTGTATTACAACACATTAACAAGTCAAAAGGGAAAAATCAATTGATCATCTCAATAGATGCTGAAAAAGCATTTGACAAAATCCAACATCCCTTTTTGATAAAAACACTTCAAAAGGTAGGAATTGAAGGAAACTTCGTCAACATGATAAAGAGCATATATGAAAAACCCACAGCCAGCATAGTACTCAATGGTGAGAGACTGAACGCCTTCCCTCTAAGATCAGGAACAAGACAAGGATGCCTGCTGTCACCACTGTTATTCAACATTGTGCTGGAAGTGCTAGCCAGGGCAATCCGGCAAGACAAAGAAATAAAAGGCATCCAGATTGGAAAAGAAGAAGTAAAACTGTCATTGTTTGCAGATGATATGATCTTATATCTAGAAAACCCTGAGAAATCAACGATACACCTACTAGAGCTAATAAACAAATTTAGCAAAGTAGCGGGATACAAGATTAATGCACATAAGTCAGTAATGTTTCTATATGCTAGAAATGAACAAACTGAAGAGACACTCAAGAAAAAGATACCATTTTCAATAGCAACTAAAAAAATCAAGTACCTAGGAATAAACTTAACCAAAGATGTAAAAGACCTATACAAAGAAAACTACATAACTCTACTAAAAGAAATAGAAGGGGACCTTAAAAGATGGAAAAATATTCCATGTTCATGGATAGGAAGGCTAAATGTCATTAAGATGTCAATTCTACCCAAACTCATCTACAGATTCAATGCAATCCCAATCAAAATTCCAACAACCTATTTTGCAGACTTGGAAAAGCTCATTATCAAATTTATTTGGAAAGGGAAGATGCCTCGAATTGCTAAAGACACTCTAAAAAAGAAAAACGAAGTGGGAGGACTTACACTCCCTGACTTTGAAGCTTATTATAAAGCCACAGTTGCCAAAACAGCATGGTACTGGCACAAAGATAGACATATAGATCAATGGAATTGAATTGAGAATTCAGAGATAGACCCTCAGATCTATGGCCGACTGATCTTTGATAAGGCCCCCAAAGTCACTGAACTGACCCATAATGGTCTTTTCAACAAATGGGGCTGGGAGAGTTGGATATCCATATCCAAAAGAATGAAAGAGGACCCCTACCTCACCCCCTACACAAAAATTAACTCAAAATGGACCAAAGATCTCAATATAAAAGAAAGTACCATAAAACTCCTAGAAGATAATGTAGGAAAACATCTTCAAGACCTTGTATTAGGCGGCCACTTCCTAGACTTTACACCCAAAGCACAAGCAACAAAAGAGAAAATAGATAAATGGGAACTCCTCAAGCTTAGAAGTTTCTGCACCTCAAAGGAATTTCTCAAAAAGGTAAAGAGGCAGCCAACTCAATGGGAAAAAATTTTTGGAAACCATGTATCTGACAAAAGACTGATATCTTGCATATACAATGAAATCCTACAACTCAATGACAACAGTACAGACAGCCCAATTATAAAATGGGCAAAAGATATGAAAAGACAGTTCTCTGAAGAGGAAATACAAATGGCCAAGAAACACATGAAAAAATGTTCAGCTTCACTAGCTATTAGAGAGATGCAAATTAAGACCACAATGAGATACCATCTAACACCGGTTAGAATGGCTGCCATTAACCAAACAGGAAACTACAAATGCTGGAGGGGATGTGGAGAAATTGGAACTCTTATTCACTGTTGGTGGGACTGTATAATGGTTCAGCCACTCTGGAAGTCAGTCTGGCAGTTCCTTAGAAAACTAGATATAGAGCTACCATTCGATCCAGCGATTGCACTTCTCGGTATATACCCGGAAGTTCGGAAAGCAGTGACACGAACAGATATCTGCACGCCAATGTTCATAGCAGCATTATTCACAATTGCCAAGAGATGGAAACAACCCAAATGTCCTTCAACAGATGAGTGGATAAATAAAATGTGGTATATACACACGATGGAATACTACGCGGCAGTAAGAAGGAACGATCTCGTGAAACATATGACAACATGGATGAACCTTGAAGACATAATGCTGAGCGAAAAAAGCCAGGCACAAAAAGAGAAATATTATATGCTACCACTAATGTGAACTTTGAAAAATGTAAAACAAATGGTTTATAATGTAGAATGTAGGGGAACTAGCAGTAGAGAGCAATTAAGGAAGGGGGAACAATAATCCAAGAAGTACAGATAAGCTATTTAACGTTATGGGGATGCCCAGAAATGACTATGGTCTGTTAATTTCTGATGGATATAGTAGGAACAAGTTCACAGAAATGTTGCTATATTAGGTAACTTTCTTGGGGTAAAGTAGGAACATGTTGGGAGTTAAGCAGTTATCTTAGGTTAGTTGTCTTTTTCTTACCCCCTTGATATGGTGTCTTTGAAATGTTCTTTTATTGTATGTTTGTTTTCTTTTTAACTTTTTTTTTCATACAGTTGATTTAAAAAAGAAGGAAAAGTTAAAAAAAAAAAAAGAAAAACAAGGAAAAAAAAAAAAGATGTAGTGTCCCCTTGAGGAGCCTGTGGAGAATGCAGGGGTATTTGCCTACCCCACCTCCATGGTTGCTAACATGACCACAGACATAGGGGACTGGTGGTTTGATGGGTTGAGCCCTCTACCATAAGTTTTACCCTTGGGAAGACGGTTGCTGCAAAGGAGAGGCTAGGCCTCCCTATATTTGTGCCTAAGAGTCTCCTCCTGAATGCCTCTTTGTTGCTCAGATGTGGCCCTCTCTCTCTGGCTAAGCCAACTTGAAAGGTGAAATCACTGCCCTCCCCCCTATGTGGGATCAGACACCCAGGGGAGTGAATCTCCCTGGCAACGTGGAATATGACTCCCGGGGAGGAATGTAGACCCGGCATCGTGGGACGGAGAACATCTTCTTGACCAAAAGGGGGATGTGAAAGGAAATGAAGTAAGCTTCAGTGGCAGAGAGATTCCAAAAGGAGCCGAGAGATCACTCTGGTGGGCACTCTTACGCACACTTTAGACAACCCTTTTAAGGTTCTAAAGAATTGGGGTAGCTGGTGGTGGATACCTGAAACTATCAAACT
This sequence comes from Choloepus didactylus, assembly GCF_015220235.1. NCBI lineage: Eukaryota > Metazoa > Chordata > Mammalia > Pilosa > Megalonychidae > Choloepus > Choloepus didactylus. The sequence goes on from NC_051328.1 coordinate 31,280,420, forward strand.
ACAACTCAGAACCCATGAATCTCGAAGACAGTTGTATAAAAATGTAGCTTATGAGGAGTGACAATGGGATTGGGAAAGCCATAAGGACCAAACTCCACTTTGTCTAGTTTATGGATGGATGTGTAGAAAAGTAGGGGAAGGAAACAAACAGACAAAGGTACCCAGTGTTCTGTTTTACTTCAATTGCTCTTTTTCACTCTAATTATTATTCTTGTTATTTTTGTGTGTGTGCTAATGAAGGTGTCAGGGATTGATTTAGGTGATGAATGTAGAACTATGTAATGGTACTGTAAACAATCGAAAGTACAATTTGTTTTGTATGACTGCGTGGTATGTGAATATATCTCAATAAAATGATGATAAAAAAAAAAAGAACATATCATCTGCAAATAATGACAGTTTTACTTCTTCCTTTCCAATTTGGATACCTTTTATATCTTCGTCTTGGCAAATTGCTCTGACTAGAACTTCTAGCACCATGTTGAATAATAGAGGTGACAGTGGGCATCTATCCTTGTCTCGTTCCCGATCTTAGGGGGAAGGCTTTCAGCCTCTCACTGTTGAGTACTATGCTGGCTGTGGGTTTTTCATATATGCTCTTTATCATATTGAGGAAGTTTCCTTTAATTCCTACCTTTTGAAGTGTTTTTATCAAAAAAGGATTCTGAATTTTGTTGAATGCTTTTTCAGCATCTATTGAGATGATCATTTGATTTTTCCCTCTTGTTTTGTTAATATGTTGTATTACATTGATTGATATTCTTATGTTGAGCCACCCTTGCATATCAGGAATGAACCACACTTGGTCATGGTGTATAATTCTTTTAAGGTGCCTTTGGATTCTATTTGCATGTATTTTGTTGTGAAATTTTGCATCTATATTCATTTGGAGATTGACCTGTAATTTTCCTTTCTTGTAGTATCTTTATCTGATTTTTGTATCATAGTGATATTAACTTCATAAAATGAGTTAGATAGGGTTACTTTTTCTTCAATTTTTTGGAAGAGTTTGAGCAGGAATGGTGTTAATTTTTTTTGGAATATTTGGTAAAATTCCCCCATGAAGGCACCTGGCCCTGGGCTTTTCTTTGTAAGAAGGTTTCTGATGACTGTTTGGATCTCTTTAGTTGTGATTGATTTGTTGAGGTCTTCTGTTTCTTCTTGAGTCAGAATATGTTGTTCATGAGTCAGAATATGTTGTTTATGTGTTATGTGTTTATGTCCATTTCTTCTAAGTTGTCTAGTTTGTTGGTGTACAGTTGTTCATAGTATCCTCTTATAATTCTTTTTTTTTTTATTTCTTCAGGATCCATGGTGATGACCCCCCTCTCATTTCTGATCTTATTTATTTGGGTCCTCTCTCTTTTTGACTTTGTCAGTCTAGCTAAGGTTTGCTGATCTTGTTGATCTTCTCAAAGAACCAACTTCTATTTGGTTTAGGGTTAGTTTGCTGTTCTTTCTCTAGCTTCTTTATTTGTTCAGTTAGGTCTTTGGTTTTAGCTCTTTCTTCCTTTTTAATGTATGCATTTAGAGCTATAAATTTCCCCCTCAAGACTGCCTTCACTGCATTCCATAGGTTTTGATATGTTGTAATCTCATTTTCATTTGTCTGCAGATTTTTACCAATTTCTTTTTTGGCCCATGGATTGTTTCAGAGTGTGTTGTTTTACCATGTATTTGTGAAAGTTCTCATTCTTTGGTAGTTATTTGTTTCCAGCTTCATTCTATTATGGTCAGAGAAATTGCTTTGAATAATTTCAGTCTTTTAAAATTTATTGAGACCTGCTTTGTGCCCCTTCATGTGGTCTATCCTGGAGAATGTTCCATGGGCTCCAGAAAAGAATATATACCCTGGTGTATTGGGATGCAATGATTTATATATCTCTATTAGGTCTAAGTCATATGTCATATTGTTTAGTGTATTGGTTAGGGTTCTCTAAGGAAACAGAACCAACAAGAGATATCTGTAAATAGAAGATTTAATAAAAGTTCCTCACACAACTGTGGTGATGTATGAGTCCAAATTTTATAGGGGCAGATGGCATGAGTCCAAATTCCGTAGGGCAGGCAGTGAGCTGGCAACTCCAATGAAGGTATTTGATGAACACCTCAGGAGACATTGGCTAGCTGAAGAAGAAGTGAAGGTTCTCTATCTTCTCCCTTAAAAATCTTCATCTGATTGAGTTAAATCCAGCTAATTGAATTCTCTCGTTGTGGAAGGCACACCCTTCCTCAATGTGATCAACCACAGAAACAGTCAATTGACTGATGATTTAATAAACCAGCCTTCTGGTTATTCACAAGCCACAAATGTCCTTGCAGTAGCTGTTAAGCCAGTGCTTATTTGACCAGACACCTGGAGACCATCACCTGGCCAAGCTGACACATAAACCTAACCATCACATTTATGTTCTCTATTTCCTTATTGATCCTCTGTCTGGTTGTTCTATCTGTAGAGAAGTTTTGAGGTCTCTAAACCTTTATTATTGTAGAAATGCCTATTGCTCCCTTCAGTTTTGCCAATGTTTCCTTCATGTACTTTGGATCACCTTGATTGGGTGCATACGTATTTGTGATTGTTATTTCTTCTTGGTGCATTGTTCATTTTATTAATATATAGTGTCCTTCCTTGTTTCTTATGACATCATTTCATTTAAAGTCTATTTTTCCTGTTATTAGTATAGCTACCCTTCCTTTCTTTTGGTTATAGCTTGTGTGGAATATTTTTTTCCATCCTTCACTTTCAATCTATTGTATCTTTGGGTCTAAGACGAGTCTCTTGTAAACATCATATAGATGGATCATACTTTTTAATACATTCTGGCAGTTGTACCTTTCAATTGGGGAGTTTAATCTGTTCACATTCAATGTTATTACTGTAAGGCAGTGCTTGAACCAACCATCTTATCCATTGGTTTTTATTTGTCAGATATATTTTTTCCGTCTCTTTCCTTTTAACCTTAAATTACCTTTATTAATACTCTTCAATTCTGTTCCCTTCTCCAGACCTCTCTCTCCATTTTTTTTTTTTTTTTTTTTTTTTTCAGTTGACAGAACTCTCTTTAATGTTTCTTGCACTCAGGTCTCTTGTTCACAAATTCTCTCAGCATTTGTTTGCCTGTGAAATTTTTAACTGTTCCTCATTTTTGAAGGGCAGCTTTTTGGGATAAAAAATTCTTGGCTGGCAATTTTTTTCTTTCAGAATCTTTAATATGTCATATCATTGCCTTCTCGCCTCCATGGTGCCTGCTGAGTAGTCAGTAGTTAATTTTATGTGGTTTGCCTTATATGTAGTGAGTTGCTTTTGTCTTTCTGCTTTCAGGACTTTCTCCTCTTCAGCATTTGACAGTCTGATTAATATGTGTCTTGGAGTGGGTCTATTTGGAGTTATTCTATTTGGGGTTTGTTGAGCATCTTTGATCTGCATATTTGTGTCTCTTATATGAGTTGGCAAGTTTTCTCTAATTATCTCCTGAAATACTCTTCCTAGCCCTTTACTCTTCTGTTCTCATTCTGGGACACCATTTGTTCTAATATTTGCATGCTTCATACTGTCCATCATTTCTCTAAGAGCTGATTCAAATTTTTCCATCTTTTTCACTATTTTTTCTTTTGTGTGTTCACATTCAATTGTCTTGTTCTTTAGTTCACTTATCTTTTCTTCTGCCTCTTCAAATCTGCTGTTGTGTGTCTCTAGTAAATATTTTATTTGATCTACAATATCTTTCATTTCTATAAGAACTGTGATTTTTTTTATTTACTCTTTCACATTCTTCTTTATGCTCTTCTAGTGTTTTCTTGATATCCTTTATGTGTTTAGCCAACCCATTGGAGTTGTTTTGATAATTTGTATGTTCTTTTCTATTTAGTTGTTCCAAGTTCTGTGTCTCCTTCAAGTTTCTATTTTGTTCATTTCACTTGGCCATATCTTCATGGATCTTCATGTACTTTGTGATTTTATGCTGTATTTCTAGGCATTTTATTATCTTGATAAAGTAATTTTGGGAGATGAAAGTCTCTTTGGACAACTGTGGGAGGTTTGACAGATCAGAAAATTGCCAGAGTGCACCTTCCCTGACTTCCCAGCAGATGGCGTTCTTGTGCTACCTCTTCCTCTCAAGTCTGCTTTTCCCTGACGGTGGCATCCTCCTGGGAGGGAGCCCAATCCAGATGAAAATCCAGTCTCTACTGCAGGTCTCCCTGCATGCTAGGGACTGCCAGCCCTTGAATGAGGGTTCAGAACTGTGCCTCTCAGTGGAGAGTCTGCTTGAGGGTGTGCTGGGTCTGTTGATTCCCAGGCTTCCGAATGGAGTAACCTCGGGCTGAGGGACTGAGATTGTCTTCTTCCCCAGCCTTCATCTAGCTTCGCTGTGCCCTCTGGGGTAGGGGAGGGCCTCATGGTGCTTCTGCGTGGCACTCTCCCTTGTCCCACCTCTCTTCCTGTGTGCACCGTGAGCGCCATGGGCTTCTGTGGAGGAAGAGTAAAGGCAGTGGAACGTAGAATGTCTCTGTCTCCTGCTAACTGTAGAGTTAGCTCTGCTTTGCCTTGCGTCTCCTCTCCTCCCAAGGGGAGGACCCCCCAGTCCTCCCCCAAATCAGGCCCCCACATTGGCCTGCCTCAGCATTGGGGGTAGGCATGATGGACTGCTGCAAGGTCTCTGTGTGTGGCTGACACAAGTCTGTTAGTTCCCCAGTTCCCACGCAGGTGCTTCCAGGTGCAGGACTGAGGAGGACGTTGCCCCGCTGTTTGCAGAGATGGGAGTGCGGGAGTTTGCAGTTCCTCCTTTAGCCGCTCCAGCTGGCAGGACGGGGGCAGTCACAATTGAATAAACTCACTCTGTCCTCTCAGTCATAGTTTCTCTGATTTTTCATCCGGGTCCTCCCTATATAATGTCGGAGTCCCTTTCTGACTGCTGGAACCCTGGAACTGCTGTCTCAGTTGCTTTCTGCCTGTTCTAGTTATTTCATGGTGGAGAAGTTTGCTCTGCCTCTCCTATTCCTCCATCTTCCTCTTTAGAGCTTTTAAACTTTCTTATTAATAATAGAAATAATTGAGTTGGCATATCCTCAAAGTTAAACTGCTTTTTAAATAAACTTATTTGTACTGAAGTCTGCTAATGGTTTAAAGTGCTTCACAAATGCTGGTCCTTTACTTGTTAGCTCAGGGAGCATTTCAGTTCATTTGGACCCACAGTTGTCTTTCTTCCCTAAATATTCTTTTCTTGCTGTGCCTGCATTAAGATGCAGAAAGCATGGCTTGCTGGTGGGTTCAGACAGGGGATGTATCTTGCGTTATGCAGCTTTGCCACTCTCCTTGTAACTGCACTAGCTGAAGGAGTTGTTGCTTTTTTTTCCTGCTTTTTTTTTTTTTTTCATCTCATCACAGCTACCACTATGTTGAATAAATTTATTGGTGGAGAAACCTGCATAACCTTTCCTGGAGAGTGATTTAAAACCACCAGAGACTTGGATTAGTTGATTCATTTGGCAAGATACTGTTCCCAATTTTTATTTAATAACTCTGAATGATGTGGGTCAGCTTTGAGAGATGTGTTCAGAGTTTTTCCCAAGTTCTAGCCTGAGATGTGGACTAAGATGTTAAGGATTAGAGAAGTCAGAATTGTTATTTTTTATTCTTTATTTTTAGGAAAGAAGATTTGCATACCAGTGACTTCAAATCTTCTCAAGATAAATGTTTTCCTTGTTTCTCTGCCCATCTCTTTTCCTTCATATAGCAAGGTGGAGGATTTGGTTCACATAGTCTCAATTCCTTGAAACTAAGGAAAACATAAAGCACAAGGATGGGAAATGGAGGTAGAGAAACAATTCTTGAAGAGTGAAGGAGTTTTGTTATGGCTTGAAATGTACTGGAAGACATTTTCTCCTGATCAACTTTCCCCCAAATCCTCCTTGTAATTTAACCGTTAACTATTTATCATCTAATGACAATGGTGAGATTAACTGCAGGCTTATTTTACATTCCTGCAAGCTATGCAGAACATTGCAGAAATAGAGCTGATCATTTATTTTAACTGGAACTAATAGATTTCTGTGACTTCCATTAACATATTTTAATGTGCAACTTTTAGTCAATAGGTTTTCCTTATGGTTGACTCAAATCCTTCTGCTAGAATAGAAAACAATTGTCATTGGTCATATATTAGAGAAGTGCAGACTAGCCTATGTATGTCCATGGCTATATGTATGTATGTGTGTATCTATGTATATATACTCCTTATACATTTTGACCTGTGAATCCTCCTTTATTCAATCCTCCCTTGCCACTTTCAGAAATGTCTGTTAATTTTCCTTATAAATAACATTGTTTTTAATACCATGTCCTTCTTCGAGTTATCTACACAGCACACCAGTTGTTGGGCTTTGAATTACAAGAGTCCGAGAGTGACTCATTCTTAGCTTGAGTTCTCAAAGCTCCCCAGGTTTTTCCATTATACTTGTCAAAAGCCATTTCCCCTCCTCTTATGTTATATTTGTACAGTTTTTTTTTCTTCCTAAAGGGATTACATCCACATCTGTTCCTATTAAACACCACTCTGCTTATCTTTCATTTTCTCCAAATTGTCAAGGGCACTTCTTTCTTCTCCATTGTGTCCTAGCTTCATCTCTGTGGAGATTTATCTAAGACCCGTGCTGAGGAAATATCTTATTAAAATGTAAATAGATTTTCAACATTCCAGTCACATTCAGTTCATCCTAATTTAGCTAACTATTTGTTAGTTTCCTTTTTTATTTCTAAAAACTATTTAAAAATCAAATGGGGTTATATCATGGTGGGGGAAATAGGGCATTTGGAAGTTTATGTATAATTATTCTTATGAAAAGTCTTCTTTCAGTGAAACCAACGATTTACTTCATATTCCTTTCTTTACATTTTAAGGGCTAGAGCCTTTCATATTTTAGTATGAAATGTTTTTGAGTTTTCATACCTGGTTCACAGAGCACTTTATTCTTTCATATGGAAAGAATAGGACCCTGAATTCTATTATTGACACATACAGAATAGAAGTATATCTCCCCCTCCCCAATTTCCTGTGCTCATGCCATGTCTTTTATTAATAGGAATGAAATTCTGGAAACTGGAAATTGAAACTTGGCTCAAATTACTTTGGAAATACTGCTGCTGAAACTCTGGCATTTGATTCATATGCCAATATTCAAGATAGTAAGCTTATCTGAAATCAAATGATATGGCTCAAAACACCATGATCTTAAATTAATTGATGTCTGCTCAAATAATCTGGGGGAAAAAATGATACACAATGGAAAAGTATTGGTATAATGATGACTGCATGTAATAGAATTTTATAGAGAATATTTTTATACCCGTGTTTCCTTCTCTCCAATGTTCTCATCCTTCTTATCTCCTGCACTGCTCTCACACTTTACTTGCATTTCAAGTTATCCAGGGCTTGGCTTCCTCTGCTTTTGGAGCCTATAAAAAAGCAGGGTAGAGGCTCTAGAAAGGGCTGGATGGAACTGGGGCTGAGGATCAAGTTGTCATTAAAAATAAGATGTAGGGAGTCTTGAGTCTTAAAACCAAACTACAGTAGGAAGTAAAATTATGAAAGAAGTTACATATACGTATGCTCATAAACACACACACACAGTGTGGGTATAAAGAAGCAGGGCTTTCCTAGAAGATGATGACAGGTAGAAACATCCCAGAAGCCAACAGAAGTGCACACTTTTTTTTATTCATTCTTTCATTCCTTCATTCTTTCAATACTCATTTAACCCCTGCTCAGTGTTCTGCACTAAAGAATTACTATGGCCAAGTATCTTTAAGAAAACCAGAATTAATTTGGGGCAATATATTCGTATGTATAAAATTAGATAATAATAAGAAAGGCAAGGGTTACCTACCACCTTTAAAGTGCTGGCATGCACTACTGGGCTCATGGAAAAAGCCCATTTATTACTGAGGGAGTTTTTCCTTGGGGATTAGTTTGTCCATAAAACTAAAAGGACAAGCACGTGGAGATGGCTGTGGATGATGGCTCAGCTTGGGACCACAGCTGGTAAAATTTCCAGAATTGATTCTCCTGGGATCAATCACTAGAGAAATAGAGGAAGGCAGTGAATGATATTAACTTCCTTTCATCTGCCCAGGAAAGTTTGTGTTGGACATGTAAAATGAATGATTGAGAACAGAAAAGAAGGGAACAAAGCATTTAATGGACATCACTAGTTGAGGGAAACTGAACTCAATTCCTGTTTACCAGCTTTATCTGGTTGTTTCTCCAAACTTGCTGGAACTCTTTGTAGATGTTTAGAAGGTTAGCTGTCATGATCCTGAAAAGATAAAGGGATATATAAGCAGGTGGATGTTGGCAGTGCACAAGTGCACATAAATGGAAAAGTTCAGGCTTTTAAAGATGGAAACACCAAAACAGTGTATTAGAGTAAAATGTTTTCCACAAGTTCTACTCATGTGATGGGTTGCCTTCCTGAAGGAATAAAAGGAAAACTGCTTTCTTTATGTGAATGGGGTGGTTATAAAATGAATTCAGTGGTTCTCCAGAATAAGCATCATTTTCATTATCATGTATTCTATTCACTTTAGGGGCACTGATTTATAATTAACCTAACTGAGCCCAGAATTGGAGCAAATGGATATTCACATGCCATTTTCTTCTTAGGAACCGAGTAGATTAGGCATGTACCACCAGAACAATGATAAGGTGCAAGTGGTTTGCTAATTGCAGCTTACTTGCAGTGAATGTGCATTTAGAGGTCACTGATTCCAGCCCAGCAGGGCTCATGGCAAGCAGTGTTTTTAGCCAGTGTATGGAACAGGGTGTATGTAGAGGCCAGCCAGCATAACTGGAAGGACAATGGCTGCTTCTGCTTTGGGGACTTACTTTCTTTTTAAATTAAATTAAATTATTTATTTTTTATTTTAATTGTTTTGCAAGTTTCTTGAGATATGGTCACACACCATACAAACCGTCCAAAGTATACACTCAGTGGCTCACAGTATCATCACGTAGTTGTACATACATCCCCATGGTCAATTTCAGAGTATTTTCATTATTACTCCAGGAAAGAAATAAGAATAAAAAAGAAACCCTAAATTGTCTCATACTCCTTATCCTCCCCTTTGTTGGCCTACAGTATTGGTGTGGTACATTTGTGAGTGGCTAACTTTTAATGAAGCCTGGTTCTCTCCAGGTAGTGTCCTGCCTAACCTAATGAAAAACCCACTTGAATTTGGATTTACTACTATCCAACTGCATTAAACTAAAATATGTACTGAGCCTGCAAAACGTGGAAAAAAATGTATTATGAACAGTGTTCTGGTTTGCTAATGCTGCCGTTAGGTAAAATACCAGAAATGGATTGGTTTTTATAAAGGAGGTTTATTTGGTTGCATAGTTATAGTCTTAAGGCCGTAAAGTGTCGAAAGTAATGCATCAACAATCAGGTACCTTCACTGGAGGATGGCCAGTGGTGTCCAGAAAACCTCTGTTAGCTGGGAAGGCACATGGCTGGTGCCTGCTCTGGAGTTCTGGTTTCAAAATGGCTTTCTCCCAGGACTTTCCTCTCTAGGCTGCAGCTCCTCTTCAAAATGTCACTCTCAGTTGCTCTTGGGGTGTTTTTCCTCTCTTAGCTTCTCCAGAGCAAAAGTCTGCTTTCAAAGGCTGTCTCCAAAATGTCTCTGTAAGCTGCAGCTCCTCTCTCAGCTCCTGTACATTCTTCAAAGTGTCCCTCTTGACTGTAGCAAGCTCGCTCCTTCTGTCTGAGCTTATATAGTGCTCTAGTAAGCTAATCAAGGCCCACTCTGATGGAAATGATCTAATCAGAGTTATCACCTACAGTCAGGTGGGTCACATCTCCATGGAAACACTCAAAGAAGTACAATCTAATCAACACTAATACATCTGCCCACACAAGATTGCATCAAAGATAATGGTGTTTTGGAGGACATAATACATTCAAACTGGTACAAACAGCAAGAGTTCTGAATTTAGTATCTAGTATCTTATTTTACTGTGAGGGAATCTGTTAGCAAAAGGGTAAAATTTAAGATTGAGATCTTCCAAGTAATGTTAAGTGCCTATCTATCTGAGCATATCATCTACGAGTTGCTGTTAGTCATTTTACTAAGCTCTGGGAGCATATGCTTATCTTTCTAGGGTGGTTACATTTGGCCATGATGGTATTCAGATTGTTGACACATGATTTGTAAGAGGATTTAGCTTTCTTTAAACTAGAATATGAATTTCAAATGAAAATCTAATCTTAAAACTTGTGTGGGGGTAATTTACAAAAACCTCTTAACATACAGTGTGGGGTGTCTTGAAAAATTAGGAGGAAAAATTTTCCTGGTGTCAGGAGAAAACACCATAGAAAGAGCAGGGTCATTTGTAATTGATTTGCTGAGTCTATAGGTCTTGTGATGTGTTTAAGATGATTCAAAGAGTGATATTTGCTTATGGATGCAAATGTCCATCTCTGTATCAAGCTTTGAAGGCAAATGTTGGGATATAAAACAATCCCAGAAGGAAGATTAGGTATTTTTAGTTATTATTCATTCCAGCTGTCTTAGTTTGCTAATGCTGCAGAATGCAAAACACCAGAGATGGATTGGCTTTTATAAAAAGGGGGTTTATTTCACTACACAGTTACAGTCTTAAGGCCGTAAAGTGTCCAAGGTAACACATCAGTAATCAGGTACTTTCACTGGAGGATGGCAAATGGCGTCCGGAAAACCTCTGTTAGCTGGGAAGGCACGTGGCTGGCGTCTGCTCCAAAGTTCTGGTTTCAAAATGGCTTTCTCCCAGGACATTCCTCTCTAGCAAGCTTGTTCCTCTTCAAATAACATCACTCACAGCTGCACTCTGTTCCGTCTCCTTGAGCCAGCACGTTCATATGGCTCCACTGATCAAGGCCCACCCCGAATGGGTGGGGCCACACCTCCATGGGAGTATTCCACCAGAGTCACCTCCCACAGCTGGGTGGGGCACATCTCCATGCAAACAACCTAATCCAAACATTCCAACTTAATCCCCACTATTCTGTCTGCCCCACAAGATTGCATCAAAGAACATGGTTTTTTCTGGGGGACATAATACATTCAAACTGGCACACCAGCATCTAGGCTGAATTTATACAGAAACCAGGGAACTGAGGGGCTGCTGCCTGTTGTCTTTGGATCGCTCAGGGCAAGGTTGGTTCTTAAGATGGTTAACAAATATTTATGCACACATACAAGTCCGTATGTGTATATACTTATACACAAATGAATTCATATACATATACACACACATGCACACACATATGAAATGCTTTAGACGGAGTGTAAAGAGCTCTGGAGTCATGGATTCCAATGTAGTCTCTGCTTGAGCCCAAAGTTGTGCAATCTTGGGCAAACTGTCTTGCCTTGGGGTCTCATCTGGCCACAAGGAACCTGCACTCAGTCTCTTGACATCTTCTAGGTTGGCGTTTTCTGAATCTGTTGAGGAAGAGGGTTGGTTCTAAGTGTGTTTTCTCTCTGTGTGAAGGCTTCCAAACACATAATGGAAGTCTCTATGTGCCAGATGCTCTCCCAGTGCTGAGGATCCCACAGTGAACAAAATAGATAAAAGAAGGTGACAATTGAGCAAAAATTTGAAGGTGGTAAGAGAAAGAGGGGAGAGTATTCCTGGTAGAGGGGAAAGCAGTTGAAAAGGCCCTGAGGTGGGAGTAGGCCTGGTATGTTTAAGGAAAAGCAAGGAGGACACTGGGGCTCCAGTGGAGTGAGGGAAGGGTCGAGAAGCGGGACACGATGGCAGAGCCCTGTAGGTCATTGAAAGGGCACGGGCTTCTCTTTGAGTCAATTGGGAATCGTTGGAGAGTTTGGAACCTGGCAAAGTGACATGGTCTGCTCTGGGTTTAAAATGAACCTGTCTTTCTGCTCTGTTGAGATACTCTAGGTAGAAGGCAAGGGGGGAAGCAGAGAGAAGGGTCAGGAGGCTCTAGCCAGTAATCCAGGCCAGAGATGATGGTGCTCAGAATAAGATGTTGCTGGACAAGGTAGTGAGAACTGGTCAGATCCTTGATATAATTTGAAAAATAAAGCTAATTGGGTTGCTAGTGTATTGGATATGAGTTGTGACAAAAGGAGAAAAGACAAGCAGGGCGCCTTGAAACTGGAAGGAAAGGGTTCCCATTTACTGAAATTGGGAAGCCTGTTGGAAAATCAGGTTTGGGGGATTAGGTGTTTGTGTGGGTTATGCATTCAATTTTGGATGCAGGAAGTTTGAGATAACTATCCAAAATCCATGTAAAAATGTCAAGTAGCTAGAATTTTGGGGAGAATTTGGGAATTGTCAGCATACAGGTGATATTTAAAGCCGTGAGATCTCCAAAGAGTGAGCATGCATACAGACATAGATGAGATAGAATCCTGGCAGTCAGACAGTGTCCAGGGGTCTGGGAGGTGGGCAAGAGCCAGCAAAGGAACCTGAAATGAGGGATTATTGAGGAAGGAGAACAAACAGGAAAGTGTGGTGACCTGGAAGCCAAGTGAAGACAGTGTCTTCAGAGAAAGATCCACTGTGTCTAGAGTTGTTGTTTAGTTAAGCTGGAGGAAAACCAAGAATTTCATAGCATTTCTCATTACTGATTAAGTTGAGGATTAGGAATGAGTTTTAATAAATTTTTTTTATTCAAAAGAAAGACTTCACCCCTTAATCTTTGATCAGCTGGGGGTAAGGTGCCGACTTCACCCCTTAATCTTTCATCAACTGGGGATAAGGTGCCGTTGCCTCTTTTGACTTTGCAAATCTCTGAATTGTTGGACTCTCTCTTTTCCCTTTTATTCCTGCTTACAAATGGAAATTATTTCATCAGTTATTATCTCTTGAAGTACTTTGGTTAATGCACCCAATGATAACTAACTCATCCTATTAACATTCTGTTTTCTAAACAGTTTCCCTGTACAGACAAAATGATTAAGTACATGCACTTCCTCCCGAGTTATCATACATGATTGTTGACCACATGCTTTGCTGCTGCATTTTGTGGGTTTCCATCTTTCCAGTCTCTAATTTAATTTTCCTCACTGCTCACTTTCTAAGCCAATCCTACATATTTTAAGGTTTTTGGCAGTGACCCCTTCCAGAACCAATCAAATGCTAGGCAGTCCTCCAGATTCCTCAGCTTGCCCTAGAAGGGCAAGCATTTGTTCCTTGCTCACAGTCAGTCTGCTGTAGGTTTGTGAGCTCTTCCACATGATCGTTTTCCAAGCATGGCTCTGCTTGGGAGGAGATGGCTGGCTGTTGTTGGAGGGGACAGCTGGCTGTTGTTGGAGGGGACGGCTGGCTGTTGTTGGAGGAGACGGCTGGTTGTAGTTGGAGGAGACAGCTGGCTGTTGTTGGAGGGGACGGCTGTTGTTGGAGATGGCTGTGGAAGAGCTGAGCATCAGCATCTCTCCCAAAGCAAATGTCACATGGCCAGTCCTAATTTGTAAGACAAGGAGAACAATCCTGTGCCTGGAAGCATATGGAGACATGTATCAGAGAATAGCTGCAAAGTTGGCTGCAGAAACTGTTTTTATTTTGTCTTTATAATCACAAATCAGGATAAAGCTGTATCAACTTACTGTTCTTTCTCTTGCATAAAATTAAAACACTTATCTTGAAGACAGTTTTTGCCTCGTCTTTGGGTATATTTGAGACCCTGGAGACATAGATGCACAAGTATGCTGTGAACAAATAAAGCTCTGAATAAAACTTCAATAATCCTCTTGGAGGGAAAAATGTACCAGGTTTTTATGGTTTAAACCCTGCCCTAAAGTAATATATGCCCACTCTTAGGAGAACCTAAAAATAAAACTACATGATGGGCCACTCTTCAGACCTCTGCTCTGTTACTGCTGCAATGTCAATCCAAGGTCACACCTTTGTTGTTTCTACTCTATTTTCCCCAAGATTGCATTGAAATAGCACCTCACCTTTCTTTTCTCTTCTCAAAGTTCTATCATCCTTTAGAACAAAACTAACTTGTGGTGTCTATAAGTACTTTTGTCACAATTGATAATGCCATAAAGCAGACATATCACCCTTGAAGTGAACATGGTTATAAATTGTTAATGAGAACACATTGTTTTGCCATCAGTGAGATGCTTAAATCCAGGTGTGGTCAAGGGTTCTCTCTTTACTCTGTCAGAAAAAGAGGAGTTGACATTAAAAATCTCTGTATTACATTTGATTTGATTCCTGCTTGTATGTTTGCAGTACAGGTAGGGGAAAAGCAAAGCAATTAAAAGTGATTTGCTTTGGATAGCTCTATGATTTTACAAAAATAGCTAATTTTGCATATATTAAGTTCATATTTATATATAGTAATATGTAGTTCATAAGTTGCATTCATAGATTCACTCTGTTTTTGGGTCTCACTCAGTAAATTGGGAATGCATATCTTATTCCTGTTTTACAAAGAAGGAAATAGACTAAAAAAAAAAAAATCTAGGCTTGCTGGATAGTAAGCTATTGACAAAACTGAAATTAAAACCCATATTATCTGGCTTTCTTTTGTCTCATTTCCACAAGCAATTTCCTAGATAATACAAAATGAAAGTATCATTTATTCCTTATTATGACCTGATATTTGATTTTATGTCATTAAACAAATAGTTGTACCAAGCAGCACATGGGCCATGAAAATAGTGCCCTTGATTATCTGAGTGTCTTCAGCTGTTTAAGGTGCGCTATGGGTACCTGCCCAAAGGGTATCTGATAGTGATTCATTTGTGGGCTCTTTAAATATACTCTCTCCTCTAAAGAGAAGGATTCTCTTTATGAGTAATAGTTAGCAAATTTTTAAATTTTTTATCAGCGGGAATGTTTTAGCATCTTGAACAGCTCTCTTGTGGTTTCAGGATTTTACCCCCCTGACTTGTTATAGAAATCAAGCAGGCTCTTCTCTCTTTACCTTTTCCTTTTGTTGATCAAATGTGGGGTTTTGGAATGAACAATTTGATGGGACTATGCTTACTGAAAGCCACAACCTATCTGCACTAGGAGGATTGACTCTTCAATTAATTATTAATTTGGGGCGCATTTATTGAGTCAAATAGAGGTAGGAGATCTCTGAGGACAGTCCTTGAACTCTGGGTTAAGTTACCTTTTAGCTTTTCTTCTAGGTAATTCTGTACTTTTGGGCAATTTGCCTCTCTTTCCTTATATTTCTTGTTCAGCTGCCTGGAGGAAATCACCACACAGTATTTAATAATGCATAAGTGATATGTTCAGTTTTATTTTCATTTTGATGGAAAAGGTGCCACATAATCTTAACACTATTTTATGATTAATATCTTGTCTAAGGCAACGACAAAAAGGGTAGGTGACCCACGAATGGCCATTCTATATGAATCTGCTGAAATAATAAAATTTCCTGGAAAAAAAATCAATTTTGATTTGAGGTTAACTATAATATTCATTAGAAAATTGGACTTCAAAATTTAAATAAAATCAAGATTTAATTTTAAAACAGACTTAAAGGGCACATACAAAAACAATACTAGACATGAATTAAAAAGAGATCAGTAAGACTTCCACTTCTAGGTAGAATGTAATAGGGCACAGCAGACTGGTGTACCCACTAATAAAACAAAACAAAACAAACACGTAATAAAACTGTTTAAAAAATAACGTTTTAAAGATAGAAGAGAGCTGTGGGTATAACAAGGGATTAGATGAACTAACATTTCTGAGAGGAGAGAACATATCAAATGTAAGAGAATGCTTTCAGTCTGTGTTTTTTTATTTAGGGAAGAGCCATTTGCTGATTTTGGTGTAAACAGTGGGCTTGCAAAGGCAGAGAGCCTAGCTTGGGAAAACGAGGAACAACCCAGACCTTTTTCTGGTCATCTGGGGCTTGTATGACAATGGAATTAGCAAGGTGCTTTTTTATTTTAATGGAAATTTTGCTCTGGTCCTGTGGTGGGGAGCTAGGTCAAAGTATTTTGAGAGGTGGAGTGAAATCTCCTGCAGTCTTGAGGTGGGTAGAGCACAAAAGTCCATCTGGGAGAAACACACAGCTTTTAAAACAATGTGATTTGGGAAGCTTGAGAGCTGGGTTGGAAACTCTGAAGGCAGAGCTGGATCTCCCACAGTTTTTCGGGGCTGAGGAAACAGAAATATCAGGTTATATATCCAAAGTCTTGAAAATCCAAGCCCTGGGAACACAGGCAAAACAGAGGTAGACCAGGTCTCATTGAAACTGCAACCTGATCCCAACCCAGATCAATTTCTGATAGGCTTGAGCTGATCGCTTACTTACTGGGCAATGGGAAACTGTCTCTAGAAGATGATAACATAAAATCATCTGGAGTATGAATGGTTCCTTTATAAACAATATGCAATATGCCTGATCAACTCAATATACCTTTGAATAGAAAAGGCTGATACACATTTCAGACTTAGAAATGAGTCTGATTTGGAGTGAGCATATAAGGTCTTTAAAATAACTACAAATACAAATATGTTCAAGAAAACAGAGGGAACAATGGACAAAATAGATAAAAGGATAGGTTATTTCAACAAAGAATTAATTCTAATAAATCTAATGGACATTATAAAACTGAAAAACAATATCAGAACTTAAAAATTAACAGCAAATTGGAGAGCAGAAAATAGGAATAAAGAATGAGAAGATAGGGCAGAAAAAAAATACCAAACTGAAGTATGGAGAGGGAAAGCATATTAACAAAGATACATAAAGGGTGGGGGAAATGAGGGACATCTTCAAAAGGTCTCACATGTAAATTTTGGCATCTCAGAAGTGGAGGAGAAAGAGAATGGGCCAGATGTAATCTTTGAAAAGATAATGGGTGAGGATTTTCAAAAACATCAACCTACAGTTTCAAGAAGCTCAGTAAATTCTAAGCAGGATAAAATCAGAGATATGCCACACCTTGGCAATTCGTAATAACACTGCCTTAACTCAAACGAAGCGGAACAAACAGCTGTTGAAAAAAGGCGAAGTGCCATCAATAAACTCTCTAATGGACAGTGTAAGACAAGCAGCCAACTTCTCAACAGAAATGATAATAGCCAAAGAGAAGGGAATGATACTTTCCAACTGCTGAATGAAAATAACTGCTAACCTGGAATGCAGATGCTGTAGTGAAATTTTCTTTAAAAATAAAATTTTCTTTAGAAGTATGAAGGCAAAATACAGACGTTTTCAGACAAATGGAGACTGCATATTTGTTACCAGCATGTCAGCGATAAAATAAGTGCTAAAGTGAGTTCTTCAGTCAGAAGGAAAATGATCTCAGAGGGGAACATGGGGATCCAGGGAGGAGTAAAAATATCATAAAAGGTAAATATGTAGGTAAATATAAATGAATACCAACAACAAAAAGCAATAAACCTAATATCTTGTAGACTTTAAATTATAGGTGACAGATAAATATAATGTAGAAGGTAGAATTGGAGTGAAAGAAGCCAAAGTATTCTAAAGCATGCACAAAATATAGTAATTTGTATTACACAGTACTAAGGAAAGTACAAACATTTCATTCTCCAGGATGAATACTTAGAATAGTGCCAGAATGTAAAACTAACAAGTGAATAGAGAAAAAGTGGAATGGTAAATATTTTAATAAATTCAAAAGATGATAAAAGAATGAAAAAGGAGCAAAAAATGAGCCAAATTTAAAAAAAGAGTAATAAGATGATCAATGTAAACCCTCACTATATCCAGGAATGCCATTAAATGTCTATGGATTAATTACAAAGAAAAGCCTAAGATTGTAAAATTGGATGAAAGACCAAACATACCTACAAGTTCTTGAAAATAGAAAGACAGAAAAATACAGCATGCCAATACAAACAAAAATAAAATTTATATAACTGTACCAAAATCAGAAACTGTATTTTAAGGCAAGAAGCATTACTAGAAATGAAGAAGGCAATTTCATAATGTCAAAACAGGTCCATCCAACAGGAATATATCACGTATGCCCCATAAAATTAGCTTCAAATTATGAAGAAATAATTGAAATAAGATACAATAGACAAATCTACATTAGTAGCTTACTTGAATACACCTCTCTCAATAGTTGATGAAACAAGCAGACAAAAATGAAAACCAGTAAGGCTATAGTAGATAAGCCTGACAAAATGGACTTACATAGCAACTACTTCTATCAATTCCCATTCCTTTTCAGGTTCACATTTGCCCAAATCATCAAATTTGAGCAGTAGGGAAAGTCTGAAAAAAATTTCAAAGTATTGAAAACATTTAGTGCTACAATGGAATTAAGTTATAAATCAATAACAAATATTCTAACTGTATCTCACCCCCAACTGCATGGGAATTAAATAATATTTATTTTGTTTTTTAAAATTTGTAGTTCAAATAATTTATTTTAGCCTTTGGTTTCTTTTCTAATACATACATTTAGTGCCGAGATTTTCCTTTATACACTGGTTTAGCTGTACCACGTTTTTGTTGTGTCTTATCTTCATGATTATTTAGCAAAAAATGTTTTCTAATTTCTAGTTTGATTTCTTCTTTGTACCAAGGCAATGGAGCAACTACCATTTCCACTCTTGCTGACAGGAGGGAAAAGAAAACTTTCCAGGACCTCTCACTGGCAATTAAATGCTCTAGCCTGAAAATAAATGATGCACGTCACTTCTACACACCCCCCACTGGCCCACACCAGTCTCAGTGCTAGTGCAATTCTATCGTGCGCCTGGAAGGTAGAAAGCTGGAAATATTTGGTGAAGATATGTATCATAGACTAAAATTGTACAAGATAAATGATAAAAGAACATTAGCTATTTGTGCAAGTTTTCCATTTCTTGAGAAAACATGATCTGAACAGGCGATATGCTGAGTGCATTTCTGAATTTCATTTGAAAGGGCCTCTAGTTTTTGAGGCAGTCGATTGCTCCACTGGCATGTTTCTGGAGGCCATGGATCATCTAGGTAGGAGTGATGGCAAAATAATAATAATACATTTAAATATTTAATTTGACATAAGTTTTATAGATGTGAAAATGATTTCATGCATTAGTTGAAAAGAGGCAACTGTCATCACTTTAAGTTTGTTTCATTATCACTAAAAAGAGATATATGAACTATGTACTAGAACATGGTGTTAGAATATGCCTATTGTAGGTATGAAGCCATTAAATTTTAATATTTGAAAATGTAGATATTTTAATTGATTTGCATATAAGAAAATATGCTTCAAAAGAATTTTTTTGAGCCAAATTTTCATTTCACAGGGCATCTGCAAAAAGTAGAGAATTCCTTTCAACAAGGGAGATCTAGGATTGTTGTAACAGATCTTGGGTGAGGCAGCTCACTGGCTCTGACTCTACTTGAACTTCCTCCTAGTAAATTGTTTGAGCCTTAAAAGAGACTGAGGCAACAAATGCAATCTCTTGTGTTATCTCCTGCATTTAGAATAAAACCTTGCAGGTAGAAAGATCACAATGAGTATTTGTTCCATTGAACATTCTGATTCCTAGTGAAGAACTTGTAACACTATAATTCCACTTGTAGAACACTTGAAGTGTTTAATTATATGTGCATAGTGAGACACTTGATAGAGCACTTCCTTATGTTTTGTTTCATTTATTGTCCTTTTGACCTTCTACAATATGTAGCCCTGGGTTGATTATTCCAATTTTATAGATGAGAAAACTGAAGTTCAGGGAGTTTAAGACGCAGGCTCAGTGATAGAAGGAGAGCTGACTTGAACCCAGGTGTTCCAACTGTTTGTCCAATGCCAATTATATACCTATAAGGCACTATTTTAATTGGCTACTCAGGAACTTTTAAGCTATACTTCAAACTTCATTGTGCAAATAAACCAGTTTGGAGTAGCAGGTATTTACAAAGGTTGGTCTTTCACTGGCAATTACAACAAAGCAACTGCTCAGAGCCACTGGATTCAATACTTTTCTGCCCTAGAACTTGGATTAAGTGAACTGGTACTGAAGATGAGAAGGCATAAAAAGCATGGAGATGTGAATTTTGGTTTTAGAATAATTAGAGCCCGAGTTTCACAGTGAATTATTTATATGTCTGTCATCCAAGGACTCCCAGAGGGCAATTGAGCTAATTCACATACTGTAATTCAACAAACAGGACGAACTTTTTATTTTCTAATAAGCTGTGGAGAGTTATTAATTAGTAATTAGAAATGATTATACCTTGTCTGTGAAAAATGCATTTCTCAGACCATATTGATGTGATTTTGCACTTACATTTCAAATTTGCTTGAACAGTGTTCAACATGAGAATTCTAATTCCGATTGGCTCTGCCAGGTAACTTGGGCATGATTTAGGGGTGTCCTGAATACCAGCACGGTGTCCTAATCTTGAAGTCATTTCTCTGTTCTTGTGATCCCACAACACCTGGGCAGAAGCAAAGGTTTTATTTCATCATTCAGCCTTCATTTTGAATTCAGTTCTTTTTTTTTAAATTTATTTATTTTTAATTGTGGTAAAATACACATAACAGAAAATCTTATTAACCAGTTGAAGTGGACAGTGCTTTCCCACAAAGTGCACTGACAAAACTGCATACTTCTCACCCCTATCTATTTTCAGACTCTTTTCATCATTCTAAACCAAAACTCACACTTATTTAGCAAAAACTCTCCATTCCTACCTCCTGCCACTCCTGGTAACCAGTACTCTGCCTTTTGTCACTATGAATTTGCTTGGTCTAAGTATCTCTTATAAGAGAAGTCATACAATATTTGTCCTTTGTGTCTGGTGTATTTCACTCAACATGATGTCTTCAAGTTTCATCCATGTTGTTGCATGTTGTACCAGCATTTCACTCTTTTTTATGGCTTTAGTTAAGGTCTTTGTCTTACTACCTCCAAGTAGCTTTTATATTTCAATATCATTTTCTTTTATTAATAGAACTTAACTGTAGTTAATAAAGAAATGTCCCTAATGCACGTTTACAATAATCAGTCCAAGAAGAATTCAATAAATATAAAAAAATAATAATATACTGATGGCTCCAAAATGTAACAATTCAAACAAATGCAGCTCAGGAGAGTTGATAAAGAGTGGAGTTTTAGCAGAGTCTTTGAGAGTGAAAGAAGGTGCTACAAGATGAGGACATGGGACAGTAAGTTTAAACTGGGATTGTGCAGGGCACACTGGGATATCTATGTATGTGTGACACCTGGTGAATAGTGCTGCACACTAGCCCTTAGCCTAAGTGAAAAGCAGCATTTATGCACCACTGCGTACACATTTACAGGAAGCTTGAATGGGTGTTCTGTGCCAGGCTCATTAGTTGATGGATATACTGAGATTAACAAGACTCAGACATCTAGAGCTTGCAGAAACATTATCATGCGGGGATAGTAAATCCCGGGGCAGAGTAGCAGAACAGGGAATAACCACTGACGGACGTGTTTCTCCCGCTGACTTGATGCTATTCCAGCCTCTGTTTTTGACCTGGACGTTGAAAACTGGCAAAAACGTTCCAAACTGGTGTCTAAATTAGTTTACTTTTAATGTTGTGTGGGCCTGTCAGGAAGATGCTTTTAGTTTTTAAAGGGACCAAAGTGCTTCATCCAGACCAAACATTCACCAAATCATTTAAAGCTGCATCGTCCACTCTGGTGGCCACATAGGACAATTTAAATTTTAACCAATTAAAATGAAGGATTAAAGATTCAGTTCCTTAGGCACATTAGCTACCTTTCCAGTGCTCAATAGCTGCATGGGCTGCTGGGTGCTGTGTTTATCAGCGTGGCATAGGATAATTATCTCTTTGCAGAGCTTTCTCTAGGACAGCACTGATTTAAGTGTCATGCTTCTAAATGAAATGCACACAGCGATTTTCTTTCTTGGGCTTTCCCTCTTTACTGAGGCCATTTAGACCATCCCACACTCTTCCAAAAGTTTGTGAATTGTCTTTATTCACTCATTCATTCATTTATTCATTTAACACATATTCATTAATTCCCCACTCTTTGCCAGGCACAGTAAAGAATAAGACAGAGAAAGGATATGCATGCTATCCTTACTTGATTCAAAAATAGAAGCATTCAAAATATCCCCTTTTTACAAGTTTGAGCCTTCTAATTGGTAGATGTCTTAATTTATGCTGAGCTTCCTAAAACATGACTAAATTTTTAAGTAACAAATACATGATAAAATATGGATCAGGAAAGTGAAATACAAGTGTGGACTGATCAGTGATCTCACAGCATCCCTGCCTTTACTCACCAAGAATTTCCTTCTTTTGTTTTCTCAAATACTATCATTTTAGTAACATCAAACCTCAGGGGAGATGATTGCAGCTTATAAGAAAGTGTACCCCAGAATAAAACTTGAAAGATGTTAGTACATAGATCCAGAAAATTTACAAAAATAATATTAGGGAAACGTTGCAACAATAAACGAATTATAAGCAATACAAAGTAATATTTGCAAGGACATGGCAAATTACGGTTTATATGGACTTTTGAAATTAGTGATAAAGAAATGTAATCACATAGAAATATCACCCTTTTCGTCTCTTGTTTTGATTTTTATATTCAATGTACCAACAAAGCAAAACAAAATTACTCTATTTGAAGATATAGTTGGTTTGATCCCTCAGGGAGAAGAGATTATGGTCCTAAAATAGCCTGAACTATGGAGGATTTACCTAGGATCTAAGGGCATTAGTTCCAAAAGCCAGGGTTAAACAATAGAATGGGTTACTTGGGGAAGGTTAACCTATTTCCTATTTCTCAAGGGCATTTTTGCCCAGAAAAGGAGTGGGATTGGATTGCGGGAAATTTCAGTTGTTTGTAAGATGGCATTTAAAGGGAACATGGTTTTATAAGCCAACTGTTTTTTCCCTCTACCGCCATGTGAAATCAGTATACCTTTGAGTTAAAAACCAGTGCCATCTCTTCTCAAATCCAAGTTATCCACATTATTGATTTCCCATGTATTCTCGGGTTGGTTTCCAGAGATCCCATCTTCGGTGAGCAGCCTTAATATTTCTTTTTCTGCTGAGGTTACCAGTGACTTCCATGTGTAACTAAATACCCTGGGCCTCTTTTGTCCAGGTCCCCTTCTATCTGCAGGCAGCATTCGATGTGACTGGTTGTTTCCTCATTCTGCTGGCTTCTGTGGCACCAGACCACCCGCAGTGTCCCTCTTGATTCTAGCTTCAAAACCATCATCCTGACTGGAGCCACCAAAAACTTTGGGTTACTGCTTCCCCTGCTTTCCTCAGCTATCACCCTTGCTCCCCTGTAATTCACTGATCTTATTAAATTTATAATATAGATTAGATCAAGGAATTCCCCACTTAAAACTTTTGATCATGTGCCATTGCATTTAGAACAAGATCTAAGCCTTTTTTTTTTTTAAGCATGCAGAAAGTTTATTAAATACACATGCAAAGAGGAGCACATGGACCCTCTTGCAAGAAAAGAGAGGGGAGAGGTGAGAGGCCCCATCAATGTGGGGCAATGTGCTTTTATAGATTTTTTTATTCTTTTTGTTTTTTTTATTAACTGTTTTACTACCCTCCCCCTTTTCCTCCTTTGTTGACATTGGATCATAGATGACTCACTATGGATCTAAGCCTTTCAACCTGGCTTATGAGTCCTGGATCATCTGGCCTCTCAACTCTCCAGCCTCAACTCCCTAGTTATCATTTATTCTTTCCTTGATTAATCCTTCCACTCATTTGGCAAATATGTATGGAGCACTGTTCAGGGAGCTGATGTTACATCTGTGAACAACACAGGCTAAAATTATTGCCTTCTTGGAGCATATATTCTATTAATATATTCAAATTACCTGGGAGTGATTGGGCAGAGAGAGACAATAAACAGGATAAATGAGTAAAAGGTATAGTACGTTAAATGATGATAAGGGCAAAGGAAAAAAAGAAAGCCAGGAAGGGGTGTGTGCACTGAAGTTTAAATGTATACATAGGGCAGCAGCCCAGGAAGGCCTTACTGAGAAGCTGAATTTTGAGTCAAGTCTTGACGGAGGAGAAGGAGCAAACAACACAGGTAACTGAGTGAAGAGAATCCCAGGCATAGGAAGATGCAAGTGCAAGTTCCTGAGGCAGGAGTGCACCTGGCAAGGGCTGGAAACAAGGAGGTCAGCATGTGTACCACGGATTGCAAGAATGAGGGGCCATTGTGGGGCATGAGACAGACAGGAAGGGGGCCAGAACACATAGGACCTCATAGGCCATCGTAAGGGCTGCACTTTTATTTGGAATAAGAAGACAAGCCATTAGCAGATTTTGAGTAGGGAAATGACGTGATCTGACTTAGCTTCTGAGATAGGAATAGTGGATCGTTAGTGAAATCCATGAGCTGCTGTGTTAGCTGTGGTCTACCTGCTCCCAACTTCATGTTATGGGTAAAGCAGAGCAAACAAAATGAAGAGTACAAGAGGGTACTCTATGCTTGCCACTGAACTCAAGTATCATATGTCCCTTACAATTCTTTCTTCATCAAAGTCATTTTTTATAATAAACTTTATTTTTTAGAACAGTTTTAGACTTACAGAAAATTGAGAAAGTTGTATAGTGAGTTCTCACTTCCTCTCTTATTCCCCATCCAGTTTCACCTATTATTAACATTGTTTCAGTTTTTCAGGGCTAAACTGTGACAAAATACCACAGACTTGTTGGCTTAAAAAATTTCACATTATTAGTTGATACTCTGTTCTGATAGATAAAATGTCACTCTTACATTCTTACAACTTCCTCTTTTCCTCTTAATTTTTAGTTTAATCATAAACAATATATACAATATTATGTCTATGTGAATTACTCATTACTGAGCCAAATAGTATAATTTTTAAATCTTCCTTTCTTGTGTAGCTTTTTATCTTTCCTTTAGTTTCTACTAGTCTTTGTTTTTCTGATAGTCTTTCCTCTTGCATGGTCTTCTTTACAATAATCCTTTCTTTAAAGCTCCATCAGATGAGTATTCTTACTTCTCTTTTACCTTTATGTAAGAAAGGCCCTCTGATCTCCTATTCCCAGTCTCCTGGTAGACTCTACCAGTTTTGAATGTTTGCTTTCCTAGGCCTCTTGTATGACATCCTTGGATAACCTGTAATTACTCTTCCAGGTTGGATTTCTGTCCTCCATCTTTCTCTTTTTTACTTGACTTCCACGTCAAGTAAATTCCCAAGAAAGAGTACGTGAAACATCTTCTGAAGTACTTGCATGTCTAGATATTGTCTTTATTCTACAAGACATTTTGCTCTTTTAGAGTATAGAATTCAAGGTTGAAACCTTACCTTGGGAATCATAAAAACACTACTCAATTGTTTTCTAGAATCCCATTTTGTGGTTAAGATTTCTGACACCATTCCAATTCCTTCTTTCATGTGTTCTTCTTTTTCCCTCCCTCGACACTTTTATGAGGGCTACTATTTACTCATGTTTAAATGAGGGTCTTTTCTATACTCTTTATTGGGAAATTGCTGCACACATATAATCTGAAAACCCAGAATTTTAAGCTCTTGGAGAGGACTTTGAATTTTTGCTTTGATAATTCCTGTTCTACATCTCTTCCCTACTTCCTGGAATATCTATTACTTTGTATGGAAACTCCTAGATTAAGCTTATATAACAAAATTTTAAGAGAAAAGAAGGTAGGCAATATTCTCATTAGATATTTACAAATAGTTTCAATTTATAGTAGAACTCAGTGGAACAAAAGTAATTGTAAATGCAATAGAGATTAAGTTTTGCGTGTGAGGGCTTCGGATAGTGACAGTCTTAGCGTGTCAAATTTTAGAAATATTTAGTAAATTAAATATCCAGTTGAAGGGAAGATGGTATGGAGAATAGTCACCTTTCTGATCAGGCAAACTTTGTTTCTTGAAGTTTCCCAGTTTTACTTTAAATAAAATCTCCTTTTAGACAAACTCTCATGGAAATATAAAAATATATGTGGAGACAGAAAGAATTCATTATGTATCCCATACAATAAATAGCAGGAAAGCATTAGCAAGATGGGCTGGCAAAACATGTCTAAAAGCCCCAACTCTCTGAGGTACCAAAATGCAGAGATGCAATAGAGGCAATTTTGAACCTCCATTTCGCTCTCTTTTCCCACACCTGTTTAATGGTAGCAGGGGTTTTATAACATTAATCCATTAACATAATTCATAACCTATGATAAGTAACATTTTCACTTCATGGTCACTTGGACAAATCAAATATCACTTATTAATTGGGCTTCATTTACATAATGTTTCCTTCCCACGGTGTGTGGCAGTGTGACGTATTCCCACAGGAACTGAAGAACATTTTTTTCCTCTTACTAGAAATCACAGACTTAATTTGCTTAAATTTCAGAAGTCTTTAATTTACACAAAGAAGTCAATATCCTAAATTATTTTCAAGTGGAAATATCCCACTTTAGTAAACAGTCAAGCACAAGCCCAGGACCCAGCACAGCTCCTGGCAAAAGGCACCCAATAAATGTGTATCACGTGAAAAATTGATGTGTTAAGAAAAAACATAATGAATTGTCTAATTATTTCTCCCTCATGCTGGATAATACAAAGATGTTGTTGATAGCCTATTACATATGTTACTGATTCATGTCAGTTCTTTGAAATCCCCAAATCTAGGGAAAATACTGTTTTTTAGTGAAATACCAGAAATACAAATAATATTTGGTATGAGAAGAAGCAGGCTGAGCATTATAAGCCAGCTAATTTCTATATACTCAACAGTCAGTTAATTATGTTATTCCTAAGTTAAGTATTTCATTCCAAATTGAAATGTGGTCTTGGTACAGCATAATTCATTTTCTGAGGGTAGATTGGCTTGGCATGCCCTGGAAACAATGGAGGCTTTTAGATTTTACTCATCCATATGTAAACAGAAGACAACATTTTAATCTAGTGCTTTAGATCTTCTTGACACTTACTTGATAGTAATTAGAGAATCCCAAAATGGAAAATGGTGTCCTATTAAGTAGAAATCTCCCTATTTATTCATTTATCCAATTATTTTTGTTACATAATTCTTGAAAGGTGTATTATGTCCCAGCACTTAGTTGCTGGGCATACAAAGTGTGTAATAGAAAACCCAAGCCTCTTTGACATCATAGAGATTAGAGTTGAATGAACAAGCAGATTCTAAGCAGAAAATTAGAAAAATAAGTGGAGAAAAGGTGCATGCATAAACAGGGGGACTGAACCTGCTCTGGAGCGAGTGGGAGGGCGTCTCTGATGCTGGATCATTGAGGGTTGTGAAGCAGAGTCCACTCGCCAATGGAGACTGGATGATACAACCCAAGACAACATAAAGAAACTCCTGAATTGAATTGCACATTGGACTAGCCAACCCCTAAGTTTCCTTATAAACTCAAGATTATGTGTTTCTTTATGTACCTAAGGGACCAATTGCATAAAAATAATTATTTTGCATTGCATTCACTCAATATAAAAATACTTTGTCAAATTTAACATGGTTGACACAAAATTAGAGGTACTGACAAAATGAGAAACAACTGAATGGAGCCTGTCATTTTACTGTCAATATTATTAGACACTGATTGTGCAGTACTCCTCCTGTGTGGTGCCTGGATGTAAGAAATACAGCCTACTATGGACAGGTAAACACTTGTGCAAGTATCACTAGAACCACAGAATCAAAGGCTACTTTTGACTCTTTCTCTGTCTTGCTTCAGCCCACAGTATTTCTGCTGCTTGATATGATGTCCTCCTTGTAACAACTTCCTCTCATGCCAGACCAGGATCATGTCCTGAGTGCAGCAAATCAGAAGCATGCCCACTTGGGCAATTCAAGCAGTCAGAGGAAAATATCAGAGGGATCACCATTGTGTGAAATCATTAATGATAAATTCCATACTTGTGACCAGTCAAGAATTTTGCAGTTTAAAAATTCCTTTTACGTGCATTTCTTCCTTTCTTCCTCATTCCCAACCAGTGAAACTTGTGTTGTTATCGACATTAAGCAGAAGAGAATAATTCACTCATGTTAGGTGAATTATCTGAAATTGCTCAGCTGGGACATGAATCGAGAGCTTGTGCCTTCAGGATGTACACCCCTCGTCTGTAGAAAGCTACAAAACTTCCTGCTCGACC
Organism: Choloepus didactylus; assembly: GCF_015220235.1. Classification (NCBI taxonomy): domain Eukaryota; kingdom Metazoa; phylum Chordata; class Mammalia; order Pilosa; family Megalonychidae; genus Choloepus; species Choloepus didactylus. The sequence goes on from NC_051328.1 coordinate 31,308,521, forward strand.
ACAGTTCATTTGTGATTTCTCTTCCACCTTTTTCTTTCAAACTACCCTTATTCAGTGTGTCCAGATTGTACCTCCTAGGTTGGAGGTGAAGAGGGGCATACATGTGTAGTTTTTATGCTCTTAAATCCCCCAAAACTGGCCTTTGGTCTTTTTCAGGTCATCACTGTCTTATGCATTATAATTCTAATAATAATTACTGTTATTTTTTATAGCTGCTACAATTTATTGAATGTTTTCTATTGTGCCATGCACCATGAAAAGATGATATATTTGTAATATATATTATATAATTATGGTATAAATGCGCATCTTTATCTTCTTTTGAAGTTTATCAGGAATGCCTCTTAATGTGTACCATTTTGGTTGATACTTGTTGATTCCAGCAATACAAAACATATTCTACGAGGCCTAGGGAGTAGCACAAAGAACATGGTGCTTGCCAAAGAGTCCACCTGCTCCACCTCAATTCTCAAACCCCTTATAGTCAGAAGCGTCAAACGACTGATTCTGGCCACTGGGCTCTGGTTAGAAATGAAGTGTCACTTCCAGGCTGACACATGGGAGAGTTGGCACATGACTTTCTAGCTATTTCCTGCCTGAGAAAGACTGAAGAGGCTGCAGGTTCCAGATGTAGAAGCTCCAAGATTGTGGAGCTTCCATGACAGACCACGTAGATCAGAGTCTTCCATCAAACTTGATGAGACCCAGAGCAGAAATAAGACATAAACTTTTGCTTGGTTAAATCACTGAAATTTGGGGGCTATTATTGCAGCCTTTCCTTTAAATCTTGGTTTTCTAAAAGGTTTATTTCTATATAACAAATGAGTGCTGAATTTCGTTGAACATATTGTCAGCATCTATCAAGATTATTGCCTTTTTTCATATCAAACTTATTGATATGGAATATTACATTTAATATGTTTTCTAAAATAACTACATAATTTATTTGATTATGGAATAGCATTTGTTTAATGAAGCTTTGGATTCAATTTCATTTAGACTTAATTATACTTGTAAGAATAATCAAAATTTTTTTTTTGGGTTCTGTCTTCATGAGAATTTATTAATTGGGCAGTTTAATTTTTCAATGATTTAGAAGTGTATATATATATATATATATATGTATATATATATATAATCGAGATTGTTCGCATACCACACAACTATCCAAAGATTCAAAGTATACAATCAATTGCCATGGTACCATCAGACAGCTGTGCCTCCATCACCACAATTAATTTTTTTTCAATTTTTAGAACATTTTCATTACTCCAGAGAAGAAATAAAGACAAAAAAAGGAAACTCAAATCCCCCCGTACCCCTAACCACCCCCATTATTGATTCATAGTCTTGGTATAGTACATTTGTTACTGTTGATGAAAGAATATTAAAATACTACTAAGTGTAGTATATGGTTTGCAATAGGTATGCATTTTTTTTTCCAATATGCCTATTATTAACTTCTAGTTATAGTGTCATACATTTGTTTTAGTTTGTGAGAGAGATTTCTAATATTTGTACAGTTAATCACAGACATTGTCCATCACAAGATTCACTGTTTTCTACATTCCCATCTTTTAACCTCTAGCTTTCCTTCTGGTGGCATATGTGACTCTGAGCTTACCCTTTCCACCACCTTCACACACCTTTCAGCAATGTTAGTTATTCTCACAACATGCTACCATCACCTCTGTCCATTTCCAAACATTTAAGTTCACCCTAGTTGAACATTCTGCTCATAATAAGCAACCACTCCCCATTCTTTAGCCTCATTCTATATCCTGGTACCTTATATTTCATGTCTATGAGTTTACATATTATAACTAGTTCATATTAGTGAGACCCTGCAATATTTGTCTTTATGTATCTCTTATTTCACTCCATATAGTGCCTTCAAGTTTTCTCCATCAACCCATTTTTTTAAGATGGTTTTGTTCACACACCATACATTCCATCCTAAGCAAATAATCACTGGTTCCCTGTATAGTCAAGTATTTATGTATTCAGCACCATCGCCATTATCTATATAAGGACATCTCCATTTCTTCTACAAAGAAGGAGGAAGAGTCAAAGAAGGCAGAGAGACAAAAGAAAAAGAAAAAAGAAAGAAAGAGAGAGAGAAGAAAAAACATGACAGCCAGAAAGCAACAGAAGGGAAGATAGCATTAATCTAAAGTAGAATAAAGAGTCAGACAACATCACCAATGCCAGGAGTCCCATACCCTTCCTCAACCCCCCTCCCCTCCATAAGCATTTAGCTTTGGTATATTGCTTTTGTTATATTAAAGGAAGCATAATACAATGTTTCTGTTAATTATAGTCTCTAGTTTGTATTGATTGTATTTTCCCCCCAATCCCACCCTATTTTTAACACCTTGCAAGGTTGACATTCATTTTTTCTACCTCATGTAAAAACATATTTGTACCTTTTATTACAATTGACGAGCACCCTAGGTTTCCCTGAGTTATACAGTCCCAGTTTTTATCTTTCATCTTTTCTTCTGGTGTCCCACATGTTCCTAACCTTCCTCTTTCAATCATACTCACAGTCATCTTTGTTCAGTGTACTTTGCTGTGCTACTATCTCCCAAAATTGTTTTCCAAACCTCTCACTCCTGTCTTTTCCTTTCTGTTTGCAGTGCTTCCTTTAGTGTTTCCTGTAAAGCAGGCATCTTGTTCACAAACTCTGTCATTGTGTGTCAGAGAATATTTTAAGTTCTCCCTCATATTTGAAGGACAGTTATGCCGGATATAGGATCCTTGGTTGGTGGTTTTTCTCTTTCATTATCTTAAATATATCACCCCACTTCCTTCTTGCCTCCATGGTTTCTATTAAGAAATCCACATATAGTTTTATCAAGCTTCCTTTGTATGAGATGGATTACTTTTCTCTTGCTTCTTTCAGGATTTTCTCTTTATCTTTGACATTTGATAATCTGGTTATTAAGTGTCTTGGTGTAGGCCTATTCAGATCTATTCTGTTTGGGGTATGCTGTGCTTTTTGGACCCATAATTTTATGTCTTTCATAAGAGATGGGAAATTTTCTTTGATTATTTCTATTATTATTGCTTCTGCCCCTTTTCCCTTCTCTTCTCCTTCTGGGACACCAGTGACATGTACATTCCTGCTTTTCATTTTGTCCTTAAGTTCCTGGAGATGTTGCTTGTATTTTTCCATTCTTTTCTCTATCTGTTCTTTTGTGTGTAGGCTTTCAGGTGCCTTGTTCTCCAGTTCCTAAGTGTTTTCTTCTGCCTCTTGAGATCTGCTGTTGTGTGTTTCTATTGTGTCTTTCATCTCTTTTGTCATGCCTTTCATTTCCATAGATTCTGTCAGTTGGTTTTTCGAACTGTCAGTTTCTACCTTATGTATGCCCAGTGTTTTCATTATACGGTTTATGTCTTTTGCCATATCTTCCCTAAATTTTTTGAATTGATTTAGTATTAGTTGTTTAAATTCCTGTATCTCAGTTGAAGTGTAAGTTTGCTCCTTTGACTGGGCCATAACTTCATTTTTCTTAATGTAGGTTGTAGTTTTCTGTTGTCTGGGCATGGTTTCCTTGGTTACCCAATCAGGTTTTCCCAGACCAAATTGGGCTCAGATTCCAGAAAGAAGAAATATTCATTATCCAGTTTCCTTGAGGGTGTGTCTTAGAAAATTGGCACACCCTGTGAGGCCTCAAGTCACTGTGCTTTTCTGCTGAGCAGGTGGCACCTGTCAGCCTATAGCTCCAGACTGGTGTAAGAAGGTGTGACCCGTGGCTGTTTTCCCCCAGGCTGTGGGGTCTGGTTCTGAATGGAAGGCGGGTAGGAGAGCTGAGCCCCACCTCTTTCCTCTTCAGGAAGATAGACACCCCCCATGGAGAGGTCATTAGCATTTGAATGGTCTCCCTCTGCCTGTGCTATCTCCACCCTTGTCTGTGTCAGAGCACTGGGAACTTAAAATGGCTGAGGCTTTCTCCACTGAGCAGAAACAGGGACAGAAAACCCCCTTCAGGGCCAGTCCATGGCCACCCTCTGAGTCTTCATGGTCAGTCGTCACTCAAAGCCTCTGTCTGCTTGTTGAGGATTTGTAGCTTGTATCAAGCAGTCCACGTTTGTTAATTGAAACCCAGTTGGATCTCAGCTGAGCTGCATTCACTTGCTCAGAGACAGCTGCTCTGTAGCACCATGAGGCTTTGCAGCTTGGGCTGTGGATCCTGGCTTGGATCCACAGTTTTTACTTACAGATTTTATGCTGTGATCTCAGGTATTCCTCCCAATTCAGGTTGGTGTATGATGAGTGGATGGTCACGTTTGTCCCCCCTTAGTTATTCCTGATTATTTACTAGTTTTTCCTGATTGTTTATTAGTTGTTCCAGGGGGACTAACTAGCTTCCAATCTTCTCTATGCTGCCATCTTAAAGCCTTCCCAGGAGTATTTTTATAGGTTAAGTGTTTATCTAAGAATTCTTTCTCCTTTATATGTTTGGTAAAATCATTTAATCATGGAGATATTTTTGGAAGAGATATTTGATAACTTTTTTTATATCTATAGAAACATTAATGTTGTTTTCTACTTAACTGAAACTTAGAAATTTATATTTTCCAAAAAGTTAAGCACTTCTTTGAGATTTTAAAAAATTATTAGTATTGACTCATATCTACATTCTTGTGTTTTTGTAGTAATATGCCCTTTCTCATATATAATTTTATATTCATTTAAAAAATTATATTTGCAGGAGCTTGCTTTTACCATCCTCCTCTGAAGAATGTGTTTTTGGATTACCATTGCTTTTAAAAAACTTTCATAATTCATTAATTGCTGCTCTTCTGTTTCTGTTTATTCCTTCTCACTTTTTTTCTTTTTCTCTTTTAATTAGTAATAAGTAAAATGAATGTTTTTTACATTTCTAAGTACAGTATTTTTCTTTTATCTTTAGTCACTAATTTCCAGTCTTCCTGCAGTTTTGTAAGAGAACATGCCCTGTATAATTTTTCCATTTTCAAATTTAGTAAGAGTTTATTTGGCTTATCTAGTATATGATGAATATTCATGAATGATTCTTAGAATAAATGGAAGGGAGCATATTCTTTTAGTAGAGTATTCTATCTGTGTCCATTTAAAACAACTTTGTAAAAATTCTATTCACATTTTCCATTTTTATTGCATTTGTTTTTCCAACTTTTAATTTTGATACTATTTTAAGCTTAGAGAAAATTTGCAGAAATAGTAGTAAGAATTCCATATATGCTTTACTTAGCTATATCAGTGTATTAGCTTTCTGTTGCTGCCAATAATACACTACTACAGACTTAGTGGTTAAAAACAACACAGATTTGTTATCTCATAGGTCTGCAGGTCTCCCACAAGGATCCCCCTGGTGTTGGCAGGGCCCCATTTCTTTCTGGAGGCTCCAGGTGAGGATCCGGATGTGCACCCCCTCCCAGTCCTTCTAATAGTTTGCAGAATTCATTTCCTTGTGGTTGTCTCATTCTCTTGCTTGCTGTTAGCTGAGAGTCCTTCCAAACTTCTAGAGGCTGCCTGCTTTCCTCCAACTTCAAAACCAGCAGCAGCAGGTTGACTCCTTCTCATGCTTCCAGGATCTCTTGCCTCTTTATCCTCAGCATTTCTCTGACTTTGTCTGGGAGAAGCACTCAGCTCTAAGGGACTCGTGATTTTATTGGGCACCTGTGGACAATCTAGGATAATCACCCCATTTCCAGAGTTTACCTCAATCAATCTGCAAAATCTCTTTTACTATGTAATGTAACATATACACAGGTTTGAGAGATTAGAGTGTAGTCATCCTTGGGTTTCTTGTTGCTGTTTTAATTTGCATTTCTCTTATTCCAATGGAGGAAGACACATCTTTTTATATCTCTGCTAATTACTGTTTTTACTCTATGACTTATTTTTATTGGATTGCCTGAATTTAAGGACTGTATATATTCTAGGTATGAATCCCTTATCTGTTCTAGAGGTTACAATGTTTTCTCCCATCCTATCATTTGACATTAAAATTTATTAATGTTTTCACTTGCAATAAAGAAATTAAAAATTTTAAATTCCAAATTTTCTTAATACCTCCCTACCCCTAAGATTTAAAAAAAATGTGTCCCTATTTTTCTTATATTTTATAATTTTGATTTTCAATTCCAATTCTTTAAGCCATTATGGTAAATGGTGTAAGAAATGGCACTACTTTTAGTCTTTTCTCTCAAATATGTGTTTAGTTGTTACAGTGGCATTTATCAAACTGTCCTTCTTTCCTACTTTTTGGAAATGCCATGTTTTCCTACTAGATTCTCATTATATATATGGGCCCGTTTCTGTCCTCCTATTCTTTTGTAATGATCTAATTTTCTATTGCTGAATCAATACTATACTATACAGTTTACAATAGGGTTATCCTATTTCTTCTTGTCTCATTGGAAGAGTTATTCCTCAGTTTTTTTCCTATAATTTTCTTGGATATTTTTTCTTGTTCATTTTCTTTCCAAGATAAATGGACACATAGATTTTTAAAATTTTCATGAAAAATCCTATTTTTTTCATTGTGATTACATCACATTTATTGATTAATTGCTAGGTAATTGGCATCTCAATAAGACTGAATCTTCACATGGCATTTATCTGGGTCATCTTTGATGCCTTTCTCTAAACCTAAGATGTTTCCCACATACTCACTTAGGCTTCATCCAATGATGTAGTTTTCCTCTAACAATGGATAGATCTTGGTGGTGAGGACACCCTGTCATTGTATCTGTTCAAAGCACATGGAAGTGTTCCCCAGCCTCTTGGATTTGACCACTTCCTCTCCATGATCCCACTTGAGGAAAGACTTCACTGGCTTCTACTTGGCACCTCATTGGGGTCAGAAGATAAAAATTTCCCTTTCCTCCTGATTGATTGATTGATTGCCCCTAACCATTCATCTTCCTGCTCTCTATCTCTCTATGCCCAACACTTTTTGGCTGGGAGTAGCCCTAAAAAATCCACTCCCACATTTCCCTTTCACCATATATTTAGAGACATGGCTGCCTCTTCCAACCTGCTGTGTCTGTGTTCTGTCTGTTAGAGATTTCTTATATTTTATGGTGCATCCACAGTACCCTTCCTCTCTTCTTATATATGTAAATACTCTATGTGGTGGGAGATAAAGTATGTATTCTGTCTTCCATTTTATTCCCTTTTAAATGCATATGGTAGGATTTAGCATTTTAACCTAATCTGAGAATATCTGTCTGTTCATATGTGAGTTTTAGCCATTTATATTTATTAGCTTAGTAAATATATACATATATTTTTAAAATAAAAAGGACATGGTGTTTTTTTACTTCCTTAAGGGTACTGTGGATGGGTGGGCTATACTGGCAAAAGAGAACATTTAATGATTCTGTTGAAATGAAAGAGAGCTAAAAGATATGTCGAATGTTCCCCTCCCCAGCCATGACCATCAAAAAACAAGTCACTCGTTAACAGAAAGTAGACCCCAGTACACTGATGGAAGAGAGATTCCTGTAGCAACTTTTTCCATGAAATACCTAAAAAAAAAAGTAGATCAACTCCTCTCAAAACTAGTGTAAGAAGAAAATGGAAATTGAGAATCAAAACATTTCATTTGATAAACATTGTTCCATATCTTTGCCAATATGTTAGTAATGTGAATATTTATTTTTTATTTTTAGCTATTCCAGTTTGTGTGCAGTGATATCATTGTGGTTTTAATTTTCTCTTGCTTTTGATGACTGATGAGGTTTAATACCTACGTTTGTTTATTTGCTATTTTGATGTGTGTTTTTTGGGTAAAATGCATCTTCATTGTTTATTGGGATGACTGCCTTTTCCTGTTGTCTATATAAGCACTTATCTACACAAATAATCATTCTAGTTAACAGTCATAAAAAATTTATTTTGGGTGAGTTCTTTCCCCATTATCTTTGTTCCCTCAAGCTCATTAATATTTTCTCCTGTTTTATACTAAAGGTTTAATTGTTTCACCTTTACTATTTAGGTCTTCAAAGCATCTAAATTGGTTTTTGTGTATTGTATGAGGAAGGGTCAAGAATCTTTCTTTCTACACTGAAATCTAAGTGATACAGCACCACTTATTGAAAGTGCCATTTTTTTCTTTGCTTTACTGAAGTGTCATCTTAGTTAAACTCAGTTTAACAGAGTGTCCATGTTTATGTAGATCTGCTTTTGAACTATCTATTTTGTCTAATGGGATTATTTTTCTCTCCTTATGTCATTTCACATTGTCTTCATTACTAGAACTTGATAATAAATCTTAATAACCAAAAGTGTGATTCCTTTAACTTCGTTCATCTTCAAAATTGTCATGGATGTTAGTACCCTTTTAAATTTACATATGCATTTTAATATCAGTTTTTCAATTCCCACAAAATCAAAAGTCCAGCTGGCATTTTCATTTGAATTGTATTGAATACATATACCAATTTAGAATAATTATTATCTCTACAATATTTTGTCTTAAAATTCATAAACTTGTGCCCTCTGTTTGTTTAGATCTTTTATATTTTCTGTCAATAATATCTTTAGATTTCTGTGAAATATTGCATGTATTGTATTAGGCTAATCCCTTTGTATTCTTTTTGCTTTTATAACTGGTATCATTAAAAAATTCATTTTCTACTTCTTTCTGGTATATAGTAATGAAATGTTTTCATCCTGACTTTTTATTGAGCAACGTTGCTAGATTCATTTATTAATTTTAACAGTTTTTCTTTGGAATGTTTCTGGATATGTCACATTAGAAGTGGTATTGTCTATGAGTAATTACTTTTCCTTTCCTTATATTTTGGTAGCTCTTGTACTTATCTCAGTGTACAGTCTTGGATCTCAATAACAAAGAATAGAAGTGGTGATACTGGGTACATTGTTTTCTTCCTGGTCTTAGAAGGAATATTTCAGTGTTTTACTCTTAAATATGATGTTTGCTGTAGGTATTATTGTAGACCCTTAATAACAAATTAGTCATATTCTCCTATTTCTAGTTTGCTAATGGCTTTTGTAATTAATTTTTTCAAGTGTTCTTCTGGCACCTACTGAGAAGATCGTATATATATTTTTCTTTTTTCCTTTACTGTGGTGAATTATATTGCTCAGTTTTTCTAATGTGGAAGCAGTCTTGCATACTTGGAGTGAATTCAATTTGGTTACGATTGTTATCTTTTCAACATATTTATAAAGTTTATTGCAACCAATTTTGTGACTATCTTCATGACAAGATATTAGTCCTAAATTTGCCTTATAATGTCCTTTTTAGGTTTTAGTAAGAAAGCTATGCTGGCCTCATTAAACAAATTGGGGTGTGTTCCCTCTTTATTTTGTGCTTTTTAATGCGTTGCCCTTGGTATCTTATGAATCAGCAAATGCCTGGGTAGAAAGTTGCCCAGAATGTTGAATTCACTTCTCTGGGCTTCATGTCTCTCCAGCAACTTGGTTCCTTGAGTCCTGGCTGCCTTGGTAGCTTTCTGATTCTTTGACCTGATGTGGTCTGCATTTTATTCATATTTATTTAGATTTTCTTGGTGAGGGGTTCATTTTGCTGTAGGCTGGCTCATCACAGTCAGAAGTGGAAGCCTCTCGTTCACTTTTAACCCATCTCTAGTTCTCAGTATTTTTCACAAAGGGCAGGTAGATCAGGAATTCTTCAGTGTGGTGTGTTGCAAGTAGTCATTAGAGACTCTTAGATTGCTGTCTGTGTTCACCTTCTCATGGCTGAACAGTTTAGGAAAGAAGACGACTATTTGCTGAGACAAATGCTTCTGTCAGCTTGACAATGCTCTTTTCAAACGAGGTGCCTCTCAAAGCAAGTTCTGCATGGTTCATTACCCATTCGCTGCCCTCGTCTCATCTTTTAAGATTTGCTTTAGATGATGCCAGTCTGCAGAGGTTTCTGTTTTCTGGTATACACAAGTTTTAGTTGTTTTAGAAGTTTTAGAAAAGTTAAGAAACAGGTTCTTCTTGGTTTCACTAATAAAAAAATGCTTGTTTTAATCTTGATATAATCTTTGATAAACATGCCCTGGTGAGATTTCTTTGTTAAAACCCAGGTAAGTGTAAAGGCATGCAGCAAAGCACATATATGCAAAATAGTTCTGAAAGGTTAAATAAAAATTGTAACAAAATAATATTTTCACAGGTAAAAATATTTTATGAGCTTTTAGTGATAAAATTACCGGTAAAAGAAAATAAATCTTTGCAAATTTGTTGTTCAGATTCTGAATAATAAAAATTACTCTCTCAACTCTATTATTTGTGTTCAGTACTAAATTGGTAGTATTTTATCAAAAAATTCCAGAGATTTGGTGGTGGTAATGGCAGTGGTAATATGAATTCATGTACTTGGAGTCTTTCTCATCCAAAATGGAATCAAACTATGGCTTGTAAACAAACACATTCTTATAACATACTTTTCATGATCAAAACATATGGTCTGTGCTCATATAAGAGTTTGTTGGAATAGGGAGAAACCCCTAAGTACTTCTTTCTTTGTCCTACAGATAAGGAATTGGGATATTATGGATGTGAGTGGATTATCCAAAGTAACAGTGAATGAGAGCTGGAACTTGAACCCAGGCGTCTCTCAGAACCATGCTTCCTCCTAAAAGATGTAATGCTAGAAATGCTCAGAATAGACTTCTGTTTGAATGAAGCCTGACTCTAGCAGTGTATTTTGCAGAAATATAGATAATAGTGTCAGCAGAGAAGTTCTGTTGTAAGGATTAAAAGGGCCTGAGGTATGTGAAAGTGTTTACTTCGGTGATTAGCAAATAGTAGGGGATCAACATATTTTCTTGTTCCTGTTTTGGTGGAAGTGCAGTTTCTCAATTCCAACCTCTCTGCAGGAACTTAGGGTATTGTGGTCTCTTCCATCTAAAACTAAGCATTTTGCATCCACCATATAGCTCCTCTCTGTCCTACATTTGTCTCTCCTTCTTCCCAGCCAAGCTTCTTTGGAGAACAGTCTTTACTCTGTGTCTCCACTTCTTACCCCTTATTTTCTTGACAAGTCAGTATGACAATTTTAGCCTGGGCTATTAAGTCAAAACCTGGAAATGGTCATAGATTCCTTCCTTTCCCTCCCACACAATCCTGTAAGGTTCATATCCAGGCTATTTCTAGATCCCATTTAATTCCATCCACAGATCACATTATTCTTGTTTCTGGTCTTGCTGACTCTGCATTTACCATGGTTAATGAAACAAATACGAGATTTGAAGCTGGTTGGTACATCATCCCATTCCAAGCTACCACTCTTTGATGTGACACTGGATAATTTGCTTAAACATGCCATGTCTCATTATTTGTGCTTAATCTGGAATACTGAAACAGTAAAAACTAATTAATGGATTTGTTGCAGGGGGTAAATGGTAAAATGCATATGCATTATTTATGCATTCCTGGCACAAAGCAGGTACTTGAATTTTCTCTCTTCTGTCTTTTAATTTGTCCCCTCTATGCCAGGTAATTCTCCTAACTGACACCAATGTGAAGTTTCTGAACTGCTTCTCCACACCTTAAAATCTTTCTTATCTCTCAAAGAAAACTCAAAACATGTCTGACAGACAAAGCCTTTTACAAACAGACTCCGGACATGCCCTGTAATTTAAGAAAAGTTCCCTGAAATAAAAGTACGTGTCGGCCTACATATTAAAAGGACACATCACAGATCAGGAAAAATTGACCCACAATAGCCAACACTGAGGCATATTCTAGTAAAACTCGATGATAAAGAAAGTAATTTTTTGGACATCCATGCAAGTCACTTATAAGGGAAAGAAAATAAGTTTGGCTTCAGAGTACTCAAGAACAACAGTTTATGACAGAAGACAATGGATTAACATAATTAGACCCTCAAGAAAATTTTGAGACAAGTATATTATATTCAGCCAAACTGACATTCAAATATACAACCTACAGTCAAACTTATGAACTTTTGAGAACACTGGGAACATTTTCCCCATGAGCCTATCATGAAGAATCTACAAGAGAATCTGTTCATTTTCCAAGAAAACTACCATTATTTCAAGAAATACAGGGGAATGAATAACATAATAAAATGACTTCATGGAGATACAACAGCAAAATCCATGGAGTGGAAACTCTCCAGGATGCATGACCTGATGTTGTTAACAAATAGGTTGCCAATAAGAAATGGAGGCAGGAAAAGATTGAGGGGAAACAGAGATTTGTCAACTAATTTCAATGTGTGGACCTGATTTAGCTTCTAGTTCAAAAAGCAAGTGAAAAATTTGTGAACCAGTTGGAGGAATATGAATTTGATGTGTGATATCAATTATTGTAAAAAGTTTTGATAATAGAATTGTGGTTTTAAAATAATGATAGTGTTTAAAATACATATAGAAACAGTTGTGATGAATTAATAAGATGTCTGGAGATTTGTTTCTAATATGTCAGTGGAGGGGGCATGTGGATGGAATATAGATGAAATAAGATTAACCAATTGTTAATAATTGCAGGAACTTCATGGTGGTTACTTGGGGATTAATTCATTTGTACTACTGTTTCTGATTTTGGATTCATTTGAAATTTTCCATAAGAAAAACAATAACCATAAACAGATGAGCTTTCTAGAGGTAGGAACACACAGTGCAAAGCAGTGACAGATGGTCTTCTGATAGTTAGGGTGGATTATGGAACTACCAAATGACAAAAATGTTACCAGCTGAGTTATTAGACTTAGATCATTTAGCAGAAGGGCTAATACATATCTATAGCCCCTGAGGACATTATTGGGCTACCTGAGGGTCTAATAATTAATCTTGCAAGTGAGACACGGACTAATCCAACAAAGGTTAAATTATGTTTTGTATAGTCTGTTTCAGAAGGCAGAGGCACAGTTTATATATTTTACGAAGATTTTCATTAACATCTTGTCATGTTTGAGATGTCTTAGCATAGAATGTGATTTGATCCAGAACCTCCCTGACACTTTGGCATATGTCTGTGATGACATGGTGACTATGAAGTGAGATGCTAAGATCTCCATCAAGACAACCTGCTGTTGAGAGCATACATGACTGACAGCACCAGCTGCCACCCCTTTGCCTCTCCACGGCGTTCATGCTGAAACCACACTTCCCCCAGGCTGTTCTCAGCTAATGACTGAGTGTAGTCTTGGCCTTTTTTTTTTTTCCTAATACAGGATTCCTTTAACAAACAACTTTTAACCAAGGACATGCCATTGACCTAGTTGTAGCTTTCTCAAAGTTGTGCTGTGGAATAAGTTCTTGCTGTCCAGTCCTTCCTTCCTTCTTTTCTTTCATAGATATCAGTCCCATATCATGGTCTGAAGGCTCTCCTTGCCACCTTGGGCTCCATCACTTTTTATCTACAATAGTCATTTCCTGCGATAAATCTCTTGCAGGTCTAAATGACACTTGACTTCTTCTTCTGGGAGGAATCAAATGACAAAGATGTGTATGGACAAGATTGGTTGATGGTGTCCTTATAATCAATTGGCTTGCACTGGGCACATTGGTTTTTCATTTCAAGAAGGTGGTAAGGGAGCTAAATTGGCAAATTGCCAAGTTCTCAAAGAAGGTCTGATTCTTGGTGAAGACAGCCTAGGGACTCTGAAACTTGGCTTTGAATTTATGCCTACAGTTAACTCTCACTGCAGGACAGCTAGTGCTTGGAATTTGTTTCTTCCTGATTGGGCAGTATTATTTCTTGGGGCACAAAGGACCATCTTGAGTGATATGGTTCTCTAACACCTACGAATTTCATCTACTCTTTTCTGAAAGAGTACTTTTCTGAAATAAAATAAAAGAGTTCATAAGCAGGTAAATGTTATTTCTGGAATGAGGATTTCTACTTGCTTTCAATTTATTTCAGCAATATCCCTTTTGGCTGTTATCCTGAATCTGAATCCAATTTATCTCATCATGTCCTAGCCCTTGATGGTGGTGGGTAAGAGGCAAGGAGAGGGGCTCGTGCAGCTGCCACAACATCTGGTGACTGCAGCTGATGTGAGAAAGCCTCTGGGAGAGAGAGCTCTGCTCCTGCTCATCTTTCCCTCCGTGCAGCAGTGCTGGCCCATAGGAACTGGATAAGATGACATACTTTATACCCTGGCTTTTCTTGTTTTTTTTAACAGTGTTTGAAACTTCACCTGTGGAGAAACAGCTAGCTGGCACTAATCCGAGACATGCTTGGGTTTTCTGGATCAACAACATTCTCTTTTTTCCAGGAGTCAAATCTTCCCTTCTCCCCATGAAACAAGTCCTCATCCTCTACATAAACCCTTGCCAAACCCTTTCCATCACCTTCCTCTTTCTCGAGTCCCCAGACTGCGAGGGCCATACCTTTGCTTCCATTTTTTTTCACACCTGCATCTCCGTGATGCAGACAGAGCCATGTTCAATGAATTCTACCATTTCAATGCATTTTATTTCTACAAACCAAACAAATCATACCAAATATTTCTAAATGTGCATAGTGGGTACAGAAATTTTGGTAATGTGAATTTGCTAGCTATATATATCTACAACATAGAACTTTTAAATTTTAATAAATTTCCCTAGTGATCTATTAGGACATTCAAATTTACTTTTATTTTCTCTTTGTTCATGAGCCCTAGGTATATATGGACTGTATTTACAAAAATAGTGACCCATGCCCTCAAATTCTCAATGTTTCCTTTGGGGTGAAAGTAAAATAAATTTCACTTTTTACATTTTGGTGCTCTACTCAAGCAATGCAGACAGGCAGGTCTATCCAAACCTGGTGCAAAGATCCTCCATCTGGGTTTAAGTTACAAAGAAAACAAAAACAAAAAACACAACAATTATATATGTGTGTGTAAATTATAGTTCCAAATTCTTGTTCAACATGATAATTTAAATGCAGGTTTGGTATGATAGCATGGCATAGTACCTCATTGTTTCTAGGAGGGAATTGGGGGAAAAAGTTAGCTGAAACAGGGAAAGAGATTGGGTGTTTAAAGAACAGGTGATGACAAGAGTTAGTATAGTTGAAGTCAAGTTGGAATACAAACTTGATCCCAAGACTTTTAAAGGTCTGCTTCTCTGTTACCAAGGAAGGTCGAGCTACCTCTGTTGTCACCCTTGCTCCAAATACACTATTCAAGCAGAAAACTCTGATGGGCATAGCTAGCACCCAGGTCCCTTATGTTATTCTCCAATGAAAGAAATCAGGGCTATTTCAAAGGTTGCTGGCTATAAATCTTGGGGTAGAAAAACAAGATAAGCCTGGAGCATTTTCATGTTTTCATAATGATAGTAGAGCTTGATTTTGGAAAGAAAAAGAAGGGTCGGACTAGAGAGGTAACCTAACGGACAGTAGTGTCAGTTGAACATGAAAAATAATGGTCAATGAGAACATGATGTGTCCATCAAAAGAGCCAGGAAGGTTTGAGGATACTGAAAAAGGGAGGGCCATGGCAATATACACATAAGTTTGTAGTGCCATTTACAGAAAGTGTGATATATCAACAATCTGAAGTTTGGAAGTCCTACAATTACATCTGCTTAACATGCAAGTTAGCTATCACCATGTTCTTCATGTAAAGGGTTGATATTTTCTGAATATATGTTAAGAAGAAAAATAGGATGTATTAATTTTATGTGGGGGAATGGAGGTGGATATTAACTAAGAGAAGGTCATGGCTAGGAAGCAGGTAACAGAATAATGTGTTGGGAGAAAAGCATCTTTAATAAAATGTGAAAAATTATAAGGTCAAGTTGAAATGCATGGAAACGAGATTTTACTCATGATCGTGCATGTTTGGAAATGTTGCATATTAGGTTTTGAGATTATCAGTAACAATTTGAAAAAGTATATATATTAACAGTATGATTCTATTAGAAGCACATATTGCAGTGAAGGAATGAAGCTGCACAATTTTTGACATTTTTGTGCCCAATTAAGAGAATCAGGAATTTTAATCATATTTGGTAGGAATTTGTCCAGTGGACATAGAATTAAATTTTAAGGATAGAGAGTGTAAGAGATAGATAAAAGGGATGTGGTAAACAGAAATCTCAGTATTGGAGGAAATGAGTGAGATACTTGACATCAGTGAAGGTGCATCGAGCTTCTTTGGTCCTGTGTGGTGGCTTCACCATGGAGGTAGGCACTTTCATTGGCCTCTTGTTTGGCCTCTCCTTTTCCTTTGAGATTGCCTGGGTGTCAGTTAGGTTCTGATATCTGCACGGCTTCCACAGTCATATGCTTTAGTAATATCAGGACCTTTCCTAAGTTTGGATACTTAGCATACATGGTAAATGTGTATTAATTGTGCTGTTTGACACCATATATTTCTCCCCTCCACATTGCTCATCTTGACCAGAGTTCAGAGACTGGTGGGTAGTGAGCACTTTGCCACAAGCCCAACCCTTCCTTCGTGTCTTCCATTTCATACACTACCTGCCTGCTTCCTGAAAAAATTTTAGTTTTCTTTTCCTGATTTTAACCAAAGGTACTAAACTAAAAATGAGGTAGGAATTGGCTCAGTGTGTTCGTTCATTCATTCATTCATTCAACAGTGTTTGTTGAATGCCAAAATGTGCCAGGCTCAGAGCCAAGACCATAGTCTAATGGAGATATATATATTAAACAGTTCTTATTAGACATGAAGAAACTAACCATAAATGGATTATATCTAGAGTAGATCCTCGCTAAATTATTTGTTTGCTTTAATGTAGATACAATCTTATACTTTAAAATGTGGACATGCATTTGGTAGTTTTCATTGAGCCTTAAATTGGGAAGGTATGTAATGTAATTTAATCCATAAAATCATCCCATGTCTCTTACCTCATATAATTGAATGTAAATCTTAGAAATGAGCTTCAGTTATTTAATGATGACTGCCCTTTCTTTGGCCTTTTCTTACTGTCAACATTTGCTTTAGAAACTTTCTCATATGTTGCTTACCTTAAGCCTTTCCATTGAAGTGTGAGTATCCTTTTTAGGTAGAATTGCCAGATTTAGCAAATATAAATACAGTAGAAGTATGTCTCATGCAATATTTGAGAAGTCTTATACTTTAAGGATTCATTGTTTATCTGAGGTTCAAATTTAACTGGATGTCCTAGATTTTAGCTGGCGACCCAATTCTTTGGGGGAAGGAAAAATTAGTTGAAATTGAATTTTTTGTAAGTAGTCAGAAAATATGGAAGTAGAGATTCTGGCTGAGAATTATCTTGTGTTTTCTATAGGTTTTCTTTGTCCGTGTTTTCCCTGACCCTGCTGTGAGCAATCATCCATGAGATGTAGGAAGCAGGCTGTGTGGAATGTGTTTTTTTTTTCTTTTTTGCAGTGTGAGAATTTAAACTTCTTTAATTTGTATAGCCTTCTTTTCTTTCTTTGAGGACCCCAATTATGAGCTAACTCCAAATTTTCACATAGTATTTGGAATATATCTTATGGGTATCAAACACCTTACATATGCTAAAAGTTACATTCCAACTTGGAGATTCAGATTTCCTGAATGTGTATCTGTGGAGGCCTCTGTCCAAGTCCACGCACCAGCATTTTAGGAAGAAGTTGAATGGTGTGGAGGAAAGGCCCTTGGGAATTAGGATATTTATGTCCTAGTCCTAGCACTTCTCCTGGGAAAGTGGCATCGATCTTGGGTCTGAGTTCCTTTATCTGTAAAATGAGGTGTTCCAGTTGCTAATGCTGCCAGAATGCATTACCAGAAATGGATTGGCTTTTATAAAGGGGGTTTATTTGGTTACAAAGTTACAGTCTTAAGGCCATAAAGTGTCCAAGTTAAGGCATCAACAATAAGGAACCTTCACTGAAGGAAGGCCAATAGTGTCTGGGAAACCTCTGTCATCTGGGAAGGCATGTGGCTGGCATCTGCTGATCCCAGATTGTGTTCTAGCTTCTCTCTCAGCTCCTGTGCATACTTCAATATGTTGCTCTTGGGGTGTCTTGTCCTTTCTTAGCTTCTCCAGAGCATAAATCTTCATTTGACAGCTGTCTTCAAAATGTTTCTCTAAGCTGCAGCTGCAGGAAACTCCTTCTGTCTGAGCTCTTATGCAGGGCTCTAGTAAACTAATCAAGGCCCAGGCTGAGTGGGCGGGGCCACACCTCCACGTAAGTTGTCTAATCAGAGTTATCACCTGCAGTTGGGTGGGTCATATCTCCATGGAAACAACCTCCTAATCCAAAGGTTCCAACCTTATCAACACTAATATGCCTGCCCCCACGTGATTGCATCAAAGAACATGGAGTTTTGGGGGACATATATCCAAACTGGTACATGAGGCAATTGTTCAGTATTTACATTACTCAAGATGTGTTTGTTCCTGAACCATCTGTGTAACAGTGCTCCTGGGGTCAAATAAGTTTGCAAGAAGCTGCCTACTCCTTTGGGGTATTCAAACTATAACTTCATTTTAGCAAAACCAACAGGATAAAGCAAACAAAGCAAGTTGAAATGCCTATTAAACTCTGCATTCCCCAAATGTTTAGACTACCAAACCCTGTACTTCTGAGAAACCTTTTAACATTGCATGGACTGTCAGGAGGATGCTGGATTTGATGAACGCAAGGTCCTCTCCAGCTCTAACAGACTACAGATATCCTTAGAAAGCCCCGAATTTAGTGAAATGCAACAATGGCCCATGTGTCAGGAGGCTGAGCTACTTTGGATCAAACTGTGCAGACACTGGGAAACTGGAATGTTCAGAGCACACGGTGAGTACACGGGGAATAATAATCCCTTAGG
Organism: Choloepus didactylus; assembly: GCF_015220235.1. NCBI lineage: Eukaryota > Metazoa > Chordata > Mammalia > Pilosa > Megalonychidae > Choloepus > Choloepus didactylus. The sequence continues at coordinate 31,327,255 of NC_051328.1, forward strand.
TTTTATTCGTGGATGGCATCGATACCATCAGCAGCACCATAGTTAAATTTTAGGAAGGCTGCACTGATTTATGTATGGTCTGCCTTTTTCAGTGTTGTTTTGATCTTTTGAGTAGATAAGGATGTTGTCATTGGGAAGTTTTGTGTCATGTTGTGTTCTCACCCTATTTTGATTTTCTTGGGGGATAGTGGCTCCGTTTTCCACTTTCCAGCTCCTGTTCTCTTCCTCTAAGATCTTCTTATTGTCTAGCAGGAGCTTCAGAAATTAATGTCAGTTTTATTCCTATTATTCTGATTCTAGTTTGGGGTATTTTCTCAATTCATATTAGTGTGACACAAGACTTTTAAAAAACTGGGATCTTAATTTATTTTGTAGTTGAAGTCTTTTTCTCCTTAAGTCTTTTCAAATGGCTTGAGAGATTAAATCCTCAGGTTAAATCATTCTTGTGGCTTCTGGAAAATGGGGCTCCTGCAATTGATGACCTATTTCACTCCAGTGTAACAGTGAGATGGGTAGAGGTATGGAAACTCCCAGAAGCAGAGTTCCACCACCTTCCCACACCGGAGACACCGCCTCATGCAAATGTGACACTTTGACCAGAGCAAGATTCACTTGGCTTCTCAACTCTTATGTTGATGTGATAATGTTGGCAGTATCTTCAGTATGACTTCTAGATGGCCAATTACTGAAAAGAATCAATAGCATCCAAATGAACTGGTGTTTTTTATTTTCACAGAAGCCATCAATTGCCAATGGCAAGAGTTCTTCTCTTCTCTTCTCTGGCAAAGAATATTATTGGGACCAAGTTGAAAAGTATTTCACTGTGTGAAGTAGCTTTGGTTCAGCTGCAGACCCCCATTGTCACCTCAGTACTAAATTAGAATTGCTGTGAATGATTACAAATAAAAATCTGTCACTGCTGAAGTGTTTTATCTGCAACAAAAGACAAGAAAAAACAGGTATTTCTTAGTATTTCTAGACTCCAGCCAGTGGGTTATGTACTTGAGCTCTTGGATGCCTTCCTATGCCTTGTTAAATTTATTTCTTCCTGGCATCTATAAGATAAAAATCACTTCAAAAAGTTAAGCTCTTGGCAGTACAATGACAAATTTCTGTAAATACTTTTACTGTTTATTCTGAAGCCATTGAATTTTACTCAGTAGATTTAAAAAATGCCGTTTTCCTCCCTCTCATCCAGAGTTATTTGATCTCTTACTATGATGGTTTGAAGCTAGATGGACCTCAGAAAAGTATGTTCTTAATTTAATCTATTCCTGAGGGTATAAACCTAATGTAAGCAGGGCCCTGTGATTATGTTACTTTGGTTAAGACATGGATAAAGGTGGGTCTTAACCCTCTTGCTGGAGTCCTTTATAACAGGATGAATATGGAGACAATGAGAGGGAGTGAGCCGCAGAAGCAAGATGCTGGGAGCAATGAAACCCAGAAGAGAAGGGAGAGACCAGCAGACACCACCATGTGCCTTGCTGTGTGACAGAGGAGCCAAGGATTGCTGGCAGCTGGTTTCAGGAAGAGAGCATCGTCTTGATCATGCCTGGATTTGGACATTTTCATAGCCTCAGAACTGTAAGCTTGTAAACTAATAAATTCCCGTTGTTAAAAGCCAACCTATTAAAAGACAACATTAATGCCTCACTAATATGAACTAACTGTAAGATACAAACTCTGGGATTTGAATCTGAGAGCATAGGTTATCAGGAGAAGGCTTATTGTAAAGGTTCCTAGATTGTAAGCTCTTACAGCAGTTACATCTATTCCTGAGTTGTAATGGCTATTTCTAAATTCAGAGATTCTGAACTCTTTGTGTATAACCTGGTCAGTCCCTGGAACTTTGGATATCTGTGTGACACCTGAGACTCAGAGCCAGAGTCCAGCAGCTGTGAATGTCAGCATTACCCCATACAGCAAATGTTAAAGAAGCTGAAGAAGAGATCAGACTTCAATTAGAAATATGAATGAAATGGACTTGGTTAGGACTAAGGTAAACCAGACTAAAAGGTAAAGGAAGATATTGATGGTGTTTTAAAACTTCAAATTCTGTGTGAGACCAAAGAAAGAGATGTTTATCAGGTGCAAAAATCTGTATTCTTTTTGTAGCACACTATATAATTTAACTTGTGTGGTCAGTTTATTCAAACAGCATAATTACATGGAACTTTGAATAGGGAATGAAATCTTGTTGGTTTATACAGGTTAGTATGAAGCCATGATACATCCCAGGGTAATTTGGGCAGAGAATAAAAATGTACTTGCAAAGCCCCTTGAGGGACTGGGGGAAAATATGGAAATATTAAACTTCCCCACCTGGGGAATTACTGATATTCTCACAAACATTGGGGGTTACCAATTTAGAAGGCCAAGCCTTGGGGCTTGCCCTTATGGTTTGTTACTGCCAAGGAAAGGCTAAAGCTACTTAAAATTGTGCCTAATTGAGTAATCTTTTTTACTTTAATTTAATTATTATTCTTTTTTTTGTGGTAATGAAAATGTTCAAAAATTTATTGTGGTGATGAATGCACAACTGTATAATGGTACTGTGAACAATAGATTGTACACTGTCGATGACTCTACAGTATGTGAATATATCTCAATAAAATTGAATTTTAAAAAATTCTAGTATCTTGCTTTTTGCAGCCTAGCAAACTAGAACAGACTTTGAAAACCAGTAGAGTGGGGTGCTGCTATTGCAAATACCAAAAATTTGGGAATGGCTTTATAAATGGGTAAGGCATAGATTCTAGAAGAATTGTGAGGTGCTTGAAGGAAGAGGCCTAGATTGCTTTGAAGACACTGTTGGTGGAAATATGGATGCTAAAGGTACTTCTGAGGAGGACTTAGACAGAAATGATAATGTGTCACTGCAAACTGGAGGAAATGTGACCCTTGTTTTAAAGTGGCAGAGAATCTGGCAAAATTCAGTCCTGAATTTTGTGGATGGAAGGAAGAATTTGAAAGCAATGAGCTTGGATATTTAGCTGAGGGGATTTCCAAACTAAATGTGGAAAGTGCTACTTGTTTTCTCCTTACAGATTATAGTAAAATGTGAGAGGAAAGGAATAAGCTAAGAACTACACTCTAGGGTACAAAGAAACCAGAGATTGATGGTTTGGAAAATTCTGAGCTTCTGGAAAACAAGTCCCCAGAGAATAGTCCTCCATGTGAGAATTTAACTGAGCATAGAAACAATCAGCCATTTCATTGCAAGTCAGGATTGGATATGCAGCTATCTGGAAAGGATTTGTGGAAAGTCCTACTGTCTCATGGTTCACTGTGTACTGCATGTGAAACCAACAAGTTTTTGCGAGGTCTGTGTGAACTAAACCACTGCCAGCCTGGATTAAAAGGGACAGAAAAGGGGCAGATTGAGGGAAAAATGACTTCAAGGGCAGAACAATGGAAGCTGAGGTCTGGACTGATGACATCTTTTCGAGCCAACAGAGTGGGCCCACCCATGTTTGTGGAAAGGGTGTTTGCCCTGGCAGTTGGAGAGAGCGGGCCTTCCATTCCATTTTTAGAAACAGTGTTACCACCCCAGGTTTCTCAATGCCTGGGGGATGTGAAAGTCTGGATGCCACCCCAATGTTTGACAAGGATAGAGCTGAGAGCCTGGCTGTCACCACAAATCTTGAAGATGTTGGAGACTTCACTCCAGTGTCTGAGAGACCGTGGTTACTGCTGAAGGCCTTGGAAAGGGTAGGGCTGCTTTTCTGAGGACCTGAGGACAAGGCATCATTCTAAAGATGACTCTGAGACCTTGAAATCTAATGGAATATGCTCTGCAGGGTTCCAGAATTGTTTGGGACCCAGGACCCCTGTTTTCCTTCCAGTTTCTTCCTATGGAAGTGCAAACCATTTGTGCTATGACTGTCCCTCCATTGTATATTGGAAGCAGATAACTCATTCTCCTAAGTTTCATGGGTCCACAGACTGAGGGGAATTGTGCCCCAGGACAGTCCATACCTATAACCGATTTTGATAAGACTTGGTATTTAATACTCTTACTGAAATGATTTAAGGCTTTTGGGATATTGTAATGGAATTTATCTATTTTGCATATGAAAAGAACATGTATTTTTGGGGTTCAGAGGGTGGAGTATGATGGTTTGAAGCTGTATGGACCCCAGAGCCATTCCTATGAGTGTAAACCTAATGTAAGTAGGGCCTTGTGATTAGGTTACTTCGGCTAAGGTGTGGCCCCAGGTTGGTCTTAACCCTTTTACCAGAGTCCTTTATAAATGGGAGGAACATGGGGCTGGGCGGTTGAGGAGGGGAGGGTAGGAAGCCATGGAAGCAAGAAGCTGTAAGAATTGAAGCCTCTAAGAGAAGGCAGAGACCAGCAGATGCTGCCATGTGCCTTGTCTCGTGACAGATGAGTCCAGAATCACTGGCAGCTGGTCTTCAGGAAGAGGGTATCATCTTGATTTTGCCTCGATTTGAACGTCTTCATAGCCTGAAAACTGTAAACTTGTAAACTAGTACATTCCCATTGTTAAAAGCTAACCCATTTCTGGTATATTGTTTTCAGCAGCCTGGCAAATTAGAACACTTAGTTAAACTGATTTCATCATAACTTTGTTTCAAAATTTGATTTATATTGAACCTATGTTAAACTTTTAATCAAATACAGAAATTATTGTTTCTTGATTTCATGCTACAGAATACTTGGCTTAGCATATTGGAATTGCATACAAAATTGTACTTTAATCTAGATCTCATCCTTTAGCCATATCCATATTTGTTTGCCTATATGTATCTATACACATAGGGAAAAAGAAACTGCACAACACAGTACAATAGCAGAACTGCAAAATTACTAAATGCATGTTTACAAGTGAATGTATCCTACAGAATTGCTAGCACTGGGTAAAAATCCTGCTACTGAACCTCCAAGCCAAGCACAGTAAGAAAGAAAAACATGTTCATTTGCAAAGGGAACACTGTAAGTAAAGAGAAAAGAATACTTAGAAACTCTGTGACTTTGGGCAAATTACGTAATTAACTCATGCCTCAGTTTCATCATAAGTAAAATGGGAATGACAAAAGTAACTTCTTCATAGGATTGTTACAAGGACTAAATCAAATATGCCAGCATTTATAAAGCACTAGAACAGTGGCTGGCAAAAAGTAAGAACTATGTAAGTGTTTAAAATAAAAATAAAATAATACATGCTAAGAATTTCTCAAGAAATACGAAGTTTTATCTTGTATATAATTTTAAAGGATTGTTTTTACTGAGAGTTTCACCTTCCTTATAGGACAATGAAAGGTCAGGTAAGAATGTTGTCTGATGGACTTCTCTATTGCAAACACGTTTATGGGATTCATGGAATGTTTTCTTGACTTATCCTTCAATAAACACTGAGGACAGAATGTTCAACTCAGGGAAAGCAATTTTGCAGCAGGCCAAGAAAATATGTTCTAAGTCTGCAATATTCTGATGATCAGGCTTTGGCTCTCGATTATAAAGAAATGGATGGGTTGATTTCATTCAAGTAACCCTTTGTAAATATCAGTTCTCTTCTCTGGGCATTTCGTAAGTAGTACAGTGGAAAGCATGGAGTTAGGTAGTCTCTGCTAGGGCTCTCCATGCAGACACTCTGATAAAGCCAGTTGCTGATCAAGAGCAGACACTGTTGCTTTCATATCCTGGCTATGTCTCTGTTTGGCTGTTTGATCTTGGGTAAGTTATTTCACTTCTTTTGATCCTCGATTTCCCTATCTGAGCATCTTAAATCTCATAAATAATTTTGTGAATGAAGCAGATTATAGCATTAGCACAGTGAGTGCTCAAGAAGAGTGATGATAAACACAGACTATGCCTTTTGACAGGTTGCAAATGACTCATATAAAAATTGTATTATTTTGGAAGCATTCCTTATGCATTGCACAAGATTAGAAAATGCAGACAAAAAAATTACAAAATAAAACCCTTACATTCCCATGACCAGAGATAACCACAAGTCCCTAGAGCATATCCACCTACATTTTTTCCTTTGAATATATTTGAGTATTATTATTATTAACAAAACAAGATCATACTGTACACATCATTTAAAAAATTTTTTTTCCAGTTGACTATCTTGATTTTTACCGAATAATACATTTTATCTCTTCTAATTCCTAAAACACTATAAAATATTTCCAAATTTCTCAGATATGTCTTCTATAGCTGGTTTGTCCAAATCGGTATCCAACCTAAAGTCACAAAGGTGCTTGTGCTTTAATAATTTTCTGTTTCTTTTTGGATCCATTTTATTTTAGTCTGATTATATATACACTAAAAAATTTCAATGAATTTTCAAAAATGTATAAACACATGAAACAACATGCAGATGAAGATACAGAATGTTTCTATTACTTCTAAATTTCCCATTTGCCCTATTTCAGTCCTCTGCTCTTCCAGAGGCAACCAGTCTTGATTTCCATCATCACAAAACAGTTTTGACTGTTCTTGAACTTCATATAAACGGAGTGATTGGGTATTTATTCCTATGATTGTGGCTTCTTTCATTCAACACAATGTTTTTGAAATTCATCCATGTTCTGTGTAGCAGTAGTCCACTGCATTTTATTGCAAAGTAGAAATAGTTTGTATCAATATACCATGGTTTGTTTATTCTTTTTCAGATGGGTTTAATAATGGCCCCCGATTTTTCACACTACTCCCTTTGAGAAGTGGGGTCTATGCCTCTTCCCTTGAATGTGCGTTCTGTGGCAGTGTGAAAGTGGAAGCTGGCAACTTCTATTTCCTGGGACATTTGCGCATGAAACACGGCCACCATATTATGAGGAAGCCTATTTAGTACTGTGGAGAGGCCCAGGTGGGAAGAAATTGCAGCCTCTGATAGTATCCTATTACTTATTTTTAAAATTTTCATTTTTTTTTTCAATTTGAGCATTTCCATTTTATTTATTTTTGAACTCTACATATCGCTCATAAAATCCGCCATCTCTTAACCCATTCAATCTGTCTTTTTCTTTACCTCATTTAACATATTTGTAATAGTTGTTTTAAAGTCTTTGCAAATTTCATTATCTGAGTCATTGGTGGATCTGCTTCTATTGAATATTTTTTTCTATTGCTTGTGGGTCAATATTCTTCTCATATCTTACAAATTTTTATTGTATGCCATTCATTTTTTATAAAAGAACATTCGAGTCTGAAATAATGTTTTTACATTTAAAATTTTCCTTTTACTTCCCCCAGAGAGTACAAGGACTTTCTTCAATCAGACAGCCAGTGTGGATTCTGTTCTTTTAGATTCCACATAAATTGAATTGGGTCCTGGCCGAACTGTAACATCAGTAGTTTGAGTTTATGTCTGATTTCAAGGGTTATTTAGGAGATCTCATTTTGTCCTTCAGCTCATCACCCAACATTGTTCACCACGGTTGCTACACCAAGGGACAAATAAATCCTTTTGATATTGGAGGGGTTGAGTTGTATCTGTAGCTGGTTTTGTTTCACTTTTGGATTCAACTCCAGCAGAGGGCTGGGATTTGAGCACCATGAAATGGCTATACCTTTCTTCTGTTTCCTAGACCTGTTTCTTGGCTATTTTTGTTGCTGCTTCAGCAGAATTCCCAAGGAGCAGATGGTTGGAGATACGTTGACTTGAATAGTCATTTTTGCATATAGGATAGTAAAGATTTCACTCTCTCTTGCCAGTTGAAAGCTTGCCTGGTTTCTCCTCATCCCTGCATCTGCTGTCTATGGCAAGTTTTCTCCTTTACAGATCCACATTCTGGTGGAATGCTCTGCTCTCACGTGTGGAAAAATTGGTGGCTTGTTGCTTACCTCTTTTTGGAATTTAGTTCCTTATGGATTTTTTGCATCCACTGTTCTTCAATAACTTAATAGAAAGGCATGATTATATTTGTTTTTTTTTTTAAGAAGTAAAATTCACATAACATAAAATCAATCATTTTAGCCATTTTAAAATGTCAACTCAGTAGCTTTTAGTGCATTCACAATCTTGTGCAACCATCACCACTCTCTAATTCCGGAACATTTTCATCACCCCCAAAAGAAAACCCATACCTGTTAGCAGTCACACTACATTTCCCACTCCCCTAGTAATCTGTTTTCTGTCTCTATGGATTTTCCTATTTCATGTAAAAGGAAACATATAATATGTGGCCTTAAGCGTGTTTTCAAGATTCATCCATGTTATAGCATGTATCAGTACTTCATTTCTATTTATGACTCTGAATCATATTCCATTGTAAGGATATACCACATTTTGCTTATCCCTTCATCAGTTGATGGGCATTTGGGTTGTTTCCACCTTTTGGGTATTATATTGCTGCTGTGTATATTCAGGTACAAATTTTTGTTTGAACATATATTTTCAGTTCTTTTGGGTGTAAATTGAGGAGTGGAACTGTTAGGCCATATGGTAATTGTTTAACTTTTGAGGATCCACCAAACTGTTTACCAGAGCATACGTACGTTTTACATTCCCACCAGCAATGTATGAGGATTCCAATTTCTCCACACCTTCACCAACACTTCTTGTTGTCTATCTTTTTTATATTAGCTGTTCTAGTGGATGTGAAGTGGTATTTCATTGCAGTTTTGATTTGTATTTCCCTGATGACTAATGATGCTGAGCACGTTTTATGTGTTTGTTGGCTCTTTGTATGTATGTAACTTCATTGGGGAATTTTCTATTCAAATTCGTTGCTCATTTAAATTCAGAAGGGATATTGGTCTGTAGTTTCCTTTTCTTGTGGTGTATTTGTCTAGCTTTGGTATCAGGATAATACTAGCTTCAAAGAATGAAATTAGAAACCATTCCCTTTTTTCAGTTTTTTTAATGAGTTTGAGAAGATTGGTGTTAATTCATCTTTAAACATTTTGTAGAAGTCATCTGTGAAGCCATCTGGTCCTGGGTGGTCTTTGTTGGGAGCTTTTTGATTACTGATTCCATCTCTTTACTTTTTATAGGTCTATTCAGTTTTTCTCGTTTTTTTTTTTTTTTTTTTGAGTCAGTTCTGAAAGTTAGTGTCTTCCTAGGAATTTGTCCATTACATATAAGCTATTTAATTTATTGGCATACAATTATTCATAGAATTCTGTTTAATTATTTTCATTCCTGCAAGGTCAGTGTTAGTGTCCCCAAATTCATTCCTGATTTTAGTAATTTAGTAAAGAAAGAGTCTTATCTCTTTTTTTCTTGGGGAATCTAGGAAAAGTTTTGTCCATTTTTCTGAACTTCTCAAAGAACTGTCTTTTGGTTTCCATGATTCTGTTGATTTTCTATTCTCTATTTCTTTTATCACCACACTAATCTTTATTATTTTGTTCTTTCTGCTTCTGCTGTGTTTAGCTCGATCTTCCTTTTCTTTTTCCTTAGGTGGAAGGTAAGGTTAGGTTACTGACGTGGGATCTTTCTTCTTCTTTTTTAATGTATTGTATTTACAGCTATAAAGCTTCATCCGAGTGCTGCTTACGCTGCATCCCATACATTTTAGTATTTTGGATTTCTGTTTTCATTCTAATCAAAGTATTTTCTATTTTCCCTTGTGATTTCTCCTTTAACCTATTGGTTGTTTATAAGTATACTGTTTAATTTCCTCATACTTGTGTGAATTTTAGTTTTCCTCCTGTTTATTGACTTCTAATTTTATTCCATTGTGGTTGGAGAAGATACTTTGTATAATGTCAATTTTAAAAAAAATTATTGAGACTTGATTTGTGAGCTAACATATGGTCTGCCCTGGAAAATGTTCCATAAGCACTTGAGAATTTGTAATGTGCTATTGTCGGGTACAGTGTTCTAGAGATGCCTGTTAGGTCTAGTTGTTTCATAATGTGCTTTTTTTTTACTTTTTTTTATTACTATTCATTTTATTGAGATAAATTCACATACCACGCAGTCATACAAAACAAATCGTACATTTGATTGTTCACAGTACCATTATGTAGTTGTACATTCATTACCAAAATCAATCCCCGACACCCTCATTACCACACACGCAAAAATAACCAGAATAATAATTAAAGTGAAAAGGAGTAACTAACGTAAAAAAGAACACTGGGCGCCCTTGTCTGTTTGTTTGTTTCTTTGTTTCCTTCCCCCACCTTTCCACTCATCCATCCACAAACTAGACAAATGGGAGTGTGATCCCTATGGCCCCCCCCCAATCCCACTGTCCCCCCTTGTAAGCCACATTTTTATACAATTGTCTTCAAGATTCATGGGTTCTGGGTTGTAGTTTGACAGTTTCAGGTATCCACCACCAGCTACCCCAATTCATTAGAACCTAAAAAGGGTTGTCTAAAGTGTGCGTAAGAGTGCCCACCAGAGTGACCTCTCGGCTCGTTTTGGAATCTCTCTGCCACTGAAGCTTATTTCATTTCCTTTCACATCCCCCTTTTGGTCAAGAAGATGTTCTCCATCCCACGATGCTGGGTCTACCTTCCTCCCCGGGAGTCATATTCCACGTTTCCAGGGAGATTCACTCCCCTGGGTGTCTGATCCCATGTAGGGGGGAGGGCAGTGATTTCACCTTTCAAGTTGGCTTAGCCAGAGAGAGAGGGCCACATCTGAGCAACAAAGAGGCATTCAGGAGGAGACTCTTAGGCCCAATTATAGGGAGGCCTAGTCTCTCCTTTGCAGCAACAGTCTTCCCAAGGGCAAATTCTGTGGTAGAGGGCTCAATCCATCAAACCACCAGTCCCCTATGTCTATGGGCATGTTAGCAACCATCGAGGTGGGGAAGCCCAACACCCCTGCATTCTCCACCAGCTCCTCCAGGGGGCTCTGCATATTTTTTTCCTTGTTTTTTTTTTTTTTTTTTTAACTTTTTTTTTTCTAAATCAACTATGAAAAATAAAAAAATTAAAAAAATTAAAAAAAAACAACATACAATAAAAGAACATTTCAAAGAGACCATAACAAGGGAGTAAGAAAAAGACAACTAACCTAAGATAACTACTTTACTTCCAACGTTTCCTTACTCTACCCCAAGAAAGTAACCTAATATAGCAACATTTCTGTGAACTTGGTCCTACTATACCCATCAGAAATTAACAGACCATAGTCATTCCTGGGCATTCCCAGAACATTAAATAGCTTATCTGTTCTTCTTGGATTATTGTTCCCCCTTCCTTAATTGCTCTCTATCACTAGTTCCCCTACATTCTACATTATAAACTATTTGTTTTACATTTTTCAAAGTTCACATTAGTGGTAGCATATAATATTTGCCTTTTTGTGCCTGGCTTATTTCGCTCAGCATTATGTCATCAAGGTTCATCCATGTTGTCATATGTTTCACGAGATTGTTCCTTCTTACTGCCGTGTAGTATTCCATCGTGTGTATATACCACATTTTATTTATCCACTCATCTGTTGAAGGACATTTGGGTTGTTTCCATGTCTTGGCAATTGTGAATAATGCTGCTATGAACATTGGCATGCAGATATCTGTTCGTGTCACTGCTCTCCGATCTTCTGGGTATATACCGAGAAGTGCAATCGCTGGATCGAAGGGTATCTCTATATCTAGTTTTCTAAGGAACGGCCAGACTGACTTCCAGAGTGGCTGAACCATTATACAGTCCCACCAACAATGAATAAGAGTTCCAATTTCTCCACATCCCTTCCAGCATTTGTAGTTTCCTGTTTGCTTAATGGCAGCCATTCTAATTGGTGTGAGATGGTATCTCATTGTGGTCTTAATTTGCATCTCTCTAATAGCTAGTGATGCTGAACATTTTTTCATGTGTTTCCTGGCCATTTGTATTTCCTCTTCAGAGAACTGTCTTTTCATATCTTTTGCCCATTTTATAATTGGCCTGTCTGTACTATTGTCATTGAGTTGTAGGATTTTTTAATATATGCAAGATATCAGTCTTTTGTCAGATACATGGTTTCCAAAAATTTTTTCCCATTGAGTTGGTTGCCTCTTTACCTTTTTGAGAAATTCCTTTGAGGTACAGAAACTTCTAAGCTTGAGGAGTCCCCATTTACCTATTTTTTCTTTTGTTGCTTGTGCTTTGGGTGTAAAGTCTAGGAAGTGGCCACCTAATACAAGGTCTTGAAGATGTTTTCCTACATTATCTTCTAGGAGTTCTATGGTGCTTTCTTTTATATTGAGATCTTTGGTCCATTTTGAGTTAATTTTTGTGTAGGGTGTGAGGTAGGGGTCCTCTTTCATTCTTTTGGATATGGATATCCAACTCTCCCAGCCCCATTTGTTGAAAAGACCACTATGACCCAGTTCAGTGACTTTGGGGGCCTTATCAAAGATCAGTCGGCCATAGATCTGGGGGTCTATCTCTGAATTCTCAATTTGATTCCATTGATCTATATGTCTATCTTTGTGCCAGTACCATGCTGTTTTGACAACTGTGGCTTTATAATAAGCTTCAAAGTAGGGAGTGTAAGTCCTCCCACTTGGTTTTTCTTTTTTAGAGTGTCTTTAGCAATTCGAGGCATCTTCCCTTTCCAAATAAATTTGATAACTAGCTTTTGCAAGTCTGCAAAGTAGGTTGATGGAATTTTGATTGGGATTGCATTGAATCTGTAGATGAGTTTGGGTAGAATTGACATCTTAATGACATTTAGCCTTCCTATCCATGAACATGGAATATTTTTCCATCTTTTAAGGTCCCCTTCTATTTCTTTTAGTAGAGTTATGTAGTTTTCTTTGTATAGGCCTTTTACATCTTTGGTTAAGTTTATTCCTAGGTACTTAATTTTTTTAGTTGCTATTGAAAATGGTATCTTTTTCTTGAGTGTCTCTTTAGTTTGTTCATTTCTAGCATATAGAAACATTACTGACATGACTGGGGTTCATTCCAGGCATGCAAGGGTGGTTCAAAATAAGAAAATCAATCAATGTATTATGACACATTAACAAATCAAAAGGGAAAAATCAAATGATCATCTCAATAGATGCTGAAAAAGCATTCGACAAAATCCAACATCCCTTTTTGATAAAAACACTTCAAAAGGTAGGAATTGAAGGAAACTTCCTCAATATGATAAAGAGCATATATGAAAAACCCACAGCCAGCATAGTACTCAATGGTGAGAGATTGAAAGCCTTCCCTCTAAGATCAGGAACAAGACAAGGATGCCCGCTATCACCACTGTTATTCAACATTGTGCTAGAAGTGCTAGCCTGGGCAATCTGTCAAGACAAAGAAATAAAAGGCATCCAAATTGGAAAGGAAGAAGTAAAACTGTCATTGTTTGCAGATGATATGATCTTATATCTGGAAAACCTTGAGAAATCGACGATACAGCTACTAGAGCTAATAAACAAATTTAGCAAAGTAGCAGGGTACAAGAGTAACGCACACAAGTCATAATGTTTTAAATGTGTCCTATTTTCTTGTCTGTCTTTTGTGCACCTGTTCTTTTCATTATTGAAAGTTCAGTGTTGATGACTTCAACTATTATTGTTGCTATTTATCCCTTCAAACCTACCAGTTGCTTTATATATTTTGGGGCTCTGTTGTGTATAATTGTTATAGCTCCTTGATGGATTGATCATTTTTTCTTTATATAATATCCTTCTTCATATTTATAGCTTTCATCTTAAAATCTATTTAGTCTGATATTATAGCCACTTTGGTTTTCTTTTGGTGAATATTTGCTTCAAATATCTTTTTTCCATCCTTTCACTTTTAACTTATTTGTCTTTGCATCTAAAGTGAGTTTTTGGTAAACAGCATATAGTTGAATCAAGTGTTTTATCCATTCTGCCCATTTCTGCCTTTTATTGGATAGTATAATCCATTTATGGTTGATGTAATTACTGATAAATTAGGACTTTTCCTATTTTGCTATTGGTTATCTATAAGCATTATATCATGTCTTCTCCTCAATTCCTGTATCACTGCCTTTTTTGTGTTAGATAGATATATTTTAGTATAACATTTTGTTTCCCTTTTCATTTCTTTTAATATATTTTAAATTATTTTTTAGTGGTTTCCCTGGGGATTACAATTAACACTTAAATTTAAAAATATAGTATAAATTATTTTGACCTTAATTCCAAGAGTACATAAAATCCATGCTCCTATATATCTCTACCCATTTTATGTTTTTATTGCCATAAATGACCTCATTATACATTGTCTGGTGCCAAAAAAGATTTATATTTGTTGCTTTATGTAGTTTTCTAAATCATATAGGATAAAGAGGAAGTAAAACCAAAAAGACATTAATACTGGTTTTATATGTACCTATGTAGTTATCTTTACAAGTATTCTTTATTTTTGTGGATTCGAGTTACTGTTCAGTGTCTTGTCTTTTTTTTTTCTTTATTAGAGAAATTGTGGGTTTACAGAACAATCATGCATAAAATAAGGATTCCCATATACCACCCCATCATGAACACCTTACATTGGTGTGGAACATTTGTTACAATCGATGATAGCACATTTTATAATTGTACTGTTAATTAAAGTCCATGGTTTAACTTAGGGTTCACTGTTTGTATAGTGTAGTTCCATGAATTTGTAAAAAAAGTTCTATTGTTACCATATATACAATGTAACATTCCCCGTTTAATCACATTCAGATATATATTACAGTGCTGTTAGCTGTGTTCACAATGCTGTGCTACCATTGCCACCATCCATTATGAAAACATTTCTGTTATTCCAAATAGGAACTCTGTACCTTTTAAGCCTTAACTTCCCATTCCCATTCCCTACCCCGTCCCCTGGTAACCTATATTCTAGACTCTGACTCTATGAGTTTGCTTATTCTAATTGTTTCAAAACAGTGAAATCATACAATATATGTCCTTTTGTGTCTGGCTTAGTTCAGTCAACGTGATGTCTTCAGGGTTCATCCATGTTGCCACTTGTACCAGGACTTCATTCCTTTTTACAGCTGAAGAATATTCCATTATATGTATATACCACATTTTATTTATCCATTCATCAGTTGACGGACACTTGGGTTGTTTATATCTTTGGTAATTGAGAATAATGCCTCTGTGAACATCTGTGTGCAAGTGTCTGTTTGTGTGCCTGCTTTCAGTTCTTCTGGGTTTATGCCTAATAGCAGGATTGCCGGATCATATGGTAATTCTATATTTAGTGTTTCAAGGAACTGCCAAACTCTCTTCCGCAGTGGCTGCACCATTTTACTTTGCCACAACAATGAATGAGTGTCCCTATTTCTCCACATCCTCTCCAACATTTGTTATTTTCTGTTATTTTTTAATAGCACCTATTCTAATGAGTGTGATTTCTTCTGCTTGTTCATTGCTTGTGTATAGAAACACTACTGGTTTTGGGTGTTGATCTTGCACCCCACCACTTTGCTGAATTCATTTATTAGCTCTAGGAGCTTTGATGTGGATTTTTTTTCAGGATTTTCTGTATATAAGATCATATCATCTGCAAATAGGGAAAGTTTATCTTCTTTCTTTCCAATTTCAATGCCTTTTATTTCTTTTTCATGTCTGATTGTTCTGGCTAGAACTTCCAGTACCAAGTTGAATAACAGTGGTAACAGAGAGTGCCCTTGTCCTGTTCCTGATCTTACAGGGAAAGCTTTCAGTCTTTCACCATTAAGTAGGATGTTAGCTGTGGGCTTTTCATATATGCCCTTTATCATGTTGAGGAAGTAATCTCTTCCTAGTGTCCTAAGTGTTTAATCAAGAAAGGGTGTTGTATTTTGTCAAATGCTTTTTCTGTATCAATTGAGATGACATGTGGTATTTTATACCTCCATTTTGTTAATGCAGTGTATTATATTGATTGATTTTATTATGTTGAACCCACCTTGCATATCAGGGATAAAGCCCACTTGATCATGGTGTATAATTCCTTTAATATGCTGTTGGATTCTATTTGCTAGAAATTTGTTGAGGATTTTTGCATCTATGTTCACAAGAGATATTGATCTGTTGTTTTCTTATGGTATCTTTAGCTGGCTTTGGTATGAGGATTATATTGGCTGCATAGAATGAGTTAGGGAGTGCTGCCTCCTTGTTTTTTTTGGAAGAATTTGAGCAGAATTGGTGTTTAGTCTCTTGAAATGCTTGGTAGAAATCCCCAGTGAAGCTGTCTGGTCCTGGGCTTTTCTTTGTTGGGAAGTTTTTGATTTTTGATTCAATCACTTTACTAGTAATTCGTTTGTTGAGATCTATTTCTTCTTGACTCAATGTGGGTAGTTTGTGTGTTTATAAGAATTTGTCCATTTCATCTAGCTTATCTAATTTATTGGCATACAGTTGTTCATAGTATCCTCTTATAGTTCTTTTTATTTCAGCAGGGTTGGTAGTAATGTCCCTCTTTTCATTTCTGATTTTTGTTGTTTGTATTCTCTCTCTTCTTTTCTTTGTCAGTATGGTTGAAGGTCTGTCAATTTTATTGATCTTTTCCAAGAACCAATTTTTAATTTTGTTGATTTTCTCTACTTTTTTTTTTTTTGTTGTTGTTGTTTGTTTGTTTTCTGTTTCCTTTATCTCCGGTTTAAACTTTGTTATTTCCTTCCTCTGATTGCTTTGGGCTTAGTTTGCTCTTCTTTTTCTAGTTGCTCCAGTTTTGAGGTTAGGTTTCAGATTTGAAGTCTTTCTTCTTTTTCACTGTAACCATTTAGAGCTATAAATTTCCCTCTCAGCACTGCTTTCATTGCATCCCCTAAGTTTTGGTATTTTGTTTTCTCATTTTATTTGCCTTAAGATATTTCCTAATTTGGCTTCTAATTTCCTCTTTAATCTATTGATTGTGTAAGATATATTTTTGAATTTCCACATATTTGTGGATTTTCCCTTTTTCCTTCTGTTATTTATTTCTAAATTCATTCCATTGTGGTCGGAGAATATACATTGTATTATTTCAATATTTTGAATGTTTTGAGACTTGTTCTGTGACAACATATGGCCTATCCTGGAGAATGACCCATGTGCACTCAAGAAGAATGTGCATTCTGTTTTTTTGGATGCAGTGTGCTATATATGTCTGTTAGGTCTTGTTGGTTTAGTGTATCATTTAAGTATTGTACTTCCTTGTTGATCTTCTGACTAGGTATTCTATCCAATATTGAGAGTGGTGTGTTAATTCTCATACTATTAATGTAGAACCATCAATTTATCCCTTCAAATCTGTCAATATTTGCTTCATGTATTTTGGGGCTTTGCTGTTAAGTGCATATATATTTACAATTGTTACATCTTTCTGTTGATTTGTCCCCTTTATCATTAAATAATGACCATCTATGTCCCTTGTAACTGTTTTTGACTTAAAGTCTATTTTATCCTATATTAGTATAGTTCCCTCAGTTCTCTTTTGGTTACTACTAGCATGGTATTTTTTTTTCCCCCATCCTTTCACCCTCAAGCCTCTTGTACCTTTGACCTGTAGGCAGCATATAGTTGGGCCATGCTTTTTTATTCATTCTGTTAATTTCTTCCTTTTGACTAGAGAGTTTAATTCATTTACATTTAAAGTCAATACTGATAGTACAGGACTTTCTTTTGACATTTTGTTATTTAGACTTTGTGAGTCTTATGCCTTTTTTGTCTCTCACTTCTATTAATGCCTACTTTTATATTTATTTGCTTCTTTGTATTTACAATATTGAGTGCCTTCTTACTTCTATCTGTATATATTTTTCATCTAGTTTCCTTTTGGTTACCATGGGGTTTAAATTTAACATCCTAAATATAGAACGATCATGTTTGGTTTGATATCAACTTAACTTCAATAGTGTGCACATAAACTTTTCCTATACCTCTCTCTTCCCCAGCCATTTTTAAATACTTGTTACCACTTTTATCTGTGTACATTGTATTTCAAAAAACATTGTTTTATCATTACACTTTATGTATTTGCATTTTAGCATCTGTAGGAAGTTAGAAGTGGAGTTACATATCAAACAATAAAAGACAATAATATTGGCATTTATAATACCTACATAGTTACCTTTACCATGAGTCTTTACTCTATGCTTCTTTGAACCACTATCTAGTGTCCTTTCTTTCCAGTGTGAAGAACTCTCTTTAGCATTGCTTGTAGGACAGATCTAGTGGTGATGAACTCCCTCAACATTTATCTTGGAATATCCTAATCTCCCCCTCATTTTTGAAAGAGATTCTCACTAGATATAAAATTCTTGGCTGGCAGTTGTTTTCTTTCAGCACTGTAAGTATTCCAACCCACTGCCTTCTTCCCTCCACAGTTTCTCATTATAAATTAGCACTCAATCTAATTGGGACTGCCTTGCATGTAACGCATTGCTTTTCTTTTGCAGCTTTCAGACTCTTTCCTTGTCCTTTGCACTCAATAGTGTGTAATCAATATGTGATGGGGTGTATTGTTCATGTGTATCCTGTTACATGTTCTCTGAACTTCTTGGGCGTATATATTCCAGTCTTTTGCTATGTTTGGGAAGTTCTCTGTCATTATTTCTTTGACTATTCCTTCTGTCCCATTCTTCTCCTTCTAGGACTCCCATAATGCATATGTTGGTGTGCTTGATGGTGTTCCATAGCTGTCTTGGGATATTTTTGCTTTTAATATATCTTTTTTCTTTCTACTCCTTAGCATGACTCATTTCAAATGTCTTGTCTGCAAATCACCGCTTCTTTCTTCTGCCTGCTCCAATCTACTCTTAAAACCCTCCTGGGCATTTTTCCTTTGTTACTGTGGTCTTTAACACCAGTAGTTTTTGTTTGTTTCCTTTTTAAATTTCTATTTCTTTTTTGAGATTCTCATTGTTTTCCTGATATCCTCTGTTTTTTTCCTCTGTACTTTCCTTCATCTCCTTAAGCATTTTTAACATCTCTTTTAAAGATTTTGTTCAGTATGTCTACATTCTTGTCTTCTTTGTTAGTGTTTTCTGTATTTTTTTTCTTTTCCTTTTGGTGGACCATCATTTCCTATTTCTTTGTCTTGTACTCTTGTTGCACACTGTACATTTTAATATTTTAAAATGTTTGTTTCCTGGTTTTGTAACTAGTTGTTGATAAGGCAGAGATCTTCTTGAGCTTCAGCCCTCCTATCAGGAATGTCTGCTCAATGTAAATACAGTGTGCAAGGTTTTCCCTGTCTTTCTGTGCCTCTGTCTTGTCCTGGAATTTTGATTGTTAGTGTTTTTTTTTTTTTTTTTTCTTTTCTGAGTTCCCCTTTTTACAGGTGTTTGGTTGTTCCCTGTGTTTACCAGGGGGCAAAACTCCCTCTCCCCATGTATTTGAAGCTGTCTCCTTTTGTTGTCTCATTATTTTTGCCTGGAGGGCAAATTCTGGGAGGAGTATCACCCTGGAGAGGACTTTTCCTAAGTCAGTTTCCTAAGTCAGCCAAAACAGGACCCAGGACCCATGAAGGGGATGCAGCAGCTCCAGTGTGCCCTGAGGAGGGTATCAGGAAGGAAACCAAAAGTTTCTCTTATGGCTCCCCAGAGCTGAGCTTTCTTGGCCTGCCCAGTGAATGCAGTGCTTGTACCCCTGAGAAAGCACTGTGTCTTTGAATCTCCACCACCACCACCCCCATTCAGGGAAGATTGAAATGATGACTGCTGCTGCCACCCTCCTGTAGGTTGAAACAATAGCTGCCTTCAGAGCTGGGTTCCCAGCAATCTGAATTTGCTAATCAGAAGCTACAATCAATGATCAGCCATGCCCACCCTTGTTCTTGGGAAAGAGAAATTTTATGTCCCTTTCTGTCACCAGCAAGCTAGCCAAGGACTGGACCCCAAGGCAGCCAGTTGTGAGAGTGGGGGATGGGTGCCAGCACCCACTGTGTGGAGAGAGCAATTTATGATCCTTTACAGTATTTATCAGCCTCTTCCTCCTGCTCTTCCCTGGCTACTGTACAGTGTTCTTCTGGTCTCCAGAGTTTCAAAATAGTTGTTTTAGGCAGTTTCTTCTGTTTAATAGTTGTTTTGGTTGAAGGACTGAGTCCTGGATCTCCTTACTCAGCCATCTTACATGAAAGTGTCAGTGCTGCTTTTCTTCTCCTTTAATTTTAACCTGAAAGACTACCATCAGCATTTCTTGTAAGGCAGGTCTACTAGTGATAAACTCACAGTTTTTGTTTATCTTGGAATGACCTAATTTTGCCTTCATTTTTAAAGGATAGTTTTGCCAGAAATAAAATTATTTGTTGACATTGTTTTAATTTAGTCTGTTGAATTTCATCCTCCTGCCTTCTGGACTTCATAGTTTCTCCTGATAAATTGCCTGTTAATCTTACTGAGAATCTTTTGTACTGACAAGTTGCTTCCTTCTCCTTTTGGGATTATTTCTTTGTTTTTTGACAGTTTGATTACAGTGTGTCTCAGAGTAGAACTTTTTGAGTTTCTCCTATGTGGGGTTTGTTGAGTTTCTTGAATATGTAGATTCATGTCTTTCATTAAATTTTGGTAGTTTTCAGCCATTATTTCTTCAAAGATGTTCTTTGTCCCTTTCTCTTTCTCCCATTCTTTATACAGTGTCCCACAGGTCTCTTAGACTGCTTATTTCTTGTCATTAATTTTTCTTTCTTTTCTTCAGATTGTACCATCTTAATTTACCTATGTTCCAGTTTGCTGATTCTTTCTTCTGCCTGTTCAGATCTGCTGTTGAATCCCTCTAGTTCATTTTTCATTTCCTCTTTTGATTTTTCAACTCTGTCATTTCTGTTTGGTTCCTTTTCATAAATGTCTCTTTATTAATAATCTCTATTTGTTGAGGCATTGTTTTTGTGATTTCCTTTATTTATTTGTATGTGGTTTCCTTTAGCTGTTTGGGTATATTTAAAATAGTTGCTTTCAAGTCTTTGGTAAGTTGAATATATGTGCTCCACAGGTATAGTTTCTATCAATTTTTTCTTTTTCTTGTGTAAGGGCCATTCTTGTTTCTTTGGCTACTTTGTAATATTTTATTGACAACTGGATATTTTGAGCATTTTAATTTGGAAACCCTGGAAACCAGAATCTATTCTCCACTCTCCCCACAATGTGTTGTTGCTGCTTGTTGTAGCTGTTGTTTTTTGTTTCCATAATTACTATTTTGAATTAGTTTTGTAAAGTCTGTATTATTTGTCATGTGTGGCCAGAAAAATTTCTATTCCATTAGCTTAGTGGTCACCTGTGATTTGACAGTAATTTTCATAACAACTTGAGGCATTAAAAAAAAAATCTCTCAATATTTACAGATGGGTTCTGGGTGTATGCTAGGCATACCTACAGCTCTCAGTCAGGCAGTTTACAACTCTGCATTAGCCTTCACTTCCTGCTTGGGCAGATCCTGAGGGTCAACCAGGGGAGAGAGCTCATAGCCTCCTTGGGTGTTTTCTGAGTATACACTCATCCCTGGGTATATGCATGGTCTTGGAGATTCTCAGGAATATGTGGAACTTCTCAATGCTCTTATTCCCCAAACTGTCTCATTCCCTAGCCTTTCCCCCCAAACTTTTCAGTTTGTTTATTTTTTTGCCCCAGCTGTGATCCCCTGCTCTAGCTGGCAGCATCCAATGCATTTGTCTTTAAATGTTTTGACAAATTCCCCTTCACTCTGGTTGACTGTCTCCAGGTTAGGTGAAATAAAGGCAAGTTCTTTTCACTGCTCCTTCAGGGAGCCACCTGACAGAACCAAACAAACAGTGACAATTCTTTGAGAATAAAGTCCACTCTGTCCTCTTCAGTAGTAGGGTCCTATCCAGGAATGTGGGCTCTTGTCTTCAAGACACATTGAGTTGGGGATCAGGGGATGGAGCCAAGGTAAGGTAAACTGCCTTTCAACTCTCTGAGATTAAGATTTTTTTCTTTATTAAGCATTTGCCTGGTTGATGTCAACTTTGATTGCTTTACAGAGTTCTGAAAAAGTTGATTCTGACAGTTTTTCATTGCTTTTGGAATTCCCTTCACTGTTTTCATAACTTTACTGTATCCATTTTTTTCTTGTTGTTACCATGGGAATGGTTGTTTTCATATCATTCTACTTTGTAACCACTAGCAGACCTCCCCTGATAATTTTAAAGACTTATTCTCTCCTGATAATAAACATTCACCGGGATCAGTTATATGATTTTTGAGGGTTTTATTATGGAATTCCCTTAAATATTAAGCAGAAAGTAGAAGGATATCAGATATGGAATCAGAATTTCTGAAGCCCCAAATCTACCACATACTACTGTTGATATTCTCTGCATGTCTTTTCAAAAGGGAGAATGTGATTGACACTGAGATTCCCACAGACACAGGCAAAGGATGCAGTTCTCTTCAATGTAAGTTAACTCCATGGCGATGGCTGTGCCACAGTGGATATGCATCAGCAAACATCCATGGCCTTCACATATTTGGGACATTGCTTCCCTGCCAATGACACAGCTTGTCTCTGGAGAGGATCTCCTCAGGCAGATTTTTCAGGAAGCCCCAACTAAGATCTAAGAAGAAGGCTGTTCTGCTCCTGGAGACTTTGTGCTCCTTTGCCTTTGCCTTGTGTTATGTGCTGACCTCCTGCTCTGGGAAAGCCAGAGTTAGTTGTCCTGGAAATTTTATGCCCTTTTTTTTTTTTTTTAATCACTTTGGGTGCATTCTAATCAATACCCTGCTGAGAACATACAGTGACTGTGTGGAATCACAGATCACTTCCATCCATCCTGGGATCTGATCATCCTATGCAGAAATGGGCTCCACATTATTCTTAAGTTCTGTCTTGACACCCCAGTAAGACATTCAAAATCTCTCATTTTCAAGTTCTTTGTAAATTAAGTGGGGTTCAAAACAACACCTAACACTGCTAGTGACTGCAAAGATAAGAGATGAGAACTTGCTTTGAAAAATACAGCATGCTAGTAATACTAAGATGTAAGGAGATTTCTTAGGGCTTTTGAATTTGGATAGTGCCCATTTGTAAGCCCTATTATGCAAACAGAGATCGTAGGTAAATGTATTAATAATTTTGACTATTCCAGGTGCTTACATGTTGGGTGGCAGTTCCTCATTCATGACAATACTCTGAGAATAATGGCTGTGGGAGTGAATAGGAGATAAAGGTGAGCCATTTGGGTGGGTCCAGATTTGGGCAAAGTTTTTGCTATGCTAAGGGTTGTACTTTTTACTTTAAGTAATTAGAAACTATTGACAGATTTTAAGAGAGGAATTTATATTCTTTATTTTCTTCCCCTAAGACATCAGTGCTCTTCTTTTGTCTGCTTTTGTTGCATGTTTATTCTTTCTTCATTTTTCAGTACAAACATTTTAGAGCTAAATTAACTATGCTTGATTTTGACAAAAGTCTAATATTACTATTTCTTCGGATTTTTATGTTTACTTGGTTTTCATAATATCTCTCCAAAAGACATCATTTTGTAAAGTTGCATTAAAATGCATTCATTTTGTTATCTGCTTCAGATCATTGATGATAATTCAGGGAAAAATGGATGAGCACCCATTCACCATATTGATTATGTGTGGAAGTATTTCAAGGTGCTCCAGCTTCTGATAAATAAACTCCTTTATGTATATTGAAATTGGTTCTGAAACTGAAGGCAGTAGTATCTACATATTGATTCAAATATTCAAATACGCGCTTACATAGAAAGGCCTGCATTAAGTGTTCTCAGTTTTTGGATCAGTTCCTCTCTTTCAGGAGTTTACAGCCTTGTAGAGAATAGTATGAGATAGTCATCAAGTGGATAAAAACACATATGCATGCTTGAAAGTTTCTTGTAAGTCACATGCTATCACATTTTATCTTACTTTACTAATGATAACAATAACAACACTTGATAGCACTTTGCATTTTGCAAAGTGTTTTTCCATATGTCATTTCTTTCATTTTTGTGAATAGTGTAAAAACTCACAATCAACATGTGAGAAGATTGACTCTCAGAAAAGATATGTGAATTAACAGAATCATGTAGCTAGTGAATGGTAGATGGTAGATTAGGGAGTTCAGAGCCTTTGACTCCTATGTCCTTTTCATCCTAAACTTCTTTAAAAGAAATCTTTGATAAATTCTTCTCTAAAGCTAAGGAAAATATTTGATCTCACCTTATGCTTTGTGATTCTGGATTCCTGCATGATGTTTCTTTAAAGGTCTAGTATGATAGTAGATAAGCAAAGTAGATAACTTTGAGAGAGAAAATGTGGAGGGTCATGTCAATTCCCTATTAAAATGAGTCTGTAAGAGTGTTATTAGAAAAGGTAACTTCTGATAACCAATGTGTATTTGCTATTAATGTGTAGAAGGTCAAATATTTCTTCTTATGCCCACTAAAATTAGGTTTTTCTGTCTTGGGGGGTTCTTGCTCAAAATTCCCTTATAGAATATGCCCTAAAAATTTTACAACAAATAAAGTCAGAGGGGGACTCTTAGTTCAGGTGTGAGATTTCATTTCATGAGCTGTTTAACAGATACTAAGTGGAATTTCTCCATAGCCAGAATCAAATGCAAAGGTTTTCTTTGCCAGGGTTTCAACCTTGAAAATTATTTGGGTGAAGGAGGGCGGGGCTTGTCTAATCAATATGCCTAGAACCTCTTGAAGAGTTATTTACACCACCTTTCTAAGTACCCCTTGCTCCCTGGCAGAGACAGGTCCATCGCTATTCAGAGCTGTCATGTGTCACAGTCATCTTCCCTCTTATGCACTGAGCGTGTTCTCAACTGAGATTTTCTACCATTCCTGTATGTTTTCTTCTTGTTGTTCTCTTTTGACATTTACGGCAGTTTTGATTTCTTGCCATGGTAATGGGTTATCTTTTATGACTATTCAGATAAGTACTTTCATTGGGGAACCTCTAAAACATCCCTGTCTGCCTCCAGATAATAATTTAAAAACCTATTCATTGAGTTTCTTAACTATGTTATTAGCTGAGGATACCTAGTCACTTATTTTACAGGGTCTGATGGTGTTTTCAACTTCTTAATACAGATTTGGAATGTTATTGAGGCGAAGTCCTCAGCAAGTTTTACAGTTGGGTACTGATGATGCTGGCATCTATAATTACAAAGTTTGGTTGAAAAGGGAGGGTGGGGCAGGTTGAGTGCAAACAGTGTCATAATTCTCTGGTAACCTTATGATGATAAAGGAGGTGAAAGGGATCATAGAGCGACTCCATCATGGTGGTTCTCAACTGGGGAGAACCTTCTCCCAGTAGACATTTGGCAATGTCTGGAGACAAGTTTGGTTGTCATAACTAGTAAGGGGTTTGCCACTGTCATCTATGGGAAGAAGCCAGGTGTTCCGGTTTGCTAATGCTGCTGTTATGCAAAATACCGGGAATGGATTGGCTTTTATAAAGGGGGTTTATTTGGTTACAAAGTTACAGTCTTAAGGCCATAAAGTATCCAAGGTAAGGCATCAACAATAGGGTACCTTCATGGAAGGAAGGCCAGTGGCATCCAGGAAAACCTCTGTAAGCTGGGAAAGCACATGGCTGGCATCTGCTGATCCCAGGTTGAGTTCCAGCTCCTCTCTCAGTTCCTGTGTGTTCTTCAAAATGTTGCTCTTGGGGCATTTGTCCTCTCTTAGCTTCTCCAGAGCAAAAGTCTGCTTTTAATGGCTGTGTCTGTCCCCACAAGATTGCATCAAGGAACATGGCCTTTTCTGGGGGACATAATATATACAAACTGGTACACCAGGGGTGCTGCTAAACATCCTACTATCCCCCCAACAACAAAGAATTATCTAGCCCAAAATGTCAATAGTGCTGAGGTTGAGAAACCCTTGAAGATCAGAGCTAATCTTATGCCACCAATTTAGTACTATTTTATGACATTGTGAAAATACTACTCTTCATAGCACTTTTTATATTCTGATATTATGTTTATTTATTTTTTCTTGGGCTTCCCCACCCTGCCTGTGTTAGCTATCTCTATTTCTTCATTGCGCCAAATGGTGCTCAGTAAGAATGTTTTGAACATGATTAGTTTCACTTCAGTTGTTTCTTTTAACAAGAAAAGAAGCTGAGACCCAAAGTGGACCAAAATGTTAAAGTACATAATGATGGCAGGTGGGACTGTAACCTTCGGGATCTTGATTTACAAGTCACTGTTCCAGTCTGTTGGCATTTTTTTTATAACATTAAACAGGACAATTTGGCCCACTGGTTTATTTTTAAATATAGGAGCCAAGTGAAACAGGCATCTTCTCTTGTGTATTCCTAATGTTTCAAGAGAGCCTCATATTTCTTTGCAGTTTTTTCCTGATGACATTAAGTTATATGCCTGGGGCTAAAGAACTACACCCAATTCTCCAGTTTATTTCTCTGGAGCCTGTCAAGTCCTTTTCCTGGTGCTAGGAAAAATAACTTCAGGAAAATTAAGATCATGGCCACCATAGAGTATGGAAATATTTATTCTCATAGACTTTAGATAAATTGCTCTAAGAAATTTGCAGACGTGATATATGAATCCTAGCCTTCTTTTTGTCTTTTCCACTTTAATCAAGCCTCATTCATACTAATGATCCTTGGCTTGACGTTGAATATTGGTGACCCATACTTAATGGTGAGTTCCTGGAATCTCTTCAGTGTCTATATTGATTACATGTCCTAGAAAATGAGCCACTTATTTTTCTTCCCATGTGATGTACATAATCAGAAGAAGTTAATAGCCAGTAGTTGGCTGTCTTTTCTGGAGTCAGCCAATAAGGTACAGCTTAACACTTTGTAGAAACAGAACAGAAGCTCCATGGAATCTAACCATACTGGATAAAACCTTTCTATTGTAATTTACACATATATTTTATATTACATTTTCTCAATGTCTTTTAACTTATAAAGCATTTTCATTCGTAATCTTTATAGCACTCTCTCAGAGATGTAGAGGGAAATATATTCCTAATCCAATTTGTTTTATTTTATATCATGAAAATTTATCTTTGAGGAGCCCTAACCAGGCTGTAAGCTTTTGGAAGGCTGTAAGCTTTTGGAAGGCTGGAAGCACATTTCGTATTTCTTTGCATCACATCAGTGCCCTTCGTAGGAGAAATAAATGTGCTTTTGTTGATTTATCCATTATAAAAAGTTAATACAGGAAAACTCAAAATACCTAGGTGGCATGCTGGATTTGGCAAACTCTTTTAGGATTAAGCAAATTCTCAATTTTAAGGGCTCCAATCGATAAATTCTCAATGCTTTTTTTCCTCCTCATATGTGAAATCCAGACCATTGTTATGAAACAGAAGTCTCTCCATGCCTGGTTAAAATTCAGCTTTATTTCAGTTCCTAAAACATGGTCTGTTTCTTGTAATACTGAAGGTAAAATTACAGAGAAATCACCATGTCATTTACAATTTAAAGAAAAGAATGAATTTTCTGCCATCTAGGCTCTCTAGGAATTGCTTTCTTATGATTTTTAAAAATATTATAAGAACATCAGTGTAGCAAGAGACAGTCTATCTGTTAGTTTTTCCATTATAATTTACTGTTTTGAATAGATAAAAATTTTAGCCACTTACAATTCTTTACCACATTAAAAAGCCACTTACAGTTCTTCACCACATTAAATATTAGTGTCTCACATGATATTCATATAAAGTAAATGAGACAATCTGTATGATTGTAGTTTGTCAATTTTGTGCTTTGTACTTTGAAAAGCACCACAAAGTATAAACCATTATTACTTGGAAGCTTAGGGAATGGTCAAAAACGTTTTTCATGTACTGTTCCCAGTTGCTACTGCAACATAACAAATGACCTTAAAACTTAGTGGGGGTAAAAGAACCGTCATTTGATTTGTTCACACTTTGTGGTTCAGGAATTTGGAAATGGCTCTACTAGGCAACTGTCAGGTGTTGAACATGGCTGTGGTTATCTGAAGGCTGGCCTGGGCAGGAGGCCCAAAGCAGCTCACCTGGATGGCTGGGTACGTCGAAGCTGGTGGTAGGCTGAGTTTAGTTGTGTTTGTGGGTTGACACTCTTCACACACTTCTCGACAATGGTGGTCTCAGTGTAGTCCTGTCTATTAAATGGGGGCTGGATTGTCCTAGAGTAAGCATCCCAAGGGAATCAAATGGAAGCTTCATTGTTTTCCTTACCTAACCTTAGAAATGGCAGCATTACTTCCCTGCATTCTCTTGGTTCCAAGCAAGTCACTAATATTTAAGAGGATGGGGCATAGATGGAGGTGGTTTCTATGAATTTGCAGACATGTTTTAAAACCATCTCTGATCGTTAGAAAATTCAGAGTAGAGAGAGAAATGGAAAGGCATTACTTTTGGCTCTCTGTGAAAATTTTCTGTATTCTGTTATATGAGGGGAAGGCCTGTTCTTGAATATCTTCTTTACCATGCAGCAGGATGCATGGTTTCTCCCTTAGCGCTTCCTTTGATTTGTTTATTTGAAGTTTGATGACTTTCCATCCTCAGGATTTCTCTAATCAATAGTGAAATATTCCCAAACTTTTGGCAGTTTACTAACCTTATGACTCGATTCTATTATCAGCGTGTATGCCTTTCAGAGGCTAATTATCCCACTGGCTGATTAGGCTTTATCTTGGGCATCCCAGGTGGGGATTTTCCCAGCCTGCTTTGTGGCGGTCCCCCAGGTATCTTGCAATCATCTCTTCTC
Organism: Choloepus didactylus; assembly: GCF_015220235.1. Taxonomy (NCBI): domain Eukaryota; kingdom Metazoa; phylum Chordata; class Mammalia; order Pilosa; family Megalonychidae; genus Choloepus; species Choloepus didactylus. Next base: position 31,355,754 of record NC_051328.1, read on the forward strand.
TGTCTGGCATTCCTGTAAGCTTGCTGCCAGGTGCAGCTTACTCTTCCAGAGAAGGATTAGCTTATTTGCATCCATATGTGCTTTGTCATGTGGAAGGATTGGCAGAAAAAATTGCTGGTGGTATAGTTTCCTGCTGCTAGGTGAAGCCAAATCTCACTGTGAAGTCCAGTGGGCATATTTTGAGTAGGCTTCCTGCCAAGAGAGAGAAAACTGCTTCTGCATTGTTCACAGAAAAGAGCAAGCCTTCTCTGTAAGAGTCTCCAAATTCACAGAATTGAATTAAGGAAGTTGATGGAGATAATAGTTCTTGGGAGAAATATGTCAATATGTGTGTTTCGTAGAAGACACAGGAGAATACAGATAGCATGTCTCCAGACATGAGATCTGGGGAATAATGTTTGTTGTTGTTTTAATCCAGCTCCTTTAGTCAGCCTCTTTGTAACAACTTTTGTGACTTTGAGTGCTTCTTCCTCTGGAATCTATGTGTTCATAGGTTCCCATCTCAAAAACCATGTCTATTGCCATGAGATGGTTGGGCAAATTCGTACAGTGTCTGACCAGAAGGCAGATGTTTCAGGATGCTGATGCTGTCATGAAAAAAACATAGTGTTGGTTACCTTATATTATTAAAAATGTTCATAATGACCACTCTCCAACATTACTTACTAACTGTAGCGAAAAGTTGGTTATTGTTGGAGAAAGGATTCTGGCATAAGAGAGTATCTGGTTTGATTTCCAGTTCTTCTAGTTTCTGATTGTAGGGTCTAGAACAAATCATATAAGACTTAGTGTCTTCAACACTAAGCCTTTGCCTCCTTTACCATAAATTGGAGATTCTGTTAATGATTTGCAGAATCATTGCCAACATTCAATAATGTAGCCTATGTGGAACACCATGCTTGGTGATTCAATATGTGCTGGAGAATCGGCCAATCTTATGATCACGTGATTTGAGATTGGGTTAGAGGATGAAATGTGGATGGAAATGTCTGAATATTATCTCACGCAATAGAAATGTTAATTTTAAACTATAATGCTAATTGTTAGGATTGAATAAAATTTAACATTTCACTTTTCCTCCTGTTTATCTGGTTTTTAATTTTCAAATGAGCCAAGTTTACTTCCGTATGATCTTGAGGAAGTGTATTAACCTAGATAAGCCTTGGATTTCTCATCTGGAAAAGAGAGTTAATAACACACATACAAACTGAAAATTTATTGTGAGAATCAATGACAAGGGCATAACATAATATATGCTCAAGAATGGTATATACATGATGGTGATGATGGTGATGATGATGACGGTAATAATGAACATTATATTGTTGATGATAAAGATGATGGTGATGATGAAGATGGTGATGGTATTTACTTCCTACCAGTGATCTAATTTTTTATTAATAGGCTTTGTTTTTAGAGCAGTTTTTAGGTTTACAGAAAAATTGCACAAAAGTACGGAGAGTTCTCATCTACTCCCTCTCCCCTTGCACACAGTTTCCCGTTACTATCATCTTGCAAATTTGGTACATTTGTTACAATTGATGAGCCAATATCAATGCATTATTATTAATTGAAGTCCATAGTTCACAATAGGGGTCACTCTTTGTGTTGTAGTTATATGGGTTTTGGAAAATGCATAATGTTATATATCCACCATTACAGTATCATACAAAATAGTTTCACTGCCCTAAAATTACCTGGTGCTCCATCTATTCATCACTGCTGCATCAGACCCCTGATAACCACTGATTTTTTTACTGTCTCTAGAATTTTGCCTTTTCCAGAATGCTATATAGTTGTAATCATACAGCATGTAGGCTTTTCAGATTGGATTCTTTTACTTAGAAATATGCATTTAGATTTCCTCCATGTCTTTTCATAGTTCATTTCTTTTTATTGCTGAATAGTACTACATTGTATGGACATATCACAGTTTATCTATTCACCTATTGAAGAACATCTTGGTTGCTACCATTATTTGGCAGTTATGAATAAAGCAGCTATTTTTTTTTTTTTGCATTTGACAGTATTTATTGTAATTTAATTTGATATAAAAATGTTTACTTTCCTCTGGATAGTCAAAATTCCCAGATTATTAAATGTGAGGAAAGCAGGAGGGAGCTTGGGAGGTAGAGGTGTAGGGAGAGATTATACACCAGCATTTGAGAAACCCAAGGCTGCACCCAGGACTCTCCTGGCTTGTGCACCCCAGGAGGCCTTTAGCATGCCTTCTATACCCCATACCCCACCCCCAAGTCCTGGGAGCACTTAGAAAAGGTGGAGACTCAGATGAACTTGACAGAGGCTGGGAGTGATTTTAGCTGAGGCCCAGGTAATTTTTCAAATTGGTGTTTAGAAAAACAAAAATGTTAAATTATGTGATGCTGTGCCACACCTGCCTTTGCTGTGCAGTGCTACCACCTGTGGGAAGAGAAGGGGCAGGAATAAATGGGGTGGTTGCTTCCCCTACCACCCAGAGAAGGGGAGGAAGGACAGGAGGTAAAGTATGAGGTAAGGGCATGAACCTTGGAGCCCTGCCATGGGCCAGCCAGGAAGCCCTGGCTTCACCTTGGATTGCCCAGGCAGCCCCAGCCTAGGCACAAGGCTGCCTCTCACCCCCCTTTACTCCAATGCAACTATTTATGCCATAAGGGTCCACATGGGCTGAATGCTGCCCAAGAGAATGAAACAGAGGCAAACAGTTAAATATTTTAACTCATTTGGGTAAATATCTAGGTGCGCAACTGCTGGATGATATGGTACGTCTATGTTTAGCTTTATTAAGAAACTACCAAAATGTCTTCCAAAGTGTCTACACCATTTTGCAATGAATGGGAATCCCTGTTGTTCCATATCCTCATCAGCATTTGGTGTTGTCAGTGCTTTGTATTTTAGCCATTCTAACAGATGTGTAGTAGAATCTCATTGTTTAAATTTGCAATTCCCTAATGACATGATGTTGAGCATCTTTTCATATGCTCCTTGCTGTTTGTTTATCTTCTTTGGTGAGGTGTCTGTTCAGATATTTTTCCCATTTTTAAATTGGGTTAATTTAACAATTTAAATTTCATTTGTTTTCTTGTTGAGATTAAGAGTTCTTTGTATAGTTTGTATACATGTCCTTTACCAGAAATGAGTGTTGCAAATAATTCCTCCTGATCTGTGGCTTGTCTTTTCGTTTTCTTAACGATGTCTTTCACAGAGCAAAATTTTTAAATTCTACTCCAGTCCAACTTATCAATTCTTTCTTTCATGGATTGTGCTTTTGGTGTTGTTCCTAAAATGTCACTGCTAAATTCAAGGTCACCTAGATTTTCTCCTCTCTTATCCTCTAGAAGTTTTCAGTATTGCATTTTACATTTAGGTCCATGATCTATTTTGAGTTATTTTTTGCCAAACGGGTCAGGTCTGTGCTTAGATTAATTTTTTTCTTTTGTGTGTGTCTGTCCAGTTGTTCTAACACCACTTGTTGAAAAAACTATCCGTAGTCCATTGAATTGCCTTTGCATCTTTGCCAAAGATCAGTTAGCTATATTTGTGTGGGTCTATTTGCAGAGTCTAGTTTTTCCCATGATCTATTTGTCTATTCTTTCATTGATACCAAAATGCCTTGATCGTTGTAGCTTTATAGTACATCTTGAAGTTGGATAGTGTCAGTCCTCTGACCTTCTTCTTCAATATGTTAGCTATTTTTAGTCTTTTGCCTTTCAATATAAACTTCAGAATTGGTTTGTGGCTATCTACAAAATAACTTCCTGGAATTTTGATTGTGATTGATTCAAATACATATAGATTGATTTGGAAGGAATTGACATCTTAATAATATTGTCTTCCTACTCATGGACATGGAATCTCTCTCCAATTATTTAGATCTTTATTTCATCAGAATTCTGTAGCTTGCCTTGTATAGAACTTGTACATGTTTTGTTAGGTTTATATCTAAGTATTTCATTTTTTGGTATTAATGTAAATGGTATTATCTTTTAAATTTCAATTTCCAATTGTTCATTGCTGGTGTATAGGAAAGCAATTGAATTTTGAACATTAGCCTTGTATCTGCAACCTTGCTATAATTATTAATTAGCAAGGGAATATTTTCCCCCTATTTTTTGGGATTTTCTAAATACATAGTCATATTATATGTGAACAAAGACCACTTTATTTCTTCCTTACAGATCTGTATACCTTTTATTTCCTTTCTTTGTCTCATCACATCAGCTTGGATTTCTAGTATGATGTGGAATGGGAATGGTAGGAGGGAGCATCCTTGTCTTGCTTCTGATCTTAGAGCGAAAGCGTGTAGTTTCTCACCGTTAAGTATGATGTTCGCTACAGGTTTATTGTAGATGTTATTTATCAAGTTGAAGAAGTTCTCTCTCTTGCTAGTTTACTGAGGTGTTTTTTTTTTTTTTATCCTGAATGGATGTTAGATATTGTCAATTGCTTTTTCTGTATCTACTGATGTAATCATATGACTTTCTTCTTTTGTCTGTTGATATGATGAATTACGTTAATTGATTCTTGAATGTCGAACCAGCCCTGCTGATCTGAAATAAATCCAGGTTATGATATATAATTCCTTTTAAACATTGTTAAATTCAATTTGCTAATATTTTGTTGAGGATTTTTGCATCTATATTCATGACAGATATTGGTTTGTAAATTTCTTTCTAGTTATGTCTTTGTCTCAGTTTGTTATTAGGTCAATGTTGGCCCAATAGAATGAGTGAGGAAATGTTCTTTCTGCTTCTGCATTTTGAAGGAGAGTGTAAAGATTTGACATCATTACTTCTTTAAATGTTTGGTAGAATTCACCAGTAAAACCATCTGGGCCTGGTCTTTTATGATGTGGAAGGTGATTAATTGTTTATTCAATGTCTTTAACAGTAATCCACCAATTTAGATTATCTATTTCTCTTTGGGTGAAGTTTTGGCTGATTATGACTTTGAAAGAATTGATCCATTTCATCTAAATTATCAAATGAATGTGCATAGAGTTGCTCATAATATTCCCTTATTATCCTTTTAATGTCTGAGGGATCAGTTGTGATGGCCTAGTTTCATTTACGATATTAGTAATTTGTGTCGTCTTTCGTTTCTCTTGGTTAATCTGATAAAAGTTTATCAATTTTATTGATCTTTTAAAAAATCCAACTTTTGGTTTTGTTGAATTTCTCTGTTTCATATTTTCAATTTTATTAATTTCTGCTTTAATTCTTATTATTTATTTTCTTCTGCTTACTTTGAATTAATTTGTTATTTTTGAGTTTCCTAAAACGGAAATTTAGAGGATTGACTGTAGAGCTTTAATTGTATAAATTTACATCTAGGCACTCCTTTTGTTGCACCTCTAAATTTTGAAGTTATATTTTCATTTTCATTTAGTTCAAAATACTTTTCAATTTCCCTGAGACTTCTTTTGATCCATGTGTTATTTAGAAGTGTGCTATGTAATCTCCAAATATATTGGGATTTCCTAGCTATCTTTCTGTTAGTGACTTCTAGTTTAATTACATTGATGTCTGAAAGCCTACTTTATATGATTCCTATTCTTTTTAATTTGTTAAGATGTATTTTAAGGCCCAGGATGGGGTCTATCTTGGTGAATGTTCCATGCGAGGTTGAGGAGAATGTGTACTCTGTGTTGTTGGATGAAGTAGTCTATAAATGTCAGTTAGATCCAATTGATTGATGGTGGTGCGCAGTTCAACTTATCCTTGCTGATCTTCTTCCTGCTGTTCCATCAAGTACTAATAGAATGGTGTTAAAGTCTCCAACTATAATAGTGGATTTTTCTATTTCTTCTTGCAGTTCTACCAGTTTTTGCCTCATGTATTTTGATGCTCTATTTTTAAGTTCATGCACTTTCAAGATTGTTATGGCTTCTTGGAGAATTGAGCCCTTCATCAGTATGTAATGCTCCTTTTTATCCCAGTAAATTTTGTTGTACTGAAATCTGCTTTATCTGAAATTAACATAACTACTCCAACTTTCTTTTTATTAGCGTAAGCATGCTATATCTTTCTCCATCCCTTTACTTTTAATCAATTTGTATCTTTATATTTAAAGTGCGTTTTTTATAGACAGCATGTACTTGTGTCTTGTTTTTTGATTCACTCTGAAAGTGTCTGTCTTTTAATTGGTGTATTTAGACCATGCACATTTACAGTGATTATTGACATAGGTGGATTAATAGCAACCATATTTGTAACTGTTTTCTATTCATTGCCCTTGCTCTGTGTTTGTTTCTTTCTTTCATTTTTTGGTTTCCACTTTTTTTTTTCTTTTCTAGTTTTAATTGAAACATTTTTTATCCTTCCATTTTTCTCTCCTCTCAGCATATCAATTATATTTTTAAAACTTTTTTTGTGGTTATCCTAGGGTTTTCAATACACATTTACAAATGATCTAAGTCTACTTTCAAATAACACTATACCACTTTACAGGTAATATAGGTATCTTATAACAGAGTATTTGCAATCCATCCCTCTTATTCCTTTTAATATTCCTGTCATACTTTTGACGTATCCAGGAGCTATTATCATTCAGTATAATGTGGCTATTTTTATTATTTTGAATAAACAGTTATCTGCTAGATGGATTAATAATGAAAGAATAAAAGATTTTATTTTACCTTCATTTCTTCATTTTCTTTTCCACTTGGTTTTTCCTCTGTGTGTTACTAGATTACTAGAGACATATCTTCCTTGAAGACTATGACTCATCTGTGTATCTTAGTTCTGAAGCTACATTTAGGATAGAACTGATGTTCAGTAAAATGTGAAATGATTAGTTTTTTGTAACTTAATTTTATTGAGATTGTTCACATACCATACAATTATCTAAGGATCCAAAGTGCACAATCAATTGCCCATGGTACCATCATACAGCTGTGCATCTATCACCACAATTAATTTTTTTTCAATTTCTAGAACATTTTTATTATCCCAGAAAAGAAAAGTAAAGACAAAAAAAGAAAACTCAAATCCTCCCATACCCCTAAACACCCCCCCTCCATTACTGACTCATAGTATTGGTATAGTACATTTGTTACTGTTGATGAAAGAATCTTAAAATACTACTAACTGTAGTACATAGTTTGCAATAGGTATATTTTTTCCCTATATACCCTTCTATTATTAACTTCTAGTTATAGTGTCATACTTTTGTTCTAGTTCATGAAAGAGATTTCTAATATTTGTACAGTTAATCATGGAGATTGTCCACCACAAGATTCACTGTTTTATACATTCCCATCTTTTAACCTCCAACTTTCCTTCTGGTGACATATGTGACTCTAAGCTTCCCTTTCCCATCACATTCACATACCATTCAGTACTGTCAGTTAGTCTCACAATAATGTGCTACCATCACCTCTGTCCATTTCCAAACACTTAAGTTCAACCTAGTTGAACATTCTGCTCATAATGAGCAACCGCTCCCCATTCTTTAGCCTCATTCTATATCCTGGTGACTTGTATTTCATGTCTATAAGTTTACATATTATAATTAGTTCATATCAGTGAGACCATACACTATTTGTCCTTATTGTCTGACTTATTTCACTCAATGTAGTGCCCTCAAGGTTTCTTCATCAATCCACTTTTTTTTAAAGACGGTTTTGTCCACCCACCGCACTTTCTGTCCTAAGTGAACAATCAATTGTTCCCTGTTTAGTCATATATTTATGTATTCACCACCATCACCACTATCTATATCTGTATAAGGACATCTCCATTTCTTCTACAAAGAAGGAGGAAGAGTCAAAGAAGGTAGAGAGACAAAAGAAAAAGAAAAAGAAAGAAAAAAAATGACAGCTAAAAAGCAACAACAGGAAAGATAGAGTTAACCAAAAGTAGAATAAAAGAGTCAGAAAACATCACCAATGCCAAGAGTCCCATACTCCTCCCTCATGTTCCCCTCTTAAAGGCATTTAGTTTGGTATATTGCCCGTGTTACATTAAAGGAAGCATAATACAATGTTTCTGTTAGCTATAGTATCTAGTTGCATTGATTGTATTTTTTCCCCAATACCCTCCCCCCCCCACCATTTTTAACACCTTGCAAGATAGGCATTCATTTGTTCTCCTTCATGTAAAAACATATTTGTACACATTATCAGAATTACTGAGCCCTTTAGGTTTCACTGAGTTATACAGTCCCAGTTTTTATGTTTCCTCTTTCCTTCTGGTGTCCCACATGCTCCCAACCTTCCCCTTTCAACCATACTGACAGTCATCTTTATTTAGTGTACTTGCATTGCTGTGCTACCATCACCCAAAATTGTGCTCCAAACCTCTCACTTCTGTCTTTTCCTATCTCTCTGTAGTCTCCCTTTAGTATTTCCTGTAGAGCAGGTATCTTGTTCACAAACTCTCTCATTGTCTGTCAGGGAATATTTTAAACTCTCCCTCATATTTGATAGACAGTTTTGCCAGATATAGGATTCTTGGTTGGTGGTTTTTCTTTTTCTGTATCTTCAATATTTCACACCACTTCCTTCTTGCCTCCATGGTTTCTACTGAGAAATATGCACATAATCTTATCAAGCTTCCTTTGTATGTGATGGATTGCTTTTCCTTGTTGTTCTCAGGATTCTCTCTTTGTCTTTGATGTTTGATAATCTGATTATTAAGTGTCTTGGCGTAGGTCTATTCAGATCTATTCTGTTTGGGGTATGCTGTGCTTCTTGGATCTGTAATTTTATGTCTTTCATAAGAGATAGGAAATTTTCATAGATTATTTCCTCTATTATTGCTTTGCCCCTTTTCCTTTCTCTTCTCCTCCTGGGACACCCATGATGCATACATTCATGCATTTCATTTTGTCATTCAATTCCCTGAGATGTTGCTCATATTTTTCCATTCTTTTCCCTATCTGTTCTTTTGTGTGTAGATTTTCAGGTGTCTTGTTCTCTAGTTTTTGAGTGTTTTCTTCTGCCTCTTGAGATCTGCTGTTGTATATCTCCATTGTGTTTTTCATCTCTTCTGCTGTGCCTTTCATTTCCAGTTTTTTTAAACTTTTGATTTCTACCTTATGTTCACTCAGTGTTTTCTTTATAGCCTTCATCTCTTTTGTTATATCTTCCATGAACTCATTGACTTGGTTTTTGATTTGATTTAGCATATTTCTTTGAAAATCTTTAATAGATTGTTTCATTAAAGTGAAACAATATCTCAACTGTACTTGATTGAGGTGTACGTTTGTTCCTTTGACTGGGCCATATCTTCATTTTTCCTATTATAGATTATAGTTTTCTGTTGTCTAGGCATCTGGTTTCCTTGGTTACCCCAGTCAGATTTTTCCGGACAAGAACCAGTTCAGGTCTCCGAATGGGGTTATATTCAGGGTGTATCTTGGAAGAATGACAGACTTTCTTGTGAGGTCTCCAGTCACTGTGCTTTTCCTAACCTGCCCAGCAGATGGCTCCTGTCAGTCTATTGCTACTGACTGGGGTAAGTAGATGTGGCCCCTTCAGTTTCTGTTTTGGCTATTTTCCCCTGGGCTCTGGGTTCTGGTTTTGAAGGGAAAGCTGGGCCCTACATCCTTACTCTTAGGGAAGATACACCTGCTAGGGAGTTATCATCTGCATTTGAATTGTCTGTCTGACTGTTATCTTCACCCATCTGGGTCAGGGCACTGCGAACTGAAAATGGCTGCAGCTCTCTCCTCTGAGTCCTTCAGGTTGAGAGAGAGAAAAAGGGATAGAAAGTCCCCTTTTAGAGCCAGTAAACAGCTCCCCAGTTTCACTTGTCAGCTGGAGGTAACACCTGGTCTTCTGGGCTCCCCCTTGGGACAGATGAGTCTTCTGGTTCTTTAAGGTCAGTCACCACTAAAAGCCTCTGTCTGCTTGTTGGGGGTTGTAGCTTGTATCCATCAGTTCACATTTGTTAATTGAAACCCCAGTTGGAGTTTGGTTGAGCTATATTTGCTTGATAGGAGAGTGCTGCTTTCTACCACAGAGAGGTTTTGCAGCAAAGCCTGCCATGGGGGGAGGGGACTCCTGGCACATTGCCACAGTTTTTACTTACAGATTTTATGCTGCAATCTCAGGCATTCCTCCCAATCCAGGTTGGTATACGATGTGGGGACAGTCATGGTTGTCCCCCAGCAGTTATTCCAAATTATTTACTAGTTGTTTCTGGTTGTTCATTAGTTTTCCAGGGGACTAACTAAATTCCACTCCTCTCTATGCTGCCATCTTGCCCCATCCCACGTATTCATTTTTGAACACTCTTCCTTTCTTTATATTTATCTGGGTTTCTAAACTATCTCATTTTCCTTCTCTCTGAAAAACTTCTTTTGACATTTCTTGCAAGGCAGGTCTAATGACACATTCCCTCAATTTTTGCTTGCCTGAGAAAGTCATTATTTCTCCTTCCTCTTTGAAGGATAATTTTGCTAGATATGGAGTTCTAGGTTGGTAGACTTTTCTTCCAATACTTTAAACATTTCACTCCACTCTCTTCTTGCTTGCATGGTTTCTTAAGAGAAGTTAGATGTACCATATTCCATAGGTAAAGGTGTTTCTTCCCTCTGGCTTCTTTCAATATTTTCTCTTTGTCTTTGATTTTCTTCAGTTTGAATATGATATGCCTAAGTGTATAATTTTTAGTATTTCTACTGCTTGGTGTTCTCTGAGCTTTCTAGATCTGTGGTTTTGGGTATCACAATAATTTGGAAAAATCCCAGCCATTTTTACTTAAAATATTTCTTCCCTCCCTCCCTGCCTCCCTTCTGATATTGCAATCAAATGTTTGTTGCATAGTTTATAGTTCCACAGTTATTCATTTCCATTTTTTCACTTTTTTTTCTTTTTGATTTTCAGATTGGGGAATTTTTATTGACATATCTCCAACTCATTGATTCTCTCCTTGGTGATGTTCTTTCTATTGATGAGCAATCAAAGATCAAAGGCATTCCTCAGTTAGTTGTTTTTTTTTTTTTTTACATTTCTAGCATTTCCTTTTGATTTTTTCTTAGGATTCCCATATCTCTGCTTACATTACATCTGTTCCTTCATGTCTTCTACTTTTTCTATTGGAGACATTAGCATATTGATCACATTTATTTTAAATTCCTCATCTGATAATTCCAAAATCTCTGCCATGTCTGAGTCTGGTTCTTTTTTTTGTCTTTTAGCATGCCTTATAATTTTGTGTTGAAAGCTGGACATTATGTGTCAGGTAAAATGAACTGAGATAATGAGGCCTCTTGTGTGAGGTTTTATGTTTCTCTTGCTAGGAGTTAGGCTGCGTTTACCATTTAATATAGCTGTAGGTGTCGGAGGCCTAAAATTTCCTATGGTATCCTTGTTTCTTTCTCTCCTGTTGCCTTTGGGTTTCTCTTAAGACTCCTTCTTAAATAGCATCTGAGTCTTGCAGTTCTTTTCAGCTGTAACTCCCTGTTAAGTATTCAGGATTTCCTATTGATGGGATGGTAAGATGTCCAGGGAGGGGAAGCATTCCAGAATCCTATGATGAGGTCTCGCTGAGTTGGTGATCTTGGGCTGTGAGCTCCACAAGTGCTTGTCAATGTTTATTTTTATTCCTTAGGTGAGATAGGAAGGCTAGAGGGGGCTAGAATTGGGTATTTCATTCACCCACATTGAAGGCTAAAGGGGACTTGAATTGGATGTTTCCCTTTCATCACATCTGTTAGGCATTAATAAAATAGTTTCCCTTAAGGCAGGCCCTTGTTAAAGAGAACAGAATACTCTGGGCATATTTCAAAATGGTTAATTTTCTCCTCCCCCTGCCACAAGCACAAGGGGATTTTTCTCTGATCTTTACAGTAGGAACCTGGTTCCTACTGTAAACTCACAAAAATGTGCTTCTCTCTTATGGTTGGATCTCAAGGAGTTTTTCTCTCTCAAGCTAGTTCAAACTCAGTCTCCAGAAGTTAGTCAATTACCCTCTAAGTTTTCCTACCCAATGCTAGCTCCAGCAGTGTTTCTGTTCCCAGCAAGCTGTGATTCTCTGTATCTGCATGTATCTCCAGTTTTTGGGTGGTGATTTTCCCTGTGATCTCAATTCTCTGATGTATCTGAGTTGTTGATTTTCAGTTTTTCATTGTTGAGAGGACAGGAGTGATAATTTCCAAGCTCTTTTTATGTCAGACTGGAAAATGGAAGGCTTGTTTCACCTTTTGAACATGAAAGTGACCAATCTGAGAATAATTTTTATTCCTTATTGGATCTGTCAGGAGTTGGTCAGGAGAAAGGAAACCATTATAGGTATTTCAAGCTGAAATATAATTAAGATGTGGAATTAGAGGCTTTCAAAATAAATGGAAGTGCTGGGGAAGAAAATGTCTCCAGCAATTAGATGTCAATATGAGCAAGAATTTCAAGACACTTCTGTCAATAAATGCATTTGGCTAACTCCCTGATGTAGGTGATATGTAGGAGGACAATCTGAAAGGCTTGCCAGATTGTCTGCCATTTGCTGAAACTATCCTGCCCTCCATTGCTGCATTAGATATATTCACTATGTTTCTTTTCCAGTTTCCAAATTTCTGTGGAGTTTCTCTTCAGTTGAAAGAACAAAGAAGTTGATAGACATTCTTTGGAAAAATGTTTGTATGTGGATAAGTATGTGTTTGAAAATAACTTTGTAAACTTGAACGTGCTGTGTTATGGGTGTTTTTGTTGGACATCATAGCCCTCCTTTGCAGCATATGATTTGCCTTCAGAAGAATCTAAGAGGGAAACAGATGACTGGATTTTTTTAAATATAGGTGGACAAAAATTTATTTTCAACTACAGACTCTTTAAATTACTGCTCCGGAGTTGACAGTAAGCTGCTACCCAAAGCTTTCCTCTGGGTAGGGTTGCTGGGGAAGCATAATGTGCTCCCAAGATTGAGGTGCTGGACTTTTTTGAAGGATGAATTCTCAGAATCTATAGCTGCTGGGCTCTGCTTTTACTGAAAAATTGTTAGGTAATTAGCTGTGATCTAACAACTCAAATCCAGCAGGTATATGAGAACTGCTTCTCAATTCACGTTGCTAGTTTGTTTGATAAATTGACAATGTGGTGCCATTTAATCTATAAGAGAGTAAGGGCAATCTATATAAAAAAATTTACTTCAGGTTGTTTTCCACCTAGGAGTTTCTCTCTGTATACAGGGAACCAGGGAGGCAGAGCATGACATGGATAGATATTCTCTTTTCAGCTTTGAAGAACAAGGTTTTCTTATGTAATTTGTGCTGAACTTTGGAGTTTAGAAAGATGAATGCTTTAAGGAAAAGGAGCCCTATGTGGGAAATTCTGTACTCATGTTTAGACTAAGCTCCATTTTTTTTTTTCTAAAGCTTGTTTATTAATGTATTCCAGCTATGTTCCTCCTTGTGCCTGCTCTCTTAAACGTAATAGCTATGTAGACCCTGTTGTGTTCTCCCTGTTTTTCTAAGGAGATGGTCACTGCCTCCATTTCTTGACTTACTTTCTGTAACTATATATCCATAATGAATTGGCTATATCCTTGGATTGTACTAGAAGTACCAAAAATCTAAAGGAAAAAGGCTTTTATCATTGGAAACCTGAAACCCACGATAATTTGGCTAGAAGTGGTGATAGTAAACACAGTTTAGAACCGTTGTCAAGTTGCAGATGTTTGTCTTTGCATTAAGACATCTGAACCAGACTCTTAAAGCTGTTATTAATCAGTACTTCTTTCCGTTCTGGCCCTGATTACTAACCCTGAGCTGGCAGTAGAAGTTCTGTCCTTCTTTGAGAGTGATTTTAGTATTATTTTTTCATGGATAAACACCTGGGAACACAAATAAAGGCAAAGAAACTGAAATCTGATTACTCCCCAAAGTAGAAGTTGAAATTATCAGTGATAGATAATGATGTTTGTGTATATCTAGACCTATTTCCAGTTATCTATATCTATATCTATGTCTATATATATATATAATAGAAGTATATATATATATATATATATATATATATATATATGTATATATGATAGAAGTAGCTCAAGATCTTTAAAGGGAACATAGTTCTCATTTTTTTCATTTGTGTGTGTGTGTATTTGTTCACAGACTCACATTACTAAAGAAATTAAATTTGAAAGAATACTACCACTCCTATATCTTTTGTTTTACTTTTAGAGTTTGTTGGACATTCACCACTTTTTTTATGTATTCTATATTTTTAATAAGACATATTCACATTTGGGGCTCATGAGGACTCCATAAGATCCCACTTGTCTTCAGCATCCATGAAAGAAATGAACTGAAACATCAGCTAATGGGGCAGCTGTGACACACATAAGGTGTTTGAGTTTGTGCTGTAAAAGTGATGTCGAGGACAAAATAGAGGGAAAAGGAAGAATCAGTCTTTGCCATCTCCCTTCTGTTGTTCACAAAACATTGTATTTTCACCTTCTTTCAACTTGTCCTACACTTGTGTACCTGGTTGTTTTTCCTACTAGATTATAATATCCTTGAGAGCTTAATTTATTTACCCCCCTTTCCTGCAAAACACCTAGCAATGCTCCTTGCACAGACTTCAGCTAATAACTCAGCAACAAGAGGCGACTTTACAGTTTGCTATACTTAAGCTACATGATGAGTTTGCTTTGTAAACCACCCTTGTGAGAGAAAGAATCCAGGGAATTAGGTTATGATGCTCCCCCAGAACTTCTGTAATGTGTTGAATGGTTGCCTTCAAAAAGACTTATCCATGTCCTAATCCCCAGAATCTGTGAATATTACTTTATTTAGAACAAAAGTGTTTTTGAGGAGTTAAGTTAAGGCTCTTGAGATGACAAGACGATCCTGGCCCCTGTATCCAATGACAAGTGGCTTTATAAGGACCCACAGGGGAGATTTGGCAGAGAGAGTAGGAGGAGGCACTGAGCCCATGGAGGCCTGGAGTGGAGTGATGCGGCTACAGGTCAAGGAACACCAGGTTTGGTGGCAGCTACCAGAAGCTGGACGAGGCAAGGGACGGACCCTCCTCCAGAGCCTCCAGAGGGAGTGCCACACTGTTGACCCTTGATTTTGTACTTTTAGCCTCCGGAATGTGAGAGACTAAATTTCTGTTGTTTAAGCCACACATTTGTGAGACATTGTTATGGCAGCCCTAGAAAACTAGAATGCCTTATTTTGGGAAAAGTCCCCTACAGACCACCTGCCCTGCATCTGGGGAACTTGGGACGCCGACACTGGAAGTCTCCCCTCAGCATACGTGCTGGGGACGAGGGCAAATGTAGACTCGCTGAAACCAAGACCTCAGCTGCTGTACTGTCCAGAGACCAGCTCCACCTGGTAATTGAGCGTCAGGGAGAGATGATACTGTCTCTCACCTCCTCCTGGCTTTGCAACCACCTCTAGAGCCCCATGTTCTTACTCTGTGGGATTAATCTCTTTAGGGAGACAAGGTACCTTTGGACAAGTGAGACTGTTTCTGGTTAACATCCGAACAAATTTATGACAGTGCAATAAAGAAGGAAATTATAGTGAAGGAAATATTCTTATGTAGCACATGCTTTGGTGGAAGTAAGCGTTGAGCTGGACCATGAAATAGAGGGTTTAGATAAGTGGCAAGTGGAAAGGAGAATATTTTAGGTGCATATAGAGGGAAAGATGAAACAGAGGGGTGGAAACTAGTGGTATAGATGGGAGGATCAAGAAAGCCATGTTGAATGCTAAAGAGGGTGTTAAGTTGCCATCAGATTGATGAATTTGTATTTATTTATCTGGGGATCCACTGTGATTTGGTGAGCAAGGTAGGGAGGCTGCAAGCCCTTAAGGGATTGTGACTGGAGGGGTCCATTATGTGGATCCCCTACCACAGCCAAGCCCCCAGTCATTGCCTTTGAGTATTTCTGGACATGGGTTTGGATTCCTCCTAACTCGGAAAGTCCCCTAAGGGAAACGTAATTGAAGCACCTAGCACCATGCCTGTCTTCTAGTAGGTATGCCAATACCAGTTCTATTGAACTCAGCTGAATTTCAGAAGTGACTTTCACAGAAGAAAGACCTGCACTCTAGCCCTATCAGCTGTTGCCTTTTCACAGTCAGAAGCTGTACATGTGGTATTTTAATAATTGTCCCACTTGAGCAAACCATGACAATGGTGCCTAACCATGGAAAACCCTTTGTTGCATTTTCAGGATCTGCATGTGGCTCTTCTAAGAGGGAAATATCTCTTCATTGAGTCAATGTAAAGTTCAGAGGAAATGTGTGCTTAAAGGGTAGATAATTGGCAATGTTTGTTTGAGGACCTGATTGTATACTGGGCACTATATTTAATACCATGTGTTAAAGAAGAGTTTTCCTGACATTAAAATTGCTGAGCCTGTGTCCTGTCCACTTTCTTCTATGTTAGGATAAGGGAAGGAATGACTTTTCCCTGGTCCAAAGAGTTTCAGGAGGGGAAGGTGAGAAGCAAGCCACTCACTGTTCCAGGCTATTGTGTATCTTAGCAGTTTTCAGATACAATCCCTTAGAGTACTGGCTTTATTTTTCCCTTCTTACCAATGCTACCATTTCTTCCTTATTAATTCAGTGGCATTTATTAATAATAGGTTCCAAAAAACCTGGCTATATTCAGTCTTTTAGGAAAACAGAAAGCAGTTGAAAGCCGTTAACAAAATTTCATGCCAGCAACTGTGCATTTCCCTCAAACCACTGCACTTGGTTGAGCCTCTTTGACTTCCTAGTTGGAAACTTTAGGGCATATAAATATTTATTTTCGATCTGTGTTTAACCCATCTCTGTTCAGTGTGCTCCGAAGAGCAATGAGGCATGAGAATTGTGTCTCATTCTGAAAAACCCTGTCCTCATAATAGTCCTATATGTACTTCTCATGGGAGGCAATCCATGCTTGATTCTTGGTGCGATGGAAATGACCATGCACACTTCTATGCTTCACCTTTGTCTTGTGCTAGAACTGCAGTTAGAGAACATTTAGTTTAGAGTGTTTGTTTGCCTTTTAAAGAATAAGCAGGTTTTATTTATATACCTCACCAAAGCACGTATACCCAAAGCATTCAACTAGTAGAAACATTCACACAACGTGGTAAGCCTAGAATATTTTGAATCCCATAAAATGTTTTTATTCAATGAGGAAACTAATTAATAGTGTATACACATGAGAGTATAAGAAGTAATAGTTTAACAAGATGATTTGTCAGATAAACTCTCCTAGACCTGGAGTATAGTCAGATACTTCAATATTTACACCTCCCTATATCTGCTATTAAAATGTATTTTTTATCTAAAAATGTATTTAATAGATCTATTAAATGTATTTTTACTTTGTGTTGGAAAGTTAATTAATTTATTCCCTAAACCCTGTCAATTAACTTTTCTGAAAGTGTTTTAAAGAAAAAAAGAAAAATAAATATTGACATATCCACCAGAATGTCAAATAAAGACTACTGACTGTATTAAGTGTTGGTGAGAACATAGAGCAACTGGAATTCTTATACCTTGTAAGTATAAATTGGTAAAAACACTTTGGAAAACTGTTTGTCAGCATCTACAAAGCTAAACATATGCACACCCTTTAACCCAGAAATTTCATCATTAGCTATGTAATGAATTAAAATATATATGCATATTCATGAAAGACAGCTGCTAGATTGTAGTGGAAGAATTTGTAAGATTCCCAGACTGGAAATGATCCAGATGTCTATCAATAGTTGAATAAATAAGTTCATTTTGGTATATTCATACAATGGGATATTCTATTATAACAAGAATGAATGAACTGTTGCTACAGGCAACAACAGGGATAAATCTAACAAGCATAACTGAGTAAAATAAGGTAGGTGAAAAATATGCATTAAACAAAGTTTAAACACAGGCAAACTAATCTATGATTTTAGAAAACAGGATAGTATTTGTCTTGGAGTTATACTAGCTAGAAGAGGGTACCTAGTGCCTAGGAAAGGGGTTTTCTGAGGTGCTGGAAGTGTTCTGTATCTTGAGCTGTATTGTGGTTACAAGGGGGTATTCAGTCTGAAATTTCATAGACCAATACACTTTTTAATGTCGACATTTGTGTGTATATTATACTTCAATAGAACATTTTACTTACTGTAAGTGAATAGGAACCTAATGCTATGGCCATCTCCCTAGTATTATTGATCTCTAAATAACTGGATCAAATAGTTTATATTTCCATATACTTACATAAAATTACTTCTAGTAACTGGATGAGAAAAAATAATTGAAAGAAATTAAAGGGCAAAAAAGAGGGGCAATACTTTGATTAAAATATTCCCGGATAAGAAGAGAGATCTTCCCATGTTAAGATTCTGGAAAGTGCTAATGACCACAAAACATTCCAAAGTATTTAAGAATAAAGTTAAAACTACATGGTTTGACAAGTTTTAGAGAGGAATGACATGCTTTCATAAAAGATAGAAAAAAAATAATTCAGAGTAATCTTATTAAGACAGACAAATGCCTACCTCCAGTTTGGAATGGCAATTTGATTTATTTTGTATATAATATTCATAAGTGGAATAAATGTTTGCTATGCAAAATACAGTGCATCAAATCTAAGTGAATAAAATAGCTACTTTGTTTTAAATGAATTATAAGAAATTTAAGGGGAAGATAATTAGCAATTAAACTTAAATGGGAGAACTATGACAGACAAAATGAGCAAGCAATAAAACAACAACAACAAAAAAAGTGGAACATTTCCTAAAATAATAACTTGCTTTCTGAAAAGTTAAGCAGAACAACAAAAACCCACCTTCATATAATATAAATTCAAGTCTTAAAACTTTAAAACCCAAGTGAAAGATCATAAACATTTATAAAATGTGGTTTAAGAAATGTTATTTAAAACCAATCATTTGCTGAAATAATTATGCAGAAGTGAAAAAAAAAAAAACCTTGAGAATTCCTTTTAGACCTCTTAAAAGTACACATATAGAGCAAAAATGTCTGAACTAACAAAGAAGATATTTAAAGCGCCATGCTTGTTTGCTAGAAGGTAAATACAAGGAGAGTCACAAACATTTCAAATTATTATATAAAGTGTGCAAAACAGAGGTCGAACAAATGTGTACCCGTCTGCCTGGGTCTGGACCACTTTAGCACCCCCACGTTCTCCTTGTTTCTGCCTGTGGTTGACAGTTCACATTAAAGCAACCAAGGCTTACGCTTGTTATCAGCGTCAAATGAAATTACCAGGTTTTCTTTGACATTCTGTAACCTGAATATTCCTAGTAACCAGGACAGGTCTGAACGGATGTGAAAGTGCACAGGTTATTTCAGGCCATTGCATTCAAAATCCTCGCCTATGAGATTAATTTAGGGAAATACCACTTTCATGGTTTCTCAGCTCTGTTATTTGTTTATATGAAGAAGAAAAATGAAGAGAAGGAGCAGAGGAGGAGTAGGATGGAAAGGAAGAGGAAGTGGAAGAGGAAAAGAAAGAAGAGGAGGAGGAGGAGGAAAATGAGAAGAGGAATGGGGAGTGGGAGAGGAAGAAGGGGAAGAAAAGGAAGGGAAATGAGAGAAAACGAACAAACTTAAGGTTTTAGTTTCCAAATCTGGCTGAAGAATATAGATCCCTGAGTCCTACTTTAAGCCAAGTAAACTAGAAATGATAACACGTCTCTTCAGATGGTTCTGGTTAGCAGCAGGTTTGGAGACATCTGGGTTAGAGACTCCTGAGATTGTCCGTGGTCAGCCCTCCGGGTCCCTATTGAGGATTAGCAAGATGGTGTCTACTGGTGGCTCACAATTGCCTTTAAAGCCTCCCAAAGAACAAGGAGTATGGGGATTGCAGACCCCATGGGTAGGCCATTTGGAGGGATTCTCAGGCTCCTAAAATCATGATAAGCACATTGAGCACAGGAAATGTGTCCTTTCCAACTCTATCTCTGGTGCTCACCACGGTGTGGAGTATGGAGTAGGTGATTAGTAAATTTGATGCATTATGCTCTATTCTGTTCCCCGCCTCCCCCCTGCCTATTGTAGACACCACCTGAATTCTAGCAGAAAGAGCTTGATTTGTTGGAAGTTATCCTTGGTGATAAAAAACCCCAAAATACTGAAATTGGGTTTGAAAAGAAAACAAAACTGAGCAGCAAAACCATCTACACTGAAAGAGCGTTGGTTGAATCTGAATGAGCCCTCACTCAAACTTACAAACAACAACCCCATCTCAGGGGCTTAAGTAATGGTATCATCAAGGAAGGCAGATCCAGGAAAGTCAGAGGCAAGAAAGCAGACACATACAACCACCTTATCAGCTTCCCTAGTGTTGACCACTCGGGTGCATGGCAAGTAACAAATAACATCCCAATTCTGGAAGTTCAAATATGTTTCAATAGAATCAAATAGGAGGTTTATATTTGGCTACATATATAGTTTAAAACAAAAACCTATTCTGTTCAACTTTAATTACAATAGAAGAAATCCATCACAGAGAGGGATCTCTAAAAACAAAGTAAATTTCAGAAAGAGAGGTGGTAATCTTGAAATATTATATTTATTTGGTTCAAAGAGGAATTACATGTGATAACTCAGCTCCAGGAGGAATTCCAATAGAATTTAAGTGTTTTAATATGTTTAATGAAATGGTTCTTAATACTGTGAATAGTTTTTAATTGGGTTCTCATTAAATTCTCTGTAATATAACCAGGAAGTAATTTCAGTTGAGTGTTTTAGTTTCCATAAAGCTACAGCAAAAAGATTAGTAGAAATTTTTGTATTTTGCTAAAGTCATTTTGGAACGTACCTCCTTTGTGAAAAAAATGATAGGTACTAGCCTGGTATGATATTCTCTGTGCCTTGAAACATATGGCAAGACATCTGATTTAGAGTTGAAGAGCATTACTTTTTAGATAAGGTAGCAAACTGTGGGAACACATTGTTTCCGGAAATTTCATACTGCCTTGTTATTCTGGTGCCTGCTGTTCAAAGAAAGAAGTAAGCTGAAGGAAATAAAACTCAGCACAAAACAAAGCTGCAAATGAAGTGGAGACTGTTGGGGATGTGTGAGAAGAGATGCACACTGGGAAGACAAGATGCTTTTAAGTATTTCTTAAAGGTGGGAAAATGTCTATTTTAAATAGACTATTATTATTTAATTGAGAAAAAATGAGTAAGGCGAAGTGAAATTTGAGGGAAAAAAGGTTTTGTTTGATTTTAGCATATAGTGCCTTAGAATTGGAATGAACTTTACAGAATCTTGATCTTGCCATTTTACAACTAAAGAAAGAAAGTAAGGCTGAGAGAGGTATTTATGTATTAGTTGGTGTGTGCAATTTCTACAATTGCCATTGGGATTCTTTCTAGAATTTTATAAACTTTATAAGTTAAATAAAAGGTTGACCTTGTCTTTGGGTTCATTCCTGGAGGAAAGATGAAAGAACTATGTTCACAGAACATTTGAATGATTTTGGCAGAGTGAGATGTTAGAGGTCAGTGCTCCCTCTGGAGTCATGGGTGGCTCTCTAGCGGATGCTAAGCATCACCATCTTAGCCCTGGGAGAGAAGGCTCTATCTGTTGGCCATGGCTCTGACACCAGAGGAGAAGTAGAAGTGGCTAGCTCCTCAGGGACTCGACCACCATACCCATCACCCCAACTTAACAGAGGTAGAATCTAAGGACCTTTCTGGGATGCTGGAGATTCTGGCCGCATTCACTGGTAGTGTAAACCCTTCTGAAGATGTTCCTGGGAGTCAGAATTTGCAGATTCTCTGGCTACATGTCCAGCATCCACCTGTGGAACTTGAGTTGAGTTCCTGGAGTCTTGGGATTCTGCTCCAGGACAGCCAGATCACTGAGAAGAATGCAGAAATTGAATTCAGACTTTGGAGTCCTGGGTTTGAATTTGACTCGCAAAGGACTATCCTTTGTGACCATGAGTAGACACTGAACTCTCAGGGTGTCTGTTTATACAAGTATCATTGTGGACATCCCCGTCTCCTGGTGTGGTTGTGAGGAATGAATGACATATGACTTTTAAAGTGTCCAGCGGTGGCCTTCTCTGCTAGACACAGAGGAGTCACATAGTAAATTTGCATTAGTTCCCCTCCGAATTCCCAAAGAAATTTCTTTGACTCAGTGCAGAATCTAATAACGTTAGTGTTTTTTTTCTTGGTTGCCTCATATGCAAACTTGGAATTAAGAACAAACAAAATCCTCTTGGATTACCCATGTAATGAGATGATGAGCAATTTCCTTGAAAATGAAGAACATTAACTATCAATCTTTATATAATTAGGTATTTATTATGGGCTCTATCAGTTCTTCTATCTAAATACCAACCTCTTCTTGAATGCTGTCTTTAAGGTATGTAATGGGCTACAATTCTACCCAGGCAAAGAAAGGGGTGATTATGGTGTGTTGCTCACAGACAGAACTGCCATATGGTTCAAGGTTCCATAGAGGAGGGGCATTTACAGATTTTTAAGGGTGGTTATTCAGAGCAGAGTGCTTTGATTAGGTGGGCTGATCCAGGTGTAACATTCTAGGAGGAAAAGAATATTTAGAGCTGTGGCCTCAACTTTAAAAAGCATCACATGAAGAAAAGATTGGCAGGAGCTTTAGGAGGACAATATGAACAAACAAAAAAGAATTGCTTAGAATATAAATTACAGCAAGTAAGTAATGTCATGTATAGTTTTGTTCACATCATAAATACTTGAAAAGTGATACTAATGTTTCTTAGTATTTCCATGCCTCCTTCTAGCAAAGAATTTAAAAAAATTGGTTTCGCAATGTCCTCCATACATTCAGAAAATATCTCTTGAGTTCCTACAATATGGCAGAAGCTATTCTACCAGAGCATGAATGAAACTAGAGCTAATGTTCTAGTGAGGGAGAGAAACAGTACAGATTATGTAATTTCAGGCACTGAGAACTACTTTGAAGGCAGAGAGGGAGAGAGGCTAGAGGGCAAAAGGGGGCTTGTGATGTGTTTTAGATAAACTGCCCAGGGAAGGTAAGTGTGATGGTTAGGTTCATGTGTCAACTTGGCCAGATGATGGTACCCTTACTGCAAGGACATTTGTGACTGATTAATAAACCACAAGGCTGGTTTATTAATTCTTCAGTCAGTTGGCTGCAGCTGTGACTGATTACATCAATGAAGGGTGTATGTTCCACAATGAGCGAATGCGATCAGCTGGATTTAATCCAATCAGTTGAAGACTTTTAAGCGAGACAGAAGACCTTCGCTTCTTCGGCTGACCAGCGAAGCATTTCCTGAGGAGTTCATCAAAGTTGCCAGTTCGTTTCCTGAGGAGTTCATCGAACATCTTCATTGGAGTTGCCAGTTTGCTGCCTGCCCTACGGAATTTGGACTCGTGCATACCCGTAGTTGTATGAGACACTTTTATAAAATCTTGTATTTATAGATATCCCTTGTTGATTCTGTTTCCCTAGAGAACCCTGACTAATATGGTGAGGAAGTGACACCTCTGTGAATAGGTGACATTAGAGCAGACTCCTAAATAAATGAGGGAGGGAGCCATGTGAATTTTGGGGGAAGAGTATTCCCAGTAAGAGGTGGGAAGGAGCATGTCATGTACCTAGAAGCAAGAAGGCCAGGTGACCAGGTAACCTGAGTGGATGGAGCAAGGCAGAGAGTGAAGGTTAGTGCAGGAGGTAGGTAGAAAGTGGCCTCAGGCCATGGGCTTTGTTGTGAATGTGGTGGAGGCCATCAGACTGATGTGCACAGAGGCAGGACCTGGGGTACATTTTTAAAAATCACTCTGCCTGCCTGCTGGAAGAGAGAATTACCTCCTGTGGGTATAGGGGAAGCAGGGAGACTAGTTAGAGAGCTCTTCCAGTCGCATAGGTGAGACTGAACTGCAGCAATAGAAGTGGACATGATTGGAGGTCATTGGATTTGTGAAATATGTTTGGAGGATTTGCAGGTAGAGCAGATGAAGGGTGTGAGAGAAAGAGGTAAGTCAAGAATAAAGCGTAAGTTTGGGGCTTGAGCAGTTGTATGAATGGTGGTGCTACTGATAAAGACAGTTCTGGAAGCTTAGAGAAGAAGAGCAGGTGAGCAGAAGTGGAATAGAGAGGGAGGGAAGGAGGGATGTATTAGGGATCCAAAGTTTTACTTTGAACATGTTAGTTGCATGTTGTCCAAGTGGAGCTATCAGCTTAGGCTATTAGATACAGGTCAGCAGTGCTTAAGCAACTTTTCCAAGATCTGAGAGTCTGTGGAGTTAGTTTGTAGAGTCAGTACAATGGTAGCTCAGAGCATGGACTCAGGAGCTGGAATGTCTGGCTTCAAATCCCAACCCCATTCTTTGCAGTGTGACCCTTACTGTCTCAGTCTTCTCATCTGGGAAGTGGGGACATACGTTATCGCGGTGACATGAGGGTTAAATGAGTTAACATGTGTAAGCACTTAGAATGGTGCCTGGGTCATAGAACGTGCTGTATAAATGTTAGCTATTATTATAATCAGGGTGTTACCTCTCAGGACCATTAAATAAATTATGAGCATTTACGCAGGGAGCCCGGGGAATGTTTCCCAAGCGTTCCCATTTTGTGGAGTTTTTGGTTGCTGGCTCAAAGAGCTCGAACTATAAACAAGGAGTTGGGGCAATGCCTAGTGACTGTCTTTCCTTTAATAAAACATATTTTTCTAGCAGATTACAATATCTGCTTGTCTGAAAATGCCCCACTTTCCCAATACCACCTCTTTCTTTACCTTGTCGTTCTCCCTGTACTCACTGCCTTCTAATATACTATGTATGGTATGAATATTTATTTGCTTACTTTCTGTCCCCCCTCAGTAGAATATAAACTCTAGGAAGAGAGGGATTTTTGACTATTTTGTCGACTGCTATGATTCGGAAGAGTGTGTGGTTCCATCAATATATGACGAATGATATTTCCTCATGCTAATGTTCCCTTGTTTTGTTTCTTATTCCATTTCTTCAAACATTTTTCTATGAGAAAACCACTTCAGAAAGAAGGTTGGGCATGAATACAACTCCCTGGGCCTTTCCGACTTGTACAGCACTTCAATTTTCATCGAGACAAACCTCACCTGTGAAATGGACTTTCAGTGGCACCGCTGATGGCAGTTTCCATTTTGACTTTAGAAATCAATTCCGGAATCCACATCTGGTCTCCTAAAAGTGGTGGTACTTTTCTTGCTGTTGGTTGGCCACTCTGCTTCCCTGTCGGTCTGTGTGTGGGCAGTTTTCTACTCCAATTGCTGATTCTGATCACAGAGTTTTGCTCAGTGATGCTCGTCAATGAGAGGCATTGAGAGCCAGGCAGGGTGGAGGGTGATATATGGCCCAGTCAATCTATGACTCATGAGGCCTATTGCAAGTCCAAGACACTTATTGATTCTGCAGAATGGACTGCGGAAACTGACCTTCATCTCACAGCACCCAACCCCCCCCCCCCCCCAAGCTTGATCCTGGTCTGTTTATTCCCAACAGGGCTCTTGTATCATGCAGTTTTGTTCCAAAATCATTAACTTTTATTTCTCTTTAATTTTAGTTCTCTTTATATTCCATCATGATTTTGCCATCAGTATGAAGAGTGGACAAATTGATGTCTTTATTTAGCAGAAAAGAATCGGTCTTGTTTCAATGTCAGCCTTTCAGAGGCAGTTAATTTTATCTTCTCTCACTACATGGTTTTAGTAGATAGATACTATTTCCTTGGAATTACAGGCATTGTGTCAAAGTAAAGTTCATTTGATCCCATAGTACGTGTTGTAGCACTTACTAATTATCATGCTTAGCATATTGTATTTCAACTAAGTATTCTAAATCCATTTCTCACTTTTCCTGATGATCAGATTAATCTTGATGTTAGGGCCCTGCTGTATTTCTTTTTGTTGTAGCAACTGGCACATCATGGTGCATGACTGGAGTTCAGCAAATGATTGTTGGAGTTAAATATTCATTCCAGAGGCTGTATGAGAAGGGGCAGTGACAGTCTGCAGCTCTCAGGTTTTCCCTTTATCTCTTGCATGAGTGATAGGCTGAAATAGCACTTTCCTCATCGGTCATTCTCTTTGTTCTTGAAGCAAAGGTGTGGCCCAGGCCTCAAGATGCCACCTGAAAAAAACAGCCTGTTTCTGGATTTGTTTATGAACCACTGTGTCTTTGAATTCAAAACGTGTTTTGTGACAGTGGAGAATGGGTGTTCTTTTCTAATAACTAAAGTTCTAGGATGTTATAAGCTGGAAGGAAGCTTATAATTCAACGACTAGAGAGTTTTCATTGTATAGATAAATCCTGGGGACCAAGAATTACAGGATTTACTCCACACTACAGAACCATCAGCCCATCTAGGAAGAAAATTCATGTATCCTGAGCTCTGTCAGGATTAGAGCTTGGTTTGGAGGTAGTTACTTGATTTGCTGGGCATTATCTAAGACAGAACATTCAAAACAAACTGCATTCTTTTGCAAATGTGCCTGACCAGGCAGGAATATCAGTGCCTGGGTACAGTTCTGAAAAACACATGCAGAGTCAATTTTGTTCTGTCCGCTGATATTTGGTGTCATCCTGTCATCTTCACCCAGGCCTCTGCTGTCCCTGTGTCCAGTTCACTTGTAGGGGAGAAAATTGAACTGAGCAACAGAAGATATGTGGTCAATAAAGAAATCAAATTCTTTTTTTTCCCTAAGGTGAAAAGAAAACTGAAGGATTCAAATAAAATTTAAGAATAAGGATTCCTTCAAAATAAATGCCAAATTTCTTGCCTTGGCTCTATTAAGCCATCACTGCTGCTTACATAATATCCCAGACTGTGTGACCCATGCAGCTAATGCTGCTTCAATGGGTGGGAAGCCTTGTGGACCTCATTGTCTGTCGATACACAGCCACCAATTCCAAAAGCATGCATGGCATGGGAGTATTTTCATGTATAAGCATATACATAATATAGCATGTTAAATGATAAATGCTAGAGAGAAAATCTAAGAAGGGAAGGAGATGAGGGAACTTATTGGGGGGTGGGCAACCTCAGACAGCCATAGGAACATCTTTTTATTTTTTATTTTTTTAAGTACAGTTTCCAAGCTACATACTAGATCATACCATATGGAGCAGATGTGGGCAAAGCCCCAAGCACCAGGAAAATGAGAGGACTTGATCATGAAGATGAGGCAATTGCCCCTTTTACATGTCCTTGGTCATATGTACATTGCTTGAAAGTAAACAAATACATATTGGACCCCATTTTCTTTAATTTAACTCAATTACGAAGTTTATTTTTGTATTTATCCAGAAATAATTTAGCTTGAGAAAGGGTATCTATCAGTTTTATTTCTCAATCTGAAAGTCAACTTTTTGCGTATGATTTTAAAAATTGCTATTCAAGTGATAGAAGATCAACTAACTAATTAACTAAAATGGTTGCCTTTGAACTATTTAACTATAAAGAGAAAGCTTTCTTCCTCTTTGTTTTTTAATGTTCACTTATTCATTCCTTCATTCAGGTAAAAAATATTTGCTTTTAATTAAAGTGGTTTTTGAAGCACCTTTCCTGGAAGTAATGAACACCAGGAGTCATTGCTACATTCTCTCACTTTTTTGAGTTATGATAAAGTTAATGGCTCATGAGGGGCAACATCCTGTAGGTATCTAGTATGAATATTGGAAAATAGAAGTATAGGGTTGGACTCATTGTGAAAGACTTGCAGCTGGAATGGTTGCAGAGGCTGATCTTTATTGAGGAACACCGTTCAGGTGCCCACTAAATCTGAGCGGGCAAGTAAGTCAGCGCAGGTGGACTGTGCACTTTACATGGATTTTCTCTGCACACACATGGGAAAGGAGGTAGGAGAGCCTGAATATGCTGCAGCACTGGGGTTCCTCATATGTGGACCCAAAGGCATTGGTGTGGAAGGCAGAATCATGCCCCACCATCCAGGGTTCTCCACGCCCTCAGCACTGGAACCTGTGAATATATGTCATCTAGTTCTACATTACTGGGGGTAGGAACCCTGAGCTAGGGAGATTATCCAGGATTACCCAGGTGGGCCCCGTCTAATGACATAAAGCCTTTAAAGTGGAGAAACTTTTTCGGGCTCCACCAGAGAGAGATGTGATGGAAGATGGAGGAGAGACTCGACTGCCCTTGGTGGCTCTGTAGATGGAGGGAGTGGGCAATGAGTCAAGGAATACGGGCAGCTTCTAGCAGCTGGGAATGCCCCTCAGGTGACCAGCATGGAAATGGGGATCTCAGTTCTACAATCACAGGAACTGAATTCTGCCAATAGCCTAAATGGACAAGAGAAAGAATCCTTCCCTCCCCTAGCGCCTCCAGAAAGGGACACATCTCTTGCAATACCTTGACTGTAACCCGAGAGACATGCCACCGACTTCTGATTTACAGATGTGTAAGATAATAAATTTGTATTGTTGGTAATTTATTAAAGCACCAATAGGATATTAATACAAATGGCTACAGAAAGAATGCAAACACAGCAGGAGAGGTGCCTCATTAGGGTAGGTCTGTTTTAGCACATGGAATGTGCTGCCATGTGGAATAATGCAAAGCAGAATTTGCTCTGATGCCTCAGAAACACCTGTGGTTGACAGTTCAGTCAAAATAATTAATAAAAGGGCACATGTACTCAAGAGGCAGATGCAAAGTTTTTTTTTTTAATTATTGTAGGATATACATTTTCATCTTCAGACAGGTCTAGGAAGTATGAAAATTAGCCTTTGTATTGAGATAGTTTTTTTAAAAGAAGCATTTCCAAAAATGTGTTAGTAAATTATTACCCATCTTATTCCTGAAATGTCATATGTAAATATATAAATTGAAATTGGTTGAACTCATAACAGTTAATCACTTGTCACAGGAAAACAACGTCTCTAGCAATTAGGTTGCTTCAAACCAACTCATTTGCTTCCTCCCACGATCGCTTGGATCTTCTACCAAATTTGTGCTGGAATATAGTCATTTATTTATCTTATGTGCTTTTAGTGTACCTCCTCTCCTTCTCCTTGGTCCTCTTCTTGGGGCTCCTGAGTAACTTTTAGTACCATCAGGACCCCGGATTTGGGAACTCCTGAGCATTGGGCTCTAATGGAATGTGCTCAAGACTCATACGGAGAACTGAGCCCACAAAAGTACAGATACAAGACTGTCCATAGCAACTTCATTCATAAGACCCAAAGTCTAGAAGACAGCTAAATGTCCAACAAAAGGAGAATGGATATGTTGTGGTATATTTATATAAGGGAATACTATACAGAAATAAAGAAAGTTTGCTACGCATGACAATATGGACCACCTCACAGATAAGATGCTAAACTACAGAATCCAGTCATGAATCTGGTTCTACTGTGTTAATTTCATTTATATGATGTTCAAGAACAGGCAAAACTAATCCACAGTGAGAGAAGGCAGAAGAGTCAGAGTAGCTGTAACTTCTTGGGGTGGGAGACATTGCACAAGGGAACCTTCTAGATGCCAGAAATTTATCCTATGTGGGTGGTAGCTGCTCTATATAAATGGAAATTAAATCCAAGAGGAAAAAACAAAAACCATCCAACAGGCCTAGTTCCAGAGGCTCAGCCCGGGTCCAGTAAAGTGTTAGCACCTTGATTTTCCACTCAACTTTCCTGGGAGCTCCCAAGGGATCTGCAAAGCATTATTTCTAAAACTGGTGACTTGAAAAGTGTGATCTTTTGGATAGGGGCTTGCAAGCAGCCAATTTTTGTACCAACTATATGAAGAGATTTTGTTGAGCAAATTACCGATAGACTCAATTCTGCAATGATACTTCTGATGGACCTAAAAATACCAATTGTTTTGAACCCTTTAGAAAAAAAAATTACAAATTAATAATTGTATATTATACCTGATCTTTGAAGTGTGGGCTTTGCTGGCTATGATTTTGGCCAGCTGAAGTTAATGTGAACCTGTGATAAAATGGTTTGTTTGTTTTTGAAAGCGTTTCCTTTTTTATATACATTTCCTTCTATTACTGCCCCTTCCTGACTCCTTTCCTTTTTAGCCCTGGTATGCCTAGGAAGAGGCATCCCTACACAGCAGTCCAGAATATCTTGGGCAGCTTTGCATAAACAATTTGGGTAGGAAGGAAGTTATGTATTGTGATTTCCCCCAGGACCCATAGCACTTTAGGGACATTAAGGAAATCTCATATACAGAGACATATGCCAGTACAGTCAATGAAAAGTGTTGTCGCTGGAACTCGGTTCAAACAGTGGTCCTAATGTTCAGTAGGTGTATAATATTGGGCAGGTAACTAATACTCTTTGAATTTGAGTTTTCCTTATCCACGAAATGTGATTAATTATCACTGTCTCATAAGGTTACTCTGAGGTTAAGTGTCTAAAATGGTGTTAGGCATATAGAAAAGTCTCAGTAAATGAAGGTATTACTACGTTATAATGATGACATTAAACTTAGTGGACTTCTGGTCCCCTGCTCCCATAAATTTAGGCAAAGACATCAGTCCATAGTTATGTGCAATTAAATGAATTCTTTTGGACTTTACTTTCTGGATAATGGGCCTTATCAATTCTTCATAAAGCACTTTGAATTCTGGAGCCAAAGCTCTAAAGAAGTCTAATGACTAAATAAAATTTAAATGCCATTAGCACTTCACATAATTATCACAAGTGCCAGAGGGGCATTTTGAAGATAAATTGAGTTGGTTATTTTGTTCTCATTAAGATTTCTACCAAGATGTGAACAGACAGAAAAATAGTAAAATTACTGTATTTAATTTATTTCTGTTTTAATCTTTTTTAAAATTCTCACATTGCTTAGCTTGGGAGGAGATTCAGAGTAGTTTATTAGCTTTTAGAATGAGAGTCAGCTTTGTGAATTACCTAATTATTCTCAACTTTGGTGCTATTGACATTCTGCACAATCATTATAGAATGTCTCATGTGTGGCCTGTTTGCAATATAGTTTAATTTGACATATTCATTCTCTTTTAATGTTGGGGGAATTTAGGGACCACTATACAAATAATTGGCATGAATCTCAAGTTGTTTTCTCTTCTTAAATAATGCTATTGCACTGTGTATTTTGATAAGAATCTGAAAAAGATCAAAGGGGAGTACTGTCAAATAACAACACGATTAATATTTATTTAATATTAATTATCCATTATTATCATCAGTGAAAGGAAGATGGGATGGCAAAGAGGAAACGGTATGAAATGCTTAGTTCTGTTTGAAAGATGCAGGAATTTAATACAAATGAATAAAGAACTACAATTTGTTGTTTATTCAGTATAAGAAACTGTTATAAGCATTATATCCGTATTATCGGTTTTAATCCTCCAGTGTCCCTAAGAGAAGATGCCTAATGGAAAATCCAATACTTCTCATCAACAAATATTTATTACCTGCCAGGCAGTGTGTAGGATATTGGGAATTCAGTGATGGCTGAGATGCGGTTCTCAATCTACAATCTTACAGAGAGAGGGATCACCAACATATAAATGGAAAAAATATAGTTTGTAACAAGTAGGGAGAAAAGAATAAACAGAACTATGAGGTGTGATTTCCAGGTATGATCAATTTGTAGATAGGAATTCTTAAGACAGCCACTATATCACTTTGGAATTGGAAGGTTTCCCAGAATCAATTTTTATAGGACAGGGAGGACTCCAACCTCGTTAAACTTCAGTAAGTCACAAATTCGAAGCAATTTAGGCAGAGCCCTGTGTCCCGGCATGTGGAATACACAACATTGTCCAAGGGATGTGATGCCGGAAAAGGATGGCCTGGATGTGCATCTCTGACTCTCCCCCACTGGGAGTCCACCAGGCTGCTAGGGTATGCACACGGAGGAGCCTGCAGTGGGTGTCTGCGGTGGTATTTCCCGAGATGTCTCTGAAAGAGGGCAAATTATCTGGAGTGAGATCCCAGACCTTTCCCCACTAGCAGGTAGGGGCAGATCTCAGAAGAGAGCTGGAGAGTAACTGGCCTGCAGGCTGAATTACTCCATTTCCTGCATCTGGAGAGGACCATCTACCCTCTCATAAATCCAGGGAGCCTCTCTGTAATCCAGCACAAACCACAGCTTGTTAACTCATTCGCTTCTGACCCTACGGCAAGAGGTGACTTGCTCACAGCCGGCTGGTTTGCTGTGGTGATGTAGGAACGCACACCCGTGAGCCTGCAGGGGTCGCTGCCATTTTTGTAAGGCAGTGGACCTCTGTCCTTGGAGGTACATTAGAATTTTTAAAAATACTCATGCGTGGACGTGCCACTAGATCAATTAAATCAGGAGAGCTGGGGGTGTGGCCCAGGCATCCATCTCATGTGCAAAGTACAGCCAGGGTGGCAAATTACTAATTTAATGTGATTCAGGATGACCACACTGAATGGTTAAAAGAGGTGATTAATTTTGAGGGAAAATCAATGGAGAGAGAGCACAGAGCATTAATACACAAAAAAGAGTTAAACTTTCAAGGAGATGCAATAGAACAACAACACAAAAACCAACTTACTTTCTGAAAAAAAATTTCTGAATTTCAAAATTCAGTAGATTAATTTTGAAAATTAAAAGAATTAAAATAGAAAAATAAAAAACAGAGCAATTACTGGTGAGAACACAATGAGAACACAATTATTGTTTAGAAAACCAAATGGAAGAAGTAGCTTACAACACAGACGAATGGAAATGGAAATCACATCTGGGATACTAAACTGATGATTTAGAGGAAATGGGAATAGAACGAGGATAGATAATAATGAAAGACGTAAGAGAACATTTCTTTCAGTAGAAGAATATTTAAATCTAAAATTTAAGAAGGCTCAATAGCTCCCAAGTAGTATTGGAATTAAAGGTCCCAAATATCAAATGTAAATATGAGAACAACATATCATTGATTATTTAGTTTAAAGGATAGAACTCTAACAATCCTATACATGAGGAAATTATAACTATACTCTTAGGGAAAGAAAATTTAACATGCAGGATTCAATTGGTATGCCATCCATCTCTCCTATATAAGAAATTATTCAAGTATAGAAAAGGATGAGGATAATATCACTTGATGTGATCCTTAGGTTAATAACCTAAGGATTTTTGAAAAAAGAAAAATGCATGATTTAAGATAAAACTAGTGATTAGAACTAAAGTTTTAAAGCATCTCAGCAAAACCCAAGAGATTCTGGGGAAGGGGCCTGACAGGCTGGCATTCTAAAAGACTTCTATACCTGTGGGCTGCGGACTGTGGGTGGTTGGTCAAGTGGATACAGACCGGAAGAGTGGGGGAGTAAAGTAAAATACATTCTAATATTTTCTTTTGGTGCCAAGGAAATACAACTGGGAAAGAAAACCATCTTGGTTGGCGGCACAGCTAGTTACTCTAGATTCACCAATAAAGAAATGTAGTGTTCATTATAACTATTAGGAATGTATATGTAACCAGTAATGACATTGAAAAATATGTTTATCTTTACAAAGTACCCAGGGGTGTGGGCTGTCGGGGTGTAGAAGAATATGAAAAAAATTTTTTGACCTTGCCAGAAAGATCAAAAATGAGGAGGATAAACACAGCAAACAATAATAAATAGAGCAAATGAGAGTAAAGTATAAGAGTAAGACCAAGTATATCAATGATCACAATATATGAAAAATGCTTAATTTACTAACATGAGCCAGAGACTCTCATAGGGGGTCAAAAATGCACGAATAAATCATATAATGATTAGTATAATGAGACCAATATTACTTAAATGTACCAATGATATGTCAAAATTCTAAAACATAAGAATGACTTAAAATTATGGTAGGGTTTAATATAATTCATTAGAACAATATTAGTGATTCATTCATTTAAAAATGTAGGTTACTTTGTATCTTAATTATGCAGTTAAAAGCTCAATGCAATAGGTACAAAAGTAGCATTTTAGCTTATGTGCGAAGACTATTACTTTTTTGTTTACAGAAATTGTAAAATTATCAAAAAATAAATAAGAACATATATTAAAAATACAAGTTAAATATATTAAAAATTTGAGATTTTTCAAATCATATGTATAATCATAACCAATAATTGACAATATCATGATTTTAAAATCTTAATTATAATTTTAAAATATCTCTAAATAAACCCTTAATTGAAGAAGAAATTTAAAATATAAATTATCTAGATAAGCAAATATCAAATGATCAGCTTATATTATAGCTTTATGTAATGTAGCTAATTCTCTATTCAGAGAAAATTTATATTATTAGAAAGTGTCAAATATAACTTGACTATTATCTTAAGAAACTAGAAAAAGCACAGTAAAACATACTCAAAGAATGAAGGTGGCAATAAGTGACATAAAAGATAAAAATAGTGAAATAGGAAGAGCATATTGTTGAAAGAATAAATATACCACAAAATATGGGCCTTTAGATAAAGTAAAATGCCTGCTAAATGTGATTATGGAAAATAGGAAAAGACACATACATATACACACACATATATATAATATATATGTATATAATAATTAGAAAAGCATAGTTGACAATACCGCAAATACTGAAAAAAATTAAATAGCTTATAAGAGAGTATTATATGATCTCCTGAGGATCATAATTTATTGGTATCTTGTTACTTGATTATTTCAATATTTGGGTATATTTGTTTCACCACTGTTTTGCCTTATTTGCAAGAGTTTTGCCTCCATCATTGTTGTCACTTGCATTTACTGTCTCCTTCATAGTAATAACTTTTCTCTTTGCCTTCACACTACCTCCATCTTTCAAACAGTGCTGCATTTTTAGCAATAGGAGAGAGTTGTTAATGATTTAGTCCTGATACTCAGTGTCTAGCCTGATATTTCAAGGAGACAGTCACCTAGCAGAGGGAACATGGTTTGTTTATTTGTTTGTTTTTGCTGAATCAATACTTCATGTACCAAGAAATTCCCATGTGATTTCTGTTGCGCCAGCCGGAAATAAGAATGAGCACTTTCTTTAATGACAACTTTGCTCCTAAAACTCAGCATTGTGGGTCAGTTCAATATCAAGTTTTCAGACTATTGGCAGCATTGAGCAGGTTTTATCGAGCTGGTTGAAATGTGTTTTATCATCATAGGAATAAATTTCATTACGCTATTACATTATCCATGAAAAATGCATTAAGGGATCTTCAACATAGTCACCGAAATCTCAACAACAGCCGCATCTGAGTGTACTACCTTTTGAATATAAAAATCAGCTTCTCAACACTGAGACAGAGGAAAATAACTGGAAATGGTGGTGGTAACTCCTGGTGAGCCTTGTCTTTAGAATTGACATAGAAAGTCTCTAGGGTCAGAGCAGAGAGCCCTCAAATGTGACTAGGCCAAACATCTGCTAAAAAAAAAAAAGAAAAAAAAAATGCCTGACATTGAGTATCATCACTTAAGAATTGCCATTTTGGTATTATTGAAAAATAGATGTTTTTCCATTTTCACCCCGTATTTTTCCTATTATAACAAATGCCAAAGCCTCTGATGCTGGAAGTGGGTCTTCTGGCTTAAAGAGGTACAAGCCCCGGTTCCACAGGCTCACTCAATATGGAGTTTTAAATGTGCACCCTGAGGAAGCTTTAACAAGTGCTTTGGCTTATATTGAAAATCAAGAGACAGAAAATATCTGGCAGCTTCAACACTGTCTAACTAAAGTGTGGTTAGTTTCTCCTGATCTCTATAGTTTGACTCACAGACATTATAAAACCTTAATATTATATTGAGATTATAATACTGAGGCCCAAAGTTAGTTTAAAAGAATTATTGTAACTCAACTTAAACTGTTTCAGCTTCTCAAGTTAGAACCTAAATTTTTTTTTAAATGGAGAAAAAAATCAACATATAACTAAGAATCTGAATTCACATTTATCTGTTCTGCAGGGTATATGTCCATTGAATCTTCTTTTGTGTTTCTTGTTTTTCTTTTCCTCTAAAGCAAGGAATTTAAACAGCCTGGTTAAAATGAATGAGTGGTAAGATGTATGATTTTAGTTCATTTGTTTCCTTTGTTATTGTAAGTTATATTATGTGTTTGAATTTTGTATTATCGTCTGCATGTTTATACTTAGGAGCTCACAGATAAACAAGCTTTGTTCTGTTGAAAATCCTTGAAATTGTAACATAAACTTTGAATTACAGCAGATAAAATTACTGAATTGCTATATTATGCTATCACCCAGCTCTATTTGTCTATGCAGCAATAGGGAGATGATTCAAAATGATATTTATTATTTAAGACATGATGTACCAGGCAAGAAAAGTATATAAACCATTACATATATTTTCAGGTTGTTAAATGAAAAATATACTAAGCTGGAATGTTTGATAGCCCAAGAAGCAATTTATAATGAGTTTATAACAAGATCATAGCCTTTATTCCTACTTTATGTCTCTAAAATCCATGTAGCTCGATCTTAAATTCTGTGGAAAGGTTTGTAATTCTTTAAGCTATTCTTGTCTCATCTTGTTATTGCCCTGGGATAGGGAATTAGGTTGTTTAGCATCTTTATGAAATTATCTTACATTTCTGTATTTTCCTTCAGAGATTTAGCAATGATAGTTTATAGGATGCTTTCATGTATATGTAATCCTGGGGATTATTGTCCTGATTTAATAACTTGAAGAAGAGCATGCATCTATCCAATAAAAGAGTTGGAAACTCTGAGGAAATGCTTTGGGATTTAGGATACAAAATGTATATAATTTCCTTTTCATGGATAATATAAGGAGCTGCTACAAGAGCAGTTGTGTGCATCTGGGAGTATTTTGTTATTTCTGTCATTCCCTATCAGCTTTGCTTCTTTCCATTCCCAGCTCCAACTTCTTTTGTCTTCAGTTTAACTTCAGTTCTTCTTAGTAATAATGTTGGCTTTTGATTCCAATTATTCTTTCATCATGCTTGCCTGGCAAAATCTCAACCATTATTCTGTCTCATTGTCCATCTTTTCTGAACTTACACCTAGATTGCCCAATACTGTTCACGTTCATTATCTATCAATTCAGAATCTCTGTCCTTACTTGAGGTAAAGAACTGGATGTCAACCCTAAGTTCACTTAGTCTCGCCCACCCATTCACCATAACAGCTACTTAATACTTTTTACACCCTCTGTTATCTTACTCCACTACCACTTGCCCATTTTCAGCAAATCATCCATCTATGATATCAAAGGAGAAAAAGGGTCTATCATTTATAACTCCTTTAAGCTTATGCTACCGATCCTCACATTTACCTGTCTTAATATCCAACCTTCCTCCTTCCCTCCTGAGTCAATAGAATAATCATCCCTCTTTCACTTTTTAAAGTGAGACTCTGCACCTACTACATTCAGGACCCATCCTCTCTAATCACCACAGTGCTCTAAATGAATCAGTCCCCTCCCCCCCTTCCTGTATCTTCAACTCCTCCCTTTTCCTGACTCCTTCTCCTTGGCATTCACCCCCACATTTACTTCCAGCCGTGGCCCTCCTACTCCTCCATTTTGTAGCAGAACTCCACTGGGTCTACATGTTCCTTTCACACTCTCTCCTTGATTGAGGTCTGCCGTTTACTCTTTTTGCCCCAATAATATTCCATCAACAGTCAGTGCTTTGGTGCTGAATCCCAATGAACAATTGTGACATCATTGTCTAGTTTGACCTTCTATTTGCATTTGATACTTGACCATGTGTTCCTTGTGAAAATATTCTTAGAGTCCTGTTTACTCCTTAGTTAAACTCTCTTATGTTTTCTCCACCTCCTTTGGCTGACTCCTTTGAGGTTCCTTTGTCTCTGTCTAGTTTTTACATGCAGATGTTTTTGGGTTAGGCCTGGGCTGTGTTTTGTGTTTGATTCTCCCTCCACATGCCCTATGTAGACAATCTTGTCTACTTTCACACACATAATTAATATCTACATGCTGATGATTCCCAAACCACTCTCTCAGTGTCAAACCTCTTTCTTGAGTTTCAGAACAAATTTATCTGAATCTCCACTTGGATAGTCCACAGAGAGTCCAAAATCTGTCCGAAATAGAAGCCAGATGCTTCACCTCCTGGCCTCCCTGCCCCTGCCTCTCCCTGTCCCATTGTGTCAACATCATTTGCCAAGTTTACTAAGTCAGATAACTAGGCATCATGCTTGACTTCTATTTCTCTTTCATTCTTTATCCCTCAAATCTAGTCATTTATGGGGTTTGTGTTTATTTTCTATCTCCTACATCTCTTAAAAAGTGTGTCCATTTCTCCTCATTCCCTTTGAAACTAACCTAATTCCAGACAGCATCTTCTCTTGCTGTTGGATCTTGCATCTTTTTCTCATTTACATATGTCAGGCATAGTGATAATTGCAACTGCTTTCTCAGTTGTCACCCTGCCTTGAGAAATAGCTCCTCCAATAAACACTAATGGCCAGAACAATCTTTCCAAAATCCAAATCTGATTTTAAAATTCATTTGTTTTAAACTACACATATGTAGATTTTCATATAAAATAAAGTCCATATTTTTGGCATGGCCTTATATCTCTCTAGTCTCATCTTTATTCATCAGAACACTCCAGACCCCAACCATATTGAGTTGCTTTTAAATTCTGCAAAAGTACCATACTCTATTTAGGACTTTGGGTTTTGGTAAAATTCCTTTATTTGGCTTGGTATGAAGCTTGTGGTTTACTAAAGGCACAACAGCAACAACAAAACCCAAACACAGCTCAATTTTTAACTAGGCTGACTCAGCTCCTCACACGGATGACCTGACAACTGGTGGCAAGGCCATTTCCAACCATACATACGATTTATCTTAGTCACTCTTCTGCAGTTTTCTACACTCGATGTCTGGCAATTTATCAACAATTGAGGCATGCAAAAATATAAGGGAATGAAACCCATGGTAAAGAGAAAGTGTAGTCAATAGAACTAGGCTCAAAGAAAGTCAGACGTTGGAATTATTAGATAGGGACTTTAAAATAAATATGTTAATAGATTAGGCAGAAAAGTGTTACAACATGCATGAACAGAGCAAGGATTTTAGCACAAGTATGAAAACTATAGGAGATGGCAAATGGAAAAGCTAGAAATAAGATCATGATATCAGAGATGGAAGAATTTTTTCAATAGACTCAGAAGTCTCAACACTGCTGAAGTTATCTTGCAGATAAGAAGGTACCCACCTCAAAATTTCCTAAAAGTCACCTTAAATCACTTATTTATTCACACCCCTAAATTGCTGCTTCTCGCTCTTCCCTCTCTCACTTCCCTTTTCTTGATCCTTTTCTTTTTATGCAGTTTTTATCTTTTCCTTTTCTCTTCTTTTCTGCCTCTTCTCTCTTCTGTTTTCTGCATTTCTCTTTTTTGCTTTTTCTCCTCTCTTTTCTCTCTTTCCTCTTCTAATTTCTTTCTTCTGTCTTCTGTCTTTTC
The DNA here is from genome assembly GCF_015220235.1 of Choloepus didactylus. NCBI lineage: Eukaryota > Metazoa > Chordata > Mammalia > Pilosa > Megalonychidae > Choloepus > Choloepus didactylus. The sequence goes on from NC_051328.1 coordinate 31,395,077, forward strand.
TACTTCACTCTTCATCTTCTCCTTTTCTCTTTCCTTTTCTCATTGATCTGAGAGAGTGGCTGAGCAGAGTGAAGATGTGAGGGGTCGGTAATTGGAAATGAGGGGACACAGATTGCAATATAATCCATGGTAAGGAATTTGTCTTTCTTGCTGAATGTTAAAAGTTTTTGAGTGTGGAGTGACAAGATCTGGCTAGTGTTTTAATAGAATCATCTGGAGGATGTGTTACAAATAGACTACTGGGGCCAAAGGTGGAGTCAGGGGTACCGTTTAGGAGGTAATTGCTATCATATAGGTGAAAGACCAGAGTGGTAAAGTGGAGGTGGTCAGATGAGGCCAGACTAGATGTGTACTGAAGACAGGGTCAACAGGGTACCTTGATGTCTGCAACATGGCATGTAGAGTATGGAATGCATACAGTGAGCTATTAATTTCTTAATCTTTTTTTGTTGTTGTGCAGGCCTTATGATGTCAAATCACATTCTTTCAGGGGTTTTATTTGTTTGTTTTTGGTTGAAATGATCTTAATTCTGTATTTAAATGTTGAAGGGGCGTTTTTCTGTTTGTCTTTTCCTTTTTCTTTCAGTACATTTAAGGTATCATTCTGAATTGCTTCTGAATTCCAGTTTCTATTGAAAAGTCAGCCAATAATCATAGTTTCACTTCCTTAAAGGTAATATGTTCTTTTTCCTGGCTATGTTAAATATTTCTTTTTGCTCCAGTATTCAGCAACTTGATAATGATATGCCTTCGTGTGGTTTTCTCTGTAGCTGTCATGATTGGGCTCCCATCCTTGGTATTTTTAAATGTTAACAAGGGATTCATATATTTAGCCTAAGCTGAGGGCCAGTGGGTTGGTGGGTTCAGGGTAGTTTAGGGTGCTATGAAGCAAGAACCTTGGGCAATGAGGAGGTGTGGTTTCTTTGCTGAGAGGCTGTGGACTTTGGAACTATGGAGAATTCAGTTACCTAAAATTGTTCACGATGAATCATTTTACCTCCCTTTGTTTGAAATTTACTAGAAACCAGATATTTAGTGACAAAAATTCAGTAAGAATACTGAAAGATCTTTAAAATACAACTGAGAGAAATGTGTGTGTGAGAGAGTGTGCATATAACACTGAATTATATATATTTAAGAAAGAGAGAGAGGGAGAGATTCCAAGAGAAAAGGAAGTAACTGAAGATATCTTCAGATAATAAGTTGATAATACATCTATCTAAAGATGGCAGAAAGTTATCTGAAAATAAATAGAAGAAGATTCTTGCATGGTGGCATCTCTTCTCAGCTTGTGTGCAGTTCTATACCTTAGGATGTATACCTTGAGCAAAGTTTCTTCATCTAATAGCAACCTCTTAAACTTTCTCCATCATGGAAATGCATTCCTTATTCCCTTATTTTTGCTATCTCCTTGTAGATCCCTATTTTCAGCCTTTGAATTTAGCAGAACACAAACATTGGGATATATTTTATTTTAAATCTACGGAATATCTTTAACCTAGACTGGGAACTAATAATTTGAAAAGTACTTATTTTCTAAAAGAGACACAAGATACAAAAAACATATCATGTAAAACTGCTGTCATCAAATAGTATAAAATACAAGTCAAATTCTCACTTAATTTCCAAATGACAAAATAGTTCCACAGTCTATATCCTTGAACTTCATTACCTAGGGAATATCTTAAAGCACTAGATGTTTCATTACTTGAGTATATTTTTATAAAATGGGATTCATTGATTGCCATCAGATGGAAATTAAAAAGAAAATCAACTATTTAAAATCATCTTGCCAATTTATCTGATATTTTCGAGCATATATATAGCATTCTTTTAATATAAATACATTTGTTTATGTTTGTATAATTTGTTAAATTCATTGTACAATAAATTTTACTAGAATTATTTTATTATTTATATAGATAAATCTTCAATTTTCTTAAAAAATCTGATATAAGTATATATCCCAAATGTTGTACAGAGTATCATTATTTTTATTAAAAAAATAAGAAAATATGCATTTGAATTCCATTTTAAAAATAGCGCCTTTATGTTAGCTGTGAAGTGTCAAAGGGCAGGTGACTGACACTCCTGTGTAGATTTAGAGATCACTTAATGTTACCTTTGGAAGGACCTAGAGTATGCATCTTACCCAAACTTGTCATTTACCAATGGAAAAGTCTCTTTCTTCATATGACCAAATTAGGCATACTTTGATACTAATTTTGATCAAATTGACATGGAAATATTAGAATACTAAAAATGTATCAGAGAATGGTAAAAAAGGGGAATTTCCATCTTTTATTCCTTAGTAAGTGCACCCAATTTTACCTGTTTCATAGTGAGGTTTCAGCTCTCTACTTGAAGGTAGGGGATGGCACTCAACTGTCTAAGGACTCCCACAGACATTTGAGCTCAATAAGAATGAGGGTCCTATGGTTTTACAGGATGGTCCCTTAAAGACCTTGTTTATTCCTCCAAAAGAAAGAATTACGTTGTCGGGAACACCGGAGGAACTTGACTCACTACTCCACCAATGCCTGATTTCACATCTGCATCCTCCCATGGTAAATGCTCTTTGGATCTTGCATGGATGAAAATCCATTAGCTTCCTTTTTTTATTTGGGAAAAGTGGGTCAGTTTCCCTCTAATAGATTAGGGAGACAGTAAATCAGGTCAAACAGCAGGAATCCTGAGCAAAAACACTTCACAGGGATTTTTTTTGCAAAAATTATTCAGTCTCTCTCTCTCTCTCTCCCTCTCCCTCTCTCTCTTTTAAATGTATAATTTAGTGGGTTTAACTATATTCATGAAGTTGTGCAACCATCACCACTCTCTAATTCTAGAACATTTTCATCACCCCCAAAACACATCACCACCCATTAGCAGTCACTCCCCATTCTACACCCCACCTCCCCCAGGCCCTGGACAACACTAATCTGCTATGTGACTCTATGAATTTGACTATTCTGAATATTCAATATAAATGGAATCATATAATATGCAGCCTTTGTGTCTGGCTTCTTTTACTTGGCATGATGTTTACAAGGTTTGTCCATGTTGCAGAATGTATCACTATTTCACTCATTTTTTGGCTGAATAATATTCCAATATATGAATGTACACCATTTTGTTTATCCATTCATCAGTTGCTAGATATTGAGTTGTTTCTTCTTTGGGGTCAATAGGAATAATGCTGCTATGATCAATTTTTTGTTTAGACAAGTGTTCCCAATTTGTTGATCTTTTCAAAGAACCACATTTTAGTTTTGTGTATTTTCTCATGTCTATTTTCATTTCACTCATTTCCAAGCTAATCTTTATTACTTCTTTTATTCTTCTGCTTGACTTGGGTTTAGTTTGTGCTTCCCTTGGCCTGGTTTCTTGAGGAGGAAAACTATGTTGTTGACTTGAGTTTTTTCTTTTTTTTAAATAGGTGCTTTTATAGCCATATACACAACATAAGATTTTGTATGTTTTTTCTTCTTCATACATCTCAAAGTATTATCTTATTTCCCTTGTGATTTCTTACTTGTTCTACTGTTATTTTGGAATGTGTTGTTTAATTCCCATAGATTTGTGAATTTCCCAAATTTTCTTCTGTGGTTGATTTCTAATTTCATTTTATTATGATCTGAGAGGATTCTTTCTTTAATTTTAACAATTTTCAATTTATTGATGCCTTTTTTTGTGCCTAACATATAGTCTGTTCTGCAGAATGTTCCATAACTATGATATCTTGATTAATTGATCCTTTTATCATTGTAAAATATCCTTCTATGTCTCTACTGAGTTTTGTCATAAAGTCTATATTGCATACCATATCTTTTTCCATTCTTTTGCTTTCATCCTCTGTGTCTTTGAATCTACATTGTATCTCTTGTAGACAGCATACAGTTGGGTTATATTATTTCATACATTTTCTGACTTTTAACTGGGGTTTACCTTTAATGAAATTTTTTATATTTAATATAAATATTGGTGAGGTAGGATTTGTGTCTGTCATTTTCTTTTCTTTTTGTATGTCTTATGACTTCTATTTCTCCATTACTGACTTTATTTTTGTTAAAGTTATTTTCTGGCATACATTTTAAATCCACCTTTCTTTTACTATATTTATGACTTACTTTCTTAGTGGTTACTTTGGGGATTACAATTAATATCTAATTTGTGATATTCTGCTTTGGATTATTACCAACCTAATTTCAATTGTATGCAAAAACTTTGTTTCTGTATAGCCCTATTCTACTCTGTCTGCTTTGTTGCTGGTATTGTCATACATATTACACCTTTAGTGATCACAGACTCATTGATATAGATTTACAATTATTGTTTTATGCAGTTTCCCTTTAAAATGGGTAAAAGAAAAAAGTTACACACTACACACACACACACATATTTATACTCTCTTTTATATCTACCTATGTAATTACCTTTACCAATGCTGTTTATTTCCTCATGTGGACTTGAGATACTACCAGGCTTCTTTCATTTCAGCCTAAAGGACTTCATTTAGTATTTCTTAAAGGGCACATATGTTAGTAAGGAACTACCTCAGTCTTTGTAGATCAGGGAGTCTTAATTTCTCCTTCACTCTTTTTTTGAAATAAACTTTATTTTTAGAACAGTTTTACATTCACAGAAAAACTGTAAAGATAGTACAGATAGTTCCCATATACCCCTTATATCTCCTTTTATTGACATTTTATCTTAAGATGGTACATTTGTTACAAGTAATGAATCAACATTGATACATTTTTATTGTTCATATTTTTTTTTCAGATTTCCTTAGTTTCTGCCTAATGTCTTTTTGTTGTGTAGGATCTCATCCAAGAAAACTACAAAACATTTATTTGTCTTATCTCCTTAGGCTCCTTTTACTGGTTTCTCAGACTTTGCTTGTTTTTGATGATCTGGACAGTTTTGAGGAGTTCTGGTTAGGTATTTTGTAGAATGTTCTTCTACTGGTATTTGTTTGATGTTTTTCTTATGGTTATACTGGAGTTATGGGTTTTTGTGAGGAAACCACAGAGATAAAGAGCCATTCTCATCATATTAGGGGTACATACTATCAGAATAAATGATCACTGTGTTTGTTGACCTTGAGAATCTGTTGTGTTGCCATTGTTTTCCTTTAGTTGCTTTTATGAGGTAATTCTGTAAAGTCTGTATTCTTTGTCATGTGTGGCTACTAGAATCATGCTTGGTTAGCTTTGTGGTCAGCTAGTGATTGGGCAGAGATTTCCTTAAATGCCTGGAACCAATAAGCCCCCAGTCTTGCTGAGGGGAGCTTGTGTGTGTTTTGGAATGTGCCTTTAATATCAGGCAGGCAGTTTATAACTCTGCCTAGCCTTCATTTCCTGCTTGTGCAGAATGCCAAGTTTAAACAGAGGTGAGAACTTAGGATCTTCTCAGGTCTTTCTGAGCATGTGTACAGACTTGGGTATGTATACAACCCTATGTATGTATTCTAGAATTCTAGGAATATGTTGGAGGTTTTCAATTATCTCCCCATAGACATCTCATTCTCCAGCCCTCCTTTTTAACTTCCCCCTTGTTTGCCCCAACTGTTACTGACTGCCACAGGCATCCATACTGTTAAGCAATTGCCTCTAATTGTTTTCAGTAAACTTCCCCCTCCTCCAAGGGTGAGCTAGGGTGGGGAGTGGAGGGAGTTTATTCACACTGGGTGGGCTCCCAGTCGGTTAAAATAAAGACGGTGGAATCTTCCAGGGAGTTACTAGAACAGTAATTCTCTGAAAATGGGGCTTTGAAAGACCTGCAGCCCCATTCTTGCGCCTTCCAGTTGCTTCCAAGCTGTTCATTTTCACCATGAATGCAAAGCTTTTGCTAGGATACCACTGAGCTAGCAAGGGAGGAATGGGAATGGCACTAGTTAAAAAAAGCATGAAGCTCATTCTTCTTACTGAAATTCAGCAGTTTTTCTGGAATAAACACTCCCCAGATGGCTGCACACCTTTGGTTAAACCCAGAGTTCTGGAAATGTTGATTCTGACAATATCTGACAGTTTTCTCTTTGCTTTTGTGGAGGATAGAATTTTTGGTGGTTTTTCTGTTATTTTCACTGATGTCACTTATTCAGTCTCTTTTTGATTCTCATTTTTATCAAATTAAGATGGTAGTACTAAAATGTTAAGAATGTATGTTAGAGGCTGGTTAAAGGGGTTTCATCATCTTTTATTCCCTAGAAAGTGGATAGTTCACACAAGTTCTGTGTTAAGGTCATGCCCTTAAAGATAGTTTTATACCACATTAATGGTTGTTTATATTAAAAACAAACAAACAAACAAATATCAGAAAAAGTACTATTAAAATCAAGTATGGCTAGTCTGTTGACCTTTTAAAATAGGACCCATATTTGTTGATATGGTGAATAAAGCACTGGTGTCACTATCAGGCATCCCTGAGTGGAATCACAGGTCTTCCAGGTGACCTGGAGAAAGAAGTTGCTGGATATGCTTGAGTCGGTGTTTCCTAATCTGTAAAGTGATCTAATAGACTGCCCAGGATCACTCAGAGGGTTAGCTACAACGTGAGAACTGTGAGTCATGTGGCAGCAATTCAGTGCAAGGTAGCTCTCATTAGTGGAAATGATACCAATTAATTGTAACTCTTATTATGATGTCCTTTGTATGCCATACCTCACAGGAAGGTACTGAGCATATTTTCCAAAACTAAATTCAAAATTCAGAGATGGTTGTAAGTTTTGTCACTCAACATATGTGTAGATTGTGTAGATATCTGGAAACTCACGTTGGGGGTGGTGGTAGTAATTAAATGCAGGTCCACTGTTTCATGAGTTTAGACTTGAGTGTGGGGTGGATGAGAAGGTAGATGTGGCTTAGAGGTGGTCCTGGGGAGGGTCCCATGTGTACCAGGGCAAAGGAGACAAACAGTGGGGTTCTGGGGTTTAAATTGGATAAGGTAAACCACAAAGGCAAAGCCAGATATAGGAAGGTGGTTTGAAGACAAGGAAGAGAAGAGAGAAGAGAGGAGAGCTTATCATACATGGGAGGATAGAGGGAAGAGTGGAGAAACTAATGAAGTAAAGAGAATTTAGTGGCTGATTATGAAAATCATAAGCAAAGTGGGAGACTTCAAGATTCCTAGTGGAAGAGAGATGGTAGAATTGTGTCTTTCTGGCTTCAGCTATGGATGTATTCTTATTTCTCCTCCCAGTTTAAATTGAACTTTTCTTCTCCCTTTAGAGATGGTGAGTAACCGAGTAACCATAGCAAAATGGTTGTAAACATATGGTCCGTTTTTATGTGATCATTTCCCTCCTCATTATGAATTTAGCATGACCATTAACATCTAACTGCCTAATTTCCCAATAACCATTGAAAAATTAGAGCTGCATCATTGCCACTCTACCTCTCACCATAATAATTTTATCATTCTAAAAGCATTTAATCTTTGCAAAATGATGGAAATCATCTGTCTTTGGTATTACTTTGACTTTTGGCCTATATAGATATGATTTATTTTGTCAATTGTATTTCTGTATAAAATAAATATTGTATTGTTACCAAGTTTTTTACATAAAAATAAATTACAGGCATATTATTTTAAGGATATTTTCCCTTTATGAAATATTTATTTGCTCTCTTTATACCCAAGTCTGTAGTAAAGCTTTTTAAAAATTATTATTATCTTCATGGTTGTGGTGAAATAGCCAAATCTTTCCTTGCTTGGTTTAAAATTGCTTTCATAAATCACCAAGAATAATTTCTTACTGTGTGCACAGGTGCAATTTATTATTGAGTGGGAAAAAGTTCCTGTTAAGCTAAAGACTTTTGTGTGTTTCTGATTCCTGGAGGATATGTGGTTTGGGTCATGATTCCCATGGGGAAAAAAACACATTAGCAAGTGCACATATGCACACATATTCAGGCCTTCATGCTTACGTGTCTACATATACGATAATATATATACCCTTTCTCTGTCTCTTTCTTACTCACCAGTCCACACACACACACACACACAGTTGTCATTACTCACTCTCCCATGCATTTGCAGGTATAAATATTTAAAATGTGAAATTTTTCTATTTGATTTGAAACATGGAGAACTTTTTTTTTTAAAACAAAGTATTATTTTCTGTAATATTGAGAGGTAAACCTGAGGTTTCTCTGTCTTTCAACTTGGATGTGAATAAGCAGAACTATTTATGCATTTCATTCTGAAATCTAAATGCTTCTATAGATTCCAAGAGTTAATTTTCTCTTTAGGTATTTGCTTAATGTATATTGTATTGCAAAATATGTATAAAAAGTTATACGTGGAGGCTATGCCTTGTACAGTCTTTTCTCTCCATCCTCATTTTGAGAAAACAATTCTCAAGTGTGAAGGACCGTGTAGAAATCGCAGCATGTCCATGCTGGCCTCTGTTAAGAAAGAAGGGTCTGAAAGGGTCAGCAAACTGTGATAGGGGTGGAGCTCAATTCTTCTGTGCTCCACATCCAGGCCATAGAGTTTTGGGCTAAAGGAAAGAGCTCATAAAACCCATCTATTCTGTGCATCTACCATTAAGAATTTCAGAATTGGGGCTTCAAGGAACTCTAAACCTAATTCATCATCTTTCTCTCCCCAAACCTCCCTTCAGAGACAAAAAAAATGGAAGCCCTTCTCAACTTGCCTAGGATCACACAGAGAGTTTGTGTCCAAGCCAGGACTGTAATCAACATCTTCCCATTCCCAAGCCACTACCCCTGAAGGATTTCTGATCAACACTCACCAGAGTGGCTCAGCCTAAGGTTGATTATTTTCCGGTGCCTACTCCATAAATGCCTGAATAGGGTGAATTTTCACCATGGGCATTCTGTAGAGCCTTCAGTTTTCCTTCCCTACAATCTCTTCTCTCATGTTTATCAGCTTGTGCCTGATGATGAGTGGTTGGTCAACACTCTGGCATGGGGGAATACATACTGGATTCCTGTTAATTTTAGGTATTGGTGACTGACCTCAGTTAGAGGTAGCCTTTGAAAATGTATCCAGAAGTTCTTCTGTTTTCCTATTTTAAATTGTGAAAAGTGGACACCATGGAAGGACTTTTCCAGGTTCTAGATTATGCAAAGATTATGCAACCAGCTACAACCCTTGTTGACACTATTTTAGTTTACTCTAGAATTTTTGGAAAGGAGAATATGCTCAATAATTTTATAATGGGTTTGGATTTTATAAAACAACTTTATTGGATTATGTTGGCTTGAAATTTTTAAGAAAATGATGTTAGTTGCCTGGAGTTCAACCAATTTAGTGATGGAGCAATTAAGTAGCCTTGATTTGATCTGTTATTCTGGTTGCAGACTTGTGCTTATAGGATACGTGGGAAGACTTGTGGTTCTGATAGTCATGAAGATATGCATAATTTGAAGGTGACAAATTAATTAATACTTCTTATTCAGAGTAGAAATTTTGGTTTTAATTTAATTGTACAAATAGCTCTTTTTTATTTTTTATTTTTCATTCTACTTTTGCTGGATCCATTGTAGGATGTGGGACGGAGGTAGAAAAAATTCCTGAGTTCAAACACTATTTATTTCTAGGTAGCTGCTTCCTTTTCTATGAATTTACTCTTAATCTTCTTAGTCATAATCTCCCCAACTGGATTATAGCACCATTATCCTAGTTGGGAATGCCAAATATCATTTCAATGTGATTAAAAACCTGGTAATACAAAAATTTACAGTAACTTTCTCATTTTATGACTATTTCCTCGGATGATTTCCTAAAGAAGAAGCAATAATAATGTGTGGGCATTTAATATTAAGTATTTAAAGACTTTAATAATTTGAGATTAATATTTACAAATGTTATGGATATGTTAGCTGACATTTAATGAAAATGTCTCAAATTGTATTAGTAGTATTATTAGATTTACCCATATAATAGTAAAATATGAATTATGCATTTCTCTCATTGATTCTTAACAAGTTTTTATATGGAAACATGACTGATGGGATGAATGTTTGTAGACCTTAGAATAGTTCTAATATGTGATTTGATAAAGACTTTGGGACTTAGCAATGGGAGTTTCAGTAAGTTAATTGTAATATGAAGCTCTTTATCTAGTAAATTACAGTGGTAATTCCAGTCCTGTCAGATTTTTTTAAAGCATTAAGAATATATGGTATAAGTGCCTAGTATAATGATTAGGATGAAATGATAATAATGATAAGATAAAGACTATGAGGAATATACTAAATACAGTATGAAATAGCTAATATTGATCTTGTTTTTAAAAGTATATTCTATTTCTGAAATATCTGCATATTTTATTTACCACCTCTTAGTAAAAACCAAGGTATTTGAGTTGCCTTATATTTTTGGAATTAAGATAAGGTAGGAGATGAAGCTCAAGTCAAACAAAAGACCTAATGAGTATTTCTTGAAACCTTTGTAAAAATCACAGTTAATAAGGTAGCTTAATTTCTTTACTAGAGGCACTGATGCATACTTGGTTCATTTTAAGTGTTTCCTTTTTCAGACCCAAAATGAAAATATAATAATTGCACAGTCTATGATTAGCCAGCTGCTTAGCAATTCTCTGTCCTACTGGGTCTTTTCTGCTTTATCTTTTTGCCAGTAAAGGACAGCATGCCAATATTAGTTGAGGATAGATAATGCATTTTTGTTTTGAATATAATTGCTGCCCTCTTAATGGAGTGCTAGGGCTACTGGCTGTGCTCACAACCTGTATATTTACAAAAATTGAAGATGACAAAAAGTCCCAGCCACAGAACACAGAGTTAGCCTTTTTGATGAAGATGCAGCCAGTTTCACCAAACTGATTTTGTAACTTTCTCTCTGGCTTAAAGCCCAAAGCCTGTGTTCAAGGAGGACTGATGGACGTGTATCAGAAATCCCTGCTTACTGGCCCCATTCCTTACCCTCCCAGTGAGAACCTGTACAGAAAGTGTCCATCACAGAGCATCACTTACACCCTCTCCCCACCCCACCTCCCAAAGAGCTGCCAGCAAACATAAAGCAGGCAGAAGATTCCAGAAAAAGGGGAAAAAATGAATGATAAAGCCCAGGGCTGGCAGTCTTCACAGGTTCCTCTAAAGAAACATCTCCAACATCCACAGTGCACAGTCACTCCTCGTGGCCAGCTGGCGAGAAAATTAACCTGGTTCCGTGCATGTGACTGAGAGCGAGGTGAACTTTTAAACTAGATGACTGGGGAAAGAGAGATTGTATTAGTTTGATTCCTTAGTTTTCAGTTGCTGACAGATTAGTATTTCTTGGCCCTGACAGATCCTAAATGTCTGCAATAGTTATCCACTGACCCATAACCAAGTCCAGTGAGAGCCCAGCCAATGAGGGTTTTAAGATTCCTACACCAAGGAGCCACCTAGACCCGACTGTCACTGCCGAGGTGATAACAGAAACCTAAATGTGCAGTGCTATTATCTGGCAGTGGCTTCTAGTATTCTCTTCAATTCTCTCTTTCTCTCTCTTTACACACACACACACTCACACACACATATATGTGCATACACCAAAGGAGCATTTGCTTGCAGAATGAACATCTCCGCCTCCCAGGTTTTCTGTGTCTGCAGCTCCCATGGTGTCCAGAGCCCTTAGCCAAGTCTCCAAGTCCATGGGTTGATGCTGTTGGCATTTCCCAGGACTGAATCCCTCTTCTCAAGCCCCTGCAGCTCACTCTGAACCACCTTCCATTTAGGGACCAAGCTTGCTTTTGATGCCTCCAGCACCTTTGCTTCTTATTCTTAAAATAAATGTAAGATTAACTTGGTGAGCTTTCGTCCGGCTCAATTTGATCAAACCATCTTTGGTGTTTATGTTTCCAGACTGGGTTTGAGTTTTGTTGCATGCCCCAGGACTACCGAGACCATCGGGAATCTTTCTTGTCGTTTCCTTGTGATTTTTTTCCTTTCTCTTATTTATAAAGTGAAGATACACTTTGCACAGAGGGAGGCTTCTGAAGTCTGCCTGTAAGGTGGAACTGGTGTACAGTAAAACATTTCTCTTGAACATTTCCACAAATCACTCATAAAATATAATGTCAGGACGTGAATTACCCCCATAAATCCAACAGCTTTTCCTGCAGCAGTGATCCAATCATTGCTTCTTGAATTGAGGATCAGATAAATTGTCTGGCTTGTGGTTGGCATCATGTTAAATGAAAAATTATATATTTAACCCTAGAATTGTATTTAGGCGAGATATTCACAGTATTGGAGGCAGGTGGAGTGACTGAAGAAGCAGCAGATTCTGTTGCTAGGGTCACACTTGCACTGGCTTATGTTCATTGAGAGGCGTGGAGAGAAGATTGTCAACAATGCTCTTTGGTCTGTTCTTATCCTCAGGTGCATAGAGTTGAATTTGCATAAGTCAAATGCACGAATGATAGCATTCGGCTGTGTCTTTACACGGCTCAGGCCCTACACTCAATATTTCACATAGCCATCTGTGGCATTAGGTACCAATGATCGTATTTAATAATGACCACCACTTATTAAATACTTATTAAGTGTGCAAGGTACAATGCTAAGTGTCTTATGTTTCAATCCCATCCAATCTGCACAACATCCCCTGAGTTCTGCTTTTAGTTCCATTTCATAGATATGTATGTGTGCACATATTTTAAAGAAACTTTTGGTCTTTAGAGAAAAAAGTAAACAATGCATATCACTCCTCCTGAGTGTGTGTGTGTGTGTGTGTGTGTGTGTGTGTATTTCTGGTATGCAAACTGGCTTACTGGATACAACATTTAAAACAGCTGGGAGATGAGAAGGTCATGAAACAGTTTTTATTACATTTACAATGAAAAGGCTGAAGATTGGAAGGTTAACTAGTTCAACTTAGTATTTTAAAACCCATTGCTTTATTTCTAAATCATTTTTAATCATCTGTTTTCTAGTTTTCCAGCATTCTCATGAAGTAGGACTTTGATAATGTTTACAAGCTGCAAGGTATTGTTATACCACATGCTTTCTTCAAAGATGCTGCTTGGCTTCTGAGCTGTTCTTTTGAAATTAGATCATTTATTTTTCCATCTTGGAGCTTCATTATAGAGTATCTTGAAGATTTACCCATTTGCTATATAGAATAGTCTTCCTTTGTAAACAGGGTTGGTGAGCTGGTAGGGCTAGTGCAAGTTGCTCTTGATTAATCTTTAAGATGTTTTCATTAAAGAGGAACTTGCCATTAAGCTGCTTGGATAGGAAGAGATACCACTTTGTGTTATCTGTTTCTCAGTCAGAGGTTTAATAGATGAATTGATCTCTTTTGCGTTTATTTTGATATATCAATTATTCTGCTTTCAATTTTATAGTACTTGGTTCAAAATCTGTTTTAATGCTTCATTTGTTTGACATCTTATACCATATGGTTTGCATTTTCTTTGTTTTGTTCATTCATGTATTATGATTTTTATCATTTAAGGAATGATGAACCATTGCTCAAAAAGGACTGTAATAACCTGTGTTCAGGTTTGCTAAAGCTGCTGTTGTGCAAAATACCAGTAATGGATTGGCTTTTATAAAGGGGTTTTATTTGGTTACAAATTTACAATTCTACAGCCATAAAAGTGTCCAAACCAAGGCACAAACGTGAGTATACCTTCACTGGAAAAGGCCATTGGTGTCCAGAAAACCTCTGTTAGCTTGGAAGGCATGTGGCTGGCATCTGCTTGCTCCCAGGTTGCATTTCAAAATAGTGTTCTACAAAATGTCTCTAGGCTTAGCTTCTTGGGGCAAACTCTGGGCTAGTATTTCCCACGTGTCAGGAAAAGTCTGCTTTCAATGGCCTCTCTAAAATGTCTCTCTAAGCTGCAGCACCGAGCTCCTTCTGTCTGAGCTCTTACAGGGCTCCAGTGAACTATTAAGACCCAGGCTGAGTGGGAGGGGCCACACCTCCATGGAAATAATCTAATCAAGGATATTACCCACAGTTGGGTGGGTCATATCTCCATGGAAACAACCTAATCCAAAGATTCCAACCTAATCAACACTAATACGTCTACCCCCACAAGATTGGATTAGAGATCATGGCTTTTTGTGGGGGACATAATATATCCAAACTGATACAACCAGCTTACAAAAGTGAATCACAACCAAAGTGAGAGGAAGCATCCTGAATTTTGAAGGATAGTGCTACTATCAAATCTAGTAAGTTAGCATCTCATGCTCTTCAATTATGCCAATCACTTTTCCTGGAGTAGATAGTGGCTGAGTCCAAGGAGCATTTCATTCTAAAGTTTCTTATGATGGTATTTTTCTGTGATTTAAGGACTGTAAACTAATGGTAGTGATTTAATGTATATCAAATACATGTATATGTATATGTCCACACCCATAATAAATAATAAATGATATACAATGTATATATAACCTGCAATATATATACACACATACATGTATGGTAAAATTTTAATTTTTTTAACATAAAGGAAAAAGTACAAATTTACAGTAAGAAGTTAAAAAATAGGGATGTTTGAAAATAAGGTTAATATAACCTTCCCAATCTACCCTCCCCCTCAATAGCCTTTTAATAATTTGAGGCTTATTCATCTAAACCTTTCTCTGCATTCACACAAAAGTCTTTTTTTTCCTATCTTTTTTTCTTTTTTCCAACAAAATTTTAAAGTCTGAAATTTTGGAATTGATTTTCAAAATGTGTGTCAGTTTGGTCAAAAAGTAGGTGCATTTTAAATTTTAGAAATTGCTAGATTATTTTGCAAAAAAATTCATTGCAATTCATATTTTTTACAAGCAACGGTGGGAATGCCCTTTCTTCCAAAATTCTTTGCACCTCAGGATGCTATAAACTAACTTTGGCTAATCTGATGAATGAAAAATTATATCTCATTCACGATGTATATTTCTGACTTTTGGTGATGCTGGAAGTCTTTTTGTGTTTTATGATCATTCACATGTCCTTCTCTGTGACTTGCCTGCTGATATCTTTTGCTAAGTTTTCTGTTGGTTTGTTTAGTTTACTCTTATTAATTAGAAGAACTCTGTGCATATTTAGTAGCATTATCCTTGTTTGTCATTTCATTCTAAATGTTTTTCTAAGCCTATTGTTTATCCTTTACTATTGTTTATGGAGGTTTTAGCAAGTGATAATTTTATGTCCTAAAATAGAGTTATCTTATGAAGAGCCCCTCAGTATGTTATAAAATTTTTCTCCAGAAAAATTTTTGTAATTTTTACCATGGAATTTATTTTTATACTTTGTATGAGTTAAGGGTTTTGTTTTATTTAAAACATTAGTAAAATATGCTAGCTTTATATGATGAGTTGGAATTCTTTCCATATTTTTCTATGATCTGGAAAGGTCTAATAAAATATCCTTTAAACATTAGGTCCAATTCAGCTATAGAACAATCTGAAGTGAGGTCATGTTCAGGGTAAAAGTTTAATGATCCATTCTCTTCTACGATTATGTATCTATTGAGATTATTTATTTCTGTGATCAAATTGCATCACTTTCCTCTAGATTTCCATTGATGTCTCGCAATTGAGTTGCTCCTATGATTTAAATTCTCTCTAAGATTTGGTAAGTTTTCATATGCCTCATGTTCTGTATCTTCATTTCCTCTCCTTTTTTCTTTGGTCATATGAGAAAAGCTTATCTGTGCACTTCTTCAACCTGTTCATGGCTGTGTATTCCTTTAACTGCATACCTGGACATGCCACAGTCTCTTCCACAGTGGCAAAAAGGCATGGCTGTTCTCTTGTGTGCTCAGGGTGAACGAGCTTGTAGTCTCTAACTTTTCTGCTAAGGTTTGGGGAAGAAACATTTTTTTCCCTCTCGGTACAAGGGGCCAGCTGTCATCTTTCTGACCCCTGGCCACAGGTGCTCCTTCCTTCCATCAGGGGTCAACAGGTTTTACACAATTGAATAGCTATTCTCAGGATCAAAAGAAGCAGATAGACTTGAGCTCCCTATCCTCCAGAGACCCAAAGGCTTCAGCCACTTGGCACTCTTCAGGAATATCTCCCTAACCACGTCTTTTATTCTTGGTCCCTTGGAGAAGGAAGCCCTGCCTTGAGTTTCTTCCCTGGAAATCCCAGCAGGACTTGCGGCCTCTGAGGCGCTCTCCACGGTCCACTAGCAGCTTGTTTGCCTGGGTTAATCAAGAGGGTATTGGGAATGAGAGAAGAGTGGTGGTATGTAGTCAATGTGCTGTTATCCCACAGTCTGACAGAAATGACTTCAAAATTTAGAACTATCTTTG
The DNA here is from genome assembly GCF_015220235.1 of Choloepus didactylus. Taxonomy (NCBI): domain Eukaryota; kingdom Metazoa; phylum Chordata; class Mammalia; order Pilosa; family Megalonychidae; genus Choloepus; species Choloepus didactylus. The sequence continues at coordinate 31,411,311 of NC_051328.1, forward strand.
TAAAGCAAGGAAATATTTTATGGTGTTTTTTATTCTTCATTTAATGCAACAAAATTTTTAGTGCTTGCCTTTGTGAAGTGTGGTTAACATGAATTGGAACAAAATGAACATTATTCTGCATGGAAGTTTAGAATTTCAGGGCTGACTCACCTGCGTTTCAATTTTGCAGTAAACCAGATCAGTGTTTGCTCTCCTGCTACATGTCTATCATAATCGTATGAGTATTTTTCTGCTCTTCTAGATGCAGATTGCCCTGTCTGTAATGTCTCTCCATCCGAGGCAATGGCAGGAGCCCTGGGCTCCCCGTGTGTTCTGTCACCCTCTTGCAGAAATGCGTCTCAGTTTCCTAAGTGCATTGCTGCTGCGGTCATGACTGCCATTTCCTCAGCACCATCTGCAGACTGATATTTTGTGAGAATTTGTACAGATTCCAAGCAAGAATTTGGCTTAACAGGCCAGCATATTTAGTTTTTAAGAGCAAAGAAATTGATCAATTCCTATTCTGGTCCACTCTCTTTTTTAACCACTTCTTATCCCACCCCCACATGACTATATTCTTACAGCTTTGAAATGGAATCAAATTTCCAGGCTGCACAATTAAATTTCAGACAAAAATTCCACTTACTAGAATGCTCGCAATACTAATTGTGTTGTTAGAAATAAGACACTTGATTAAAAGGCACAGCACTTGTCTATATCTTTAATGTGCATTCCTAATGAGTCTTAGCAGGAGGCTGATTCATATGAAAATGCACAATTAGCTCATCCAAGTTTAATACACCATTATCTGCACCCAGACCCACTCTCATTACCATTTGAATACAACTGTTTTCTTTGGAGTTTTGCGCAAGAAACAAATCCCTATATATGGCACCCAGCTCTAGACCCTGATTTGTCTGCGCTTGCCCTTTAGACAAAAGGCCAAAACGATGTGCTCTTTGGTGCATCAATTTTCAATCTCTGGCTATTTTTGAAATTGTAATGCATCACATTTCCTTTTTCAAGGGATCTCAGTCAGTATAAATGTGGAAATAGGTATAGGCCAAGGGATTTGTTTATTATTCTGAATGGTGGCATACCGCCTTTCTTTTTTGGAGTCTAAATAAAGGAGGTTGATATAAAAAGCTGTTGAAACCCAGTGAAATAAAATATTACTTGAAATCTGATTTCATTACTGTAGAGTTCAACTTAATATCTGGACTTTGGAATCTAGGGCAAACAAATGCCTGGGATGAAAACTGAGAAAACCAAAATTTTGCTTAATTCCCATCAAAGTGATTTTCAGTTTCTGGACTCTCACCCGCCCACAGTTCTGCCAGCTGCCCAGGTACACAGAACCAATGGAATCAATAATAGATTTAAAATATTGTTTTAAAAAATTCCTTCCCTCATTTCTTTCTTATTTTTAAATGTCATTTATGTGTAACCCTTCAAAGACATTTAAATAATTGCACAAAAATAAAATGTCTTCCTGATGACATAAATGATGGTTTCTAGTTTTAAAAAATAAATAATATAGAACATTTTACTGAGAATGATGTCATTTTAGAACAATTGAAGAGGTTTTTATTTTGCAGCTTTACACAATAACACAGAGATGGGACGTATCTGAGGTGCACATAACTATTATTAGTTTGCTCAAAGGCTAATGTTAAGAATACATTACTAAGGGTAAGGAGCCAAGGTTTATTGTGAGGAATATGACATATTAGAACGTGTGTGATCTCAGAGGTCATTTAAACAATGTGATTTGCTTCCAGTCTGTGCTACATAAGACCTTTGTTATTGAAGCCTTTTTCTTAATGCCACTGGGCCTCAGCATTCCTCTTTCCTCTCAGCATCTGTAAAAATGTGTAATAACACCAGCTGTGTGCCATTCTTGTGGGGATTAGAGATAGAATTGCAAAGTGTCTAATCATAAACTATATAAAATGAAATATAAAAATCAGTTGTATTTCAATACACTAGCAATGAGCAATCTGAAAAGGAAAGTAAGAAAACAATTCCATTTACAATAGTATCAAGCTGAATAAAATAGGAATAAATTTAATAAAAGAAGCGCCAGGCTTTTATACTGAACACTACAAAATATTGGTGAAGGAAATTAAAGAGATCTAAATAAATGGAAAGATAACCTATGTTCATGGATCAGATGATTTGATATCATTAGGATGGTAATGCTTCCCAAATTCACCTACAGATTCAACATAGTGCTTGTCAAGCTCCCAGTTGAGTTTTTTTTTTTTTTTGAAGAAAATGACAAGTTGCTTCTCAAATTCATATGGAAATGCAAGAGATCTGAATAGCCAAAACAATCTGGAAAAAGAACAAAGTTGGAGGACTCACACTTTTAGAACATCCTAAAAAGTTAAAATAATCAAGACATTTTGGTACTGGCATAAAGATAGACTTATAAAAAATTGGAATAGAATTGGGAGTCAAGAAATAAATATTTACATCTCTGGTAAATTGATTTATGTTATTTTTTTAGATTTTTAAATTTTATTTTTAATGCAATTTTATTGAGATATATTCATGCATCAACCAAACCATCTGAAGTACACAATCACTGGCTCACAGTATCATCACATAGTTGTGCATATATCTCCATGATCAATTTTAGAACATTTTAATTATACCAGAAAAGAAATAAAAAAAGAACCCAAATCCTCACGTACCTCTTATCCCTGCCCTCCACTTTGACCCATAGTTTTGGTGTGGTACATTTGTTGCTGTTTATGAAGAGTATTAAAATATTTCTGTTAACTATAGTGCATAGTTTGCAATAGGTACATTTTCCCCTATTTACCCCTCTATTATTAACTCCTTGTAATAGTGTTCTATATTTGCTCTAGTTCATGAAAGAACTTTTTTATATTTGTACAGTTAATCATGGACATTGTCCACCACAAGATTCATTGTGTTATACATTTCCATGTTGTAACCTCCAACTCCCCTTCTGGTGACATACATGACTCTAAACTTCCCCTTTCCACCACATATGGTCAACTGATTTTTGATGAGTTTCAAGAAAATTCAGTAGGGAAAGCATGGTCTTTTCAGTAAATGGTACTGAGACAACTGGGTATTCAAATGCAAAAGAATGATATTGGATCTTATCTCATTCCATACAAAAAGAATTAACTTAAAATGGGTCATAGACCTAAATGTAAGAGTTAAACTCTAAAACTCTTAGAAGAAATCATAGGCTAAAATCTTTGTGACCTTGGATTAGGCAATGATTTCTTAGCTATGACATCCAAAGCACAAGCAATAAAAGAGAAGATTTGTAGTTGAACTTCATTAAAGCTTCTGTGCTTCAAAGAAAACAAGAGAAAAACCATCCGCAGAATAAGAGAAAATACTTACAAATCATATATCTAATAAGGAAATTATATCCAGAATATAAAGATCTCTTGTAATAATGGAGAATAAAAAGACAAATAACCCAATTAAAAATGGTCAAAAGACTTGAACAGACATCTCCCCCCCAAAATATGCAAATAACTAATGAGCATGTGAAAAGATTCTCAGTAGCATTATTCATTAGTGAAATGCAAATCAAAACCACATGACATACCACTTTACAACCATCAGAATGGTTATACCAAGAAGACAGACACTAACAGGTGATGATGAGGATGTAGAGAAATTAGAACCCTCACACATTGGTGATGGGAATGTAGAACTGTGCAGCCAATTAGGAAAAGAGTTTGAGCATTTCCTAAAAATACAGTTATATGAACCAGCAATTCCACGCCCAGATATCCCACTTAAGAGAAATAAGAGCATATGCCTACACAAAATTTACACATAATAACCCCCCAGAATACTGAATGAATAAGCAAAATGTGGTATATCCACATAATGAAATATTATTTGGCAATAAAAAGGAATTAATAATGAATTCATGCTACCACATGGAAGAACCTTTGAAAACATTGGGGTAAGTGAAAGAATCCAGTCACAAAAGACCCTGTGTTGTATGATCCCATATGTTTGAAATGTCTAGAGTAGGCAAATCTATGGAGACAGTAAGTAGATCAGTGGCTGCGCAGGGCTTTTGTGTGGGGAAGAGGGGAAGGTGAATAGGGAGTGACTGCCAACGGGTACAAAGTTCTTTTTATTTGCTTTACACCCCCATGCCATGAAGGTTTCAAGAGAACGGGAATTTTGCTGGTCTTGGTCACTCAAGTTTTGGCATGCTTAATGAGAGAATGAAGAAAAATAGGACTGTGAGTAGTAGATGAAGAAATGAGTTGTATGAGATGAGTTTGATGAGGGCAGGGTTCAGACCATATAAAGTCTTATAGGATTATATCCCTAGTGCCATGGGAAGCCATTGAAAAGATGCAAATCAAATAAGAGGAGCTTGGGATTTTAGGCAGTCTGAATTATGAGAACCGTCTGTTCTACCCAAATTCTGAGCAGATTCAGAGATAAGGAAAAACTGGTCAGCAAATGTAGGCCAAGGTACTGTCTCTATTTTTGATAAAGTTGATATGGACGCTTACAGTGATGAGTAAGTCAGCTTCTTAATACTGAATCCCAAAATTTTAGAGGGTCCCACCCAACCACAGAAACTGTGGGCCATAGTCCTTACTAATCAGTTAATGAAGTAGACAGAAAATTTGATAAATTTTGTATTTATGAGCAGGACACCAATGTGGGGCCAGAAGATCCCCACAGAGGGGTGGTCTATCCTGAAGAAAATCAGCTACTGCTAATATAACTAACAGCATTGTCCTTCTGGCCCCTGAGAGTTTTGACTGGGATCTCACCTCATAGGATTTTTTTTCCCAATTTATTTTGCAATTAATAAAACCAGCTGTCTTGCAACCCAAAAAGAAGAGTTAAGAGATTGAAAATGTTGCTCAATACAAGTTTGGTTTCATTTTGTTTTGGGCACAAGTATGGTCATATATTCAATAGTCATAAGGTACATTTGTACTTTGGTTCTGGCCAGAAAACATGGGAGGGCAGGTTGTGAAGGATAAATGCAGGGAGAGTAAAGATTGACCACAGGGCTCCATTCCAAGCAGAGATCTTTGAAACATTTCGAGGTATATAATATAGGCTTCCTCCTAGTGTAAGGAAAAACTCAGAAATGAAATGCGAATTTAGGGAAAGCAAGGAGAAAAGACATAGCTAATAAAATTAAAGAACAGGGAAAAGTAGATCGAAGAATACTTGTTTATATTACATTTCTTAGAATTCTCATAAACATGAGACTTGGCAAATATATTACAATATGATAATTATGCAAATAAAAGATTGATGGATTGTGTATGTGCTGGCATATTCTCCAGGAGAGACAGAAAGTTATTTAGTCATTATTATTGTATACATGGCATTTGTGAATGAAAAAACAGTTCAGATCAGGTAGCGTTTAGGGTAGTGGCTAACTTCATTTGTCTAGCAGCGTAGATTTAGACAATGTCAGGAACCTGTTGATGGTTCCTTTTGGGAAAATAGATTTTCAACGAAGTAGAAACGCAGTTAAATGGACCTGAACTTCTAAACAAGGGGTGCGTCTCGGGTTTGCTTCCACCCTAAAGGGTATAATTTAAGGAAGGCAGCTGCATTTATCTGATTAAAAGATGGGTTTACATATGGAAATTAGATTATAAAATGTGAAACAAGAAACTTCTTAAATACGTAATTAAGAAAAATGACCACAGGCTATAAAAAAGGTGGGGGTGTGTGGATTTCTTAGGGATGGTGGGGAAGTTCTATGCTAGAGATTCAAAACAAAGCAGCAGGTTTTTGGAAAATTTAGAAGGTAGAAGTCTGCTGGGATGATCTCTCAGTCTGTCACAGCCCAATGATTTTATGAAGTTGATCCAAAAAGAATACAAGGATCTTTGTCAAGTTTGCACATCCAAACCCCTTAGGAGTGACTGAATACATAGCTTTATGGCAAAAATATTACAAATCACTGGTGGTTGTTATTCATTTTTTTTTATAATATGAGCAATGCCACAGTGTCCCCAAACACATTTATCTTCAGTAAATCACAGAGAATGATACTAATTATTCTCACTTACCTTCTCACTTCCCTAAACAAATGAAAGGACAAAATTGCCAACTTGTCAGAATGTCAAAATCAAGGTTGCACCTTTCATAAAGAAGGAAAGTGAAATGTTCTGTTAAGAATATCACTATTCAAGGCTACTTCTGGTTGTGATGTAGAATAATGGGATATATTATCTTTCTTCTAATGCCAAGAAAATACCAGATAAGCTAAAAATCATGTTTTGAAAAAATGATTATAGAGTATTAGATGCAAAAATGTCCAAGTAAGTTAAATTCCAGAAAGAGATAAGAATTCCATAGTTGCAAAAGAGAAGAGGAGAGACAAAAAGATGTAAGGGGGAAAATTAAAACAGGAGCAGAAATCATTAAAATGTAAATCAAACATAACAGAGAGAATTAACCAATCGTTGATCTTTTGAAAAGAATGAAATTGATAAATCCATGGTAAAACAGTTTAAGAGAAAATGAGAAAAAATACTACTAATATTAGGAAAGCAATATGGAATATCACAATATACCCCACATGTTTTTTAAAGTAAGAGGGTATTATTATTGAACATTTAGATTCAATAAACTATATCCTAGACAAACACAACAAAACTGACATGAGAAGAAATAGAATATATATATACACACACACACGTATATACACACATATATACACACATATATATATACACGCACATATATATACACACACATATATATATAGACACACACATATATATGAATGAATGGTCCCTTATCCAGTAAAGGACTTGAATCCAAAATTTAAAGCACAAGCAAAAAACCCAGAAACATAAGGTTTTAACATCTGAAAATCAATCAGTGTGATTCTCTGTATTGTCAGAAGCGGGTAGTGGTGGTGGAATGATATTATCAGAATAAATGCATAACAAATATTTGATAGAATGCTATAACAATCACAGAACTGGAAAATTACTGAAATAGAATGTGATTTCCTTAATTTGTTAATGCACATCTATCTATAAAAGATCTATATAAACTATAATTTATGGTACAATATTAAAACCTTTCCCTGTTAACTTTGGGAACAGGACAGGATTCCTTCTGTTACCATTTCTATTCAATATTGTCCTGGGTGGTCTTAGTCAGTACAATAACTCAAGAGAAAGAAATAAAAGGCATAAGGTTTGGAAAGAAAGAAGTAGAAATGTCATTAGTCACAGATGATGTGATTGAATATGTAGAAAGTCCTAACTAATTTGTTAGAATTTTAAGTGAATTTTATATGCATAAGTCTACAGTCCTGTGCATGGGGGTCTAGAGGATTAGAGGAAAAACCTGATAAGGCATTGAATTACAGACAAAAATTGCAAAGGGAGTTATGGAGGAAGGAGCCCAGTGCACTTTTGTTGCCAAGGGAAGGTTTCACAGGACAGATGGCATTTTGTCCTGTCCGATGAAGACATTGCTGCAAAAAAAAATTGCATTATTCATTCATGGCACTAGTGTAGGAAGATCAAGACCAAGAAAGCATAGCTTGACAGAAAAACAGGCCATGGGCATAAAAGTAGGGCTCTGTTGACCAAAACAGAGAAAGATTAGTCAACAATTGAGGATCAGTGATGGTTTGCCTCTGATAAACTTTTTTCCTCAAGAAACAATGCTAGATTTTGTCAAATGCCTTTTCTGTGTTCATTGAGAGGATCATTTGTGTTGTTTTTCCCCTTTAATTTGTTAATGTGGTGTATTACTTTAATTGATTTTCTTGTGTTGAATCACCCTTGCATACCTGGGATAAACCCACTTGATCATGGTGTATAATTCTTTTACTGTGCTATTGGATACAATTTGCAAATATTTTGTTAAAATATTTTTGCATTTATTCATTAGAGAAATTGGTCTGTAATTTTCTTGCCTTGTAGTATCTCTATCTGGCTTGGGTATTACGATGATGTTGGCTTCATAGATTGAGTTAGGTTGTGTTTCCTCCTCTTTAGTTTTTTGGAAGAGTTTGAGTAGATTGTTATTAATTCTTCTTGGAATAATTGGTAGAATTCACCTGTGAAGCCATCTGGTCCTGGGCTTTTCTTTGTTGGAAGGTTTTTGATGACTGATTCAATCTCATTACTTGTAATTGGTCTGTTGAGATCTTCTGTTTCTTCTGGAGTCAGTGTATGTTTGTTCATGTGTTTCTAGGAATTTGTCCATTTCAGATCAGTTACCTAATTTGTTGGCATATAGTTGTTCATAGTATCCTCTTATGATCCTTTTTATTTCTGTGGGGTCAGTATTAATGTCCTCCCTCTTATTTCTAATTTTATTTATTTGTGTCTCCTCTTTTTTTTTTTTTTTTGTCACTCTAGCCAAGGGTTTGTCAATTTTATTGATCTTCTCGAAGAACCAACTTTTGGTTTTGTTAATTTTCTATTGTCTTTTTTATTCTCAATTTTATTTCTTTCTGCTTTAATCTTTGTTATTTTTTTCCTTCTGTTTCCTTTGGGGTTAGTTTGCTGTTCTTTTCTAGTTCCTTCACGTGTGCAGTTAGGTCTTTGATTTTAGCCCTTTCTTGCATCCCATAAGTTTTTGATATATTGTATCCTCATTTTCATTTTTTGAGATGTTTACTGATTTCTCTTATAATTTATTTTCTGACCCACTGATTGTTTTGAGTGTGTTGTTTAATCACTATAAATTTGTGACTTTTCCAATCATCTGCCTGTTGTTATTTACAGTTCATTTCCTTATGATCAGAGAAAGTGCTTTGTATAATTCCAATCTTTTAAAATGTATTGAGACCTGTTTTGTGGCCCAACATGTGGTCCATCCTAGAGAATGATCCATGAGCACTTGAGAAGAATGTATGTTGTGCTGTTGTGGAGTGTAATGTTCTTTAAATGTCTGCTAGGTCTAGTTCATTTATCAGATTACTCAAGTTCTCTGTTTCCTTACTGATCCTGTGTCTAGCTGTTCTATCTGTTAATGAGAGTGGTGTATTGAAGTCTCCCACTATTATTATAGAGATGTCTATTTCTCCCTTCAGTTTTGCCCAATGTTTGCCTCATGTATTTTGGGGCACCCTGGTTAGGTACATCCATATTTATGATTGTTATTTCTTCTTGGTGGATTGCCCCTTTTACTAGTATATATTGTCCTTCTTTGTCTCCTATAACAGTTTTGCCTTTAAATTCTGTTTTGTCTGATATTAGTATAGCTACCACCCTATTGGGTTATTGTTTGCATGGAATATATTTTTACAGTCTTGCACTTTCAACCTATTTGTGTCCTTGGGTTAAAGTTGAGTCTCTTGTAGACAGCATATGGATGGAACATATTTTTAAATTCTTTCTGCCAATCTGTGTCTTTTGATCAGGGAGTTTAATCCATTAAACTTCAATGATATTACTGTAAAGGCTATACTTACTTCAACCATTTTATCCTTTGGTTTTTATTAATCATATCTTATTTTTGTCTCTGTCTTTATCCTTTTAGTTACCCTTACTGATAATCTTCATTTCTACAATATCCTCCCAACCTCTCTCTCCTGTCTTTTCCTTTCAGCCTGCAGATCTCCCTTTATTATTTCTTGCAGGGCAGATCTTTTGTTAACAAACTTTCTAAGTTTCTGTTTATCTGTGAATATTTTAAACTCTCATTTTTGAAGGGTAGTTTTGCCAGATGAAGAATTCTTGGCTGGAAGTTTTTCTCTTTCAGTACCTCAAATATATCACACCACTATCTTGTTGCCTCCATGATTTCTGATGAAAAATTGGCACTTAGCCTTATTTCATTTCCCTTGTATGGGACAAACCACTTTTTTCTTGCTTCTTTCGGGATTCTCTCCTTATCTTTGGTGTTTGACATTCTGATTAGTATGTATCTTGGAGTAGGTCTATTAAGATTTATTCTGTTTGGAGTATGTTATGATTCTTGGACATGTATATTTATGTCTTTCATTAGAGTTGGGAAATTTTCAGCCATAATTTTTCAAATATTCTTTTTTGCCATTTTTCCTCTCTTTTTTCCTTCTTGGGCATCCATGATGCATATGTTTGTGCAATTTGTGCTGTCCTTCAAACCTCTGAGACCTTGCTTAATTTTTCCCATTTTTTCTCTATCTATTCTTCTGTCTGTAAGATTTCAACTGTCCTATCCTCTAGCTCACTGATTCTTTCTTCTGTTTAAATCTGCTGTTGTATGCCTTGTGTATTTTTGGTCTTTTTTATTGTGTCTTTCATTCCCTCATTTCTGTTATGTTCCTTTTATGTTTTCAAATTCTTCTTTGTGCACAGTCAGTGTCTTCTTAATGTCCTCTATCTCTATAGCCATGTTTTCCTAAATTAAATTGATTTAGGAAATTTGTTTGAACTTCTTGGTTAGTTGTTCCAAATTCCACATCTCCCCTGAAATTTTAATTCATTCCTTTCACTGGGCCATATCTTCCTGTTTCTTAATATGGCTTGTAATTTTTTGCTGGTGTCTAGACATCTGATTATCTTGATCAGTCTACTCTGGATATCAGTTTCTCTCTTGCCTAGGGTTTTCTTGTTGATTGGCTTTGTGCTAAGGCACTTCCTTGACACTTGTTTCAACTTATTATGGACCTTTAGAATAGCTCGTGTTTAACTGATCAGTTTTTTTCACCTCTTATTCTTCTAATTCTTGCTTTGAATATAGGGTACAATTTTTGAGATTGCAATCTTCTTGTAATTGTTTCACCCCTACAAGAAAGCTTCATTTCCCCTGTTCCTTCTGTAGGAATGCTGATCTGTTCTATTTTATTTATTTATTTATTTATTTATTTATTTATTTTTGTCTCCATAGTTTTTTTAATACTCCTTTCATTGTCTCTAGCTGCTTTTCCTATAGGACAAATTCTAGGAGGAGGGTCACTTGGAAGAGGACTTTCTAAGTTAGTATTTCCCACTGAAAATAGGGCCAGGCACCCACCAAAGGGGCATAGATCAGTTCCAAAGTGCCCTGGGAAGGAGACCCAGAAGGATACCAAACTCCTCTTTGGCAGCTCCCCAAATCTGTGCTTTCCTGGCCACCCACCAGATGGTGCTCTTTAGCCAACTGTTCCTTGCAATCCTAAGGTGTTACTGTGCCTTTAAGTCTCAATTGACTCCACCCCTGCAGGGGCAGGGTTGAAACAGAGGCTGACAGTGGCTTTTGTCCCAAGCACAGAGCCAGGACCCAGGGATCTGAATTTGCTAATAAAAAGCTGCAAACAGGACTGGGCTGTGCCCTCCCTCCCACCTCCTTTTACTTGGGGAAGAGCCACCCTTCAGGAAACCTGTTCCCTGCAGCCCCAGGAAGGGACTTTATCACCTTCATTCAGGGTCGAATCAGAGGCTGAGAATTGCTTTTTGTCCTGGGCAGGTTGAAACTGTAGCTGTCTTTCAGAGCTGGGACCCAGTGTTCGAAATTTGCTAATCAAAAGCTGTGACAGATACTCAGCCATGCCCCCTGCCTGGTCTTTGGGGAAGAGGACTTTTATTTCCAGACAGCAACTGAATGCAGGAGCATCTGCCATGAGAGTGGGGGATGGGCAGCAGCCTCTGTGGCCTGGAGAGTTTTCCTCACAGCTCTTCTTTCCTCTCTTCCCTGGGTGGTGGACAGTGTTCCTCTGGTCTCCAGAGCCCCCAGACCATGGTTTCAGGCAGTTCCTGGCTTTTTACAAAAAAAGGAGGAGGACAAACTGAGTCTTGAAGCCCCCTACTCTGCCATCTTACCCAGAAACCCCAAGATGAATACATTTTTTCAAACAAAATGCTGAACAAGTTTATCTTGTTATTTGTTGTCATTTTTCATGCCACATGGTTCAGAAAGTCTTTGTTGCCTGCCCAGAGGGGTCTATGTTCTCTTTGTCATTTCCACACCATCATGTAATTTGGGGGATTTATATTTTGCTTAGGAAACTTATCTACTAATTTCTAATTTGAAGGGCATTATTTATATACCCATATTTATCTTCCCAGATGTTAGTATGTTTCTTCATACTAACTTCAAGAAGTGACATCAAAATACATTTTTTAGAGTACATATTAATACTTTTGAGGCAAATGTTTATAACTGATAACCTAGTATTTGCATTTATTTTAACTGCACTGTTCTAAAGATAAAAGATGATGACATGGCCCGAGATGAAGGAAACAATTGGTTTCAGAGTTGTATTTCATGGAATAAAGGTAAAAATTTCTTTACCTTATCAGATCATTTTTGGTGAGTGCTGGTAGTTTATAAACTGATCTTGAGAGGAAATATGTCTGGCCATAGAAAAACCACAACATACTAGTTATATACCCATATTATGGTCTCCTTAAGCACTGATATGATCCAGTGGTAAACTCTTCAATTTATTTTGAGAAGAGTTTTCTCCTGTGAAAGTATTTCTGTACAGATGGAAAAAAAAAATGCCCTGACTTCTTCTTGAGAATAGTTTGCCCCAAAGGGGACATTATGACATTTTTTTTCAGTGAACCTTGAACGAAACTTGCTAAGTTTTGTTAGCAAGCACTAAGGAAACCCAAAACCATATTCTCTGCTGTGGTGGAAAATGACACTATTTTTAGTCTATTAGAAGAATAACAGATCATTTAAGAGATGTTGTTTTCATGCTCTAAAGAATGTTACTAATGGGGATGCTTGGCTGACAGGATATTAAATGTGTTCTCACTTTGCTGCACCTGCCATCAATGCATAAGTCAGACTCTATCTTAGTTCAATATCTTACAACATAGCATAAAAGTATATAGAATTTTACAACTGAGTAAAATCTGAAAGCTTTACTTAGATTGGGGTAACAAAAATGAGGAAAGCCTAGAAACTCTGCTCAGTATATAGGTATAGAGTAGTAGATGGTCAATAAATACATTTTGAATGAATATAGGATAAATGTCTTTTACAAGGAAAAGCTACTAGTTACCATCTGAACTAGAAGTAGATGCCAAATCTAGTTTACTATTGCAGTACACTATTTATGTGTAAGATTTTTGACTTCAGAACTAAGGAAAATATTTAGGTCCAAAGAAATGTATTTTCTTATTATATTTGTTTTCAGGATTATTTGTTCTTTGATGAAGTTATTTAAAAGTGGTCATTCAATCTGTTGTCTTCCAACACACTTTGCAGGTCAGGTCGAAGACTGTGCCTTGCTTATATAGGGCTCTATCAGCAAACATGATTGACAAATGCAGCACTAGGCTAGGTCCATTTGATTTGGAGTTAAATCAATTATGAGATTTCTCAGCACATTTCCTGAGTTTTCTGAAACTGGAAATGAGTCTGGGATTACTAGTTGGGCAGTGTCACTGATTTACTATATAATTATAATTTAGCATATTTCAAATTAGGTACAATTGTAAATACTATTACTTTAAACATTACTACTATGATTATTACTACTATACTACAATATCCAAAGACAGAAAAGATTATTCTGCCTGGGTAGATCTTGCCTGACGTGTGACTTAGGTGTTTGTATTAGAGGTCGTAATGACTATTATCATTTTTATAAATTTGGTCTTTATTCACATACTCTTTTCTTTCCTAAAATAGGTCTCTGCAGTGGGATATAGTGACTTGAGCTAATTGTTCTATAGGAAGCACATAAAGGAATATAGACTTAATGGGAATAGGAAGGCAGACACATGTTATTGGGAAATTGAATAATAAAATAGTCGTTTGGATGATGGCAACAGATGGGCTTGACATGAAACAGAATGGTGTCAATGGAAAGACTTGTATTTTTTCAAACAGTAGATAGAAATGTATTAATTTATCTAAAATAATCCATTTATATATAGATAACAGGTGCATTGAACTTGTTTGTTTTTTCAATACTGTACTTACAGCAGCCTAATTTGTATGTCTATTTGAAAATATGGCTACAAAATAGGATATGACATATTTATGTGGTCAGTGATCAAACAAATGTGTTGAAATGTTTATATAGAATTGTATCTTTCCAAAAAGTTTTACACACACACACACACACACACACACACACACACACACAAAATGCTTATGTCTTATGACTTCAAAGGTAAATGATTGCCAAAATCTCTGTGTACAAGGGTTTGTGATGCTTCATCAGCAGGCGTGCCTGGACTCTGGAGAATTAGTCAGTGGAGAAGAAAAGATGGTCCTGGCCATCATTGCAAAGCCTGCTTTCCTCTGGCCCCTCTTTAGGATTATGCCTTCCTGACTGCCAGCAAGGGAGGCAGAGACATCTGGGACCCCTGTGTGGCATGGGAAGGCACATAGCCAGCGTCTGCTGATCCTTCTCTCCTGGGTTTCATTGCTTTCAGCTTCTGGCTTCAGTGGCTTCCTCTCTCAGCTCCTCCGGGGGCTTTTTCTCTGTGAGCTTCTCTTAATTTCATCTCTCTTAAAGGACTCTAGTAAAAGGATTAAGACCCACTTTAAACAGGGTGGGTCACATCTCAATTCAAATAACAGGTCTGTACCCACAGGAATGGATTAAAAGAACATGGCTTTATGTGGGGTACATCACAGCTTCAAACCACCACCCCACCAAGTTGAAAATGAAGGACTGCACCCATTTCATTAGATGCCTGCCAGGCAGAGAACAAGTCTGCTTTCTAAACTAGACTCCCCATTATAGAAGGTTGGGTGGTAAACATGCATATGTTGTCATTAACTCATTTAGAAAACACACGTCCCCTGCCTTCTGTAAAAATGAACTCACAAAAACTGCTCCCACACTGAGATCAACAACTTTTGTAAACATCTTATAGCTATTAAGGGATTCTGAATACTCATCTCACAAAGCTCTAATTCTACCTAGAATTCTTCTGTTGTGATCTCCTGTCACTCGGAGCCCAGTAGGTCAGTTGTGAAATTGCATTTCCAATTCCGAAGAATTGACTCTTCTTTCTGGAGATCAGTTTCCCCAATTGGAAATGGATCCGAGCCTGAATACTTGACCTCACCTATGGGTCCAGTGGCATCTTGAGGACTCACTGAGCCACTTGTGAAATAAATACTTTGAAAAATAATCAGAAGGGCAGAGAACCAAAGAAGAAACTCTACATTGCAACACTTGCTGTGAAAAATGCATTGATTTTTTTAATGGTTAGATCAGCATTCATGTTTGAATCAACACTTTGTAATTACATTCTTTTGGTGAAGCAAAGCAAGAGAAAAAACTAAAAAATAAAGTAGCAGAGCCTCAGTGTTGATTTTTAAGAATTGAAGACAATTTTTTTTCAGCATTTTCTTTAGTCAATATCTTCAGCACATACTACCTTGTGATTATGTTTGTGTTATGTATCTGATCACTGACATGGGTACAGTAAGTTCAAGCTAAAATTATTCATTATAATCTCATTTTCACTCTTTTTTCCCCCATAACTAGAGTAACCTGTGGTAGGAAATTAGTACTGATACTATGTAAGCAAGGAAAATTATCCAATTTGTTTGTGAAGTGAGGAGTTATTTGAAGAGGCTGATATCATTATATTACTTTACATTTGTTTACTCTATCTGAAATGGCCAGTTGCTCAGTAGATTTAAAGTAGAACTTTAAAGACGAAAGATCACAATTTCTTAGGGATAGTTTGTAAAGATGCAGGTGATTTGGAATCTGTTTCACTCATCTTATACCTTCCTGCCACAAATAGCATTTCACATAAAAGAAAAAAATTTGCATCTCAAAAGTAGTTCTCTGACTAACTTATAGTCATAACTCAAACATTAATCAGTCCATATATGAACCAGGTGTGTTTGGCTTCTAAACCCTATGCATATTTTTCTTCTACCACATAGAGTGTGGTAGAAAATAGAGCGCGTATTACTGTAATACACACAGTTATACAGTTTCATATCTTGGTGTTGTGAAGTCTGCCTTAAAAGTTCTTCCCTCTGTCTGGTGAACATTCATGTTTAAGCTTCCAGGTTCCAGGTGTGTCTTGAATGTAATTTCTTCCGTAGGACCTTCTCTGCTCCTCCTGATCTTGGCAGTTTTGAGGTCACTTCTCTGGGTTGCCTGAACTGCATTTGGAATATTCTGCTAGAGCTGCACTTATCACTTTATCACTTTAGCTCATTAGCCATTTACTAGTTGTGACCGCGAGTATGTACACACACACACACACACACACACCTGGTTTCATTTTGCATTACAAATGCAAATTATTAAAAAACATAGTATTTAATATGGGAATAGTCATGAAAAATTAAAAAAAAAACCCTACAAATGTCTTGATCGAGTATAGCAGTTTTCATCATTCTATAGGTAAGGTCAGTACAATAAATCATTTGATTCTCTTGACAGTGGAAACTCAAGACAGATTTTTTGGGTGAAAGCTATGTGGGAGAAATCACTCCAATTTAATATCTTTGATAACTGGATGAAAAAGAATATGCAAGTTTGGAATCAACATTTCATATTTGTGATGAATACAAATATGAATATGTTTTTAAACATTCCTGGTTTTGCCTTGAATCGTGTACTGAGATTCACGACTTTCTTTGCTATAATCTTCACTCTTGCAAATCAACTGTTTCAAAAGGTTTATTTCAGTTCTCTCTCTTACTTGGCAGTCATTTTCTAAAATGAAGCAACAACTTTTAATCATTTCGGATGATACTTTACCCAATGATGGATAGAGAATGACCAGTTCCTTCATACTCCAAGGGTATACAACTCAGCAAAATTACAAATTACTGCCTGTCATGGTTCCATGAAATCACCCAGATGTATTAAATTACCCAGGAGTATTAAATCTATAAATTTCAAGGTGCTATTGTTAGTTCTTTAATTCTTAAGAGGGTGAATAGACCAAATTTCTATAGTTATACAGCCACTGAGTCCAGGAAAAGCCTTTGTAACCAGATATATTTCTTTTATAAGAGAAAATTGAGAACTGAGCTTAAATACACATTGTGTGTTTTCCACCTCAAAGTTGAACAGGAGTTTTTTAATGCAAAGAATTTATAGTTGTAACACCATCCTATGGTGATGGGGACTCTAAGTAAATGTTACTGAAATACAGGGAAAAAGAGAGGTTTATTGTTGCCTGAAGCTTTAGAAATAAATTTAGAGCAATCTCAAAGGAAGGCCCTTCCTACAAATGACCTGCTTTGTTTGTACTCTTTTCTGTTTCTATTTCAAGACTCTATTTTGTTATTGCTAAGAGCCAGACCAAATCTGATCAGCATAGGCTTCTCAGGAGAATGTGAGTGGGCCTTTTATCTTGAAATTGTTCATTTTATCTTAAATTTTTACTGTCTTTCAGTAATTAGTTTGATTTGATGCTTTTACAGAAAGTAATCCTCAAAACTCTATTAATGAAAAATCTGATAAATAAAAGGGGAAAGATAATGAAAAATTGCTGTTAATTTTCTCAGTTTTAAAGAGTAAAAAGTGATAAATTTTACTTACTGATAAGTTTGTTATCTGTCTGAAGGAATATGGAAGCAAACAAATAAAAAGTACCCGAGGAAAATAATGCTCAGGTACAGCACAGTTTTACATGCTCAGAAAAATGTGATCTTATGACCAAAGAACATTGAAAAGCAATGTTATTCATGCTTATTCTTGCCACATCAACAATTGTGCAAATCAGACCTTGGGTGTGTGTATCTAACAAGGGGTAAAATATTAATTTATGAATTGCTATAATGAAATTGGGTTTTAAATTAAATAGAATTGTTTTTAAAGTAATAAGAAACATTTTCTTTGTGTTGCCCTTTTGAAGATTTTATTATTCAGATAAGGGTTTGTGTTGTTGGGCTTGGTGAGGTCAACAGTTTATAGGGGAAGTATCGCCTGCTTCCCAAAGTTTGCCAAACTCAATTCTGGTGGTGGTGGAGGGGGGCTGTCCAATCTTTAAAGATGTACCCATCTTTATCAGGGCTTTTCTAATACCCTTGTTGGATCCTTAGGAATTGTGTGGCTCCTCATAATCACTCTGATACAGCTCAGGGCAGATGAAATGACCAGACTTTTCTCCCACCCCATCAACCACAGAAGCATTTATGTAATTTATTTGTTTACAGTCTGGAAAAGGTTATATATAGACAAAGCATCCATAGAAAAATGGACTTTGAAGATAGTTGACCAATACAAAATGTTCAACTTATTCATGAGGAAACTGGAGCGTGAGGAGGTTATATATACAAAATTTCCCAGTTACATGCCAGTCTATCACAGAATAAGAACCAGATATCTATGTGTATATTTGTTTTATCCATCTTCATCTCCCTCACTTCTCCCTTTCTCTTGCCCCTCCTTCCCTCTCCGCCATGTTCCTTCCCTTGTTCCCTTCTTTCCTTCCTTCTTGGCATTCATTCATCAAATATTGGGTAATCGCATCCTATTTGACAGGCACCTTGCTTGACACAGAGGGCACTGAGATCTACTGTGAAAAGACACACAATAACAAAGCAGCATGGCGAATGCTGTAACAGAAGTATGACGAGACCTTGGGAGCGCTGATTAATTAGATTCCTGCAAGATATGCATTGACCTCTCCCCATTCATGGTGCAGTGTTTAAACATTTGAACTCTGCAATCAGATTTGCTTTTCACCACTGATTAACTGCATGATCTTTGATAAGTTTCTTAATGTGAATGGATTCATAATTCTTAGGGAAGGGAAATGGATTCAGACAAGTACTACCTCTTCTTCCCACTTATAATTCCATGGGAACATTTACCTATCCATTCTGCTGCTCCCCTTTGGTGAGGGAAGAGCATTTCTTTTCCCCTCTGAGGCTAATCCTAGTATTGGAGATCTGGATTTAATACCCAATCCCAACACAAGAATTGCACCCTTTCAGTCATCTCTTTTCTCTCCCGCATTATATGTTTCTTGCTTTCTACTGGTTCATTCCTGTTAGCAAAAATGTCTTAATAGCACCCATTCTAAAAACTCTTAAACTTACATCTCTCTCTAACTACTGTCCATTTCTCTGTTCTTCCATAAGCAATATTTAATGTTACTTAAAATATATGCTTATAGTCTCCATTTCCTCACCTCACATTTTCTACTTAACTCCAAGTATACCATGAAAATCCTTCATCACCATTTATCTTTGGAGTCCAATGGACTCTCATTATTTATTTAAAATTCTTTTAAATTATGTTTAAAAATAATTTAAAGAAACAGGAGTAATATGCTAATGAAAAACAACTTTATTCAAAATTTTAATACTCGTTAAACATAGCATCTCTGTTTCAATTAATTTTTTTGGTGTATTCAACTCATAGAAGATAAAAGAATGTTGTCTTGTGTTCTTTTTGCAAAAAAGGAGAGTTCTGGTTTTTTAAATTGTGGTAATATATAATAACATATAAGTGAATAATTCATTATCATTAATTATATTCACAATGTTGTGCAACTGCTACTACTATCTATTTCCAATTTTTTTCATCACCCCAAACAGAAACTAGTATCCATTAAGTGATAACTCTCCATTTTTCCTACCCCCACCCCCACCCTCCCAGCCTCTGGTAATATCTTATCTACTTTCTGTCTCTATGAATTTGCCTATTCTAGATATTTCATGTAAGTGGAATCACACAACATTCCGCTTTTGTGTCTGGTTTATTTCATTTAGCACTCAAAGTTCATCCATGTTTTAGCATGTAGCAGAATGTCATTCCTTTTTCTAAATGAGTAATATTTCATTGTATGTACATACCACATTTTGTGTAACCATTCATCTGTTGACGAACACTTGGGTTGTTTCCATCTTTTGGCTATTGTGAATACTGCCATTAACATTGGCATGTAAGAATCTGTTCAAGTCACTGTTTTTGGTTCTTTGGGGTATGTACTTGGGAGTGGACTTGCTGGATCTTATGGTATTTCTATGTTTAACTTTGTGAAGAACTGCAAAATTATTTTCCACAGTGGCTGCACCATTTTACATTCCCACCAACAATGTGGTAATTTTTCCACACTCTTCTCAGTAATTATTGTTTTAGCTTCCTAGGCTGCTCAAGCAAATTCCATAGAATGGGTTGGATTAAACAGTGGGAATTTATTTGCTCATGGTTTGAGGCCAGGAAAAAAGTACAAACCAAGGCATCGCCAAGACGATGCTTTCTTCCTGAAGACTGTGGCATTCTGGGGCTGGCTGCTGGTGATCTTTGGTCCTTAGCTTGTCACGTGGCAAGACACATGGTGGGACCTCCTGGTCTTTCCCTTCTGTTCCAGGTTCTGTCGATATACAGTTTCTTGCTGCCTGTAGCTTTCTGTCTCTCTGTCTGAATTTCATTCCACTTATAAAGGACTCTAGTAATAGGATTAAGACACATCTTGATTGGGCTGGGCCACACCTTAACTGAAGTAACTTCATCAAAACTTCCTACTTTCAAGGGATTCACACTGTAGAAATGGATGAAATTTAAGAACATGTTTTTCTGGGGTATGTAATAGCTTCACACCACCACACTTTCTGTTTTTTTTTTTTTTTAATTTAATTTAATTTAATTTTTTAATTTTTTTATTTATAGCCATCCTAGTGGGTGTGAATTGGTATCTCATCTCATTGTGGTTTTGATTTGCATTTCCTTAATTACTAATTATGAACACCTTTTCTTGTGCTTAATGGTCATTTGTATATCTTCTTTAGAGAAATATCTGTTCAAGTCCTTTACCCATTTTTTTATTCATAAACTTCATTTATTTTTTATGCCAATTTGATATATTTGGTTCTTCTGCAGGATTTTTCTTTTCTGACAAATAGATGAAATTTCATTAGCCAAAAGAATTAAGGATGTTATATATGATTTGTATTTTTTTTCTGCACTATATAATTGGGTGATGAAAAGAGCACTACTTTATTCCTCAGATTAGTTTTTGCCTTTAAATTTTTTCCTATCCCTTACTGTTTTTTTCCAATGCAATTTTATTGAGGTATACTCACATACCACATGGTCCATCCAAAGTATACAATCAACAGTTTGCAGTATTATATAGTTGTGCATTCATTACCACAAGCAATTTTAAAACATTTTCATTACTCCAAAATAAAGAAAAAATAAAAATAAAAATGAACACTCAAAATATCCCATACCCCTTATCCTCCCTGTTATTTATATAAATATTTTTGTCTTTATTTTATTCCTCATCTGCCCATACACTGGGTAAAGGGAATGTCAGTCACAAGGTTTTCACAATCACACAGTTACACAATAAAAGCTATATAGTTGCACAATCATCATCAAGAATCAAGTCTGCTGGATTACAATTCAACAGATTCAGATATTTCCTTCTAGCTATTCTAATACACTAGAAACTAAAAAGGAATGTCTGTGTAATGCATAAGAATAACCTCCAGAATGACCTCTCAACTCTATTTGTAATCTCTTAGCCACTGAAACTTTATTTATTTCATTTCTTTCCCCTCTTTTGGTCAGGAAGGCTTTGTCAATACCACGATGCCAGGGCCAGCCTCATCCTTTGCTTTTACCCATTTTAAAATTGTATTGTTTATTTTTTGTTGTTGAGTTGTTGTCCAGGTTTTTATCACATGCAAAAACTTGCATGATGGAGTCTCATTTTAAAGGACTGCATGAGAACCCTATGTTTCTTTTCTGTCTGTAGAAGTTTATTGTTCACACATTGATTCTTAGTTTTAGAAAGTTCGTCTAGAAGATATCATCATCTGAAGGCTCACTCTCTGATATTTCACTTATACTATCAGTTTCACCATCCTTATTAGAGTCTAGAGTGCTGCTGTATGTCTTTTTTAATTCACTGTCTCATTTGTCTAATAATTGATAAATATATCTTTTCTTTGCCATTACAGGCAGGGAAAAGTCCAAATCCTAACTATGTTCAATGAAAGTTAAAAACAGTCTACAAAGATAGTTTATCCAGTCTTTTAAATACCTTTGTGAAAGCTGATGGTTTACTTTGGGCTATTTAAAGAAAATTGAAGAATGACATTTATTTCACTACTGCCTTGTCTTTTTAAGTGAGTCTATCACTCTATTTTCTTTCCTTTTTTTTTTCTTTTTTAAGCAGAGTTACCAATTGATTAGTAATGATGAGTAATGATGAAATCAATTCTAGGATGATGAAATAGCAAAATATTTCATGATATAGCAAACATCAGATGATTAAGATTACATTATATATCTTAGATTTACACAAGGGTACAATGGATCCACGCAGTAATCCAAGATAGACTGAGTTTTATTCTATTAAAATTGCTCATCTTTTTATTTCAAAGACCTCTAAGAAAGAATAAAATAATGAAATATCAGTTCTCACCAATAGAACTGCTCGAAAAAGAAAATCAAAAATAAAAATATGATCTATTGACTCTGATTATAAAATGATGGTTTACCCTGCTTTTATCAAGCTTTCTACCTCCAGAAATCCACTGAAATAGTGTTTTTAAGTCATTAGTGATTTAAGTGTTGAGAAAATGCTTTGTCAATTTTGAGTTCCCATTGTACTGAATCTTTTCAAAGTTCTGCATAGCTGATTTT
Organism: Choloepus didactylus; assembly: GCF_015220235.1. NCBI lineage: Eukaryota > Metazoa > Chordata > Mammalia > Pilosa > Megalonychidae > Choloepus > Choloepus didactylus. Next base: position 31,433,785 of record NC_051328.1, read on the forward strand.
ACCTCCCCCTTTTAACTCTATTCAGAATAGCTTCTATAAAATGACAGTTACCTAGTAATTTTCTTCTTACCATAACTTCTCCTTTTTGATCTGCTACTCCTCCTTTTTATCCAGGCTTCTGAACATGGGATATCCTATGGTCTCTTTTCTCAGTTGTCCTCTGTATGAACTCTCTCTTTGTAGATCAGCTCATCCAATACTCTCTCTGAAGTAATGAGTCTCCATTTAGGTGTGTCATATTTCAGATGATCCCAGCTGAACTATTGGGTACCCTGCCTCCAAATCTACTTTTCCCACCCCATATCTTCCCAATCTCAGCAAATGCACCACCATCCACCTATTGCTTGATAGAGATAATTCTGTATCATCCTTGGTTTTTCAATAGTAAGTTCTACATCTCAATCTCCAAAATATATTCTAAATATGCTTTTTACCATCCTCTCTATAATAACTAGTCTAAACCACCATCATCTGTCACCTGAACCACCGCCCCAGTCTTTACAATAGTCTTCAATCTTACTTTCTTGCAACTTCATTTCCAATCAGCAGCCGGAGAGTTTTCTAAAGACATTTTTATATCACATTACTTTCTTGCTTAAAACCATTTAATGGCTTCCCATTGCAACCCAAATAAAACCCAGACTTTAGAAGAGATAGCTCCCATAGACCTCTTACTGTTTTCTCCTTTCCTGTCATTCTATTCACTAGGCATATTGACATTTTTCTGTCCCTCAGAAAACTCAAAAGAACATTTTTTATCTTCCTCCATCATTGAAACAAGAAAACTACATGAGTCAACCTCTATTTGGACCCTAAATTGTAATCCTTCTTTTCCCAGAACAGTGAAAGCTCCATTTCCTAGGACTGTGGTAGAAGAAAATATCTGTGGATCTGATCAATCCATAGCACTATTCCTTTTCCTCATTGAGGAATAGAGTTTGGGAGGGCTGCGGCTTGCTATGGGTTCTGTTCTAATTATCTAAGATACAAATTGAAACACTTATGGTACTTATAGTGTCAGAACTCAATAGAAGGTATATATCATTCATTGTTCATTATGGGAACCAGAGGACTGCTTCCTCAAGTTTTACCAGTAGGGAAAAATAAAACTTATTAACTATACACAGTGCTTTAAAAACATTTTAGCCATGATATATAGTAAGAAATATATTTTATCTTGTTGCCCAAAACACGTATGCATATACAAAGCTGTTCACAAAAAATTCACAAAACTGTACTTAACTCTTACTACATGCATGCTCTATGACATTTTTTATATTACTCCATTTTATTTCTATTAAAAATGAATTCTTGTTATAATCAATAAATTGATTTCATAACCTACTAATTAGTCATAATCTGCAGTTTAAAAAATACCAACTCATATGTCAAGTACTATGGGAACAAGAATGAAGAACATCTAAATTGATGGGGGCAAGAGGGGTTTCAAAAGGGTTTCTTAGAGGGCTTTGTGTCTCCTGGGAAAAAGACGATGTCCACAATTTTGGAAATAGACTGATGTATTTTCTGAGCTGTACTGAAAACAGAAGTTTACCAAAAGAACTTGGAGTGAGAAGAGAGTGAATAAGTGATAGAATGATGGAAGTACTAGGAAACTTCAGGAAATAGCTATAGAATACACGTCTTGCTTAATTCCTATTAATTTAAAGCTAATTCATAATCTAAGACAAAACCAAATTTTAATTCTATGTTCCCAGAAGTCATAACAACTCTGTAAACATTTATTTATCATATAGTTATGGAGTGCTGCCAAAATTCCCAGAACTATATCCTTTTCATTTGCAGGGGTAATTATAATAATTATTGCTATTATTGGTATGTAATCTTGGATCCCAAGAATTGCTAAAGTATTAACTCTGGGATTTGAAGGCAAAGAACAATAACAATAATGTCAATAATGATGGTAATAATAATAATAGCTCACATTTATTGCCTCCTACCCTCAACACCCATTTTCAAATTTTCTCTAATGAGCTGGAGTTACTACTGACTAGAATATAACTTTCATGTGATTAGTTGTTCCGCTCAAACATTGGATTGTCTTGCATTTAATAAGTTTTTTATGAATGATGTTTGAAGTAATCTAGTGGGAAAAAACTAAAATACTGACTGAAATACTTTAACACTAAAGCTTATCCTAGGTGAAATAATGAACTAATTTTAATAGCACATTTGTGGCAGTTTTAACTTTTCTGTCTCACAAGGGGTTGCTGAGATATTTTCATTTATTTTTATGTCTTTATTATGGTCTATGGTCTAGGAAAATGGACTGATTTTCAATATTTGCTATATCCCTCTTTCACATTCAATTTGAGTGTGTGTGTATGTGTGTGTATGTTAAAGTCACAACACTTCTAGTAAAATTTCCCTTTAGACAGTGCTGAATGAAAGTAACATGGAGAATGTATTTCTTGCCAGCTAGAAAGAGAGTTCCGATGGGAGAGCCAGCGCACAACCTGGTTTCAACAAGAATCCTTAGAAGCAGAGGCTGAGCTTCTGGGGGTGAGAGCCTCCCATACTGCCCAGGTGGAGGGAAGCTCTTTGCACTAATGATTATAAAGAAATACAGTTTTCTGGGGAGAAAGTCTAGAGCAAGTCGGGTGAGTTTATGAGATGGGGCTCAAATGGGGAAAGAGAGGAGACGAAGTCTTGTGGAGGCTTGGCTGAGAAGGGGATTTGGCGAATTTTCTAACGGGGTTTCTAGTTCTTTCCTGCAGAATATTCTCTCATTCATCTCTCTCTCAAAATGTAGGGTGAATTCCACATTGCCCGCTGTTGTTTTTGTCTGAGTTTGTTCTTTCAGGGAAGATTTAAGGGGAAGAGGGCATAGCCAATGCCTAACGTCCAGGAGCAGTTCTAGTCTGGATGCACACAGCAAGCAAATAACCCTGAAATAATCTTCTCCTTTAACAGCAAGGCAACTGGGTTCTCTCCTCTGGGACTGAAAAAGATTGGCTATGATAGGGCCCCCAGTGACGGCTGTATCTGCCATCAGGAATTAGGACCCAGTGAATTGGTTTTTCTTTCTTTTAATTTATCATCCCTCAGGTATTAAAGGGCCTAGATTTAAGGCTCTGTTCTGACCTTAACAAATTATGTGACCTTAAGTCAACTCTCTAAAGCTAAGTTTTATCTGTGTTATTTTCTGTAATAACTTGAGGGGAGGAATAATAATAATATCTGCGTAGAATTTTTCAAATATTAAATTAAAAAAATGTATGCCAAGTCCCCAGGCACGTACGAGGTGCTTCATAAAGGTGTTTCCTTTTTACTTTAACATCATTCTGAGGACATTTTCTGGGCTCCATGAGACAAAGGGTTTCTTAAGTCCTCACTGAAAAGATCCTGTCAGATGCTTAGGGCTCAGATACAGTGTAAGTAGTAGTTTTCCCTCTCCTGCTACTGATTTTAAAGGGCCTATTGGGTACTATAACATGTATTTGTTGCTTCTCTTTCCCTTCTTTCTGTCCCTTTTCTGATATACCCAACTTTCTATCTAGGTGTCTACACCTGGCCCAAGAAGCTTATCTGTTTCTGGGAAAGCTGACCCCACCCTCTGTTCTATTCCCCAGGCACTGAGCTAGGTTATGATGCAAAATATGGCCTAAGGCAAGCCAATGACAGTGAATCTCTGGAGCTTTTTAAAAATGCTGGTCCAGAGGCATTTTTCTAAATGGCATGATGTGTGGGGTACAGACTACAATGAGGAGAGCCAGAGGTCAGAATCTAAAGAAATGGAGAGAAATAAACTCCAAACACAAATTCAAAGTATGCCTTAAGCCCATCGTGCCCACTGACTTCCAGTTACATGGGTCAATAAATTCCCTTTATTGCTAGACAAATTTGGACTCTGTTTTCTCTTATTACTTGCAGGCAAAAGTTTCCTAAATCACATAGTTATCATGAAGGGGGAAGTATGTGTGTTGTCACAAAAATGAGTATTATTATTCTGTTTGTAACTTCAACTGAAGTTAAAGAAAATAAAACCATTTTAATGACATTAGTTTAACAGATGTAAAATAAAGTGATGGAGCATAACCTATGTTCTAGAAGTAAGCTTAGGCTTACAACAATGGTTTAATTCAGAAAAACATTAGGAGACCATAATATTTATTATTATTTTTAATGGAATAACAGCAAGAAAGCTTAAATAACATAGAGCTTCTCATTGGTTGGTAATAAAAAGGCATCTTTTTCATTTTTCATAATACCAGGGCTTCATGATAGACACATGGTAACACAAGAATTACGATAAAAGGGTACTGTTTTACCAATATTTTCTGTTTTATCAAAGCTTGATTTAGGGTTAATATCCAGAGATTATAAATGACTCCCAGATTACTGATCCTCAGAAATTATGTATGAATTAATAAATGTTTATTGTATTAAGTCACAGAATTTTGGAGTAAGTTGTTGCATATCATTAGAAAACTAACATACATGTGTGTTTCTACAATAAATTAAAGTTATATATAGATAAAGTAGTCGGGATTTCAGTTAAACATTTGGAGAAAATAGCTTAGTAAATTTATTAACCTGGTAATAATAGCAGAGAGGAAGGGAAATAATTCATTAAGACATGAGAAGGATTACATGGGGGAAAAAACTGGTTAAAGAAAGATTCTTCTTAGAAAATGATTTTTTCCGAAGCAAAAGCATAGCTACTCTGAAGCAGAGACTATCAATGCATGGGTATGTACAAGTTGGTCAAATTTTCCTATAGAAATGTTTTGCTTATCTCCACGGTATTTAACACTATATTGAGTTAATATTAGAAATTGGAATGATTTTTCACATAAAAATCCATGTCCCAGCTTTTCTAGAACAATCTTTGTCTCCATCCACAGTGCATCCTTCTTACTTTGTGATTCAATCAGCTGACACCGAAAACAGCTGGCCCCTGAGTGCTGCCCCTCACTCCTGCAGCTGGCTTGTTTCTGCCATGAAGCACAGGGGAACTTTGCACTTTCACCCCCCCCTCAAGTAAAACAGTACCCCTGTGCTGGGGTAATTGGTTAGACCTTGAGAAGGACATGAGTCCACTGAAATAATTTATTCCCAATTCAACAATTAAGTTGAAACATGTAATATTTAACAGCCCCATTAGCTATTTTTTTCTCAAATTGATTTGTTATATCTTTCCACAAAAAGCTGAGATCACTCAATTTTAAAAGGAATTTTATGGAGAGCACATCCAGAATGGCAGAGTAAGGACCTCCAAAAATCCACTCCTCTATAAGAACAATGAGAACACTGGCAAAAATTGTCACAATCAACTTTTTCAGAACTCTGGAAATTAACCAAAGGCTTGCAACAATCTAAGAAGTGTTTATCCAAGAAAACTGGCTGCATTTTGGTAAGAGCAGTGACATTTGTAGCATTTTAACTTACCCTGTTACCATCTCCCTCTCCTAAGTTCTATGGCTATGTTGAAAACCAACATTATTGCAATTGTGTTTGCTATGGAAACAGCAACCTTGCACAACCAGAAGGAAAAGAGTAGGTTTGGAACCTCCCAAAAGCCCCATCCCCAGAGAACCAACATTATCTGACCTGTCTGGTAATTCCCTGGAATCCCCACTTTTAGGGATTGCATTTATTTGACTTGACTCAAAACTCACTCACTGCAGTCTTTTCCCCTGGAAATTTGTTAAAAACAATCGGCAGTGAATATTTAACACCAGAGCTGCCTGGGATGGTGATAACATTTGGGGCAAACAAGAAGCTGACCAAAAATGTAAAAGAAAAAGCTGGGGAAAGAGATGTCTGTGATGGTTAGGTTCATGAGTCATCTTGGCCAGGTGATGGTGCCCAGGTGTGTGGTCAAGCAAGCGCTGGCCTCATTGTTACTGCAAGGACATTTGTGGCTGGCTAATAAACCAGAAGACTGGTTTATTAAATCATCAGCCCAATTAACTGTTTCTGTGACTGATTATATCAATGAAGGGCATGTCTTCTGCATGAGAGAATTCAGTCACCTGGATTTAATCCAATCAGTTGAAGACTTTTAAGGGAGAAGAGAGAGAACTTTCACTTCTTTTTCAGCCAGCCAGCATCTTCTGGGGAATTCATTGACAATCCTCATTGTAGTGCCAACTCACAGCCTACCCTATGGAATTTCTCATCTTCAGCTAGCCAGCCTCTCTTGGGGAATTCATTGAAGACCTTCATTGGAGTTGCCAGCTCATGGCCTGCCCTATGAAATTTGGACTTGTGCATCCTGCCCTATGGAATCTGGACTCGTGCATCCCCACAGTGCATGAGACACCTTTTATAAACATCTCATATTTACAGATATATCCTGTTGATTCTGTTTCCCTAGAGAACCCTAACTAATACAATGTCCATAGGAGGATTTGAAAATATCTTACATTTATGGGAATGTAGAAGGCCACGTGCATGTGCAAGGCCATGTAGATAACCAGCAAAGAACTGAGAAGGCCTAATTTCCCTCCTCTGGCTGAACTTGAGGCTCTGCCCAAGTAGTAAGTAAGGCTAAGGCAGGGTTGAAAAAACTGTCTGCTGAATCCTTGAAGACATGCCCTAACACATACATAGACTCCATCAGCAAAGTCTGGGAGACATATTGGTTCAAGAGAACTAAGGAAATCTCTGGGCAATCATTACCAAGTGTCCATCAACCAAGGAATGGATAAATAAAATATGGTATATACAAACAATAGGATATTATTCAGCCATAAAAAGGAATTAAGTCCTGATGTATACAACAACATGGATGAACTCTGAAGAATCATGTTGAATGAAATAAGCCAGACACAAAAGGACAAATATTGTATGATCTCACTGATACGAAATAATTAGAATAAGCAAACTCATAGAGTCAGAATCTAGAATATAGGTTACCAGGAATCTGGGTGGGGGTGGGGAATAGGGAATTAAGGCTTAAATTCTGCAGAGTTTCTATTTGGGATGATGGAAAAGTTTTTGTCATGGATGGTGGTGATGGTAGCACAACATGGTGAACATAAATAACAGAACTGAATTATATATGTGAATGTGGTTAAAAGAAAAAATTTTTGGTGGAAAGAACCAAATGTCCATCAGCAGATGAATGGATAAACAAAATGTGATATATACATTGGACTATTACTCAGATTTAAAAATGAATGAAGTCCTGATATATGCTACAACATGGATGATCCTTAAAGACATAATGTTGAGTGAAATAAGTCAGACACAAAGGGGCAGATTATGTTTCCTTCAACGTATATGAAATAGCTAGAATATGCAAACACATGGAGACAAAGTAGAGTACAGGTTACCAGGGGCAGGAGACAGGGGGAATGGGGAGTTAATGCATATTGGTCTAGAGGTTCTGTTTGGTGATTGGGAAGTTCTGGTAATGGATTGTGGTGAGGGTAGTACAACATGGTGAATGTGATTAATCCCACTTAATGGTTTGCTTGGGAGTGGTTGAATTAAAAAATATTCTTGTGTAGTGATGTCTTTTACTAGAAGATTCTCATTACTGCTTCATTTTAAAAATAATGCTTAATATAGGCACGTTTCTATATCTTGAATCTGCTACAATAGACTATAACATCTTTAATATGGTAGAAACCAGAGATTAAAACTTTCCCTTATCTGCCTTTCAGAACTTTATGAAAGGGCAGGAAAAAAAAATGCACCCATAGTTCATTATTGGCAAAATTATAAAGCTAATCACCAATTCAGTTTTCTCTGCATGTGCAATTAATCTTTATTTTTGCTAGAAATGAGAATCATGGTCTGAAGAGAAAAAAGTCACCATTTTGCTATATTCATATATGGCATTTCTGTCTTTTTTTTTTTTTTTGTATTGCAAAAAGTCACATAACCATTGTTGCGATTTAAAAAAAATTGCTGAAGAGCATAAAATAATCCTAAATTATATAGAAATAGTCCATTTTCCCTGGGTGGAAGTCTCAATATTTAAAAAAATACATTGCCTCTACAGATTAATTATAAATTCAGTGTGGCCCCAATAGAATTCTAATACATTTTAAATAGAATTTGAGAGTCTTGTACTTTATGGGAAGAGTCATTTGTAAATTTGATTTTTTTAAGATAAACAATAGATGAAAAAGCAGCCCAACTGAGTTGAAAACAAGTGGCAACAAAAGAGAAAATAGTTTTTACTATGCATAAAGTATAATATTGGGATTTCTGAAAGAAAGCATTTCAAATAGATAGGAATAGCAATAACCCAATAAAATGGACAAAGAATAGGAAAAAAATTCACAAAAGATGAAACATCAAATTTCAATAAACATATGTTCAGATTTCTATCATTTATTTTATCATAAAAACTAATTGAAATATTATTTTTCTGCAAACAAAATGACAATTAAAAAAATTGTTAATAGCAAGTGTGGGTAAAGTTGTGTATCAGATATTTGAGTCCAGTATGGAGGGGGATTTGGTATCATTTATTAAATTGTAAATATACATGCCTTATGCCACTGCCATTTATCTTTATGACATCAACCTATATGTCCAACAGAAGGGGATGGGAAAATAACTGAGGTACACCCATATTGTTATGACAAGGAGTTGCATAACATGATGTTCTGTCACAGACTGATCTACGAGATACATCAGGAAGTGAAATTGCAAGCTAAAAGACACATATGAAGTGGTGTATAAAATAAAAAAGCAAACTCTAATCACCATAGGGCCATATGTGCATTCATAAATGCTGCAGAATGTCTTGTAGGACTCACATCACAGGGATAATAGTGGTTTCCTGGGCCAGGGAGACTGAGGGTGTGAACTGGTGAAAGAACTAAGTTAGCTAACTGCCTTAATTTAAGTATGGTCAGGACAACTTATTCAGGTGTTAGCTGGGTAATTATTTTTTTCAAATTAAAGTAATTCTACTAAAGTGCCCAGCTCAGAATCAGAATCAGATAGGATAAATCTTTTCAATAAATGAGAAACACTCTTGCTTCAGTGGAGTTATTTGGAACTGTATTTGCAGTTTAGAAGACCAAATTGAAGACTTCTAAAGATAAAATTTCTGATTATAGACCTGACATGGCATAGAATAATTCTTGGCTCTCTATCAAATCAATAAGGAAACACCCTTCCTTTGTGCTGCTGGTATTAAGGATTGATTTGCACAGCCTCCTTCTCACTCTTATCTAGTCCCCATTGTAAGGATCATGAGGCAGATATGTGACATTAGACAAAACCTGCTATTACGAGATAGATTAGAGAGAAAAGCTCATGTGTAGAATGAAATTTATATGTAAGTGCACCTACAACATGCTCACAAAATGGTTGTTTCCCTTCACAAACTAAGATTTTCCTGCTGCTAAAGAGAAAGTCAAGGGAGGGAATGGGGAAGGGGCGGGGAGGAAGGGGGGTAAGAGAGAGAGAGAGTGTATGTGTGAGAGTTAGTTGCATCTTAGTTGCATCTTTATTTTGTGGAGAAATCCAATATGTGGTCATTGGTTCTTATGGATAGAGGCTCAATATTTGTTTGAGCATAGAATTTTACAAATGGTCTTGTGTATTTTTATGCTAAGGAGAATAATAAGGTATGCCTTTGAAAAGCATTCCCTAAATCATTCATTCATTCTTCTGATATATATTGGGTACCTGCAGTGAGTTAGACACTGTCATAGATGCTGTGGGAATAATGTTCTCGTGAAGGTTAAATTCTGGGGGGATAGGCAGACAAAAAAGAAAAAAACATAAAATAAATGTGAGATTTAAAAGCTGCAAATAACTTTATTAAGGGCTCAGATAGAGGAAAGTGCCAATCCCAGTGGAGAGTGGGGAGAGAAGCCCCAGGCAGTGGGAACAGTGTGTACAAACGACCCGAGGTGGAAGAAGAGCTTGGCATTTGCAAGGAACTAACACAAGGCCAGTGTGGGAAAAGCAAACAAGCAGGGCCGTGGTGGGCCGAGGTGGGGCCCAGCAGAGGAATGTAGAGAAATAACATGGGCACACAAAATGCAAAAACCATAGACCATGTTAGATGAATTTTGTTCTAAATGTGGTAGAAATCATTGAAGAGTTTCTCAAAGGGATTCAATTTGTAATTTGAGGAGACCCCATTTTCCTGAATATTGACAGTGGAAATGTATTTTTTAAAATGGGCCAAAAAAGCTACATTAATTACATATATTACTGTAAAATATGTCTTTATCTGAGATAAACACCGTTGGGAATTATGAAGAGTTATTGTCTGTTTGGATTTGTGATTGGTCAATCTCAAAGAGTAATTATGAAGTAAAAGAGAAGTAAATGAAAAATATTTTATTAATTTTATGTATTTTTGGGCAGCTAAACCTCCAGGATAGAGTAAAGGTTTTCCAATAATGTTTTCGTGTCTGTTTTACTGTTGTGATTAAACTTCCCACGATCAGGAAAATAGGTCCTTAACTGGATTATCAAAATGACACCAAGAAGTTGCCTTTTAATATTAATTTCCACAGTGGTGATTTCAGTATTTGATAAATGCAAAACAAGACAGAAAAGACTGTCCATTAGGGAAAAATTTTGTTTTCTATTGACAGATAAACAGTTTAGCGTGAGATGGTTTGATAGCGTCTGCCTTAAACTATTTGGTCTCCCAAGGTAGAGGTATTTTTTAGAGCCAGCCGTGCACCACGTCATTGTACTGACACTGTAAAACAGTTCTTTTTATACTTTCCAATAAAACAGTGTGACATCTTAAATCTGAGTTGCTTTACTTTTTTAAAGGGTGAAGAATGCATGATTTCTTTCCATCTGCTTCCCTTCACCAAAGCAATCATCAGATACAAAAAAGGCAGCTCTGGGGAAATGCAGTGTCACTCTATAAATACGTTCAAGGTAACCATATAGATAGAAGGGGAATTGCTCACAGTCTGAGAAGATAAGGAGACAAGGAGACAATAACCTAGAATTATTCAAAAGTAGAAGTTTAGGTTTCTCATTGGGAAAAGACAACATAATGAAGAATATTCCCACACAAACACATATTCTACCAGGCTATCAGAATCATCACAAAGCAGGAAAGTTTGGGATTAGCCATTGCAAGTATAATGAGGATCTTTGTTCTGGAAACTGGGGCCTGTTACTGGGATCAAGTTGAGTGGGTGGGGGCAAGCGGAGACTGCAAAGGGAAATGAGCTGGAGGATGATTCCCAGAAGTTGCCTATGTTCAGCTAGAGCAGGACTTTAAAATGCTAGTAACCCATTTCTCTTTGAGACTTCAATTTCAAAGTCTGAGAAATACAGAGAAACAACAAATCCTTGCATTTCCAGTTAACTCCCCCTTCCAAATACACACAACCAAATAAACACAAAGAAATCAACTCATACACAGAAGAGAGTCTGAATGTAAGATAGCTGGTAATAATGATCATTTTAATTAATGTGATTGTGTGCAACGCCAACTCGACTTCTGCTGGGAGTCACAATAACCACAATTTAACTCATCAAAAGGATCTAATAGAAGCATTTGAAAGTATTAATATGCCATAGAAGATGCGTTGTTTCTAATACATGGTCCTATCTTTTCAAAGGTCAGGCCTGGATATGTGGTAGATGTTTGTGCTGGTTTGAAACTGTTATGGACCCCAGAAGAGCCATGATCTTTTAACCCAATCTTGTTGGGTGATAACTTTGATTAAATTATTTCCTTGGAGATGTGACTCTTCCCATTCCAGGTGGGTCTTAATTAGATCACTGGAGTCCTTTCAGAGAGCTCATGGAAACAAGGAATTCAGAGAAGCTGAGATAGACATAGATAGACATTTTGGAGAGAAGCTAAGATATGTAATCTGGAGTTTGCCCCCGGCAGAAGCTATGAGCTGATGCAGACACTTGGAGATGCTGGGAGATGCAGACAGAAGGACATCTGAAGATGCTAAGCTACGAGATAAAGCCCAGAGTTTGCCCTGGAGAAACTAAGAGAGGACTTCCAGATGCTTGGAGAGAAATGCCCCAGGAGAACCAAGCAGAGAGCTGAGAGAAGCTAAGAGACAGAAGCCCAGAGACATTTTGGAGAAAAGGAACAGCAGACTCCAGCCACGTGCCTTTCCAGCTGACAGGTGTTCAGAGGCCACTGGCATTCTTCAGTGAAGGTATCCTCTTGTTGATGCCTTAGTTTGGATGCTGTTATGGACATTTGTGAACTAATAAATCCCCTTTATAAAAGCCAGTTCATTTCTGGTATTTTGCATGATGGCAGCTTTAGCAAACTGGAATAGTGGTGATGCTAAGGTTTATAATGACTGTATTCTGGTGCCATAGCAAACACATCCCTTGTCACTTGCTCAAGCCCATCATGGAAATCAGATCATTGATCTTTGCAGATAATCCACTGGCAAATGTTTTCTCTGAATTCATATTTGAGCTGGAATTCCCAGGATTTTCTATTAGTAGTGACATTTTGCAAATATTGGTTTAATATCTTGATTTATTTTTTTATTCAGAGTCCTGTGTATTTCTGCAAAAATTCTCACTCCCTTTAACATCTATTTGCATAATGCAAACTGAAGATGGATTACTTAAATGTACACTAATGGAAACAACTTTGGCTTCTGTAATTCCTGAAATATAAATCTGATGAACACAAGATAAAGCCTGTCTGCCTGGGTGTCCCCTTTGAAATTCCTAGTGACTGGACCAAGGAACATTCTCTTTCTCTGTGGACACCTTGGCACATGGACAGTTGACTAACAATAAATTTATTCTATTACTATTCAAATTTTACCTTTTTTTTTATTTGTATCACATAATAAAACTGTTGCAAATTTTTATGCCACCTGAAAAGAAACATATCCTTTAAATGATTCTTAAATGGAAGACTCAAGCGGATATTGGGAACAGTAATGCAGGTGAATGCAAGAAAAATGTGGTTTTTGGGTCCTTTATCTAAAAACAGCACAATAGGCAGAAAGAGTTGCACATGTCACTTCCAGAGGGCTAAAACAGATGCAATCTTAGAAGTAGAATGTGGAGGCACCCAAACTGTCAATTGATCATTAAATAGGTATTATATAGCCACCCCCTTCCTTTTATCCTATTGCCAAGGTGTATGCACCTGCCTTTGTTTAGGAACAGGGATTGTGTACTGTGATGCTTAGAAAGACAACAGACAAGCATCACAAAGAGAGCAAAGGACCACTATAAAGCCATTCTTACTTGAGAATGAACAAACTCCACAACATTCCATGGAAACCTTCAGGTTCAATTTCTCCAGAAAACATCTCAGGCTACTGTGAGGTGAAGTGGGAATAAGCACCATGCTACCTGGGTGGGTGAACAAATCTGTGCACAAACCTTCAAACAAGCCCCAGTTTTCATGAGGAGCCTACACCTGCCATACTTGGGGTAGCTCTCTGCACAATTTCTCGGGAGTCTGCAAAGTCAACTGTGTTTCTTTCTGTGGTGCTTTGTTGGCAGTTTCAGAGTCTTCAACCTTCCCATTCTGCTCAGCTACCACTCTTCCTTGCCTTTAGATTTTCAAAACAAAACAATGACAAAAAAGAAATAGTCAATTCATGAAAGCAATCTCTCTGTTGTTTATTTGATTCTGTCTTTCCCTGATTCTGTCTTTCTGATGTTTTTGCTCAGGGTTCTTTCTCTCTGCCTCTCTTATCTTCTCCCCTCCTCTCCCCTCCTCTACTTTCCCCTCCCTTCCCCTCCCTTTCCTGTCATTTTTAAGTAGAAGCTTAATTACTCTTTTGAGAAGCTTGATTAATGAATGAAAAAAGAAAAACAGAAGTGCATTTTGAGGTGGTATTATGTTAAAGTAATTCCATGAGTTTGGGAGGAGGATATTTTTAAAGAGGGATGATATATATAGATATGTTTAGAAGAAATGTCTTGAATCAACCAGCAATATAGCTTCGTGAGAACTAAGGGCATATTCTTTTCCAAGGGATGGATTTTACTTATTTTGGTACCTTCAAATCTCTGTTGCAGTTATTGTCCAATTGTGTATATTTCTTCTCCAAAGCTCAGCTCTTCATCAAGCAATCACTTTACAAAATATGTCCCGCTTTTCTCCACTGTTCCAAGTTTATTAAAACTTATTTTTTAAGACAGCCATCAGAATCAAGGTGCAGAAATTTCAGAGTTGTTTCCTTTTATCCCCATCCATTGGGAGCAAACCTGTACCTCATCAGCACTATTCTTTACCCAGATGTAAAAGAATGACCACTTTTTTTTTTTTTTTTATTTCAGTCAAATTTTATAGAGCTTTAGAATAAATGGATTTTATGGTTATTCTTGCCAAGCTTATTCTGAGTTAATTCATGATTAAAAGTGATGCTTTGTCTCTTTTGTTACTCCCAGTTCTCTTAGCACACAGACTTATTCCCTGGAGAAAACAGACTCAATGGGGACATCAGAAACTGTAACTTAATGGGACCCCAGTGGCCTTTAAAAGTTAATGTGGCTAAAGCAAGTAATGAAGCTTATAAAGTGAGGGATTTGAGCCTGAGGATAATTGATGCACTGGGTTGATCTGGCTCATTATTGGCTTTATTTAACATTCCCCATGTAAGAAAAGAATAAGTTTCGTTTTCACATAGAGACAGCATGGAATAAGGGAAATGGAGGCAAAACCAGTTTAAACAAGCCCCAGACAAAGAGAAGAGAGAATCTGCCTAATGTAAAGAGACATGAGGTAGTATCAGAGGCGGGAACTCACAGCAAAAAAATAAAAATTTGGGGGGGGATTGGCTAATCAGTTCAAAATCTCAATAATGAGCTAGTTGGCTCTCTGGGATTGGCTGTACAAATTAAAATCTCAAAAGATGAATTAGTTAGTGTTCTCGGATAGGCTGTAACCTCTGTAGTACCCAGTCAATGGGGAAACAGGGGAGAGACTTGCGAATTAGGAGTAGGAGATTTAAAGATCGCCATTGTCTTCCTCTGGCGCGCCAGCCTTCCGCGTGTTTGGCTGGATGCCCCATCTTGCAAAATCGTAAATAAATTCTTTTCTCGTCCAGAACCGAGAGAGCGTTTATTCCCTTACAGGTACCACTTTATTTCCGACACCCCAGGCCCTCAAGTAGAGCATGGCTAAACATCCAAAACAGGACAAGAAAATATTTTTCCCTCTTTCGATAGAAAAATATTTTTCAAATTGGAAGAGTAAAAAAGGATCTTGAAATAAAAAGACAACAATTACTTGAGGAAGGAAGGTTCTTCATTCTAAGAATTCAGGCTAATAAATTCATAATCAAATAAAGTCACATTTTCCGATTCTGGATGAAATAATGCATCTAGGTAACAATTACCAATGAATTCTGAAATCATTGGGGGAAATCTTGATTGAAAATTTTATAATGAGGATCAGGTTCACATCATCTGAATCTACTGATCAAGCATAGCATCATTAAGTGTGGGACAACCAGGAATCAGAAGTTTCAATGATGTGAAGCAATAGGAAATACCTAGTACTGCCTATGAAGTGTATTTGTCAAATACTTGAGCCTGAATCTAATAAGTCCTCCAAGATCTACATGCCAGTTTATAGGAAATACAGGGGATAGGAGAAAGTTACTATACACCAGGAAGAAAAAATCAGCCAAATTCAAAATGTGGGGCATTTGTGCCTATCACTGGAATAAACAGTAAAAGGACCGACTGTTGTAAAATAAAGGAGGCTTAAAAGACAACTTATTGCAATATGTGGACCTTGAGGGTTCCTGACACAAAGAAATCAAGTAAACAAACAAACAAACAAATTCATGATACTAAGAAATTGATTTTTTAAATCTGATAAAGATACGGTAGTTATTTAAAAATTGTCTTATCAAAGTAGCATATTCAATATTTACAGTTGAAATACCATGATGTATGGGATTTGCTTTAAAATATTCTAGATAAGATACCTGGATCAATAGATGAATCAAAACTAGCCAAATGTTGATATGGATGATGGGTACGTGAGGGCTGATCATAGTGTTCTTTGTACATTTGGTACATTAAAATTTGCATAGTGAAATGGTGAACATAAATAGCCCAAGATAGATGAAGAGATGTAAGTGAACAAGCTGCATTTTATATATCTAAGGACTTGAAGACACAGTGGCATAGTCATATCAAATTCAGGTGTTATTTAGAGCTGGTATAAAAATATTATACCTTGTTTAGATATGATCTCAGAAGAAACAGCGGAGCCCTTTGATTTTTTTTAAATTTATAAAAAAACATTTTTATAAATTGATTTCAAACATTTCTTCTTATGAATTTCACCTATGAGATATACATAATGTATTCTCTAAGGCATATTACTGATAGTTGTTCTAATAATGAGCTGCTTAACACTTAAATATTTAACCAAATCAAGAATTTTCTTGGTTCTGAGGGTTTTAATAAAATCAAAATACAAAATTTTCTAATTTACTTTTTTAGTAATGCTGTAGGGAAAAATAAATTAGTCATTCTTTTGAAAGTGGTAGTTTCCGACTTCCTCATGTAAATAAGCAAGATGTTCATTTTATGCTCATTTCTATGATCATATATTTTGTTTTGAAAATATTTTGTCCTCTCAGATGTGGATACACACAAACAATTTGGCAACTTTAGTTTACTTCAAGCAAACTGTTCAAAATGTACTTAAACAATTATATGAGGCATGGTTGTATCAGGCCAGGTGGTTTTGTATTTTGAAATAGCACAGATAATACCACAGTGAAATTGGGGAAACTGAGATAATAATAAATAATATCAAAGGTACTGAAAAGCAAGGCAACTTGACTGTAAATAATGTAGCCACAGTGTGTCCACCCCATAATACAAATATTTAACCCCACACATCCTCCTCACAGATTCTTCCCAAAGCAATCTAGTTTACTTGGTTCCCTGTCTTCCTTCTCTCGTTACCATTTCCCTGTCCTCTGACTCCCAGAACGGAGAGTTTATGCAGGTGACACAGCTACACCTGACACCGCCCAGGAGCCCAGCTACAAACAGAATTTGTGGTGTTGAATTCAGATGCCTCATCTTGAACTCTTCCTGTTCAATACAGTCATAACTGTATCCCCTAGCGATTTGGTAGTGGTCTTGCTGACAGTTTTCTCTGATTCCAGCTCTGGTCGTGCACACTTCCTTGTACAGCACATATCCAAACAGCTACAATTCTAGAGAGGCTGGTCTCTTTCTGTTCTGCACAGAATGCTACCCACCTCTAGATACTGTGTCTTATCCCTCACTTGCTTTCTTCCCAACTTGTTGTTGTTCTTACCAAGGTTTTTGTTTGCATGTGTTCCCACTTGTAAATTAGACACACTGAACATCAGAAACAAAAGGAGAGGACAATCACCAGCGTCTCTTGGATACCCTTGGCTTCTTTAGATGGTTTCAATGCAGTGTTTTCCTGCTTTAATGAGATTCAGTGTTCCTGGGAATAGGAAAGCAGCATGAAACGTAATGATGCAAACAGATTTGAAAGGCCCAAACGCCACAGGAAAATTCACCTTCTGGGACTCTCTAGAACTTTGAAGGACTGTGGACCATTGCTAGTCCCTAAGCAGGCATGAGCTGGAGATGTTTTTAGGGTTTTGGGACACTGGATCAGTACCGACAATTGTTTCATAGAAAATATCCACTAAACTGTTTGCAAGCTTTTCATGTGGAAGAAATCTCATTGGCATTAAGCTTCAGTGCTTTAGAACAGAAAAAAATTTTACTCAGATACTGGAGATTAGGTAAGTCTCAAGTGGGTCTTTTCATTGGTTTAATGCACTGGGCTGGGGACCAGCAGAATCAACCTCACTTGGGAACTTGTTAGATCTGCAAATTATAGAGCCCTTCCCTAGACCTACTGATTCAGAAAATCTGAGATGAGGCCCAGTAATCTGTGTTTTTACAAGCCTATCAGGAGAGTCTCATGCATGCTCAAGTTTGAGAGCCACTGTTTTACTGTTTTTTTTTAAAGAAAGATTGTGACATTTCTCTTGCCTTTTTTTTTTTGCATTTTCTCTTAATTCCTCAAAGTCCTTTTAAATTATCACTCAAGTCGATAAATAATTGTTTATTTGCTTTCAAAATTATTAAGTAAAGCAAGATTTCCTACTAGTTTGATAATTCTCACTATTGATATTGTCAGAATATTTATTATGACCATCACATTTTATTGTTTTGCTGACATTCAGCACTATAAATGGCTTGCTGCAAAATTTTAACACCTGTATATTTCCAGGGCAAATGAGAAAAGTATGCCTGTAACTCCTTAAGAATTCATGCATCAGTAGTGAAGCGAAGTTGGGAATGGAGTGTAATGTTTGACTCAGTTTCAAATTCCAAGTCTGAACAGTGAGAAGCCTTTTTCCCCAGCTTATGAGACAGCATATGAGATAGCCCAGGTTGCGGTCGCAGTTGATTTGTCTGGGGGGGGGGGCGGCCGGTTGCTGAACCCTCGGCTCTCGGCGTTGCTCGGAGGGTACCGGTGGCGGGGGCTCTTTCCCGGAGGCGAGGGCGAGGCGGGGGACTGGGCCCGGTCCCCGGCGGAGGCGTGCAAGGTGTGGAGGGCGGCGAGAAGGAACAGGCAGGACACGGTTCTTTGAGGGTGAAGAAGCCAAGAGAGAGAGAGCTTTATTAGGGGAGAGCACGAGCTTATATTGGGCGATTAGAGGGCGGGGTAGTTGTAGAGGTCAAAGGCTTGGATTGGTTTAGAGAGGGCGCGGAAGTTGATAGACAAGGGGCGAAAGTAGTTCCGGTAACTGTGCATGCGCACTGGCGGTGGGGGAGTTGCTCTGGCAACGGGGAGTGTCCGGGCAAGATAAGGGGGTGGGGAAAAGGCGGTTCCCTCCGGCAAGCCTCCCCTAACGGTGGTATTTTGGGTGAGGAAATGGGGCCTGCCTCCGGCCTCACTTTCCCAGGCCCGGGGGGCTGTGAAGGGCGCTGTTCACCCGTACCCACTACCCTCCCCAGGGGTGGCCGATCCCCTGGCCCAGGCCCGCCAAGTCGAAGCACGTAATCAGTGTCCCGCATTTCCCCCTTTTTTTCTAATTAAAGGAAGAAGCTTACCGGAGAGGTCCGCTAAAGGATGAGGGAAGGGGAAGGTTGGGGAGGGGAAAAAGGGTTGACGGTGGCTCAGCAAGGCTGGAGCTCAGTGTTGGTGTGGCGCCCGGGCGCTCGACAAGGGCCTCGCTGCTAGCGGGATGGGCGAAGGTGGAAGGTTTAACTGGAGCTCGAGATTGGTACGAGGTTCAGGCGATTGAGAAGGGCCTCGCGGTCGGCGGGTTGACCGGTGGCGGTGAGGTTGCGGAGGGTTGGTTGTCATCTTGGAGTAGGGAGCGTCAGAGGTGGCGAGTCGCTGGTACTGGATTTGCACGAACGAGGAAAAAATAGCATCTGTTTGTTTTCTTACAAGTTGGACGATTCTGCGGATAATGCAGGGTCCTAAAGTGAGAGCTAGAATGATCATTAGTAAGGGGCCGAGGAGAGGGAGGAGGTAAGGGAGGAGGGGGGTAAAGATGTGGGACCAATAACTGGTGGCTTCACGGTCTCTTCTACGTTGTTCTAGTCCCTCTCGGACCTTGTTTAGGCTGTCCTCGGCGAGACCTGTGGAATTGGCATATACACAGCACTCTTCTCCTAGGGCGGCGCAGAGGCCTCCTTCTTTGAGGAGGAGAAGGTCGAGGCCTCGGCGGTTTTGGAGCACTACCTCAGAGAGGGAGTTAACAGAATTTTTAAGATGGGAAATAGCGTTTTGTAGGTGACGAATGTCCTCGTTAACCGCCGCTTGGAGGTGAGTTAGGGCGGAGCCTTGACTGGCTAATGCAGCGATTCCAGTGCCAGCGCCTGCAAGACCTAGGAGGGAGGCAATTGTGAGGGCGGTGATGGGCTCTCGCTTTTGCAGAAGGGCGGGATCTGCAGTTCTTTCCAGGCGGAGGAAGAAGTCTTCCTCGCTGTGGTATAAGACTCTAGGGATAAGGACAATTAGGAGGCAAGTTTCATTAGTGGTATTGAGGGTTTGCACATTAAGGCAGGGGGTAAGTCCTGTAGAGGAGCAGAGCCATTGGGAGGAGTTATGAGGAATGAGAAACTTGGCAGAGCTGCTGGGAGATGAGTAGTTGGCACAGGCTGTGAGGTTGGGAGAGTTACTTGAGCGAGGGCGGATGCACTTTCCTGTAAAGGAGACTGAATGAAAGGTTAGGGGGACGGCAGAGGTATTCCAATTGCATTCCGAGGGGCTGTCCTCTGTGTTTTCTGAAAAGGAAAGGTTGGAGGCGACGGGCTCATACAGGGAGGAGGAGGTGGAGAGGCAAAGCCAACAAGAGAAGTAAGATTGGGGTTGGAGGAATTCACTGAGGTGAAGGCCGCTTGGATAAGGCCGAGGAGGGGAGAGGAGTAACGAGAGGAGTAGCGAGAGGGGGGTGGAGGAGGTCGGGGTGGTGGGGTTGGCGATGTGTTGTTTGCAGCTGAGGTGCGGCTGGTTGGAGCTGAGGTGCGGCTGGAGAGCTGTGGAAAAAGGGGGTTAATGACTTTATTGGGACCGATAGCAGAGGGGTTTTTTAGTACAGCCTCCTTTTTTATCAAAATAAGGGAACCTGGGTCGCCTCCTGGAACGTAAATTCGGAAGCTCCAAGTTCGACCGAGTAACCAGGAGGGATCAGTGGGGAGCTGCACTGTAAGATTAAGATGTGTGCAGGATCCCTCGCTTTCTTGGCCGAGCCAGTTAACTGTAGGGAGTTTGCACCCTGTAGGGGCCCACTTTAAGGTAAGGTATACAAGGGCTTGGAGTGCAACTAATTTGTGCGTGGGAAGGGGCCACTGCTCTACCCATATAGGTTCCTCAGTATCCCACTGCAGAGGAACGGGCGCTGGAGGTGTTAAACGAGCAGTGGTGCACATTATTGGGGGGGCTGCGTGGTAAGCACTGCCCCAGAGGCGGCGAGGATATCACGGCCCCATAGAATTTGGTCTATGGTGTGTAGGAACAACGGGCGGAAGGTGCCTGAGTGGCCTTCTTCATCCTCCCACTTAATGGGTTCTATGGCCTGAAGAGAAGTGGAGGTACCAGTGGCTCCCACTACCGAGGGACCATCGAGAACCATGCACATGGTGGCATACTGAGCGGGCATGCAAGAGACTTCTGCCCCTGAATCGAGCGTGCCCGTGTACCATTGCCCCCCTATTCCTAACTTACGAGTAGGCTTTTCTGGAGTGATAGGCACTGTTCAGAGAAGCATTTTATTGCCGGCGAGGTGATGAGTTTTATTAGAACCGGCCGGCACGCTGCCTCTTAGGGGCGGGGCTGAGGCTTGCCCCGCTTGGAGTTTAAAGTTTGCTCAGTGCCCAGGCGCTGGCTGCTGTCAGGGCACCAGGGATAGTAGAGGTTTTTAAAGCGATCCTTGTTAAGATCTCTGTGGCTGCCCTTGCAATCGCGCGCCCAGTGATAGCCACGCTGGCAGCGTGGGCAGGGAGTGGGAGGGGGGCGCCCATTGCGTTGCCTGAAAGGCGGGCGTTTGACCTCCGCATTGGGGCACTCCCGGGCAAAATGGCCACTCTGCCCGCACTTAAAGCAACCTGTGGTGGCGGCTAAGGCGGCAGTGACAGCGCCAGAGACAGCCTGGGCTAGGGACACGGCAGCTGGGTCAAAGGCGCTGCAGGCGAGTACCCAGTCATTTAGACTTTTTTCCCGCAAGGGGAGAATTGCTTGCTTACAGGGGGGGTTAGCCCTTTCTAGAATGAGTTCCCGGGTGAGAGCTAGCTGGGCTTGGGGGTTGCTAACTTTCCTAGCACAGGCTTCTTCGACCCTGGATACGAAGGTGGCGAAAGGTTCGTTTGGCTCCTGGAGGAGCTTGGTAAAGTTATCAGGTCGACGGGCAGAGCAGTTGGCAAACGCGCGTAAGGCGATGCCTCTGAGGACAGTCCAGAAGGTAGCAGGAGCATTAATATAAGCAGACGCATTCAGAAACGCTCCCGTGCCCAAATAGGCTTCGGGGGGATGATAGACTCCAATGGCTGCGTCTTGCTCACTTTGCTTAGCTGCTTCTGCCTGGAAGTGAGCACGCCAATCAACAAACTGACCGGGATTAAAAATTGAACGGGCAAGCGAGGCCCAGTCTTGGGGGATGCAAAAATCCATGCCGAGATCCTGCAGTATTTGAGAAGCGTACGGGCTACCTAACCCGTCCTCCTTGACGGCCCTGCGAAGCTGCTTGATAGTATTTGAGTCAATGGGATACCAGTCGTACGGTTTCTGTGGTGTGGGGGTAAGGTTAAGAGGAAAGCAGCGAAAAGCACGAGAGAAAGGAGGACACACTTGCAGAGGGCTTGGCGCGGGAGTGGGGATAGGGGGAGCGTTGCCCCAAGGGTTGCCTTGAGGTGTAGAAGGCAGCCAGGGGTTGTTAGTCGGCAGGGTGGGAGGAGCGGCGGCAGCTGCCGGCAGCGGCTCCGAGGGGGAGCTTGTCGAAGGGGGAGGTAGAAGTGGGAGGCCCCAAGCGTCGCAAGATGGCGGCGCGGTAGGCGTGGCCAAGGCACAAGATGGCGGACTAGCTCCGCCCTGTGAAAGGGCGGGGTCTAAGGCATAAGATGGCGGACTAACTCCGCCCTGCGGAAGGGCGGGGTAAAGCGCATGCGGCTTCTGACCCAGCTTAAGGCTGACGTCATCGCCGGAGCATTTCCTCCCCTCGATAGAAGAAGAAGGAGGAAGTGCGCCATCTTGGCATGGCGCAGTGTTATTTTGTTTTTTGGGAGTCACGTCGAGCGCGTTGTTAAGCTGCTCGACCAAGGACTCCGTGTCCGAGTCATGAGTGGAATTATTATCGCTATCTGAATCTGTTGGCTGGGTTGATAGGGCCTCCTTGGATTTAATGGGGCCTCGATCAGGGGGGAAGGAGCCTTGAAGGCAGGAGCGGATGGTTATTAAGGTGGGGAGCAAACCGGGAGGGAAGCGCTTGCTCTCATGTTCCATGGCGTTGGTGACCCGATCAATAAGGCAATCATAAGTAACAGGGTCCCAAAGATGGCAAGTAGTGAGCCATGGGTTAAAAGGCAGCAGGAGGTCCCAATATACTTGCAGCTGCCGGACAGACACTTTACAGCGATGAGTGTCTAGGAGACCCGCCAGAGCACGAACTTGGGGTGCCTGTCGTGCAGATAGACGATTACCCATAGCGGAGAAAGAAAAGAAGAAAAAGAGGGGGGTTGATTATTGAGTGAAGAAAATGAGGTAAATCGTAGCCGCGAGGCCGAAAGAGACGGCAAGAGCAGAAAGCAGGACCCTGTGGCAGCGTGAGCAGTCTGGGGGAGCGGTTGCAAAGAGGCACAGGGCGCCAAACAAAGAGAGAAAGACACAAAGGAGGACAGCAAAGTAATGGAGGGGAAGAGGGAGAGCGTTAGGAAGAATGGGGGTCATAGAAGAAAAGAAGGAGAGGCAGCCGGGATAATTGGGGAAGGGAGGAGCGGCTCCGGAGCGGCGAGGGAGAGGCGGCCCCTAACGCGGAGCGGCGAGGGAGAAGCGGCTCCGGGAGCGGCGAAGGAGAGGCGGCCCTTACCTTGCAGGCGAGGAGAAGGGGAGCTGGAGAGGCGTCCGGGCGAGCGGGTGGTGTACTGGATCGCTGCGTGGAGAGGTCGTGCCCCACGTTGGGCGCCAGTTGCAGTCGTCGTTGATTTGTCTGGGGGGGGGGGTGGCCGGTTGCTGAACCCTCGGCTCTCGGCGTTGCTCGGAGGGTACCGGCGGCGGGGGCTCTTTCCCGGAGGCGAGGGCGAGGCGGGGGACTGGGCCCGGTCCCCGGCGGAGGCGTGCAAGGTGTGGAGGGCGGCGAGAAGGAACAGGCAGGACACGGTTCTTTGAGGGTGAAGAAGCCAAGAGAGAGAGAGCTTTATTAGGGGAGAGCACGAGCTTATATTGGGCGATTAGAGGGCGGGGTAGTTGTAGAGGTCAAAGGCTTGGATTGGTTTAGAGAGGGCGCGGAAGTTGATAGACAAGGGGCGAAAGTAGTTCCGGTAACTGTGCATGCGCACTGGCGGTGGGGGAGTTGCTCTGGCAACGGGGAGTGTCCGGGCAAGATAAGGGGGTGGAGAAAAGGCGGTTCCCTCCGGCAAGCCTCCCCTAACGGTGGTATTTTGGGTGAGGAAATGGGGCCTGCCTCCGGCCTCACTTTCCCAGGCCCGGGGGGCTGTGAAGGGCGCTGTTCACCCGTACCCACTACCCTCCCCAGGGGTGGCCGATCCCCTGGCCCAGGCCCGCCAAGTCGAAGCACGTAATCAGTGTCCCGCACCAGGTAACATTTATTGCTGCACCAACACAGGGAAGGGGCTTAATGTTAGCTTTTATTATCCTCATGCTTTTTAATACAATTCCAGAGAAGGCTCCTGCAAACTTTCCTGTGTATGTTGTGAAACCTGACTTATTGGCAGGGAGGGAAGGAGGAAGGAAGGAATGGAAAAAGAATCATTGCATGCTATAGCCCAGTTTCTTACAAGGCTACATGTGTATTAAACATTTTAAAGAAAATACTAGAAATTAATAGTGTATTAAAACTAAGTTTACTATGACTAAATTCAATTAAACTCGAAAGGAACATTGAAATGAGCTAAATATTAAAATGACATCACATCAGTATGAAGAATGAGGAAAACATGTCAAAATAAATTACTGCCATTTCACCATTTGTTTCTTATAACAATTTCTTGTAAACTTGGGAGACTGTATATCCTTCATGATGCATAGCATAGTTTATTCTGACGCCACCACTGGGGACCTGGGAGTAAGCAGGGGTGGCCGACAGATGTCACACGGGGCTTATCCAGTGCACAGATATGCTCTGTTTAATTTGTTCCAAGGTTTGTTGGTTGGTTTTCGTTTTTGCTTTACTTTGTTATCTGAGACAACATTGCAGGGATTTTTTGGTATATTTTTCCTTATCCCTTTATTTTATGCATTTTTGCCCTTTCAAACATATACCCTATAAACAGCATATAGTAAGGTCTTGTTATTTCTCTTCAACTGGAAAAACATTTAACTGTTATAACTGGTTCTAAGTCTACCATCTTGCTAATTTTTTTTTTCTATTTTCCCCTCTCTTTCTTTGTTCTCTTTGACCACTTTTCTTGCATTTCTTTGGATTAATCAAGTCTTTTTATTATTCTCATTTTTTCCACATTTTTAGTACTTAGTTGCAATATCTATCCTTGACTTGTTAAAATTTGCTTTAAATTAGTACTTTTTATATTTTCAAAAGAATGCAAATACCTTATAAGAGTTTAACTCCATGTAACCCCTACTCCGGACTTTCTAATGCATTCTTGTTCCTTTTTCATGTTACTGCTATTCTCCTTTTTGTCTTTGAGAACATTTCTTATATTTATTTTAAATCCTTGATCCATTTGTTTTAATAATTCAGATGCCATATGTTCTTTGGCCATTGTGTTTTTATTGGGTTTGTATATCTCTTTCTTCACCTTTGTGCTCGCATCCCCTTTGATATTAGTCACCCTTTCTGATGGGAAGGGTGCAGGGGCACGTCGTGGCCTGTGACCCTCCTTGTGTGTTTGGAGACAAGGGAGGAGATGGGTTCCGTGGTGCAGAGCTGCGGGCACCACAGAACTGGTGCTCTCAGTTCCCACGGACTCTCTCCCCAAGGTGAACACTAAGGTTATGGAGTAGGCATCTCTTTAGGTTTGGAGTTTAGGGTTTTTGAATTGAGGATAGAGGAATGAAGGACAGATGGTTTGTTTTCATCACTGTCTCTAGTCGGTGTTTCTCCCACACTGTTCTCATGGAGCTGGGCTGCCTGGCAAAGAGTGTTCCAAAGCAGTGTGTGTGTGTGTGTGTGTGTGTGTGTGTGTGTGTGTGTGTGTGTTGGGGTGGGGTGGGAATGGGATGGTAGGGAGAGGGAGCTTTAAAGAGACTTTGCAAAACTCTCATCCACCAACTCCCTGCACACATCCCTCCCACACACATTCCCCCAAACAGAATCAACATAAGTAGCAGGAACCTTCGGTCTCCCCAGGAGTTTCTCATACTTATTACATTCTTTCCTTAGATCTGTGCTGTCCTTTCATTCTGTAGTTTCTCCATGGAGGACAGAGCTGGGAGCTGTGCTTGGTCACCACAGACTCTGGATTTTAATTTTTTCCATGTTCCCTTCGCTGTTCCTTGCTCTTCTTTCTCTTTTGGAAACTCATAGATTGGGCTCCTATAATAATTGTTTTGGGGAGAGCAGACAGCATATTTTACTAAATGGCTTTGAATAAAAAAGTGAAATGCTTCATTGTGTTTTCTCAAAAACTAATCAAAAGATGACAAGGGTCCTACACAATTTTACGACACAATGTGGATGCTGAG
Source organism: Choloepus didactylus (assembly GCF_015220235.1). Lineage (NCBI taxonomy): Eukaryota > Metazoa > Chordata > Mammalia > Pilosa > Megalonychidae > Choloepus > Choloepus didactylus. The sequence continues at coordinate 31,460,063 of NC_051328.1, forward strand.
CAACTAGAGGTCACCCCAGGTGTGGAATTTTAGAAGGTTAGTCCTTGGAGTAAATGTCACCTCCGGCAGCAGATACAAAGGAATGATGCTCTGGAGAGGAGGTAGGGGAAGCTCTGTCTCGGCCAGTCAACAGATGAGGGTCCCAGCTTAAGGTGGGATCTTTAGTTCTATGGTTTATCTTCCATCGCTCATGCTTCTGTCTTCACAAATGGTGATTTCAATAACTCGAAGTCCTCTCTCAATGGGATCTGTCAGGAGGAGGCCTTGGGGTTCATATATCTTCTCACTCTGTTCTTGAATATATTTGGAGACTTTCTTCAGCACCTTGTCATGAGTTTCCATGCGTAAGAAGATGGTATAACAAGATTTTGATACGAAAGATTTTTGAATCAAAAACTAAGGCTGTGAACAGATATTTGATATAGTCAATTGTTCTGGGAGATTATGGGTTATGGCAGGGAAAGTCTCTCTCCCTTCCCGTATTTTGACCAGTTTCCAAATCCGGAAATCAGGGATTGAAATGAAAGCGAGGTCAGTGGTGTTCTCCTGTTCTGCCTTCCTTCTGGGCCCAAAGTAGAGTCATTGAAACAATCTTGGAAGGGTGTGGGGACCATCATAGAGAAGGCCTTATGCCTTTTTTCCTGTTGGGAGCATGGGATGTGGCTGCCTTAAAGAATTTTCCCTCACCACAAGATGCCAATGTAGTGCTGAGTATAGTATCTAGGCCATCAAATTTCCTGAGGTTTCAATGTAATTGGAGAAAGAAGTCTAATTTCTCATTTGATAACGGGTGCATTGTAGCTTCCAGTTTCTCCCTAGACACTAAATGGGCAGAGAGCTGGACTTCTCTGTTGAGGAAACTGGGGAAATTCATATTGAACTAGGAGAAAGCATGGTAGGAATGGGGAATGGGTTTTCTTTATACTTCACCACCTTCTTGCCTCCCCCACCCCCCAAAAAAAAACAACAACAAACAAACTCTAGTCTTGATGGAAAATGAAAAAAGAAATAGAAAAGTCACAGTTATATTACAGAGGTGATTGTCAGTAGCACCTTGTCTTCTTTATTGATACTTCACTTTGAAGTTATCTGAAAGACCTGATATCCTTCCCATCAGCATCAGCAAGGAACACTGCTGCCTCTCTAGGGCCAGGGTGACTATCCTGGCTGTGTATTAGAAACACCCAGGCAGCTTTAAAAACTAAGCAGGGATGCCCATCCCTACCAGTGAAATCCTTACTTAAATTAGCCTTGTATGGGACCAGGGTACCAGTATTTATGCCCTTGAGGTTGTAAAAACCTTGTGACTAACCTTCACTTGTACCCATTTATCCAGTTTTTCGACTTTAAATTCTTATGATCACTAAAGACTACCCCATATGTTTATTAATGAAGGGTCTTGGGTCAGCCCAGAACTAACCCCCCCCCCAAGTCCAAAGTTATCTTGATAATTGAAGCTGGATCTAACCAAAATGGGCCTGCCTGACATGTGCAGTTAGCTTAGACTTTAATCTACAAGTCACCTACACCTCATTATAATACTAAAGATCATACCCATCATCGTATTAAGGCTGCCATTTTCTTACATACATCCTGTGACTAACCATGTAATCAACTGGTGCTGCTTAATAATTGAATCTCTTCTAATTGCTTCTTATGGGGCCATTGTACGCATTATCCTAAAACTTGCCCATCTTTTGGTACCATAGAACTATCAGAATTATTGCAGTTCGTGGAGACAGAGTTTGGATAGATGGGCCGTCTATTCTGCTTCACATCCAGCAATAAACTCACTCTCTCTTTGAAACCCCCGTGTCTCAGTAACTGGTCGTTTGAACACATCGGGCAGAGAACTCACTGCCTTGTATCAGTAACAAAGTTCATTTCTCTTCCTTTTCAATTTTTAATTTTTTTTTTCCTAATGAGAAATACTTTAAAATGATGTTTCTTTGAAATATAGATACCCATGAAAATGAATTAAAACCGTACACGTTTAGGTTAACTTCACACTTAGTTTGTCAACTTTTGCTTAGAGTAATAAATGTTTTCTTAATCAAATCTCTAGTAGGGGTCGAGTTTATTGCTAGGAGATCAAATGGCCTATCAGCCTAAAAATCTGTCTCTCTGAGTCTAAGGAGTTCAAGGATTTTATGGATTTAACCAAGGGAAGATGGATTCATTACCATTTCAACAGCAAGTGTAAGCAGAAAGGAAGAGAGAGTTACCTTCTCAAAAGCAAATATAAGTAGAAAGAAGGGAAGGGGGTTATTATCGTTGCAATAGCAAGTATAGACAGAAACAATTTACAAATGTAAAAGAGTGGAACTGTGCTAGAACCAAGTCCATAGTTCTGAGCTGATTTCAATTTCTTCCATTAGCATTAGGGGGTTGCCCTTGAGATTACAATTTTCTAAAATAAAAACAGATAAACAGAGTACCAGGTTTTTGCAATCACAAAGTCACAAGTTGAAAGCTATAGAGTTATATAATCATTATCAAAGATCAAGGCAACTGGATTACAGTTCAATAATTTAAGTTATTTCCTTCTGGCTATTCTGATTCAGTAGATGGTAAAAAGAAATATTTATATAATGATTCAGTAGTCTTAATTGTTTGTTAAATCCTAACTCTTCAGTTATACTTTCTTCCCCAATTTATATGATAATAACAAATGAAGCAATAAAAGGGTGATACTAGAAGTCAGAATGTTGCCAGCAGCCTGGTTATTTTCTGCACTGTTTTCGTATAACTGTCCAAGTTTATTGGGCAAAATGGAGGCTTAGTTATTGCTGAAATTGTTTGAAAGACTCCCAGAAAAATCCTTTAAGATCTGTTTGGAATAATAAAGATTGTGGATGAAAGAAAACTCTGTGATAGATGCTTTTGCTTGGAGGTATATTATAGCCACTTTTGCAGCCAAGGATAAATCTCACCATCTTGTTTTGGATGCACTCAAAGAGAAAATGTTTCATTTTTGTGAAGAGCTGTTGGACAGAGGGAAACTTCACCTTCAGTAAGATTATTCTTGGACATGAGAAGAATTGAAGCATTATTTCTTCAGAATTGCTGGAATACACTTCAGAAGCCCTCCTTGTAGAATATGCTTCAATTTATGTCCTGTCACTGCTCATCAAAGCTTTTGTGTCCACCTCTCTTTTGTCTCTATGTGATGAGTAAAGCAGGTACTACGTACACAATTCAGAGAGATGTTTCGACCTGTCATTTTCTTGGAAGATTTTATTCTTCTACAGACTGTGGAAGAAAGATGCAGTAAAAGATGTTAGATCAGACACTTCAAGTTTTTTTGCTATACTGAATTTCATTGTTTGCTTTCTCTACCTGATGGTATCAATGATTTTAATGTGGGGGATTTTGTTCTGTGGGGCTCACAGATAGGATGCTACAGGCTGTTTTATTGTGATCACTTTGGAAGTGGCTGGGATGGCTATATGTGTAAGAAAGCTTTCATAGCTTTCTCAATTTTATATATTTTTCACTCTGTACTTTTCAATTTCATCTAGACACAAGTTATTATTTCCTTGGTACCAATTCTCCCAGAAGGAAACTCTACGGCCTATGTTAGAAATAAGCATTATACTTTAAAAACGCTCAACCGGTTGTAGAGAAGGAAAGAATTTATTCATGATCTTGCAAGAACAGATGCACAGCCAGAAATGTGGCAGGCACACCAAAAAAAGAGAACATGGTGATAGTTACACCCTACACCTAATGCACCCATCCCTCCCCTGTTTCCCCATTGGCTGGGTACTCCAGAGGGTACAGCCTATCCAAGAGAACTAACTAGCCTGCCTTTGAGATTTCGAATTGTACAGCCTATCCGAGAGAACACATCCAGTTTAAATTTCCCACTGAGAGGTCCCGCCTTTGATTATAGCCCACTCTGGGCTTATGTCAGGGGCTCTCTCCTTCCATTTAACTGCGGAGCCCATTTGAGCCAGTCTTGTTTAGTTTCCATTTTCCCTACTCCACGTTCCCTTATGTGAAAGCTAAGCTTAACCCTTTCTTAAAGCCTATGAGATTTCCAATAGAAACAAGGAAAATGCTATACATTTACTGTCAATACTTCACAAGATGACTTCACCCAACTTCCACTGGCATTAAATGATTTTTTAATTATGGAATATATTTTGCACAGTTATGTTTTTCATTTTCTTGCTTGACCAAATAAAGCAAAAATATGTCTTCACATACTGCAAATAGATTTTCCATGAATTCATTGTTTTGATTTTTTAATTTTTCCTCCTTCAACTGTTTTACTTCCCTCTTAGGTGCTGTGGTTTATCTCCTTGATGAGTGTATCTTATTTCCATATTATGAACATTATTATTTTTAGCTACCCTTGAAATTCTTTATTCCCAATGATGAGAATCTTTGTCATGTTTCTGTTTTATAAAATTTATCAACTCTTCTTTTGTAACTATATAGACTTACCTATATTTTCTTCTTCTTTCCTTGAAATTCAAAATGCATCCCCTCTAGAGCTATGTTGATTGATTACAAAAGTATTTTACAGTAAAGTAAGGTTTTCATGTGCTTGTGTTTGCATCTCTCCACTCCCCTATGCTGGAGGAATGCTCTCTCCCTTTGGAATGTCCAAATCAAATGTTGCACACGGCTACCCTGCTTTGCTCTGTTTTTGTGTCCTTTGGTTTTTCTAAGATCACTTCAACAATCTCGTCCTTAGAGAAGTAACTTCTATTCTAATTTTCATGATCTTAACTAGGAATTTAGAACAATTGTGCAAACCTATATTTTCTAGATACTTCATGAATGTTTGTTTTCAATAGTGAAAAATTGTAACTGAGAAGTTAGGATTTAAGGGCTGATTGTGATTACTGAATCACTACATAGATATTCCTTTTTCCTTTCTGGTTTATTAGAGTAGACAGAGGGAAATACCTAAAATCTCTGAACTGTAATCCAGCTGCCTTGATCTCTGATAATGACTGTAGAGCCTTTATCTTGTGCTCTTGTGATTGTAAAAACCTTGTGACTGACCCTCACTTGTACACATTTTATCTGTTTTTTTGACTTTGGAGTCTTGTGATCACTAAAGACAGGCCCTGATGTTAATTAATGAAGGGCCTTGGGTCAGCCCAAAACTAACCCACCCCAAGTCCAAAGTTATCTGGATAACCAATACTGTATCTAACCAAAATGGGGCCATCTGACATGTGCAGTAGCTTAGACTTTAACATATGTGACCTATATCTCATTATAATTCTAAAAATCACACCCATCATCCTATTAAGGCTGCCATTTTCTTACATATGTTCTGTGACTAAGCATGTAATCAATTTGTGCATACTCAGTAATTAGATCACCTCTAATTACATCATCTGGAGCCACTGTGCTCATTATCCAAAAACCTGCCCATCTTTTGATACTATAAAACCATCAGAATTACTGCAGTTTGGGGAGACAGATTTTTGGACCTCTAGGTCATCTGCTCTCCTTCTTCGTGCCTAGCAATAAATTCTTTCTTTCTGAAACTGTGGTGTCCCAGGACTTGGTCATTTGAACACATCAGTCAAATGTCCGGTATCAAAGTTGGAAAGAATTTGTGCATTCACCAATACAAGATGATAATGTTAAAACATTATATTTTCATATGTGCTATATTTAAAGTGAAAGAGCATATTATAAAACATAATGAATTCAATAATGTAAAGTATCTGTGCTTAGAGAAAAAAGAATTGGAATTATAAAGACCAAACTTTTAGTAGTAGTTTTCTGAGAGTGGTGAGATTATACATTTTTCATGTAATTTTTACTTGGCATATTTTTCTATGATATATTAATATTATTATTTTACTCATAGATTCCAGTTACATTCAATGGGTTATATACATAGAAGTAATAACTTTTCAAGTGCAATTTAACAATTAGAGAGCAAATTTCAAAGAATATTATAGGTTACAGTTCCACATTTTCAGTTATTACCTTATGAAATATAACATATATACAAAAAGGTAATATCTTTCAAAGTATGATTTAACAAGTAAACATATAGGGAAATTTCCAAAGTTGTTATGAGTTACAGTACCATAGTTTCAGTTATTTCCTTATTGTGAAATATAACATATATCCAAAAAGGTATAGCTTTCAAATTACAATTTAACAAGTAGCTATAGAACAAATTTCAAAGGATGCTATGTATTACAGTTTCAACATTTCAATTCTTTCCTTCTTGCTATTCTAATACTCTAGCAACTAAAAAAAAGAAAATCATAAAAAGTATCAGTATTCATAATCCTTTGTTAAATTCCATCTTGCCTGTTGCTCCGCCTTCCTCTAGTTTACTCACTTTCCTGATCTTCAGGGATGTCTAGGCAGTGACCACCCTAACCTGTTCATGTTGACAAGGGCTGTCAACTTTATGAGCAATGGGGCACATCTAGTTCATATTCTTGAAGAGACTATTGCCTCTGGGTTTTGGGACTAAGCTGGCATAGGAGTCTCTGAAGGATTTAAGTTTCTGAAGAATAAACTTAACTGAGTGAAAATTTTACTTAGTCTCAGATAGGGATCCAGGTATTCTTCAAGGTTTTTGGGACACACTGTTGACTTGGGCTTATATTTTGGCCATTTGGCATATCTAGGTGAAGGTTGCATAGGAGTAACCTCCAAGACAGCCTGTTGACTCTATTTGAATTTTCTTAGCCCTGAAAACCTTATTTTGTTGCTTTTCTTTTCCCCCTTTTGGTCAAAAAGGTATTCTCAATCCCTCAATTCCAGGATCAGGCTCATTCCCAGTATTCATGTCCCACATCACCAGGAAGACTCATTCATCTTGGGGTTCCTGTCCCATGTTGGGGGGAGGGTGATGAATTTATTTGCAGTTAGGCTTAGAGAGAGAAAGTCCACATTTGAGCAACAAAAGAGGTTCTCTGGAGGTGACTCCTAGGTGTAATTATAGGTGGGCTTAGCCTCCCCTTTACAGCCATAAGTTTCACCAGAGTGAGCCTCATAATCGAGGGCTTGACTTATAAAGTAGGGTGTTCCTAAGTTCACACAGTATAGTTATGTCCATGATAATTCATCCATATCTCACATTATCATCACTTAGTTGTACAATCCTCATCATTCTTCATTTTAAGCAATTCTCATGACCCAAAACATCTTGTAGCTATTGTCAACACTTGATTATTTGTCCCTAGTATTTGTGTAATACTAGTATGGTATTCCTATTTTTATAGTCCCTAGTATGCAATATGTAGATTTTTGCCATATACTCTTCTGTTGTCATCTCTCTGTGCAAGTATCATACCTTAGACGTATATCATGTAAGCACCTATTCATATTGTGATGCCTATGTGTGGGAAACATGCCTTTAAGCAACCTCTTTCAATATTATTCACCTTCAATACAGCTCTGACACTTATAATCCCATTAACAAACAATTGTCACCCTTATCCACTACCATACCTTTGAATTCACCATCGTTAACATACTTGAACATATTAGATTATCATTCCCCCTCATTAGTTACTGTCTGTCATTAGGTCCCCAATATGCTATGTTATGGGACCTTGATTTTAAATTGTTCGGATAGTTCATAGAAGTGGTAACATAGAATATCTCCCCTCTTATATCTGACATATTTGACACAGAATTACATCTTCAAGGTTCATCCATGTTGCCATGTGTTTCAGGACCTTGTTTCTTTTTACTGCTGCATAGTATTCCATTGTATGTATATACCACATTTTGTTTATCCACTCATCTGTTGAGGGACACTTGGATTATTTCTATCTCTTGGCAATTGTGAATGATGCTGCTGTGACCATTGGTGTAGAAATGTCTGTTCATGTCAGTGCTTTCACATCTTCTGGGTATATATCAAGAAGTAGAATTGCCGGATCATAGGGTAATTCAGTATCTACTTTTCTGAGAAACTGCCAAACTGTCTTCCAGAATGGCTGAACCATTATTATACAGTCCCACCAGCAATGAGTAAGAGTTCCAATTTCTCTGTATTCTATCCAGCATTTGTAGTTTCCTGTTTGTTTGAGGGCAGCCATTCTTATTGGTATGAGATGATAGCTCATTGTGGTCTTGGTTTGCATCTCCCTAATAGCTAGTGAAGATGAACATTTTTTTTTCATGTGTTTTTTAGCCATTTGTATTTCCTCTTCAGAGAAATGTCTTTTCATATCTTTTGCCCATTTTATAATTGGGCTGTTTGTACTATTGTCATTGAGTTGGAGGATTTCTTTAAACTGCAAGATATCCGTCTGTGATCAGATACATGGTTTCCAAATATTGTCTCACATTGTGTTCGCTGCCTCTTCACCCTTTTGACAAATTCCTTTGAGGTACAGAAGCTTTTGATTGTGAGGAGTTCCCATTTATCTATTTTTTTCTTTCATTGCTTGTGCTTTGGGTGTAAGGTCTAAGAAGAGACCTCCTAATACTAGGTCTTAAAGATGTTTCCCTACATTATCATCTAGGAATTTTATGGTACTGTCTCTTATATTGAGGTCTTTGATCCACTTTGAGTCCATTTTTGTATAGGGTGTGAGGTAGGAGTCCTCTTTCACTCCTTTTTTATGGCTATCCAGTTTTCCCAGCCCCATTTGTTGAAGAGACTATTCCGTCCCAGTTCAGTGGATTTGGGGGCCTTATCAAAAATCAGTCAACAATATATCTGGGGGTCTGTTTCTGAACTCTTTATTTGATTCCATTGATCAGTATGTCTATCTTTATGCCAATACTATGCTATTTTGACCACTGTAACTAAAGTTAAATAGTAGGCTTCAAAGTCTGGAAGTGTAAGTCCTCCCACTTAGTTCTTTTTTAGGATGATTTTGGCAATTTGAGGCCCCTTTCCCTTCCAAATAAATTTGATAACTAGCTTTTCCAAGTCTGCAAAGTAGGCTGTTGGAATTTTGATTGGAATTGCATTGAATCTGTAGATGAGTTTGGGTAGAATTGGCATCTTAACAATATTAGTCTCCCTATCCATGAGCATGGAATATTTTTCCATCTATTTGGGTTCTTTTATTTCTTTTAATAAATTTTGTTATATTCTGTGTAAAGTTCTTTTACATCCTTGGTTAAGTTTTTTCCTAGGTACTTGACTTTTTTAGTTGCTATTGTGAATGGATTTTTTTTTTTTTTGATAGCCTCCTGAATTAGGTCATTACTAGTGTATAAGAACATTACCAACTTACGTGCATTAGTTGTATATCCCGCCACTCTGCTGAATTTCTTTATTAACTCAAGTAGCTTTATGATCAAATTCTCAGGATTTTTCAAATATAAGATCATATCATCTGCAAATAATGATAGTTTTACTTCTTCCTTTCCAATTTGGATACTTTTTATAACTTTGTCCTGACGAATTGCTCTGGCTAGATCTTCTAGCACAATGTTGAATAATAGAGGTGACAGCGGGCATCCTGGTCTCATTCCCGATCTTAGGGGGAAGGCTTTTAGCCTCTCACCATTGAGTATTATGCTGGCTGTGGGTTTTTCATATGTGACCTTTATCATATTGAAGAAGTTTCCTTCAATTCCTACTTTTGAAGTGTTTTTATCAAAAAGGGATGTTGAATTTTGTCACATGCTTTTTCAGTGCCTATCAAGATGCTCATTTGATTTTTCCCTTTGATTTGTTAATGTGTTGAATTATATTAATTGATTTTCTTATGTTGAACCATGAATGAACCCTGGTTGGTCGTGGTGTTTAATTCTTTTAATGTGCCTTTGTATTTGATTTGCAAGTATTTTGTTTAGAATTTTTGCATCTATATTCATTAGGGAGATTGACCTATAGATTTCCTTTTTTGTAGTGTCTTCATCTGGTTTTGGTAATCAGAGTGATATTAGTTTCATAAAATGACTTCGGTAGTGTTCCTTTTTCTTCAGTTTTTAAAATGAGTTTGAGCAGGAATGGTGTCAACTTTTTTTTTGGAAAGTTTGGTAATATTCCCCTGTGAAGCCATCTGGCCCTGGGCTTTTATTTGTAGGTAGTTTTTTTTTGTTGTTAAGGAATGAGAATTTTTATTAATTTCAAAACCCAAACATATTATAGAGCCAAATCAAAATGTATTTCAGGAAGTAAAAGAGGAAAACTAGTGAAAATTTACAAATTGCACAATTAACACATACTAATTTTAATTGCTTTGTACAGAGGATTAAGTGTCTTTTAACTCAATTTAAACAGCAATCTATAGAAAACAATTGGAATTTGTGCAGATTATACTCTCCAAACACCATACATTCTGCAGCAGACTTCATGGAAGTGCCTGAACTGTACAGTATAACCTAGATTAGCCTTTGCTAACCTTCCTTACTTTTCTACCAACTCAGCTTTTTTTTTCTTCCTTTTTCTGAGCAATCACACACATTCAGCTTAATGGTTAATAATATGGGTTTTGGAGTCAGACTGCCTGGGTTGAACTCAGTTTTTATTTATTTTTATTTATTTATTTTTTAATTGAGATTGTTCACATACCATACAATTATCCAAAGATCCAAAGTGTACAACCAGTTGCCGATGGTACCATTATACAGCTGTGCATCCATCACAATTAAAATTTTTTTTTCAATTTTTAGAACATTTTCATTTACTCCAGAAAAGAAATAAAGATACAAAAAAAGGAAACTCAAATCCTCCAATACCCCTAACCAACCCCTCCTCCATTATTGATTCATAGTATTGCTATAGTACATTTGTTACTATTGGTGAAAGAAAGTTAAAATACTATTAACTGTAGTATATAGTTTGCAATAGGTATATATTTTTCTATATGCCCCTCTATTATTAGCTTCTAGTTATAGTGTCATACATTTGTTCTAGTTCATGAGAGAGATTTCTAATATTTGCACAGTTAATCATGGACATTGTCCACCACAAGATGCACTGTTTTATACATTCCCATCTTTTAACCTCCAACTTTCCTTCTGGTGACATATGTGACTCTGAGCTTCCCCTTTCCACCACATTCACAGACCATTCAGCACTGTTAGTAATTCTCACAATGTGCTACCATCACCTCTGTCCATTTCCAAACACTTAGTTGAACATTCTCCTCATAATAAGCATCTGATCCCCATTCTTTATCCTAGTTCTATATCCTGGTAACTTACATTTCATGTCTATGGGTTTACAGATTATAATTAGTTCATATCAGTGAAACCCTGCAATATTTGTTCTTATTTGTCTGTCTTATTTCACTCAGTATAGTGCCCTCAGCTTTCTTCATCAACCATTTTTTAAGGCGGTTTTGTTTTCACACCATACATTGTGTCTTAAGGAAATAATCGATGGTTCCCTGTATAGTCATGTATTTATGTATTCACCCCCATTGCCACTATCTATATAAGGACATTTCCATTTCTTCAACAAAGGAGGAGGAAGAGTCAAAGAAGGTAGAGAGACTAGAGAAAAAGAAAAAAAAGAAAGAAAACAAAACAAAACAAAACAAACCAAAACATGACAGCTAGGAAGCACTACTGTCTGTAGTGCTCCCTTTAGTGTTTCCTGTAGAGCAGGTATATTGTTCATAAACTCTGTCATTGTCTATTCGTCAGAGAATATTTTAAGCTTTCCCTCATATGTGAAGAACAGTTTTGCTGGATATAGGATTCTTGGTTGGTGGTTCTTCTCTTTCAATATCTTTAATATATCACCCCACTTCTTTCTTGCCTCCATGGTTTCTATTGAGAAATCCACACATAGTCTTATCAAGCTTCCTTTGCATGTGATGGATCGTTTTTCTCTTGCTGCTTTCAGGATTCCCTTTTTATCTTTGACGTTTGATAATCTGATTATTAAGTGTCTTCTCATACGCCAATTCAGATCTATTCTGTTTGGGGTATGTTGCACTTCTGGGATCTGTAATTTTATGTCTTTCCTAAGACATGGGAAGTTTTCATTGACTATTTCCTCTATTATTGCTTCTGCCCCTTTTCCCTTCTCTTCTCCTTCTGGGACACCCATGACATGTATATTCCTGCATTTCATTTTGTCTTTAAGTTCCTGGAGATGTTGTTCATATTTTTCCATTCTGTTCTTTTGTGTTTAGGCTTACAGGTGTCTTGTTCTTCAGTTCCTGAGTGTTTTCTTCTGCCTCTTGAGGTCTGCTGTTGTATGTTTCCATTGTGTCTTTCATCTCTTGTGTTGTGCCTTTCATTTCCATAGATTCTCAGTTGTTTTTTTGAACTTTTGATTTCTACCTTATGTTTGCCCAGTGTTTTCATTATATGGTTCATCTCTTTTGCCATATCTTCCCTAAATTTTTTGAATTGATTTAGTATTAGTTGTTTAAATTCCTGTATCTCAGTTGAAGTGTAAGTTTGTTTCTTTGACTGGGCCATAACTTTGTTTTTCTTAGTGTAGTTTGTAGTTTTCTGTTGTCTAGGCATCTGGTTTCCTTGGTTACCCCAGTCAGGTTTTCCCAGACCAGAATGGGCTCAGGTCTAGTAGGAGGCAGTAGTATCATGTCTCCCTGAGGGTGTCTTAGATTGATACACCCTGTGAGGCCTCAAATCACTGTGCTTTTCTGCCCATCAGGTGGTGCCTGTCAGCCTGTCATTTCTGACTGGTATTAGGAGGTGTGGTGCATGGCTATTTTCCCCCAGGCTCTGGGGTCTGGTTCTGAATGGAAGGTGGGTTGTAGAGCTTGGCACTGCCTCTTTCCTGTTAGAGAAGATACACTCCCTAGGGAGAGGTCATTAGCATTGGAATGGTCTCTGACTCTGCTATCTCCACCCTTGTCTGGGTCTGAGCACTGGGAATTGAAAATGGCTGAGACTTTCTCCACTGAGCTGAAAAAGGGACAGAATGCCCCCATTCAGGGTCAGTCTGCAGACCCCCTCACTTTTACCCATTGGCCAGAGGCAGCACCCAGTCCCCTGGGCTCCCCCTCCCACCCAGGGAGGTCCTCTGGCTCTTCAAGGTCAGTCTTCACCAAAAGCCTCTGTCTGCTTGTTGGGGATTCATAGCTTGTAGCAGTGAGCAGTCCATGCTTATTAACTAAAACCCCAGTTGGAGCTCAGCTGAGCTATATTCACTTCCTGGGAGAGTGCTGCTCTCTAGCACAGCAAAGCTTTCCATTTTGGGCTTTGGGGGGGGTAGGGGCTCCTGGCTTGGATCTGCAGTTTCTACTTACAGATTTTATGCTGCAATCTCTGGCATTCCTCCCAATTCAGGTTGGTGTATAATGAGTGGGCAGTCACATTTGACCCCCTGCGGTTCTTCCAGATTATTTACTAGTTGTACCTGGTTGTTTGTTAGTTGTTTCAGGAGGATAAACTAGCTTCCACTCCTCTCTATGCTGCCATCTTCCCCCTGGCCCTGTAGTAGATTTTTGATGACAGATTGGATCTCTTTGCTTGTGACTCATTTGCTGAGGTCTTCTATTTCTTCTTGGGTCAGTCTAGGTTGTTCAAGTGTTTCCAGTAAATTGTCCATTTCCTCTAAATTGTCTATCTTTTTGGCATACAGTTTTTCATAGCATCTTCTTAAGATTTTTTTTAAATTTATTTTGTATCTGTAGTAATTATCTCCTCATTTCTGATTCTGTTTATTTGGGTCTTCTGTCTTTCGGACTTTGTCAGTCTAGCTAAAGGTCTGTGAATCTCGTTGCTCTTCTCAAAGAACCAACTTTTGGTTTTATTTATTCTCTCTATTGTTTTTCTATTCTCCAGCTCATTTATTTCTGCTTTAATCTTTATTTCATTTTGTCTCCTTGCTTTAGGGTTAGCTTGCTGATCATTTTCTAGCCTCTTCAGTTGTTTAGTTAGGTCTTTAGTTTTAGCTCTTTTTTGCATTTTGGGATATGCATTTAGAGCTATAAATCTACCTCTCAGCACTGCCTTCGCTGCATCCCATAGACTTTGATATGTTGTGTTCTCATTTTCATTCATCTCTAGATGTTTACCAATTTCTCTTGCAATTTCTTCTTTGACCTACTGTTTATTTAGGAGTGTGTTGTTTAACCACCATGTATTTGTGAAAGATCTGGTTCTTTGGTGGTTGTTGATTTATAGTTGCATTCCATTTCTAGTGGTCAGCGAATGTGCTTTGAATGAGTTCAGTCTTTTAAAATTTATTAAGACTTTTTTGTGCCACAGCATATGATCTACCCTGGAAAACGTTCTATGGGCACTGGAGAAGAATGTAAATCCTGGTACTTTGGGATGTAATGATCTCTATATGTTATTAAGTCTAATTTATTTACCACATTGTTTAGGTTATCAATTTCCTTATTGGTCCTCTGTCTAGTTTTTCTATCTATAGAAGATAGTGCTGTATTGAAGTCTCTCACTATTATTGTAGACATGTCTATTGCTCCCTTCAATTTAGGCAATGTTTGTCTCATGTATTTTGGAGATCTTTGATTGGGTGCATAAACATTTATAATTGTTATTTCTTCTTCGTGAATTATTCCTTTATTAATATATAGTGTCCTTCTTTGTCTATTATGACATCTTTGTATTTAAAGTCCATTTTGTCCAATGTTAGTATAACTACCCTGATTTTCTTTTTTTTAAATTAAATTCAGTTTTGTTGAAATATATTCACATACCATACAGTTACCATGGTGTACAATCAGCTGTTCACAGTACCATCATATGGTTGTGCATTCATCACCCCAATCTATTTTTGAACGTTTTCCTTACATCAGAAAGAATCAGAATAAGAATGAAAAATAAAAGTAAGAAGAACAGCCAAATCATCCCCCCCCCACCCTTGTAAGCTACATTGTTATATAATCCTCTTCAAGAGTCCAAGCTACTGGGTTGGAGTTTGATAGTTTCAGGTATTTACTTCTAGCTATTCCAATACATTAACACCTAAAAAGTGTTATCTATTTAGTGCATGAGAATGTCCACCAGAATGACCTCTCACCTCCATTTGAAATCTCTCAGCCACTGAAACTTTATTTTGTTTCATTTCTCATCCTCCTTTTGGTCAAGAAGATGTCTTCAATCCCACAATGCCATGTCCAGATTCATTCCCCAGAGTCATATCCTGCATTGCCAGGGAGATTTATACCCCTGGGAGTCAGGTCCCATGTAGGGAGGGAGGGCAGTGAGTTCACCTGCTGAGGTGGCTTAGTTAGAGAGAGAGAGGGTAACATGTGAATGACAAAGAGGTACTCAGGGGAGACTTTTAGGCACAATTATATGCAGATTTAGCCTCTCCTTTGCAGTAATGAGCCTCATAAGGGCAAGTCCCATGATAGAGGGCTTGGCACATCAAACTGCCAGTTCTCAGTGTTTGTGAGAACATCAGCATCAGTCCAGGTGAGGAAGCCCAACACCTCTGCATTTTCTTCCAGCTCCTCAGGGGGGCCCTGCATATGTGTTTTTATTCTCTGCCCAAATTACTTTACCCCAATTTTCTTTTGATTGCAGTTTGCGTAGACTATTTTCTTCCTTCCTTTCACTTTCAGTCTCTGTTTCACAGGATCTAAGATGAGTCTCTTGTAAACAGCATATCAATATGTCATACTTTTTAATCCATTGCACCACCCTGTATCTTTTAATTGGAGCATTTAATCCATTCACAAAGTTATTACTGTAAAGGGAGTTCTTTTTTTTTTATTAACTTTTTTTTAAATTAACTATATCAAAATTTTTTTAAAAAAATATACAATAAAAAAAACATTTCAAACAAACCATAACAAGGGAGTAAGAAAAAGGCAACTAACCTACAATAACTACTTTACTTTCAACATGTTCCTACTGTACCCCAAGAAAATAACCTAATATGGCAACATTTCTGTGAACTGGTTCCTACCATACCCACCAGAAAGTAATACATCATAGTCATTCTTGGGCATTCCCAGAACATTTAATTTACCCATAATAGCTTATCTGTTCTTATTGGGTTATTGTTCCTCCTTCATTAATTGCTCTCTATCAATAGTTGCCCTACATTCTACATTATAAACCATTTATTTTACATTTTTCAATGTTCACATTAGTGGTAGCATATAATATTTCTCTTTTTGTGCCTGGCTTATTTCACTCAGCATTATGTCTTCAAGGTTCATCCATGTTGTCATGTTTCACGAGATCGTTCCTTCTTACTGCCGTGTAGTATTCCATCGTGTGTATATACCACATTTTATTTATCCACTCATCTGTTGAAGGACATTTGGGTTGTTTCCATCTCTTGGCAATTATGAATAATGCTGCTATGACCATTGGTGTGCAGATGTCTGTTTGTGTCACTGCTTTCATATCTTCCGGGTATATACTGAGAAGTGCTATTGCTGGATCGAAGGGTAACTCTATATCTAGTTTTCTAAGGAACTGCCAGATTGACTTCCAGAGTGGCTGAACCATTATACAGTTTGTAAAGGGTGTTCTTAAATCATCCATATTATTCTTTGGTTTTTAGTTGTTAGATCTATTTTTTTCCCCTCTCTTTATTTTTCCTTTTAGTTACCCTTACTAACTCTTCAGCTCTGTGCTCTTCTCCAGAACTCCCTCTCGTTTCTTTTTTTCTCAGCTGGTAAAGCTCCCTTTTGTATTTCTTGCAGGGCAGGTCTCTTATTAATAAATTCTCTCAATGTTTGTTTGTCTATGAAAATTTTAAACTCTCCCTCAATTTTGAAGGAGAGCTTTGCTGGATAAAGTAGTCTTGGCTGGCAATTTTTCTCCTTCAAAATCTTAAATATGTCCCATTGAGCAGTCAGTATTTAGTCTCATGTTGTTTCCCTCATATATGGTGAATCGCTTTTCTTGCTACTATCAGAAGTTTCTCCTCTTCAGCATTTGACAATCCAATCAGTATATGTCTTGGAGTAAATTTATTTGGATTTATTCTATTTGGAGTTTGTTGGGCATCTTTGGTTTGCATATTTATGTCATTTACAAGGCTTGGGAAGTTTTCCTCAACTATGTCTTGAAACACTGTTCCTAGTCCTTTGCCCTTTTCTTCTCCTTCTGAAACACCAGTGATTCTTATAATTATTCACTTCATGTTGTCCATCACTTCTCTGAGATCCGTTTCAAAATTTTTAAATTTTTTCCCATTTGTTCTTTTGTGTGTTCACATTCTATTTGTCTGTCCTCAAGTTCACTTATCCTTTCTTCTGCCTCTTCAAATCTGCTGTTGTGTGTCTCTAGTATATATATATATATATATATATATTTTGTGTGTGTGTGTGTGAATTCTTTTATTTTAAATGTTAGAGCCGTGGCTGAAGACTCTTCCATAAGCAAAACATATTTAATGAGTTCTCTGATGTCCAACAGCAGAATAAGTTTTTAAGTTTTTCCTGCTTAGATGGGAGAAATGTTTTCTCTCCAGTGTCAATTACCTTATGTCATCTGAGACTATCAGTGAAGCATTTCCCACATATGTGGCAAGTGTATAGTTTCTTCTCACTGAGTTCTTTCATGTAACCTAAGTTTACCACATAAATGGAAGAGATTTCCCACATAAATGGCAGACTTATAGTTTCTCCACAGTGTGAGATTTCTCATGTCACCTAAGTTTACTGTGTACATGTAAGGATTTCCTGCATAGATGGTGGATATGCGATTGCTCTGTGGTGTGAATTTTCATGTCGCCTAAGGGTACCACATTGACTGAAGGATTTCCCACATATATTGCAGACATATGGTTTCTCCCCAGTGTGAATTCTTTCATGTTGCCTAAGGCTACCACGATGACTGAAGGATTTCCCACATATATTGCAGATATTGGGTTTCTCTCCAGTGTGAACTCTTTCATGTTGCCTAAGTGTACCACAATGACTGAAAGATTTCCTACATATATTGCAGACATTGGGTTTCTCCCCAGTGTGAATTCTTTCATGTCGCCTAAGGGTACCACAATGGGTGAATGATTTCCCACATATATTGCAGACATTGCGTTTCTCCCCAGTGTGAATTCTTTCATGTTGCCTAAGGTTACCAGAATGACTGAAGGATTTCCCACATATATTGCAGATATTGGGATTTTCTCCAGTGTGAATTCTTTCATGTTGCCTAAGGATACCACATTGACTGAAGGATTTCCCACACGTACTGCAGAGAAATGGTTTCTCCCCAGTGTGAATTCTTTCATGTTGCCTAAGGTTACCACAACGATTGAAGGATTTCCCACATATATTGCAGATATTGGGTTTCTCTCCAGTGTGAATTCTTTCATGTTGCCTAAGAATACCACATTGACTGAAGGATTTCCCACATGTACTGTAGACATATGGTTTCTCCCCAGTGTGAATTTTTTCATGTTGCCTAAGGTTACCAGAATGAAGGATTTCCCACATATATTGCAGATATTGGGATTCTCTCCAGTGTGAATTCTTTCATGTTGCCTAAGGATACCACATTGACTGAAGGATTTCCCACACATACTGCAGACATATGGTTTCTCCCCAGTGTGAATTCTTTCATGTTGCCTAAGGTTACCACAACGATTGAAGGATTTCCCACATATATTGCAGATATTGGGTTTCTCTCCAGTGTGAATTCTTTCATGTTGCCTAAGGATACCACATTGACTGAAGGATTTCCCACACATATTGCAGACATATGATTTCTCCCCAGTGTGAGTTCTTTCATGCTGTATGAGTGTAGAACTACCAGCAAAGTCTTTCCCACATAGATGGTAGCCATATGGCTTTTCTCCAGTGTGTATCTTCTCAAGTTGTCTAAGGCCAGAACTACTTCTGAAGACTTTTCCACATAAATGACAGTTATATGACTTACATCCAGTTTGAATTTTCTTATTTTTACCAATGAATGAATGATAATTGAGAACTCTTTCAAATTGTTTGTTTACATTGGGTTTCTTTCCCATGTCAGTCATTGTGGAGTGAGTGAAATATTCTCTCAAATCATTACTTTCAAGGGGATCCTCTTCAGTGTGAGAAATCTGCTTTGTTTGGTTGGTAGATGTGTCCTTCTTAGACATATATTGCATGGTTATTATTTCTTCTTTTTTATGGTCATTTTCCCTGCCTGGAATCTGTACTTGGAGAAACCTTAATCCTTCTCTCCACAGTTCTCCTTGTTCTGACTGTGAAAGCACTTCTGATATGCAGACCTGATACCCCATGAACACCAGATGATTGATATTCTCCAGCATAACATCTCTGAACAGCTTTCTCTGGTTCATGTCCAGCATGGCCCACTCTTCCTTGGTAAAGTTGATAGCCACATCATTGAAGGTCACTGATTCCGGGGTCTCCAGGGCCTGGCTACTCCCCGCCGCCATTTCCACAGAACTTTGCTGCCATCAGTGGAGGCCTGGGCGCCAAGGAGGCGCCAGGCGCGGGGCGCGCCTGCGCTCCAAAGTCTAGTATATTTTTAATTTGAGCCCCAATGTCTTTTATTTCCATAAGGTCTGCTATTTTTTTTTATTTACTCTTTCAAGTTCTTCTTTATGCACTTGTTGAATCTTCTTGATTTCCTTTATGTTTTTAGCCATCTTGTTGAAGTTATTTTTGGAGATTTGTTTGCACGTCTTTAATTAATTGCTCCAAAGTTTGTCTCTTGCAGCTTTTTAATTGTTGGTTTGGTTTGTCCATATCTTCTAGAGCCTTCAAATGCTTTGTAATTTTCTGTTGTCTTCAGGGCATTTGCTTGTCTTGATATGGTTATTTTGGGAAATGCAGAATTATTTGAGCATTTATATATAATTTGGTTTGCTCAAGTGCATTTTCCCTAACCTACCAGCAGGTGGCACTCTCAACTATGTCTTCCCCAAACTTCTCCTGTGCGGTGGGTGGAGTCCAATCTGAATGGGGAAACAATCAGTGCACTGGATCTCCCTGTGCTCTGGGGGATGCCTGTCCTGGGGCTGCAATGCAGGCCCTGAGCTGGTAGGTAGGGAGTCCAATCAAGGCACCCTGCGGGTGGAACCATGCCTGCCTGCCCCCTGCCTGCCATGTACCCTGCAAGTCTCTGGAGTGTGGGAGGGGCTCCTGATTGCCAGTATGGTGTCTCTCCCTTCCCCACTTCTCACTGTTGCAACCCCCTCCCTGCCCAGACTTCCGTGGTGGGAGAGCAAATGCGGCCTGCTGGGTTCCCTCACGGGAGCTCCCTGCTGTCTGACTATGGAGGATCACTTCCCAGCAATCTGTCAAGGTAGGTGCAACAGAGTGGAGAGCTGCTGCTCGCTCCCTTGCCCGGTGGCAGTTTTGCTGCTGCTGGCCAGGAGGTGGCCAGACAGGAACACACTCACTGCATCCCTCCAGCTGCCATCTCTCCTCCGTTTTTGTTAGTGTCCCCTCTTTGTACTGTGGGGGACCCTCTGTGACTGGTCACACACCCAGAAACCACAGTCCCTGGCATTCTCCGGCTCCTTTCTGGTTACTTTCATGGGGGAGAAGCCTGTTTCACGTCACCTACTCCACCATCTTCCCGGAAGTCTCGCCTCTGATATATTGTTTTAAAAAAAGCAATTTACTTGTATTACTTTGCAGTTAAAACAACATATTTCCATTTGGGAAAAATTAGTTACCCTTCATAAGTTTAAGAATTATATTGTAGAGCATTTATCTTTTCTTTCATAAGTTTTCATATATAATCCTAAACCCCGTCATATTTATTTTCTTATTCTTTGTAAAACTTACCCTCTTTCCAAAGGAATGTTTTTCCATCTGTAAAGTATTCCTTCTCTTTAACAGTTCAATGTAGACAAATAGGTTTTGAAGTTTTCTACCAAGTTACTGTGATCCTTTGCCTTATTAAAATCAGAATCGATTCTAGACAGGTAATCCCTAGGCCTACATCTAGTGGCAGCCATGAGAATTGTTTTCTAAGTTTGTGGGCCTGAAATGAATGAATTGTCAACAAAATTATATCCCTTTTCTAAATTAAATGTTACAAGAAAGCAAACAACTTTCTCTGTACTTCTGTAGACTATGGAATGGAATTTTTTTAAAAACTGGAAGTTTGAGAAAATTCCTTACAAATAAGGATATAATATGTTGCTATAAAAAATTATTTGATCCATGAAATAAAGATTTTTACACCTTAGTGGGATCTTAAAAATAATCTAGGAAATCCAGTTGATTTGACAAACAAGAGAACTCAGCTCCAGAGATGTAACCTACCCAGGGTCCTAGGACAATTATTTGCATTCAACAAACCTTTACTGAACAGCTACTATGTGCCAGGCACATAGAGATCTCTCTTGTTCCTACTTGGTTTTAAATTATTTCCAATTTCTTCATAGTTTGACCTTAGATAGTTCTGTCTTCCATTCTAAATGATCTCTCTATCCTCAGAAAACTATGCTATTGGATATTGAAACATAGTAATTGTTCACATTATGCAGTTTGATATCATTGCTCTTTACCAAAGATTGCATTCTTGGAGTTTCATATATATATATATATATATATATATATATATATATTTTTTTTTTTTTCCATTATTTGAAATATATAACTGTTTTCTTTCAAATGCATACAAATTTAAGGAATACATTTCCATTACAGTATAAAAAATATGGAAAACATTGAATAAAGAATGAACAGATATGTGTGTATACCCACACATGGACACAGACTGCATATACTGCATTATCCCAGCTCACTTCCCAGGGGTAACCTCTACCACTGTATACTTTGACATTTACTCTTCCTGACATCTTTCTATGCATTTCAACTTGCACATAAGTGAACATATAATGGTATAGTTATTTTACACAACTATATTTTAACGTACATATTTTGCCACATGATTTGTATTTTTTAATTAAAAGTTTTCTTGTAGATTTTTCAATGTCAGACACACGATCCTGTTTTTACTTAATGACAGCAAAGCACTGGATGGAATGATTGATTGAATAATAACATTTTTAACTGCTTCCCAATTAACGGAATGCCTCTGGTGGTTGTGGTGTTGAACATGCCTGCTATTAACCTCCTAATACCCGTCTTTGTCCAAATATATGTATTTGTGTGTAACTAAACAGATTTGGAATCACAAGGCTAAATAGGCCAAATTTTCTGTATGTGTTTTAAAAGTTACTGCTACATGGCCCTTAAAATGGTATAGCAGATGACGAAGAACCCTTTTCCCTACTCCTTCACCCACACTGCATACTATTGACTTGACTGACCCACAACATTTGTAAAAGATTACAGAAAAAAATGCTGACCTGTAATTTAGCTTTCTCATTTGGAATGTGTCTGTGGAAAGATGACAGTAAGTTCTTGCTATAAAATGGAACCACAGCTGTGGTAATTCAGTCGTAAGTAATGCTGTGGTGTTATCAAAATATTTAATATGAGTGGCAGATCTATAGGGCTTTTTTTTTTTTTTTTTTTTTCCGCAAGGGAGGGCATAGTAGCAGTGAACTAAAAATACAGCGTCACCAGAAACTATAGGCAGGATCGCTATCTGCTCCCCCTACAAACCTAATTATTAGAATGCCCAGATTTTAGGATAAGGTCCCAAAGAGAAAGACTTTTTATACAGTAGTATTAGCTGAAATCACTCTTTTTTTAAAAAATTCAGTTTTATTGAGATATATTCACATACCATACAATCATCCATGGTGTACAATCAACTGTTCACAGTACCATAATACAGTTGTGCATTCATCACCCCAATCTATTTTTCAACATTTTCCTTATACCAGAAAGAATCAGAATAAGAATAAAAAATAAAAATAAAAAAGAACACCCAAGTCATCCCCCCCATCCCACCCTATTTTTCATTTAGTTTTTGTCCCCATTTTTCTACTCATCCATCCATACACTGGATAAAGGGGGTGTGATCCACAAGGTTTTCACAATCACACTGTCTCCCCTTGTAATCTACATTGTTATACAATCGTCTTCAGAAGTCAAGGCTACTGGGTTGGAGCTTGGTAGTTTCAGGTATTTACTTCTAGCTATTCCAATACATTAAAACCTAAAAAGGATTATCTATATAGTGCGTAGGGATGTCCACCAGAGTGACCCCTCCACTGAAGCTTTATTTTGTTTCATTTTAGCTGAAATCACTTTTGGGAAAACTACTAGTGATTCATCCATTTGATGAAATTACTTGGATATTTTAAAAGTCAGTACTCAAAGTTTATTTTTATCAAGAAAGAATTTTATAAGTTTTTTTTTGTTTGTTTGTTTGTTTTTGTTTTACAAAACTGCAATCACAAATGATCAGCAACCCTTTCTTCAGGGTCAATTTTGACTTCAAATAAAAGTGATTTTTTTTTCTCATTACAAACATACACACACACACACACACACACACACACACACACAAACACACACACAACCCTACCCATAACTCCATGTCAAATCTTTAATAATAATAATCTTTAATAAAACAATTTCAGATTTGGGGTAAGAATTGATATTTTATTTTTCTCTTCTTACAATGTTCTTACTGTTCTTTCCGAGTAGTCTTCACATAGCAGATGTACCAAAATCATCCTAGAAATGTGTCATTTCACCCATATTGTTTTCATACATTTGCTACCTCCCTCAGTGCAAACATATGATTTTCTTCTTCAGTTCACCTGAAAATTGCTTCTTCAAGCCTTCATTTGGAACGGTATAGGTTGGATGTTGTCAGCAGTTCAGGGATACATTTGAATAAAGCCACACTCCCCAGATCTAGGGCAATGTCATCAATCACATGTGTGACAGGGCTTCGTCTGGTGGCCCACAAATCTCTGACTCCAAAATGAGCTAAGTCCCTCACTTAGGGACATGGTCCAGAGTTGCACCTGATGGAGTCTTTCTATCAATTTCTGGGTGACTGAAGCATGGTTTTCCCAGATGAAGTTTGTACGTGTGGATGTGTTCATTGAATGTAAAGCTTTTTCTCCAAAAGCTTTTAGTATTCCAGCAAAAGAGAATTTTATTGAGAGCCACTTTTATAGGCAGCTTAAGTTCACGGATAAGTAGAATATAAGAAGAATTTTAATTCCTCCTGATCTCAGCATTTGAAAAGATGCCAAAGGAAAGTTGCAGATAAGGACTATAATTCCAGATTGAGTAGGTTTGTCTTAAGTGGAAACTTTTCAAATGTGAAAGAAAGTCACATTTTACATTGCCATCTTTTTTTAAATTATGGAAGCTATATGGTAACTCATGCTATAAAAATTGGAAAATCTAGAAAAGAAAAACATATTCAATCATATTAGCAACCAGCATATTCATTTTTATTACCTTGAATGTTCCCTACCAGTGTTATTTATACCTTTATGTTTATTTCTAAAATTCCATTTACGTATTACATAATGATAATAATAAAAGTTCTATTTATTGATCGCTTAGCAGATGTGTGTTTTCCAGCCATTTTCGCATTTAGTTTTAGTGGAAAAACCTATGAGATAAATATTGTTAATAATTTTCATTTCATAGATATGAAAACTGAGATTTAGATAGGAAATTTTCTAGGACATGTATTTCGTCAGTTTGGCCTTTTGTTTATGCACACTTCTGCAACATTGTGTCTTACTTCATTTTCTATGGAGGGCAAAATCATGTGGTCTTTGTAACCATTTCTAATCACTATAAAATGTCCATTAAGTAGAGATGCCATAAAACTGAATTATTCTAAAGTTGGAAATTTCAGTTACATTTGAAAATTTAGCAAAATACTTTGTTAACTATTTCTAAGCACATAATCTTTCCATATTTTGAATTATTTTCTTAAATTGTGTGCCCATGATTACAACTTCTGAAAGAAAAAAAGGAAAGCTGACATTTTCAGCACCCTTGATATGTATTAATAAACTGGTACCAAAAAGACCACATTGATAAAAAAATTTACCAATTTTGAGAGTAATAGTCTTCTCAGGCCTTTATCAACATCAATATAAGAATTTTAGTTTTTACTAAATATTTGAAATATGTTTTTTGATGTAACAATTCAAATATTATTGAGATAAGTAAAATGAGTTGTTAAAGCCCTTGCCTTTTCCCAAAATCCATTCTCTGAAGTAGTCAATATTAATAGTTTGCTGTATTTGCTTCTAAAATATTTTTCTAGTTATATATTCTCCCTCTCTCTCTTTCTCCTTCTCCCCCTTCTTCTCCCTCCACCCCTCCCTCTTTGAATAGTATAACATGAATTATGCTTATTTAGTTAATTAAATCTAGACAGATAGGTAGGTAGGTAGAGATGTAGAAAGTTAGATATCATGCTTTGAAGTAGTTGTAACATCTGTTACTTTTACTAAGTTATCTGCATATTTCTTTGACAACACGATTTTAAACTTTGTTCTTTTCAGACACAGTACATAATGAGCTCAATGTTAGAATTCTTGAGAAAGAAATCTTTGGCTCTTACTGAAAAAATAAAAGTTTTGGAACAAATTATATCCTAGCAACCTGTCCCAATAAAATACTCTGAAAATATGAAATTCTTAAAATTATTTTCAATGTACAATTCTAAGTAGAAAATAAGTGGTAGATTTTTTACATTATATGCTATAGAAATTCTATGTTAAATTACGAAAATGTGAAAAGAATTTCTTACAATTTCTCAATTGCTCATAAATCCATAAGTACATTCCAAATAATTTCAAAATACAGTCTCCTTCCATTGTCACTTTTATGTATTAATAGTAGGGGTGGATATTCATGTGATCTTTGTATATTCATGATTTCATAGCTGGAATGATGGTGATGATCTAGTAAAAGAAAAAGTTTTAAAAAATCCTCCAGTACCAACACACACACATACACACACAGACACACACACACACACATATCAGGATTCTGAAAAATACAAGAAAAAGGGGAAACATGGAAATTGTATCTTAAAAGTCTTAATAGTTCTCTAGCAGGAGTTTCAGAGAGACTGATCCCTTTCTATATGAATAACCATGTAGTGTTGCTATTTAACTGCTTTAATTTTTTGTATCAATGTATTTTAAAAGACCCCAGAAATCTGAGTTTTATGTATAGTTCTATAAACTCTAACAGCATCAAAAAAATATTGCCAGCAGAAACTGGGAATAGGAGGGGACATAGATGGATCAATGCCCTAAGTTCCTTATCATTCGTAAACGGGCATGATTCATCTTCCAGAGATTTTTTCTCCAGGTTCCTTCTCACCTTCAGCTTTAGGTCTTCTCTGTGTGCCTCAGAGAGGGTCTAATTTCATGCTCTTGATGCTTCCCAAGTGATAGATTGCTTCTGATGGTCACTGGGTGCTTGCTAGCTTGGTGTGGGGGACAGGAGGATTCTCCATTGCCCGGTTCTTTCTCAGGTTTATGCAGATCCTTTGTCCCTGGCTCTCAGGGAGGCATTTTTCAATGATCCTGCATTCCTCCTGGGTTAAGAGACCGCTAATGGAATGAACCCATCATGCTTTCCTGCCACTTCCCCAAGGGTAAAAGGTGTTTTTCCTTTTCTCTTTTCCCACTTTCCCTGGCATCAGCGGTCTTCTACTCTGTTCTGAAGTGCAGGGTTTGCTGCCCTTTCCCGGTGGCTTACAGCTTTCATGCCTTAGGGGAGACGTCACCAGGTGGAACTCTGTGCCTTTCTCGAGCGGAGCCCATTCCCTTCCTGGCCTGTCCCCCAGGGAGGCTTCTGCAGTCTTCCTCCCCGCCCCACTCTTTCTCCTATGCACCTGCAGAAGTCCATGGAGAGGAGCCTATAGGTGTGAGCAAGGTCCCCCAGAGGCTTCTATTCCATTATGAGCTCATGCTGGGCCTTTCACAATTTGTTAAATTCATACCTGCTTTTATGAAGATTACATCTTCTCCTTGTTGCCTGTTAAGCCAGTGTTGGCATCCTGTCTTTCCTTGAAGCACCTGTCCTTTTTCGACTGTTCTATGACTACAGTTTTATGAGGTGTTCAAGAAACACTATAATTTTGTGGATTATCCTACTTTTCCTTGTCCTCAGGGTGGGAGAACTGCTCTTACCAGATTTCTACATCATGGGCAGAAGCAGCAATTCTGCCTTCATTCAGGAAAAGCTTTTTTTTTTTTTTTTTCCCCTGCAGGATATATAGATTCTTGGTTGATAGCTTGTTGTTGTTGTTTGTTTTGTTTTATTATTATTATTTTTTATTTTAAAGATTTTTTTCCATTGTTTCATTTTGTCTTCATTTATCCCTGATGAGAAGTCCATGGTAATTCAGGTCACTGTTTTCTGTATGTAAAGTGTCTTTTGTTTCTTTTCTGACAGCTTTCAAGACTTTTCTTTTCAATTTTTGTTTTTAATAGTTTTACTGTGATGCTTTTAGGCAATATTTTTTAAAATACGTGAATATTGGGGTTCTCTGAGCCTTGTGAATTGATTTTTACTAAATTTGGCAAGATTTTGGCCATTGTTTTTCCAGATATTTTTGAATGCTACTTTTTCTCTCTTCTCTTGTCCTGGGACTCAAATTACAGAAGTTTTCTTATTGTTGCTTAGGTCCCTGCTTCTCTGTTCATTTTTTTTTTTCAATCTTCAACTGTCTCCTGATTGAGTAATTTTTAATTTACCTTTAAGATTACTGACTTGTTTCTCTGTCATTCTATTTTGCTATTAAGTGCAAATAATGATTTTTCAAAAAAAAATTCAGATGTTAGTTTCTTCAGTTATAGAATATTTATTTGGTTCTTTTTTTATAGTTCCTCTTTTTTAGTGAAATAACCATTTCATTCTTTGCAAACATAGTACCTTTACATCATTTTGCATAGTTATAATTTCTGTTTTTAAATCCTTGTCTGCTAAATCCAACATCTTTGTCACCTTGGAGTTGTTCTCTGTTGACGGATTTTCTCTTGACAATGGATTACTTTTCCTGGTTCTTCATCTATCTAGTCATTTTGGATTGTATCAGAATTTTTTGAATGTTCTGTTGTGGAGATTCTGGATTATGTTGTATTCCTCCAATAGCATTGATGTTTTTATTTTAGCGGGTAACTGATTTGATTGGACTGAAACACGAAACTGCTTCTTGAATGGCAGACCAATTCACAAATCCAGTGTTAGTTTTACCAGGGCTACTTTAAATCATCTTTTCACATGGTTCACTTGTCAGCATTTATAACAGAATTGGGACACACTCTCTGACTATCTCCTCTAATGATTATTGCCTCACTTTCCAGTGCCTGACTTGCCTTTAGCTCTGCCCTTTTGTTCTTCAAGCTAGTGAGACTGTGGTTATCTGAAGTTCTATCCACCTTGGGTGGCATGAACTAGAGCCTGTTCTCTTGCTAAGAGCCATGAAAAGAGGGTTCTCCACCTGTGCTTTTCCCTCTTCCACATGTTTACTTCTCCCCAGAATTTGCTGAGTTGTCTTCACTCAGTTGTGTGTGTGTGTTTTTAAGCATTTTCTTCCGAGTTTATAGATATTCTCTATAGGATACTCAATTTGACAAGAGTTTTCTCAACCATGTCAGAAGATGAATGTTAACATCTTGTTTTTATTCCAATTTGCATTTTGTGATCATGGTTGCTTATATACACTAGGAAGTCTGCTATGATATAATGTTAATTTTCCCATTACTTCTGCAATGCACAGATTTTAGTCCCCTGGGTCCCAAACACTGATCTGGTAGCCACAGAATCACTAGGGGACTTTCTTTTCAGATCTGTAGATTTTATTAACTCTAGGTGTGCTCTATTAGAACCTCTGTGGATGTGACCCCAGTAATGGTTAATTTAAAAAGTTCTTCAGGTGATTGTAAAACCCCAATTAATTTTGAAAACCACATAAACCAGTTCTTTTTTTTTTTTAGAGAAGTTGTAGGTTTACAGAACAATCATGTATAAAATACAGAGTCCCTGTATATTTTGAACACCTTGTATTAGTGTAGTATACTTGTTACAATTCATGAAAGGACATTTTTATAATTGTGCTATTAACTGCAGTCCTTCGTACTTAAACCAATTCCTATTCTACAGTTTTCTTGGCCTCATTCAATACAAAAAATGCTTCATGATAAATTGAGTTTTCAAAGATGTAGACAATTTAGAAGTACAGAAATAGGAAACAAGTATTGACAACAGGAATAGTACAATCAAAGGAACAGGCAGAAAAGGCAGGTGCATGTAACTACAGCTGCCTTAGTGGACTGTAGTGTGCTTGTTTGGAAATTAGCTTTGGGCTAGATTATGGAGTTGTGGGAGGTCAAACTAAGGATCCTGGGACCACGCTCTAGATAACAGGAAATTAATTAAGTTTTTTGAAATGAAGAGTGACACATTTAGTGCTGTCTTTAAAAAAGACTGATCTATTAGCCTGTAGCACTTACTGACATTAAGAGACTAGAAGTGAAAAGACTATTTGCAATATTCTAGGAGAGAGTAATTGAGGGCTTGAATTAGGGATCGGTCACTGGAAGGTAAAGGTTGTGATAGATGTGAAAGCTGATAAGGCAAAATGATCAATAGAAGGGAGAGGGCAATGTCAAGGTGGCACTGAGGTTTTAAATGCAAATGATTATGAGACTATGGTGCTATTTATAGCAACTGGGAACGGAGAATGATAAACTGCTTTGGGGGAAATTTAATTGGGGTTAAAATTATTTGAGGGGCTGGTGGTGCTTCCAATTGGTGATCAGGCAAACTAGTCTCAGTTCATTAATTCAAATCTACAGTCTATCAGGCATGCAACTTTCTATTTTAATAGTAAAATTCTGTAATTGAGATTTTCTCATTTAATCCAGAATACCCTGTGGATATATTGAATTAATATTCCAATTTATACATTATGCATTTACTATGCAATATTTCATTTCAAAATAATAGTATGACCTTTCAGTTTTCAAAACTTTAAGTCATTTAAAAAACTAGTCAAGAAATTTAATTTACTTTCCAGCACACAGTTCTAAATCTATCCTTTGTTTTCTTTTGTGACTAATTTTGACATTATGATTTAATTTTAAAACTATAATTCCCATTACTCTCAATCTGCATTTTAAGATAATTTTATGAAATTATAATGTGTAATTAGAAAAATGCACATATTATAAGTGTAGAACTGGAAAAATTTTCACAAATGTCCTCCTTGTGTCCCTTTCATGCTACTACCCATCCCCTACTTCTTTGACTATTGATTAGTTTTGCCCAAATGGAATTACACAGTATGTACATTTTCTGTCTGGTTTCTTTCGCTCAAAGTTATGTGGGTGCTGCTGTTTGATTCTGTTGCATTAAAAATAGTAATTACTTTTTTAGTGTTGTGTAAAATTCCACTTATGCATGAAAGACATTTGCATTGTTTCTAGTTTCTGGCTGTTAAAATAATGCTGTTATGAACATTCTTATTCAAATCTTCCAATCAACATATGGATGCATTTTTAGTGGGTCTATATATAGATTGTATTGTTAGACCATATAGTATATGTATATGGGTCTTTAGTAGATAGTGCCTGTTCTAGTTTGCTAATGATGCCAGAATGCAAAACACCAGAAATGGACTGGCTTTTATAAAGGGGGTTTATTTGGTTACACAGTTACAGTCTTAAAGCCATAAAATGTACAAGGTAATGCATCAACAGTCGAGTACCTTCACTGGAGGATGGCCAATGGTGTCCAGAAAACCTCTGTTAGCTGGGAAGGCACGTGGCTGGCATCTGCTCCAAGTTCTGGTTTCAAAATGGCTTTCTCCCAGGACGTTCCTCTCTAGGCTGCAGTTCCTCAAAAATGTCACTCTTAGGTGCTCTTGGGACATTTTTCCTCTCTTAGCTTCTCTGGAGCAAAAGTCTGCTTTCAGTGGCTGTCTTCAAACTGTCTCTCATCTGCAGCTCCTCTCTTCTCAGCTCCTATGCATTCTTCAAAGTGTCCCTCTTGGCTGTAGCTAGCTTGCTCCTTCTGTCTGAGCTTATATAGTGCTCCAGTGAACTAATTCAGACCCACCCTGAATGGGCGGGGACACACCTCCATGGAAATTATCCAATCAGAGTCATCACCCACAGTTGGGTGGGTCGCATCTCCATGGAAACAACTCAAAGAATTACAATCTAATCAACACTAATACATCTGGCCACACAAGAATACATCAAAGATAATGGTGTTTTCTGGGGGACATAATATATACAAACTGGTACAGTACCAAACAGTTTCCAAAGTGGAAATGGTGAGAATTCCAGGTTTTCCTCATCCTTGCTAGTGCCTGGTATTTTCAATCTTTTAAATTTCAGCCTCATTGCTGTATTTGTAATTGGAAATCATTGTGGATTTAGTTTGCATTTTTCTAATGATTCATGGTGAGCAACTTCTCATAAGTTTATTGACCACAAGTTACTCTCTTCAGAAGAGGTTGTGAAAGTCTCCTGGCCAATTTTCATTGGTTGTCTTTTACTTAATAATTAGTATAAATTATTCATATATTCTGAATATGAGCCTTTTATTTATTAAATATATTTATGATTACATTTTAAGAAAACGCCTATATCATTGGCATGAATGTATTCTCTTATGGTAAATTCTAGAAGTTTTACGATTTACCCTTTACATTTTTATTCCCTTGATTCTTTTATACTTTCCATTTATATTTTTGTTTATGAGATGAGATAGGCAAGTCAAGTTTAATTATTTTCCATGTGGATTGACTGAGAACATATCTTTATACAATGAACAAACTCAATTTATTGAAAAGCCTATTCTCTTCCAACTGTTCTGCAGTGATATGTTTGCCATTAAACAAGTCTCAGTATGTATAATTCTGAATCTTGACTATTCCACTCCATTCATCTATTTTTCTTTGCTTGCCCTGATACAACACTTTCTTACCTACTCTAAAGTAAATCTTGATATCTGGCTACATAAGTCCTCTGACTTTGGGCTTTTAAAGTTGTCTTGGCTCCTTTGGCCACTTGCATTTTCATATAAACTTTAGAAAAAACTTGGTTTAAAAAGCAAATCTGCTTGATTTTGTTTGGGAGTGCATGAAATGTATGTAACAATTTTCAAAAAAAAGAAATATTTACAATATTAAGTCCTCCACTCCATGAACAAACCATAACCCTTCATTACCTTAGGTGTTCTTTAGTTTCTTTTGATAATTTTCTACAATTTCTTTATTAGAGCTATGCCTGGATATTTCATGGTTTTGATACTATTGTAAATTGTATTGTTAAAATATTTTTCTAATTATTTGTTGCCTTTAAATAGAAATATAATTGTTTTTATGTTGAATTTTTTCCAGAAAAAATACTAAAATCATTTATTAAGTCTGAAAATTATCATAAGATTATTTTATTTGTTTTATGATCATAATATGTTGTCCTTAAAGGAAAGTTTTAGTTCTTCCTATGAAATTATTATAATTTTAATTCTCTTTCTCTCTCTCTCTTTTTTTTTTTTTTTGACTTATTTCTCTTGCTAGGGCCCTGAGGAAATGCTGAACAGAAATGATAATGGATATTTCAGTCTACCACCCCCTAATTTCATGGAGAAATCTTTAGCTATTATTTCATTATTGAATACAATATTTTGATGTAAGGTGTTTTTAGATAGCTTCAGGAAGTCTTCTCAGGCTTATAAGACATTTTGTTATGAAAGTGTCTATAAAGATGATCATGAATTTTACTTCTTTATTCTGTTAATGTGATGAATATCATTGATTTATTTTCAGATGTTAAAACCAATGTTGCATTCCTGGAATTAACCCAAGTTGGATATATTTTTGAATTATTTTGGTACTATTTTATATTGGATTTATTACATCTATGTTCATCAGTGAAATAGACCTAATGTTCCTTTCTTTTATCATTTCTGTCAGACTTTGGTATCATAGTTTTGGTGGTCTCATAAAATGAGATGTGAAATTTTCTCTCTTTTTCTATTCTCTGGAAGACTTTTTGTAAGATTCATGTTGATTCTTTCTTAAATATTCAGGAGAATTCAATTAAGAAGCCATCTGGGCCTGGAGTTTTCTCTATTTGAGGATTTTCATTAGAGCTACAATTTTTAAACAGATAAAGGAATATTCAGGTTGTCTATTCTGGTGTCAGTTTTAGTTATGTTTCACTAGCAATCTATTCATTTTAAAATTTAAATTTACATATTTATTGACAAAAAGTTATTCATCTATTCAGATATCTTTTACTTTTTTCATTCTTGATATTGATTTATTGTTTGGATTCTCTCTCCTCTCCTTTCCTTTCCTCTTTTGTTTCTCTGTTTCCCTTTCTTCCTTTTTCTCTCTAGTCTTCACATAGAGTTAACAATTTTATTACTCTTTTCAAACTCCTTGGCTTTTAAATTTTTTTCTAATGTGTCCTTCTTTTGTTTTTCATTAATTGCTTTCTATTCCCTTACTTTTGCTTTCATTAGTTGCTTACTGAGAAGGATGCCTAAATCATGGATTATCTGCATTTATTCTTTTTCTAAAATATGCCTTCAAGTCTATAAATTTCTAGCTTAGCATATCTTTAAATGTGTCCCCGAAGATTGTATCTGATTTATCTTATCTTTCCATTCAACCTATTTTAAATTTGCATTGCAACACTAACTTTGACTGAAACTCTGGGGAATTTTTCTAGTTACATTTTTTGTTGTTCAGAGAATATATATGGAATTGTTTCAATCCTTGGATATTTCTTGAGGCTTGCTTTGAGGCACATATATTATTAATTTTGAAAAATGCTCCAAATGGCCTTGGGAGAAATGTGTATCCTCCTGTTGTTAAAGACAATGTTGAAGGGTTAAAAAAATGTTAAGTTTGTTCTTCAACATTTCTCTATCTTACTGATATTGACCTCTTATTTTATTGGTTATTGAGAACAATGTGTTAAAATCTACTGCTTTTTCTTATAGATTTTATATACTGTTTTATGAGGTGCATAAATCGTCCTGACGAATGTATTGTTTAATCACAATAGAATGTCTTATTTTTCTCTAATGACCTTCTTACCTCAAAGTTTACATTTTCTTCTATTGATATAGATATATGTACAGTTTGGGACAGTGTTTGTGTTCTAAATAATTTTTTTTCATCCTTTTACTGAGAAAACTTCTCTAGCCTTATATTTAAAGAATATCTTGTTCGGCTTTGTTTTATTTTAACCGATCTGATAAGCTTTCTTTTAGGCAGTAGCCAGTCCGTTTAAATTAAGTTGACTTACTGTTATGTTTTAGATTAATATTTTTAAACATATAATACTTTAAGCACTTTGAAAAATTTGCTTGCTGGTGAAAATTTCTCTTGGTTCTGTTTATCCAGAACTGTCTTCATTTCATTTCAGTTTTGAAGGATATTTTCTCCTAGGTATAGATACCTAGTTTGAAATTCTTTTTTTCAGCAGTTTGATGATGCCACTCCATTGTTTTCTAGCTTCCATTATTTTTTTTCAAGTGTTAACTATCAGCTTTACTGTTGCTCCTTTGAGAATAATGTGTCTTTTCCTCTAGCTGTATTTAGGACTTATATCTTGGTGGATGTTGAATTTCCTGGTTCCTTTAAAACGTGGAAAGGTCTTTTAGTCTTCTCAGATTCTTGTCAGCTGATCCTGGCAAGCCTTTACCTACAATCTTTAGACCTTACTTCATTCATGTGCTGGATCTGCATGTGTGTGTCTGATGATGTTTCTTCTGGAAGACTGCTCTATTGGTTCATATGGTGGTACTAAAAATTCTTAGGAATTATAAAGCTCCAAAGTTGTCCTTATTCAATGAGTGGCAGCTGTAGGTGAATAAATATAACAGCTCCTTAACTCTCAGGTGCGATAATGCTGGAGAATTTGTTTTACACCATTTTTTAATACCAAGTTTCCTCCAAAGAATTGGCTAGATTATTAATAGATCTTTTATTATCTGCCTTCCTTTCCTGGAATCCCTCCATGTTAGTGTTCCTTTGACCTCCCAAATAAACCACCATGTTCAAATACTTAGCTAAGAGGCTAAGATACTTTAATCCTAGGAGCCTAAAAACAACAACAACAACAAAAAAAAACACACAAAAAAACCCCTAATCATACCCCTACTCATGAGGGGAATGTGGAGGTCAGGCAGTAAATGGAGCCGTATCTCACGTCTGTCTGACAGTGAATCCGGTAGTTTCATCAATGAACCTTAATGAAATCCCCGGTCCCTCATTACGTAATCAAGATAAATACACTTTTTTATTTGAACATTGGTTTCCTAAATTATAGAGTACAAACCAAAACATTAGGAAACAGCAAATGGAAGTCCCTGAAGTTGCTCCCTGGTCAAGATAGTAAATGAGAAGCCATAGCGCATCCTGAGAGAAGTGATAAGAGTTCATTGCCATAGCCTTAAAGGATGCAGGATTGGCAGTCCCTGTCATATCTCCATTCAGTTAACCAGGCTGTCTCCTGAAAATACTAGTTAGGTCACAATGATGACACCATACATTTCCCCAATCACTGTTAGATCCATGTAACTGTCAATACAGCGATAAAGGCAAATAAAACCTTAGTATTTATATTGAAAATAGTGGTGACTCAGCCAGGTGTCCAGGGACTGAGAGTAGGAGTAGGCATGGTCACTTGCACCATTTTTCCCTATGATCCACTTGGGAAATATGTGCTTCAGTTCTCAGGAGAGAGATGCCCCTATTAGGCTACACAGCATGTGGTTTCCACAAAATCTGACACTATAACTGCTCCCTAATAATTTGGGGCTCTCATGTAGAGGTATGGAAGGATGTGGGAAAGTTACTACACTAGCATTGGAACTTGCTCATTAATATCATGAGGATATAGAGCTGCTGCTATGTAATGGGGTAGAGTGGTTCACTTAATCTTTCTGTATCTGGTAATTAACCATAAATGAGCAACGGCAGAAAGCATGGCTTGACAAGCATATGGTAACCAGGACTTCAGAGCCCTCAAAGTTAAAGAGATAGATTATCCCAGATCATTGGAAATCCTTGCCCAGTATGAAGGGAATTTTGATTAAATGGTAGAAGTGATAGATGGTGATTATCAGTTGCAACTTTTGTATGAACTGCAATGAGGCATTTCCTTTGCTCCACTGTACATTGTATTCTATGTGCATTAAAAAAAAATAGTGACTTTGAAGAACTAGTAGGAGATTGAGTAAACTTAATGTGGGATAGGAGTTGCTCTGAGCATTACAAGGGTTCTATAGCAGATACTGTCAGTACCTTCTCACATACCCCAGATCTTACCAGTGTGTTCTAGAAGCCTTCAGCTGCCAGTATCTGTGTCTTCATCTCTGATGACTTATTCTGCAAGGTTACTCTGCCTGTATCCAAGACAAGCTAGAAATGCTGAGGAATTAAGTAACACCCTCAGGAATATCCCTCTACCAATGCCTAATAAGAGTGATTGTACAATTACTATAGCCCCCTCAACCACTGAGTGAGATATATCCCAGGAATGTGCTTTACTGTTTCCCAGAGTTATGCCACCATTAAATTTCAGCTGTTTTCTGTAGTCTCTTGCTTAATAGCACAACCCTTATGGGCAGCTTCCCTTCCCTACATCATTTCCCACTTCCCTCTTGATGTTTCTTGCATTTCCCAAATGAGCTACTTTCAAATCTTTATCTCAGGGTCTGCTTCTGAGAAACCGAAACTAAGATTTGTAACCACCACTTTTGCTATGTTTTTTAGCCTTTTGACCACTGTTGGGAATTAGAAAATGCCTTGTTTAAAGGAACTTCTAAATATCAGACTCACTTCTCCATTCTTCTTTTCCCCTGTGTTCTGGGCCCTTTAAGTCCTTACTGGTTTGATAGCTCTCTGATACCTTCAAACAGACTTTTAAGAATATATCTGGCTATTACAGTTGTTCTCAGTGGGAGAGTTAGTCCAATATAACTAATAGCAAAATCAATTTCATTCATGAATCCATATGTGAATTAAAGAAACTTTAATGAGAATTGAAAACAATTACTGTCTTCTTCCATGACACTTTGAAAACCTGAGGAAGATTTAAAAAATGTGAAATCCAATTTTACATCCTGGAAGTGAAAAATAACCAAGCCAAGTTCAACTGTTCCTCCATTATAAATCTTTCAGTCGCCTTTGGTGCTTTGCTTTCTGCCAATCGCCACATCTTTTTGGGTAGTTTCTTTGTTCTTCATAACAAAGAGTTAGAAACTTTTAGATTTGCTATTGTTTTTATGATGTATTCAGAGACTAATTATCTGGCTTTCAAGGATTATTCATACATTCCTCTGAGGGTAAAAAAGCAAATAAAAAACATTCACATTTCTCTTCGTTTTCTTACTGGTAAATGTAGTTCAAGAAGGGGCATGGTGTAGCATTTTGAATGGAGAGAGAGAAGGGTATTAAAGGAATGAAAAAGTGCTTGTTTGAAGAGTTCCCCATTAAGACTCATTCTGTAGATTAATAGAGAGATCACCAGTCTCCAGGGCTGGCAGCTCAATAACTTCATGAAAATTAAATTTACATAAAAATGTGGGGAAAATGAATCACCTTTCAGTCTTTGTTGGTAGCAGGTCAAAAAGCCACATCCCCATTGAATTTGGAACTCTGCTTTGCAGGGACTTTTACTGTGCCCTATTTTCTGGCTCTCGGTTTATTGACTTGCCTAAGGCTTCTGCATGGACCAATTGGTTTCTTCAGAGCATTCAATTCCATACACTAAGGGAGCTGTAACTGGGTGCTGAGCCAGAGATATACTCCACGTGACTTGTCATTTAGTGAGCACAGTGAGGTTTGATTGCTTCCTAAAGTGTGACACATTCTATCTGAATGAAATGTCTCTATGTTAAGGTATTGAGTGTAACACCGGGATCCAGCAGTGTCCTCTACTAACTGCTTGTATGTTCAAGAGAAATAAGAGGGGACCTCAGGTGTCTTATTTATCACAAGGACAAGTCACAGTCTAAATGTGTGTCCTATAATATCAAAACACATGACTAGAAAACAATGCCCAAAATTTACCATCATGCCAGTTAAATATAAGAAAAGAGTTTTGGCTACTCTGTCTGAGAAAAAAAATATATTCTTTCTCCCCCTCCATGAGGTGCCACTGTGAAGCCAAGGGAAATAAATTCTCCCCATCTCTTAGTGCTATGAAAATATTTCCTTACTCCTCTGAGGTTAAACTTCTAAAATGATAGTAGATTAATAGCTGATTTAACAGGGGAAAGGAAGCTAGCCTGTTGCCTTAAATTCTATGTTCTCTTTCCTAACTTAGTGTTTTTGTAAAGATCCAACCTAATCCTGGCATTAGTACTTTTGCTCCAAATTCATAATTCCTTGAGGAAAGAGAAGATGTACAGCATTTCTGATGATAGTTCTTTCCCACCACTGAATTGGACGTGTTTATTGGCAACACAACTTGAACCAGAGTTCACATCAAATGCTTTGAGACGTGTCAATGGTCTTCTCTAATTTTTTTTCGTGGTGGTGATGATGATGGTGGGGTGCCATCTAATGCACCTAGTGCAGGTATCCAAAGAACTTCTTGGATCTGGGAAGGATAGGTAATTTTTTTTTCCATATAAGAAACAAAACATTTAGTATTATTCCATTTATATACTACTTTCATGCATCAGATTTTCTTTCTAATTTGTTCAGATTTTTAAAATATATTTATCATTCCTTCATTCATTAATTCAAACTATATAGAACACTTATATGCTAGAAATATTGGTAAGTGGTGGGTTTAAAAAGATGGAAAAATAAATGACTTGCTTTCAAAAACAGACTAAATACTGGTAATGTCAACATCTAAGTCACAGACGTATTTCATTAATTTGCATTTCAAAAAATAAGTGCCAGATTTCAGGTCAGATGTTTGAGATATAGACAGACATGCTACATGTTTATGACTCTATTTATGAATTCCATGTTACACAATTTCTTTAAAATAATGCCCAATATATTTGTGTGAAAAACAGATCAGAAAAAAAACAAAAACAAAAACAACAACTTACATGCACTATTCTGAGATCAAGATGAATTTTTGTCACTCTTATACAATGTGGACCTGGAAGCAAATGTCAAAGTAGCATATGCTGCTGTCACCCCATGTACAACCCCTGCTAATATTTGCTGAATGCTTACAAGGTGCTGTAAACACATTATTGCTTTTAAACTGCACGACCCCTTGAAGTGCTGCTATTAATAGTCCAATTTACCAGTAAGGAAACTGAGACTGTAAGAGTCTAAAGCAGTGTGGCTGGTATGTGGCAGAGCCTTAACTCAACCTCTGTGCCTTGAATTCTCTCATTATTTTGAGATCAAGAGAGTATTTGGAGTTTGTGTGATGATTTTTTTTTCCGTTCACATTTTACAGGTTTATGATGAGTTACAGTCAAGACACATAACGTTACTTGCCTCACAGGCTCTGAACTGCTTAATTGCATTTTGGGTGGGAGGACATCCCATACATTGACATTATCACTGTATTTGCTTCCTGCCTGATTCTTATATACCCAAGGGGAAATGAAATAAGATGTTTGGGGAAATGAATAAGAGTTTAGGGCATTTGTGGGATCAGAGAAGAGTATTCTAGTTCTCTAATCTAGAGCCAGCTACTTATTTTTTCTGAGCACCACATGCAGGTATCAGTAAGAGTTGGGGTGTCTCTCAGCTTTCCTGGTGGGCCCAAAGCAATGAAGAGGAGAGGGAAAGTGACAAATGAGCCAAAAAAAGGGAATGAGGGAAGAGGAGACGTGACAGGAGGAGGAGGCTGGAGAGAAGGATGAACAAAAAGGCACAGATGGAGAGGAGGGGCTCCGGGAGAGCTGAGTGCCCTTGGGGGTCTCTCGGGCACCTGGGCTGTCAATTACTTGCCCCTGCTCTGGTGAGGAGGGAAGGAATTCATTGCTAGCTCCTTTTCTTCTACTTTCACGTCTCTCTCTGGGGTTGGGAGAGGGGAGCCATTTGATGCAAATGCGTGATGAATTTCATTAAGTATTCACAACTGCTGTTAAAATCACTAAAGATCTGCAGAATAGAAACCCAACATGCTCCAAACAGGTTTGACACCCAGAGCAAATTGTGAAATTTGCCAGAAATTAAAAGCTGTGCTGGTAAATTCAGGCCCTTCATAATTTTTTTTTCCTCAACAGCACGCAATTTTATTGAAATAATGAAAGTTATATGTTTCATTAATGTCATTTTTAGATGGGCTTCATAAAATGATCTCATCATAAAATCCTGGAAGATAATGGATTTATCATTCAATGAGTTAATGCAATAGAAAGTGCTTTGTAGGCTGGAAAATGCTAAACAAATATTAGTTGTTACGCTCATGATCCAGATGATATTTTGTTTTATACATTTTTAAATTTTTTAAATAAAAATCTTTATATTACAATTGTTTTAGATTTACAGAAAATTTGTGAAGATAGTACAGAGAGTTCCCATGTACACCACACCCAGTTTCCCTAGTTTTTAACATCTTACGTTAGTATGACACATTTGTCATAATTAATGGACTGATACATTATTGTTAACTAAAGTCCATACTTTATTCAGATTTCCCTAGTTTTACCTGGTGTCCCTTTTTTTTTTTTTCTGTTCTAGGATCTTACCTAGGATACCACATTATATTTAGTCATCATTCCTCCTTGGGAGCCTCTTGGCTGAGACAGTTTCTCAGACTTCCCTTGTTTTTATGACTGACGGTTTTGAGTACTGGTCAGGTATTTTGTAGAATACCTCTCATTTGGGATTAGTCTGATGATTTTCTCGTGATTGGACTGGAATTATGAAATTTGGGGAGGAAGATCACAGAGATAACGTGTCATTTTCATCACATCGTTATCGAGGCCACATAACGTAACTCATCACTGTGGGGGTTGACCTGGACTTGGGTGATGTAGTGTTTGTCGGGTTTTTGGGTTTTTCCCCTCTAGGGTTATTTTTTTCCCCCTCTTTCTATACTGGACTGTGTGAAAGGAAGTCACTATGCCCCGCCAATACTTATGGAGAGGGGAGTTTTGTTCCATTCCTTGAGGATAGGGTATCTACATAAATAATTTGAAATTCTTTTGCAGAGGAGATTGTTTCTTTTCCCCTTGTTTAGTCAGTAATTTAATTGTATCCGTATGAACTCATGAATGTTTCTTTTGTGCTTCGTGTTATAATCTAAAATGACCTTATTTCTTTGTTGCCAAATTATTCCAGATCTGGCCCTTGGGTGCTCCTTCTATTCTCTTCTAAGTCCTTTTGACATACATCACTTGTGTGTGTGTGTGTGTGTCTTGTTTATTTTTTAGCACTTCCTTACTATTTGGCATTACAAGATGCTCCATCCTCATCTTGTATATATCCTGTCCCAGGCCTAGAATTGGCCATTTGTTCAAGGATTCCTGCTTGCTTTCATTGGAGATGGTAGAAACCAAGATTTGAGTACTAAGAATGCTTCTTGCTACTGAGGTACTGTTTTTTATATCTTCTCAGCTGACAGAGTAAAGATGTGTGTATATACATATATCTATAAATATTTTGTATGTAACCATCTGGATCTGGATCTATAAACAGGAATTTATGCCGATGTCTCCCCTGTGCCCCTCCTTATCTGCAACTTCCTGCTTTGAAAGTGAGCCTGCCTCCTTCCATCACTATCCATTTACTCATTTTCTTCTAAATTTTAACATTTACTGTTAGTATGCTTCCTGTGTCCACGAAGCAGACACCAAAATGGAATTAGATGTATACAGGATTTATGGGGGGAAATACCTGGATTGGAAAAGGGGCAGAGGTGACAGGAATAAATGGGAAGGTGCTTTACACCACAATACTGGTTTGACACTTGTGGAAAACAAAGAGGGAAGGATGGGGTAGGAAGAGCCTCATATGTGCAGCTCTGAGAAACTCTTATCCAGGCCAATGGGGAGATGGAGCCAAGATTGCCCTTTAGAGGAGTTCCACACAAGGCAGAAATGGACAAGCTCTGATCTCCCCACTGTGCCCCGTCATTGGCTGGCAGTGGTGTGGGGAGATCCAAAGGTGCAGCAGCTGGAGACTGTCCACCAGTG
The DNA here is from genome assembly GCF_015220235.1 of Choloepus didactylus. Taxonomy (NCBI): domain Eukaryota; kingdom Metazoa; phylum Chordata; class Mammalia; order Pilosa; family Megalonychidae; genus Choloepus; species Choloepus didactylus. Next base: position 31,501,876 of record NC_051328.1, read on the forward strand.
GGGCAGCCTATTGCAGGAGACCCGTGAAGGGGGTCCAAGCCATGCACTTCTGTGAGAAACAATCACTATTCCTAAAAGGAATAAACGCTCACCCGATTGTGGAGAAGAAAAGAACTTATTCACAATCTTGCAAGAATAGGCGCCCAACCGAAATGTAGGGGGTTGGCGCGCAGAACAATGGACCCAGCAGAATTTATTCCCTGCACCTAACTTGCAAGTCCCTCCCCTGTTTCTCCAGTGGCTGGATACTCCAGAGGTTACATTCTATTCGACAAGCCTAACTAGCCCGCGCAAATTGGAGACATTTGAAATAGGTTTCCCCACACAAATTTGTAACATTTGAAACAGTTGGAACAAATCTCCACCCCTGACTATAATGGTTATGCGCAGGCCTCTTTAGAGCCAGTCTGGGCTAGCTTGGTAACAAGTTATGAGGCTATTTTGGGAACCTCTACCCTCGAGTCTCCACCTTGCAAGGATAGTAGATAGTGGGTGGATAAACAGGGGGACTGACCGTGGACTACGTTTTGTCTTTTTAACTTTCTGCCAATTCCTGAACTGCCCCACCCCACTAGGCACACCTATCCTGTGTGAAAGCTAAACTTAATCTCATTCTCACAACTTCCATGGTATGCACAATTCTCTAACCTTCATTAGTTCTAACACTTAAAACTTTTAATAAAAAAAAAAAATTCATCTCAGACGTTAAATATCCACAGGTAGAATGCTGTCATGTCAGGAATTTGTGTTAACATACTCCAGAGTGCCTCATAAATGGGAGGACAGATGATAAAGAATAGAAAAATGATAACTGTGGAATCTGTGTTTTGAGACCATGAGAGCTCATTAGCCTTTTCTCTCTACTGTAGCATATGGTTGAAAGTTGACATAATAAATAGCTTAAAAATGTAATCTCATTATAATTAATTATTAATGAGACTACTGGGTACAGCATGCCAGGATCTGTATGGATTTTAAAATGTTAAATTTAGAAAACCACAACAATAATAGTGGCTACCTACTGAAAGTTAGGAGTCCACAATGCACTTTACATAAGCTATTCCATTGGTAATAATACCAGGGCAATAGGTCACTATTATCAATCGTAATTTACACAGTTAGTAAATAGCTTAGTTTGTATTTAACAACAATCTATCCAATTCAAAAGCCAGTGTTATTTCCACTAGTCCTGTCCATTATGCCGCTACCTTCTACAATAATAACTACTTTTATTGAATATATTTATGTGTGAGCATTTTGCTAGATGTGGCACAGGTATTTAATTTGATCAAATGTTTTTCATGCATCTGTGGATATGGATGTATGATTGTTCCACTTTATTCTGTTAAAGAGGCAAAGAGATTAATCAGTTTTTAATGGCTTTATTGAGGTAGAATTGACATACAACAAATTCCACATATTTAAAGATACAATTTAATAGGATTTGATATAGGTATATACCTGTGAAATCATCACCACGAGCAAGATAATGAGTCTCTCACCCCCAAAAGTTTCCTCATGTCCTTTAGGAATCTTTTACTCCTGTCCCACCCCGACAGAAAATCACTAATCTGTTTCCTATCACTATATATTAGTTTGCCTTTTCTATAGCAGTGGTTGGCAAACTATCACCTGTGGGCCAAATCTGCCCCACCATCTGTTGTAAATAAAATTTTATTGGAACACAGTGATACATCCTAACTTTCGTTTTTAATGAACATAAAAAGAAGAAAGCATCTTCCATTAAGATTTGAAGAATAAATATCTAAGCAAGAATGCAGATGACTGAGTTATTGCTTGGGCTGAACATCACTGGAACTGACCGGAACAGTGGCATCTGCTGGTGGTGGGGGAGGGGGAGTCCACAGCATTGCACAGTGTCCCTGAGAGCCAGAGCGGACAAGGATAAAATGAGTTCCTTCAAACCCAGGCAAACAGATCTCCTTATACGTTTGACCTCTTGAGAGGTATTATAATTTTGACAAATGTATGACATTTCGTAGTTAGGCATCAAAATGTTTAGGAAATGGAAGCAGATTAACTCAGTCCTCCTATAATATTGATTCATATTCTTCAAAAGGTGAATATATACTGTTTTAATACCCATGGCAGCAGCGATCTGAAATAAGACAAGTATTTATCTTCCATGAAAATGATGAAAGATATGAAGTGTAAAAAAGAACCTTTGGAAAAAAAAATGTACTGAAAAAGGAATGAAGACACTTATTAAAGGCTAAAATTATGCTATTTCAGTCTGTATTTTCCACCATTTTCACCTACTTATTTATGTTTTATATTATCAGCAATACATTCTTTATCTTATAAAAAATGAAGTGCCTATCTCAAACCAATACTAACACATGTCCTTATATACTCTTGTATAAATATACTCTGAGAGTTAAACAATTATGTAATATTCAGATAAATAGGACTGGAAGGGAAATATTTCAGAACATTTTACAGTGTCACTAACACCCAGAGAAATGTATTTTTTAATTAAAGAATGATTTTTAAGGTCCTATTTCATAAACAATAGCATTACCCAAGCTAAATAATAATAACTCCTTAGTATCATGAAATATGCAGTAAGTATTCCAATATCCCCAATTGTATCATTTTCAAAGTGTTTTTTTTTTTTATCAAGTTCCAAACAAGATTCAAGTATTGTGAAAGGTTTAAATATCTCTTAAGTCACTTTTGTTTACAAATTCCTTCTCCTATGTCTTTTTTCCATGTAATTCATTTATGCAGGAAAGCAGCAATTTACTCTGTGGAGTTTCTCACCGTCTTGATTTTTAAGATTGATTTTGTAGTGATGATTCCCTGTTGTCTGTGTTTCCTAAAATTGGAAATTAGATCTACAGATGTGGTCAGATTCAAGTTGGAAATTTTGGCAAGACTACTTCATAGATGACTTTGTGTCTTTCTATGAGAAGGCATATAATCTCCTTCTCTCTCTCTTTCTGTCTCTCTGATGTTAGCAGCTATGCCAGTTTGGATGTATTATGTCTCCCAAAGCACCATTATCTTTGAAGCAATTTTGTGGGAGCAGATGTATGCCTGTTGATTAGATTGGAATCCTTTGATTGAGTGTTTCCATGGAGATGTGACTTAACCAACCGTGAGTGAAACATTTGACTGGATAATTTCCATGGAGGTGTTAGCCCGCCCATTCAGGGTGGGTGTTAATTGGATCACTGGAGTCCTATAAAGGATTTCACAGACAGCAGGACCTCAGAGCAACTGAGAGTGACATTTTGAAGAGCAGCTGCAGCTAAGAGAGGACAAAACGCCCCAAGAGCAACATTTTTGAGAACGCCACTTTGAAACGCAACCTGGGAGCAAGCGGACGCCATCCACGTGCCTTCTGAGCTAACAGAGGTTTTCCGGTCACTGTCAGCCATTCTTCAGTGAAGGTATCCAATTGTTGATGCCTTACCATGGACACTTTATGGCCTTCAGACTGTAACTTTGTAACCAAATAACTCCCCTTTTTAAAAGCCAGTCCATTTCTGGTATACTGCTTAACTGCAGCATTAGCAAACTGGAACAGCAGCCAAATGCAAAATGGTGATACTCTATTTCTACCATTCCCTCCTTTATTTATTGGCCAAACTGTTTCTAAAAAGTCTCTCTCTATCAACTATTTGCTTTCTCATAGGTGTGGTTTATATAGGAAAGGCGTGATTTTCTCCTTTATTCACTATAACCAAGGGTTGTTTCCTTAGCATCCTCCAATGGTTACCATAAAAGTATCTTGTGCAATGAAGCCAGTGAACAATTATGTTGTTGTCATTGGGGAACCAGGAGTTTCAGAGTGAAAGAAGATGCAGAAGAAAGATTCATAACTGGGGGTATATAAATACTCTGTATTTATATATGTATTTAAATACTCTTAAATTTTTATTTGAATTGGAATTTTCAGTAGGAATTCATAGGGGTTTATAGCTTTAAAAATTATGTATGTCCTGGCTCTGGTCACTGACTGTGCCTGGAAACAATAACGCATGCCTAGATAAGGATGAACCTATAACATTTTGTCATAGCAGTAGACAGGTAGCTGTCAAAAAATATTAGGGTTATTGGAAAGGATTCAGGAACCAAATTGAACCAACTTGAATGGCCAAATATGTAATAATTTGAGCAAACATAAGTATAATAATTGCAGTAAATTAGATTGAAACCCATATAATGTATTAAAATCTTTGAATTTGGAATGATGCCAAGATTACATTTTAAGATGAAAACAACCATGAATAAGACCTAAGCATTGTTCCTGATATCCTTTAGCTGTTTATCAAATTTTACTGAATCTATTAGCATTTTCTGTGCAAAAGCCTTTTTGAAATATATTATTGGTTGCCTTTTTTCTGAAGATACTCGGTTGATGAAACAATGGAATTGAAGTTGAATAATGATATTTTATTCACAGATAACATCTATTCATAACTAATCCAGTCTATTTAAATTACCCTGCAAGAGACATGCATAACCCTTTCCTCCCCAAGACACACACACACACACACACACACACACACACACACATACACAAATTGTAGATCCTGGCAATTCTGTAGAATCTACTTTCTTACTGTATTTGATAAAGTAATTTTTTCCCTGCCTATGTTGGAATAAATTTAGTTGATGTACACAGATAGCAGTATTGCCCTGAAATTCATTTCAGGTTCTCTTTCCAGTCTATCTATTTAATAGTGTCTAGAAATGGTCTTGTAACCCACAGAAGAAATGCATTTGGTTGGTAGACTTTCCACTATATACAGAATTAAACAAGTCAGAATTCTATAGTGTCACTACCACCTACAACCTACTAAGCTGTGCTTTCTAACTACAGAAGTATTAGGCCCAGAGGTCAATTGGGTTTGCAACCCATTGCACCAAATGCTACCTTTCTTTTTACCTCCACGTATTTTGATGAAATTTTATGCTATTTCATTTATACAATATACCAAAGGTTTATATAAAAATCATTTTATGTAAATTTTAGCATTGCCCATTTTGATGCTCCTAAAACCTTATGTCTGTAATTCAGAACACTGGTGACTTTGGAAATCTTCCCAAGACAGGAAGACATGGACTTTCAACAAGATAGAAAACAAAAATGATAAAAAGAAAAAGAGTGAAAGAAGGAGTAGACAATATAAAAGTTAAGGATTTAAAAATTCAAAAGATGATTTAGAGATAGAATACATGTGCAGCATACACGTATTATGGATAATGTTTTACATACTTCAAGTTCTGACAAATTTATATAAAACATAACAAACTATATATAAAAATTGACAAAGTTCATTAAGAGATTATTCACAACAAATCATGGAAATACTTTCAACTTCGTTAAAAGCATGTTATGAAAAACTTTATGGCTATATATTTTAAAATTCTAATGAAATGGGCAAAATCTGAGAAATATACTATTTATAATATGAAAACCAGAACAAAAGAAAATATGAATATCCTATAATGGTTAGAGAAATTTAAATTCTACGTAAAAATCTTCCAAAAAAAATCTTTAGTCCTACACACCTTCACCAGTGACCTTTGCAAACATTTAAGAAAGAAATATTACAAAACTCATGCCAATTATTCCACTAAAGAGAAAAGGAAGACATGCTTTCCAAATCATTTCATGAGGCTAGTATATCCTTAATACCATAACCTACAAGAACATTACCAAAAAGGAAAATTACAGCCCAATTTATTTCATGAACATGAAGGCAAAATTCTGAATAAAATATTTGGAAATCAAATCCAGTGATATGTAAATACCATAATGTGTCATGAACAAGGAGGCTTACTATAGGAGTACAAGGTTGATTTAACATTCTTAAGTCAATAAATGCGGTTTAAACATTAACAGAATGAAGAGAAATATCACATGCTCACTTCAATAGAAGAATAAAATGCGTTTGAGAATTCCGTACTCTTTTATGGTTAGAACATTTAGTCTATTAGCAATGAAAGGCAACTTCCTTAGTTAGTATGATAGAGTCTACAAAATCCTAAGTAATCATTGGACTTAAGTTCAAATACTAAATGCTTTTATTTTGAGGAAGAGAATAAAACAAGGAGACCTGGCATCTCTTCTTCTATTCAATACTGTAATTTCAGGCTCAACCAATTCAATATAGAGGACAATGATATAAACAGAATAAGAAAGGGAAAAGAAAAAAGAAAACTGTCATTACTCATTAGAAACATGAGTGTGTACATAGAAAATATTTTAAAAATCAAACTATAGAAAATTAGAATATACTTAAATTTATGTAATGTTAATATAAAATGATTTTATTTAATATTTTACAAACTTGTAAAGATGACGATTAAACACTCTTCCCAAGGAATTTGTGTTTCTTTTAATATAGTTAGAGAATCTCTGGTTTTTATTTTTTACTTAGAATCAGAATATGCCCCCTATATATCTCAAATGATTTTGTAATATTTCATTTACCAGATACAGGAACAAAATTTACCTATTCCTTCTCAGGATTACAATTGGATTTTACATATACTAGAAATGACCTGCCATAAACAGAACTGAAAATGATGAAAATTAGTGCAATGTGGTGCATGGAGAAAAGAACAAATAACATTTTGTTGATCTTCAAGAATGGTGCTTTCTTCTGAAATTAAACACAGCAGGTAGGAAGATTCTAAACAGACTTCAAATTGTTGAACATCTGCTCACCCTAGCCAATCTAAAAATAGTAATGCACAACATGTTACAATGCTAAAATGCACAAAATCTATTTAGAATCATTACACTATTAAATTTTCTTTGGAAGCATGTTTCAAACAGGATCCCAAAAATTTTTTCACTTTTAATGTACTATTAAACTGCTCTTTTATTATATTAAAAATAGTTGAACATCTTTTGCTAATTTAGTTTTACATCATTTCCTAAAACTTCTCAAAACCAAGTGAAAAACTAATAAACCCTAGGGTCAATTATATTTAAATGTGATGGAAATTTAGAATTTCAGCTTTAAGGTAAAGTCGCTTGATTTTCTTCTTTCATAACCGTGTGACACTACAGCACACCCTGGGTGCAGATAAGAGAAGTCCCAGCTCACTTTTGGAGTGACAAAAATTCCCAAGAGTTTATTCTACTAATCAAGACAATAGTTATTCAAAAGAAAAGGGGTTGGAGATTCTAATTCTGATATCATAATTCATAGCCATTGTAGAATTTGAATGTTCGTCCTTGGTAGAAAGACCTCACCCCACTCTGATATGCCCACATCCAAATACAGCCTTCTGGGATGTGCAAATGGCTTGACTTAGAATGTTGGAAGCTCATTACGTGAGCAGCTGCCACAGATGGCCAAGATTTTTGTATTCTGCAGCTGATTTCATTGCTTCTTCATCACATGTGCAGAAAAAATCATGTCACACTTCAGCTCTCAATCACCTTCCTAGTCACAGACAAAGCATGTTGCACACTGCATGACATTCTCAAAAAGACAAAACTATAGTGATGAATGGGTCAATGCTAGCCAGGTGTCAGGGGTGGGCAGGGGGTGTGATTACAATGGGGAAGCAGGGGGAATTTTGGTGGAGTGAGGGAACTGTTTGTGTCTTTACTGGGATGGTGGCTATGCAGATCTATATATGTGCTGAAATTCAGATGTGCACCCCCAAAAAGTTAATTTTTCTGAATGTCAATTTAAAAAGTAAATTTTAAAAATCATCCTAAAAGAAAATTCAAAATGCAGTTATTTGTAAAAAGGTTCTATGACCGATCCCAGATCCCCACCCACACAATCCAGTTAAGTAAAAAGTTTTCCAAGCACAGGCTTTTGATGCTACTGTAGGTCTGAAACAGGATTATTTAAAAGCATGTGAAGGCAATTATCCCCTGTTGATGCCCAAGGAGGAGAAAAAAAGATGCTTTTAAAAAAGCTTTTAAACAACGTTTAAAGCAATAAACAGTCTTTGAAATAAGCTATTTTTTTTTCTTAAAACATCCCCCCTTCACTATCACAAGTAGTGCTTTTGTTAGTGCTTATGTGAAATTGCAAGGGAAAGCAATACTTTTAAATTATTTGCTTTAATGTAAAAGTGATTTGAGATTGCACTTTTCCCCTCTCCTTTTTCTAATTGTAATAATGTGAAGGTCACATATCTTTATCATTATTCAACAAGTAAATTTTGCCCTTGATTGCATAGTAATATAGTAAGGGAAGTTAAAGGATTGTATGGCTACTTTTTGTTGGATTGTATCCTTTATATTTCTATTACTTCATCTTTTATTCAAGAGTTGAATTCTCAAAATATAGAAAAGTAGAGAGAATTGAAGCAAAGTTTGATCCTCCAATTTCTCCAAGAGAAAAAAAAATTGTATTTATGAATTAAATTCTAAGAATTATATCTTTGAATAGTTTATTTATAAAAGAATAATTTGTATAAGAAATTTTATGACTAAACTGTACATATAGCTATAAAACTTGTAGTAAAATAAACAAGCTGGGTGTTGGGGATTGGATTGTGTTACCCACAAAATGCATGTTCAGGTTCCAACCCCTGGTCCTTTGTGTGTGAACCCATTAGTAAAAAGGACCTTTGAAGATGTTATTAGTTAAGATGTGCCCAAAGTAAATGAGCGTGGGCCTTCATCCAGTATGGCTGAAATCCTATTTATAAGCAAAGAAAATTGGTCATGGAAGGGAAGGCCAAAGGGAGAAGGTGGAAGTCAACAGAACTTAAGAGAGAGGAGAGGAACGTGGCTGTGATGGGAAAGCCAAGGAACCCAAGGATTGCTGGTCAGCCAGAACGCTACTGACTTGAGGACAAAGCAAGCCTTATGACCTCTGAAACCGTGAGCCCATACATTCCTGATGTTTAAGCTAGCCCACTGTATTGTATTTGTCTTAGCAGCCTGGAAACTAAGACACTGAGTATCATGGGACTTGTGTCAGGGAGCTCAGCAATGTTCTTTTCCACTTGACATTTTCATCTTCATGTGGTAAAAGTAAAGTAATCTAGTCTTTCTCTTTAATCTGAAGAATGTGTTCTATCATAATCTGTCAGACTCCATGTTTAAAATATGGGAATCCAAGAAAAATTGAACAACTCTTGCTTTATTTTCTGTCTATCATTTTTAAATCATCCATGTTAGCTTTTTAGTGATGACAAAAATTCCATATATGGGACATGTGGATCTAACTCGCATTCTATGAAAGTAATGCTCATAATTCTTGGTTTAATTGTTTTTTCCAAAGTGCTATTTTTTTTGAAGAATACAATTGCATATTCACGTGAATATGTGAGAAAATTGAGAATGCCAACTTTTAAATCATACTATTTCAAGTTACTCTCAAGATGAATTACAAAGCCTTGGACTTACTCATCTAAGATTACAGCCCAGAAAACAATGTCTGTGACTCACTGGAAGGAAATACAAGCAATCCAGTACCACCACTTACTTTGCCATCTTTAAACACATGTTTGGTGTTCCAGCTAAAAAGAGAGCTATGTAATGCATTATTTTGGCCTCTGAGCAGTTGATGGGAGACTATGTTCTGTAAGTCTACCTGACAGAAGAGCATCTTCTTTTTGGAATTCTGGTTCAACAAACTGCAAACTGACTGAAATTAAGTCACACTTGTACTCTTGCTGGTTTGCATCCTCACAAGGCATATTGTGCTGATAGCAATTATTTTCTGGTCTCCACATCAACCATTCATTTAGTTCATGAGTCTACAATTTGGTCAGAGCTCAATGAGAAATGCTCGTCTCCACTCCATGCGCCATCAGCCGGGTTGGCTTGAACATGGGTGATTCCACTTTTAGGTTGACTCAGTCACATGGCTGGCAACTTGGGGCTTTTGTTCCCCTCCATGTGGGCCTCCCCATGTGAGCACAGGATGCAGAGGTTCTTTAAAGTGTGACTACTGGATTCCAAGAGAGAGAGTATCCAAAGAAACAGGAAGTGGAATCTAAGACAGGAGCCCAGAAACTGGTGCAGCATCTCTTCCACACTGTTTATTTGGTTAAGTACAAGAGTCCAGGGTGACAGGATACAGAATCCAGAAATCACCTCTTGATGAGATGGGTGGCAGAGGAACTTGAGGCCTTGTTTTAAAACTACTGTATCAGTTATTGTAAAATATTTTTAAATTTCATTTATGATTCCTTCTTGGTCTGCAGGTTACATAAGCATGATTTTCTTATGTTACAAATATAAGGTGGTCTTCTAGCTGAATTCTAGCCTAACTATTCTGTGGTGCAGTGGCAGCGGCAAGAAGGCACAGTAAGGGATCATACTTGTCTATACTACATGGTGTTTGTTTGGATCAAGAACTGTACTTAAACTGTATACATTCTTATCTAGTATGTGAACCTCTGGAATGCACCTCTCAAGGACACCGTAGTTCTGGGGCCCATAGTGTCACATAAGAGTTCTATCACCAGTGTTTGACAAATGCCCCCAGTAGATTCCTCCATGGTTGATCTGTACATCAATTATAGACACTTGCCATGTGGAAAGAAATGGTGAGTGTTCCTTTGGTGAATGCAAAACCTGTTGGGTTAACCATTGTAATCTGGATACCAGCCCTGAGAGATAAGTTCAAAGTAATTATTATTTGCCTGTGATCAGAACCAGAGCAAATGGTGAGTGAGAAGAGGTTACTCAGTGGCCTAATATGTTAGATTTAATACTTTAGAACATCTAATCCATATCCATATAAAGAACTTTAAAACATCAATTCTCTGAAGAATCATGTCAGAAGATAAAGATAGGTGAAATGCTTGTTACAGATAATCAAACATTTAGATACATATCCAAGAAAATTCTTTTTGAAAAAGTCAAGTATTAGTTCTAGACTTGAGACATTTTGTTATCTAGTATAGTAAGAATCTATTATATTTTCCTTTATTGTACATTTCACTATCGTATAGTATCTGCTGAATTTGATAAAAGTTCTGTACCATATTTTATATTAACTTATTAGTCTTTTGTAAAAATATGCACTGCTTAAATAACATTTGGAGATAGAAAACAAACTTTCCTTTATAATTAACTAAACTAATTTCCATTTTAATTCTACTCTATTGAGTGTGGTTTGGTAATTCTAATTCAATTTAATGTTTTAGTATCAAGTATTCTACACTTTCTTTGGCTTATTGTATCTTAATTATTAAACACAAGTTGTTGGAAATGAAAATATTAAAATGAAAAGATAGAGAAACATATGCCCTGTAGGATTTCAATTTTTAAAGAACAGGTTTTCAAGAAAACATAGACGGTTGGTTTAAAAGCATTAAACTGATTGTAGTACCCTTCAACTAAAAATACTAGTTTCTGGAAATAAAGGAAATGCATATCATGTAATGTGATTTCAATATTATATTTAGCTTTTTTCTCTATTACAAATATGCTCTGCTTGCAATTCATAAACCATAAACCATTATATACTGCCTTATAAGTTTAATATGCCCTAAGGGAATTTGCTCTAGGCACACATTAAAAAGGGTAATACGATTTTGAATGTTAAAGACTATATTTTCCAATTTAGTGCTATTCATTCAGACCTAATTTATATTTCCAGCATAAACTGTAAACAGGATAGTCAGAGTTTGGTTGACATCTAAGGCAAAGAGGAACTTCTAGCAAATTCTTCAATGTACGTTTCATTGATACTTCTGTTGATATGAGACTGACAATATTTAAAAACAAAACAAAACAAAATGACTCTAATAGCTGGAAATGTGTGCAATAATCTTAATAATCTTATATTGTATTTTGATGCAGTAACCTGATCTCAGCCAATTTTTTTCTTTCATTGGCATCATTTCTCAGTATAGGTTTATGCCTATGTTAATAATAGAAGTTTCTTTGTAAGCCTGATTTACCATCTAAATGAGCTCCCACTTGTGACTCTCAGCCAGGAATCAGTCATTAAGCATGACACCTGTCTCTACAGATTGCCTTTTCTAGAGATTTTCTAAAAATGGAATCATACAATGTATGGTCTTCTATGTCTTGCTTTTTTCCTCTGTCTTTATTTCTCAACAATTTGACTATAATGTATCTAGAAGTAGTCATATTTGAGTTTATCCTAGATGAAATATATCGAGATTCTTGGATGTGTAAGTTACTGTTTTCCATCAAATTGGGAAAGCTTTATGACATTATTTCTTCAAATATTTTTCAAACCCTCACCCCTTTCTTGTGGGACTCCTATTATGCAAGTCTCTGAGACTCTGTTATTATGCCCTCCCCCTTTCTGATCTTCATACTGAATAATTTCTATCTAACTCTCTTCAGAAATGTTGATTGTTTATTCATTTAGCTCAAATCTGTTGTTGAACTCCTCTAGTGAAATTTTCATTTCAGTTATTTTATTTGTCTAGGCCAGAATTTCCATTTGGTTCCTTTATCATCTCTCTCTCTCTACTGACATTATCTTTATTCTTTGGTTGGTGGTGGTGGGGGGCAGGTAACTGCCATCTTACTTTCCCCTACTTCTTTAAAAGTAGGATTTTTCTTAGTGCTTTGACAATATTTCTTTCATCAAATTATTCTTGTACAGCTATTGAGATGATTATATGTTGTTTTTATAGACTAGATTATTAATTACATGATTGATTTTCAAATGTTCAATCAGCCTTGCTTCACCATGATAAGCACCACTTGCATGATATGTTATCATTTTTGCATATTGTTAGATTTGTTTGCTAACATTGTTTTAAGAATGTTGCATCTGTGTTTATGAGGGATATTGGTTCTTGGTTGTTTTTCTTCTAACTTTTCCTAGTTTTGATATCTGGGTGAATTCTAGACTTGTAGATTAAATTGTGGGGCATTCCTTCCTTTTCATTTTTGTAAAAGATTTAGTGTAGAATTGGTATTATTTCTTTCTTAATGTTTTGTAGATGTCACCAGCCACCTGGGCCTGGAGACTTTCTGCTAAGAACATTTAAAAATACAAATTCAATTACTTTGAGAGATATTGGGCTACTTACGTTATCTACATTTTTTTAGTAAGCTTTGGTATTTGTGTTTCTGAAGTAATTTGTCCATTCCATCTAAGTGTTCACATTTATTGGCATAAAATTGTTCATTCCATATCCTTATTATCAATATCTGTGGAATCTGTAATAATGTCTCATCTCTCATTCCTAATATTTGTAATTGTGTTCTCTCTCTCCATCTCCCTCCCTCCTTTGCACTCCTCCCCCCTCCTTTTCTCTTTCTCTCTTTCTCATCATTCTAGTTAAAATTTTATTAATTTTATTGAGCTTCCATAGAACCACCTTTAGCTTTTGTTGTTGTTCTTTAACTTTTTTCTTCTTTTTTTTTAATTGATTTCCACTCTGTTCTTTATTATTTCCATTATTAAGCTTACGTTGGGTTTATTTTTCTCTTCTTTTTCTTTTTACTAGAGGTAGAAACTGATTTTATTGATTTGAAATAATTACCCACCCTCCCCACTATAGGCATTTAAAGCTATAAATCTCCAAGTACTGCTTTATCTGCATCTCAATATTTCTTACACGTATCAGCTTGTGATGAATTCCTTTAGCTTTCATATTTTTGAAAATGTCTTAATCTTCATGTTTGAAAGACAGTTTCTCTGGTTAGAAAACTCTAGGATTACAGTGTTTTTTTTTTTTTATTCAGTAGTTTCAAAATGTTGCTCCACTGTCTCCTATATTGTACTGTTCTCATTGCAAATTCTGCTGTCATGCTTATCTTTATTTCCCTGTACATACAGGTTTTTTTTTTTTTCTTGCTCTTTTAATACTTTTTATCACTGTTTTGAGCAATTGGCTTATGAGGTGCCTTGGTGTAGTTTTCTTCATATTTCTTTATCCTTGTAGTTTGTAGAACTCTTTATTTGGGGGTTTATGGTTTTCACCAAATCTGAAAAGTTACTGGTCATTATTCTGTCAAATTGTTTTTTTCAGTCCTTCTCTTCCTCTCCTTTGGGAACAACACATAACATATATTGTAGGCCACTTGAAGTTTCCTCACAACTCTTTTGATGCTCTGTTCTATTTTTCTTTTTTTTTTCAGTCTTTTTAATTTTCTCTGTGCTTCATTTTGGGTAGTATCTACTACTATGCCTCTAATTTGCTATTAATCCCATCCATTGTATTTTTCATTTAAGACATTATATATTTTTTATTATTATCTTTAGAGGTTCAACTTGGGTCATTTTAAAACCTTCTAATATCTATGTCATTTCTTGCTTGGTTTGAATCATTTGATTTTCTTCCTCATTGTGGATCATTGAGGATCATTTTTATTGGATGCCATCTATAGTGAATTTTACAGTATTTACCAGATATTGCTGGGAGTATAAAAGAACTTGATGAACCAGAATCACAGGGAAAGATTTTCATACATCTCTATAAAAGTATGATAGAGTAAGAGAGAAATTACAGAAGTAAGAATGTTGATTTGAACAACACAATTAGCAGGCCTTATCTTTTCATGCAAATAGTAAACATTTACAGAACTTGCCAAATACTAGTGGACAAATTCTCAATACATTTCAAAGACTCAATATCACACATTCTATTACCTCCAAACCAAAGCAATTAAATTAAAAATAAAAATTGAAGATATTCAAAACAAACAATAAAAGACATATATTTGGAAGCTAGAAAAATGCATTCCTGTCTATAATAGATTAAAGAAGAAATCACAAATGTAGTTACTATATTTAAAAACCTAGGTATACTCTAAAACTATACTTTTAGGAAAATTTACATCCCTAAGGTGTTTATTGTAATAAATAGGGAAGATGTTGATATTGTAAGAAAGGATTGTGAATTTTGATTTTGTGGGCTCCAGTTTGAGTTCACTAAGGTTCAGAGATCTTGAGTGTTTTAGTTAATGCAAAATGCCTAAAATTTCTTATGTACAAAATGAGGTAATCACACATCTCTCATAATATTATGAGGATAAAACAAATTACTGTGTTTAAAGTGCATAGAATGGTGCATGACACATAGTAATTGTTCAGTGAATGTTTACTGAAGGAAAACAAATGAATGAAGAATTTGATTCAAGAAGCTAGAACTTACATAAAGTGTATCTGAGAAAAACCAAAAAAGAACCAATAAATAGAAGAAACATAAGTATAAAACAAATAAAAATAGAGATTATCAACAAAAGCAAACCAGATACTTTGGAAAGACAAAGGAAACAGGCAAAAGTTGAAGAAGACTGATCAAGAAAAACAAGAGATAATATACAATATTTGGGAAGAAAAGGAGGGTTATAACTTCAGATATAGTTGACATAATTTTTTTAAACCCAAGAGAATATGCTGCACAGACTCATGCCAATTAATTGCAAAATTTAGATGAAAGGGGGGATTTCTGGAAATATGTTCCATGCTATGTAGAAAGTGGATGAGAGCGAGCATCTGATGGAACAGTATGAGTGTAGCATGGGCTCACAGGTGACTCCTGGACTGTAAAAAGAGGTGGGAAGCAGACTGATGAGACAGGAGAGGTGCAGGGGCCCCATCATAAGCCTCACGGATTTGTGGTCAGGGTTTAAAATATCATGCTGTAGGAAAAGGGTAACTTTTTAAAGAATATTGAGCCAGTAAGTGAAAAGATCTCATCTTTATGAAGGACAACTTGGCAGCAGCATGAAAGAAGGGGTAGGGGGGTGAGAATTATGGAGACTAGTATGGCAGTTGCATCGTAGCCCAGACAGGATTTGGTGAGTTTAAGCTCAGTTTAAGCCCAGTCTTGCCTTCTGGCATTGACAGAAGAGGAGAAGAGTTTGATACAAGGGATTCTTATTTAAATAGCAGGGCCCTGCCATTTATTTTTTGGTGATTTATGAGATATTGAATGTAAAAGAGATTTTAAGTTATGTGTTCTCAATGTCTGGTTCTTTAGGAATCAATACACATCTGGCAGATGAATGAATAAAAGCAAACACATAACTGTAAAATGGAGTTCTCATAATAATATCATAGAGTTTATCATGAAAAGAGTACCTAGGGATCAGCCTGCTCCATGCATCGCCATTTGTGTTAGCTTCTGCATCAGAGTTCTAACGCTGCGTAACAAATTGCCACAAGCTTAGAGGTTAAACCATTTATCATCTCATGGGTTTTGTAGATCAGAAGTCCAGGCCTGGTGTGACTGGGTGCTGTGCTCAGGGCTCAAGGCTGACATCAAAGTGTCCCAGGGCTGAGTTCTCATCTGGAGGCCCTGAGGAAGAATCTGCTTCCTGATACACTGAGGTTGTTGGCAGAATTCAGTGCCCTGCAGTTCTGGACTGAGGGCCATGTTTCCCTCTGGCTGTAAGCAGGGGGCCACTCTCGGCTCCTAAAACCCACCCATGTCCCTTGCCTTGCAGCTCTCACATCTTCAAAGCCAGCAGTGGAGAATCTCCCTCTCATGCCTTGAAGCCCTTTCTCCAGGAAAAGTCCCATGGTTTTTTAGGACTCATCTGCTTAGGTCAGGTTCACTGAGGACCATCTGCCTTTTTAAAAGTCAACTGTGCCATATATACAACCTAATGACAGGAGTCACACGCCTTCACAGCCACCAGTCTCTCCCATACTCAACAAGAGGGGATGATACAAGGGAGCAGACTATCGGAGGTCTTCTTAAAATGCTGCCTACCACAGCATCTGTCCCTAAATTATGTCATTTTTTTTTCTCCTCCACCAGGTTGTAGATACAAGATTCAGGGCCCATTTCTTCCAGTTTCTACCTCCTCTCAATTCTAGCACAGTGATTTCCATGTGGTTAAGAAATTGTTGAATTGATTAAAATAGCTAGATGAAAACAATAATTACTGTTTAGGATAGGATTATCAAACGATAGATGTATTGATTAACATATATTGAGGGGGAAAATCATATATTAATTTAATTTCTCTTACTCTGCCCAAGGAAATTTTGAAAAATTAGATTAAGTGTACTAAAACAGCAATACTGTTTACCATACCTTCTGCACATATATTAAAATATTGTCAAAAGATGATTTTGCTTTAAATGTTCTGAAGTGTATAAAATCTTAAGCATATATTTTAATATGTGATTATTCAAAGAAAAATGGCTATAATCACTGGGCAACACAAGTTGCAAATCCTTGGATTTACTAAAGATGTTTTTATTTATAAGATTTACCTTCTCATTTTCCATTAGCTAAGTTGTAACATAGGACGAAGACAGCAAGGTGGTAGAAAATATTTTTATGGAAAATAAGAAGCTGTTTGGCTGCCTTCAGAGTTAACATGCAGTTTGAACTGATCTTTTCCAAATTTGAGTGCGTGATAAATTACAGTGATTGCATTTTCATGAAGATACCTGTGCTCAGAAAGATGTCTTCAAAGGAGCTGTAAAATGCTGTACTTGAATGGCTTTGAAAAAAAAGTGAAATACAGTTATTTGGAGACTGACATATTGAGGGATTTAGAATACATTTAGTTTTAAAGGCCTTAACCCACTTTAATTCTTCATCAAAGAAAATCAATCACAGGATAAGAGCATGAATTAGATATCCCTAAATGTCATAACATTTATATATTGGATTTTATTTTTATTTCATTAAGAAACCAAATATGACTGTAATTAAAGAAAACGATAGCATGTGATAGAAACACTGTTTATGGTTTTCCCAACTTTAAACACCATTAGAAATTCTATGCTCTGAAGGACAAGCCAAGTGAACTATATGAATAATTGATTAGAAACCTCCTCCGCTTTTACATCACAGGGAAGTCTACTTTTATGTAATTTGAAATCCGTTACCCAACTGTTTGAAACTGAACAACCTAAAATTTCCAATGTAATTTGAAAGAGGATGGAAATGAATGAAGGAGCAGGGGTTTAAAAAATACTTTAACAATATTACAGTCTTATAGACTTCCTTAGTATAAATGTATGTAGAAATTATGTTTTTATAACTTCTGTAATAGCAAGTTAATCTTCCTGTTCAGAGCATTGAGTGGATAAAATATTATTGGAAAGCCTACTGTGCAACAGGTGCTGGGAAAAGTTCTGAGCAAAAGAAACGAAAGAGGTAATTTCTGCCATCAGGGAGTAGGCTAAGGTAACAAGATAAGCAAATTAATATTTACCTCATCTTGTGACAAATGCTATTTAGTCAGAGAAGAAGGGTGTCAGGAGAAAAATCAACACATGATGTTGAAAATCATTCTGGATCACCCACAAACTATCAGTACTCAACTCTACCTTCTCTCTGTATCCTGGTTTACCTATGTAAGTAAGGTTTATCTTATAAGTACTCATGTTTTTGTTTTTTCTATGGACACAAATCTCTCTTCCTGAGGTACATAATAATTTTCCTTTTGTCAGTATCCTATGGCCATGGAACAGTGAGGAAATGCAACTTCCTTGATTCTCAGTGTTTCCTGTTTTCATTCAAGATTGAGCCAGCCCTGAACGCACAGCATCCAAACAATTTACATTTGTATTTTGGTGTGGGGTCGTGTGGGATATAGTGGAAATGGCACTATAGAGAGTCGTGTGTTGTGTGGTTGGTGTAATGTGGTCTGTTGGGGATGGTAGATGCGGGTTGTGTAGTGGTGTGTGATATATAATGTTGTACACTGGTGCAGTGTAGTGTGTTAGAGTGAAGGGGTGTTCGAGCATGTCTGCTGAGGCAAGTGACATCAAAGTGGCATGTAATTCAGTGTAATGATAGATGAGGCATGTAGACGGGGTGTTCTGTGATGTGGCACGGCATGTGCAACAGGTGTATGGGTCACGATAGGCCTGGGAGTGAGTAGTTCATTGTATTGCGTACTGTATTGTATGGCACAGCTCTGGCATTCTGTGTCCCTGGAATCCTGCAAACATTGAAGGAAATATAAGTTCACACTAATTAGCAAGGAACTCAAGTTACAAGTTCATACAGTATTTTCTTTGTGAACTTGCTGTTTTAATATACATATACCTCTCCTTTGTCAATGCAACAGAACATACATATTGAAGGCATGTTGGACCCAAGGCTGGGTGCTGGGAATTCCTGAGATGATTAAAACAAATGACGTAAGAGTCCTGCAGGAATTCTGGTCCAGGAGGAGTATAAATATGCCACCAATGTGTAACTTTTATCAACTTGAAGCCAGCATGAGTTTCTATTTAGGAGAGGAAATATTTTAATGTAAACTCTCCTGATAATTAATCTGCTTGAGATAGAAGGTGAAATCACCAGGGCATGAGTGTTTGCAAGACCCCAGCAGCATCAAGAGCTATTTGGTGTGAGGAAATCAGATGACCTTTTTTTTCTTTTCTCTTTTTCCTCCTTACTGGAAAGAGGAGAAAACAAAATACAAATGTTAGAACAGGCACAGAGAAAGAAGACACAGTTAGATGACGTTTTGTGAAGACTGTGAGTAGAGGGAATGAGATGTGAAGGGAAGCTTCAGGAGTCTTCATGTTTAAAGTCAAGTGGTGTACATTCCTGTCATGTAAACATATCCTTCATCTAAATCTTTAAAACTTTACTTTTCCCTTTAAATCTACCACTGAGTTGAGTAACCTCGGAATGATGAGAGGAGAGGGATTTGTAGGGTGGTGGCATGAGGGGAAATAGGATCTAGAGACAATCAAAGGATCCTTCAGATGAAGGGATCCCAAGAACAGAAGCCCTTAGTGACTGTGCAGACCCTTGGAGAAGGCTCTCTACTTCCCCACGATGTGCTACCAGGTCTTGCAGCAATCCCAAAGGATTTGGATGTATTTTATTTCTCTTGTCTAACTGCTCTGGCTAGAACTTCCAGCACAATGTTGAATAACAGTGGTGACAGTGGGCATCCGTGTCTTGTTCTAGATCTTGCAGGGGAAGCTTTCAGTCTTTCACCATTGAGTATGATGTTACTTTGGGTTTTTCATATATGCCCTTTATCATGTTGAGGAAGTTTCCTTCTATTGCTAGTTTTCTAAATGTTTTTATCAAGGTGGGAAGGCTGGATTTTGTCAGATGTCTTTCTGAATCAATCAAAATGGTCATGTGTGTGTTTTCCCCTTTTTTCTGTTAATGTGGTATATTGCATTAATTGACTTTCTTATCTTGAACCACCCTTTGCATACCTGAGATAAATCCCACTTGATCATGGTGTATAATTCTTTAAACGTGCTGTTGGATTGGGCTTGCTAGCATTTTGCTGAGGATTTTTGCATCTATATTCATAAGGGATATTGTTTTTTAATTTCCTTGTCTTGTGGTATCTTTATCTGTCTTTGCTAGTAGGGTGGTGTTGGCCTCATTGAATAAATTATGGAGTGTTCCTTTGAAGAGGTTGAGAAGGATTGGTGTTAATTCTTCTTGGAATGTTTGCTAAAATTCCCCTGTGAACATATCTGGTACTGGACTTATCCTTGTTGGGAAGTTTGTGATTACTGTTTTAATATCTTTACTAGTTATTGGTTTGTTGAGATCTGTTTCTCTTGAGTTAGTGTAGGTAGCTTGTGTGTTTTTAAGAATTTGTCCAATTCATCTATATTATCTAATTTGCTGGCATACAGTCCTTTTTGTTTCTGAAGTGTAGGTAGAAATGTCCACCTTTTCATTTCTGATTTTAGTTATTTGTGTCCTGTCTCTTTTTTCTTTGTTAGTCCAGCTAAAGGTTTGTATATTTTATTGATCTTTTCAAGGAACTCACTTTGATTTTTTTGATTCTCTCTATTACTTTTTATTCTCTATTTCATTTTTCTCTATTCTCATCTTTGTCATTTCCTACCTTCTGATCACTTTGGGTTCAGTTTGCTCTTCTTCTAGATCCTCCAGTTTTGATCATAGGTCTCTAAGTTGAGATCTTTCTTTTTTCAACATAAGCATTTAGAGCTATAAATTTCTCTCTCAGCACTGCCTTTCCTACATCCCATAAGTTGTGGTATTTTGTGTTTTCATTTTCATTCAAGGTATTTCCTAATTTCCCTTGTGATTTCTTCTTTGACCCATCGGTTGTTTAAGAGTATGTTGATTAATTTCCACATATGTGTGAATTTTTCCATTTCTCCTTCTGTTATTCAGTTCTAGCTTCATTCCATTGTGGTTGGAGGTGATGCATTGTATGATTTCAATATTTTTGAATGTATTGAGACTTGCTTTGTGACCTAACATGTGGTGTAACTTGGAGAATGATTCCTGTGCATTTGAGAAGAATGTGTATTCTGCTGCTGTTAGGTAAAGTATTCTTCATACGTCTGTTAGGTCTGGCTGGTTTAGAGTATCATTTAAGTCTTCTTTTTTTTTTTTTATTAATCTTCTTTCTAGATGTTCTATCCATTTTTGAAAGTGATATATTGAAATCTCCTATTAATGTAGACTGTTTCTTCTTTCAAAAAAATCTCTCAATATATGCTTCATGTATTTTGGGACTCAGATTGATTCAGGCAGTTCCTGCCAGTTCCATAGTTGTTTTGGTGGAGGGACAGGTTCCTGCACCCTCTTACTCTGCCATCTTCCCACGATCCTTCCTTGGCCTACAGTTCTTGAGCACATGGAAAAACAAACCCTCCTTTGCTTGTCTTATTCCCTTTGTGTCCCTTTCTGTTCTTCCCCCATAGCCCTCAGCAGACCACAATCTCCCCTGTCCCTTAAAATTCCACAGTACAGACTGTCAAAAGTTATTGGAAAATGCATGGGTTTTGGAGTTAAAGACAAACATGGAATTATCTCTATTGTGGGCAGATTCTAGGATGTTCCCACGTGTTTAACCTTCCTCATGAGTGTGACAGGACTTGTGGCTTGCTCCTAGCCAATAGAACATGGCAAACATGAAGGGCCTGTTGCAAATATAATTAAGGTCCCAAATCCATTGATTTTGAGTTAATCAAAAGAGAGATGTTCCTGGATGGGCCTGGCTCAATCAGGTGAAAACTCCTAAAGGAGCCACTGAGCACTCCCCGAGGTGAGAGACTCTCTCCCCACCACTGGTTTTGAAGAAGTAAGCTGCCATGTTGTGAGAGAGCCTATGGGGAGGGCCATGAAACAAGGAACTGTGGGTAGGATCTAGAAGCTGAGCACGACCCTTCTCCAAGTGCCAGGAAATCCAGAGACCTCAGTCCTGCAAGGAGATGAATGATGCCAACAGTCGGAGAGTGAATGGAAACAGATCTTTCTCCATTGGAGCCTTTGATGAGACCAGAGCCCTGGCTGACACCTGGATTTTAGCCTGGTGAGATCCTGAGACAGAGAGCCAGTTAAGCCGTGTCTGAACTTCTGACCTACAGACATTTTTAGATAATAAATGGGTATAGTTTTAAGCTGCTAAGTTTGTGGTAATTTGTTATTCTGCACAGCAAACTAATACTATCATCAATTTCATGGGAGAAAAAACCCCACAAAACTGAACAAATTTGTGATCCAGAAAGCTCTCAATTGTCTGAAATGATAGACTGACTCTTGATATGATGGAAATTGCTTCTGTACGTAAGAACCCTGGGTTGGGATCCAGCAACCAACACTACCACTGGGTGGCCTTGGGTGTTCGACCTCTTTGCCTCTCAGTTTCCTCAGCTGTAAAGTGGGAATATTGTTGGTACCTTCCTTCATAGGATTTCTTGTACTTCACAAATATTCTATAATACAAAAATCTGTAATATATAGACAAACTTCTTACAAAATAAGGAAAATGATGGCTACACCAATAGAATATTTGGCAAGAGAATCCCTAAAATTATCTGAAAGAATCTTCAATGTCCCTAATAATAAATACAGATGAAAACCATGAGATTGTTTTGCCGATCAGATTTGCAAAGATTAAAGTAATTAAAGAAACTCAGTGATAACAAAATGTGGAGGAAGGAATACTGTCATACACGTTGCTGTTCTGGCAATTTCTCAAAATTTAAAATGCACATATAGTGTGAGCATGTACAAAGAGGTCTATTCTAACATCATTAGTGGTGGTAATATATTGGACTCATCTAAATGCCCCATTAAAGGACAGTAGTTAATAAATTCCTATGGATTTCACTTTAACAATTTAAAGAAAGGGATGTGGATTTCTCAATACTAATTTAAAAATAAGACATTATGTAATATTAAGTGAAAAAAGTTAGTTGCAAGTCATTTCTTGTAGTACATTTACAAATATACTATAATATGGCATGTGTATATTTCTGAGAAAAGTGATAACTGGGGGTTGAGATTTGGGGCTAATTTTTATTTTAATTTTTTGAAATTTTCTGTATTTGAGTTTTATTACTAAACATTTTTAAATCATAGTTTTTTAAAGTAAATTAAATCATGTTTCATAAGAACTTCTATAAAGTTAAAAGGGAATATCCTTTTCTTATATAAAATCCCACAGATTTTTATTGTTTTGTTTTTACACAAATTAAAAGAAGTCCATTACCTTTATAACTGCACTAAACTTGCCAGAATAACTGTATAAGGTTAGTCATCTTTTCTATTATTCACTCAGATGCAATACTTTTTCATTTTCAACAATATTTGTGCAGTTTTTGATTCATTCCAGTTGGTCTGGTGAGTTATGTTCTTTTGCTCTACTTCTTCACAAAAGAGGAATACAAACTGTAAGAGTGACTGCTTTACTGAAATTAAACAAATCAGTCATTTTTTTTAAATGGACAAAAATAAAAGAAGTCAGAATATTCTTTGGGTTGTTTTGTACCTGATTTGCTTGCAGAGCTCTGCAGTCCCCTCATGGGTAGCAGAATTCAACCTGTTTGATTATGCAAATGAGACCTAAATAGCACTCCCTCTCTCATCTTACCATTATTCTTTTATCAGTGCATTCCCCATTACTTCAGTAAGAATAAATTATTCCATGATTATATTTAATAAACATGCTCAAGTCACAGTCTGTGCAGTCACCGTGGAATTTATGTCCAATCTTTTCTTTGTTATTTCTTTTCTACCAAGGTCTGTCTCCTCTTATAAGATATACTCATAATCTTATGAGATTCATAGACACAAAACAATGTGTTTATCTGGCCAAAAAGGGAAATCCTCAAAAGGCCACATGTTAGTGATACTAAGCAAATATGATTTGTGATAACACAATACCCTTTAAATCATTAGGAAAAAAGTTTGGGGAATGCAACTAAATTCAGCCTTAAACTCTGTATTAAACATGAAACCAACTCTTCTCTGAGTCATGCTGATGAAAGTGCTCCCTCATACCCTCCTCCTTCTTGATAATGAGGTGTTCTCAGTTCTGCCCAGCTCCTGAACCCTGTCGTGATGTGTAGCTTCAGTTTGAGATGCAAATATCTTGGCAAGTGGAGATTGACATGGCATTTGAGGTGACTGCTAAGATAACTAAGGCACCAACACATTTTTCCATTAAAAAAAGTTAAGTCAACTCTGATCCCTGCATTGATCAAATGGGCTTTCTTCATTGCTGCCTGAGAAAACAACTTGTATAGGACACAGTTAAGGAAAAGAAGAAGATATTTGAAGGTGAAATTTAATTTTCTCATTACAATCAGCATTTACTACCCCCTCTATTTCATATTATCAATTTTATTTTCAACTGGTAAGATATCTGAGGCCGCTTGAAAATGAACCCCAATCGAATTTTTAGGTAATTTACTGACACCTTGTCCTAGTAATGAGCCTCAATAATGAGGAAGAGTGTCAGTGCATCTCTGATTGTTTTTGTCTACTTTTTAAAATGCAAACAACATTGCTACCTTCCTTTATTAATTAGCCCAAGGCACAAATCCTTTACTAAAATTGTTGGGTTACTTTATCCTGATTTTCTATTACTGGAATATTTTTAACGAAACATGGCATTTTTTTTTCAGCAAAAAAAACTAAACTTTGAAAATCACTCCCCTTCTTCTAATAGCACCGAAGGTGGCATAACAGCACATTTTGTTGAAATCTGATGTCTAGCTGAATGACAATTGATGCAGCTCTTTAGTTTGGGTCCATGTATCTTGCCCCAATAATATCTGATATTACCTCTACTCTGAGAGTGCTAAGATTTATCAAACCCTTTCAGACCGGATGTGTGACCTTATTCACTATATCTTTTCTTGATACTCTGTAAACAAAATGATGTGATAAGTCTTCTACCATGAGACTATCAATGTGCAGAGGTGGTTAATTAGTAATAATAGTAATAACATAAGAATATCCATTAATAAGGCAACAGTGGACAATCTTTCAGGTTCAACAAATGTTTTCAGTGTTTCCTAAACTTAAACTGGTTGGTGATGAGTTTTGCAATAGTTATCATCAGGATCCTTAAATTCATATTCTTTCATTCATTCATTTTCTGACTGCGGGGAGATCAAGGAGATGTCTTCTTCAGAGAGGCAAAGCATCTCTTCCTTACAGATCTTACAGGTTTAGTGAAAAAATCAGACCTCTTCTGTTCTTAGGAAAATGTTTATAAAAGAATCCTGAAAATGTTCTACTGAGACATATTTAGGTAAGGACATGTTAAACTCTCCAAAATTTAATGCAAATATCAATTTCTTTCCTAACTTAAATGAGGGACAAAAAGTGGAATGAAATGAAAATAGACTGTCTTACTGTATTTCATTTTCTTCTACTGTCTCAACATTTGTTTCCATCCTTTCTTGTAAAATCATGAGTTTTTATTAACTATCAAACACAAAAATCACTTCATAAATAAGATCTGAACATACAAGTCACAATGGAAAGTATGAGAATAATAAAGCAATTATATCTTTATATCCTCCTTGGCCTTGAACATTCCACTGATTTAACAACCCTTAAAGTATATCTAGGATTATTGCATAACACAACCAAATAATGTGTGTGTTTGTGTGTGTGTGTGTGTGTGTGTGTATGCGTGTCCAATAAACCTTTAATCAGTTCAACAGCGAGAAGCATTGACAAGAGTTATCTGGAAATGACGGACCCTTCATCACACCTTTGGAGGCAGAGCTGCAGCTGTAGCAGGTGCTTTTTCGGACCTCTCAGTTAGCTCTCTGACTTTCCACAAGAAGATGTCTTGCTGAAGAGAATTAGGTCACAACGGGACTGCTCCATTGCACAACTCCAGGGGGCTTGACTGAAATTTTCAAATGGCATGGCTTCAAAGAATACTTGAATTGAGTAAATGCTCAATATGACCAAAGCAGAGTGAAATAAAATCAATCAGGTGATCACAAAGCATATATAATGAGCTATGAAACAGAATATTTTCCCTCAGTCATAGAGAACTTGTTAGTAAGTGGCCCACTTTAAGAATAAAGCTAATGAGAGCCAGTGATTCACCCAGATATTGGAAAAGATGGCTGGGAATGCCTTCATAGTATTAAACCACTTTACAATGTGATAGAGATAATATACCAATGAAGAAAGAAAGAAGAGAACTTGTATTTATGTAGGACTAATGAAGGGTAATTTGTACAACACACCTTACATGGAATTTCTCTAAGCTACTATTGTTTATATTTACAGTGGAGGTAAATATGATGCAGGAGACAGAGTAACCTCAACACATCTGTCAGAGGCAGAATTCCCAGCCAGGGCTGTTTAATTTCCAATCCGGTGCTCACCCCAAAGCACTATGCTCCCTGAGAAACAAATGCTCCTCTACTTGTGCACAGTGAGTAAGCAAGCTAAAATAATAATTTGTCAATGTAACTGCATCGGAATGTGAACTATGCTTTTACCTAATAAGTAACCTCCTAGTTAGTTTCCAACATTTCAGACCTTGCCTCCAGTTCCATCCGCCCCTTCTCATGCACCCAGCCCTTATAGGTTGACCCTTCAGCTCACAACCCCCACACTCTCTCCAGGCATCTCCCTCCCTCCGAGGATGCAATTACTGATGTGCTGACTCACTGATGCCCACTCACCATTCCTCAGTGGTTCCCATAGCAGGGGTGTGGTGGCGTGGTGCCTGCTCGGTTGCACCTGATCCTCTTCCTCTGCCCAGCTGAATGCTTATCTTGGACAGTGGTTTCTGTTTCCAAATCTTTTTAGGCCAGTGGACATACTATTTTTTTTTTTAATTTTTGTTATATATAATGTCAATTGGAAATAGATTTGTGCAGAAATAGAGTTTTTTCCATGAAAACCAAACTGAATACACTGGGAAAACTTGATACAGTAAAGATAAAGAAAAGTAGGAAAAATAATAAAAATCTAGAATTCTGTATTCAGATATTTTTCACAAGTATTTTTATGTTCTCAATTCACCTTAGAAACCTGAAACCAGAAACAATTAATGTATTGTGGGTAAAGTTTATGCAAGAAAGATAATGGAAAATGGAAAGTAGTAAACCTATTCTAAAGATTGGAAGATGTTTTATATTTTTAACTTAAAACAAAATGTTTAAAGCATATAACTATTTCATGCTTTTACATTTAGCTACCTTTTCCAATTAAACAAAAAGGGGAATAGAGGAAAGTTAATGAAGGTGATATTTATAAAAGGGTGGGATGGGTTTAGGGAAATCAACAAAGAATAATGCAATGCCCCAGATATAGCAAAAGTGAGGGAGCTGCTGGTGCTCCCAGACAAAAGGAAGTCCAGAGACAGTAGCTATACGGAAAGGATGTAGCTGTATGGAAAGGACGTAGCTATACAGAAAGGACATAGCTATATGGAAAGGACTTAGCTATATGTTACCTTTGGTGGAGGGTTCACTGAACTGAAGGTGATCCAGAAGGAAAGAAACCAGAGAATAAAACTCCAACCCCTTTTCTCCTGCTAAAGCCCACAATTGGCAAGATTGATAGAAGATATGTAACATGCTCCATCACTTTTGTTTCTTAGCATCTCTCTTGTCTTTTATATGGGTGGAAAATGTGTGCATCTAACACAGCAAATTCACAAATCCCCTTAGATAATGTGTCATCTTGGAGATATATCTATTAGATCATCTTCCCCTCTGTAAATCTAAAATGCTAGCTTCATCATTGCTGCACTTATAAGGTAGTAGGAACAAAAGAAGAGGAGGGCAGATACCAAAACAAAACAAAACCATGATTGGTACAGCCTCTATTTATGTAGGCAAGCCGGAACTGACCATCAGAAATTTCCTCTCCTACCACCCTTTCCATGTTGGGCCGTCTACCACCATCTTGGCTGAATTGTAGTGTTGTTCCTGCAGGGGTGAGTTAAACCTTCATTCCTAGAAGAAAAACAAAACAAAACAAAACAGAAAAAGAAATTTAAGTTCCTGAATTTTTGGTAGTTCTGTTCTCAAAAAAGTTACCTCAGTTTTTCATTGACAAGGACTCTTGGACAAGGGTATACTAAGAGGTATCCCATTGAATCTGCCGGATTCGACAGTTTTATTTGTACACTGTCTTTCCCACATCATTATGTAACAGAAAACCAATTTTCCCTTTCTAATCAAATCATTCTCCTTGGTCTCTTTCTCTTCCTATTGGCTCAGCAACATGAGGAGTCACAGGTGGCCAGGTACCCTTCTCACCCTGCAACTCAAATCAACACATGACTGTATTCCCTTGGGCACTGGGCTTTTTAACCCTTTCAGTTACAGTGCTATCAGGTGAAGAAGCAAAAATTGTGTGTTACTTGGTATAACGTTGAGAGGGGTGGCACTCCTACATTTGCCTCTTGATATTTTACCCGTGGGTTCATGTGCAAAATATTGGGACCGGGTTTAAGGCATATACCATATTCTGTAGGACTGCACTGATCTTGCAAGGTATTGTCTCCCAACTGGCCACCGAGACTGGAGCATGTTGTAAGTTCAATGATTTATATGGGAGTGAGTCTATTGTTGAATTCCCTTTCCATTGTTGTATGAGATAGAAGGGTGCTGGATAGACCGTTCTATATGTCAGGAATGACAGCCAAAGACTACAGTTCTTTAATGCTTAAAATCATACTGTGGGCTTGGTCCTCTACATTTCTATCCTGGGACTCTAGGAGATGAGGTTCTCCTTCAAAGCTGTGATCAAGACATCCTGATCTCCCACTTGTTTTCCAAGTTGAACTGTCTTCATTTTCGATTTATCTTTTGTATCCATGTACACCCTCTAGGGCCATCATAAGCAGCCAGCAGACCTTGGTTTCTTTGTAAATACCATTCCTACCATTACGGCCACTTGACCCCTCACCTTCCACCTGCATCTCATCCCATGTCATCACCAGGAACAATCTGAATACTCTTGATACCACCTCATTCTATGGCTTAAAACTGTTCCACTTTCCCACAGCAAAATGGCTTTCTGTGTATCAGAAACCCATGAGCACCCATTTTCAGAATCCCATTTGAAAGTTTGTTTGCTGTGGCTATTTCTGATACCAGTTTCTTGTCTGTGGAGGTCCTAATGGGGTCAGAGGACACACTCAAGTGGGATAATTGAGGATAATTTGCTAAAGGGATTATTTACAAAAGGGTGGACAGGATTTAATGACACCAACAAAGGATGCATATGACATAAGGGCAAGCAAAAAGGGGAAGACTTTACTTTCTGTAGGTACGAAGGAACAAGGGAGGATGCATTATCAGGAGAGGGTAGCTGTGTGGAAAGGATGGCTTCCTTTCCTTGCTCTCCTTGCCTTCCATGTGGCAGAGGCCCAGTCCCTTAACTGAGAGGGGTGTGGGGAGGCAGGACAAGTCTTCTCCTTTGCCAACAGGGAGAGGTGTATAATTGGTTATACACATACATATATATAAAATTATTATATATACCACCATTTCCAGCAGCCTTTGAAATCTTCCTATAAATTATGAAACAAAAAATACATTATTCTTTAAGATACATTGAGAAGAGGCTAAAATTAATAACATCTTCATAGATTGAAAATAATGTATGATATTGGTACATTCTAAGAAATCTGTAAGGAAATATTTCATAGAATATCTGGAACACTCAAGAATTTTACAATTTTCTCATGCAGAATTATAATCATTTTATTATTTTTTGTACATTTTCTACATAAAGACCTCTCATTGGATTGTGTTCTACATGGACACTTAGAAAAAAATCCTATATGTATTTCATAGTTTATAACTGTTTTAACATAATATTTTTAACATTAGAATAGCATGAATGACTTATCACAGATATCCTCTATTCTTGTAACTATGAGGACTATTTAATAATATAAATAACTATCAGTTTTTAATGAATCACTCCTCTCAAGCTCTTTACCAGAAAGTAAAGATTATATATATATATATAATCTAGCATATATCTATCTATATTTAGCTATATGCATTACTTGAAAATTTAAATTGTGAATTTGTTGATAGAAGAGACAGTTAGAGATAAGCAAACACATTAGGCATTGACTATGATTTGACTGAACCAGGCTGCTTCAAAACTTTGAGATCAATCAGTTCCTTGAAAAATAATTTCTAGATCTGAGGTATGGAAGTGCATTTCTAATTTTACACAACTTAATTTCTTGGCCTAATTAACCTGCCTTCCTCAGTTTATAAAAGCAACCTGATGAGTTATTTTTATTTATAGTGCTCTCATTCAATGTGCTTATAATTATAATCCAGTGCATTGGAAATAGCATTCATCTATTTCAGTGCTTTTCAGTTTTTAGACATTAAGCTTTTGCGAAAGGTAAAGAACTGTTCTTAAAGATAAAATATTATTTGCTAAGAGGATCTGTAAAGAAATGCTCATGTATGTGTATTGCAAAATCATTACAAATGGATGAAGTTATATCTTTTATTTGGCAAAGTCATTCAGTGTCAGAGTCGTTAAGCATTTATTGGGTGCCTTCTGTGTGCCAGGCTTTTCCACCTATAGTACTTTCATTTAGTGCTCAGAAATGTATAAACTGGATGCTTTTAAATGAAAATGTACTCTTACTTAGTAGGCACAGTCATGTGAGCATGTAACCTTAAAGACTGCAAAAAGACACATTTCAGATTCCCTAACTTGGCTTAGAAGACCTTTCAGGGTTTCCTCCTCCTCCAGCCCCACTCTCCTTACCCTGCTGGCCACATTCCTTGGACAGTTGTTTTGACCTTATTTCAGTTCCTCAAAACGCCTTGATCTCCTTGGCCTCCATCCCTCTCCCAAGCTCCTGCCTGGGCCCCGCTTGGTCTCCATGCCTGCCCCCGCGTTGTCACTCTTTCACTGAACTCGGCTCAAATCATCCTTCAGGTAACACCCTAAACTCATCTTATTCATTTAATGATGCCCAACAGGTCTACTTGTTAAGCATGTTACCTGGTCCCCCTTGACCAGGTCAGGTGATCTTGCTACATGCTCCTATACCAGCTTCAAATTCTATCACAGCACTGATCAATTATTGCAATTTCTAGTTAATATCTTTGCTGCAGATTCTTAGCTGAGAGAAGGCCAAGCAATGACTACCTTGTTTCTCCTTTAAATTCTGCTACCTGGAGACAGGACCAAACTTCTGCTATTATTCGTGGCTGATGACCCCAGTATAAGTCAACTGTCAAATGTTTTTATTTCTGAAAATAACTTTATTAAGAAAATGTGTCTAAGAAAATTAGAGCTTAGATTGTAAGCTCTTACAGCAGTCACATCTATTCCTGAGTTTTAACTGTTGTTTCTAAATTCTGAGGTGCTGAGATCTTTGTGTATAACCTGGTGGTTTCCTGGAACTTTGGGTATCTGTGTGACACCTGAGACCCAGAGTCAGAGTTCTGTAGCTCTGAAAGTCAGCATTACTCCATAATCTGTTAAAGAAGCTGAAAAAGAGATCAGACTTCAATTAGATATATGAATGAAGCTGATCTGGTTAGGACTAAAGTAAATGAGAATACAGGGTAAAGAATGATATTGTTTATATTTAAAAACTTCAACTTCTGTGTGAGAACAAAGGAAGATATGTTTATTTTTTCCAAAATTTAAATTTTCTGTAGCACACTATCTAAGTTAACCTGTCTGGTCAGTTTATTTAAACAACTTAATTACATCAAACCTAAAAGAATGAGATCTTGTTATTCTGTATGGGTTGATGTAATACCCTGATGCATTCCAGACTAAGTTGGGCAGAAAATAAAAAAAGTCCCTTGAGGGACTGGAGAAAAATGTGGAAATATTAAACTTCCCCATATGAGGAATTCCTGATTTTCTCTCAAGCATTGGGACTCTGAATTTAATAAACCAAGCCCTTATGGAACTTATTTCTGTTATGGCGAAGCTAAGCCTGCTTATAATTATGCCTAAGAGTCACCCCAGAGAATCTTTTATTGCTCAGATGTGGCCCCTCTCTCTCTAAGCCAAACTGCAAATATACTCACTACCCTCCCTCCTACTTGGGACATGACTTCCAGGGGTGTAAGTCTCCCTGATAATGTGGGACATGACTCCCAGGGATGAGCCTGGCCCTGGCATCGTGGGATTGACAATGCCTTCTTGACCAAAAGGGGGAAAGAAATGAAACAAAATAAAGTTTCAGTGGCTGAGAGATCTCAAATAGAGTTGAGAGGTCATTTTGGAAGTTACTCTTTTGCAAGCTTCAGCCAGATATTGCAAATTGCCACAGTATGCCAAGCCCCAACCAACAGTATTCTTGAAAACTCTGAAGAATACCCTGGGCTCTATCTATGACTCTATAAAAGTTTTACTTATTAAGTTTATTTTTTCAGAAACTTAAAGCCCCCAGATTGTTCCTATGCCAGATAAGCCCTGAAATCCAGAGGTACCAGTCTCTCCAAGAAAATCAACCAATTTCCTTCCTCTACCCCATAATGTCGACACCGTTTTTCAGCATGAAGAAGTTAGAAAGGTCATTGCCCATATATCCCTGAAGACTAAGAGAATGATCAAATGAGAGGGAGGAATTGTAACTGAGAAGTTAGGATTCAATAAATGATTATGACTGCTGAATCATTATATAGATATTTCTTTTTAGTTTCTTGTGTATTGGAATAGCCAGAAGGACATCCCTGAAATTGTTGAGCTGTAACTCAGTAGCCTTGATCTTTGATAATGATTGTATAACTATATAGCTTTTATCTTATGACCCATGTGATTGTAAAAGCCTTGACTGACACTCCCTTTATCCAGTGTATGGTCAGATGAGTAATAAAATAAAGACATGCATAGAAAACAAAGCAGATATATTAAAAAAATTTCTGCCACCTGCCACCAAGACTGTTCTGTAATAGATGCTCGTAAACATTTGAGCAAACGATTGAATTAACAAACTTGATGCATCACGGATCACAAAATACTTTAAGGAGTAATAATAGAAGAGGCAAGGAACATAGGTTGGTTAGAGCCCTGAAGTTGTTGCAAATAACACAGTATGCCCTGGCTGGAGACAGATTGGTGTGCAGGGTCCGTTCAAGGTTGTGAAGAAGCTGTATTCTTGTACAATGTGAGCCTGGCAGGGACGTTGGGCTCCTCAGGGGAAAAGCCTTGGGGGTTTTACCTTTCAGAGCATGCATAGGCTACATCACTTCAAAGAGGATACATCAAATGGTTCTGATACTGAAAGAACTCCCAACAGATCATTAACAGTCTGCACAGCCGGTTCCTAGCACAGCAGCTCCGTGGCTGCTGAAGATCCTCTGCTTGATTTGTAGGATGGTTCTCTCTGCCCAGACATCATTTCAGACAGTGCTCAGAAGGGCATGTTGTTACACTGAAGAATTGCAAACAGCCCCAGGTCAGAAGTGACCCAGGCAATGATGGATGCTTAGAGATGAAATATGTATATATATGCAAATGAAGTGATTGCCAATTTGGCAACTATAATTTCCCACTTGGTTTAAATGAGATTTCTGCAGGTGCTAGTCAGCATGTGAACCAGTTTCCCTGCGGCATGCACTGCTAGACTGGATCTGCAGTGTATAGTTGCACGCGGTTGTCGTCCTCCTAAGGCCAAGAAAGTTCATCTTTAAATTCTGTTGTTCTGTGGATATTATAAGAACAACAAATCATGACTTGTGTATTGTCAAATTTATTTATAACAGTCTCTAAAGACTTGCCAGAGGAATAGTTGCTGAAGTTAAATAGGATTCTCTAAGTCTCAATGTAGGAGCCCCATCAGATAAAGTGGGGCAGGGTGTCACCCTCCAGCAGAAGCTGGCTGCAGTGAGCATGTCACAAGCCTTATCTAGCTGTAAGTAACTCAGGCAGAGATCCCGGTTATTGTTTTCATTTGTTTATGAAAATCAACTGTTGATACCTCGAGGAGCAGAATAACAAAAAAGACCATTTGGGGGCATGCATGTAGATAATTTAGTGTGTGAAAAAACAAAAATATTAACAATTCTGTTGCTTGCAGTAAATCAGCAGGTGGCCCAGAGAATGAGAGGTGATAGGCTTTGTTCCCCAAGGTGTGGCAAGGTAACACGTGGCTTTGAAAGCAGGCATAGCTTCTGGACACTTCAGCACTTAATTTTACACGTGTACAAACATCTCTTACTTTAATCTGAATCAGAGCTGATGCTGGGTAATAATTTTCCTGTCTTTTTTTTTTTTTATGCATTTCATTGAGATATATTCACATACTGTGCAGTCATACAAAGCAAATTGTGCATTTGATTGTTCACAGTACCATTACATAGTTGTACATTCATCACCAAAATCAATCCCTGACACCTTCATTACCAAACACACAAAAATAACAAGAATAATAATTAAAGTGAAAAAGAGCAATTAAAGTAAAAAAGAACACTGGGTACCTTTGTCTGTTTGTTTCCTTCCCCCATTTTTCTACTCATCCATCCATAAACTAGACAAAGGGGAGTGTGGTCCTTATGGCTTTCCCAATCACATTGTCACCCTCATAAGCTACATTTTTATACAATCGTCTTCAAGATTCATGGGTTCTGGGTTGTAGTTTGATAGTTTCAGGTATCTACCACCAGCTACCCCAATTCATTAGAACCTAAAAAAGGTTGTCCTTAGTGTGCATAAGAGTGCCCACCAGAGTGACCTCTTGGCTCTTTTTGGAATCTCTCTTCCACTGAAGCTTATTTCATTTTCTTTCACTTCCCCCTTTTGGTCAAGAAGATGTTCTCCATCCCATGATGCTGGGTCTACATTCCTCCCCGGGAGTCAATTCCACGTTGCCAGGGAGATTTAGTCCCCTGGGTGTCTGATCCCACGTAGTGGGGAGGGCAGTGATTTCACCTGTCAAGTTGGCTTAGCTAGAGAGAGAGGGCCACATCTGAGCAACAAAGAGGAATTTGGGAGGAGGCTCTTAGGCGCAATTATAGGGATTTCCTGTCTTTTTGGGTTTGCCTTTAACTCTCAGCTTAAAACTGTATGAAACCGACCAGAAAAACACAGAAATCAAACCAATTTTCATACAATTTTCTGACAGATA
Source organism: Choloepus didactylus (assembly GCF_015220235.1). Taxonomy (NCBI): domain Eukaryota; kingdom Metazoa; phylum Chordata; class Mammalia; order Pilosa; family Megalonychidae; genus Choloepus; species Choloepus didactylus. The sequence continues at coordinate 31,537,067 of NC_051328.1, forward strand.
TAAAACCACTTTATACTTTAGCTTTATGAATGAAAATTCAAAGAGGTTTACAGGTGATTTAACCACCATAGCCCATTTACATAACTGCAATGTGAGGAGGGATTGATGTGGCCTAAAAAGGATGGGGTAAATTTTTGACTTTTCATAAAGTGGTCTGCAAAATGTTTCTCTCTGTACACCGGATCTCTCTACACAGGGATCTCTACTGGATTTACTTTCTCTGAGTGGGAAACTGATTGAAAGAACCTAATGAGAGCTTCAGTGAAAACACAGGAACAGTGGGCAGGAACAGGCTTTAAAGTGATTTGCTTTATCCATGTTAAAAATTATAAATCTATAATACTTAAAATAATATGATGCATAAACAGATAAATGGAACAATTTACATAATCCTTAAAGAGACTCTTGATGTGATGTGAAAATAAAATGGAAAGGAATAGATTATTCAAAAAATTATTGGGATAATTAGCTATATAAAACACACAAACACATGCCTTAGAATTTTTATCAAACCACACACCAACGCAAGTTTCTGGACTAGTTTGAAATATATACTTAAATTTATACTTAAATATTAGACACTGGGAAAAAAATCTACAAATATATTTAAATTCTTAATAGGTAAGGAAAGCACATCTAACTCAAAAGAGAAAAATCTCCAGAAGAAATGATAAAATAAACTTTAGTAAATGTACCCACACAAAATTCAAAAAGAGTAAAGCTCAAATGATCAACTAGGAAATATATTTACATTTATGAGAGGCTAATGGCTAACAGAGGTTTAAAATATACGTATGTCAAAAAAGCCTTGAGCAAAAATGTGTAAAACAAAATAAAATAGGGGAAAATGTGAATATTTAAAGAGAAAATGAAATGCTGATAGTTAATTAACTTAGGAGAAGCTAATCAAATTCACCAGTAATAAAAAATATATCCATTAAATACCGGAGTAGTAGGCACTTAAAATTTTACGTTGATTGAATCACAAGACAGACCCTGGGGTCGGGGAAGAATGGACTTTACTACTTGGCTCTTCCTTGTTAGCTCATCTAGTTTGGTTGTGCCTTTCTACCAAAGGCCTCAGATTCTGCCAGCTGTCACTCTCTATTTAGCAATATCCAAACACTAAGACTTTTGCTCCTTTAAGAAAGCAATGGTAATGGCTTTCTCATTTTTCTAGCCTAGCCCCAGGATACAGACCACCCCCTATTCTTATAGAGTGACACTGAGTGTGTCATCAAGATCCTATAAGGATATATCAGTCTAAATAGGAACACTTTTTTTGACACTATCATATGAAAATTGCATTTAAATCCTTTCATAGGCTGTATGTGCTTATCTATAAAATGACCTTTTTAATGGATGTGAATTTCAGTATTAAATGAACAGAGAGACTTATTTTCCATTACACAATTTGCTTTTTATTTTTTGGCATATTTTTTTTTATTAGAGAAGTTGTAGGTGGACAGAAAAATCATGCAGAAAGTACGTAGTTCTCATAGTCCTACTCTTCACCCCCCACATGCACAATTTTCCTTATTATTAACACTTTGCATTAACATTAATGCAAAAATTTGTGATAATTGATGAAACACTTATTATTATTATAATCATATTGGACTACCATATCTGGACTACTATTTTCTGTAGTCCATAGTTTATATTAGGGGCCACTGTTAGTGTAGTACAATTCTATTTTCTTTTAAATTTTAATTCTGGTAACATGTATTCAACCTAAAGTTTCCCCTTTCAACCACACTGACATGTACAATTCAGTGGTGTTAATTACATTCGCAGTTTTGCTACCATCACCACTGTCGATGACCAAAACTTTTCCATCACCCCAAACAGAAACTCTGTACCAATTAAGCATTAACATCCATTCCCAAATGCACAATGGCTCCTGGTAATTGGTATTCTAGTTTCTGACTATGAATTTGCATATTCTAATTATTTAACATAAGTGATATCATAAAATATTTGGTCTTTCTTATTTCATTCAACATGATGTCTTCAGAGTTCATCCACGTTGTCTGATGTATCAAAGCTTCATTCCATTTTACAGCTGAAAAATATCCTATTGTATGTATATACTACTTTTTGTTTATCCATTTGTCTGTTGATGAATACTTGGAGGTTTCTTCCATCTTTTGGCAATTGTGAATTCTACTGCTATGAAATTGGGGTACAAATATCAGTTTCAGTTCCTGCTATCGATTCTTTTGGGTATATACCTAGAAGTGGAATTACTAGGTCTTATGATAGTTCTGTACTTAGCTTTCTGAAAAAATGCCATTTTACAATCCTACCAACAGTGAATGAGTGTTCCTATTCTCTATATCCTCTCTAACACATGTTATTTTCTGTTTTCTTAGTAGTAACCATTCTAGTAGGTATGAAGTGATATCTCATTCCAATTTTGATATGCATTTCCCTAATGAGTAATGATGTTGAGCATCTTTTTATCTGTAATTGACCATTCGTGTATTTTCTTTAGAGAAATGTCTTTATGTCTTTTGCCCTTTTTTAAAATTGAGTTGCCTGTCTTTTTTATTGTTATGTTGTAGGATTTTTAAATATATTCTAGATATTAAACCCTCATCAGATATGTGGATTCCAAATATTTCTCCCATTCTGTAGATCATCATTTTACTTTCATGATAAAGTCCTTTGATGCACAAAAGTTTTAAATTTTGGTGAAGTCATATTTATCTTTTTTTTTTTGCTCATGCTTTGGGGGAAAACATTGCCTAACATAAGGTCCTGAAGATATTTCTCTATGTTTTCTTCTTAGTGTTTGATAGTTTGGGTTTTCATTTAGAACCAAAGGTCTTTGATCCATTTTGAGTTAGATTTTGTATATGGTGTGAGGTAGGGGTTCACCTTCACTCTTTGGCATGTGGATATCCAATTTTCCCAGCATCATCTGTTAGGAGATGATTCTTTCCCTATTGAGTGGAATTGGAACCCTGGTCAAAAGGAAACTGGCAAGAGATGTGTGAGCTTATTTCTGAACATTTGATTTGATTCCATTGGTTTATATATCAGTCTTTATGCCAGTACGACACTGTTTTCATTACTGTAGCTTTGTAATAAGTTTTAAAGGCAGGAAGTATGAGTCCTCCAACTTTAGTCTTCTTTTTGAAGATGGTTTTGGCTATTAGGGGCCCCTTACACTTCCATGTAATTTTTCTAATGCAATTTTATTGAGATATATTTACACACCATATGATCTATCCAAAGTATACAATCAGTGGCTCACAGTATCATCATATAGTTGTGCATTCATCACCACAATCAATTTTATAACATTTTCATTACTCCAAAATAAAGAAAAAAATTAAAAAGAACATGAAAAACATCCAACCCCATATGTTCCTTATTCAAAATCTCTATTTTTTTTACTGATCTTCTTTCTAGATGTTCTCTCCACTGATGAGAGTGGTGTATTGAAGTCTCCAACTATTATTTTAGAAGTGTCTACTTCTCCAGTCAGTGTTGTGTTTGCTTAGTGTATTTTGGGCCACTGTGGTTCAGTGCATAGATATTTATGATTGTTATATCTTCTTGGTGGATTGTCCTTTTTATTAATAGATAGTGTCCTTCTTTGTCTCTTTTAATTGTTTTACATTTGAAGTATAATTTGTCTGATATTGCTATAGCTACCTGTGGTCTTTTTGGTTGTTGTTTGTGTGAAATATATTTTCCATCCTTTCACTTTAAACCTGTTTTTGTCTTTGGGACTTAAGTGAGTCTCCTGTAGACAGCATATAGATGGATCCTAGTTTTTTTTTTTTATTAATGCATTCTGCCAATATATGTCTTTTTGGGGGGAATTTAATCCATTAGCATTTAATATGATTTCTGTAAAGGCAGTACTTTCTTCAGCATTTTTTCTTTTGGATTTTATATATCGTATTTTTTTCTTTCTTTTTTACCCCTTCAGCTACCCTTACTGCTAATCTTCATTTCTAGACTCTTCTGCAAACCTCTCTCTCCTGTCTTTACATATCTGCCTGTCATGCTCCCTTCAGTATTACTTGTAGAGCAGGTCTCCTGTTCATGAACTTTCTCATTGTCTGTTTATCTGGGCTTTGCAACACTGACAGAGGAACACACCTTTAAGCTAGGAATTTTGTAAATTACCTCATTACAGCAAAAATGAACAACAAAAGTATTAACAAGTCCATACAGAGTTATTGCAAAAATCAGAAAGTAAAATTCAACATGTATCAATTTTTATCTCAAGGTTAGTCTACATTGATTTCCTTTTTCTTTTTTTAAAAAAAGTTAAAGTTTACCTATTTCATTGTATGTCAGGTAATTTTGGATTTTATCTTGGGCATTGTAATTGATACAGTTATAGAAATTTTGGTTTCTGTATTGTCCTCTGAAGAAAATTGCCTTTTTTCTTTAAGCAGGCAATTAACTTCATTTACCACAAACCGCAAATTCTGTTTTCCTGGTAGTGGGCATCAGCTCAAATCTCAGTTCACTTCTTTTAACCTTACTTGAGCTATTCAGATTTGGCTCATAAAAGCATGGCTTAGGGGTCAGCAAGAGTGTATACATGGATTGTGGAGCTCCCCCTCTCCAGCTGCCCCTTCTATTTAAAACAACTGTGTCTTTTCTGAGCCTTGTCCTCTGGTCACACCAGTTAACCTGGAGATCTGTATGTGAGTTTTAGTTGTTCCAGGGTCCGCTGAGTGGGGACTGCTCTTGGGCAATTTGCCGTAAAAAGCATAACAGTGCCCATCTCTTTTCTAAGTGTCGACCCTTCTCTAGTTTCTACTTTATATTTTTCCCGCTTCAGTGCTTTTAAATAGCTGGTGTGTGTGTCTGTGTGTGTGTGTGTTTCCATATTAGTTTCTCCAGGATTTATGGTTGATATCTACAGGAGGGATTGTTTGAGAGGAGTGACTCAGCCATGTCAGAAACAGAATTCATCCAAATTATTTTCATAAAAGAAAAATGGCATATTCCATATTTTTTAAAAAAATGCATATCTTTAAGGAAAACCATTGTATGCAAGTCCATGTAGCTTAAACAAGATTTTGCTAACAATTTCTCCATATAGACACTGCAGTTATTTTTAACTTATGAAACATCTGTAAATAAATTTTTAATCTAAATTTCCTTTTTATTAGGAACGAATATGTGCTCTGATCCCCCAATAAACCTTTGATAACATATACCTGGCTAATTAAATTTCCTGTATGGGTTTTAATTTCATAAATACATGAAGGTTTGCCCCTTTTAAAATGAAGAAATAAATAAATGAATAAAGAATAAAAACAGGATGCAGATTGCTGGCTGTGAGAGGGAAATTTTTCTCCCACTTGTTTTTAAATCCACTGCAATGCAAATATTATAGGCAGTGAAAAACTTGAGGGGTTTTCCTTAACTTTTACCATTATGCCAAATATCATAAAATTCTATAAAGGCCGCAGGTATCTTCTCAAATCCTACCCACTGGCTTATAGACCAAGGTCAACATCATCTTATGCTCTTGAATTTCTTGGTATCTAGTATAGTTTGTACATATAAGATGAACAATAAGATCTGAACATAAAATGATAGAAAGCATTGTTTCTTGTAAGTGTGTATCAAAACAGCATAAGGAATAAATTATATCACATAAAATGTATTTAGAATAAAGTATCACAAAAGAAAAAATGATGACACTTATGACAAAGCTGTAGAAGACAAAGAAATAATCATATTGGTATCTAACATTATACACTAAATATATAAAGAAACAATTATTGAAGGGATAGTTAAATTTATCATGGTTGAAAACTGATAGAACTGATAGAACAAATAACCAAATGTAACTAAGGATGAAGATTTTTCAATCATTAGTAAATATTTTAGTTAATAAATAAGTATAGAACTTTGCACCCACAATATGTAGAGCACTATCTACACTTATAGAAAAAAATGAAATAACTTTCTATTTCCAGAGAGAATTTAAGGTTCCATTTAGTAGATACTACATTTACAAATTATGAAGTATGTATACAAATACACATATATTTCATGCATGCTATGCATATAAAGAAAAAATAAAGCATATTCTAAAATATGTCAAATATATAAATATGTCAAAATTGGATATTGCCAATATTATTTTATGGAAATACCTATTTTATTCTCATTCCCACTAAAAGTATGTTAAAATACATTTGAACAAGTAAGAATGTAAGTAACTATAAATTTCTTTGGTGAAATACTCTTCCTGTTTTTAGACACATTGTTAGACAATTTTCACAAAATGAATATTAAAAGGCATTCTATTTATTGGTGAATGAATATAGATTTTTCTGATTATACAGATTTTGCAATTTAAATGTAAAAAGATTTGATTAATGCGTAAAGAAAAAATATACATAGTTTTGCTAATTAGAGATAACCCCTTCCCCATTTTGTAGAATACCTTTCCAGTTACTTTATCTATGCATCTGAGCTCTGCATGATCATGGTGATAAATGGCTGCATAATTTTTGACTTTCTAAAACATTTAATCTTTTATTGATGGACATTTAAGAGGTTTGAATTTATTCACTTTTATTAAAAACTCATCATAAATGAGCTTATACACACTCTTCTACACTTTTCTAATAATTACTCTGAAACACAGTTTAAAAAGTGGATGTCTTACCTCTTAACTTCTCTTAAAGTATGTTAGAATGTGACATTATATAACTCGGCATAGATACTGGTAAATTTAGAGATTCTTTTCCTGACAAGAATAATAGATAATAGTTTACTGACATTTTCAAAGAGAGCTTAGTAAGTGGAGTTGATAGATACATTATGTTTTCTACCCCAAATTATATATTTTTAACAAAAATTTAAAATAATTGCATGGCATGGAACAGCATGTCTTCTGTGGTGTTCCTGCTAAAAATTTTATCCTAATTATCAGGAAGCATGAAATAAACTCAAAGCAAGGGACATTATAACTGGTCTGAATTCCTCAAACATGGCAGTCATGAAGACAAAAAATGTCTGAGGAATACTTAAAATGAAAGATGACTAGAGTTATGATAAATGAATGAAATGTGTGATCTGAATTGGATCCTGGACTAGAGAAAAATTCTCTAAAGATCAGTAGTTTGAAAAACCATTAAATCTGAACATGGACTATATATTTAGTCAATAGTATTTAAGCAATGTTAAATTTTCTTATATTTATAATTTTATGTTGTAAGAGAGTATCTCTATTCTTAGAAAATAAATATGGGAGTGTTTACTAGTAAAAGACTGTGATGTGTGCAGATGGAAATATGTGATGTATTTTTATATATTATATATTTTTACATATTTTATTCATTATATATTTCATGTTTTAAATACATATTCTGATGTTATACATTTTCTGGGGTTTATATATTTTATGTATACACATGTTCCCACATATCTGCATGTATATGGAGACAGAAAGGAGAAAGAATGAGAAAGAAAATGTGGCAAATATTAACAATTAGTGAATCTTAGTGAAGGGTATGTAGGGTTCCAGATAAAATACAGTACACCCAATTAAATTGGAATTGCAGATAAACAATGAAAAATATATTGGTATCAGTGTGTCCCAAATATTGCATACGACATAATTATACTAAAGATTATTTGTTATTTATCTGAAATTCTAGTTTAACTAGGCAACCTATATATTTTTATTTGCTAATCCTGAGATCCCTACCTGCTAACATTAATTTGGATGATGGCCTTACTTTTGTAAATATGGTATAGTAGCAGATGTGATAAACAATCTGTGTATTATCCCTATAATTTTCTGGTGGTTTAAAATTATTTCAAAATAAAAAAGGTCTAATCATCTAGATTCTTATATTTCTAATTTATTTGAACTAATAAATGTGTTTTAGAAGGTGGGGGCAGAAATGAAGGTAGAAAATTTTTTAGAGTTACCCAAAGAAAAGAATATTTGCATATTTCTAGTAATAATAATTACTATTTCTGTTATACTGAGTTTCAATAAGGCTAATTAATTTGCCCACGATATTTCAGCTGGTAATCCCTACAGTATGTTGCCAAGGATAATCTTACCAATGCAGTTAATCAAATATCAAAGCTCTTTCCATAGGTTGATTCTTGTCTTTCAATCTCATCCATCAGTATAAGCCACACACAATTGTTAAGGTTTTATTATATTAGGAACTGTGTCAATTCACATTAAATGTTAAAACTGTCTTGTATGTTAAACAAAGTGAGTTTCTGAATCAATAACTATAACAATCAATTAAACGGCTTTTTGACTTTTCTACTTTATTCACAGGAATATGATTCATAAATTCTATATCAACATAATAGAAACCAAGTAAAATTATCAAATAAAACTTTCAGAGGTACTGCTTAGTTAATATTAGTAGAGTACATTAGTTAATATTAAATTAAATTTTAATGAAATGAAATTCTAATAATTTAAGAAATTTGTATTTAAGTGAGGCTTCACATAGATTGCTCATTCCTTATAAAATTAAGTTAAATAATCATTTTATTGTCAGAGACTACACCACCTGCTGCTTCAAACCTTAAATGCTCATTTGTAACTCTAAAAGATAGACATTTGCCTGTGGTGAGAAACCCAATCTGTTAATTACTACCATTAATGTGGATGGTGACTTTGCCTTTGTAAATATGAAGTATGAGCAGATGTGATAAACAATAAATTTTTAATTTAAAAGAAAATCCAAATTAAAAACATAAATGCTTTTGACATTTTAATTTAAAATGCATATATACAAATCCCTATTTATATGAATGTATAAGCAAATACAAATGTCTTCATTGTCTTTTCTTTATATATAGATATTTGCACTTACGTATTCCCTCTCCCACAATATAATGTAGTAAATTCATTTTCAAATATCTCCAAAGGCTTAGAAAATGGGTATATTTAAGTTACCTACAAAAATGCAATTATACTCTAAGTTTAAAATTGAGTCAACTGACTCTTCCCTTGGTAAGAATGAGCTCCACTAGAAAGATATTTTTCTAGAGAGACTGTGTGATAGACAAGCTCTAAGGTGGCCTCCCATAGTCCTTGCCTTCTGGTCTTAATGCTTTAGTGTAATCCCCTCCCCTGTGAGTTTGGGCATGGCCTGTGACTTGCATCTAAGCAGTAGACTATGTCAACAGTGAAGGGGTATCACTCCTGTAACTTCATTATGTCATTTAAGACTCCATCTTGCTAGCAGACTTGCTCTGGATACTTTCCTTGCTGGCTCAATGAAGTGAGCTGCCACATTAGGGATATCCACATGGCAAAAAACTGCAGGCAGCCCCTAGGAACTAGGGCGCCTCTAGGAGATGAGGGCAGCCTCCAAGTGATACCTTTGGTTCTTTAGCCACAAGGAAATTAGCTCTGCCAACAATCTGAGTGAGCGTGGAAGCGGATTCTTTCCCATTCCAGCTATCAGATGAGAATGCAGCCCAGAATACACCTTGATTCCAGTCTTGTGAGATGCTAAACAGCAGAGTGTCTGGGTAAACTGTGCCTAAAATCCTGACCCACAGAAGCTGTAAGGTAATAAATGTGTGTTATCTTAAGCCGCTATTTTTGCAGTAATTTGTTACCCAGAAATAGTAAACTAATACAAAGAACTTTCTTTCATTTTCTGTAATGTTCCCCTAAGAGTTCTGGAATTAGAGAAGCTCATTATGGCTAGAAAAGAAAATAAAGCAGATTTTAACTATAGATTATCAATCTGAAAACTTCTTGGGATTTTTAAATATTAAATACCATTATAGGATTTTTCTATTAATTAGATTAGGCAGAAACAGACTAAGAAGAGAAAGCTGATTCTAAAATTATTATGAGTGATTTACAGTGTTTATTATAAAATAGGAGAAAATTGTTAAATTAACTTTCAAACACTTAGTTTATTGTGTTTGTCTAAGATAGACAATTTCTGATATGGCTTTATGCAGAAAGAACTCAAATAAATAATTGAAGTTTTGTATCCATAAGCTGTGTAGATTAGATGGGTAGATAGATGATAAATATTAAAAAATATAAAGGTTATGCCTACAAGACACCTACTTATAGCTCACAGTTTCCCACTAAAATAATGCAAAAACTCAGTAGGAATATGACCTCAATTTTTAAAAAATATTTTTTCCAACCTGTTTCTATGCAAAAGCAAATAATAGTCTAATTCAATTGGTCTTGAAAATGTTAGGAAGGGAACAAGAACTTAAAATTTAATGCTTCTGTGTGGTTTTCTATGAGTGCCTTTGTATCATGGAGATTGATGGTGGCAAATCATGTCTCAGAAACCTCTTTAGAGTATGGCTATAATTTGTCAGTACTACTTTCTTTTAAAATTCAATTTTACTGAGATATATTCACATACCATACAATCATCCAAAGTGTACAATCAATTGTTCACAGTACCATCATATAGTTGTGCATTTATCACCCCAATCTATTTTTTAAGCATTTTCCCTGTACCAGAAAAAGTGAAAATAAGAATAAAAAATTAAAATAAAAAAGAACACCCAAATCATCCCTCCCCACACCCTATTTTTCATGTAGTTTTTGTCCCCATTTTTCTATTCATCCATCCATACACTAGATAAAGGGAGTGTGATTCACAAGGCTTTCACAATCATACTGTCACCCCTTGTTAGCTACATTGCTATACAATCATCTTCGAGAGGCAAGGCTACTGGGTTGCAGTTTGATAGTTTCAGGTCTTTACTTCTATCTATTCCAATACATTAAAACCTAAAAAGGATTGACCTCTCGACTCCATTTGGAATCTCTCAGCCACTGAGACTTTGTTTCATTTCATTTCGCATCCTCCTTCTGGTCAAGATGTCCTCAATCCCATGATGTTGGATCCATATTCATCCCCCGGAGTCATATCCCATGTTGCCAGGGAGAGTTACACTCCTGGGAGTCAGATCCGATGTAGAGGGAAGGGCAGTGAGTTCACCCACTGAGTTGGCTTAGCTAGATAGAGAGGGTCACATCTGAGCAACAAAGTGGTACTCAGGGGGAGCTCTTAGGCACAATTATAAGAAGGTTCAGCCTCTCCTTTTCAGTAATGAGCTTTGTAAGGGCAAGTTCTCTGATAGAGGGCTTGGCACATCAAACTGCCAGTTCTCGATGCTTGTGAGAACATCAGAAACAATCCAGGTGAGGAAGCCCAACACCTCTGCATTTTCCTCCAGCTCCTCAGGGGGGCCCTGCATATATATTTTTATTTTCTGTCCAAATTACTTTGGGATGTGTTGCTATTTCACACTAACCTGTACAAACCTACCTGATCTCACTTCCTATTCAAAGTTCCATGTAATTATGGTATTTGAACAAACTGTGTCAGTACTATTTTTTGAAAAGTGGTGGAAATGTTATTTCTTAATAACTTTAAGGAAGGGTATATTATAATAAGCTTATGCAGAACCCTTTGAAAGAAGTTACACTAAATAAATTTTATAAAAGCTGAATTTTAGACTATCCTTTGGTAATTTCAATTTCAGTCCCTTTCTTTCCAGTGGCAGTGAACAATTTTTTCACATCTCAAAATCCTAGAAATTGAAGAGTATTTTTAGGGAGTGTCATATGTTACTTTAGGCACAAAATAGTTTCCAGAAGAGAAAATACAAAGGGACAGCCTGATAGATCATTTTCTATGGATTCAGTAGACCTGCCATAATCAGGAAGATGAAACATGATATTGATTTGTCAACTAAAACACTTGTGTTGATATAATCCAAATTGACTCAGATGAGCCATCTGAGAATGCAGGTAGATGGATGACTATAGCTAGATAAAGCCCATAAGAATAAAACAGATTTTACTGTGATCTATGCTGTTGATTCAGTGTAGTGGTAAATATCAAGTGTTTAATTCAAATTGAGTTTGCAAATGAAATCAAATTTAGAGGAAGAGTTAAGTTGTTTTCCTTTTTCATGAACAAGCCAAAAAATCCAAAGAACTTTTTAAACAAATGTGATTGTATCAATGATGGATAATTAATAAAATTTGGACTAAAATTAATTAGGACATTGCCTGTTAATTTCCCTTAAACATGGGTATTTAATGCTGTTATTATAATAGACTATTTTATTTGTATATTTATTGCATACAATGCAATTAGAAAATGTACTATAAAAGGCACATTGTAAGATTCAAATTGTTTTCATAGCAGCCATCCAATAACACACTGTGGTTATAGCACATGAAATTACTTTAAAATAAAGAAATCCCTATATAGTCATATAAACAAAAGATATACAGAGGCTTTGATATTCCTAAAAGTTGAGTTTGGAATTTAGTCCAATTGGCAGAGTGTAAAAAATACATAATTTCATTGTCATAACAGTTGTTTCCTGTTATAATTTGGTCTAAACTTTCTAGGAGTATCATATTAAATATATTATGGCTAAAAACCATGCTTCATATATTTAGCAATTTGGGAAATAAAATCCCTTGCACTAGCAGTAAGCTGAATGTCAGTATTTGAGAAACAATAGACAATAAAGAATATTATTTTCCCCCAAGATAGTCTTTGAAAAATGATCTCAGTGCATTTTATTTTTAATTCAGTTTTATTGAAATATATTCACAAACCATACAGTCATCCATGGTATACAATCAACTGTTCACAGTATGATCATATAGTTATGCGTTCATCACCACAATCTATTTCTGAACATTTTCCTTACATCAGAAAGAATCAGAATAAAAATAAAAAATAAAAGTGAAAAGAGAATACCCAAACCATCCCCCCATCCCACCCTATTTGTCATTTAGTTTTTACTCCCATTTTTCTACTGATTTTTTTTCAATTTTTTAACTTTGTTTATCAAAAAATTAAAAACAAACAGGCAAACAACAACCAAAAAAACCCCACAACATTTCAAACAAAGCAATGGATTAAGGAAAACAAATAACCTAAAATAACTACTTTGCTTCCAATATGTTCCTACCATACCCCAAGAAAATTAATAAACCATGTCCAAACAGAGGAGTAAGAAAAACAAATAATCTAAAATAACTACATTGCTTCCAACATGTTTCTACCATACCCCAAGAAAATTAACAAACCCTAAGAAAACAAAGGAATAAGAGAAAAAAAAAAAACACCTAAAATAACTCTATTGCTTCCAACATGATCTTACTATATCCAGGAAAGTTTACAAACCATAATCATTCCTGAGCATTCCCATAACATTGAGATTACCCTCCATAGTTTATCTGTTCTTATTAGATTATCATTCCCCCTCCACTAATTGGTATCTCTAGGTCCCTTACATTCTACAGTATAAAACATTGTACATTTTTCACAGAATTCACATTAGTGGTAACATACAATATCTCTCTTTTTGTGCCTGGCTTATTTTGCTCAGCATTATGTCTTTTTTTTTTTTTTTTAATCTTCATTTTATTGAGATATATTCATATACCACGCAGTCATACAAAACAAATCGTACTTTCGATTGTTCACAGTACCATTACATAGTGGTACATTCATCACCCAAATCAATCCCTGACACCTTCATTAGCACACACACAAGAATAACAAGAATAATAATTAGAGTGAAAAAGAGCAATTGAAGTAAAAAAGAACACTGGGTACCTTTGTTTGTTTGTTTCCTTCCCCTATTTTTCTACTCATCCATCCATAAACTAGACAAAGTGGAGTGTGGTCCTTATGGCTTTCCCAATCCCCTTGTCACCCCTCATAACCTACATTTTTATACAACTGTCTTCGAGATTCATGGGTTCTGGTTTGTAGTTTGATAGTTTCAGGTATCCACCACCAGCTACCCCAATTCTTTAGAACCTAAAAAGGGTTGTCTAAAGTGTGCATAAGAGTGCCCACCAGAGTGACCTCTCGGCTCCTTTTGGATTCTCTCTGCCACTGAAGCTTATTTCATTTCCTTTCACATCCCCCTTTTGGTCAAGAAGATGTTCTCCGTCCCACGATGCCAGGTCTACATTCCTTCCCGGGAGTCGTATTCCACGTTGCCAGGGAGATTCACTCCCCTGGGTGTCTGATCCCACGTAGGGGGGAGGGCAGTGATCTCAACTTTCAAGTTGGCTTAGCTAGAGAGACAGGGCCACATCTGAGCAACAAAGAGGCATTCGGGAGGAGGCTCTTACGCACAACCATAGGGAGGCCTAGCCTCTCCTTTGCAGCAACCGTCTTCCCAAGGGTAAAACCTGTGGTAGAGGGCTCAACCCATCAAACCACCAGTCCCCAATGTCTGTGGTCATGTTAGCAACTATGGAGGTGGGGTAGGCGAATACCCCTGCATTCTCCACAGGCTCCTCAAGGGGGCACTGCATCTTTTTTTTTTCCTTGTTTTTTTTTTTTTTTTTAACTTTCCCTTCTTTTTTAAATCAACTGTATGAAAAAAAAGTTAAAAAGAACACAAACATACAATAAAAGAACATTTTAAAGAGACCATAACAAGGGAGTAAGAAAAAGACAACTAACCTAAGATAACTGCTTAACTTCCAACATGTTCCTACTTTACCCCAAGAAAGTTACCTAATATAGCAACATTTCTGTGAACTTGCTCCTACTATATCCATCAGAAATTAACAGACCATAGTCATTCCTGGGCATCCCCAGAACGTTAAATAGCTTATCTGTTCTTCTTGGATTATTGTTCCCCCTTCCTTAATTGCTCTCTATTGCTAGTTCCCCTACATTCTACATTATAAGCCATTTGTTTTATATTTTTCAAAGTTCACATTAGTGGTAGCATATAATATTTCTCTTTTTGTGCCTGGCTTATTTCGCTTAGCATTATGTCTTCAAGGTTCATCCATGTTGTCATATGTTTGACGAGATCGTTCCTTCTTACTGCCGCGTAGTATTCCATCGTGTGTATATACCACATTTTATTTATCCACTCATCTGTTGAAGGACATTTGGGTTGTTTCCATCTTTTGGCAATTGTGAATAATGCTGCTATGAACATTGGCATGCAGATATCTGTTCGTGTCACTGCTTTCCGATCTTCCGGGTATATACCGAGAAGTGCAATCGCTGGGTCGAATGGTAACTCTATATCTAGTTTTCTAAGGAACTGCCAGACTGACTTCCAGAGTGGCTGAACCAATATACAGTCCCACCAACAGTGAATAAGAGTTCCAATTTCTCCACATCCCCTCCAGCATTTGTAGTTTCCTGTTTGTTTAATGGCAGCCATTCTAATCGGTGTTAGATGGTATCTCATTGTGGTCTTAATTTGCATCTCTCTAATAGCTAGTGAAGCTGAACATTTTTTCATGTGTTTCTTGGCCATTTGTATTTCCTCTTCAGAGAACTGTCTTTTCATATCTTTTGCCCATTTTATAATTGGGCCGACTGTACTATTGTCATTGAGTTGTAGGATTTCTTTATATATGCAAGATATCAGTCTTTTGTCAGATACATGGTTTCCAAAAATTTTTTCCCATTGAGTTGGCTGCCTCTTTACCTTTTTGAGAAATTCCTTTGAGGTGCAGAAACTTCTAAGCTTGAGGAGTTCCCATTTATCTATTTTCTCTTTTGTTGCTTGTGCTTTGGGTGTAAAGTCTAGGAAGTGGCCGCCTAATACAAGGTCTTGAAGATGTTTTCCTACATTATCTTCTAGGAGTTTTATGGTACTTTCTTTTATATTGAGATCTTTGGTCCATTTTGAGTTAATTTTTGTGTAGGGGGTGAGGTAGGGGTCCTCTTTCATTCTTTTGGATATGGATATCCAACTCTCTCAGCCCCATTTGTTGAAAAGACCATTATGACTCAGTTCAGTGACTTTGGGGGCCTTATCAAAGATCAGTCGGCCATAGATCTGAGGGTCTATCTCCGAATTCTCAATTCGATTCCATTGATCTATATGTCTATCTTTGTGCCAGTACCATGCTGTTTTGGCCACTGTGGCTTTATAATAAGCTTCAAAGTCAGGGAGTGTAAGTCCTCCCACTTCGTTTTTCTTTTTTAGAGTGTCTTTAGCAATTTGAGGCATCTTCCCTTTCCAAATAAATTTGATAACTAGCTTTTCCAAGTCTGCAAAGTAGGTTGTTGGAATTTTGATTGGGATTGCATTAAATCTGTAGATGAGTTTGGGTAGAATTGACATCTTAATGACATTTAGTCTTCCTATCCATGAACATGGAATATTTTTCCATCTTTTAAGGTCCCCTTCTATTTCTTTTAGTAGAGTTATGTAGTTTTCTTTGTATAGGTCTTTTACATCTTTGGTTAAGTTTATTCCTAGGTACTTGATTTTTTTAGTTGCTGATGAAAATGGTATCTTTTTCTTGAGTGTCTCTTCAGTTTGTTCATTTCTAGCATATAGAAACATTACTGACTTATGTGCATTAACCTTGTATCCCGCTACTTTGCTAAATTTGTTTATTAGCTCTAGTAGGTGTATCGTTGATTTCTCAGGGTTTTCTAGATATAAGATCATATCATCTGCAAACAATGACAGTTTTACTTCTTTTTTTTTCCAATTTGGATGCCTTTTATTTCTTTGTCTTGCTGGATTGCCCTGGCTAGCACTTCCAGCACAATGTTGAATAACAGTGGTGATAGCGGGCATCCTTGTCTTGTTCCTGATCTTAGAGGGAAGGCTTTCAGTCTCTCTCCATTGAGTACTATGCTGGCTGTGGGTTTTTCATATATGCTCTTTATCATGTTGAGGAAGTTTCCTTAAATTCCTACCTTTTGAAGTGTTTTTATCAAAAAGGGATGTTGGATTTTGTCAAATGCTTTTTCAGCATCTATTGAGATGATCAATTGATTTTTCCCTTTTGACTTGTTAATGTGTTGTAATACATTGATTGATTTTCTTATGTTGAACCATCCTTGCATGCCTGGAATAAACCCCACTTGGTCATGGTGTATGATTTTTTTAATGTGTCTTTGGATTCGATTTGCAAGTATTTTGTTGAGGATTTTTGCATCTATATTCATTAGGGAGATTGGCCGGTAGTTTTCCTTTTTTGTAACATCTTTGCCAGGTTTTGGTATTAGATTGATGTTAGCTTCATAAAATGAGTTAGGTAGTGTTCCCTTTTCTTCAATGTTTTGAAAGAGTTTGAGTAAGATTGGTGTCAGTTCTTTCTGGAAAGTTTGGTAGAATTCCCCTGCGAAGCCATCTGGCCCTGGGCATTTATTTGTGGGAAGATTTTTGATGACTGATTGGATCTCTTTGCTTGTGATGGGTTGGTTGAGGTCTTCTATTTCTACTCTGGTCAGTCTAGGTTGTTCATATGTTTCCAGGAAATTGTCCATTTCCTCTACATTATCCAGTTTGTTGCCATACAGTTGTTCATAATATCCTCTTATAATTTTTTTAATTTCTTCAGGATCTGCAGTTATGTCACCTTTTTCATTCATTATTTTGTTTATATGGGTCTTCTCTCTTTTTGATTTTGTCAGTCTAGCTAGGGGCTTGTCAATCTTGTTGATCTTCTCAAAGAACCAACTTTTGGTGATATTTATCCTCTCTATTGTTTTTTTGTTCTCTATGTCATTTATTTCTGCTTTAATCCTTGTTATTTCTTTTCTTCTACTTGGTTTAGGATTGGTTTGCTGTTCATTTTCTAGCTTCTGCAGTTGATCCATTAGTTCTTTGATTTTGGCTCTTTCTTCCTTTTTAATATATGCGTTTAGTGCTATAAATTTCCCCCTGAGCACTGCTTTTGCTGCATCCCATAGGTTTTGGTATGTTGTGTTCTCATTTTCATTCGTCTCTATATATTTAGCAATTTCTCTTGCTATTTCTTCTTTAACCCACTGATTGTTTAGGAGTGTGTTGTTCAACCTCCAGGTATTTGTGAACTTTCTAAGTCTCTGATGGTTATTGACTTCTAATTGTATTCCATTGTGGCCAGAGAATGTGCTTTGAATAATCCCAATCTTTTTAAATTTATTGAGGCTTGTTTTATGTCCCAGCATATGATCTATTCTGGAGAAAGTTCCATGAGCACTAGAGAAGTATGTGTATCCTGGTGATTTGGGATGCAATGTCCTGTATATGTCTGTTAAATCTAATTCATTTATCAGATTGTTTAGGTTTTCAATTTCCTTATTGGTCTTCTGTCTGGTCAATCCATCTATAGGAGAGAGTGATGTGTTGAAGTCTCCCGCAATCATTGTGGAAACATCAATTGCTTCCTTTAGTTTTGCCAGTGTTTCTCTCATGTATTTTGTGGCACATTGGTTGGGTGCATAGACATTTACGATTGTTATTTCTTCTTGCTGAATTGCCCCTTTTATTAGTATGTAGTGGCCTTCTTTGTCTCTCAAAACATCCCTGCATTTGAAGTCTATTTTATCTGAGATTAATATTGCTATACCTGCTTTCTTTTGGCTGTAGCTTGCATGAAATATTTTTTTCCATCCTTTCACTTTCAGTTTCTTTGTGTCCCTGTGTCTAAGGTGAGTCTCTTGTATGCAACATATTGATGGTTCATTTTTTTTGATCCATTCTGCGAATCTATATCTTTTAATTGGGGAGTTTAATCCATTTCCATTCAATGTTATAACCGTGAAGGCATTTCCTGAATCAGCCATCCCATCCCCTGGTTCATGCCCGTCATATTTTTCCCCTCTGTCTATTAATATCCTTTATTGTACCCATACCGAATCTCTTTTGTACTGAACCTTTCTCCAAGTCTCTCTGTCCTTTCTTTGTTTCTCTGTCTGTAGGGCTCCCTTTCGTATCTCCAGTAGGGCAGGTCTCTTGTTAGCAAATTCTCTCAGCATTTGTTTGTCTGTGAAAACTTTAAGCTCTCCCTCAAATTTGAAGGAGAGCTTTTCTGGATAAAGTATTCTTGGCTGGAAATTTTTCTCACTCAGAATTTTAAATATATCGTGCCACTGCCTTCTTGCCTCCATGGTGGCTGCTGAGTAGTCACTACTTAGTCTTATGCTGTTTCCTTTGTATGTGGTGAATTGCTTTCCTCTTGCTGCTTTCAGAACTTGCTCCTTCTCTTCTGTGTTTGATAGTGTGATCAGTATATGTCTTGGAGTGGGTTTATTTGGATTTATTCTATTTGGAGTTCGCTGAGCATTTGTGATTTGTGTATTTATGTTGTTTAGAAGATTTGGGAAGTTTTCCCCAACAATTTCTTTGAATACTCTTCCTAGACCTTTACCCTTTTCTTCCCCTTCTGGAACACCAATGAGTCTTATATTTGGACGTTTCATATTATCTATCATATCTCTGAGGTCCATTTCGATTTTTTCAATTTTTTTCCCCATTCTTTCTTTTATGCTTTCATTTTCCATTCTGTTATCTTCCAGGTCACTGATTCGTTGTTCAACTTCCTCTAGTCTTGTACTATGAGTGTCCAGAATCTTTTTAATTTGGTCAACAGTTTCTTTAATTTCCATAAGATCATCCATTTTTTTATTTAGTCTTGCAATGTCTTCTTTATGCTCTTCTAGGGTCTTCTTGATATCCTTTGTATCCCGTACTATGGTCTCATTGTTCATCTTTAGTTCTTTGAGTAGCTGCTCTAGGTGCTGTGTCTCTTCTGGTCTTTTGATTTGGGTGCTTGGGCTTGGGTTATCCATATCGTCTGGTTTTTTCATATGCTTTATAGTTTTCTGTTGTTTTTGGCCTCGTGGCATTTGCTGAACTTGATAGGGTTCTTTTAGGATTTGTAGACCAATTGAAGTCCTTATCTCTAATTTATCAGATCTACAGCTTCGTGGAGTACACTTTCTCTAACTAACCAGCAGGTGGCGTCCACGAGCCACCTGTTCTCCACAAGCCAGATCTCCCCTGCTTAGCCTTTTTGGTGAGTGGGGGAGTGAGTCTTGTGGGGTCCAATTGGTGTACCAAGCTTGCGTGTGTAGTTGGTGTTGCCTGCCCTGTATATGGGGCGTGTTTCTGGGCAGTCGGGGGGGGGTGGCTCTAACAATCAAATCTCCCTGGTGATCCTAGAGTTTTAAAGCTGCTGCAATAGTCTAATCCTTCAGTTCAGTCCTGCCACCGTTTATCTCTGCCACTGACCCACAAGTCCTTGGTATTGGCGTATGGCTCCTGAGACTTCCAAGTGGGCCCCTCTTCCAGGCCGTGCACCCCGGGTCCTCTGCTGAGGGATGACTGTGCTATGTCACAGGTGAGTGCCGTCTCCCCAGGGCAGTTCTGGGCTGCTGGGCTGTGTAGGGAGGCTCCCAGTCTGCTGAAATGATGGCTGAATGGGGCTTTGTTAATTCACACTGCTCTACCTTCCCAACTCTGGGACAATCAGCTGAAGTTGCAGGGAAGGCTAATGTCCACGCCCAGTTTTGTGGTGTGTGCCTGTTATTTGAAGCACTTCCGTCACACTGGGTTGTCTGGGGCAGTTCTGGGCTATGGGGCTGGCGATGGGCAGGAGTGTTTCCTGTCCACCAGGATGATGGCTGTTAGCGGACACCCCCCTTTTCTTGGGAAGTTGTGGTGTTTAGTGAATTTTCTCAGCCACTGGATTATTGCGTTTTGTCTCAGAGCTCTCCTAGTTCTGCTCTTGACTTGACCTGCCCAAATAGCAAGTCTTTGAAGCTTTCTGTATTGGGCTTCTTAGAGTAATTGTTTTAGAAAAAGAAAAAAGGATTAAAAACAAAACAAAACAAAAAACAAACAAACAAACAAACAAACAAAAAAAACGGACCCTCCTCAGAGATCTAATGGGTTATTGAAATGCTAAGAGACAAAGCAACCAGGGCCATTAAGGAAAGTTCCACAGGGCAGAGAGATCAGCTTTTCTTCGGGATTTGCATATGCGCCTCAGGGCCCTTCCCCTTTCTATGTTCACCAGAACTCCAAAAATCCTCCGCTTTTATTTTGGAGTTTTTCGTGTTGTTTTTTTTCTATGCCTGTCTCCTCTCTGCTGGGCTGGCTACTCTCAGATTCTCTGGTGTCTGGTCTCAGTCTATCTATGGTTGGAGTTTGGATCAGTAGAATGAGTTTCCGATAAGGGCTGCCACTGCAGTTCTCCCTTCTCCTTCCCGGAGCTGACAGCCCCTCCTCCCCCGGGACTGAGCCTGGCAGGGAGGGGCGCGGGTCCCCTGGCCGCAAAAACTTACAGATTTCGCTGATCTCAGCAGTTCCACATTTTCATGAGTGTTGTATGAAGTATGCCCAAAGTCAGATTGCTCTGTGGTGTCCAGTCCACGCAGTTCCTGGCTTTCTACCTACTTTCCTGGAGGAGTAACTAAAACATATAGCTCACCAGTCTGCCATCTTGCCCCGCCTCTCGATCTCAGTGCATTTTAAGGAATATTGTCTATGTGATGTATTCTTCTCTTTAAAAAAAAAAAAACAAAAAACAAACTTGCAAATTGAAAAACAAATCAGATTATAAAGATTGATATTTTCAAGACTGGTGAATTCAAAGATCAAGAGAACAAGCAAAGGATTAATATAATTAAGAATCAAAGTAGCAAAATTTAAATGTGCAGAATATTTTTATTCAAAAAGGAATCCTGTACATACAAATGTCCCACAAACATGAAACAATTACTTTATGATCAAAGAACTGCAACATTAATTTTTTTTTTTTTTTGTCTTTTACCCTCACATTTTCCAGTCATGATTTCTGGGTTGTTTTTAGAGAAAATGGAAATATGCACATCTACCCAAATGCTGGTGTGGATATAATTTGATTATTCTGGGAGGCAGCCATGCCCCACATGGTAAAGTCTTAAATTGTTTATAACTTTTGATCCAACATCTATCTAACACACACACACACACAAACACACACACACACACACACACACACACACACACACACACACACAAAGCTATCTTTGGTTGCTGGAGGAATTGTCAGTGATTCCTTTTTTGAATCTCTTTTTGCTCATCTGAATTTCTGGAACTTTCTACAACACTCATGTGCAGCTTTGGTAGTGGAGAACAAAGTTACATTCTAAACTAACAGTAAACAGATTTTGAAATTTTGGGTGGAAGACAGAAAAGGAAATTTCATTTTCAAAAAAAGTAACATGCTTTCTCACTAAAATTTTAAGGAAAGAAAATTCTGAGAAGGTGCTAAAAATCACTGGGTAAGAAACATAGATCATTTCCCATATCATAAGAATATAAGATCATAAAATCTGTTTATTTATAATATGAATACAAGTCCACTAATATCTGTTGCCTTTATGTTTTATGTTATTAATTTTTAAACAATATATAAACATCTGTACAATCTGTGGGAGCTTCACCAGAGACTTGTTTTTCTGGGCCTACTATTGACCTAAGGACATAAGTTCATAAAATAGTCAAATTCTTGAGATTAGAGAGGGCGCCCCGTATCTCTGCTGTTATTTTTACCTTGCATGTCACGATCATCTGCTTACAAAAATGCTTCACCTATTTGGCCATCGCAACTGCTCCTTCCACCTGAAATGATTCCTCCACCTGAAATGATTCCTCCACCTGAAATGATTCCTCCTGTGTTTGACCCAGCTAATACCATATCCCGCCTTTATGTCTCAGACTCCCTGTTGCTTGTTTAAACAGGCAGAGACAGACTTTCCGTGAAGCTAAATGCCAGTGGATATTCCCAACTATTTCCCAGAGCTGTGTCCATGGGTGATGATGTAATCATCATCCGTCTCCCCAGGGACACTGTCCAGTCCGAGTCCTGAGAGGCTCCACTGCCTCCCTCACTAACTCCCGGGGTCAGCCCAGTGCTTTGACCACAGAGAGCCTACCGTCCTTACTGATTGAGTGGATGGACCAGAATTCTGTAAAAATTGATGCCAATCTAAAACTGCAAATTAAACCATGCAAAGTCACACACCCATGATCCTTCAGTTTATGACAGATAGTAGCTCAAACCGATGATTTCTGACCCTAACCCCAGGGGCTACCTCAGTCCTGGAGCCAAGGCTTTGCTCCATGATTTCTGTGCATCAGAATCACAGGCACCCATGAGCTCCTGACACGCTGGAAGAGGCCCTTCCACTCAAAGATGGAGGCAGGAACTCAGAATGCATGTTTTACGTAAAACTCTGTAAGTGATACGGTGATGATGGGTCAGAAAAATATTCATCTAGATCTAGAGGAACCACACAATCTTTTCAGGCTTTTCTTTTTAGAAACATCAGTGATTTTTATTTGATTAGAAATTTCTGGAAACTTGTCTTATCTTTCCTGTTGTTTTATAAGTTGCTTAAAGTTGGAAGTTGTTTTGTACAGCTTTTAGACAAGGTTTAGGTTCTGTTTAAATACTAGGTGCTCAATTTCTACCTGGAGAATCATATTCTCTCTACTTCAGTAGCTTCACAATGCTGTCCCTGCCAAGGACTAAGGAGTGTGATTATTAGGCCATGTCAAAATATATCTCAATTACCTAATTCTAAAAATATGTTTAAAAGACTCTTTAAATGCAGATACTTTTGAAGGCCTTCCTCCAAGAATAATACAATGGTACCTAAATGAAAATAACAACACACAAAAAAGGATTTATATCTCTGTGATTAATCACTAATGCAGCAAAAGGTTTTAAATATTTCTATATGTTCCTATGTTAATATCAATGAAAATACAGTAAATAATTGAGAAATGTTAAGGAAATATTGCAGAAGATGTTAAGAACCGACATTTAGGATGCTCTGGATAAAGTTGAAGACACAAGAATGAAGGGGAATGTCAATCAATATAGAACATCAGAACATCAGAAGAAAGAAATTATACAAATAAAAATAAAGGGTTCCAGTCAGAAGAAATAAATGATACAGATAAAAATAAAGAAATCAAGGCAAATCATTTTTATAATCAAACATCCTTTCCTGTGATCCAAATGCAGACCATTTCGGTATAATTCTTTCTTTTCCACACTAGTCTGTGCAGTAAATGATTAGCCCAGGTTAACTGGCAATTTTCATGGCTCAGAATTTCCCCCTACTGTTTTCGCCAGGCACTCTTTCTGTGTACAGTACCCCAAAGCTGTCAATTAAATGTTCGTCCCAAGGTAAATTATGAACCTGTCAAACACAAAACAAATGCACTGTATTCATTGTTCCCACTAGGCAGGCTGAGAGGGGAGCTCTGGGCTCAGGCAGACCCTGAGTTAGTGCTGCTGCCTCTTCAGAAAGAGGATTGACTAAGGCAGCCAGAAACCTCCCAAACATCGTGTTTTATTTTTATAAAACATTCAAGTTTTCTTTAGCACTGAGAAAGTCAAATGCAAAGACCGCATTTCTAGTCATTAAGTACACAGGTGTATATGCATATATCTTCTCCCTGCTGGTTCAGGTAAGCGATGGCCAGTTGAGAATTGCTCATTGCCTTTTTATGGGAGGCCAAATGCAGTGTGTGTTAGTGACCCTCATGCTAAATTTTCTCTCTGGTTGTGGCACAGGAAGAGCTACTTCCTGCCATTGGGCAATTTGTCCTTTCAGTTCAAAGAATCTGATTTTCTTTTGCATTTTCCCTACCTAGGTGGGTAAAGGATGAGTAAATAATGATTACAATCATGATGATAGTAATAATTGTAAAAATAATAATTCCCTGTATGTTTCTATTCTTGTATCGCAGTTAATGTTACAGATTACTTTTACTCAGAGATAGAGTTTTCTATTTCACCTGTTCCATAAACCAGACAAAGGGTTCCCAGTTGGAATTAGGATGATGGAGATTGCACTCTTCAGAGAAAAGATGTGCACTCAATCTGTCAGGGAACTCCTCCTGGAGGAAAGCTGGCTTTGAAGCCACAGGAATATTTGGTAAATTTAGGCAACACACCAACACTTAGCCCATGCCCACCTGTGTTCACCAACTCTTAATGTGAATTTGTAGATGACAAATAAGCTGTATATACAAAGGTCAAAACTTTTCTCATCTAGAAAAATTTCTCAAAATCAATGACTCTATTCTGTTTTCACATCCTGTGCTAAATACATACATTTATTAGTAATTTTGCTTCATGAAGCTTTTATACAAACACTTCATTGCCAAAGGGGAAGCATTTTGAGAACAAAATATTTGGAGAAACGTAAGTTTCTCCCTCCACCCTATTTTGTGAAGACTTTTCTACTTTATGTTTCCATTAATATTCTAATTATGGTACACAAACATTAGTGTGGATAAGAATTTCTAAGTTAACATACATTTGAAAGCCATTAGAAAAAGCACAGACTGTGTGGTTGCTTTTTTTATGAGAATGGAGATTGAAGGCAGCTGTTTTCAAAAGCACTAATGTAACTTCAAACAATGATGTAATATGTAATGTACATAACCTTTTAAAGCCTAGTAATATAGGAGACATTTAGATTTACTGTGAAAATATGTCTCAATTTTATTTCCTGCAAAAAAAAAAAAATACAGGAAGGCATGTAGAGTTTTGTTTTCCCACTTGGTATCAAAATGCCAAGATCTGGTATTTGAGTATATTTGCCAATCATCAACTCAGTCTAACAAAAAATATGAAACAATCTTCAGGGCCAATCCTGATCATAAATGGTGTCCTTTTAGATCAAATGAATTGAGGATAAATATTCTTGCTCAACTGGGGACTAATTAAACTGTGATTGTTTTGCTCTCAAAGAGTCTTCTATTCCACAAATAATTAATTGAATATCTTATTATTTTCAAAGAAGTATGTGGGAAACAAAGTAGAGTGAGCCATAGTTTATCATCTTGGATCTTCCAATATAGAGAGGAAAAGTTCAGACATGTCAGTTGAAGATGTATTGGTTTCCTATTGCTGTTGTAGTGAATTATCACAAACTTAGTGGCTAAAGTAAAGTGATTTTGTTATCTTGAACTTCTGGAGTACAGAAGAATAAAATGGGTCAGCAAGGCTGCATACTTTCTGGTGGCCCTAGGGGAAGAATCCATTTCCTCAGCTCTTCTAATTTCTAGAGTCCGTCTGTATTCCTAGGCTCATGGACCCTTTCTTCAAGTCTTTTTCTTTCTGATTCTGTCATCAAATCTCCTTCTCTGACTTTGATCCTCCTGCTTTGCTTTTATAATGACCATTGTGATTACCCAGATAATCCAGGATAATCTTCCCATCTCAAGATCTTAAATACATCTGCAAAGTCCCCTTTACCACGTAAGGTAACATATTCGCAGTGACTATCTTTGTGGGGTGGTGGTTGGGAGATAGGGGTGGTGACCTTATTCCGCCTAGGACACTAGGTAAGTTGCCCAAAGTGCTAGAGCACAGGTAGGAACTGATAAAGAAATATCAAAAGGTGGGGGATGAATTGGAATAGGAAGATGTTAGAGGCTAGTGCTGAAAAGAGGTGGTGCCTGGGAACATTCGGTGTTCCTTGAATGCTTAGGGCTTGATGAGTTTGTAGGAAGAGAGCTGGCATACAGGAGGCCTTCCCAACAGAGGGAACCAGATTACTCAAAACGAGGAGGCAAAGGATTCAAGTTCTAAGACATACTGTGTTCATGAAAATTTCCTGTAGTGAGATGATCAGATACAACTTTTGGGAAGACAAGGTTGGCAGGTATATAGAATTACATGGTCTGCACTCAGCACAGTGGGATCTGGGAGCTGTTAGATAATCAACTGTGGTTGAGGGAAGAAAAATTAGAGTTTTAGTTTATATTCATTACTATATTCATTTCAATTACAAATTGCTTAATTTATAAGGTGCAAAAATTCAAGTATAGCAGAACATAAATAACATTATAAATTCTTAAATATGCATACATTGACAGTGCATGTACCTTGTCTGTTTACTTCAACTTACTTATGCCTCAAACCTAATAATAACAACAAGAATAACTGTAAGAACAATGACACAGTACCCTGCTCTGTCCGAGGGGGAAATGGGAGTCAGTCTCAGTTAGATCCTTTAACAGTAGAAGGGATAGAATCTAGAAACCCTAATCTCATTTTACGTTTCCTATTACTTTGTAGAGGTAAATGATGTAGAAGTTTGTGACTAAGTATATGTGATTCTTTTTTTTTAGATTACATATCTGGGGAATGTGGAGCCTGAGACAATTTCAAAATTTCAGACCTTAGTGACTGATGGCATAACCTGAATGAATGCACAGAATACAGAATAAAAAGAAATTGGGGGATAAATAAGGAATCCTAAAATAAGGGTCTCATGTAATAAAGATTCCATATATTCTCTTTAATCTGATTATCATGGAGTTTTGGTGGAAAGGAGGGTAATTTAGCTCTGTGGTAGGTATTAAGTCCTAAGTTCTTTTAATCAAGAGATAGAGGTAATTTAAGAAGCTCATTACCACAAAGGAGAGTCTAAAGTTGTATGTAATGGTGCCTAAGAGTCTCCCCCTGAGTACCTCTTTGTTGCTCAGATGTGGCCCTCTGTCTCTCTAACTGAGCCATCTCGACAGGTGAACTCGCTGCCCTCCCCTCTACGTGGGACCTGACTCCCAGGGGTGTAAATCTCCTTGGCAACGCAGAGTATAACTCCCCGGTATGAATGTGGACCTGGCATCACGGGACTGAGAGTATCTTCTTGACCAAAAGGGGGATGCAAAATGAGACGAAATAGTTTCAGTGGCTGAGAGATTCCAAATGGAGTCAAGAGGTCACTCTGGTGGACATTCTTATGCACTATATAGATAACACCTCTTAGGCTTTAATGTATTGGAATAGCTAGAAGTAAATACCTGAAACTACCAAACTCCAACCCAGCAGTCTGGACTCCTGAAGACAATTGTATAATAATGTAGATTACAAGGGGTGACAGTGTGATTGTGAAGACCTTGTGGATCACACCCCCTTTATCTAGTGTATGGATGAGTGGAGGAATGGGGATAAAAACTAAAGGACAAATGGGGTGGGATGGGGGGATGATTTGGGTGTTCTCTTTTCACTTTTATTTTTTATTCTTGTTCTGGTTCTTTCTGATGTAAGGAAAATGTTCAGAGATAGATTGTGGTGATGAACGCATAACTATGTTATCATACTGTGGACAGTGGATTGTATATCATGGATGATTGTATGGTGTGTGAATGTATTTCAATAAAACTGAATTTAATAAAAAAAAAGAGATAGAAGTAATTGAAAAATGATAGTTCTTAGGGAAAGACGTACTTTCTTTTGTTTTGACATCTACTTGATCAATACCTGATGATCACACAACAGAGTTTCCTTTTCTGTAAAATATGGATTATACTAATTCCCACCTCATTCTTGTTTCAAGAAACCAAGAAGTTAATAATTACACATAGCCATGAGTTAATACTCAATAAATATTAACCATTGTGAAATAGTATTCTCCAAAACTGTTTAAAGTGAATCTTATGTAAATATATAGTAAGCACACATAAAAGATTAGTTTATCCCCTTAATTTATCCCATGAGCAAAATGGTGAAGCAAATCACTTGAAGAGGATTCAAGTGATATGTGTATATACAGACACAGAAACAAGAATTGTTGGCATAATTTTTTAAAATAGTAAAGCAAAACTGTTCAGTGTCCTACAAGACAGAACAGCTATACATTTTGGGGCTACCTTTTCTAGTAGACAGAAATCACTGGCAACTCTAACAGACAATCTACAAGTTAACAGAACTTTATAGAATGTGGGCTCTTTAAGTAATAAATACAAAATTAAATACAAGCATATTCCCCTTGAAAGTGCGGAAGTGTTGGACTTCCTCACTGGGACTGATGCTGATGTTATCACAAACAATAGGACTGGTGGTTTGTTGTGCCAAGCCCTCTATCGTGGGAATTGTCCTTATGAAGCTTGTTACTGCAAAGGAGAGGCTAAACCTGCTTGTAATTGTGCCTAAGAGCCTCCACCTGAGTACCTCTTTGTTGCTCAGATGTGGCCCTCTCTCTGTCTCTAACTGAGCCACCTCAGCAGGTGAACTCACTGCCCTCCCCACTACGTGGGACCCGACTCCCAGGGGCGTAAATCTCCCTGACAATGCAGTATGTGACTCCCGGGGATGAGTCTGGACCCAGCATCCTGGGATTGAGGGTGTCTTCTTGACCAAAAGGAGGAGGCAAAATGAAATGAAGTGGAGTTTCGGTGGCTGAGAGATTTCAAATGAAGTCAAAAGGTCACTCTGGTGGGACATTGTTATGCACTATATAGATAACACCTCTTAGGTTTTAATGTATTGGAATAGCTAGAAGTAAATACCCGAAACTGTCAAACTTCAACCCAGTAGTCTGGACTCCTGAAGACGATTGTATAACAATGTAGATTACAAGGGTTGATGGTGTGATTGTGAAAACTTTGTGGATCACACTCCCTTTATCTACTGTATGGATGAATGAGTAGAAAAATGGGGACAAAAACTAAATGAAAGGTGGGGTGGGATGGGGGGGATGATTTGAGTGTTCTTTTTTACTTTTATTTTTTATTCTTATTCTGATTCTTTCTGATGTAAGGAAAATGTTCAGGAATAGATTGTGGTGATGGGTGCATGACTGTATGATGGTGCTGTGAACAGCTGGTTGTACACCATGGATGACTGTATGGTGTGTGAATATATTTCAGTAAAACTGAATTTAATTAAAAAAAGTTTATTAGTCTGTTTGCTATAGCCCACACTACTCCAATGAATAGCCATCTCATTAGCTGAAATAAATTTCTATTTGTTTTAAGTTCTTAAACTATTATTAAGAAATGAAAATTTTTCTATAGTTTTGTATTTTATATTTTGGACTCTGATCCATTTTGGGTTCATTTTTGTATAAAATATGAGATATGGGTTTGAGATTCAGTTTTTGCATTTGTTCCAGTACCATTTGTTGAAAAGACTATCTGTTAACCACTGTAAATTTATCAAAATTATATATGTGGTTCTTTTTCATGGGAAAAAAGCATATTCCCCTTTAAGAATTAAAACAGGTCTTTGGGGAGACCTGTTAATACTCTAGTATGACAATAAAATGATATGAAGACATCTCTTTGTTTTATTCCCAATCTTTACATAGTAGTATTATTATGTACATTATGCAGGTGAGAAAACTGAGCTTCAGAAAAGATAGGTAATTTATTCTAGGTAAAGATGACTAGAATTTACACAGGTAGCTTGGATATAAATAATTATTAATCAGAGTTGCTATTATGTATTGAGTTTTGATATAGTGGGGACAAAAATATATTTGATTCATGTTGGAGTCTGGAAATAATCTCAGGGCCTCCGCCTTCTCCTCCTGTCTAATTATATATAATCATTCACCATATGTTTAGTTCTACAATCAACATAAAAGCTTGAGATTAGTAATGGCATGTCTGTAAATCAACCTTATTCCATTTCTTCCTTTCTAAGCCATCCTCTACATTATTTATCTCTAACCTCAAATAAGACACTTGCAGAGCTGTTGGTGATGGTGCTACAAATATTCTTGTTATCAGCATCCAGGTGGAGGTCAGTCTTGACCTAATGGGAAATCAAAATCATAAAGTTGAGAAAGGATAGTTTGTTACTTATAGACCCCAGAGAGAAAGGGGTGCATGAGTCAAAGGAAGGTACATGTGCCACCAATATTGTATATTTATTTTTTTATAAATTATGTACATGTTCTACTCTACTGAAATATTAAGAACATTATAAAATAACTGCAAATTTGAAATTATAAAGATGAAGTAAAATTAAATAAATAGCAATTGATTATCTTGCACATCTCCCCACCAGGGTGTGCACATTTCATTTGCGAGATCACAGCTCTAAACTGTGGCCAGCATGAACTTTTCAAAAAAGATCTTGACATCTTTAAACATACCTAAAGACCCAAAGACTCCTGCACCTTAGGTGATTGTGTTTTTCTTAATATGGTTCTCTCTCTTTGGAAAGTCCTCCTTCTTGCTTACCTCTCTTTAGGGTCATCGCTCAAAGAACTAAACACTCCCAAGGTATCGCTTGGTTTTATTTATTTATTTATTTATTTATTTATTTATTTTTCTGTGGTCCTCTCTCATCCTCCTCTTCTAATCAACCTCTCTCTTCCCTACTCCTACATTCATCGCTACCTTTGTTATAAGAATAGTAAGTTACAATTGCACTTTGGTGGCACTATCAAAGTCTTTATCTCTCCAAGGGAAACTCCAAGAAGACAGACTGTGTCTGAGTCATCTTTGATTTCCTGGTAGTACTTTGCAAACTGCAGATGCTCTGTAATGGGGCATCAAATAAATACTTTCTTTGAAACCAAAAGAGACAGGCTTGAATTAGCTCCCACTTGCACAGTATTTTTATATTCACTTTAGATTAAATCCCAGAAATCACCTTGTACATTTATTTAATGACCCTGACTGGTTTTTCAGATTTTTGCCGGACTGAGACGGTGACTTGCAAAGAGATTCATAATACTTCTGGAAGATGGATTTCCGTAAATGGGTCAAGATATTAGGGAAAGACAATTTTATACAACTTTCAATTATTTTCTTCAAGAAATATAATTGAAACATGGGCTCAAACCGAATCTAAATTCTCTCTATATTGCTGCATTTAAAGATATTATGTTTGAAGTGGTTTAGTAATTTTTAAAGAGCTTTATTTTATTGCATTGCATAAAAAGTGCAGCCACAACGTTTTTGCATTTTCTAATGGTTTTTAAGCTTACCTTAGGCATTCTGATACAATGTCATGTTTTTGTATCATGATAAATATTTAATGTTAATGGAAAATAAACATATTTTGAACATAAATGTGGGAGAAACTTTAAAAAAACAGAGAAAGGAGAAATTTAAGTTTCTAAAGGTGTTTTATTTCTCAAAAGGTTTTCCTACCGCCAGTGAATCTGCTTTGAAAAAGCCTTATGATACAAAATTTCTAATAAATGTGTGTTTAGTACAGAATGTGACAATAGTGCAGGCACTTGCTTTTGAGAAATATTGATGCAGGTCTAAAGAAGGACAGTTTCTAGTTCTTTTTGTGTCTACAGGTGATTGTCCACATTAAAAATCCACATGTGGGATTGCTCTATTGTGTACAGAAAGTTACCTAAATACGCTGACATCTAAGGACTCCTAAGAGTTCAAGACTAACTTTCCCCTGGGAACAGTTCCCTGAAAGATGGGGCATACCTCTATTCTTTGGAGGATGCGATCCCATGGATATGCCCTGATTGAAAACTGGTAGGGAGCCCAGTGTTTATCTGGTGTACATGGCAGAGGGTATCATTTGACTCCTCTCAAGGTGCAAGAGTTGAAATTAACTGAAGATTTGTTTTTGTTTGTTTGTTCTTTATCATTTCACTAGTTTTTGGAGATAAAGAAAAGCAGTCCACGTGAAATGAAAATTTGAACCGACCAAGCAGGACATGTTGCCATACCCCAAGAGAAATGGAGCCCCGAGATGCCCTGCCTTCTACTACGTTGAGCTGCATCAAAAAGGTAATGAGCATTTCTTCAGTGCCTCTTGGGTAACTGAATTACCAAGATAAATATGTCAACCTCATGGCTATGAATAGGATCGAGTTCTGCTGTGGGTACTGAGGCTGAGATAAGTTGGGGCAATGGAGCACAGGATGTGCCGGAGCTCGGAGGACCTCCCTTGTCCTGCGGATCTGAGCACCACGGATGCTGATTTACGTAGGAAGGACTGACCTGCCACCTCTTCCCTCCCTACTCCCTAATACCAGGTGCTGCTTTCATGAACTTCACAGTGCATTTGTTCTCGGTCTGACAAATTTATAATGTGCCTTGGGATATAAATTTAATTGAGTGTCCTTGCAGGCTTTGTCCTCAGAAAGGTCACTGGGACAAAATACAGAGGGGTATTCTAAAGTATGAAAATTGTCAGTTCATCTGAGCTGTTCATTTAGTGGAGATTTTATTTTTAGGTCCAATTTCACTGCACCAAGCCAAAGGCCATTGTAAAACTTGATGGAAAAATAATTTTCTTTTTAAAAATTATATAACTTTTAATTGTAATTCTAATTACATTCAATTTAATTGTAATATTATGGTATAATTTAAATGGAGGCTAAGAGTCCTTTTTGCTTTACTCCTTGGCAACAGTGGAATTCTGAAGCTACTGAAGTTGAATGACATTTGCAGTTATGCACTAAGCACTGACTATGCTTTGCACAGTAAATTTGCCGCCTTGGCAGGTATGAGAAAAGATTTAAATACATGCACTTTAAATGGAACCTGCATTTCAGATCATAGGAAAGATAGATATATAATTCGAAAAGTGGTTTTCTTGGGTCCCCTATTTATTTTTGTTTATATAATATTTAAATAACTATGTACTTTCTATTTAGTCTGTGGGTGACATTTTCCTTCATAATAATTTCCTAAAATTTATGCAAAAATGTGGCTGATATTTATTCTTCCTATTTTACACATTTTACAGTTTTCAGTAATTCTTCTTTTCATGGGTAACAAAATAGAAATGGAAGCTAATATTAATTTGCTGTCTCCAAAGAAAAATCAATGTATCAGCCTCAACTTATATTCACTTGTTCATTCTTTCATCTTTTTTTTCAATAAATATTGAGTGCTTCTTTATACATATAATTTACTGGGTGTGAGGAAGAGTTAAATTAAGGTATGTGACACAAACCTGCTTTTGAAGACTGCCTGAAAAATGTGAACATTCTAGGACTTGATTAAACATCAAATAAGAACAGAAAATAAGCTAAATAGGCTTTTTAAAAGACAAAGTAAAGTTTTGGAAAAGACTTTTCCATAGATTATTAGAAAGCTTTAAAAAAGATAAGAAATGGAAACGAGTGTTAAAAAATGAGGACAATTTGGGTGAATTAAAAGTGTAGTGGAGGGAATTACAGGAACTGCATGAACTAAGGCAAATTAGGAATAAAGACACTGCATGAAGAAAACAGGAAACAGGTAAGTAAGAGCAACATGGAGGGTTTGCGAGGAAAGGGGAGGTTTTTCAAATGGAGAAAGAAGGTTGGCGCTGGTTTTGCAAAGCTTTGATTTCCAGCTCTTTCACCCCCCGGGTGAAAGGAGCAGTGCTCCTAAAGAATGGTGGTAGAAGACACCCCATTTCATAGATTGTCAAAACTAATAAAACCCTTTGTACTTTGTAGCAGATTAATGCCCACTTGACACCTTTTGAGAAATCTATCATGTTTTCTTAAATTGATTATTTAACACTGAAATGAATAGGAGATGGGGAGTCTAGTAGTATGATCAGAATACTTTAATATTGTTGCTTTAATAAACAGAAGGAAGCCTAATAATGGTTGCCTCGATCAAAGGTTTGATAAAGCAGGAGTGTTATGCTATACCTAATTATTCTTTCTTCACTTTTTCCTCAGAATATAAATTTCCTTTCTCCCTTCACTCATGTTATAACAATTATCAAAAAACTTAATTTTTAGTTGTATAAAAAGAGTCATTTCGTGTCAATACTATTTTTAAATGGACTGCAAATATGTTAGTATAGCATGCTCTCTTTTTCTTCTTTTATCTTAAAGCAGTTAAAATTTAATGCTTGTTTTAAAAAAACATAGCAAAGTTGACACTTATGGCCCCTAGATTTCTCCTGGCCTATTGTCCCTCACGCCAGACATCCTGTAGTCATTGTGTCACCAGGAAACTATTAGAAATATATAAACATATGCATTTTGTTTACAGTGTTCCAAGTCAGATTTTATCTGCTAATGGAGGTATTAAAAACCATCAGGTACTTTTAATGTTTCTCTGGTGTATTTGCTCACTGCCATAATTTGGGTGCCAGCAACATGTTTCTTGAATTATCTCCTTTTGTCGTTCAAATTATTAGTCTGTTCATTAAATGAGCTTCATTTATATGCAACAGTGATCTTGCTTCTACTTTTAAATCTCTTTGAGAATTTTGGACATATTTCTTGAAAATGAGCATGGGTTATAAGCCAAATTGTTGTTCATCTATTCCTACTAAAGAGACATATTGTGGTTTCATATTTTTTATGACCAAGTAGTTATATACCAAGAAAATCAGTTATAAAGCAATAAATACAAATGAATTATGAGATGTCAGTTAGGTGGGATGTTACTGATTGTCCTTCAAGAGAATAACTGAGGAATAAAGATAATGCTATAAACTACAGTTTTAGGAATTTGGGAAGAATCACATGTTCAGGGAGTGAAGATGACAATGAGGTCCACCCATTCTTAAAGTTTGGCAGAAGTTGTCTCAGG
The DNA here is from genome assembly GCF_015220235.1 of Choloepus didactylus. Lineage (NCBI taxonomy): Eukaryota > Metazoa > Chordata > Mammalia > Pilosa > Megalonychidae > Choloepus > Choloepus didactylus. The sequence continues at coordinate 31,572,107 of NC_051328.1, forward strand.
CAGGAAGTAGAAGAATAAATGGAGTGGGAAGTAAGATCAAATGAACATCCAGATGACTTTTCAAGGATGGGGACCAGTATATCTATGAAAATGAAGGAAAGAGACAGTAAAGGATATTCCAAGTGTGGAGAAATTGATGTAATTATTATAGAGAAAGTCCATGGAAAGATGGAATTTAGGTGGGTCAAGATGTGAATGGGAAGGAATTAAAGGCTATTAAGAAGGTGGAGGTTGAAAGAGGGGGTATAAGACAATATGGGATGGCTTCTGCCTTATAAAGTAAAACTCCTGTCCTTTTGAGGCCTTTGAGAAATAGACTAACATATAAAAGAATGATTTGAAATAGTTGCTTGAGGGCAAATAACTAGAGAATATAAAATAAGCTAATAAAAAGAGTTACGGGAAGCTTGGGAAAAGTTAGAGCACGAATTTATAAAAATAACATTCTATATAATTTTTGACTTTAACAAATGTTTTGAGGCATGGAATCAAGAGAAGGAAATCAGAAATTGCAAATACTGGGTGGTGGAGGTGGGGAGAGATGAGTTATGCTGGAAATCAGTGGAAGCATAGGGCTCTAACTGGGAAATAGAAGCTGTAGTGTCATGGCTAATCCGATTCTGACCTTCAACAGTGAGTCTGTCCACCTTCCTTGCATCCCTATATTTATTAGGTGACTGGCACTGTGATATGCATTAGAAACACAGTGGAGAAAGTCTGTGGACCAGAGGTAAGATGAGTGGAGGAATCTTTCAGGACCGTGAGAGAGTTTTAGTACAGCCGAAATACTGTGTTAGGTCAAGGCCATAGAAGATTTCAAAAAAAAAGAGGACTCTATCTTGCTATGTCCTAAAGAGATATTAAGTAAATTAGGAGAGCAAGGCCATTTGTGTTAGTGATACAAAAGGCATTGGTTACCTTGACAAGGGCGGTGTCAGTGGATATATTTTGGGTCAGAAGCCATCTTACAGAGAGGCAGCAGTTAAATGAAAGGAAAAGAAGTAAGTGGAGAGCTAAGGCAGCATCAGAGTAAAACCTTTAGTGCCTGTAAGCTTTGGAAAGACTATAGAACACACACTCTTAAAGGTTATTCTAAATAATGTTGTATTTTTGAAAATGACACCAAACGTACATGTATTATGGGGTTAGAATACCTTTCTTGTGCATCATCTAATTGCACAGTTCTGCATGAATGCATTGTAATAACTGACTTTTTGATATTTTTGTGCCTTTGTTGTGCCAATGCCATACTCCCATGCTTATCTGCTCAGCATGTGCATGGTGATCCAGCACTGATGGACACCCATTTCAGGGAACTGGACCGTAAAGGAGAGGCAGAAGATGAATAGAAAGAGATTTGGGAAGCCAAGACTGAGAGATCTTGGAGGGCAAGCTGTTACTTTGTTTTTCAAGTGGAGAGTATTTGGAAATATTCAATGTTGAAGGAATGCAATCTATGAAAACACTTGGATATGCATGGGAGATGGTGCAATTGATGAAGCAAAGTTGCTGAAAAATTGCAAAGGATAAGATTGGGATAATAGATGAAAGGATTAGCATTAGGCATGAAGGTAATGCATTTTCCACAGCAAGGAGAGCGGGGACCCCAAAGTGTCCCCGAGAGTCTATTATGTTCAATCAACATAACACAAAAATATAGACCACCCAATGGCCAAAAATGTGCATGTTCCTGTTTATTTCACAAAGCTGTGCTTTGTGTAAACAGTATAAAAAGATATGCACGTGTGTACATTTTTTATTGGGGAAACCCATTATGTTTTGACATGTTTGATCAGAGGAATCAGATAAACTAGAAATTATGTAGTATTCACTTAGGAAATTTAAAATAATAGCTGGTACTTTTGAGTGCTCACAATGTGCTATATACTGTGCCAAATATTTTGCAAGCATCATCTCATTTAATTTTCATCACAGACCTACAGGTTAACTATTGTTAGTATTGCCACAGTTCTCATGGCCATAATGTAAACTAGGATTTGAATGTAAAATCCTGCTCTTAACTACAATGACATGCTCTTTATTATTAATTATCCTGTAAAAAGTAAGACTGAACATCCAGGAATAGCCCCTGTAACCATTTCTGTCATCACTGTTCTGTATCACCATCACAGATGGAAGTGCAGCAAGATGGACCTCAAAGTCAGAGAACCAATCCAAATTCAAGAAAGATTTGATCACACATTATCAAAACTCAGTAACCCAGCTGCAGTGTTAGTTGACAGGATGCTTTATAAACATTTGATATAGATCCATTTAAAAAGTGAATTTTTCATGATGAGTGACAAATACATAAAAAAAACACAAAGTGATACCCACCATAAAAATATCTACTGAGAACCCGTCAAGAAGAGAGTTTGAAAAGGGCTATGCAAAAAATCGAAAGCATGCAGATGATGCCATGTCCCCACAGCCCTGTAAGGCCTGACTCTGTCTCTGCAGGAGCTGTTTCCTAACTTCCCTCTTGCCTCTGTCTGGCCCACCTCTCCAATGCTCCCTGCTGTCTTCTTCCCTGGCCCCCAAAATGGTCCCATTCCATTGTCTCCTCTACTCCATCCATCAAAGGCTCTGAAATCCACCTTTCTCCTGCACAGATACACCTGAATCGAAGGAGTGAGCTCAGTTCAGTCTCCAGGTGGGAAGTCCACCACATGCAATCTTATTTGGGCATATAACATTTCTGGGAAAGAGAGCCTACTGTTTTCATTTTCATTTCCATTTCTGTTTTACAGTTGAAAAACTGAAACTGGGAGAGATTTTTCCAAAGACCAACCCAGAATAACTAGGATTAAAGGGGCTTTAAATTCCCATTTCCTAATGCCAGTTGCTGTACCCTTCTGTTCTAGTTTGCTAATGCTGCCAGAATGCAAAACACCAGAAATGGATTGGCTTTTATAAAGGGGGTTTATTTGGTTACATGGTTACAGTCTCAAGGCCATAACTTATCCAAGGTAACACATCAGCAATCGGGTACCTTCACCGGAGGATGGCCAATGGTGTCGGGAAAACCTCTGTTAGCTGGGAAGGCACGGGCTGGCGTCTGCTCCAAAGTTCTGGTTTCAAAATGGCTTTCTCCCAGGATGTTCCTCTCTAGGCTTCAGTTCCTCAAAAATGTCACTCTTAGTTGCACTTGGGATATTTGTCCTCTCTCAGCTTCTCTGGAGCAAGAGTCTGCTTTCAATGGCCATCTTCAAAATGTCTCTCATCTGCAGCTCCTGTGCTTTCTTCAAAGTGTCCCTCTTGGCTATAGCAAGCTCACTCCTTCTGTCTGAGCTTACATACTGCTCCAGTAATCAAGACCCACCCTGAATGGGTGGGGCCATGCCTCCATGGAAATGCTCTCATCAGAGATATCACCTACAGTTGGGTGGGGCACATCTCCATGGAAGCACTCAGAGAATTCCAATCTAATCAGCACTAAAATGTCTGCCCCACAAGATTGCATCAAAGAATATGGCCTTTTCTGGGGGACATAATACATTCAAACTGGCACACCTTCTATAGGATGGTATTGTCTGGGTATATTCTCCCAAGGCAGCTTGATGGCACCATGTAAATTGCTTTTTGATCTCGCTCATTCAGATTATAGTTCTTGCGTCTGACAGGTAAAGATGCTGAGCTGTGAAGAGTGACAGAAGCGACATGTGAATTTATGTAAGGGTGCTGAAAATGATAAAATCAAAATGCCAGGGGTTGTGAAGAATCATAACCGGGGTGGACATGTTCCAGCTCTTCTCAAAACAACTGAAAATTATGATGAATATATAAATAGGTAACATCTTCGATGTTGCTTTTTTTTAAACCATATTACTCTCAAATACTCCTAGCATCTGAAATGTCACCATAAAATTTGAATATGATTGCAGCATTATAGAATATAACATATAGAAAAGTGTTACTGATGCAAAACCACTGTGACAATATGAGAAATCCCTAATATATTTGCAGATTTCTTTAGGGATGTAAAGAGTTCACTTGAAGCATTTTGACTATGGTTTTCTGTTGCTATGTTTCCCATTTTTTTACTTCCTGTATAATTACAAAGAGAAGAAGCCACTATTACCACCTACTTCAGAGGCTGGAAAGGGAAATGAGTGACAGATAGTTATTTCTTCCTTTTTCCCTACATGCAATATACTGATTTTATATGACTTTTGATTTTTATTGCATCTTAGATATAACTGTTTTTTAGTAAACCATTGCAAAAACATCACATGATGATAAATACAAAAAGAAACTTTTGTCTTTTGTTAATGCAAAAGAAACTAATACAGTAATATTACACAATCTGTAGAATTCTGAGTTGACCTCTTTCTACTCCTTTTAAAAACACAAGTGATTTTTTCCTTATTATTATTAGATATATGCTTCATAAGTCAGTTTCATGGTTCTGCCAAGGTCTCTATGACAACATCCATCCTGTTGAAGAGGATACACTAACTGTAGGCACTACTTGCCCTCCATTTTAAGCAACGATGCAGAGTTCAAGTTTAGATCCTAAGGCCTCATTTTAATATGCAATATTCAGTAAGTATTGATTAAAGTGATATTAAGGGAGTCCCTATTAATGCCTGTCTAAAAATGGAAGGCAGTATGTTATTAATTCGTAAATCATAAGAAAGTTAGTTAATATGACATCCAATTTTCTCCACAAAGAATAGCACAATAATTTTCTCCTAAGACCAAACATTTTAATAATCTTTGTGAATTATTTACACAAAGAGTTCTTAGAAATGACAGCAAAAGCACAATTCATAGAGGAAAATATGGATAAATCTAACTTCATCAAAATTAAAAGTTTTGCACTGCAAAAGACACCTTAGGGAGGGAAAAAAGACAAGCAACAGGGAAGGGGGCAAGATGGAAGCATAGAAAAAGCAGAATTTAGTTAGTCCCCTGGAACAACTAATGAACAACCAGGAACAACTTAGTAAATAATTTGGAATAATTGCTGGGGGACAACCATGACTGTCCACACATGATACACCAACCTGCATTGGGAGGAATGCCTGAGATAGCAGCATTAAATCTGTAAGTAAAAACCATGGAACTGTGCGGGGAGACCCCTCCCCCACAGCAGTCTGAGCTGCAAAACCTCGCTGTGGTAGAAAGTAGTACTCTCCTGGCAAGTGAATATAGCTCAACCGAGTTCCAACTGGGGTTTTAATTAACAAATGTGGACTGCTGAATACAAGCTACAAACCACCAACAAGCAGACAGAGGCTTTTAGTGATGACTGACCTTGAAGAACCAGAAGACTCATCTATCCTGGGAGGGGGAGCCCAGAAGACCAGGTATTACCTCCGGCCAACAAGTGAAACTGGGAGGCCATGTACTGGCTCTGAAAGGGGGCTTTCTGTCCCTTTTGTTCTCTCTCAACCTGAGGGACTCAGTAGAGAGAGCCACAGCCATTTTCAGTTCGCAGAGCCCTGACTCAGACGGGTGGAGATAACAGAGTCAGAGAGGCAATTCAAATGCAGATGATAACTCCCCAGTGGGTGTATCTCACCTAAGAGTAAGGAGGTAGGGCCCAGCTTTCCTTTCAGAACCAGAACCCAGAGCCTGGGGAAAACAGCCAAAGCAGAAACTGAAGAGGCCACATCTCCTTACACCAGTTGGGAGCAACAGGCTGACAGGCACCACCTGCTGGACAAGTTAGGAAAAGCACAGTGACTGGAAACCTCACAGAAAAGTCTGTCATTCCTCTAAGATACACCCTGAATATAACCCCATTCTGAGACCTGAACCAGATCTGGTCTGGGGAAATCTGACTGGGGTAACCAAGGAAACCAGATGCCTAGACAACAGAAAACTACAATCTATACTAGGAAAAATGAAGATATGGTCCAGTCAAAGGTACAAACTTATACCTCAATCAAGATACAGTTGAGATATTGTTTCCCTGTAACAAAGTAATCAATTAAAGATTTTCAAAGAAATATGCTAAATCAAATCAAAAACCAAATCAGCAAGTTCAGGGAAGATATGGTAAAAGAGATGAAGGATATAAAGAAAACACTGGGCTAACATAAGGTAGAAATCGAAAGTTTGAAAAAACAACTGGCAGATCTATGGAAATGAAAGGCACAACACAAGAGATGAGAAACACAACAGGGACATACAATACCAGGTCTCAAGGGGCAGAATAAACCACTCAGGAACTGGAGAACAAGACACCTGAAATCCTACACACAAAAGAACAGATAGGGAAAAGAATGAAAAAAAAAATATGAGCAACATCTCTGGGAATTGAATGACAACATGAAACACATGAATGTACATGTTATGGGTGTCCCAGAGGGGGAAAAAAAGGGAAAAGAGTCAGAAGCAATAATAGAGGAAATAATCAATGAAAATTTCATATCTCTCATGAAAGACATAAAATTACAGATCCAAGGAGCATAGCATAGTCCAAACAGAATAGATCTGAATAGACCTATGCCAAGACACTTAATAATCCAATTATCAAGCATCAAAGACAGAGAGAATCCTGAAAGCAGCAAGAGAGAAGCAATCCATCACTTACAAAGGAAGCTTGATAAGACTATGTGTGGATTTCTCAATAGAAACCATGGAGGCAAGAAGGAAGTGGGGTGATATATTTAAGATACTGAAAGAGAAAAACCACCAACCAAGAATCCTATATCTGGCAAAACTGTCCTTCAAATATAAGGGAGAGCTTAAAATATTCTCTGACAAACAGACAATGAGAGAGTTTGTGAACAAGATACCTGTGCTATAGGAAATACTAAAGGGTTCACTACAGAGAGATAGGAAAAGACAGGAGTGAGAGGTTTGGAACACAATTTTGGGTGACGGTAGCACAGCAATGTAAGTATACTGAACAAATATGATTGTGAATATGGTTGAAAGAAGAAGGTTAGGAGCATGTGGGACACCAGAAGGAAAGAGGAAAGATAAAGACTGGGACTGTATAACTCAGTGAAACCTAGAGTGCTCAACAATTGTAGTAAAATGTACAAATACGTTTTTACATGAGGGAGAACAAACGAATGTCAACCTTGCAAGGTGTTAAAAATAGGGTGGTACTGGGGGAAAAATGCAATCAATGTGAACTAGAGACTGTAGTTAACAGAAACATTATATTATGCTTCCTTTAATGTAACAAAGGCAATATACCAAAGAGGGAGGCATAAGAGAGGGTTTTGGGACTCTCGGCATTGGTGATGTTGTCTGACTCTTTCATTCTACTTTAGGTTAATTCTATCTTTCCTTTTGTTGCTTTTTAGCTGTCATTTTTTTTTCTTTCTTTTTCTTTTTCTTTTGTCTCTCTACCTTCTTGGACTCTTCCTCCTCCTTTGTGGAAGAAATGGAGATTTCCTTACATAGATAGTGGTGATGGTAGTGAATACATAAATATATGACTATACAGGGAGCCATCAATTGTTTACTTAGAACAGAAAGTATGGTGGGTGAACAAAACCATCTTTTAAAAAAAGGATTGATGAAGAAACCTTGAAGGCACTACATTGAGTGAAATAAGTCGGGCACATAAGGAAAAATATTGCATGGTACCTCACTGATATGAAATAATTATAATATGCAAACTCATAGCCATGAAATATAAGTTACCAGGATATAGAACAAGATTAAAGAATGGGGAGTGGTTGCTTATTATGAGCAGAATGTTCAACTAGGTTGAATTTAAGTGTTTGGAAATGGACAGAGGTGATGGTAGCACATTATTGTGAGACTAACTGACAGTACTGAATGGTCTGTGAATGTGATGGGAAGGGGAAGCTTAGAGTCACATATGTCACCAGAAGGAAAGTTGGAGGTTAAAAGATGGGAATGTATAAAACAGTGAATCTTGTGGTAGACAATCTCCATGATTAACTGTACAAATATTAGAAATCTCTTTCATGAACTAGAACAAATGTATGACACTATAACTAGAAGTTAGTAATAGAGGGGTATATAGGGAAAAATATACTTATTGCAAACTATGTACTACAGTTAGTAGTATTTTAACATTCTTTCATCAATAGTAAAAAAATTACTATACCAATACTGCAAGTCAGTAATGGAAAGGGGGTAGTTAGGGGTATGGGTGGATTTGAGGTTTCTTTTTTTGTCTTTATTTCTTTTCTGGAGTAATGAAAATGTTCTAAAAATTGAAAAAAATATAATTGTGGTGATGGATGCACAGCTGTATGATGGTACCATGGGCAATTGATTGTGCACTTCGGATCTTTGGATAATTGTATGGTATGTGAAGAATCTCAATAGAATTAAATTGGAAAAAAAAGAAAAGAATGGGAAAAAAGAGGCAAGCAACAGACTTCAATAAAATATTTGCAAATCATATATTTGTTAAATGATTTGTATCAAGAATATCTAAAGAGCTCTTACAACTCAACAATCAAGAAACAAACAAATAACCCAATTTAAAAGAGAGGGGGAAATGGATAATGATGAGTAACTGTTAATGGGTACATGGCTTCTTTTTGGAATGATGAGATTTTCTAAAATTAGATTATGGTGATGGTTGTACTACTCTTTAAATATACTAAAATCCATTGAGCTGTACACGGTAAATGGATGACCTATATTGCATATATATAAAATATCTCAGTAAAGTTGTTAGTAAATGTGTAAAATATGTAAATAGGCATTTCTCCAAAGAAGATATATGAATGACTAATAAACAAACAGATGAGAATATGTTAAACATCATCAATCATTAGGAAAATGCAAATTAAAACCACAATGAAATAACATTTTGAGCCCACTAAAATGGCTATACACAAAACTATAATAACAAACATTGAAATGGTTGTGGAGAAAAAGGAACCCTCAGACATGGTGGAAATGTAAATTGTAGCTACTTTGGAAAACAGTTTCACAGCTTTTTAGGAAAATTAAAATGAATATACCATACAACCCAGCAATTCCACTCCTAGATATATGCCCAAAAGAAATCAAAACTTGCGTTCACTGAAGACTTGTATGTGAATGTTCATAGCAGCATTATCCATAAAAGCCTTAAAGTAAGTATAAACAAAGTGTTCATCAGCTGCCGAATGGATATCCATACAAAGGAATATTACTCAGCCATATAAAGGAACTAACTACTAGTACATGCTAAAACACAAATGAGTCACAAAAACATTATGCTAAGTGAACAAAGCCATAGGCAAAGGACTATATGTTATATTATTCCATTTATATGAAATGTATAGAAAAGACAAATCTATAGATATAGAAATCAGAGTAGTGATCACATGGGACTAGGAGTGAAAACAGGGATTGAATGCAAATGGGCATGAGGGGCCTTTATGGAGTGATGGCAATGTTCTATCGCTGGATTGTGATGATGGCTACACAACTCTATAAATTAACAAAAAATAATTTACTTGTATACTCAAAATGAGTTAAATGTAACAGTAAGTACATGACACTTCAATAAAGATGTTTAAAGAAACTAAACAAAGAAAAGAAATAAACTGGAAGAACTATATTTAGACTATTAAGAGTACCAGGAAAACTATTGAGCCTATAATCTTGTAGATATTGAAAAGGATAAAATGGGATTGTTCAATGAAGAAAGCTTCAGTGTAACTCAAAAACCCCTATCTCTCTGTATGTATATACACACACACACATATATATATTACACACTCACGCACGTACACACATACATATATGATTAAGAATCTGATGCTAATACGTTACAACTCATTACCACTAAGACATTTCCAAGGGAGTACTGCTGGTTAAATAATGGGAAAGTTTCTTAAGAATAATTACAAACTAGAGTGGGTTCTTTTTAAGGTAATGAAATCAGGAGATCTTGTAACATTATATGGACCACTTACCGTCTTTGCCATATGATTTGATGAAGGATCACTGTTGGTGGAATGATTAATTAAGCAACCTTCAGAGTTAATAGTTAAGTATTACTATGAGCAAGAAAATGGAGGATTACTGAAGTGGTTAGGATTGCTCATTCCTCTCTTATTGCTAATGGTAAGAGGAATAGAAAATTTGAAAGGAATGCATTCAAGACAAAGATTCTTTTTCTTTGAATAGTATTTTGCTTATGGAATTTACTCCTGTGATGTCAAGAACAATAGTTAACAGTTGACCTATACAAAAAATATATGCTTTTGGTGATTTTCTGAGAGTGTTCAGCACTTTGCAAAGCTTTAGAAGTCATTTGCAAGGTGGGAGGTAGGGGCCCGATGCTGGGTTAGATGGAGTCTCCACCTTGAGTCATCCAGAGAACTCGTGGGCACTGCATGTGCATGTGCTTTGTGGTTAGAAGAGAGGCATATGGTTTGACATCTGTCACAAACATGTGTCTTCTCTTTGCAACTCCCTCTCTACCTCTGCTTACTTAATTTGTCAAAAAAAGTGGAAATAACTCAACCAAATAGGAACATCTCAGTATTCTCCTGGGTAGAAGATTCCCCTTGTCCGTGTTAACAGAATGGCAGGTAGTACAATCCATGCCCCAGAATATTAGCCCTTCCCTGGCATCAGTTTTCTTGTACTGATGAACTTGCAGGTCAAATGTGTGTGCATTGGTGATGTCCTAATCCCAACAGTTAATATTCCTTTAAAAAGAGATACATAAATGTGTCTTAACTCTTTAGTGACAGTGTACTTCATCAAAATTGGGTAGAACATCTACTTTCATGAAGTTTTCTAGAATCCTATGATAATAAAAGAATACTTCCTGTGCTGATAATATTCTGCATGCAACTTTCTGGTAATGTGGAGATGTTCTGTATTCTATGAATAGGAATAACAGGTTCATCTAAACTGCTAGGATAATGTAACGGAGCCCATCAGCCCCTATATTTTAATTGCTGAAGTTAACAGCCACCTAAGGCAGGAATAAATTAATACCAACTGTCAAGGACAATTATGTGCCTTACAGCTGGTCAGCAAGAAGAGACAGGAATATATGGACCATTTACCTGCATGTGAGCAGCTGTTCTAATGTCCCTTCCAGAGAGAAAGTGAAAGACCTTTTGCTCTACCTTGTCAATCATCAGCAAATTAAAAACAACTTAACTAGCATCTTCTGTGTTGCAGGCTGTATTTTTTAAGGAGAATATTAGCCTAGATATTAGATGAACATTACTTTTAAAACCAATCAATAGATCAGAGCCTTTTCCTTTCATACTTCCTCATTTTCTGTAACTGAAATATTATGGGGAGAAAAGGCTCCAAAGCAAGAGATTCTACAAGCCATCATGAAACTTTATTCTTTACTATCCTATATTTGCTTGTTTAGTTTTGCATTTCAGCCTTGATCCAACAGATTAAGAAACTCATCAAAATGATAATGAAACAAATAAATATTTTAAATGTTTAAATAATGAGGAAATATGGCATCATACCCAAAAGTTGTTAGGTAAAACAGTTGGTTCTTGGGAACACTTGGAAGGGAGACCATGTTTCTAATGGGCTCTAGGGGAAGGGATTGGCAAACAGATCCTTAATAATGCATATTGGTGAAACATAACAAGGAAAATATAAGATCAAGGAAGGACTGGCTGCTTTATCAGCAGGAAAAGACTGTGCATTGTCTGGATATGAGATTGATCCAGGGCCTGGGTGGCATTTATGTTGACCGCCTTGGAGAGAGCATGAGTATTTTCAGTATTTTTTGGGAAGAGTCGAGTGGATTTTTATATATGAGAAAAGTGGACTGGGTCAGAGACTGGCTAGAGACTTACCCATCACACATCCTATTACCAGACATATGGGAAGAGCACATGGCCCATACTTCCTTGCAGGTAAATGGGGGCCCTGGGGCTAGTTCTGGCCAGTGGAACGTAGCAGGAAGTCATGGATGCTTCTTCCAGTCCTTGTCTTTGAAATGTTGTGTGTGATCCTCTGCAAACTCTCTCTTTAGCCCATGTTGCTCATATCCTATATGGTGGGCACAAGATGAAGGGACGCAGGTTCTCTGTGAAACCATACAGGCAGGGTAGTCTGCCAAGGCACGGCAGAGATGTGAGCTAGAGGCCACTGACCTCAGTAATACAGTTACTGAAAATGCAGCTCTATTATTAATGAAATGATAAATGAGAGACATAACTTACCTGTTCTTATTATCACCATTTAGTGTAGCATTATTTATCATATTTATTTAATGCAATTTCAGACTTTAAATTTTCCTTTCCTTTATCCATCAGGATTTTCTGTGCTTTCAGTATTTAGAAGGGACAGAGCTTTTAAGTGATCTATACAAGTCACGGGACCCATGACATGATCTGCTGGTTTGGCAAATTTTTTTTTTTTTTTTTTTTAAATCAGGGAGTGATTTGGTAGCTTTTTCAATTTGTTTCTTGGTAATTTGTCTAGATTTTTATTGTAGGTGGATTTTATTGGGATTACATTGTATTTTTAAATATTTTTAGTTATGTTTTCCTAGAAAACCATCCGTTCATCAAAGTTCTCAAGTTTATCTGCACAGAAGTCAAGCAGGCTATTGCTACATGGTGCATGGGTGCACACCTTGACTTCAGTGTGTCTGTCTCTACCATTTAATATCTGTGTGAAATTGAAAGGCCACTTAATCTCTCTGTGCCCTCCAAATCTTGAAGTGACTGGACATTTCTCTGGTTCCTCAGTTTACTTTTTACATAGGGGTAATAATGGTATGTATAATGCATTTGTTAGGAGAATAAAATATACAGGTAAAGTACTTAGAACGTAGTTAGAGGTGAGTATTAAGAAGTATCACTGTCCCTCATTATCTCTAGTGGTTTTGCTTTTTGCATGACTAGTAATGTACATTTATACTTTCCCCATTAAAAATTTTTTTTTTATTTTTTAAAATTTTGAGCCTTTTCTCAAGTCCCATCCCCCCACACCCACTTCTGTAGTCGGATTGGAGGCACCTCCTGTTGCTCAGTGCCTGGGGCAAGTGGCAGAGGGTTGAGCCTGGGCGTGAAGGGGGGTGGGAGTGAGTGGGGAGGGGTGGGGAGAGGTGGGATGCAGAGCATCTGGCTCACCTGGAAACTCCTTTTGTGAGTTGCCTATTGATTGCCACAGATCTTTGAATCCTTGAATGGGAAAGGGGTTTTCTTTTTGTAGAGCAGACTAAAAAATGAATGGAAGAAAATGACAAAGACGAATTAAATTCTACTTTTAAAACCTCAGTTACCTAAATTCTTAAGGTACATTTTAGAGAAAGGGTGATGGGTGGGGAAAGAGTATCAATTTTAAGAACCAGGGCAAGGGATTTGGATTATTTACATTTAAAGAATAATTTATCTAAAGCACTGCCTATCTTCATGGTAGAACCTAAAACGAAAACATCACTAACTTGTCTTAGTTGTTAAGGATTCACAAAAAAAGAGAAAGTATTTTTGGAAGCAAGAGTCTTGGTAAACATCAGGAAAACAAATTCTCTATATTGGTATAACAGTATTAAAAAATGGATTGAATATTTTCAGCACTGCCATAGATTAACTGCATAACCTTAAGCAAGTTCTCTAACATCTCCGAGTCTCAGTCCTTTCATCAGTAAAAACAGTGAAAATAATAATTTAATAGGATTTTGACTCACTATGTAAAAATTACCATATATAGTCCCTGGAGTAATTAGAAGCTCTATACTTGTTAGCACTCTTTCCCTTTATTTTCCTATCATTTATAGACTCAGGTGACAGTAATAAAGAAAACTTAACTGTGCTACACATTGTGGAAATGTGTAAGAGGTTGATATAAATAGTAAACTGTTAATGGAATTTTGATTCCATGTGTAATGGAGGTCACAGTATCAACACTGAAAGGGAGAAAGTATTAAAAAAATAGTTATTCTGTGGTCACAGGCAGGGTTTTAGTTTTCTCAAATTGAGAATTTGTGATTATGCATAATAATACCAATATCTGGAATTAACAAGTTAAAGCATCCATTCAAGTATCTTTTCCCTAAAGAAAACAATTGTACTAAAAGAATACATAGTTGTTTTTTTATTGAGGCAGGGTGGGGAGGGAGATATTCTGAACAGAAAAAAAAGTATGTTATTTGAAAATATTGTGTGTATATACATATAATTTTCCAAAATGACTCTTTTTAACATACAATTTATAAAACGATATTATAGGAAGTATATGTATACTTATAAAATTATAAATGAAATAATGAAATTAAAGTTAAAGAAGGGAATTTATTTGTTATCAAGTCTGTTCTTTGAGGTCTCAGAAAGACTATATTTAATGGTTTTCATGGTTTTTCTTTCAGTGAATTTCTTAAAATTTTTTCATTTATTAATAATTAAGGAAAATTAGATTCGATTTTGCTGTGACCACAACTTTGACCAAAGTCAAAACAAAACAAAACAAAAATTGTAAGAATTCTCTTATTTCAGATTGGTGATTCTTCAGTAGCAAGATTCATTTATTAATTCATTTATTTGCTCAACAAGGGATTATAAGAAAATTTATAAAATGTAGGGAAATATGTCAAATTTTGTGGGATGCACCTAATTCAGTGCTTAACAGGGAAAGTTATAGCTCAAAAACATATTAAGCAGGGGTGGGGGTCGGTGGGACAAGATGGCGGAGTGGTGAGGTGTAGGTTTTAGTTACTCCTCCAGGGCAGTAGGTAGAAAGCCAGGAAGTGTGTGGACTGGACTCCGGAGAGCAATTTGACTTTGGGCATACATCATACAACACTCATGAACTCGTGGAACAGCTGAGATCAGTGAAATCTGTGAGTTCTTGTGGCCAGGGAACCCGTGTCCCTCCCTGCCAGGCTCGGTCCCATGGGAGGAGGGGCCGTCAGTGCTGGGAATAAGGAGGGAGAACTGCAATTGCGGCTCTTATTGAAACCTCAGATGGCTGATCCAAACTCCAAACATAGATAGACTGAGACCAGATACCGGAGAATCCAGGAGCAGTCAGCCCAGTGGAGAGAAGATAGGGCTAGCAAAAACAGCAAGGAAAACCCAAAAATAAAAGCAGAGACTTTTTGGAGTTCTGGTGAACATAGAAAGGGAAAGGGCAGGGCTCAGGCAGAGTCAGGCTCATATTCAAATCCAGAGTTTCCTTGTCTGAAGAGCCAGTTTCTCTGCTTTCTTGATTGTTCCTTAATGGCCCTAATCTCCTTCTCTCTTAGCATTTCACTAGCCTATTAAATCTGCAAGCAGGGCCCCCCTTTTTTTTTTTTTAACTTTTTCCCTTTTTCTAAAACAATTACTCTAAGAAACCCATTACAGAAAGCCTCAAAGACTTGCAATTTGGGCCCAGACAAGAGCAGAGCTAAGAGAGCTCTGAGACACAAGGCAATAAGTCCAGTGGCTGAGAAAATTTGCTAAAAACCACAACTTCCCAGGAAAAGGGGGATGTCCCCTTACAGCCACGTTCCCAGTGGGCAGGGAACACTCCTGCCCAGCAACAGAACCACAGCCCAGAGCTGCCCCAAACAACCCAGTGTGACGGGAAGTGTTTCCAACAACACATGCACACACCACAATATTAGACATGGACAATAGACTTTCTGGCACCCTCAGCTAATTGTCCCAGAGCTGGGAAGGTGGAGCTGTGTGAAAAGGGGGAAATTAACACGCCCCATTAAGCCATCCTTTCAGCAGACTGGGAATGTCCCTACATAGACCTGCAGCCCAGAACCTCCCTTAGGGGATGGCACCCACCTGTGATGTAGCACAGTCGTCCCTCAGCAGTGGACCTGGGAGTGCACAGCTTCAAAGAGGGACTCTCTCGCAAGTCCCAGAGATCATACGCCAATACCAAGGATCGTGGGTCAGTGGCAGAGACAAACTGTGGCAAGACTGAACTGTAGGATTAGACTATTGCAACAGCTTTAAATCTCCAGGAACAGCTGGAAGATATGATTATTAAAGCCGCCCCCACCTCCAACTGCTCAGACACACACCCCATATACAGGGCAGGCAATACCAACTACACACGCAAGCTTGGTGCACCAGTTGGACCCCACAAGATTCACACCCCCACTTACCACAAAGACAAAGTGGGGGAGAACTGGCTTGAGGGGAATAGGTGGCTCATGGACGCCACCTGCTGGTTAGTTAAAGTGTATTCCACAAAGCTGTAGATCTCACAAATTAAAGATCAGGGTTTGAATCAGTCTACACATCCTAAAAGAACCCTATTAAGTTAAGCAAATGCCAAGAGGCCAAAAACAACAGAAAATTTTAAAGCATATGAAAAAACCAGACGATATGGATAACCCATGCCCAAGCATCCAAATCAAAAGATCAGAGGGGACACAGTAGTTGGAGCAATTAATCAAAGAACTAAAGACGAACAACAAGACCATGGCATAGGATATAAAGGACATGAAGAGGAGCATGGTACAGGATATAAAGGATGTGAAGAAGATCCTAGAAGAGCATAAAGAGGAAATTGCAAGAGTAAATAAAAAAATAGACAATCTTATGGAAATTAAAGAAACTGTTGACTAAATTAAAAAGATTCTGGATACTCACAGTACAAGACTAGAGGAAGCTGAACAGTGAATTAATGACCTGGAGGATGACAGAATGGAAAATGAAAGAACAAATGAAAGAATGGGAAAAATTTAAAAAATCAAAATGGACCTCAGGGATATGATAGATAATATAAAACGTCCAAATATAAGACTCATTGGTGTTCCAGAAGGAGAAGAGAAGGGTAAAGGTCTAGGAAGAGTATTCAAAGAAATTGTTGGGGAAAACTTCCCAAATCTTCTAAACACCATAAATGCACAAATCATAAATGCCCAGTGAACTCCAAATAGAATAAATCCAAATAAACCCACTCTGAGACATATTCTGATCACATTGTTAAACACAGAAGAGAAGGAACAAGTTCTGAAAACAGCAAGAGAAAAGCAATTCACCACATACAAAGGAAACAGCATAAGACTAAGTAGTGACTACTCAGCTGCCACCATGGAGGCGAGAAGGCAGTGGCATGACATATTTAAAATTCTGAGAGAGAAAAATTGCCAACCAAGAATTCTTTATCCAGCAAAGCTTTTCTTCAAATTTGAGGGAGAGCTTAAATTTTTCACAAACGAATGCTGAGAGAATTTGCTAACAGGAGACCTGCCCCACTTGAAATACTAAAGGAAGCCCTACCAACAGAGAAACAAAGAAAGGAGAGAGAGCTGTGGAGAAAGGTTCAGTACTAAAGAGATTCAGTATGGGTACATTAAAGAACATTAAGAGAAAAAGGTAAAAAATATATCTGACAAACATAAACCAAAGGATAAGATGGCTGATTCAAGAAATGCCTTCACAGTAATAACGTTGAATGTAAATGGATTCAAATCCCCAATCAAAAGATATAGATTGGCAGAATGGATCAAAAAAAGTGAACCATCAATATGTTGCATACAAGAGACTCATCTTAGACACAGGGACACAAAGAAATTCAAAGTGAAAGGATGGAAAAAAATATTTCATGCAAGCTACAGCCAAAAGAAAGCAGGAGTAGCAATATTAATCTCAGATAAAATAGACTTTAAATGCAAGGATGTTATGAGAGACAAAGAAGGCCACTACATACTAATAAAAGGGGCAATTCAACAAGAAGAAATAACAATCATAAATGTTTATGCACCCAGTCAAGGTGCCACAAAATACATGAGACAAACACTGGCAAAACTAAAGGAAGCAATTGATGTTTCCACAATAATCATGGGAGACTTCAACACATCACTCTCTCCTATAGTTAGAGCAACCAGACAGAAGACCAATAAGGAAATTGAAAACGTAAACAACCTGATAAATGAATTCGATTTAACAGACATGTATAGAACATTACATCCCAAATCACCAGGATACCATTCTTCTCTAGTGCTCATGGAACTTTCTCCAGAATAGATCATATGCTGGGACATAAAACAAGCCTCAGTAAATTTAAAAAAAAATTGAAATTATTCAAAGCACATTCTCTGACCACAATGGAATACAATTAGAAGTCAATAACCATCAGAGACTTAGAAAAGTCACAAATAGCTGGAGTTTAAACAACACACTCCCAAACAATCAATTGGTTAAAGAAGAAATAAGAAGAGAAATTGCTAAAAATATAGAGATGAATGAAAATGAGAACACAACATACCAAAACCTATGGGATGCAGCAAAAGCGGTACTGAGGGGGGAATTTATAGCACTAAATGCATACATTAAAAAGGGAGAAAGAGCCAAAATCAAGCGAAAAAGTTAGAAAATGAACAGCAAACCAATCCTAAACCAAGTAGAAGAAAAGAAATAACAAGGATTAAAGCAGAAATAAATGACATAGAGAACTAAAAAACAATAGAGTGGATAAATAACACCAAAAGTTTGTTCTTTGAGAAGATCAACAAGATTGACAAGCCCCTAGCTAGACTGACAAAATCAAAAAGAGAAAAGACCTATATAAACAAAATAATGAATAAGAAAGGTGACATTTCTTTGGATCCTGAAGAAATTAAAAAAATTATAAGAGGATACTATGAACAGCTGTGTGCCAACAAATTGAATAATGTAGAAGAAATGGACAATTTCCTGGAAACATATGAACAACCTAGACTGACCAGAGAAGAAACAGAAGACCCCAGCCAACCAATCACAAGCAACGAGATCCAATCAGTCACCAAAAAGCTTCCCACAAATAAATGCCCAGGGCCAGATGGCTTCACAGGGGAATTCTACCAAACTTTCCAGAAAGAACTGACACCAATCTTACTTAAACTCTTTTTCAAAACGTTGAAGAAAATGGAGCACCACCTAACTCATTTTATGAAGCTAACATCAATCTAATACCAAAACCAGGCAAAGATGCTACAAACAAGGAAAACTACAGGCCTATCTCCCTAATGAATATAGACGCAAAAATTCTCAACAACATAGTTGCAAAGCGAATCCAAAGACACATTAAAAAAATCATACACAATGACCAAGTCGGGTTCATTCCAGGCATGCAAGGATGGTTCAACATAAGAAAATCAATCAATGTATTACAACACATTAAAAACTCGAACAGGAAAAATTAAATGATCATCTCAATAGATGCTGAAAAAGCATTTGACAAAATCCAACATCCCTTTTTGATAAAAACACTTCAAAAGGTAGGAATTGAAGGAAACTTCCTCAATATGATAAAGAGCATATATGAAAAACCCACAGCCAGCATAGTACTCAATGGTGAGAGACTGAAAGCCTTCCCTCTAAGATTGGGAACAAGAGAAGGATGCCCGCTGTCACCACTGTTATTCAACATTGTGCTGGAAGTGCTAGCCAGGGCAATCCGGCAAGACAAAGAAATAAAAGGCATCCAAATTGGAAAAGAAGAAGTAAAACTGTCATTGTTTGCAGATGATATGATCTTATATCTGGAAAACCCTGAGAAATCGACGATACAGCTACTAGAGCTAATAAACAAATTTAGCAAAGTAGCGGGATACAAGATTAATGCACATAAGTCAGTAATGTTTCTATAGGCTAGAGATGAACAAATTGAAGAGACATTCAAGAAAAAGATACCATTTTCAATAGCAACTAAAAAAATCAAGTACCTAGGAATAAACTTAACCAAAGATGTAAAAGACCTGTACAAAGAAAACTATATAACTCTACTAAAAGAAATAGAAGGGGACCTTAAAAGATGGAAAAATAGTCCATGTTCATGTATAGGAAGGCTAAATGTCATTAAGATGTCAATTCTACCCAAACTCATCTACAGGTTCAATGCAATCCCAATCAAAATTCCAACAACCTACTTTGCAGACTTGGAAAAGCTAGTAATCAAATTTGATTCGAAAGGGAAGATGCCTCGAATTGCTAAAGACACTCTAAAAAAGAAAAACGAAGTGGGAGGACTTACACCCCCCCGACTCTGAAGCTTATTATAAAGCCACAGTTGTCAAAACAGCATGGTACTGGCACAAAGATAGACATATTGATCAATGGAATCAAATTGAGAATTTGGAGATAGACCCCCAGATCTAAGGCCAACTGAACTTCGATAAGATCCCCGAAGTCATAGAACTGGGACATAACAGTCTTTTCAACAAATGGGGCTGGGAGAGTTGGATATGTATATCCAAAAGAATGAAGGAGGACCTCTACCGTACAATCTACACAAAAATTAACTCAAAGTGGATCAAAGATTCTCAATATAAAAGATGCTGCCATAAAACTCCTAGAAGATAATGTAGGGAAATATCTTCAAGACCTTGTATTAGGTGGCCACTTCCTAGACTTTACACCCAAAGCACAAGCAACAAAAGAAAAAATAGATAAATGGAAACTCCTCAAGCTTAGAAGTTTCTGTACGTCAAAGAAATTTGTCAAAAGGTGAAGAGGCAGCCAACTCAATGGGAAAATATTTTTGGAAACCGTGTATCTGACAAAAGACTGATATCTTGCATATGCAAAGAAATCCTACAACTCAATGACAATAGTACAGACAGCCCAATTATAAAATGGGCAAAAGATATGAAAAGACAGTTCTCTGAAGAGGAAATACAAATGGCCAAGAAACACATGAAAAAATGTTCAGCTTCACTAGCTATTAGAGAGATACAAATTAAGACCACAATGAGATACCATCTCACACCAATTCGAATGGCTGCCATTAAACAAACAGGAAACTACAAATCCTGGAGAGGATGTAGAGAAATTGGAACTCTTATTCATTGTTGGTGGGACTGTCTAATGGTTCAGCCACTCTGGAATTCAGTCTGGCACTTCCTTAGAGACTAGATACAGAGTTACCCTTCAATTCAGCAATTGTACTTCTCGGTATATACTCAGAATATCTGAAAGCAGTGACACGAACAGATATCTGCACGCCAATGTTCATAGCAGCATTATTTACAATTGCCAAGAGATGGAAACAACCCAAATGTCCTTCAACAGATGAGTGGATAAATAAAATGTGGTATATACACATGACGGAATACTACTCGGCTGTAAGAAGGAACGATGTCGTGAAACATATGACAACACAGATTAAGACATAATGCTGAGCGAAATAACCGAGGCACAAAAAGAGAAATATTATATGCTACAACTAATGTGAACATTGAAAAATGTAAAACAAATGGTTTATAATGTAGAATGTAGGGGAACTAGTGATAGAGAGCCATTAAGGAAGGGGGAATGATAACCCAATAAGAACAGATAAGCTATCGTGGGTAAATTTAACATTCTGGGAATGCCCAGGAATGACTATAGTCTGTTAATTTCTGATGGGTATGGTAGGAACAAGTTCACAGAAATGTTGCTATATTAGGTTATTTTCTTGGGGTAGAGTAGAAACATGTTGGAAATAAAGTAGTTATCTTAGGTTACTTGTCTTTTCCTTACTCCCTTGTTATGGTCTGTTTGAAATGTTTTTTTTAATTGGTTTTTTATTTCTTTATTTATTTTGATATAGTTGATTTAAAAAAAAAGAGTTAATTAAAAAAAAATAAAAAAAACAATGAAAAAAAATATGCAGAGCCCTCCTGAGGAGCTGGTGGAGAATGCAGTGGTATTGGGCTTCCCCACCTTGATGGTTGCTGATGTGCTCACAGACTTAGGGTACTGGTGGTTTGATGGGCTGAGCCCTCTACCAGGGGACTTGCCCTTGGGAAGACTGTTGCTGCAAAGGAGAGACTAGGTCTTCCTATAATTGTGCCTAAGAGCCTCCTCCCGAATGCCTCTTTGTTGCTCAGATGTGGCCCTCTCTCTCTAGCTAAGCCAACTTGGCAGGTGAAATCACTGTCCTCCCCCCTACGTGGGATCTGACACCCAGGGGAGTGAATCTCCCTGGCAATGTGGAATATGACTCCTGGGGAGGAATCTAGACCCGGCATTGTGAGATGGAGAACATCTTGACCAAAAGGGGGATGTGAAAAGAAATGAAATAAGCTTCAGTGGCAGAGAGATTCCAAAAGGAACCGAGAGGTCACTCTGGTGGGCACTCTTACGCACAATATAGACAACCCTTTTTAGGTTCTAATGAATTGGAATAGCTAGCGGTAAATACCTGAAACTATCAAACTACAACCCAGAACCCATGAATCTTGAAGACGATTGTATAAAAATGCAGCTTATGAGGCGTGACAATGTGATTGGGAAAGCCATGTGGCTCACACTCCCCTTTGTCTAGTTTATGGATGGATGAGTAGAAAAATGGGGGAAGGAAAAAAAAAAGGCCCCCAGTATTCTTTTTTACTTTAATTGCTTTTTTTCACTTTAATTTTTATGCTTATTATTTTTGTGTGTGCGGTAATGAAAATGTCAAAAATTAATTTTGGTGATGAATGCACAAGTATATAATGGTACTGTAAACAATTGAATGTACACTTTGTTTTGTATGACTGCATGGTATGTGAATATATCTCAATAAAATGAATAAAAACATATTAAGAAATAATGATCTAAAATAAATAATCCCAGATTCTACCTAAATAATCTAGAATAAAGATCAAATTAATCCCAAAGAAATGTAGTAGGATTAAAAACAAACAATAGTGAAAATTGTCAAAGAAAGCCAAAGTTTTCTTTAAAATGATTAATAAAATTCAAACATCTGAGAGACTGATTTTAAAAGAAGCAAATATTACCAATGTCAAAAATGAAAGAAGTGACATCACTACTGAATCTAGATATTAAAAGGATAATAAGAATATCATGAACAAGTTTCTTCCAATAAATACAATTCAATGAAGCAGAAAAATACATTGGAAAAACATGCCTTACCAAAACTGACAAAAATAGAAGAACAGAATAATGCTACATTTAATCATAAAATTGAATGCATCATCAAAAACCTCCCTCATGAAAACTGTAGTCCCAGATGATTCTCCTGAAGAATTCTATTATAACATAGGAGGAAGAATTAATACAAACTCTTTCAGAAAATAGAAAAGAAGGAAACTTTATCAACTTGTTATATGAAGCCAATATTAATCTTAATACTAGAACCAAACAAACATGTTCAAGAAAAGAAAATTAAAGACCAATGTCCCTCATGCAAAAATCTGTGATAAAATATTAGATAACTTAATTAGCAGTGTATTAAAAGAACGTATCATGACCAAGAGGGTTATGTTTGGTGTGTAAAGTTGTTTTAACACTCAAAAATCAATCAAGGTAACTTATCACA
This sequence comes from Choloepus didactylus, assembly GCF_015220235.1. Lineage (NCBI taxonomy): Eukaryota > Metazoa > Chordata > Mammalia > Pilosa > Megalonychidae > Choloepus > Choloepus didactylus. The sequence goes on from NC_051328.1 coordinate 31,595,222, forward strand.
TTAACAAAAGAAAAAAGAAAATATTATGGTCAGGTAAATAGATGCAAAAGAAGTGTTTGATAGATCTCAACACAAATTCATGAAAAGACCTCTCAGCATACAAGGAATAGGAGGGCAACTTGCCACTCAGACAAAGGACGTCTTTAATGAAACCTACATTTAGCATTATACTTAATGCTGCAATATAAAATGTACTGTTTCTAAGACCAGGGACAAGGCAGGGATATCCACTCTCAACACTGAAGGTCTTAGCTAGTGCAATAGTGCAAAGAAAAGAAATAGAAGGCGAAGTGTTTGGAAATGTAGAATTAAAAACTTTCTTTGCAGACACCATAAAATCTACATTGAAAACTCCTAAGCCATCTACAGTAAACTAGGAGAACCAGTAAGTGGAGTTAGCAAATTTATCCTATAAAATATCAAATATTAAGAAACCAAATATATGTCTATACACTATCAAAAACAGTTGGAAAATTAAATGATTTTGTCTTCATTCTTTAAGGGTACTTTGAATGGTCATTATAATTTAGGAGATAGTTTTTGTTTGTTTGTTTGTTTGTTTTTTGGTAATAGACTTTAGAGACATCATTTCACTGAGTTTTGGCCTCCATTGTTTCTGATAAGTCCATGATCACTGTATTTTTTTTCCCTTGTATGCAATGTATCATTTTCTCTAGCCACTTTCAAGATTTGTTCTTTATCTTTGGTTTTCAGTAGTATGATCATAATGTGCCTGGTTTTGATTAGCATCACATTTATCCTGCTTGGGATTGGCTGAGTTTCTGGATTCTGTACATATATGTTTTACATCAAAGTGGGGAAAATGTCAGCTGCTGTTTCTTCAAAAATATTCCTCTCTGCCTCTACTGTGAATCCAATTACGCAAATATTAGAACTTTTGATATTATTCTATTGGTTCTGGAGTTTCTGCTCATTTTTTTCTAAAATTTGTTTTTTTTTTTTTCCTTTGTGCTTTAGATTGCATAATTTCTATTCATTCATCTTCAAGTTCACTATCTGTCATCTCTAGTCAGCTATTAAGAATATCCAATTAATTTTTAATTTCAGCTATTGTATTTTTCAATTTCAGAATTTACTTTTTATTTTAGCTCCTATCCCTCTGTGAAGAGTTCCTATTTATTCATTAATTACAAAATATTTTCCTCTCTATATTTGAGAATAGTTATGATATCTGCTTTAAAATCCCTGTCTGCTAAGTCTATCTTATGGCTCATTATTACAGGATCAGTCTCCATTAAATGCCTTACCTTTTAAGTGTGGGCCTCATTTTCCGTTTTTTTCATGTTTCAAGTAATTATAGTTTGTATTCCATACACTGTGAAAACTAAGTTTTAGATATGTTGTATTATTTTAATTCCTCCTTAGGATGTAAAAGGAATTATCTTGGATGGTCCCAAACAAGATTGGCACAAACTTGATAAACCAAACATTTATTCAGCATTGTTTGGGAAATATATTAGTGCATACATTTTGGAAAACAATTGCTACCAACTTACGAAATTGCATTATGCACATGCTCTCTGACCCAGCAATTTCTATTCTGATATTTATTCCCTAGAGGAAATTTTTTCAGTGTGGAACAGGATATATAAAAATATTCATAATAGCATTGTTCACAATAGCCACAAACTGAAAACTCAAATGTCTAAAAATTCTAGAAAGGATAAATAAATTATACTATAATTACATGGTGGGATATTATAAAATATGAAAATAAATGAACTGTAGCAATATAATAAAACATGAATCTTCAAAACATATTGAGTTTAAAAAGTCATGTACATTTATATAATATGGTGAGATTTCTAGATAGCTCAAAAACAAACATTACTAGCAGTGTATTATTTAACAACAAGTATGTATCTGGTAAATCTATTAAGAAAATAATCAGAGAATGACAAAATTATGGATAGTTTCTTCTTTGGGTAGTTAGGGAGATAGAATAAGGATGGAGCACAAAATGATGTAATAGCATTTCTAATATTCTACTTCTTGGATTGGGTGGTGGGGTCCTTTACATTTAGTGTATTATTATGCATCATAATTTCCATATATATGGCATGTATTCTTTTTTATGCATCATATAATATATAATATCTCAACATTTAAGGAAAAGGATATATGTTTGAATAATAACATTTTATGATCAAATTCCTGTTTTTTTCACCGAAATAAATACAGAAGTAAAATGCAAATTGTTCTGTCTACAATTTCAATCCACTACTTTCTAAGTTCAGTATCAATTTAAAACCTTTCAATGTTGTATAATTATAGTTGGAAATAAACAGAAATGTGTTTTCTTAGCTGGGCTGGGGAACTGTGTTGGTAGATAGTTTTTAAGCTAAGAGAATTATTGCTGGAACAGATATAAATTCTGGGTCCTTGGAAATGTTGTTTACTCTTGAAAAATCAGTAAAACATTCCATTTTAAGTGAGGCTGGCACTGTTGGCTGGCCATTTTAAAAGAGACAGGAAGAAAGGAATGCAGGCAAACAATGAAGAATCTTAGCAGTGATTACAATGGGCAGTCTCTGGAACATGAGCCTCAGTGGAAAGCGTATCTTCAGTAACTAGAAGGTGGACTACAGCTATGTACAAGTATCCAAGTAATGGAAATTATATATTTAAAATATTCATTATCCTTTAAATTATAATCAATATAAGACATTATTAATGAGGTATATTTTCTTATTTTTTTCATATGCAGGCTTTGACTTCCAGCCTGTATTTTACGTGTACAGCACATGTTAATTTGGACTAGCCACATTTCAAGTCCTCTGTAGTCCCCTGTGGCTAATATATTGAATGCACAGATATGTCTATAGCAATCTCAGTTAATCTTGTCACAAGCAACTAGGTTGAAATGAATACTTTTACTAAAATTAAATAAAGACCAGATGAGACCGATTAATCTATGATGTTGAAGTATTTATCTTTGTATCTATCATGAAAAATCAATCTGATTTTACAAGCTGTGGCTTTTGAGATGGCGAATCGCAGATGAATCAGCCAGCTGACAGGGAAGGGAAGGTCTTTCAGATAGGGCTCCGTCTTCACTGAGCCCTGGGTGGAATAATCGTAAAGTGGAAATGGAGAAGATAAGACAAGAACAACAGTGAAGAGAGCCAGAGCTGCAGATTGGAGTCCTAAGATGTCCAAGAAGAGATAAATGTTACGCACAGAAGGAATTTAGCAATTGGAAGCTAGTATATGGTAAAGAGAAGCAATCATATATTTGGGCAAAGAGAGCTGGCAGTGTTTCACCATAAAGATCTGAATACGCTGTAGAATGATTCAGTATTGGCATGCAAAGAATACATTGCTTTTCTTTCCACTCCCCATGGGCATGTATATGACCATCTTCTAGTCACTTGTCCTCTGCTTATCTATCAATATTTTATTTCCAGGAAAAAATAATTTTATTAGAGTTAAGTTAAAAACAGTGATCTGCCTATTGGGATTAGAAATTGAGTCTTATTTCCAAATTTTAATAGGACTCTTTTCCTGTTTACAATGTTGCCTAGATTATCTCTTGTCTCTTTTGTTATTTGAAATTATGCTCCAGTGAGTCCTATTAGCAGAGTTTCTGCTCCTGTGCACTCATCAAAGTGCATAAATCATGAGAATGGACTAGGGTTTAGTTCTGCTCCTCCTTCTAAGTATTTGGAGATATTAGCACAGCTCGAAAAAAAGCAGAAAAACGCTAATAACTGAATGAGTATTTAGAATATTAGAGACTCAGGACATAACTATGGATTGGATATCAAGGATAAAAAGTTTACTTTTACTTGAGTTTCAAAAAGGATTTTAGACTCAAAAAGTTAAAATAAATTCTTTAAAATCAACTCATATTCTTGTCATTAAAATAACATGGTTCACTTGTCTCAATTTCTAAATATTCAAGATAGACATAGGAAAGAAGAGGATTTAGAATGATTGTCCTCTCCCATTTTAAAATTTTCTGGAAAATAAAGAAAGGTGAATGTTTCTGGATTATGCCCTAAGAACCTGAATCAAAGGCCAGTTTAATGAGGTAAGCAAAGAACCCCACCTTTCCGTAAGCCATTTTAATTTCAAACATAGATGAGCACAAAAAATGCTATCTTCACTCTCAGGGTAAAAAATAATGAACATGATTTTATTTAACTGATAGCAAATAAAACAGAAAGTGACGAAAGAGTTTGAGAAGTTATAAACTTCAGTGACAGGTTTTTGAAAAGCTAGGCTACTCTCTCTGAGGATTTATAAACAAATAAAATGGAATTTGCATAAAGTATTCTTTTGTGCAACATAGAAACAACTTTATCTACAGGACTGGATATATTTTCTCTTCCCTTCACTTTGCAAACCACTCTTTCTCTGGTTACAAAATTGATGGATCATCATGACATGGCTTATCCTGATGAGAAAAACAACTATTTTATTTTTTACTCTTTTGTAATTAATATTTTATTTTGAGATAATTATAGATTCACATGCAGTCATAAGAAATAATACTGAGACCCTGTGTACCTTTTACCCAGTTTTTCCCCATGGTGCCTTCTTGCAAAACTATCATACATTATTACAACCAAGAAAATTGCATTAATACAGTCCTCTGATTTTATTCAGATTTTCCCAGTTTTATATGTACTCGTTGTTTGTGTGTACTTAATTGTATGCAGTTGTATTGAATGTGTGGGTTCCTGTCCCCACCATCACAGTCGAGCTATAGAATAGTTCCATCAGCACAGGATCCCACGTTATCCTTTTATAACTATGCCCATCACACTCTTGCCCCCTACTCTCATTCCTAACCCTTGGAAACTCCTAATCCATTCTCTATCTCTATAATTTTGTTATTTAAAGAATTTTGTATAAATGGAAGCATACCATATGTAACCCTTTGGTATTTGCTTTTTCACTCAGCAGAGTTCCATTGAGATTCACTCAAGTTGTTCCATTTATCAATAGCCCGTTCATTTTCTTTGCTGAGTAGTATTCCATGGCATGGATATACTCCCCTGTTTATTTAACCATTTACCCATTGAAAAATATCTGGTTTGTTTCTGGTTTGTCTCTATTATTAATAAAACTTCTGTCAACATTTGCGTAAAGATTTTTGCACGATCTTTCCCTTTTCTTTAAATACGAATGAAAATTTCTATGGACTTTTGTTATGTGACTTTATTTTTTTAAATTGTAAATTAAACAAGGTAAAGAAATAGCAGTGAGTTCATTGAAGATGTGTAACAGAAATGTATTTTTTGAATCTAAAAGTAGTTAGACTTGTCCATACAATGAAATTGAGCATATTCAAAGGAGGAGAAAGGAGATTCTAAGGAAAACCTTCTGCAGATAAAGTGTGGGATTCTCTTTGAATCAATTGATAATGAAATTTCAAGTGAACTCTTAAAGAGAAGGATCAGTGCTGTCCATGGGTGGCTCAGTCCCAGGGGGAGGCAAAGAGGAAGAGTGGGGGCTCTACAAGACCCCTTCCCTCCGCACTCACAATTAGTCTAATCACCCCCTTTACTGGGGGAATGTGAATGAGGAGTTGACATGGGGCTGTTAGTCTAATTGATGTGTCTCCCCTCTCCAGGTGAAAGGAAACATTAAGAGTTGGAAATGATTTTTCCTACCTTTTAATGATGTCATAATGCCAAATATTCTAATGCAAAATGGAATCCTATTTTAGACTCCTTTAGAATTACTTACCAGTGTTTTTGAATACCAGAGAGCTCATGATGAACATTTTTTGGTTTGTTCAACTAAGAAGCAAGACCTGGCTAAAGCAAAAGTTTTACTACTGTTTACCCAAGACTCCCATAACAGTGAAACCTTCAGAACTTGGAGCAGAGAAAGTTAGATGCTTTCAGAGCACTCTTTGTGTGATAAATAAGGTAGGGGGTTCTACAAACAACTTCAATATGATAAAAGCATATTGCTTGCCTCAAAAAAAAAAAAAAAAAAAAAAAAATCCAGAGCTTTGGCTTATTTTAGAAAGAAAGAAAAATTGAAAGCCACAAGTTCCAAACAACACCAATTTACTTTCTAATAGGGTTCTGTTTCTACAAATGAGTCAAAAATTTGAATACTTCACTGAACTATAAAACTAATCTCATGATAGTAAATCAGGCAGACAGTGGTAAGATCAGCTACATGTCATTCTTTCTGTCTCTTTGTCTTCATTTTTGAAGAAGAAGTGAATTCTGAGTCCCCAGTTCCATTCATATGTTCAGGATAGAGGCCACACATCGCCTTTCAAATGTGAGGGCTGTTGGATTTTTGTGTTAAGGTCATTTCAGTCACACACAGAAAAGCGATTTCTCTCTTTCTGCAAATTAAACACGCTCCCCGTTGTGTTGTAATAGATTTCAGTCCTATGTAATTAAAGATCCAACTGTTCACCTCCTGAAACCAAGAGCTTTTTGCCACACTGTTGCTTCATTTATCTCTGGGGAAAGACACTGAACCACCCATTTGCTATTGGGGTGACACAGCGCTCTTGGTTTTGCTGGCAGTAACACAGTAATAAAAAGTGAACAGTAGACATTTTGGAGGAAAACTATTTCCTTAACTCCCTAATGAGTTTTGTTTTCTGGAGCTTTTCAGTAAAAAAAGATTTACAACAAAGGAAATGTCAAAGTAAGATGACTGGCTCTTCAGAGTATTACCACTGCTCAGAATGGTTAAAATATTTCATCTCAAGTTCCTTAGCTGAACTTTTTCCTTTTCCTAGTACTTCCTTTTGCCTTCCATAACAGAATTTCATTTCTTGTTTATTGTCTTCTTTCACTTCTAATCCACTCTTCAATTGC